>NC_133124.1:5565007-6990007 GCF_048418815.1 Hemitrygon akajei
TATCCCAAACCATTCTCAGCAAAGTCGGTGTAAGGACATCTCGGAAGGCTTTGTAGAACTCTGGCCTGATCCCGTCAGGTCCAGCTGCCTTACCGGTGGGAAATGCTTTGATGGCATCCTGTAACTCAGATAGCGAAAATTCCAAATCCAAATTCTCCCTGAAAGCTGCATCTAACTGTGGAAAGTAAAGCAGATCAAAAAACTTATCAAAATCTTCCTGTGTAGCTGTTGATTTGGAGGTGTAAATTTCTGAATAGAACTCACTAAATCGTTTGTTAATATCCTTTAAGTCCGTAAACATCAGGCCAGATTTGGATTTTATTTTGTAAATGGCTCGTTTTGCTTGTTCTCCTTTTAACTGCCTTGCCAATAACTTCTGTGGTTTGTCATCAAACTCAAAATGGCGTTGTTTAAGTTTAAGTAGTATGTTGTCAATTTGTTCCCCTAGAATGGAGTTGTATTCGTATATAAATTTGAGAATATTATTATAATCTGATTGGAGCAAAGAGTTTTTGTAAGCCTGTTCAGCCGCTACTAATTCTTTCTCAATCACTTCCAATCTACCTCGCTTAACCCTTTTCTGTGTTGCTTCATAAGAAATAATTTGTCCTCAGATATACACTTTAAGTGTTTCCCAGAGTGTTGAGTCATTCACCTCGCCACTGTCGTTGGTCTCAAGGAACTGCAAAATGTGCATCGTAGTATATTCTTTAAATGCCTGATCCTTGAGTGAAAAGGGATTAAAGCGCCAGTTATAGGCTTGCTTAGGGAGGGACAATTGAAGATTGAGATTGACAGGACTATGGTCAGATATTATTATGCTGTGATATTTGATGTGGTCAATATGAGAGATTAATCTATAATCAACTGAAAAATAATCGATCCGTGTATATGATCTGTGTACAGGAGAATAAAAAGAATAATTACGGTCAGGTGGGTGTTGTAGTCTCCAAATATCCACCACCTTCTTCAACTTCATCAAATTGTTAAGAATTTGCACAGCAAGAATATTGGGTGGGGGGGGGGCAGAGGACAGCCTATCTAAATAGGGGTCCAGGTAGCAATTAAAGTCACCGCCAATCAATATGTGGCTTGAATCGTTATCTGCGATCAAGTCAAACACCTTACAGAAAACACCTGGATCATCCGAGTTCGGCCCGTAAACGTTTACCAGTGTAATGGGAAGTGAATTGATATGCCCAGTTAAAATTATAAATCTGCCATTTGGATCAATTGTGGATGAGTAAAAATGAAAAAGCACAGTCTTTGGCTTTGGAAGTGAAAGGTGCCTGATAGACCTGTGAAATCCAATGAGCCCTGAGTTTCCTATGCTGTGTGGCTTTAACGTGAGTTTCTTGTAAGAATATAATGTCAGATTTCAGTGACTTCAAATGTGCGAAAGCTTTACCTCGCTTTATTGGGTGACCTAAACCGTGCACATTCCAAGAGAACAAGGATATGGAGTCAAGAGTATTATTCATTTGTGGTACCTTTTACATTATAATAAAATGCAAACTTAACATTCAGTCTGGCAGCCAGCAAAAACCAACAAAAAATAACATGAACAGTTAACAAATATATGAACAAAACCCCCACCCATTGCTTCCCTAAACGAAGCAGAGTTGCCCTCATCCTAATCTGGGACCGCCGGACAAAAGCGGAGAAAAAAAAACCCTCCAACTAACAGCCCCTCATTAGCACACATAGTAAAGAACAAATTGAGGATAGAAAAAAGAACTGCCATAATTAAAGTCTGCCCAGAGCACATTTAGACTCTCTTCATTTATGTTGTGAAAAATAGCCTTTCAAAGTTTTTGGTCTACAAAAGCCTTGGCTTCAGCCAGGTTGCTGAATACTTTCACTTGCCCTTGGTGATGAATATGGAGCTTGGTCGGGAAACGTAACAAATGCCGGACCTCCTTCTTTCTCAGCAGTTGCAGCACCTCACGGAAACTCTGCCGTTGCTCCATAACCTCCGCGGTGTAGTCGGGTAGATTAAGATTCGATGACCTCCGTAATCCATCTTGTGTTGCCTCCCGAGTCGCAGAATCTTTTCTTTCTCTTGTGCGAAATGCACCCTTGCAGTTATCGTTTGGGGCCTTGAGCCTTCCGGTGGTTTGGGCTGTTGTGTGCGGTGTGCTCTATCGATAACGACCGGCTTGGTGAAGTTATCATCCCCCAGCAGCTTAGGGATCAGGTTAGCGACAAATTCAGTCGGCCTCCCTTTCTCCTCACCTTCTGGGACGCCAACAATCTTTATGTTATTGCGTCTGGATCTCCCTTCCAGATCTGAAAGCTTGGCCCGCAGCCTTTTATTTTCTTGCTGCAGCTCGGCGGCTGAAGTTTCCACAACGTGGATTCGCTGCTGGTGGTCGGCGGTCTGATTTTTGGTGTTCGACAGTCTCTCAGTGAGCGCTTGCTGGGCGGACAACAGACTCTGGAAACTGTGCTCAAACTTGTCAAACCGCTCATTGAAGGACTTCAAGAGCTTGTTTAACATTTTCTGCCAAATAAGAGGAAGATCATCTTCCTCTTTAACTGACGACATTTCTGGAGGGTTCTTGCTAGTCTGGTCCCAGCTAACATTAGCTACAGCATCGGCTAGCGGGCAAGCGGCTCCCTTCCTGCCTCGTGCTGTTTTACTGGACATGTTCACGTTACACTTTTTGGTGGCGCAAAAGAGAAACAAACAACAGAGATCTTGCAACAAAAACTGAGAGTCAAGCATTCAAAAAGGCAGTTTTAACTGGTAAAGTTTAGTGTGCCATGAGGAGCTGGAAAAAACACGTCTATACTGCACTCACCTTACTAGTGCCCCCCCCACCCCCCGACAAAACCTACCGCTATTGTTATTTTGTATTGCTGTTGTGGAATCTGTGGAATATTGATGTAATTGCCTTCTCACAACTTTCACCTTTGGATTACAAATATCTCGCATGAATTAACCTGTCCCATTTGAGCAGAACTTTCTTACATACCATCGTAAGACTGTTTCACTTACCACCTAAGCTTGAAGAAGTTTGGGTGTTTATATATTTACACCTAGATATGCATAACACCATTAACTCTTGATTTACCTGGTTTAAGTTACCATATGACGTAGTTACTAATAAAGTAGTGTTTATTAACAGCAAAACCAGACTCCAGGTGTGGTCTATTGCTGCTGATACTTTTACAGGGTTGCGCGTACGTAACATACATAATTCAAAAACACCGACATTAAATTGTGTTCACTTTAAGAAGTGGTATCTGACATAATGTCATCAGTGTAAGGTGACTGAATTTGGTGTGTTGGTAATGGAAGTAAAAGGTTGTAGCTTTTGTTCAGCACATAAAAGGACTCTGGCTTGTTTTATTCACAAAATCCTACAAGGTAGCTGACAGGAAATTATAAAGAAGTGGTAGTTGGGTGGGTTAGTGGCTGGAGGTGTTGATCAGCCTTACTGCTTGAGGAAAGTAACTGGTTTTGAGCCTGGTGGTCCTGGTGTGGATGCTACGTAGACTCCTCCCAGATGGGAGTGGGACAAAGTCCATGACCAGGGTGGGTGGGATCCTTTGTGATGTTACTGGCCTTTTTCCAGCACCTTTCTGTATTCTGTATACCTCCCTGACAGCCGGAAGGCAGTTCTGATTACTTGTTGTGGAGCCATTCCCATTCTTTAAGAAACTAACAACAGGTAACACAGACAAAATGCTGGAGCAACTTTTAAACTGTTTCCTTGCCCTGAGAGGGAGGAGAAGAGAGAAAGGGCAGACGTGCAGGAAATGGCAAAGATACAATGGAAAGCTGTGGCTGAGGGAAAGCCATATTTGAATCACATAGAAAACACTGAATAACATGCAAAATGCTGGAGGAACGCAGCAGGTCAGGCAGCATCTATGGAGAGGAATAAACAGCCAATGTTTCGGGCTGATACCCTAAAGCCAGGTAAGTACCTTCATCATTGATAAGCAGTAAACAGTCTTGGTGTTCTGCTCAGTGTATTGCTTTTGATTTCACTGTATCTACACGTGCATCTTCAATGGGAATCTTATAAACATTATTACATAGTCATTATTCTATTAAATAATATGCTCAGCTGGTGACCGTTCATTTCCATAGATGCAGCCTGACCTGCTGAGTTCCTCCAGCATTTTGTGCATATTGCTCTGTATTTCCAGCATCTACAAAATCTCCTGCACCTATTTAGAAATTGGTGATAACTCAAATAAAGGCAGCAGAAAGGACAGATGAATCTTTCAGCCCATCAATGAATTTGCATAGGTGATTTGCCTGGTGCCTCCAAAGCCGTTAGTTCCTGCGTTAGCCAGACAGGCACCAGTATGCTGCAGCTGTGTTTGCAGGAGACAAAAGCAAACCGCTCCAGGTCTTTGAGTGCAACAGAACTCCACACAACACTGATCAAGAGGCTTTAATCATACCAAATATCTTTAAATGCTTATTTTAAAGGTAACAGCAGCAGACAGGGTTTGTTATAATGTAGTACTTAATTTCAGCATCAACCAAAGTTCAAAGTAAATGTATTATCAAAGCATGGATATATTACCCTGAGATTCACTTCCTTGCAGGCATTTTCAGTGGAACAAAAAAATACTATAGATTACAGATGCACTGTGGAGAGCATTCATCACTGTCAGGTATGGAGGGCCACTGCAAAGGATCGGAAGAAGCTGCAGAAAATTGTGAACTCAGTCAGCTCTGTCAAGGGGAGACTGGACATGCCCCTTCCCATTGCTACCATCAAGGAGGAGATACAGGAGCCTGAATACGCACACTCAGCACTTCAGGACAATGAAATCAATGCCACAAAAAGACAGCATCCATCGTTAAGAACCCACATCACCCAGGACACGCCCTCTTCTCATTACCGCCATCAGGAAGGAGGTTCAGGAGCCTGCAGACACACACTCAACATTTCAGAAACAGCTTTTTCCCCTCCGCCATCAGATTGCTGAAAGGACATTGAACCCATGAACACAACCTCACTATTTTTCACTCTTTCTGCACTACTTACTTAACTTCTCAATATGTATATTTCTTCACTGTTATTTACTGTTTTGTTATGTATTGCAATGTACTGCTGCTGTAAGACAAATTTCACAACATATGCCAGTGATATTAAACTTGATTCAGGAAGGGTATGACAAAGGAGCACATACCAATCCTCATAGAGGGATCAGAAGTGGAGAGAGTGAGCAGCTTCAAGTTCCTGGGTGTCAAGATCTCTGAGGATCTAACCTGGTCCCAACATATTGATGTAGTCATAAAGAAGGCCAAACAGCAGCTATGCTGTATTAGGAGTTTGAAGAGATTTGGCATGTCAATAAATACACTCAAAAACCTCTATAGTTGTACCGTGGAGAGCATTCTGACAGGCTGCATCACTGTCTAGTATGGAGGGACTACTGCACAGGACTGAAAGAAGCTGCAGAAGGTTGCAAATCTAGTCAGCTCTATCTTGGGCACTAGCCTACAAAGTACCCAGGACATCTTTAGGGAGCGGTGTCTCAGAAAGGCAGCATCCATTATTAAAGACCTCCAGCACCCAGGGCATGCACTTTTCTCACTGTTACCATCAGGTAGGAGATACAGAAGCCTGAAAGCACACACTCAGCGATTCAGGAACAGCTTCTTCCCCTCTGCCATCTAATTCTTGAATGGACATTGAAGCTTTGGACACTACCTCACTTTTTAAAATATACAGTATTTCTGTTTTTACACATTTTTAAAATAATTTATTCAATATATGTAATTGATTTACTTGTTTATTTATTATTATGTTTTATTTTTTTTTCTCTGTCTCTGCTAGATTACGTATTGCTTTGAACTGCTGCTGCTAAGTTAACAAATTTCACATCACATGCCGGTGATAATAAACCTGACTCTGACTCAAATGAAAAACTACACATAAACAACGACAGACAAACAACTAATCTGCAAAGGAATATAAATTTAAAATAAATAAATAATGAGAACATGAGCTGGCTGTGGAATCAGTTCAGTGTTGAGGTTCAGGAGCTTTGAAAATTAAGTTTCAGTACTAAATTAAACGGAGTTTACTTTTTCCCTCCCACCCAATATCCCCATGGTAACTCTTTAAAAAAACATGAAGAGATCCTGCAGATGCAAAATGCTGGAGGAACTCAGCAGGTCAGACAGCATTCATGCAGAGGAATAAACATTCAATGTTTCAGGCTGAGATCGTTCATCAGGACTTCAACTGTTTACTCCTCTCCGCAGATGCTGACTGACCTGCTGAGATCCTTCAGCATTGTGTGTGTTCTGCTCTAGATTTCCAGCAACTGTAGAATCTATTCTGTTGAGATTCTGCAGATGCAGATGATCCTGATGAAGGGTCTTGGCCTGTAACATTGACAGTTAATCAATCCCCTCCCATTGCAGATCAAGGTCTAAATTTCAATTAAGTTGAAATGAAGGGGCTAATGTAAAAGGAGCGTTTAATGGCTCTGAGTCTGTACTCACTGGAATTTAGAAGAATAAGGAGGGATCTCATTGAAACCTACCAAATATTGAAAGGTCTAGATAGTGTGGACATGGAGAGGTTATTTCCTATAGTGGGGTTGGAGGGGGTGGGGTCTAGGACCAGAGAGCACAGCCTCAGGATAGAGGGGCGTCCTTTTAGAACAAAGATGAGGAGCAATTTCTTTAGCCAGAGGGTGATGAATCTGTGGAATTCATTGCCACAGATGTCTATGGAGACCAAATCATTGGGTATATTTAAAGCCAAGATTGATAGGTTCTTGATTAGTCAGGACACCAAAGGTTACAAGGAGAATGGGGTTGAGAGGGATAATAAATTAGCCACAATGGTTGAACAGACTTGATGGGTGGATTGGCCTTATTCTATTCCTATGTCTTATGGTCCATAGATGGATGCTGCCTGACCTGCTGAGATCCTCTGGCATTTTGTGTTTTGTTCTTTAAAAAAAAAAGTCAGCTTTGTACAAAAGTGCCAAACATGTGCTCCTCCAAAGTGAGTCAGTATGGTATTCCTTGCAACTTATGTACAGCTCTGGGAGAGAGTTCCAGAAGGTTGAATTACAATCACACTCTTCACCTACCAAACCAAAAGCAAATAGATTATCAGCTATTTTCAGCTGTTTTCTTGGCCACAGTATTTGGCACTAACAGCTGAACTGGTTACACACTGTCTGGTATAGAGGGACCACTACACAAGATCGTAAAAAGTAGCAGAAATTGTACACTCTGCCAGCTCCATCTTGGGCACTAATCTCTATCAAGGACATCTTCGAAAGGCGATGCCTCAGAAAGATGACATCCATCTTTAAGGAGGACCCCCATCACACAGAACATGGACTCTTCCCATTACTATTATCAGGGAGGAGGTACAGGAGCCTGATGATGCACACTCAACTTTTCAACACTAAATTCTTCCCATCTGCCATCCAATTTCTGAATAGACACTGAACCCATGTATTCTGCCTTACTATTTTCCCTCTCTTTTCGCATTACTTATTTTATAATAGATATATGTATAGATGCAAAGATATATAGATGTATCAAAATGGAAATTATCACTCCCTGATCTCTTGCAAATCCAGCTGGGCACCACAGGCATACCCACCCATGTGCCACAAGGAAGATCCCTCATTATTCCCCAAACACTGCTGCGCTTGGAGCCTTGTGGCAGAACCTGGACTACAATGATCTGAGGAATGCCAGAACTCCATCTTCTCAATGCAACGTCCATCGGGGCCAATACCACATCGCAGCCCTCCGCCACACCCTCCCTACTCCATATACATATTTAGAGAGAGAGTGAGAGATTAGACAGCTTAAGGTTTAAAAAAAACCCTGAGGAGCAAATGATCATAATATGATTGAATTCACACTAAAATTTGAGAAGGAGAAGCTAAAGTTCAATGTATCAGTATTACCATAAGACCATAAGATACAGGAACAGAATTAGACCATTTGGCCCTTCGAATCTGCTCCACCATTCAATCATGGCTGATTTTTTTCCCCCTCCTCAGCCCCACTCTCTGGCCTTCTCCCCAAAACCTTTTATACCATGGCTAATCTCTGCCTTAAATACACCCAATGGCCTGACCTCCACAGCTGCCTGTGATAACAAATTCCACAAATTCTCCACCCTCTGGGTAAAGAAATTTCTCTACATCTCTGTTTTGAAAGGGCACCCTCTATCCTGAATCTGTGCCTTCTTGTCCTAGACTCTCCCACCATGGGAAACATCCTTTCCACATCTACTCTGTCTAGGCCTTTCAACATTTGAAAGGTTTCGATGAGATTCCTCCTCATTCTTCTGAATTCCAGTGAGTATCAGCCCAAAGCCATCAAATGATAACTCTTTCATTCCCAGCGTCATCCTTGTGAACCTCCTCTGAACCCCTTCCAATGCCAGCATATTCTTTCTTAGATGAGGAGCCCAAAATTCTTCACAATACTCAAGGTGAGGCCTCACCAGTGCCTTATCGAGACTCAGCATTTCATCCCTGCTCTTTCTTATATTGTAAACCTCTTGAAATGAATGCTAACATTGCATTTGCCTTCCTCACCACCAACTCAACCTGCAAGTTAACCTTTAGGGCAGGGGTGGCCAACCTTTTACATTCCATGCATCAATTTTTTCACACACGAGTTCGGATGCGATTTTTTCTCACACGAGTTCTATATTAACATATTTTTACAAGAATTGAATGAGGGTACAAGAGTTGCATGGCACATTTGAACTTGTGAGTGAAAAAATTGACACATGGAATGTAAAGGGTTGACCACCCCTACTTTAGGGTGTTTTGCTCAAGGACTCCAAGTCCCTTTACATCTCAGATTTTTCTCTGTGTATAGAAAATAGTCCGCACATTTATTTCTTCTATCAAAATGCATAACCATGCATTTTCCAACATTGTATTTCATTTGCCACTTTCTTGCCCGTTCTCCGAAACTGCCTAAGTCCTTCTGCAGCGTACCTGTTTCTTCAACCTGCCCCTTCACCAATCTTAATATCATCTGCAAATTTGGCAACAAAGCCATCTATTCCATCATCTAAATCATTGACATACAGCATAAAAAGAAGGGGTCCCAACACCAACTCCTGCGGATCACCACTTGTCACTGGCAACCAACCAGAAAAGGATCCTTTTATTCTCACTCGCTACCTCCTACCAATCAGCCAATGTTCTAAGCATGCTAGTAACTTTCCTGTAACACCGTGGTCTCTTAACCGTGTAGCACCTTGTCAAAGACCTTCTGAAAATCCAAATATACAACATTCACTGCATCCTCTTTATCTATTCTACTTGTAATCTTATCAAAGAATTCCAACAGATTCATCAGGCAAGATTTTTCCTTAATGAAACCATGCTTTGTCCTGTCTTGTCCTGTGTCACCAAGTACTCCATCACCTCATCCAACAATTGACTCCAACATCTTCCCCAATCTTGAGATTGGGCTAACTGGTCTATAATTTCCTTTCTACTTCCTCCACCCTTTCTTAAAAAGTGGAGTTACATTTGCAGTTTTCCAGTCCTCCAGAACCATGCCAGAGTCCAATGATTTTTGAAAGATCATTACTAATGTCTCCACAATCTCTAACGCTACTTCTTTCAGAACCCTAGGGTGTGTTTTTCAGCTTTTTGAGCACATTCGCCTTTGTAATAGTAACTGCACTCACTTCTCTTCCCTCACACCTTTCAACACCTGGCACAGTTAGTGTGCTCTACAGTGAAGACAGAGACAAAATACTCATTTAGTTCTTCTGCCATCTTCCTTGTCCTCCATTATTATTTCTCCAGCCTCAGTTTCTAGTGGTCCTATATCTACTCTCATCTTTCTTATTTTTTTGCATACTTGAAAAAGCTTTTACTATCCACCTTGATATTGGTTGCTAACTTGTTTTCATATTCTTCTTTTCCCTCCTAATGACTGCTATAGTTACTTTCAATGGGTTTTTAAAAACTTCCCAATCCTCTATCTTTCCACTAATTTTTGCTTTGTTGTATGCCCTCTCTTTTGCTTTTACATTAGCTTTGACTTCCCTTGTCAGCCACAGTTGTATTATTTTGCCATTTGTGTATTTCTTTGTTTTTGGAATATGTCTATCCTGCACCTTCCTAATTTTTTCCAGAAACTCACACCATTACTGCTCCACTATCATTTCTGCCAGCATCTCCTTCTAAGTTACTCTCATAACACTGCAATTTCCTTTACTCCTCTGAAATTCTTCTATGTGAGACTTGACTTTCTCCCTATCAAACTTCAAATTGTACTCAATCATATTGTAATCACTGCCTCCTAAAGGTTCCAGTACCTTAAGCTCACTAATCATTGCATAACACCCAATCCAGAATAGCTGATCACCTAGTAGGTGCTCTACAAAGCACCTCATAGGCATTCAACAAATTCACTCTCTTGACCCCTCATTCTTCCGAATTCTAGTGAATACAGGCGCAGAGCTATCAAATTCTCTTCATATGATAAGCTGTTCAGTCCTGCAGTCGTTTGCATGAACCTCCTTTGAACCCTCTCCAGTTTCAGACCTTGATAGAGTGGATGTGGAGAGGACATTTCCTATGGTTAGAGAGTCTAAGACAAAAGGACACAGCCTCAGAATAGAGGGGCGTCCTTTTAGAATGGAGACGAGGAGGAATTTCTTTAGCCAGAGAGTGGTGAATCTGTGGAATTCTTTGCTACAGGCAGCTTGGAAGCCAAGTCATTAGGTATATTTATGGCAGAGGTTTATAGATTCTTCATCACTCCTGATGAAGGGTTTTGGCCCGAAACGTCGTCACTACCTCCTCCCATAGATGCTGTCTGGCCTGCTGAGTTCTGCCAGCATTTTGTGTTTTTATTTATAGATTCTTGATTGATCATGGCATGAAGGGATTTGGGGAGAAGTCAGGAGACTGGGACTGAAAGGAAGTTGGATCAGCAGTGATGAAATGGCAGAGCAGACTCGATGGCCAAATTCAGCTCCTGTATTTATGGTCTTATTTTTATTGTAATTTATACTATTTTAATATTAGGTATTACAATGTCCTGCTGCCTCTCAACAACAAATTTCTCGACCTGTGCCAGTGCTATAAAACCTGATTCTGAAATAATTTTAGAAATGAGGGGGAGGGAAAATGAGGTGAAACGAGGACAAAGACTGGGCGTAGCGCCGATCAAATTGGATTTTTCCACTGACAACAGGAACTGAGCGACTTTTCCCGGAAGGCGCCTATTCACCTGTTGAAGGACTTCTTCCAGAGGTTCCGCTGTCATCAGATTTTCCACTGTAATGCCAGTGTGTTCAGTGTATCGCTCCGTTAACTCCGAGTCATTAGGCTTTACGAACGTTTTGTGTATGACCCCTGCCTGGAAAATGCATATATCAAATCTCTGGTTAAACGTACTATCTTCCGCGGATTCGCACGCTGTGTACTAGTAAGGATCCCATCGAAAACTATCGAATATTGAAAGGTCCTGACAGAATGGATGTGGAGAGAGTGGGGGGCTCTTGGACCAGAGGACACAGCCTCAGAATAGGACAGGGGTTCCCTACCTGGGATCCACCAACCCCTTGCTTACTGGTATTGGTCCATGGCATAAAAAAGGTTGAGCGCCCCTGGGATAGAGGGAACGTCCATTAGAACAGAGATGGAGGAACTTCTTTAGCCAGAGCTGACGAATCTGTGGAATTTATTGCCACAGGCGGATGTGGAGGCCAAGTTATTGGGTATATTTAAAGCAGAGTCCGATATATTCTTGATTAGGGTGTCGAAGGTTACGGGGAGAAGGCAGGAGAATGGGATTGAGAGGGATAATAAATCAGCCATGATGGAATACAGAGCAGGCACGATGGGCCAAATGGCCCAATTCTGCTCCTGTGTCTTCTGGTCCCTCAACATTTCAGAGTGCAAGCGAAATCGGTCCCTACCTTTCGGTTTACCAAGTCCACTACTTGCCACAACAAAAGCACCAGCTCTTTCTCGTCAGATCCCAGCTTTCTGCCGTGCGCCCCGGCCGTCGCCCCGAATAAAACCACCAGGTAATCCAGAGACGCTGTCATGTTCCACCATGTAGAGTCAATCCAAGTCCGCAAATCAGCCCCGCGCAAGCGGTTCCCCTTCCGCAGTTAAAAGTAAATCAGCGGGAGAGGAGACACACCACACCTGCAACCCTCCTAACTGGAGGAAGCGATCGCCATACCTTCAGCTTGCGCGCGACCCATGCAAATAAATTGGGCTTCCTTTAATACTTTTCTCCCCCACTTTTATTTACCTGCCCACACACTACGCGAGTCTGGAAACAGATACCTGGCTCCCAAAAGAGGCAAAACCATTGGCTGCTTTAGTGCAGGTACGTGGCACTGTGATCAAGCATGACCGAGCTACTCTGCATTGGCTTCCTGTGTCGTTTAGGATTGATTTTAAAGTTCTCTTACTTGTTTTAAAAACGCCTCAATGGTCTGGGACCGGACTACATTACAGAATCGTTTTCATTTTATAATTCTGCTCAGCTCTCAGGACTTCTTCCGCCAGTCTCTTAAATTTAAACGATATCCCTCAGAAGATAAGTGACAAGTCAGCTTTTTAAAGCTGTGCTCCTAACTTGTGGAACTCAATACCTAAAACTATAAGGGATGCAGACTCAATTGACACTTTTAAACGCTAGTTCCAAACCTATTCATTTATCCTTGCTTTGAAGTAACATCTTTTTGTCTTTTATTTTCAGGTTAAATTTTATATTTCTATTTTTTAATATTTGCATTCTATTCCATTGTAAAGCACTTTGAATTCATCAAAGGTATGAAAAGTGCTCTATAAAGGGGTGATTGATAAGTTTGTGGCTTAAGGTAGAAGGAGATGAGTTATACAGCTCTGTTACATGCACATGCTGGTCAACTCTTTGAGTGATTATGCAGAAAGTTCAAAGTTAATAACTCACCTTAGGCCACGAACTTATCAATCAACCCTGATGAGTTAACTGATGAGCTATTAACTTTCTGTATAATCACTCAAAGAGTTGACCTGCATGTGCATGTAACGAGAGCTGTATAACTCATCTCCTGCTATCTTAGGCCACAAACTTATCAATCACCCATCTGTGGATACTTTCTGGAGGTCCAAGTTCCATATGCTCCACGACCGCTGGACTAAGTGAGTAAATGTAGGAGGGGACTATGTTGAAAAATATATGTGCTAGGTTTTCTAAAATGGATTCCTTCCACCTTAGGCCATGAACTTATCAATCACCCCTTGTGAGATTCTTATTATTGTTGTATTTTTTTTCTCAGCTCAGCCGGTGAATCCTGAGGTGAAACCCAAGCACACTTATTTATCAACTGCTGGGAACTTTCGGACTATTCTAGTGATGTTTAGTATTGTGGCTTCTGAGGATTTACATAGATATTCCTGTGTAGGTCTGATCGTTTAATGCTATTTTGTAGTGACTTTGGGAATGACACTAGTTGTAGATATTACCATTGGGACAATGTATACCCTGTTCATGTTCCATAGTCTTTCAATATCCTCAGCATATTTCTGGTGTTTTTCACTTGTTGATTTCTGTATGTATGTGTGTTTGGAATGGCAGTATCTATTAAATAAGTTGTTCTTGCTTGCTTATCTTGTAATATTATATCTGGATGGTTATTATGGGATGTCCTATCTGCCATGATAGATCAGTTGTAATATAATTTGTAGGACTCTGATTCTAAAACATTATTATTACAATTATTAAGTGCAGCATTCTACATTGATGAGTTGTTCAATCTGGAAGGGGAAATGAGGATATAGATTCACCTCTGCTGCATGGTAACAGGCTACCAGAGAGGTTAAGCTCACACATTTAAACATAGATACAGAGCAAGTGTCTCCACGCTACCTGAATCAAAATAACATGCCCACAACTCACTAACCTTAATTTGTACGTCTTTGCAGTGTGAATGGAAACCGGAACATCCAGAGCAAACCCCACGGTCAAGGGGAGAACACACAAACTCTTTACAGGCAGCTGCAGGAATTGAACCCCGATTGCTAGCACTGTAAAGTGTTACACTAGCCACTACTCGAAGTAGCCAACATGGAGCTGAGAATGAAAGTGTCTCAGAATTACTACCAAAGCCATACAGAACTTGGAGGATAATTCAAATTAACACATGGTATACAGGAAATCTTTAAATGCTTGGGGGAAACTGAGACCAATTCTGAGAGAGGTGTGGCATGTACAGATTTAAAAAGATAAAGATTAGTTCTATTTGTCACAGGTACAGTGAAACACAATATTTGCATCAACAACCAGCACAATCCGATGTGCTTGGAGGCAACCCATGAGTGTCACCTTGTGTCTGCTGCCAGCATAGCAAGCTCAGAGATGGAGCATCGACGCAGTTACTGGGAGAGAATTCAAACTCCTTACAGACAGTGCTCGGAATAGAACCCCAGTGGCTGGCCCTGTAAAGAGCTATGCTAAACGCTATACTGCCAGGTCAGGCAAGTTATACTTCAGTCACTCCAGACCAAAATCCTTGTAGGGGAGTCAGATTGTATGGTTGGAAGATGGGGTTCTGAATCAGAATCAGATTTAATATCATTGGCACATGTTGTGAAATATGTTGATTTGTGATAACAATATACCATAGGATATAAACAAAATTAAACTAAATTATTAGTGTGAAAAGAGAGCAAAAAAATCAAGCAATAGTGAGGTAGTGTATATGTGTTCATTGTCCATTCAGAAATCTGATGGTGGTGGGGAAGAAGCTGTTCCTTAAATGTTGAGTGTGTATTCATGATGGAGCTGACTGGGTTTAAAACTTTCTGCTCCTCCATACCAGACAGTGATGCAGCCAGTTAGAATGCTCTCCGTGGTACACCTGTAGAAATTTGCAAGTGTCTTTGGTGACATATCAAGTCTCTTCAAACTCCCAATTAAGTATAGCCACTCTTGAGCTTTCTTTGTAATTGCATCAATATGTTGTGCCCAGGATAGATCTTCAGCGATGTTGATAACCAGGAACTTGAAGCTGCCCAGTTTTGTCACTGCTGTTCCTTTGATGAAGACTGGTGTATGTTTCTTTAAGTTTTAAGTCCACAATCAATTCCTGGGTCTTACTGACGTTGAGTGTAAGGTTGTTGTTGCGACAACACTCATCTAGCTGAACTATCTCCTGTGTGCCTCCTCTTCATCATTTGAAATTTTGATCTCTTGAAAGGTTCACTCTTTTCCTTTTTCCATTTCATGTCAAGTCTAATTTAATGCCTTCAAAATTCAATGCTGATCAGAGATAGTATCATGGCTGCAGAAAACGAGGAAGTCATTGACAGAATATCTACTGAGTCTCTGTGGGTGGAAATTAGGAACAGGAAAGGGTCAATAACTCGACTGGGTGTTTTTTATAGACCACCCAATCGAAACAGGGACATCGAGGAGCAGATAGGGAGACAGATTCTGGAAAGCTGTAATAATAACAGGGTTGTCGTGGTGGGAGATTTTAATTTCCCAAAATTTGATTGGCATCTCCCTAGAGCAAGAGGTTTAGATGGGGTGGAGTTTGTTAGGTGTGTTCAGGAAGGCTTCTTGACACAATATGTAGATAAGCCTACATGAGAAGAGGCTGTACTTGATCTGGTATTGAGAAATGAACCTGGCCAGATGTCAGATCCCTCAGTGGGAGAGCATTCGGAGATAGTGATCAGAATTCTATCTCCTTTACCATAGCACTGGAGAGGGATAGGAACAGATAAGTTAGGAAAGCATTTAATTGGAGTAAGGGGAAATATGAGGCTATCAGGCAGGAACTTGGAAGCATAAGTTGGGAACAGATGTTTTCAGGGAAAGTATAGCAGAGGTACGTTCGAATGAGACAGGGAAAGGATGGTAGGGTACAAGAACCATGGTGTACAAAGGCTGTTGTAAATCTAGTCAAGAAGAAAAGAAGAGCTCACGAAAGGTTCAAAAAACTAGGTAATGATAGAGATCTAGAAGATTATAAGGCTAGCAGGAAGGAGCTTACGAATGAAATTAGGAGAGCCAGAAGGGGCCATGAGAAGGCTTTGGAGAGCAGGATTAAGGAAAACCCAAAGGCGTTCTACACGTATGTGAAGAGCAAGAGGATAAGGTGTGAGAGAATAGGACCAATCATGTGTGACAGTGGAAAAGTGTGTATGGAACCAGAGGAAATAACAGAGGTACTTAATGAATACTTTACTTCAGTATTCACTATGGAAAAGGATCTTGGTGATTGTAGGGATGACCTGCAGTGGACTGAAAAGCTTGAGCATATAGATATTAAGAAAGAGGATGTGCTGGAGCTTTTGGAAAGCATAAAGTTGGATAAGCCACCGGGACCGGACAAGATGTACCCCAGACTACTGTGGGAGGTGAGGGAGGAGATTGCTGAGCCTCTGGTGATGATCTTTGCATCATCAATAGGGGCGGGAGAGGTACTGGAGGATTGGAGGGTTGCACATGTTGTTCCCTTATTCAAGAAAGGGAGTAGAGATAGCCCAGGAAATTATAGACTAGTGAGTCTTACTTCAGTGGTTGGTAAATTGATGGAAAAGATCCTGAGAGGCAGGATTTCTGAACATTTGGAGAGGCATAATATGATTAGGAATAATCAGCATGGCTTTGTCAAAGGCAGGTCATGCCTTACGAGCCTGATTGAATTTTCTGAGGATGTGACTTAACTGGTTGATGAAGGAAGAGCCATAGATGTAGTGTATATGGATTTCAGAAAAGCATTTTATAAGGTTCCCCATGCAAGGCTTATTGAGAGAGTAAGGAAGTATGGGATCCAAGGGGTCATTGCTTTGTGGATCCAGAACTGGTTTGCCCATAGAAGGCAAAGAGTGGTTGTAAACATGTCATGTTCTGCATGGAGGTTGATGACTAGTGGTGTGCCTCAGGGATCTGTTCTGGGACCCCTTCTCTTTGTGATTTTTATAAATGATCTGGATGAGGATGTGGAGGGATGGGTTAGTAAATTTGCTGATGACACAAAGTTTAGAGGTATTGTGGATAGTGTAGAGGGCTGTCAGAGGTTACAGCAGGATATCAATAGGATGCAGAACTGGGCTGAGAAGTGGCAGATGGAGTTCAACCCAGATAAGTGTGAGGTGGTTCATTTTGGTAGATCAAGTATGATGGCAGAATATAGTATTAATGGTAAGACTGTTGACAGTGTGGAGGATCAGAGGGATCTTGGGGTCGGATTCCATAGGACTCTCAAAGCTGCTGTGCAGGTCGACTCTGTGGTTAAGAAGGCATACGGTTCATTGGCCTTCATCAATCATGGGATTGAGTTTAGGAGCCAAGAGATAATGTTGCAGCTATATAGGACCCTGGTCAGACCCCACTTGGAGTTCTGTGCTCAGTTCTGGTTGCCTCACTACAGGAAGGATGTGGAAACAGTGCAGAGGAGATTTACAAGGATGTTGCCTGGATTGGGGAGCGTGCCTTATGAGAACAAGTTGAAAGACCTCAGCCTTTTCTCTTTGGAGTGATGGAGGATGAGAGGTGACCTGACAGTGGTATATAAGATGATGAGAGGCATTGATCATGTGGATAGTCAGAGGCTTTTTCCCAGGGCTGAAATGGCTGGTACGAGAGGGCACAGTTTTAAAGTGTTTGGAAGTAGATACAGAGGAGATGTCTGAGGTGAGTTTTTTACGCAGAGAGTCATGAGTGCATGGAATGGGCTGCCGGTAACGGTGTTGGGGGCGGATACAATAGGGTCTTTTAAAATACTCCTGGATAGGTACATGGAGCTTAGAAAAATAGAGGGCTATGGGTAACCCTAGGTAATTTCTAATGTAAGTACATGTTTGGCACAGCATTGTGGGCCGAAGGGCCTGTATTGTGCTGTAGGTTTTCTATGTTTCTAAAACACTCTCCAGCTGTGAGTTTTTCTACTTGCCTTTCATTTTATTTACTCTTTACAATCCATGTTTCTGTTTAGGTACTCTGTCGTATTTGATCTCTGATAGCTCTTTGGAGGCCAACCTTGAGATTAATTTTCCTGTGGACATACTCAATAAATCCATACAATAATAGCCATAACAGAATCAATGAAACACCACACCAAATTGGAACGTTTCACTGATGGGGGAAGTGAAGCTGAGTGACGATGAATTGAATTGAATTAACTTTATTTCTTACATCCTTCACATACATGAGTGAAAATCTTTACGTTACATCTCTGTCTAAATGTGCAATGTGCAATCATAGCAATTTATAATAATTGATAATAATAGAAAAATCAATGTAATATAGAGTACACGCAAGTCAGCGTGAGTTAATCAGTCTGATGGCCTGGTGGAAGAAGCAGTTCTGGAGCCTGTTGATCCAGGCTTTTATGCTGTGGTACTGTTTCCTGGATGGTAGCAGCTAGAATAGATTGTGGTTGGGGTGACTTGGGTCCCCAATGATCCTACTGGCCCTTCTTACACACCTGTCCTTGTAAATGTCCTGAATCATGGGAAGTTCACAACTACAGATGCGTTGGGCTGTCTGTACCACTCTCTGTAGAGTCCTACAATTAAGGAAGGTACAGTTCCTACACCAGGCAGTAATGCATCCAGTCAGGATGCTGTCAATTGTGCCCCCATTGAACGTTCTTAGGACTGGAGGCCCATACCAAACTTTTTCAACTGTCTGAGGTGAAAGAAGCACTGTTGTGCCTTTTTCACCACACAGCTGGTGTGTACAGACCATGTGAGGTCCTCAGTGATGTGGATGCTGAGGAACTTAAAGCTGTTTACCTTCTCAACCCCAGAGCTGTTGATGTCAATAGGTGTTAGCCCATCTCCATTCCTTCTGTAATCCACAACCAGTTCCATTGTTTTTGCGAAATTGAGGGAGAGGTTGTTTTCTTGATACCACTGTGTCAGAGAGATGATTTCTTCCCTGTAGGCCACCTTGTTATTATTTGAGATTAGGCCAATCAGTGTAGTGTCGTCGGCAAATTTAATTAGCAGATTAAGCTGTGGATGGTGACACAGTCATGGGTCTACATGGAGTAAAGGAGAAGACTTAGGACACAGCCCTGGCGGGCTCCTGTATTGAGAGTCAGAGGGATGGAGGTGAGGGAGCCCACTCTTACCACCTGCCAGCGATCTGACAGGAAGTCCAGGATCCAGCTGCACAAGGCAGGGACAAGGCTGAGGTCTCTGAGCTTCCTGTTGAGCCTGGAAGGAATTATTGTATTGAATACTGAACTGTAGTCCAAGAACAGCATTCTCACATAAGTATCCTTCTTCTCCAGATGTGTAAGGATGGTATGTAGAGCAATGGCTTTTGTGTCATCTGTCAATCGGTTGTGTCGGTAGTCAAATTGTAGGGGGTCCAGTTTGCATGATGCAGATGTAATCCTTGACTAGCCTCTCAAAACATTTGCTTATTATTGAGGTGAGTGTGACAGGACGCCAGTCGTTCAGGCATGTTACCATGGTGTTTTTTGGTACAAGGACAATGGCAGATAATTTGAAGCAGGAGGGCACTCTACACTGGGAGAGGGAGAGATTAAAAATATCTGTAAACACACCTGCCAGTTGTGCTGCACACATCCTGAGTACTCACCCTGGGATGCCATCCGGTCCCATAGACCTGTGAATGTCCACTCATTGGAAACATCTGCGTACCTCAGCCTCAGAGATGACCAGGTTGTAGGTTGTAGCGGTGGCTTTCCTCGAAGGCTCAGAGTTAGTGACATACCGAGCGTAAAAGCGATTGAGCTCATCTGGGAGAGAGGCCGCAATGTTGGCGGCACCACAACGTTTGGCTCTGAAGTCTGCGATGGTATGGAACCCTCGCCACAAGTCACGTGTGCTATTCATTGTGAGTCTTGACACAATCTTGTCCCTGTGTTGTTGTTTCGCAGCTTTGATAACTTTGTGCAGATTATAACTGATTTTCTTGAGTTCCTGCTGATTGCCGGCAATGTAGCTCAATGTCGCGCAGTAAGTGCTGCTCGCAAGGAACTATTGATCCAGGGTTTCTGGTTCGGGAAGACCCTGACCGACTTCTGGGGGACAACATCGTCGATGCACTTCCAGATGAAGCACGTGACTCCATCCGTGAACTCGGAGACATCTTCATCCTCATCAAGTTATCCCCTTTGGTTCAATAGCCTGATGGTGGAGGGTAGTAACTGTTCCTGAACGTAGTGTGTGGACCCTGATGCTCCTGTACTTTCTTCCTGGTGGCTGCAACAAGAAGAGAACATGTCCTGAGTGCTGGGGATCACTGATGATGGATGTTGCTTTCCTGTGGCAATGCTTTGTGTAGATATGCTTTGTGGTGGGGAGGGCTTTACCCAAGAAGGACTGGACCATATCCACTACTTTCTGTAGGATTTTCCATTCAAGGGTATTGGTGTTTCCTTTCCAGGCCACGATAAAACTAGTCAATATACTCACCACTGCACATCTATAGAAGTTTGTCAAGGTTTTAGATGTCATGCCAAATTTTCACAAACTCCTAAGGAAGTTGAGGAACTGCCATGCTTTCTTTGTAATTGCAGTTACGTGCTGGGCCCAGGACAAGTCTGACCCTCTCCACCTCTGATCCTCTGATAAGAATTGGCTCATGAACATCTGATTTCCTTCTCCTGAAGTCAATATCAGCTCCTTGGTCTTGCTGTCTTTGAGTAAGAGGTTGTTGTTTTTATGGTACCATTCCCCTCTTCCTTTCCCAGTCCTAATGAAGGGTCTCAGCCTGAAATGTTAATTTGTTCATTTCCCTCCACAGTTGCTGCCTGACCTGCTGAGTTACTCCAGCATTTCGTGGTGTTGCTCCAGATTTCCAGCATCTGCAGGATCTGAGTTCACACGTAATTTCCTTTCCCTCTCACCTGGGCTTGCCTATCACCAGCCCCACTTCTTGTCACACAATTATAGGGAGGCCCATCTCCTAAAGTAGTTCTTGATCCGTTTCACCTTAATGTCATCATTAACGTGCAATCTCTCCATGGACCTGCTGAGTTCCTCCAGCATTTTGTATATGTTGCTGTAGTTTTCAAGTATTTGCAGAATCTCCTGTGTTTGAGTTCCTCTTGCACTACATTGACCTCCTGGGTACATGTGAGTTGATGTCAACTTTCAAAGTAAACTTACTATCAAAGTACATATACTGTACGTCTATATAAACAACCCTGAGATTCATTTTCTTGCGAGCATTCACTGTAAATCCAAGAAGCATAATAGAATCAATGAAAGACCGCACCCAACAGGATGGACAAATAACCAATGTGCAAAAGACAACAAACTGTGCAAATACTGTACAACAGAAAAAATAAATGATCAGAATCAGAATCAGGTTTATCGTCACCGGCACGTGACATGAAATTTGTTAACTTTGCAGCAGCAGTTCAATGCAATACATAATCCAGCAGAGAGAGAAAAAAATAAAACATAATAAAAAACAAGTAAATCAATTATGTATATTGAATAGATTTTTTAAAACGTGCAAAAAGTGTATATTAAAAAAAGTGAGGTAGTGTCCAAAGTTTCAATGTCCATTTAGGAATCGGATAGCAGAGGGGAAGAAGCTGTTCCTGAATCACTGAACGTGTGCCTTCAGGCTTCTGTACCTCCTACCTGATGGAAACAGAGAGAAAACGGCATGCCCTGGGTGCTGGAGGTCCTTAATAATGGACACTACCTTTTTGAGACATCACTCCCTAAAGGTGTCCTGGGTGCTTTGTAGGCTAGTACCCAAGATGGAGCTGACTAGATTTACAACCTTCTGCAGCTTCTTTTGGTCCTGTGCAGTAGCCCCTCCATACCAGACAGTGATGCAGCCTGTCAGGATGCTCTTCACAGCACAACTATAGAAGTTTTTGAGTGTATTTGTTGACATGCCAAATCTCTTCAAACTCCTAATAAAGTATAGCTGCTGTCTTGCCTTCTTTATGACTACATCAGTATGTTGGGACCAGGTTAGATCTTCAGAGATCTTGACGCCCAGGAACTTGAATCTGCTTACTCTCTCCACTTCTGATCCCTTCTTGAGGATTGGCATGTGTTCCTTCGACTTCCCCTTCCTGAAGTCCACAATCAGCTCTTTCATCTTACTGACGTTGAGTGCCAGGGTTGTTGCTGCTGCACCATTCCACTAGTTGGCATATCTCACTCCTGTACGTCTTCTCGTCACCACCTGAGATTCTACCAACAATACAACAGTATCATCAGCAAATTTATAGATGGTATTTGAGCTATGCCTAGCCACACAGTCATGTGTATACAGAGAGTAGAGCACTGGGCTAAGCACACAACCCTGAGGTGCGCCAGTGTTGATCGACAGCGAAGAGGATATGTTATCACCAATCAGCACAGACTGTGGTCTTCCGGTTAGGAAGTTGAGGATCCAATTACAGAGGGAGATACAGAGGCCCAGGTTCTGCAACTTCTGTATATTTGAATTTCCAGAAGCCGTTCAATAAAGTGCCACACAAGAGACTTATAAATAAGATATGGATACATGGAGTCAGAGGAAGTGTATTGGCATGGATAGTGGATTGGTTAAACAATAGAAGGCAGAGAGTTGTTATAAATGGGTGTTTCTCCAGTTGGCAGTTGGTGGTGAGTGGGGTGCCTCAGGGGTCGGTGCTGTTTACCATTTACATTGATGATTTGGAAGAGGGGACTGAGTGTAGCATTGAAACACTCTAAAATTTGCTGATGACACGAAACTGAGTGGAAAATCAAATTGTACAAAGGATGTGGAGAGTCTGCAGAGGGATACAGACAGGTTAATTGAGTGGGCCAAGAACTGGCAGATGGCATACAACGTTGGTAAATGCGAGATCATCCAGTTTGGAAGGAATAATAAAAGAGGTTATTATTAAAATGGTGAAAGATTGAAGCATGCTGTTGTGCAGTGGGACTTGGGAGTGCTTGTTCATGAATCGTAAAAAGTTGGCTTGCAGGTACAACATGTTATTAACAAGACAAATGGAATGTCGACCTTCATTGCTGGAGGGATTGAATTCAAGAGCAGGGAGGTCATGCTGCAACAATACAGGGTCATGGTGAGGCCGCATCTGGAGTACTGTATGCAGTTCTAGTCTCCATACTTGAGGAAGGATGTACTGGCTTTGCAGGCAGTGCAGAGGAGGTTCACTAGGTTGATTCCAGGGATGAAGGGGTTAACCTATGAGGAGAGACTGAGTCGCCTGGGACTATATGTGGTGAACTACATATACCTGTCTGGACTGCTCCTGTGGCTCCTCCCACAGACCCCTGTATAAAGGCGATGGAGGCCTGAGCCCGGCCTCATTCTCCAGGATGTAGTGTTGTTCATTCTTCCAGTCAATAAAAGCCGATATCTCGCTTCTTATGTCTCAGAGTGGGTTATTGATGGTGCATCACTATACTCTCTGGAATTCAGAAGAATGAGAGGGGATCTTATAGAAACATACAAAAGTTTGAAAGGGATAGATAAGATAGAAGTAGGAAAGTTGTTTCCATTGGTAGGTGAGACTAGAACCAGGGGACATTGCCTCAAGATTCAGGGGACAAGATTTAGGACAGAGATGAGGAGAAACTGTTTTTCTCAGAGAGTGGTGAATCTATGGAATTCTCTGCCCAGGGAAGCAGTTGAGGCTTCCTCACTAAATACATTTAAGAAACAGTTAGATAGGTTTTTACGTAGTAAAGGAATTAAGGGTTATGGGGAAAATGCAGGTAGATGGAGCTGATTTTACGGACAGATCAGCCATGATCTTATTGAATGACGGGGCAGGCTCGATGGGCTGGATGGCCTACTCCTGCTATTTCTTATGTTCTTATGTAACTCAAGCCGCTAAAATATGAGATAGTAGCATAGCCAAGCAATTGCTAGGAACTTTTGGACTATTCTAGTATTGTGGCTTTCTGGAGATTAACCTAAATATTGCTGTGTAGGCCTAATTGTTTAATACCATTGTGTAGTGACTTTGGAATGACAGCAGTTGTAGGTATTACTATCGGGACAATGTATACCCTGTTCATGTTCCAAAGCCTTTCAATTTTCTCTTCTAATTCAGCATATTTTTTTCACTAATTGATTTCTGTATGTTATGTGTGTTTGGAATGGCAATATCTATTAAGTAAATTGTTCTTGCTCGTTCACCCGGTAATAATATATCTGGATGGTTACTATGGATTGTCATCTGTAATAATGTAATTTGTAGCACTCTAACTCTAAAACTCTGATCTCCCTATGAGGACTGGCCATAGACCTCTGCTTTCCTCCTCCTGAAGTCAATAATCAGCTCCTTGGTCTTGCTGCTATTGAGTGAGAGATTGTTGTTATGATACCCCTCAGCCAGATGTTCAATCTCCCTCCTTTGTACTGATTCGTCACCATCTTTGATTTGGCCCACTAGAGTGATGTCGCCAGCAAACTTGAATCTGACATTGTTGTTCTGCTTAACCTTACAGTCATAAAGTAAGTGGAGCGGGGGCTAAGCGCACAGCCCTGTGGTGCATCTGTGCTGATGAAGAATCTCAGTAGGCCAAGCAGTATCAATGGAAATGGACAGTCGACGTTTACTATACTAACGCTGACTGTACTCTGCCAAGATGCTGCCCGGACTGCTGCGTTCCTCCAGCATTTTGTGTGTGTTGCTCTGGATTTCCTGCGTCTGCAGATTTTCTCTTGCTCGAGGAAATCCCCTTACCTCTATTTATTTGTTTGAAAATGAATGACACTTTAATAGCCGGAAGTACCCCTTCTCCAAGGCACGCTTCCCAAATGCACAGTTCTTAGCTTTTCTTCCATCTCCATGGCGACAGCCGCACCACGCATGCGCCGTTGGCAGCACCGAGCGGAAGTGTCTGCGACGGAAGTGACGCGAGGTAGCGCGGAACTATGGCGGAGGCAGTGGCGGAGCTGCTGTTCCTCGACACCTTTAAGCATACCAGCTCTGAGGTAAAGTCCGCGCTCTGGACTCACTTTAGTTGTCGTGCTCTCCAGCGGCGGCTTCTGCCGCAAATGCTGTCTTAGCGATGTCGGGATCACAAGCTTGAACTGGGGCCTGTAGCAGTGGAGGGACTGGGATCGGGGAGGGAACAACATTCGAGACTGTTTATTGTCTTTTCCCGTGGAAAAGTGTAAAGAAGGACGAAATAATTGCTACTCTGGTACCGATGCAGATAGTAATATAAAGAAAACAAAATCATAAAACCACAGTAAATATAAATTCATAAGGTAGCTTATATAGGTAGATTGATTGGGCACAGGAGTGTCTGTACATAAGGTGATTGACTGGAAATGATAAAGTAGTGGTGGTTGGGGATGTGGAGGGGCGGGTTAGTGGGTGCAGGTGTTGATCAGCCGTTCTGCTTGGGGAAAGTAACTGTTTTTGAGTCTGGCGTGTGGATTCTACGCAGCCTGTTCCCTGATGGATGTGGGACAAACAGTCCATGAGCAGGGTGGGTGGGATCCTTCTTCATGTTGCTGGCAGCTTTCTGTATATATGTCTTTTATGGTGGGTAGGCTGATGCCAGTGATGCATTGGGCAGTTTTGACTAACCAGTGTAAAGCCTTCCTGTCTGCCCGTGTCATTTCTATACCAAGCAGTAATGCAGGCTATCAGGATGCTTTTTACTGCACCTCTGTAGAATATTGTGAGTATAGATGTGCTTGCATTTAGCTTAACTATACCTCTATCCCCTATAAATCATATGATTTCAGTGGTGAGCAATAAAACGCTGGAAACGGAGTTGTTCGGAATCAGCATTGGTTCTATTACCACAGACTTGTATTACGTCAACGTTATTTTGCGGCAGCAGTATATCAGAGTCAGGTTTAACATCACTGGCATATGCCTAGCCACATGGTAATGGGTGTAGTGAGAGTAGAGAAGTGGGCCAATCACACATCTCTGTGGTGCGCCAATGTTGATTTTCAGCAAGGTGGAGCTGTTATTTCTGATCCACACAGCTTGTGGCCTTCCAGTTAGGAAGTCAAGGATCTGGTTGCAGAGGAAGGTACAAAGCTCCAGGCTCTTGGAGCTTTTCGATCAGAACTGTAGGAATAATTGTGTTAAACGCTGAGCATTAGTCAATAAACAGCAGCCTGACATAAGTATTTGTCTTGTCCAGGTGATCCTAGGCCACATGAAGAGCCAATGAGATTGTGTCCACAGCAGATCTATTGTGGCAATAGGAAAATGACAGTGGGTCCAATCCATAGAATTTTGTCTAAGTTTTAGATGTCCATGCCAAGCCTTCACATTCTCAAGGAAACAAAGGCACTGTCATGCTTTCTTTGTAATTGATTTATGACTTGTTTTTATGAATTTATGTGCTGGATGAACTGCCATCGTAACTGGGAGATGTTACACTGTTTATCCCCTGATAATAGCAGGATTGAAGCAGTCCTTGGGTTTGATGGTATGTGCTTTCAGGCAGTGTCAGGGGAGGAGAAGAGAGAATGTCCGGGGTGAGTGAGGTCTTTGTTTATGTTGGCTGCTTCACTGAGACAGTGAAAAGTGCAGGCAGCGTCTAGTTTCCGTGATATGCTGAGCTGTGTTCACAATTCTCTGCAGTTTTAGCAGTCATGGATAGAGCAGTTGCCATATTGAACCATGAAACATCCAGATAGGGTGTTTTCTATGTGCATTGATAAAAATTATTGAGGGTCTAAGATCTGTGCTGCAGTTATCTGTAAGTATAACACTTCATTTTTTACTCTGTTATTGTTTTACCTTGTACTACCTCAGTGCGCCATTGCAGTGAAATGATCTCTACAAGTGGTATGCAAGACAAGCTTTTCACTGTATATTGCTTAAACCCATCACCCCTACAACAACTCGTCACAGTCCTCTTATCCTAAGCCGGTCTTTAAAGTTGCCCCTATTTTCTTCATATTCTCCTCTCCCAGGAATGAGGTCTTTGGAGCTTCTGCTGGTGTTTCTGTAGCTCTGGGTTTTTACAGGATGGGGTTGCTAGCCACATACCCCCTCCTTTCACAGCCGGGTTTGGGACTGTCCGTGGCAGAGCTTTGGTACATATGACATTGATAATAAACCAAACCAAAGAAAAGGGAACACAAGGGAGTGTTAGTGTGATGATAGTGGCTGAAGAGGGAGTTAGAGGCTGGGAGATTACAAAAGGTGAGCTCGGTAAAGGCATACAGGAGTGAAATGATAAATCATGCAAGGAAAGAATCTTAACTGCTGGAAATTAAAGCTATAAGGATAATAATAAATATAGAGCACTTTTCATACAATGATAGCATTCAAAGTGCTTTACCATGGGATAAAGTGCAAGCGTAAAAATAAAAGACAAAAAGACGTCAGTTAAAAGCAAGCTTAAATAAATAGGTTTTGAGCTAGTGTCAACTGAACTGAATCCCTTATAGTTTTAGGTGTTGGATTTCACAGTTTAGGAGTGTAGTTCAAGAAAACTGGCCTGCAAATTATTTTTTGAGGGAGATCGTTAACATTTAAGAGACTAAAATAGAAATACAATAAATGGACTGGGATAGAATGACTAATTATCTGAAATTGTAGAATTCATTGCTGAGTCTGGAAGACTGATATTTCCAGTGAGCGATGTTCCTCAAAATTATTTTGAGTTTTGTCGGAGGTCATTGGTGAAGAGTGGAATGTAGGATTGAAGTGACAGATAATAACATCCTTCTGTGGACTAAACTGTTTTGCAAAGTAATTGTCTAATGTTACAGATGCCATAATGAGAGTAGAGTGCTAAATTAGATGTACCTGAAAATGGCATCTAGGAAAAAGGCAGTTGATGCATTTTCTGTAGCAGAATGGAAAGCTGTGAGGAGAATGGGAATTGGTATTATTGGAGATGGTAAATTGAACTGGAGCCTCCTGTTTGTTCTTTATATTCTCTTCTTTGATCTCATTGTATGTGAATTTTGCAACATGTCCAAGGTCTTCAATAGTTTTCTGCTTCCATGGCTGTTTAATCTATTGACAAATCCAGCCCAGAATGGCACAGCCTTTTTGCTTGAATGGAAGCCCAATAAAGTTCAAAGTTCCAGTAAACTCGTGATCAGTGTACGTTTATGTCACCATATACTGCCTTGAGATTCATTTTCTTGTGGCTATTCACAGTAGAACAATAAAAACAATGGCAAACTACACACTAAATAAATTCCTATCTGTCACTTGGATGGAAACTTTATCAGCACTGAACAACTTTTTGTAGCCTAAACATGCAACTTGCACTATCTCCAGATAAAAGGCATGGTTGTAGGATTTATACCAGTGTAGACTCAACCACTCTTGGGGACGCTGAAGTTCATGTTTTGTGTATTATTTGTTTACTTTTTATCGTTTGCATGATTTGTTCTTTTTCACACATTGACTGTCTTTAAGGTGCATGTTTGTTTTGTGAATTAGAATCACAGAGAAGTACAACACAGAAACAGGCCCTTCAGCCCATCTAGTCAATGCTGAAACCATTTAAATTGCCTACTCTCAACGACCTGCACTAGAACCCCAGCCCTCCATATCCCTCCATAGTTATTACACAGTTCTATTGAATCTCAAAATTGTGTATGGGAAGCATACTTTGTACTTTGAACTGTGAAACCTAGATCTTTGTGGGTTATGTGGTTTTGGTTTATTACTGTCATGTGTACCAAGATACAGTAAAGAACTTGTCTTGTGTAATGTTCATGCAATATGCTAGAATCAGGTAAAACAATATTAATGCAGAATAAAGAGTAAAAGCTATTGAAGAGCGTTGTGCAGGTAGATTATAAAGTGAAAGATCATAACGAGGCAGATTGCAAGGCCAAGAGTATATCTTGTATCAGAGGTCTGCTCAAGAATCTGATAACAGTGGGATAGAAGCTATCCTTGAGCCTGGCAGTATGCAGTCTCAAGTGTTTGTATCTTTTACCTAGTGGAGACTGGAGAAGAGAGAATGTCAGGGGTGGGTGGGGTGTTTACTGAGGCATGAGAAGACATTGCTCATTTCAGTCCAACTTAAACCATCCTGCTTTCCTTTTTCTGTAACATTGAATAAAAATATTGCGGCTGCATTCCTGCTATTGTACAGAACTTGAATGTTTCATTACCTTTACCAGTTTTCACCTTGCTGTCTCTTTGATGTGATCTTTGTTTGATTCCTTCCTTTCCCTCTTTGACTTTTTTGTACATCATTCCCTGAAAGGGCTCCATTCCATTCTCCCACTCTGTTTCTTTCATATCTGCATGTGCATTTACTAATGTCTTTTTCCTCAGTTGTCATTTCTCTCTGCCGTAGTTGATAAGTTTATCAACCTAGTCTGTTCCATAGCAACACACACAAAATGCTGGAAGAACTCAACAGGCCAGGCAGCATCTGTGGAAAAGAGCACAGTCAATGTTTTGAGCCAAAAGATAATTATCGACTCCAAACTTGTTGAAGTAGTGAAATCATTTAATTTTCACCCCTGGCAATTGCTGGCATATCCAAGCCTCAGTGTTTGAAACCACAGTGACCAAAACGGTTTTGAATTGTCTTACTGCTTATTTATCACCAACTATTAAGTGCTGGAAGGAAGGAGCTGTACCACAGGATAGGTAGGCGCAACTCCAAAATCATCACTTTGTACAAGAACAAGGGTGATAGGAGTGACTGCAACAACTACAAGGGTATCTCCGTCCTGAGTATTGTCGGCAAAGTCTTTGCTCGTGTTGCTCTGGCATGCCTACAAACTCTGGCAGAATGGGTCTACCCTGAGTCCCAATGTGGTTTTTGTGCAAGGTCAACTGTCGACATGATTTTCTCACTCAGTCAACTCCAGGAGAAGTGCAGGGAACAACAGAAACCCCTCTATTGTGGCGACCCACTTTCTATGCTCACAAAATGGCAAGTGCGTCGGCAGAGAGGCCAGCCCCAAAATGGCGCTGGGCCTTCTTCTTCACCAGTAAGGGCAGAAAGCCCGCTCGTGGGAAGAGACTTGTAATGCACCTCAGATGTCTTTTCCACTCGGAGAGGGCGGGAACGGAACTGTGTAAAAGACAGTGCCGCGAAGTTTGAATAAACTAGTCTGGAGTGCAACTTACAGACTGCGTGTCATTATTTCTAGCTGTGTGTGTAGCACATCGCTACATTGGTGACCCTGACGGTCCAAACGGGATTTGGACCAAAGATGATTGACTCATCAACTGTTCACGCAGTTTCGCTAAAACTGCCAACTTTCTGGACGCTGCGACCACGCGTGTGGTTTGACCAAGCAGAAGCCTAGTTCCAGATTGGGCAGATATCTTCTGATTCCACGCGTTACTATTACGTGGTGAGCTCCCTTGACCAGGAGACAGCTGCCCAAGTTGAGGATTTCATACAGTCACCCCCGGAAGAAGGCAAATATGCAGTATTCAAAGCGCTGTTCATAGGGACCTTTGGCCTCTCACGGTGTGAGCAAGGTGCCCGCTTGCTGTACCTGGATGGTTTGGGAGACAGGCTGCCATCAGCATTAATGAGTGAGATGCTGGCCCTAGCTGAAGGACACAAGCCCTGCCTCATGTTTGAGCAGGTGTTCCTAGAGCAACTGCCCGAGGACGTACATCTGCTGCTGGCTGACGCAGTTTTCAGTGACCCCTGGAAGGTGGCGGCCTGGGCAGACGTGCTGTGGAAAGCCAAGAGGGAGAGTGGGGCGTCCATCGGACAGATTACCAAGCCACGCGCCCAACAGCGGACCAGACCAGGCCCGGCAATGGAGTGCACACAACCCAGAGGCAGAAGTGAGGAGGCCAATGAACAGTGGTGTTTCTACCACCAGTGGTGGGGCACAGAAGCCCGCCCTGCAAGTTCCCGGGAAATGCCAGGGCCAGCCGCCGCTAATGGCTACGGTGGCTGGCCACCAGGACAGCCTATTGTACGTCTGGGACAAACAGTCGGGACGCTGCTTCTTGGTCGACACCGGAGTGGAAATCAGCGTCTTACCCCCGATGGGGTACGACACCTGCAGCAGGGAGCTGGGACCCACCCTGAGGGCCACAAACGGCAGCACGATATGGCCCTACAGCACCCACACAGTGCAGCTGCAGTTCGGCGCCAGCTGGTTCATGTGGGACTTCACACTGGCCGCCTTGGTCCAACCACTCCTGGGGGCGGACTTCTTGCGAGCTCACAGCCTGCTGGTTGACTTGCAAGGGAAAAGACTGGTCCATGCTAAGACTTTCCAGATGTTCTCCCTGGGTGAAGCCAAGTTGCCGGCCCCACACCTGGACTGCATCACGCTGTCTGACAATGAATTCACCAGAATCCTGGCGGATTTTCCATCGGTTCTGGCACCGCAGTTCACGGCAGCCATGCCCAGACACGGAGTACAGTACCATGTTCCATCCCAGGGACCACCCCTCCATGCTCGCGCACGAGGGCTCCCCCCAGACAAGCTCCGCCTGGCGAAGGAGGAGTTCAAGAGGATGGAGGAATTGGGGATTGTACGGCGGTCCGACAGCCCATGGGCCTCCCCCCTGCACATGGTGCCCAAAGCAGCCGGGGGCTGGAGTCCATGCGGTGACTACCGCAGACTGAACAAGGCTGCAACTCCTGACCGCTACCCCGTGCCGCACATACAGGACTTTGCAGCAAACCTACACAGGGCAAGCATCTTTTCCAAAGTAGACCTCGTCTGGGGATACCTTCAAATCCCGGTACGCCCTGGAGACATCCCCAAAACAGCACTCATCACCCCATTCAGCCTGTTCGAATTCCTCTGAATGCCGTTTGGCCTGAAGAATGCCGCACAGACGTTCCAGCGGCTAATGGATGCCGTGGGACGGGACCTGGACTTTGCATTCATCTATTTGGACGACATCCTCATAGCCAGCAGTAGTCGCCAGGAACATCTGTCCCACCTCCACCAGCTCTACTCCCGCCTGAGTGATATCTATGTCACGATCAACCCGGCCAAATGCCAGTTCAGACTCGACACCATCGACTTCCCGGGCCACAGGATTACCAAAGACGAGGCAACACCTCTGCCCGCCAAGGTAGACGCGATCTGCCACTTCGCCCGGCCCAACACAGTCAAAGGCCTGCAGGAGTTCATGCGCCCTTTGTTCATCCTGATGTTGGGTAAAGGCAAGGACATTACTTGGGACGAAGAGGCCGCGGCCACTTTTGTTGAAGCCTTGGCAGACGCCGCGATGCTGGTGCACCCCAGAACAGATGTTCCGACCGCCCTCACAGTGGACGCATCCAACACAACAGTCATTGGGTGCTGGAGCAACTCATCGAGGGGCGCTGGCAGCCCCGGCGTTCTTCAGCAGGCACCTACAGCCACCCAAACTCAAGTACAGTGCTTTCGACCGGGAGCTGTTGGCACTATATCTGGCAATCCGGCATTTCAGGTACTTCTTAGAAGGCAGGCCATTCACGGACGACAAACTGATGACCTTTGTGTTCACAACGGTGTCCGATCCCTGGGCAGCCCGCCAGCAGCGACATCTGTCCTACATCTCTGAGTACATGATGGACATCCAGCATGTCTCGGGAAAGGACAACATGGTGGCGGACGCACTCTCCAGACCAGCTATCCTGGGGGTGGACTATGCAGCACTGGTGGTGGCGCAGCAGGCAGACGACGAGATGCCCAGCTACAGGACTGCAGTCTCAGGTTTGCAGCTGCAAGACTTCCTCATAGGCCCAAGTGAGAGGACCCTCCTACGTGATGTGACTACCGACCAACCTTGCCCCATGGTCCCAGCAGCCTGGTGGCGGCAAGTTTTCAACTCCATACACGGCTTGGCGCATCCATCTATCAGGACAACCATCCGGATGGTCTCCAGCAAGTTCGTGTGGCACGGACTTCGCAAACAGGTCAGCAAATGGGCCAAAACGTGCACGCAGTGCCAACCAGCCAAGGTGCAGCGGCACACCAAAGCCCCGCTGCAGCAGTTTGAACCCACCCACCGGAGGTTCGACCATATTCATGTGGATATTGTGGGCCCCCTGCCGGTGTCGCGAGGAGCGTGGTACCTCCTAACTATGGTAGACCGGTTCACGAGATGGCCAGAGGCGGTCCTGCTCACCGACACCACCGCCGATTCCTGTGCCCGAGCGCTGATTGCAACCTGGGTAGCACGCTTCGGGGTACCGGCCCACATTACCTCCGACAGAAGCGCCCAGTTCACCTCCAGCCTGTGGTTGGCTGTGGCCAGCCTGTTGGGAGCACAGGTACACCACACAACTGCCTACCACCTACAGTCGAATGGACTAGTGGAACACATCCACCGTCACTTGAAGTTGGCTCTCATGGCCCGCCTGAAAGGGCCTAACTGGGTGGATGAGCTTCCCTGGGTCCTGCTTGGAATCTGCACGGCGCCCAAAGAGGATCTGCACACCTCGTCGGCCGAGCTGGTGTACGGCGCTCCCCTGGTCGTCCCAGGAGAGTTCATACCAGGTCCAAGGTGGCAGGACGAAGAACCCACAGCAGTCCTGGACAGACTATGCGAAAGGCTCGGCAACCTGGCCCCCGTACCGACTTCACAGCACAGACAGTTCCTGACCTGCATACCCAAAGACCTGCAGAACTGTAGGTTTGTATTTGTATGAAGCGCACACCGGGCACCATTACAGCGACTGTACGAGGAGCTGTTCAAGGTGATTAGGAACAATGGGTCCAAGTACGTTCTGGACGTTGAGGGGAAAGAGGAGGTTTTCATGGTGGACCGACTCAAACCGGCCCGTGTGGACTTGGCGCAGCTAGTTGAGGTTCAGGCACCGCAGCGCAGAGGCAGACCGCCCAAACAGAGACTGATCCAGACTGTGGATATTGGGGGGTGTATCGCCGGTTCGGGGGGGGGGGGGGGGGGGATAATGTGGCGACCCGCTTTCTACGCAGGCAAACTGGCTCACAAAATGGTGTGCGCGTCGGCAGAGTGGCCAGCCCCAAAATGGCGCTAGGCCTTCTTCTTCACTAGCAAGGGGAGAAAGCCCGTGCGCGGGAAGAGACTTTTGTAATGCACCTCTGACGTCATTTCTGCCCAGAGAGGGCGGGAACAGAACTGCGTAAAAGCCAGTGCCGCGAAGTTTGAATAAACCAGTCTCAAGTGCAACTTACAGACTGTGTGTCGTTATTTCTAGCTCTGTGTGTAGCACATCGCTACACTATGTCACTTTCATCGACTTGACCAAGGCACTCGACCGTGGTGGCAGGATGGGCTCTTTCAGATTCTCCTCAAGATCGGTTGTCCCCCGAAACTCCGAAGTATCATCAAGTCATTCCATGACAACATGAGGGTGACTGTTCAGTACGATGGCAGCTCATCAAAACCCTTCGCTATTCGTAGTGGAGTCAAACAAGGATGTGTGTTGGCCCCAACATTATTCAGCAGCATCTTCTCTATACTATTGAAACACGAGTTTGGAACGTCGATAGAAGGCATTTACATGCACACCAGGTCTGATGAGTGGCTGTTCAACCCTGCACGCCTGAGAGCAAGAGAAAAGCTGCGAAAGATCTTAATACGTGACATACTCTTTGCTCATGTCGCTGCTATAACCTCACACACCAAACAGCAACTACAAACTCTCGTGGACTGCTTCTCTAAGGCATGCAAGGACTTCGGGCTTACCATCAGCCTAAAGAAAACAAATGTCTTTGCCCAGAACGTAGTGGAGACACCAGTCATTACCATCGACAATTATGATCTAGAAGTGGTCCATGAGTTCACATACTTGGGGTCAACCATTAGCGACACTCTGTCCCTCGATGCTATAATCAATAGGCGTATTGGCAAAGCAATATCGATCCTTGCTCGACTCTCCTTGCAGGTCTGGGAGAATCCAAAACTCGCTACAAAGACCAAGACTGCCTTGTACAATGCATGCGTTATCAGCACTCCCCCTGTATGGTAGAGAGACTTGGATCATCTACTCCAAACAGGAGAGGAGACTCAACAGTTTTCACCTGTGCAGCCTTCGTCACATCCTCAGCATCACCCGGAGAGACAAAGTCCCAAATTCTGAGGTCCTCTCCCGCGCTGGACTTCCCACAACGTTCATGCTTTTAAGACAACGCAGAATACGCTGGCTGGGCCACGTCCTCTAGCAACAGCAACAGGCAAGAGGAACATTGGTAGACCCCAGCTTTGCTTCAAGGACATCTGCAAGCGCGATATGAAAGCCTTAAAAATCAGCACTGAGTGCTGGGAGGACACAGCAGATGACCACAACAAGTGGCGAGGTACTCTTCAGCAACACCTAGAACAAGGCGAAAGAGTGATCCTGAGTCAGTTTGAGGAGTGGAGAGCTAAACGGACCACAATTCCACGATGCCCTACACATGCAGCAACTGTGGCAGAGCCTACCGTTCCAGGATCAGCCTCAGTAGCCACAGTCGATGCTGCTCGACAAACCAGTGACTACCGGAGGCACAGTACCCATGGTCGACCACGACCGACAGAGGCCTCACATCAGTGACAAAAGTCAGTGCTTTTTGAACACAAACGCATGCAACTGACATTATTTAAAAGCGGATTGATCTAAGCATGGGGTAGGGTCTAACAGTCACGCAAGCACACACTACTGAAGCTAGTTAGAAACTGTTTGGCAACAGTCTTCTGCCCCAATTAAGCAGCATAGTGTCCCAAATAAAGGGAATCGCGTCGTGTTCTCAGTTTTGTTTTTGTTCTTTAAGAGTTCCCTCCAAAGATTCTCGTAAATTTCTACAGGTGTGCTATGGAGAGCATTCTAACTGGTTTTACATCATCATCTGGTACGGAAGGGCCACTGCACAGGATTGGAAAAAGCTGCAGAAAGTTCAAAACTTAACCTGATCCATTGAGGGGACTTACCTCATGCCTCAAAAAGGCGGCATCCATAATGAAGGACCCCCATCACCCAGTACCTGTCCTTTCCTATTGTAACTATCAGGGATGAGGTACAGGAACCTGAAGGCGCACAGTCAACATTTTAGAATCAGCTTCTTCTCCTCTACCATAGGATCTCTGAATGGGGACAGTGAACCCACGAACACTTCCTCAGTATTTTATTTTGCTCTTTTTACACGACTTACTTAATTTTTATATATGTATTTATTTTAATTTATAGTTTTGTTATTATGTATTGCACTGCACTGTTGCCGCATAGCAATAAATTCCACAGCATATGCCAGTGATATTAAACCTGATTTAGATAAGGTGTGTTTCAGCCAAGCCTCCATTTCCTTGTTATTTGGTATGCTGCACAGTGTTTTGTAGACAGGGTGCTATGTAGACCAGAAAATCAAGTTCAAAGTAAATTTATCATCAAAATGCACACAGTATATGTCACCATATCCAACCCTGAGATTCATTTTCTTGTGGGCATACACAGTGAATCGATCAGAATAGAACTCCTCAAACTTCAGGCTCTTCAACCAAAGGGGGTAACTTTACTCAACTTCACTTGCCCTAGTGACGGTTCCCACAACCTATTAACTCATTTTCAATGATCCTTCATCTCATGTCCTCGATGCTTATTGCTTATTTATTATCATTTCTTTCTTTTTGTATTTGCACAGTTTATTGTCTTTTTCACACTTTTTGTATGCCCAGTTGGTGTAGTCTTATGGTTACTATTCTGTTATGGATTTGTTGAGTATGCCCGCAAGATAATGAATCTCAGCTTGCACATGGTGATATATGTACTTTGATAATAAATTTACTTAGAAACAGCCAATATGCAAAAAACAATAACAGACAGACATACTTTATTGATCTCGAGGGAAATTGGGTTTCGTTACAGTCGCACCAACCAAGAATAGTGAAGAAATATAGCAATATAAAACCATAAATAATTAAATAATAATAATGAGTAAGTTATTCCAAGTGGAAATAAATCCAGGACCAGCCTATTGGCTCAGGGTGTCTGACACTCCGAGGAAGGAGTTGTAAAGTTTGATGGCCACAGGCAGGAATGACTTCCTATGATGCTCAGTGTTGTATCTCAGTGGAATGAGTCTCTGGCTGAACATACTCCTGTGCCTAACCAGTACATTATAGAGTGGATGGGAGACTTTGTCCAAGATGGCATGCAACTTGGACAGCATCCTCTTTTCAGACACCACCGTCAGAGAGTCCAGTTCCACCCCCACAACATCACTGGCCTTACGAATGAGTTTGTTGATTCTGTTGGTGTCTGCTACTCTCAGCCTGCTGCCCCAGCACACAACAGCAAACAAGATAGCACTGGTCACCACAGACTCGTAGAACATCCTCAGCATCGTTCGGCAGATGTTAAAGGACCTCATTCTGCTCAGGAAGTAGAGATGGCTCTGACCCTTCTTGTAGACAGCCTCAGTGTTCTTCGACCAGTCCAGTTTATTGTGCATTCGTATCCCCAGGTATTTGTAATCCTCCACCATGTCCACACTGACCCCTTGGATGGAAACAGGGGTCACCGGTGCCTTAGCCCTCCTCAGGTCCACCACCAGCTCCTTAGTCTTTTTCACATTAAGCTGCAAATGATTCTGCTCACACCTTGTGACAAAGTTTCCCACCGTAGCCCTGTACTCAGCCTCATCTCCCTTGCTGATGCATCCAACTATGGCAGAGTCATCAGAAAACTTCTGAAGATGGCAAGACTCTGTGCAGTAGTTGAAGTCCGAAGTGTAGATGGTGAAGAGAAAGGGAAACAGGACAGTCCTCTATGAAGCCCCAGTGCTGCTGACCACTCTGTCTGACACACAGTGTTGCAAACGCACGTACTGTGGTCTGCCAGTCAGGTAATCAATAATCCATGACACCAGGGAAGCAACCACCTGCATCACTGTCAGCTTCTCACCCAGCAGAGCAGGGTGGATGGTGTTGAATGCACTGGAGTAGTCAAAAAACATGACCCTCACAGTGCTCGCCGGCTTGTCCAGGTGGACGTAGACACGGTTCAGCAGGTAGACGATGGCATCCTCAATCCTAGTCGGGGCTGGTAGGCGAACTGGAGGGGGTCTAAGTGTGTCCTAACCATAGGCCGAAGCTACTCTAGAACAAAACTCTCCAGGGTCTTCATGATGTGGGAGGTCAATGCCACTGGTCTGTAGTCATTGGAGCCACTGGGGTGCGGCATCTTCGGTACAGGGACGAGGCAGGCAAATTGTGCAAATACTGTAAGTAAGGAATACATATCGAGAACATTAGATGAAGAGTCATTGAAAGTGAGTACAGGGCTTGTGGGAGTGGTTTGGTGATGAGGCAAGTGAGGGTGAGTGAAGTTATCCCCTCTGGTTCCAGAGCCTGATAGTTGAAGGGTAATAACTGTTCCTGAACCTGGTGGTGTGGGCCCTGAGGCTTCTGATCTTCTTTCTGATGGCAGCGGTGACCTGGATGGTGGGGGTCCTTGATGATGAATGATTCCTTCCTGCGGCCGTGCTCCATGTGGATGTGCTCAGTTGTGTGCAGGGCTTTACCCATGATGGAGTTGCCAGTACTTCTTGTAGGATTTTCCAGTCAATTTCTTACAAAGGTTATAGAGCTATACAGCCTGGATACAGGCCCTTCAGCCCATCATAGCTATGCCAACCATGTTGTCCACCTACTTAACTTACCTAAGTCCATCTCTCCTATTGGAGCATAGGCCATTAAGAGTAGCTCACCGGAGTCCTCTGTCCTGGGCCAGTCTTTAAGTGTCCCCAGGTGTAACCCATCTTGATGTATCCTTCCTCTCCCAGGGTTGAGGCCTTTTTAGCTTCTGTTGGCAACTCTGTAGCTCTGGGTTTTTTGGGATGGGGTTGCAAGCCTCATATCCAGCCCTTCTGCTTTTGCAGCCTGGGCTTTGGACCGTCCATGGCGGAGTTAAGTTGTCCACCTAGTTAGTCCCAATATCTTACATTTGCCCTATTTTTTCCAGGCCCCACTCCTCCATATAGGTTTTGTGCACTAAGATGGATTGTGTAACGACAGAAAAATGTAGATATGACATGCATCTACAAATGTCACTCATGTAACTGAAAAACACTGTTGTTGAAAATTGGAGCTCAAATACAAAAACCATACTTAAAAGCTTTCTTTCTTACATTTTTCAGCAAAACACCCATGTGGATGTAGTCCGCTTTCCTTGTGTGGTTTACATAAATGAAGTTCGTGTCATTCCTCCAGGAGTTAAAGCTCACAATAGCTTGCCTGACAGCAGGGCGTATGGGTAAGTGACAATGGGTGGGGATATCTCTCTGGCTCGTGGTCTTGTTTTTGTATAGAGCATATATGTCAAACTCAAGGCCCCCGGTGGAATTATCTTTGGCCCGCGAGATAATATCTAATTACTATTAAAGCTGGCCCCAGTAATCGAAGCGCCTATGGCGTATGATATGGCTAATGCTGAGTTTATTCAGGTACCAGGTTTTCAGGGTTTTTAGTGTTTATTCGGCAGTCTTGCTCGGCAGTCTTCTTCATAAGAAACGGAATTTGTAAAGTGAAACACTTTGTAGTTATAGCAGAGACTGAGACACATGAGAGCAGGCTGAAAAAACGGAGGCAACGAAAGCTGCATTCGCACGCGTCCGACTGATCCGGCCCGCATGAAGCTGCATTTTGCTCAATCCGGCCCGTAATCTAAAATGAGTTTGACACCCCTGGTATAGAGACTATCCATTAGTCGGGGTTGACCATGGATGTTGTGTCCTAGCTGTCATACAGAAGCCAGGACAGTATGATATGGAGAACACGTTGTTGCCCAGGCATCAGGCTCCTCCTCTTCATGCAGCAGATGAATCCAAAGGAACGGTAGAGACTGATACGGTTTGGCACTAGCAGTGTGACAGGAGTTGCCAGTCAGTGTTGAACACAATGTAGGGACTTCAGCTCTGGATTTTTCCTCGGGGTTTACTCCCAAAGACTTCCCCATGAATAGGTATAGCTGCAAGACAGCAGCGATCAGAAGTTTCTTTCTCTTAGATGAGGTGGCGACTACAGCTGATGATGCCCATCTGCTCATGGTGACTGGGTTCTAAGGAGTCAGTAACCTGCCATTGCCACTTTTCCTGTTAGAAAACAATTCTGCCAGTCTTAGCAGCTAAGCCACATGTGAAGGCCAGAGCTGGATTTGGTTGGCAAAGGCTATTTGAGAAGCACGTCATGACAGCTTATCTCCACTGCCCCACTCAGCTATGACAACCTTAATATTCATGTATATTTGCATCTAAAATGGGTGATTAAATAATTATCTATCAAGAGAGAAAAAATGCTTGTGAATTATTTAAACTACTGGCAGACAAATAATTAGGATTTTATACTTACCGTAGATTCCGGACTACAGAGCGCACCTGATTAAAAGCCGCTGGCTCTAATTTTAGAAATAAAATCAATTTTTTAATTGTATAGGCCGCACCGGATTTTAGGCCGCACCGGATTTTCGGCCGCAGGTGTCCCACGTTGTAATATGAGATATTTACACAGAAAGATATTACACGTGAGGATTTTTTAACTTTTAATTAAATCCATATGGTAACAAAAACAAATACATATTGCAAATGCTTTTTTTCGAACCGTGCCCGTAACGCGGCTACTTTTAAATATACGTTGCGTATACTTCTTTACTGAACAACATTCCAATATCTCCTAACGACTGGTAAAAAATATATATACTGCAGCCTACCAGGAAAAGTTATTGATCGCCTTTAACTTAAAAGCAGCGTTCGCTCAGATCCAAAGCCGCTCGCGTAATGCGCTCCCTCCCTCCGTCCCGTTTTATCGCAAACCGGCGTTTTCCCACAAGACGCGGCGAAACCGGGTGTGACGTCATAGCATCCCACGATGTAGTACAGAAAACAAATATAGTTAAAACTCTTCTAACTTTAACTAGAAAATGAATTACTAAGCGAAAATATTATAAACTAAATAACTGCCATAAAGGCAGCACAATGCTTTTCTTCGAGTGTTTTCCATGTTGATGAGGGTGAGTACAAATGACTGATTTACAATAATTTAATTGTGAAAGTGCGCTTGATTTATCGTACAATTTCATTGGACCTCTGTGAACTACTCATCAATTTTATTGGTCTACTGTTACGAGGCAAAATGTTTACGAGGCGGCATGAAAAAAATCATGTATTAGCCGCTCCGTTTTAAAGGCCGCAAAGTTCAAAGCTGTTCAAAATGTGGGAAAAAAGTAGCGGCTTAAAATCCGGAATCTACGGTATATAAAAAGAGTGCCTCACTGATTTTTTTATGTAAATTCTGCAGGTCAGAATGTAGTCTTTTGTTTGAAATGTAATATTTAATTTTCTTCAGGGAGACTTCCCCACATGCTTTTCAGTTGGATCTATTTTTCAACAACGTAAGCAAACCAAGTGCACCCGTTTTCGACCGATTGGGAAGGTAAGTGTAATTCAAACTCCTTATAATAATCCACTTTATTCTGACTTCTGTTCCCTTCCTTTCTGGTCTTGATGAAGAGTCTTGGCCTGAAAAGTTTACTGTTTATTCTCTTCCATAGCTTGACTTGCTGAGTTCTCTTTCTTTAATTTAAGTTTTCTGCTGGAACTGAATTAAATCGAATCATGTAAACCATTTTATATGTAACAGTAACAGGATCGGTCCGAGTCAGCATGGATTTATGAAGGGAAAATCATACGTGACTAATCTTCTGGAATTTTTTGAGGATGTAACTATGAAAGTGGACAAGGGAGAGCCAGTGGATGTAGTGTACCTGGACTTTAAGCAAGCCCTTGATAAGGTCCCACATAGGAGATTAGTGAGCAAAATTTGAGCACATGGTATTGGGGGTAGGGTACTTACATGGATAGAAAATTGGTTGGCAGACAGGAAACAGAGTAGGGATTAACGGGTCCTTTTCAGAATGGCAGGCAGTGACTAGTGGGGTACCGCAAGGCTCGGTGCTGGGACAGCAGCTATTTACAATATACATTAATGATTTAGATGAAGGGATTAAAAGTAACATCAGCAAATTTGCTGATGACACAAAGCTGGGTGGCAATGAGAAATGTCAGGAGGATGTTATGAGAATGCAGGGTGACTTGGACAGGTTGGGTGAGTGGGCAGATGCAGTTTAATGTGGATAAATGTGAGGTTATCCACTTTGGTGGCAAGAACAGGAAGGCAGATTACTATCTGAACGGTGTCAAGTTAGGAAAAGGGGAAGTACAACGAGATCTAGGTGTCCTTGTTTATCAGTCGCTAAAAGTAAGCACGCAGGTACAGCAGGCAGTGAAGAAAGCTAATGGCATGTTGGCCTTCATAACAAGGGGAGTTGAGTATAGGAGCAAAGAGGTCCTTCTGCAGTTGTACAGGGCCCTGGTGAGACTACACCTGGAGTATTGTGTGCAGTTTTGGTCTCCAAATTTGAGGAAGGACATTCTTGCTATTGAGGGAGTGCAGCGTAGGTTTTAAGAGGTTAATTCCCAGGATAGTGGGACTGTCATATGTTAAAAGATTGGAGTGACTGGGCTTGTATACACTGGAATTTAGAAGGATGAGAGGGGATCTGATTGAAACATATAAGATTTTTAAGGGATTGGACACGCTAGAGGCAGGAAACATGTTCCTGATGTTGGGTGAGTCCAGAACCAGAGGCCGTGGTTTAAGAATAAGGGGTAAGCCATTTAGAACAGAGTTGAGGAAAAACTTTTTCACCCAGAGAGTTGGGGATCTATGGAATGCTCTGCCTCAGAAGGCAGTGGAGGCCAATTCTCTGGATGCTTTCAAGAAAGAGTTAGATAGAGCTCTTAAAGATAGCGGAGTCAAGGGATATGGGGAGAAGGCAGGAATGTTGGGTACTGATTGTGGATGATCAGCCATGATCACATTGAATGGCGGCACTGGCACAAGGGGCCGAATGGCCTACTCCTGCACCTATTGTCTATTTTCTGCTCATAATTTCTCTTAAGCTTTAGAATGTGTTGCATGTGTTTTAAATGACTTGGAGATCTTAGAAAGTGAGGTTCTGCTTCAGCTGCAAAGGCTGAAAGTTAATAAATCTCCAAGGCCAGACAACATTTATCCATGGATATTTAGAGGTGATTACACTGGACAACAAATTTTTTCAAAAGTGTTGCTTCCTCAGAATTTTTTTTTTTGTTTATGATAGACTGCTTGAAGGTGAACACATATAATTTCAGACTACTTATATCATGTAGGAATTTAGAGAAACAACAAATTAACTTTTATTGAATATAATGTGTTTAATTGCATAATGGTGCTGATGCTTTGCAATAGTTCAACTAAGTTAAAAATAGTTTGTTAATGATTTTCATTTGTACTCAGTGTCTGAGGCTTCTTGCTTAAGTATACAACAGTAATTCGCCAGCATTGATGGATTCCAGTTGCTCTGGTACTGTATCTTTTCTCCATGACCGTGATGTCCTGGTGAAACCTTTTCACCATGCTTGTCACTAACAGCACCAAGATTTGTAGAGAAGAAGTCTAAATGGGAATGCAGAAAATGAATCTTTAGTGACATGTTGCGTTTCATGGTTTTATATGCTTGAAGCATGCTTTCAACCAGCTGCATGTAGTTTGGTGAGAATGATGTAGATGCTGAGAAAAATTTCAACAACTTCCTTGAATGCCTTCCATGTGATTTTTCTCCGGTCCCACTAGAAATTCTTCAAATTGCCTGTCATTGATGACCAGTTTGATTTGTGGACCAACAAAAATGCTTTCCTTAAATCTTGGCATCAATTATTCTGGGAAGCATCTGTCTCAAATATCAAAATTCTTCATAGAAATTTTTGTGCCTGGTGATCCTTACAGTTCTGAACCCAATAATTATTACCAAAACCTGTCCTACCATGCAGCAGTTGCGCCGCCTTAAGCACGCCCAAGCATGCCTGAATAAGATCGGAAACTTTCCAGCTTACATTGTAGGCAACATTTTAATTGACTTTAATTATAATAAACATAAGTTTATTTAAAAAATGGTGCGTGATAGGGAAATTTCATGGTGATTTTCATGATCAGTAGTTCAAAGTACATAAGGTACACCTAAAGGTATTCAGGAAGCAAAATCTTTGTTGTCCAGTGTTATATAAACAAACCCCTAACATGTATTTTTCAAAAGTCAGTGAAGACTGGTGAAATCCCTAAGGACTAGAAATTGGCTAATGTTATCCCAGTATATGAGAAGGGTGACTGCACTGATCCTGGTAACTATAGACCAGTCAACTTAACGTGTATCGCAGTCAAAATAATGGAAACATTAATAAAGAATGAGATGGAAAAGCAGCTGATAAGAGCAGGCATGTTAGCAGAAAGCCAGCATGGGTTCAGAAAGGAGAAATCATGTTTTACTAATATGCTGGAGTTCTATGAAGAGGCAACTAAAATTTATAATAATATCATTTTTATCATTAGTCTCTGAGTACTCTGAAACCTGGTCCTTAGTAACTGATTCCAACACTTTCCCAAGCACTGAGGTTAGGCTAACTGGTCGATAATTTCCTTCTTTTTCCTTCATCCCTTCTTAAAGAGCGGAGTGATATTTGAGATCTTGTAGCCCTCTGGGACCATGCCAGAATCAAGTAATTCTTCACAGACCATGAACAAGGCATCCGTTATTTCCTCAGCAACCAGGGATGTAGTCCATCTGGTCCAGGTGACTTTTGCACGTTAAGACGTTTGAGTTTCCCTGGCACTCTTTCCATTGTAGTAGCAATGGCATTCAATCCTGCTCCTTGACCTTACGTACCTCTGGCACACTGCTAGAGTATTCTGCTGTGAAGGCTGATGCAAGGTACCCATTAAGCTCATCTGCCACTTCTTTGTCCCTCATTACTACCTCACCAGCATCATTTTCCAATATCAACGCTTGCCTCCCTTTTACTCTTTATATAACAGAAAAAACTTTTAGTATCCTATTTTATATTATTGGCTTATTTGCCAACATATTTAATCTTTCTCTTTCTTATAGCTTTTTTAGTTGCCATTTGTTGGCTAATCATCTAACTTCCCACTCACTTTTGCTATCTTATATGGCCTTTGCTTGGCTTTTATGTAACCCTTAATGGAAATGTTGTTAGTCATGGTGGTCTACTACTGCCATTTAAAATCTCCTTTTGTGGGACATATCTATCCTGTGCTTTGTGAACTATTCTCAGAAACTTCAGCCATCTCTGCTCTGCCGTTATTCCTACCAATATCCTCCTCTGATCTACTTGGGCAAGCTCCTCTCTCAGGCCTCTGTAATTCCCTTTATTCCATTGCAAAACTGATACACCTGACTTGTGCTTCTCCCTCTCAAGTTGCAGTATGAGTTCAATCATTTTTGGTCAATGTCTCCTATGGGTTCCTTTACATTAAGCTCCCTAATAAGATCTGGGTTATTACACAACACCCAATCTAAGATAGCCTTTCCCTGAGTAAGCTCAAGTACAAGCTGCTCTAAAAGGCCATCTCGTAGGCATTCAACAAATTCTCCCTCTTGTGATCTGACACCAACATGATTTTTGCAATCCCTTTGCATATTGAAGTCCCCATTAGATTTGTGACATTACCCTTATCACATGCCTTTTCCAATTTCCTTTGCAATCTCAATTCCACATCTTGGTTACTATTTGGAGGCCTATATATGATTCCCATAATTTTTTTTTACCCTTGCAGTTTCTTAACTCCACCCACAAAGGTTCAACATTCTCTGACCCTATGTCACCTCTTTCTGGAGATGTATTTCCATCTCTGTTCACTGGATTTTTTTGTTTGCTTTTGCACCATTTACTGTAGACTCTGGAGGATGTTGTTTGTGAAAATCTCAGGAGGTCAGCAGTTCCTAAGATACTCAAACCACCCCATCTGGCACCAACAATCAGTCCACAGTCAAAGTCACTTAGATCACATTTCTCCCCCATTCTTATGTTTGGTCTGAACAACAACTGAACTTCTTGACCATGTCTACAAATTTTTATGATTGAGTTGCTGCCACATGATCGGCTTATTAGATATTTGTGTAAATGAGCTCGTGTACAGGTGTACCTCATAAAGTGGCCATTGAATTAATATGTGTTCTAATGGGCATCTGAAGCATTGTTCTGTGCAAAGAATAAGACTTGCACCCATGCGATGATGCAAAATTATTTTTCATTTTAATCAGGATAATAAGAAAAAAATTGCTGTTAATTGTTTATTTATTTGAGAAAATTTATACTCAGCGATAGAGTGAAATTACAACTACATCTTTAATCTTCCTCAAAAATAGGCTGAGACCTGGAAATTTTTAATAAACATTTACATTACCAGTGTCCAACAGATCGCAAGAAAAATGAGGCACACCATCGTAACGCATCAATTCTGTAACTAGAACAGAGAGATGGAGAGAGTCAATAATTCCCCTTCTTACTTAATTACTTAACTGTTTTTGACTGTTTCTGAGGTTTGTTTCCAATTGTTTCTGATGAATGCCCACTTTATTAAAATGATTTTCTTATATAATTCCCAAACTCTGTATATTTAATAGGAGGTCAAAATGTGTTGAAAGTGTGCAGCTTATTTTAAAACAATGAATCTATTATTCAATATTAAAAGCAACCTGCAGATGCTGGAGGGAATGGTTAGATTGATCTTGAAGTTAGTTAAAAGGTCAGCATAACATCATGGGTCATTGGGCTTGTACTGTGCTGTAATTTTCTATAAAATCAGAAAACAAGACAAAAAGGATTGGGAACACTGCAGCATCTTTGGAAAGAGAAACTGACTTTATGTTTCAGGTGATGTTTCAGCATTTTCGGGTCCTAACACGCTGCATCATTGTGTGATACAGAGCTGTACTGCGGCAGACAGCAAGACTGTACATCGGGTAGTCAAAACTGCCCAACGCATCACCAATACCCACCTACCCGCCATCAGGGAGGAGGCTACGTAGCATCCACACCAGGATCATCAGACTCAAAAATGGTTACTTTCCCTAAGCAGTAAGGCTGATCAACACTTGTGCCCACTAACACACCCCTCCACACCCAAACACCACTACTTGATCATATCCTGTCAGAGTCACCTTATGTACAGGCACTCCTGTACCAAGTGTCACCTTATGGACATACAATCTCTGAGCTATCTATAATCTATGTTACGTATTTATATTTATTGTTTTTTATTATTATGTTATTGTGTTTTTTAAAATCTTGTTTTTTGTGTTGCTTCACATTTGGAGTAACAATTATTTTGTTCTTTATATTTGTGTACTGAAAATGACATTAAACAATCTTGAATCGTGAATTTAATAACCGTTACCTGTTATGATTCGAGGCATTACCTCTGTTTCTCTTTCCACAGATGTTGTTGATCCTGCAGTGTTTCCAGCATTTTCAGTTTTTAAATTGTCTAATTTTCATTTTGTGGTGATGGAATAATTAACAGTGCACATTGTGACAGAGTCAGGGATGGATAAAAAAATTATTCTGCTAATATTGGTGCATCTCTTCAAGTATTCCATTAAAGCTATCACCATATCCCGATGGCCATTCATCAGTAACTGTTGAATTGTGGGCTCACTTGCACAAAATGTGTGGCAGTAATTTCCAAGGAACTGGCAAGTAAATCTGTCCTTTCCTGATCAAAAGTTCAGAAGTAAATTTATTATCAAAGTACATATCTTTCACCATATACAGCCCTGAGATTCATTTTCTTGCGGGCATTCACAGTAAATCCAAAGAAACACAATAAAATCAATGAAAGAGTGTACTCAACAAGGCGGACAACCAATATGCAAAAGACGACAAACTGTACAAATACAAAAAGAAATAAAATAATAATACTAAATAGACAAGTGATAAATATTGAGAATATGAGATGAAGAGTCATTGACAGTTCAGCGAAGTTATCCCCTTTGGTTCAAGAACCTGATGGTTGAGGGATAATAACTGGTCCTGAGACCCTTGTAACTCCTTCCTGATGGCAGCAGTGAGAAAAGAGCGTCACCTGAATGGTTAGGGTCCTTGATGGATGTTGCTTTCCTGTGATAGCACTCCATGTAAACGTGCTCAGTGGTGAGGAGGGGCTTTATCTCTGATGGATTGGGCTGTATCCACCATTTTTTGTGGGACCTTCCATTCAAGGGCATATTTTAGTATTGTCTTCTGCGAGAGGAAGGTATCATTTTCTGGGTTTGGATAAAGGTTTCATCGATTTCATGTTGGAGATAGATAAAGTAAGTTTAAACTTTATTGAGATGATGTATGAATTTTTAAAGTTGGCAGAATTAAAAAGTGATCTGAAGGTGTGTATTATAAAACATCCTATGAAGATTGTGGTGTTCTCCATTTTAGATACATGATTTCATGAAGCAGGGGATTGGTTTAGCTTATTTCAATTTGTTTGCTTTTCTTCCCTCAGCCTTGATTATGATGAAAATGCATCTATAATTTTCAGACCAAACAATAAGGTATGTGTTGCTGGAAAAGCCTGTTTAATTATTATCTTCTTTGCAGTTTAAAAATTAGTTGCTTGTATATGGCTACTTACATACAAATGTATGTTTCCTAACGGTCACAATATGTATATAGTAGTTACAATTGTATAATTCTGGAAAGCTGTGGAAACTTCTCTGTTGCTGCATTATTTGAATAGGGGGTATCTGGTTGGCTGACTCTTGTGTGAAAATCTGAATGGAATGTTTCTTATCTATGGGTATAAAAAGCTAACCACCTGGCAGCACATCTTTTTTTTTGACAATTCCTTCTTTTAACTTACTAGACCTCTTCACTATCAACTTCCAACTTTATTTGTTCCATTATTGCTTAATAATATGATCTTGAAACAACAAGTTTTGTGCCTCTTTCCTGACTTCTGAAAGAATCTTGGATTAAAATCACCAGGGTCTAACAGTGTGTTGACAGTGTATTGTACTTTGAGAAGTACATGCTTTTTACAACGTGTAAAAATGTATTCTTGATTGACCTCCCTTTGCTTTGTCATGGCCTAATTTGGAGTATGGTGTGCAGTTTTAGTCACCTACCTACAGGAAAGATGTCAATAAGATTGAAAGAGTACAGAGAAAATTTACAAGGATGTTGCCAGGACTTGAGGAATTTCAAGGTTTTATATAGTATACATACTTTGATAATAACTTTGCTTTGAACTGAGAACATTGAGGACCTGAGTTATAGGGGAAGGTTGAATATTCACTGGAGTGTAGAAAAATAAGGGGAGATTCAACAGAGGTAAATAAAATTGAGAGGTATAGATAGGGTAAACGCATGCAGGTGTTTTCCGCTGAGATTGGGTGAGGCTAGAACTAGAGGTCATGGGTTAAGTGTGAAAGGTTAAGTGTTTAAGGGGAATTGTGTTCCAATCATCTGTAGGAAGTGCTGGATTATTCACTCAGAGAGTGGTGAGAGTGTGGAATGGGCTGCCAGCAGAAGTGATGGATGTGGGTTTAATTCCAACATTTAAGAGAAATTTGGATAGGTACATGGATGGGAAGAGCATGGTGGGCTATGGTGCAGGTAGTTTGGACTATTTTGGAATGGACTAGATGGACCAAATGGACTTCTACTGGAAGCTCGTTCCACACAGCTACCATTCTCTGAGTAAAGAAGTTCCCTCTCGTGTTACCCTTAAACTTTTGCCCCCTAACTCTCAACTCGTGTCCTCTTGTTTGAATCTCCCCTACTCTCAATGGAAAAAAGCCTGTCCACGTTTGGTGGTATGCATGTGTATGATTGAATGACAATAAATTGGACTTGAACTTTAAAGAAGAAAGAAAAACAGCACTCACACAACAATTTTACATCTTTGTGTCTGCACATTTGGGGGGGATTTGGTGAGTGGCAGGGTGGTAAAGGGGCTTGTTTCTTTTTATTGCTGCTTGTATTGTTCTTCCATGCCTTGTGGGCTTGTTGTGTTGTGCCACAATATGTGGCAACACTTACGGTCAGACCCCTGCACATCCTTGAGTACATTGGTTGTAAATGCAAATGACTCATTTCACTTTGTTTCAGTGTACTTGTGATAAATATCTGAATGTAAGTGGCACAATATTGCAGTAAGCTGTAGGCAGTTCAATGGGCGAGTGATCTTTAGATGAAGATCGCAAGCACTGTTTGAAAACACATGCTGTGATTGGTGGAAGAAGTTATGTGAATTACATAACATTTTGCTGAGACATTGCAGTGCAGAACAGATCATTTAAATTGATTTCACACTTGTTAACCCTATGTGATGTACCACTAGCACTTATGATTGCAAATGAAAGGGATAATGTGTGAGGCGCATTTGATGGTTCTGGACCTGTACTTGCTGCAGTTTAGAAGAATGGGGGGGGGGGGGGTCTCATTGAAACATCGAAAAGCCTAAATAGAATAGACATGGAGAGGTTGCTTCCTGTAGTGGGAGAATCTAAGACCAGAGGGCACAGCCTCAGAATACAAGAACAGAGATGAGGAAGAATTTCTTTAGCCAGAGGGTGATCAGGTCTTTGGATATATTTAAAGTGGTGGTTGATAGGTACTTGATTAGTATTGGTGTCAGGGGTTAACGGGAGAAGACAGGAGAATGATGTTGAGAGGAGTAATAAATCAACCATTATCAACTGCGGAGCAGACTCGATAGACCGAATGGCCTACTTAGATCCAAGGTCTTATGACTTATTAATGAAAATTAGAGATGTGCATTAAAAGCTGCATAAATATATTTGCACAGAACAGCTTTATGTGCACAGTAGCATCATGGTTAGAGCGACAACATTGCAGCTTAGCGCATTGTGGCATTCCGGAGTTTGGAGTCTGCCCTGGTGGTGTCTGTAAAGAGTTTGAACATGCTCCCTGTGAGCACTTGTGTTTTCTCTAGATGCTCTGTTTTCCTCCCACAGTCCTAAGATGTACTGGTTAGTAGGTTAATGGTCATTGTAAATTGTCCTGTGCTTAGGTTCGGGTTAAGTAGGGGGGTTGCTGGGTGGTGTGGCTTGTTGGGTTAGAAGGAACTATTCCATGCTGTGTCTCTAAATAAAACAAAATATCCACACTTTCTAGACAATTGTTTTGTAATTTTCTACAGGAAAAGTACTGTAAATGTTTTTATGATAACGTTCAGCTTCAGGACAGTTTTCCAAATTTTTCTACAACTCAAGTCATTTTATTGAGTCATATATAAGTTTAGATCAGAGGTGTGGTGCAATTTTGCTTGGTCATTACTCATTTGAGTTTGTTTTCAACATTACTTTCTTAATTTGCACAGGTGAATACAGATGGAATTGTTCTGAGAGGTTGGTACAACTGTCTGACCTTGGCGATTTATGGGACTGTAGACCGTGTGATAAGTCATGACCGAGACTCTCCTCCTCCACCTCCACCTCCTCCCCCTCCATCACAGCAGCAGCAGCCACAACAACAGCAACCACAGGCTCAGCAGCAGCAACCACCGCAACAGCAACCGACTCCTAAAAGGAGTGTAAAACATGGTAAGACATGCTTGGAAAGTTTGTCAGGGTGTCTTTTTGTGTTATTTAAAACCTCTGATCCCCATTGGACACTCGGCTCTCACCTGTGGCTCCAAGTAGATGTTTGCATGTGACAGAAACCACTCCCTGATAAGCCACTTTGACAGGTGGGCTGAGTGAGGTAGCCGGCGGACTGTCCTTGCATGTGAAGTCAGCTCCGATGGACTGGGTGGATGAGATCAAATGTAAGATCCAACAGCAAGGAAAGCGATTCTGCAGGGCACCGAGGAGAGTGAGGGGCTTGATAAGGCACTGAGGGTATCATGGTTATCCACTGCAACCAAGGAAGATCCCAGTTTGTGAGACACCTCATACCACTGGACCTAGACTTCCGAAGTCAAGGTCATGGAACTGTACCATGCAATAGCTTTTCACTTTAAAAATTCTTCCACACAGGTTTCATGTCATTAGAAACATGGAAACATAGAAAACCTACAGCACAATACAGGCCCTTTGGCCCACAATGCTGTGCCAAACATGTACTTGCTTTAGAAATTACCTCAGATTACCCATAGCCCTCTATTTTTCTAAGCTCCATGTACCTATCCAGGAATCTCTAAAAAGACCCTATCATATCCGCCTCCACCACTGTCGCCGGCAGCCCATTCCATGCACTCACCAGTCTCTGCATAAAATAACTTACCCCTGACATCTCTGTACCTACTTCCAAGCATCTTAAAACTCTGTCTTCTCGTGTTAGTCATTTCAGCCCTGGGAAAGCCTCTTACTATCTACACGATCAATGTCTCACATCACCTTATACACCTCTATCAAGTCACCTCTCATCCTCCGTCGTTCCAAGGAGAAAAGGCCAAGTTCACTCAACCTATTCTCATAAGGCATGCTTGCCAATCCAGGCAACATCCTTGTAAATCTCCTCTGCACACTTTCTATAGTTTCCACATCCTTTCTGTAGTGAGGTTACTAGAACTGAGCACAGTACTCCAAGTGGGGTCTGACCAGGGTCCTGTGTAGCTGCAACATTACCTCTCGGTTCTTGAACTCAATCCCATGGTTGATGAAGACCAATACACTATATGCCGTCTTAACCACACAGTCAACCTGCGCAGCATCTTTGAGTGTCCTGTGGACTCAGACCCCAAGATCCCTCTGGTCCTCCACACAGCCAAGAGTCTTACCATTAATACCATATTCTGCCATTATATTTGACCTACCAAAATGAACCCTTCTCACTAATCTGGGTTGAACTCCGTCTGCCACTTCTCAGCCCAGTTTTGCATCCTATCGATGTCCCACTATAACCTTTGACAGCCCTCCACACTATCCACAACACCCCAGCTTTTGTGTCATCAGCAAATTTATTAACCCATCCCTGCACTTCCTCATCCAGGTCATTTATAAAATTCATGAAGAGAAGGGGGTCCCAGAACAGATCCCTAAGGCACGCCACTGGTCACCAACCTCCATGCAGAATATGACCCATGTACAACCACTCTTTGCCTTCTTATGTGCAAGCCAGTTCTGGATCCACAAAGCATTGTCGTATTCAACAGACAACCAACAAAGCTTGATTATTCTGTTGAAAAATAAGTGTTTAGATATGCTGCGTGCTGTGGTATTGAGGCATTCAGATTCGGATTTACTTAATCTGAACCTGATGAAGGGTCTCGGCCCGAATCGTCAATTGTACTCTTTTTCATAGATGCTGCCTGGTCTGCTGAGTTTCTCCAGCATTTTGTGTGTGTTGCTTTGGACTTTCTTGTGTTTGTGTAAACAATATGTCTTTGGACTGTGGGAGGAAACCAAAATATCCGGAGGAAGTCCACGTCATCACGGTGAGGACGTACAGACTTCTTACTGGCAGCAGCGGGAGTTGAACTTGGGTCACTGGTGACGTACCAGTTCTTCTCTGACCTAGGAATCACTGGTTTCTTTAGTCCCTGTCGACCGGACCTCTGGATCACTGACCTTCAACCATGGAGCGTTCCAACCTGAACTCTGAACACTGGCTCCTGCCCCTGACCTCCAGCCTGGCTACACAAGTTGATAGTAGGGTGGTTCAGAAGGCATATGGCATGCTTTATTAGTCAATGCATTGAGTTCAAAAGTCAGGAAGCTATGCTGCAGCTTTATAAAATTCTAGTTGGGCTGCGTCTGGAGCATTACATTACCATGTGTCTTTGTAATATGGGAGGAAACTGGAGCAGCTGGAGAAAACCCATGCGATTACAGGGAGAACACCCAAACTCCTTTCAGGCAGAGGCAGAACTGAAACCAGGTTGCTGGTGCTGTAGTAGCATTGGGCTAACTGCTATGCTGCTGTGTCGCTTCTTAATGTGCTTGTAGTGCTCTCCTTGTGCGTGAAGTACGAATTACACAATTCAGCACTCACATATACAACTCAATTAGAGTAAAACAGAGAGAACCAGAAAATTGCTGTAAGTGTTTAAAGCAGCAAATAGAATAATGCAGAATGTTACACGTTCAAAAAAATTTGGAATATATGAAACTAGCCAAATATTATACACACCACGATTAGGCAAAGTTTCTAAGTATGCAGGAAGTTTAATATCATGTAGGTGTTCCTTAAATTACTAAGACTGGTCAAACGCTTAACATCATTTGTCGTGTGTATTGACATGGGCGATCAATACGGAGCAGACTCGATGGGCCAAGTGGCCTAATTCTGCTCCTTATATGGTTTTATCCTTGACTGTGATCTTTCTTGGCAAATCTTTCTACAGAATTGGTTTGCTATTGCCATTAGTGGTCAAACACTAATCAAAGATGTTAACTCAAAATATTGCTCAGATAGCGTTCTCCCCTTTGTGAACTAAAACAACACATAGATGATGATATCAGTGGCACATACAGAAGAAGGAAACACAGGATTATGAATATTTACATCAGTCTGACTGAAAAACACCACTAAAATCAAAATGGCTGCTCTCCTGATGAGGTCCAACTGAATTTCAAAATAAAAGTCGGCAGGGCTATATTTCGAAAATAAAAGCCTGAACAATGTATACTATTTACTATACATTGATTAATGCTTTTTCTTTTTTCTTTTGTATATTCTTTTAGATTGGGACAAGGAGGATCAATACAATGAAAATCCCCCAAGACCACAGCCAAGGGGACCACGAACACCTCCAGGTCCCCCTCCACCCGATGATGATGAAGAAGAAGCATTACCTCAGACTGGTAAAGCAAAATAATTCAGTACTGGTACTAAAATTCAATTCCCAATCCAAAATGTTCTGACATAAAGTGTTGCTAATATCCTTTGAGAAAATATATTACCTAAGAAAAGATGTGTTGGCATTGGTGAGAACCATGAGGAGGTTCATGAGAATGATTCCCGGAATGAAAGGGTTAACATATGAGGAGTATATGATGGGTTTGGGCCTGTACTCGCTGAAGTTTAGAAGAATAAGTGGAGATCTCATTGAATATTGAAAGGCCTTGATAGTGTGGATGTAGAGGTGATGTTTCCAAGAGTGGGAGAGTCTAGGACCAGAAGGCACAGCTTTAGAAAAGAGGGATGTCAATTTACATAGAAACAAAAAAAAGCCTACAGCACAATACAGGTCCTTCGGCCCACAAAGCTGTGCCGGACATACCCTTACCTTAGAACTACCTCGGCTTACCCATAGTCCTCTATTTTTCTAAGCTCCATGTATCCATCTAGGAGTCTCTTAAAAGACCCTATTGTTTCCGCCTCCGCCACTGCTGCCAGCAACCTATTCCACACACTCACCACTCTCTGTATAAAAACTTACCCCTGACATCTCCTCTGTACCTACTTCCAAGCACCTTAAAGCTATGCCCTCTCATGCTAGCCATGTCAGCCCTGGGAAAATGCCTCTGGCTATCCACACGATCAATGCCTCTCATCATCTTGTACACCTCTATCAGGTCACCTCTCATCCTCCGTCGCTCCAAGGAGAAAAGGCCGAGTTCACTCAACCTATTCTCATAAGGCGTGCTCCCCAATCTAGGCAACATCCACAAAGCAATGTCCCGTTGGATCCCATGCCTCTTTACTTTCTCAGTAAGCCTTGCATGGGGTACCTTATCAAATGTCTTGCTAAAATCCATATACACTACATCCACTGTTCTTCCTTCGTCAATGTGCTTAGTCACATCCTCAAAAAATTCAATCAGGCTCATAAGGCACGACCTGCCTTTGACAAAGCCATGCTGACTATTCCTAATCATATTATGTCTTTCCAAATGTTCATAAATCCTGCCTCTCAGGATGTTCTCCATCAACTTACCAACCACTGAAGTAAGACTCACTGGTCTGTAATTTCCTGGGCTATCTCTACTCCCTTTCTTGAAGAATGGAACAACATCCATAACCCTCCAATCCTCTGGAACCTTTCCTGTCCTCATTGATGATGCAAAGATCATCGCCAGAGGCTCAGCAATCTCCTCCCTTGTTTCCCACAGTAGCCTGGGGTTCATCTGTCCGGTCCTGGTGTCTTGTCCAACTTGATGCTTTCCAAAAGCTCTAACACATCCTCTTCCTTAATATCTACGTGCTCAAGTTTTTCAGTCCGCTGCAAGTCATCTCTACAGTAGCTAAGATCCTTTTCTGTAGTGAATAATGAAGCAAAGTACTCATTAAGTACCTCTGCCATCTCCTCTCGTTCCGTACTCACTTTTCCACTGTCACGCTTGATTGATCCTATTCTCTCATGTCTTATCCTCTTGCTCTTCACATAATTGTAGAATGCCTTGGGCTTTTCTTTAATCCTGCTTGCCAAGGCCTTCTCATGACCCCTTCTGGCTCTCCTAATTTCATTCTTAAGCTCCTTCCTGCTAGCTTTATAATCTTCTAGATCTCTAGCATTACCTGTGTTTTTGAACCTTTCGTAAGCTCTCCTTTTCTTCTTGACTAGATTTACAACAGCCTTTGTACACCACAATTCCTGTACCCTACCATCCTTTCCCTGTCTCATTGGAACATATCTACACAGAACCCCACGCAAATACCCCCTGAACATTTGCCACATTTCTTCCGTACGTTTCCCTGAGAACATCTGTTTCCAAGTTCCTGTCTGTTAGCTTCATATTTTTCCTTACTCCAGTTAAGCGTTTCCCTAACTTGTCTGTTCCTATCCCTCTGCAATACTATGGTAAAGGAGATAGAATTTACTGAGTTAAGTATTGTATGTAATTAGTTTTGCTACAACAAGTGTATGGGACATTGGAAAAAAAGTTGAATTTCCCCATGGGGATGAATAAAGTATCTATCTATCTATCTATCTATCTATCTATCTCCAAAATGCTCTCCCATTGAGAGACCTGACACCTGACTAGTGGAGGAAAATGGTGTAGAGGCAAAAAATCAGTCATAATCCTATGATCAGTGGAACAGGGTTTGAAGGGGTCCAGAAGTCCGTCTCCCATTTCTGTTTCTTATATTGTCACCTGTAGACATACTTAAAGGGAATGGTTTGTGCAACAGAAAGTAATTTGTTTTATTCTCTGAGGGCACAAAACAATGAATAATATCCAGGGATTTCATTGTTCAATAACTATTCTCAGAGAAAGCTTATTCACTCTGAATCATTGAGACCCAAACTAGAAGTCGTGGGTTAAGGGTGAAAGATCAAATATTTAAGAGGAACCTAAGGGGAAACTTCACTCAGGGTGGAGCGAGCTGCCAGTGGAAGTGGCGGATGTGGGTTTGATTTCAACATTTAGATTGGTACACAGACAGGAGGGGTGTTGAGAGCTCTGGTCCAGATGTGGGCCAGTGAGTCGAGGCAAAATAACAGTATGGCACAGACTAGATGGGTGGAAAGGCCTGTTCTGTGGTGTATTGTTATATGATGCTATAATAATGTTGTTGATTTTATATGCACTATTGAAATTAAGATCAAAGTTTAAGGTGATCGATCTAATTTATTGTTTCAGAAGGTGCGGAAAAAGTGGATGAAAGTGAGCCCAGAGAGGATTACTTTGAACCCATTTCTCCAGATCGTTCTTCCAATCAGCAAGAGGCACAGTTTTCTGATGGTGAGGAAGAGGTAGAACCGCCAGAGGAGGAAGATGAAGAGGAGGAGGAGGAAGATGCAGCAGCAGAGGGGGAGGACGAAGATGAGCGTACTGTGGAGAGTGCTGAAGAAGAAGAGGATGTAGAGGAAGAAGCGGAAGTTGATGGTATGTGAATTCTTCATTTAAAAAAAAAACAAGTTCCACATTCAAAAGGAAAAATTGGGTATGTTATTGTGAAATAAAGTCAGCATCTGAGCAAATTGAAGAAAATGAGGGAAACTGAGGTGCAGTACTTGATTTGTCAGCTAGCTATGAGAGCATTGGAAGTGCAAAATAACAGTGTGTTTTGTACCTCAGCTTTCTTCTTAAGCCCATCACCCCTACTGGGGCATAGGTCGTTAACAGCAGCTCAGCAGAGTCCTCTGTCCTGGGCTGAAAGTTAATCGGCCCTGTGGCTTCCCCTTTCACCGCACGACATCATATGTCTTCAGAGTGAACATCCTTCCTCTCCCAGGGGTGAGGTCTTTGGAGCTTCTCTTGGCATTTATGCAGCTCTGGGTTTTTACAGGATAGGGTTGCAAGCTGCATGCGCAACCCTCCTCCTTTCACAGCTGAGCTCTCCATGACAGAGTTGTACCTCAGCTTTACTGTGAATAAATTCATAAACCCTTTGCAGTTCATACTAAACTGCAGAGGTCACAATATTATAAACATGGTTCCTTGAATATGCTGTACTTATTATTAAAAGGCCAGTCCAAGGCCCTGCCAGGGATGGTGGTAGAGGCAGAATCATTTGGGACATTTAATTTATTTAGAAATACAGCGTGGAATAGGCTCTTCCGGCCCAATGAGCCACACAAAGGGCCTGCACTGTCGTATAATGTTCTGTGTTCCAAAGCAGTTTCCCAAATCTTTTTATGCTGTGAACTGATACCATTAACTGAGGTGTCCATAGACCCCAGGATGGGAACCCCTGTTCTAAAGGATAACTTGAAAACGATAATTTGGCATTACTTCCTCTACTCTGTTTTCATTTGTCCACTCTTATGAGATACTGTGGAAGTTGCTGCTTAGCTCTCCCCAGCCCAGAGATCTCTTTATTGTACAAACTTGAGTTCAAAGGTCAGGAAGTTAAGTTACAGCTCTATAAAACTAGTTGGGCTGCATCAGGAGTATTGCATACGGTCTGGTCACCGCATTATAGGAAGAACATGGAGGCTTTGGAGAGGGTGCAGAAGAGGCTTACCAGGATGCTGCCTGGTTTAGAGAGCATGTTAAAAGACAAAAAGATGTTAGTTAAAAGCAAGGTTAAATAAATAGGATGGGAATCTACATTGGGAATTTAAAAAAATTCGAAGAAGCTTGTGTTCTGTGTTGTTCTGCTAAGCATTGTGGGCATATTAGTCTGGCACTGGAATGTGTGGCAACACTTGCAGGCTGTCCCCAGCGCAAGCTTGGAGTGTTGGTTGTGAATGTGTACAACATGTTTCACAATACTTTTGATAAATAAATCTGAATCTGACAATTTTATGTCGGTAGCACTTTGCATTACATAATAGACTACCCAATTGTTCTAGCATTATCAGTCCTCCCATCTGAACATCTGCAAGTACATATCCCTCTGTACCTACAAAGAGATGTCCACTGCCAGTCTGTTAAATTTAAACAATCTTCCTCAAAAGATAATTGTTGGGTCAGCTTTTTTGAAATACGCTCCTAGACTGGAATTCACCACCTAAAACTGTAAGAGATGCAGATTTGGTTGACACTTTTAAATGCCAGTTCAAAACCTATTTATTTAACCTTGCTTTGAATTAGCATCTTTGTGCCATTTCATCTTTGCAACCTATCCCAGCAAGGCTGTACAATGGGTAGTGAAAACTGCCCAATGCAACATCAGCATCAGCCTACCCGCCACCAAGGAATCACTGAATGGTGAAAGGCCTCGATAGAGTGGATGTGGAGAGGATGTTTCCAATGGTGGGAGAGTCTCAGATCAGAAGATGCAGCCTCAGAATAGAGAGGCATACTTTAGAACAAAGATGAGGTGAAGGCTGTGGAGCCAAGTCTTTATGTATGTTTAAGACAGAGCTTATTAGATTCTCGATTGGCCAGCACACAAAAGGATTGGAGCTGAGAGGAAAATTGGATCAGCCATGATGAAATGGCGGAGCAAACACAATAGGCCAAATGGACTAATTCTGCTGCTATATCTTATGGTCTTATATATAACGAAAGGTGCCGGAAAAGGGCCAATAACATTATGAAAGATTCCACCTACCTTGCTTATGAACTGTTTGTCTCACTCCCATCAGGGACCTCAACATTCAAAAGCAGCTACTTTCCCCAAGCAGTGAGTCTGTCAGCACCTCCACCCACTAACTCACCCCTCCACAGTGCAGTGATGGAGGCTACTTCAGTAGATATATTTAAGACAAGGTTGGACAGATTTTTGCATAGTAGGGTGATTAAGTGTTATGGGGAAAAGGCAGATAGGTGGAGATGAGTCCATGGCCAGATCAGCCATGATATCTTATTAAATGGCAGAGCAGACTTGATGGGCTAGATGTCCTACTCCTGCTCCTATTTCTTATGTTCTTGTGTACTGCTTCAAAATAACAAATTTCATGGCATATGTCAGTTATGGTAAATCTGATTCTGAAAAACGGTGTAATCGTTTCTGATTTTTATCTTGTAGAAGATGACGGGTATGAACAAATATCCAGTGATGAAGATGGAATTGCAGATCTGGAACGTGAAAATTATAAACTGGGTTTTGACCTCGACTATTCTGTCGAAGACCTGACATCTGTGCCTCCCTTGGCGTATGACTCATATGACCGAGAGATAGGACCTCTTTTGTACTTTAATCCTCCCTATAGGACTAAATATGAGAATGAAGTGGTTAGATTAAAGGAACTTGATCTAGAGAAGGCAAGTGTGGGGAATATAGATGCTGCAGTTAAGTTAAAGGAGCTTCTTGAACTCTACAAAGATGATAGAGGTGCCAAATGGGTAATGGCATTGGAAGAGATACCGAGTTTACTGGTTAAAGGTTTGAGTTATATTCAGATATTTGAAAGTGACCAGGACTATCTCAAACAACTTGTAGACTGTACTATGGATGCTTTAAGCCTTCCCACAGCTGTAACACAGCCCATAGCTTTGAACGTAAGACAGCTGAAGGCTGGGACAAAACTTGTTTCATCTTTAGCTGAATGTGGTTCTGAAGGCGTTTCGGCCCTTTCAGAGGCAGGTATTATTGATAGACTCTTTGTTCTGCTGTTTGCAGAACACATGTCATCTTCGTTGAAGCTAAACACACTCAAAGCTTTGGACAGTGTCATTAGTATTACAGAAGGCATGGAAGAATTCTTGAATCCCAAAGTAAGCGAGCAAGGAAAGAGTGGATATCAAAGATTAATGGAGCTAATTTTGACTGACCAGACCGTGAGAGTTGTGACTGCTGGCAGTGCTATCGTTCAGAAATGCCATTTCTACGAAATATTATCAGATCTCGAAAAGACGGCAGCCCACATTGCAGAGAGTACTCCTGTCCCATCAAATATAAACGAGGCAGATCATGATATTGGACGAGAAAAAACGAGTAAAGATAACGACGAAGGGGATCTTGAGACTCCCACGGATTTGGACCATTTGTTGGAAGCTTCCAATATTAGTGAGGTGGAAATGGAAAAACTTGTAAGCATTCTTGATGAACTTCTGCACTTGTTGGAGGCTGCACCTTACTCTATGATACAACCACCTGTTAAGTCATTTCCTACAGCAGCTCGAATCACAGGTCCCCCAGAAAGGGATGATCCTGCACCTGCTTTGTTCAGGTGAGTCTGTGAATGTGTATTTTGATTTTAATTTAATCAGTCATTATTCAGGATAATTGCCTTTGAGAAGAGTGTGGTGAAATATCCGTTTGAACTACAGTACTTTAATTCACCCGCTGTCTGTAAGGAGTTTGTATGTTCTCCCCGTGACTGTATGGGTTTCCTCCTGGTGCTCTGGTTTCCTCCCACAGTCCCAAGACGTAAGGGTTAAGGTTAGTAAAGCTGTGGGCATCTTATGTTGGTGCTGGAAGTGTGGTGGTACTTGCAGGGTGTCCCCAGTACAGTCTTCACTGATTTGATTTGATGAAAGCAACACATGTCACAGTACCTTAACATTTAGTACTTTGCTTTACAGTGCCAGCTTTAAGATTGGGGTTCAATTTTTGTCTTTGTTTGGAGTTTGTTACTTTCTCCTGTGACCGTGTTGGTTTCCTTTGGGTGCTCCAATATTCAAATGAGTCAAATTTATGGATTTTAAAAAAAGGGTTGGGTGGTCAGGGTCAAATGTGGATGTTGTGTCCAAGCTGTCTAGATATGTAAGCCAGGACAGAATGATATGGAGAGCAAGCAAGCTCTCCCTCTCCACATATCTGATGAATTCAAAGGAACGGCAGAGACAGATTGACACCAGTGGCATTGCAGAAGTTGCCAGTCAACATTGAACTCAACTTAGGAATCCCTTATGGACTGTAGTTCTGGATTTTTCCTTGGTTTACTTCTGAAGTCTTCCCCATGGGTAGCAGCGGAGGTTTGAGATCAGAGTTTTCCTTCTCTTTGATGAGCTGCCAACCAAGGCTGAGGAACCTCACCTGCCTGAAGCTACTGGTTTTAAGGTGCCAGTAACTTACCATTGCCCTTTATTTATTGATTGATTGATTGAGATGCTGCACGGAACAGGCCCTTCTGGCCCTTTGAGTGGCAGCCCAGCAACTCCCAATTTAACCCTAGCCTAATCATGGGACATTTTACGGTGACCAGTTAACCTACTACTGGTATGTCTTCAGGTTGTGGGAGGAAACTGAAGCACTGGGAGGAAACCCATGCAGTTACAAGGAAAACGGAGGAACTCCTCACAGACAGCAGTGGGTGGCTGTTACAGTAAAGTGTCGTGCTAACCACTGTGCTGTAATGCTGCCCCTCCTTTCAGTAAAAACAGTTCCGCTGGACTTTGTAGCTAAGCCACACATGAAGGCCATGGGCTGGATAGTTGTCAAAGACTATTTGAGATGCCTGCCATTGGAAACTTTTAATAGATAGTGGGAGCTTATCATCACTACCACCCCTGGCTATGACATCCTAAGCTCCCTTGCCAATCACAGAGTCAGAGTTGTAAAGCATTGAAACAGGCCCTTTTGCTCATCTTTTCTATCTTGACTATTATGCCTATCAATACCAATCTCACTTGCAGCACTCTAGCCTTGCAGTTAGTGCAACGATTTACACCACCAGCTGTAAGATTGGGTTCAATTCCTACTCTGCTCTGTAAGGAGTTTGTTCATTTTCTCTAGGAGTGCATGGGTTTCCTCTGGGTGCTCTGGTTTCCATTCACGTTCCAAAGATGTACGGGTTAGTAGGTTAATTGGTCACAAGAGTGTAATTGGGTGGCATGGGCTCATTGGGAGAGAAGGGCTTGTTACTGGGCTAAATAAATAAAATCAAAAACACATCAGTGAGTCTTCCATATTCATTGACAATTGAACAGATCACAGAGAGATGGATAAGAGTGGTGAATCTGTGGAATTCGTTTGCCACAGGCAGCTGTGGAGGCCAGGTCATTGGGCTGAGATTGATTGGTCAGGGCATGAAAGGCTGCAGAGAGAATGCAGGAGATTGGGGCTGAGAGGGAAAATGAATCAGCCATGACAAAATGGCAGAGCAGACTTGATGGACCAAATGGCCTAATTCTGCTCCCATATCTTATGGTTTTATAACTATTTCAAGATTTAGTAATCTGGAGTATTTTGTTTATTGATCTGTTTTTCTTTTAGGTATCTCAACAGCTGTCGTTTTCTGGAATCGCTCACCCTGCTTCTGTCTATTCCTGCAACCAATGCTCACCCTGGCTTACTGCAGTCCATTAAAGAATTTATTAAGTTCCTCATTCAGATACAGAATGGCCTTTTATTCCTCAGTGCAGAGTGTGAAGTAACCAATCTGCTGATCAATGCTTTGGCTCAGATATCTGATCAGGATCAAGATGACAGCGGCAATGATGATGCCTTGGCCATCTGGCTCTTGTACTCATTACAGGCATTACAGTATGTTTCTGAACTGTTTGATTATCTGAATCGAGGCTTGGCAACTGAAGAATCTGACCGTGCGGATGTATTGGGAACTCTTCATAGCCTCTACCTCATTACTTTCAATCCGATTGGAAGAAGTGCTGTGTCTCACGTTCTACACCTGGATAAAAATCTTTCCAGTCTCATTACACTAATGGAATACTATTCCAAAGAACTCTTGGGGTAAGGCATCTTTTTCAATGAATCATTATGTTGTTGACTGTACCATCGATGAATGCTTTTAATGCTTTTTGCAGGTACTTTTTTTCTGTAGTTTCTTTTTTCTTCTTCTTAAGCCCATCTCCCCTACTGGAATTGACAGCTAACAGCAGCTCACCAGTGTTCTCTATCCAATATCAAGATGTCCCCAGGTGTAGCCCATCTTCAGAGAACCTTCCTCTCAGGTATGAGTTATTTGGAGCTTCTATTGCCATTTCTATAGTATGGGACTAGGATGGGGTTGCTAGCCCCATGCCCAACCACACCTCCCTTCCCTTTGCAGCCGAGCTTGGGACTGTCCATGGTGAGTTAGTTTATTTTTTAGGTCTATAACAATGTTTAAATTATTTCTCGTTCAATACACACAAACTGCTGGAAAAACTCAGCAGGTTAGACAGCATCTATGGAGTTGAATCTATGGCCCTTCATCAGAATTGGAAAGGAAGAGGGCAGAAGCCAGAATAGGGAGATGGGGCGGTGAGGGTGGAGAGGGAGTGGAAAGAGGTGATAGTGAAACCATGGGTAAAAACACAGAGTTACAGAAATGCCAACAGAAGCTCCAAAGACTTCATTGCAGGGAGAGGAAGGATCTTTGATGGGCTACACCCTGAAAGACTGGCCCAGGAGAGAGGACTCTGGGGTGAGCTTCTTTCAGCTGCCTACGCCTCGGTAAAGGTGATGAGCTTAAGAAGAAGTATGGTCGCCAAGTTTGTGTTCTTTTAACTTCCTGCTCTACGCAGTCTGGCCTATCGAGCAGGAAGCCTGCTTTACAGGGCTAAAGCTGAGAAGGTGGGGAGGATTTGTTATGGAGAACCACATATGATTGGGTGGTGAATGGGAAAGGAGTGCTGAGATGGTTACAGTTAAGCTCAAAGGGTGGTGAGAGGTGAAAGCAGATCATCATAAGCTCACTGAATAGCATTTTAAAAAAAAACATTTTAGAAGTAGAATTCAGTCATTCAGCCCGTTGAATCTGCTCCACCATTCAATCATGTCGGATCGAAGTATGTAACAATAGTTTTTATTTTATAATCCTGCTCAAGCGCTCAGGACGACTTCCACCAGATTTAAATAATCTTCACAGAGTAATTGGCCAGTCAGCTTTTTTGAACTACGCTCCTAAACTATGGAACTGAGTACCTAAAAGTCTAAGGGATGCAGACTCAGTTGACACTTTTAAACGCTAGCTCAAAACCTATTTATTTAGAAACATAGAAACATAGAAAATAGGTGCAGGAGTAGGCCATTCGGCCCTTCGAGCCTGCACCACCATTCAGTATGATCATGGCTGATCACCCAACTCAGAACCTTGTACCTGCTTTCTCTCCATACCCCCGATCCCTTTAGCCACAAGGGCCATATCTAACTTCCCCTTAAATATAGCCAATGAACCGGCCTCAACTGTTTCCTATGGCAGAGAATTCCACAGGTTCACCACTCTCTGTATGAAGAAGTTTTTCCTCATCTCGGTCCTAAAAGGCTTCCCCTTTATCCTTAAACTGTGACCCCTCGTTCTGGACTTCCCCAACATCGGAAACAATCTTCCTGCATCTAGCCTGTCCAATCCCTTTAGAATTTTATACGTTTCAATAAGATCCCCCCTCAGTCTTCTAAATTCCAATGAGTATAAGCCTAGTCGATCCAGTCTTTCTTCATATGAAAGTCCTGTCATCCCAGGAATCAATCTGGTGAACCTTCTCTGTACTCCCTCTATGGCACGAATGTCTTTCCTCAGGTTAGGGGACCAAAACTGCACACAATATTCTAGGTGCGGTCTCACCAAGGCCTTGTACAACTGCAGAAGAACCTCCCTGCTCCTGTACTCAAATCCTTTTGCTATGAATGCCAACATACCATTTGCCTTTGTCACCGCCTGCTGTACCTGCATGCCCACCTTCAATGACTGGTGTACAATGACACCCAGGTCTCGTTGCATCTCCCCTTTTCCTAATCGGCCACCGTTCAGATAATAATCTGTTTTCCTGTTCTTGTAACCAAAGTGGATAGCCTCACATTTATCCACATTAAATTGCATCTGCCATGAATTTGCCCACTCACCTAACCTATCCAAGTCACCCTGCATCCTCTTAGCATCCTCCTCACAGCTAACATCGCCGCCCAGCTTCGTGTCATCCGCAAACTTGGAGATGCTGCATTTAATTCCCTTGTCTAAATCATTAATATATATTGTAAACAACTGGGGTCCCAGGACTGAGCCTTGCGGTACCCCACTAGTCACTGCCTGCCATTCTGAAAAGGTCTCGTTTACTCCCACTCTTTGCTTCCTGTCTGCCAACCAATTCTCTATCCACATCAATACCATACCCCCAATATCGTGTGCTTTAAGTTTGCACACTAATCTCCTGTGTGGGACCTTGTCAAAAGCCTTTTGAAAATCTAAATATACCACATCCACTGGCTCTCCCCCATCCACTCTACTAGTTACATCTTCAAAAATTCTATAAGATTCGTCAGACATGATTTTCCTTTCACAAATCCATGCTGACTTTGTCCGATGATTTCACCTCTTTCCAAATGTGTTGTTATCACATCTTTGATAACTGACTCTAGCATTTTCCCCACCACCGATGTCAAACTAACTGGTCTATAATTCCCCGGTTTCTCTCTCCCTCCTTTTTTAAAAAGTGGGGTTACATTAGCCACCCTCCAATCCTCAGGAACTAATCCAGAATCTAAGGAGTTTTGAAAAATTATCACTAATGCATCCACTATTTCTTGAGCTACTTCCTTAAGCACTCTGGGATGCAGACCATCTGGCCCTGGGGATTTATCTGCCTTTAATTCCTTAAATTTACCTAACACCACTTCCCTACTAACATGTATTTTCCTCAGTTCCTCCATCTCACTAGACCCTCGGTCCTTGCTTTTAACCTTGCTTTTAGCTTGCATCTTTCTTTCCATTTCATCTTTCTGTCTTTTATTTTCATGTTTATTTTAAATTTTTATTTTATTTTCATGTTTGCACTTTATCCCATTGTAAAGCACTTTGAAATACATCATCTGTATGGAAAGTGCTCTATAAATGAGCTATTATTTTTGTTTATTTTCCCTCTCAACCCTATTCTCCTGTTCTCTCCATATCCCCCATGTCCTTACTAATCAAGAATCTACCAATCTCTGAATTAAATATACCTAATAACTTGGCCTCCACAGCCGTCTGTGGCAATGAATTCCACAGATTCACCACCCACTGACTGAAGATATTTCTCTGCATCTCTGTTCTAGAGGAACATCCTTAAGAATGATAGATTTTTGAGAGAACATAAATCAGCCATGATCGAATGCCAGAGCAGACTCCATGGGCTAGATGTCCTAATTCTGTTCCTAGATCTTAAGGTCTTAAGCCACATTATCCCTAACTTTTGGAATTCCGGATTTTCCTCTGACTTTTTGCCACCTACTCATTTTACTAACTTGATATTCTGTCTAGGTAGCCTCCAACCTGATGGCATGAATAATGAATTCTCCTTTTGGTAAATTTTTTTCCTCCCCCTTCCCTCTTCTATTCCCCGTTGTGGCTTCCTAACCTTTTTTTTCCTAACCTGCGTATCACCTCCCGCAGGTGCCCCCATTTCCCTGTCTCCCATGATCCACACTCTACTCCTATCAGATTCCTTCTTCTCCAGACCTTTACCTTTTCTATTTATCACCTCCCAGCTTCTTAGATCATCCCCCTCCTCCACCCATCCATCTTCCCCCTCATCTGGCTTCACCTATCACACTTTCAGCTAGTCCTCCTTCACCTACCCATTGCAACTTGCCTATCGTCACAATAGGTCAACGGCAGACATAATCTCAATAGCTTAGACTAGCTGGACAATACAAGCAACCTGTGTTGAACCAGGGTGCTATTCATTGAATATAGCTCAGCATTTAATATCATCATTCCCACAATCCTGATTGGTAAGTTACAAAACCTGGGCCTCTGTACCTCCCTCTGCAATTGGATCCTTGACTCCCTAACCAGAAGACCACAGTCTGTGCAGAATGGTGATAACATCTCCTCCTCGCTGACGATCAACACTGGTGCACCTCAGGCTTAGCCCGCTGCTCTACTCTCTATATACACATAACTGTATGGCTAGCTATAGCTCATATATCATCATCTATAAATTTGCTGATGATACAACCATTGCTAGTAGAATCTCAGATGGAGATGAGGCTCAAGGAGTGAGGTATGCCAACTAGTGGATTGGTGTCGCAGCAACAACCTGGCACTTAACGTCAGTAAGACGAAAGAGCTGATTGTGGACTTCCGGAAAAGTAAGACGAAGGAACACATACCAATGCTCTTAGAGGGATCAGAAGTGTAGAGAGTGAGCAGATTCAAGTTCTTGGGTGTCAAGGTCTCTGAGAACCCAATCTGGTCCCAACATATTGATGCATATAAGGAAGGCAAAACAGTGACTATACTTCATTAGGAGTCTGAAGAGTTTTGGTATGTCAACAAAAACACTCAAAACTTCTGTAGATGTATTGGGGAGAACATTCTAACAGGCTGCATCACTATCTGGTATGGAGGTGGGGTGGGGGGGGGGGGTGGCTACTGCACAGGACAGAAAGAAGCTGCAGAGGCTCGTAAATTTAGTCAGCTCCATCCTGGGTACTAGCCTACAAAGTACCCAGGAAATCTTCAAGGAATTGTGCCTTAGAAAGGCAGCGTCCATTATTAAGGACCTCCAGCGCCCAGGGCATGCCCTTTTCTCACTGTTATCATCAGGTAGGAGGTGCAGAAGCTTGAAGGCACACACTCAGTGATTCAGGGACAGCTTCTTCCCCTCTGTCATCCGATTACTAAATGGACATTGAACTCGTGAACACTACCTCATTTTTTAAATATGTACTATTTCTGTTCTTGCACAATTTTTAAAATCTATTCACTATAGATTTTACTATAGGTTCAGTATCTGCAGAACCTCTTGTGTTTAAGATAAATGATACATTCCATTTATTTAAAATTCCAGGGACACAAAGTCCAGAAAATCTGTTGCATGCAATTATGCATGCATGCTTATTCTGCTAACAGTGCAGTCTATCCACGATGGACAAATGTTGGAACAGCATTCTGCTGGACTTCTGAGACTCTGCAAAGCTGATGACACCAACCCCAAACTACAGGGTAAGGTCACATTAATCATTTTCTTTTCACACTCTGTCTACATGGAATGATTAAATGTGGGTTCATCCTTTATTTATGATGCTGTCAAAGTACTTAGCTCATTTATAGATATTGGGTGAATACAGGAAAGTCACTTACCTCCCAAGTATTTAAGTACAAGTTGTGCTTAACATTCATAAGGGGATTAAAGCAGATTCAATATTTTTTAAGATTGTTCAAGATTGCTTAAAGTTCTTTCCTGTACACACCTGTAAAAGAGAGTTAAATAATTGTTACTTCGGATCCAATGCAGCTCTAAAAATCACAATAAGATAAAGAACACAGTAATAATTAAAAAGCAATATATATAAATAAATAGGTACATGGATGGGAGGACTATGAAGGACTGTGGTCAGGGTGTAGGTCAATGGGAATAGGCAAGTTAAATGGTTCAGCACAGACAAAATGGGTTGAATGGTCCGTTTCCGAACTGTACTTTTCTGCGCTTCTCTAACTATGACCCGATGTATACATAAAATAGCTTATATACATTAGATTGAAAATATGTCTATGTCTATAAAGTGACAGCAGGTACAGGTGTGTCTGTACATAAGGTGATTGACAGGAAATGATAAAGTAGCGGTGGTTGGGGGTATGGAGGGGTGGGTTAGTGGGTGGAAGTGTTGATCTGCCTAACTGCTTGGGGGGAGTAACTGTTTTTGAGTCTGGTGGTCCTAATGTGAGTATGAGTAGCCTCATCCCTGACGGGAGTGGGACAAACAGTCCATGAGCAGAGTGGGTGGGATCCTTCATGATGTTACTGGTCCTTTTCTCGCACTTTTCGGTCTGTATCTCCTCGATGGCCGGTAGGCTGGTGCTGGTGATGCGTTGGGCAGTTTAGACTACCTGTTGTAGAGCCTTCCTGTCCATCAGTGCAGTTTCTGTACAACACAGTGATGCAACATGTTAGGATGCTCTGTAGATGCTCTACATTAGTAGATTGATGTGAGTATAAATGTATATATTCCAGCTTCCTTCACCCTTCTCAGAAAGAAGAAATTCGAAAATCTACAATTCAAAACAGTTATATGTACTGCATCCAAGTATAAATATTTAACTTAAAAATTTGTAATACATTTGGAAATTTTAAATTCAACTTTCAGAATATGAAATACATTACAGAAATCCTTCAATAGCTGATAAATGACCAAATTAGCAAATTAACTGCTAAATTAGCTAATGGCCCCCAAGTCATCAGACTGATCAACATCTCCATTCATTAACCCACCCCACCATCGCTATATCACCAAGTGTCACTTCATATAGATCTTCTTCCTGGAAGCCCATCAGGAACGATGATAATGTCAGTGATGACTCTGATGAACTGGGAAGCACAGATGCGTCAGCAGCTCAGGCACATTACAGCCATTGGAGGGTTAGGTTGTCTCTCCTTGTGGCCCTGGCACTTTTGATCAAGGTCTTTCAACCGCTGCTCTTCAAATGTGCTGGTGCCTTTGTAGACTGCCAGGCACCAGGCATTGCAGTCATTCGCCAGGGCCTCCCAACCAGTCACAGGGATATTGCATGCCTTCAAGGATGCTTTCACACAGTCCTTATAGTGCTTTGTGGGGCCTACCTGCTTTCTGATGCCTTGTGCCAGCTCAGAAAAGAATGCCATCTTTGGAAGGTGGTTGTCTTCCATCCAGACCACATGTCCAACCCATTGAAAATGAGCCTTCATGACCAGTGTCTCTTTGCCAAAGCCCTCAGCCCTTCGTAGCATTTCTGTGGCGGAGACTGTCTCACCATGAGATATCCATGATCTTGTGAAGGCATTGCAGGTGGAACTGGTCAGGCATCTTGATGTGACTGTGGTATAGGGTCCATGTTTGATAGCCATACAGCTGAGATGTCAGGACAAGACTGCCATCTTGGTCTTCTGCTGGATGCCACATTCTCCCCATGCACATGTTCATAACCTGCCAAAGGATGCCTCAGCTTTTGCAGTTCTGAGACCTCTCGATCTAGGCTGCAGGAGGAGATGAGGCAGCTTCCCAGGTAGGTGAAGGCATCAACGTTGTTGAGCTGAGAGCCTTAAATCTCAATTTGTGGTTCCAGAGGGTTGATATGGGGCGCGGGCTGAAGTAGAACTTCTGTCTTCTGTAGGCTGATGGTTAGGCCGAATTTTCTTGCTGCCACAGCGAGGTCCTGCAGATTCCTTCCACTGTGTGCTGCAAGAGTGCAGTCGCCTGCAAAGTGGAAGTCTGGTCTTGGCCTTGAGGTGTTGCAGATCAAAGAAGCGTCCATCAGACCTGTAGCAAATTGTTATTCCTGCATCAGTCTGTGAGAGAGCAGAGAGCAGCATCGTGGCAAACAGCAAGCTGAGCAGAGTAGGCACGAGGACATAGCCCTGCTTGACACTGTTAGTTACTTGGCAGGAATCAGAGGTGCAGCCATTTTTGATGATCCTGGCCATAATGCTGTCGTGGAATGACCTGACGATACTGTACCTCCTGTACCCAATAAAGTAGCCACTGAGTGTATGTTTGTGGTCTTCTGCTACTATAACCCGTCCGCTTCAAGGTTCAACATGTATGCAATCAGAGATACTCTTCTGAACACAACTGTTGTAACGTGTAAAAACACAAAATGCTGGCAGAACTCAGCAGGCCAGACAGCATCTATGGGAGGAAGTAGTGACGAAAACCCTTCATCAGGAGTTTCAACCCTGATGAAGGGTTTTGGCTTGAAACGTCGTCACTACCTCCTGCCATAGATGCTGTCTGGCCTGCTGAGTTCTGCCAGCATTTTGTGTTTTTATTTATTTCCAGCATCTGCAGATTCACTCGTGTTGTAACAGGTGGTTATTTGTGTTACTGTCACCTTCTTGTCAGCTTGAACCAGCCTGGCCATTCTCTACTAACCTCTCTCATTAACAGGACATTTTCGTGCACAGAACTGCCGCTCTCTGGATGTTTTTTTTTGTTTCTCACACCATTCTTTGTAAGTTCTGGAGACTTGTGTGTGAAAATCCCAGGCGATCAGTTTCTGAGATACTCAAACCACTCTGGCACCAACAATCATTCCATGGTCAAAGTCACTTAGATCACATTTGTTCCCCATGCTGATGTTTGCTCTGAACTATAGCTGAACCTTTTGACCATGTCTGCGTGCTTTTATGCATAGAGTTGCTGCCACATGATTGGCTGATTAGATATTTGCAGTAACAAGCAGGTGTACCCAATAAAGTGGCCACTGAGTATATGTTGTGTTTTATAGGATTGCTTTATGTTTATATTGAATTTATGTTTCTTCAATTGTGTTCTTTATGCTTATTCTTGTACTTTCTACTGCATCGGATCTGGAGTAATAATCATTTTGTTCTCCTTTGTACTCGTGTACTGAAGAATGAAATAAACTATCTTGAAATGTATTTTCTCTGCTAACTTATTCAATGTCTCTTGATTTTTAGAGTTAAGTAAATGGCTGGAACCACTGAAAAATCTGAAGTTTGAAATTAATTGTATTCCTACACTTCTTGAATATATCAAGCAGGTGAGTTGTTTGTTAGGTGTCTGTTTTTATACCTCATTGTATTGGTGCTTCCACTAAATTTCATGATTACTTTGCTTATTTATCTGTTAATCATTGACACTGGTTTGTTATTGTCACGTGCACTGAGGTAAATACTCCCTATGGAATGCATCTCGAATAGACTTTGGGAAGTCCATCTCCTGGCCTTCACGTGTGGCTCAGTTACTAAGCCCAGTGGGATCATTTCTACTGACATAAGTGGCAATGGCAGGTTACTGGTGCCTTAAAACCTGTCGTTTTGGGCAGATGATGCTTGTTAGCCATGGTTGGCTGCTCATCTAATCAAAGGAAATCTCTGATCTCAAACCTCCGCTGCCTTGCGGTTATACCCACTCATGGGGAAAGCTTTGGGAGTAAACCCTGAGGGAAAACTCTGGAGCTGGAGTCCTTAAAGCAGGCTTATGTTGAGTTCAATGTGGACTGGCAATTTGTACGATCCACTGATGCCAAACTGTATTGGGCTTTGCTGTTCCTTTGGATTCATCAGCTATGTGGAGAGGGAGGGTCTGTGATATGGGCTTGCTCTCCACATCATACTGGCCTGGCTTGCATATGCAACATGAAAGGCTAGGATGCAACGTCCAAGTTCGACCCTGACCAATGGAGGGAGGGCCTTATATACTGAGGTACAGTGAAAAGCTTGTCTTGTATACTGTTCACACAGGTCAGTTCATTACACTGTTCATTGAGAGTACAAGGTAAAACAATAACAATACCGAATAAATTGCAACAATTAGAGAGGTGGTTAAAGTGATGTGATCATCTTTTGGGCTGTCATGGAGATTTTAACTTTCCTAACTTAGACTGGGACAGCCATACTGGGGCTTAGATGGGGTGGAATTCTTTTAAAGATGGGAATCCAAATGGATACGGGAAAAAAAAGAATCTCCTATATTAAGACACTTGATTGATTTATGGAATAAGGTAAATATGGACGATGAGATAAAGAAATCTTTATTAGCAAAAAGAACTTTAATTCAAAATAGGCTTATTCCTTTTACAATGGATAATAAACTTTTACATAATTGGTTCCAAAAGGGGATTAAATATATAGGTGATTGTTTTGAAGGAGGTATATTGATGTCGTTTGATCAATTAAACAATAAATATCAAATATCAAATAACACTCTTTTCTGTTATTTTCAATTAAAAGCTTATTTACGAGAAAAGCTGGGTCAAACAATGTTGATACCAAAACCTAGTGAAATAGAAATATTAATTCAGAAAGGAAAAATTAAAAAGTTTACATCTTGTATGTATAATTTGATTCAAAAACAGACAATTAAATCAGGAATTCATAAATCAGGACAAAAATGGGAATCTGATTTGAATGTTAAAATTGATGGAAAAAACTGGTCAAGATTATGTTCTGATAGTATGAGAAATACAATAAATGTTTGACTTAGATTAATACAATATAATTTTTTACATCAATTATATATAACACCACAGAAAATAAATAGATTAAATTCAAATATGTCTGACCAATGTTTTCGATGTAATCAAGAAATTGGTACTTTTTTACATTCTACTTGGTCTTGTTTTAAAATTCAACCATTTTGGATAAATTTAAGACTTTTATTGGAACAAATTACTGGAGTACAACTCCCACATAGTCCACTATTATTTTTATTAGGAGACATTGAAGGGACAATACTGAAACTTAAATTGAATAAGTATCAGAAAAAATTTATAAAAATTGCATTGGCAGTAGCCAAAAAAGTTATCGCAGTTACTTGGAAATCTGATTTATATTTAACTATGGATCGTTGGAATAATGAAATACATAGTTGTATTCCACTTGAAAAAATTACGTACAATCTAAGAAATGAATATGATATATTTTTGAAAATTTGGTTCCCATACTTACAAAAGATAGGATTAAATGCATAGGTCCTTTGAAGATAAAATTATAAAGTAATGGGGGAAAGTAAAAATAAATATCAAAATTATTTTGAACTCCATGGAGCATGTGGGGATTCTCCGATATCCAGGCAATCTTTCTCTTCTTTCCTTTTTTCTTTCTTTAGATAAGGGTTAAGGGGGGGAGGGTTAATATTATTTTTCTTATTATTTTATCATCACATTTATTCTTTGTAATTTCTAAAATTTAATAAATAAAAAAAAATGTTCAGAAATCCTCCTTTGGGGAATATATAGGGAGAGGTCAAAGTTTAGATCAGTGAGTGAGGCCTCTGTTGGTCATGGTTGACCATGGATGTTGCATCCTAGCTATCTAGATATGGACAGCAAGCTGTTGGATAAGTGCATGAATGGGAACGGTACGTAGGGCTATGGTGCAGGTATGGGTCAATGGGATCGGACACAATACAAGTTTGGCATGGCCTAGGTAGGTCGATTGGCCTGTTTCTGTGCTGTACTGCTCTATGACTTGACCAGCTCTTGGGCAATAGGGTGGGGCAAATCACTGAGGTGACAGTAGGGGACCAATGACCATGGTTCTATTAGTTTTAAACTGATTATGGAAAGGGACAGAACTGATCCACAGGTTCATGTTCTAACCATGGCAGTAGGAGACAGTAATATGAAGAGGTTGATTCCTCTTCTTAAGCCCATCACCCTTATTGGGGCGGAGGTTGCTGACAGCAGCTCTCCAGAATCTTTTGTTCTGGGCTGTTAGGTGGTTGATCGGCCTCGTGGCTTTTGTTTGCATCATGCAACTTCACACATCTTTAGGGTGAAAATCTTTCTCAGGAACGAGATCTTTGCAGCTTCTGTTGATATTTCCATAGCACTGGGGTTGTTAGCCCCCCCCCCCCCCTCCCACAGCCGGGCTTGCGACCATCCATGGCAGAGTTGAAGGGGTTGATTGGAGTTATTTATTCATAGCAATAGGGACCACAGGCAAGTGGGAGGCTTTTAAAGATAAGATAGAGCTGAAGAACTAATATGTTCCTGTTTGTGTGAAGGGTAGGGCTGGCAGGAGCAAGGAACCATGGATGATGAGGGATATTGAGGTCTTGGCCAGGAAAAAGAAGGCATGGGTCAGGTGCAGGCGGCTGAGATCAAGCACATCCCTGGAGGAGTATAAAGATTTCAAGAAGGAAATCAGGAGATCACAAAGCAGGATAGCTTTGGCAGAGAAGATTAAGGAAAATACAAAAACCTTTCATTAACCAAAAGGGACTCCTTTGGTGGAGCTGCAGGGTATGAGCAAGATCCTGGAAAAGACATGGAGCTAGGAAAAGTAAGTGGAGAGTTCGTGGGGATAGTCCACATCACAGTAGAGGAGGCACTGAATGCAAACTTCATACAGAGAACACTGGAACTGAACTCTGAACTACGCTCCATGCTGTAATAAAATTGCACTAACCATTATGCTACCATGGTGCCCTACTCATGCCTCCTTTATTATTTGTTATTAGGCAGTTCTTCTGATTAATATTCTAGTTAGCCCCACTCCCCTCTATCTATGACCTCAGTCGCTGCACTCCACTGTCAACACTTCATCTATATATGTGGAACAGACCCTTGCAGCCCAAACAGTCGCACTGCCCAGCAACCCACCAATGCCTAATCACAGGACAATTTACAATGACTAGTTAACCTACTAATCTGTATGTCTTTGTAATGTGGAAGGAAACAGGAGCACCTAGAGAAAACCTAGACACTTACAGGTGCAAAACTTCATACAGAGGATGCTGCAATTGAACTCTGACGCCCCAAGCTATAGTAGCATCTTGCTAACCAGTACACTACCTTGGCACTGTGCCCATGCCTCCTTTTTCCTGGCCAGGGGGTCAATGTCCCCGTTCGTGTCAATCTTATCCTCTAACAGGAACACACAGAACTTAAGTTCCATCCCATCTTCAAAAGCTTCTCACCTGACTGTGGTCCCTATTGCTGTAAATAAACCTTGTTGGCCTTAATCTCAAAAGTTCAGGCCTTGATAGCAGCAATGAGAAGAGGGCATGTCCTAGGTGATGGGAGTCTTTAAGGATGGATACCCCTTCTTGGGCCATCACCTTTTCAAGTTATCCTCCATGCTGGGGAGGTTAGTGTGCATGACTGACCGGGCTGACTTTACAACCCTCTGCAGCATTTTCTGATCCTGTGCAGTGGCCCACCATAAGACATAGGAGCAGAATTAGGCCATTCAGCCCATTGCGTGTGCTTAACCACTCTATCATGGCTGATCCTGGATCCCACTCATCCCCATACTCTCTCTTCTCACCATAACCTTTGGTGCCCTGACCAGTCAGTAAGCTATCAACTTATGCTTTAAATATACCCAAGGACTTGGCCTCCACCACTGTCTGTGCAGAGCATTTCACAGATTCACTACTCTCTGGCTAAAAATATCCTTCCTTACCTCTGTTCTAAAAAGGTCGCCCTTCAATTTTGAGGCTGTGCCCTCTAGATCTTGAAACCCCCGCCATAGAAAACATCTCTCCACATCCACCTTATCTAGTCCTTTCAACATTCGGTAGGTTTCAATAAGATCCCTCCGCATTCTTCTAAATTTCAGTGAGCACAGGCCCAAAGCTGCCAAGCACTCCTCATATGCTAACCCCCTCTCAGTCTGGAAACAACCCTATGAACCTCCTCTGGAGGGCTCTTTCTTCAATGACATCACATTTTTCTGAGATATGGGGCCAAAAACTGTTGACAATACTCCAAGTGTAGCCTGGCTAGTGTCTTATAAAGCCTTAGCATTATCTCCTTGCGCATTGTGTGTTGGCGCTTGGCCTAGTGGGCAAGGCATCAGACTAGTAACCTGAAGGTCACTGGTTCGAGCCTCAGCTGAGGCAGCGTGTTTGTGTCCTTGAGCAAGGCACTTAACAACACATTGCTCTGCGATGTCACCGGTGCCAAGCTGCATGGGTCCTAGTGCCCTTCCCTTGGACAACATCGGTGGCATGGAGAGGGGAAGGCCTGCAGCTTGGGCAACTGCCGGTCTCCCATACAACCCTGCCCAGGCCTGCACCCTGGAAACTCCAGGCGCAGATCCATGGTCTCTTGAGACCGACGGATGCCACCTAACTAACCTAATCTCCTTGCTTTTATATACTGTTCCCCTTGAAATAAATGCCAACATTGCATTTCCCTTCTTTACCAAACAAGTAAATCAATTAGGTTTATTGAATAGATTTAAAAATGTGCAAAAGCAGAAATACTGTGTATTTTTAAAAAAAGTGAGGTAGTGTCCATTTAGGATTCGGATAGCAGAGGGGAAGAAGCTGTTCCTGGATCGCTGAGTGTGTGCCTTCAGGCTTCTGTACCTCCTACCTGATGGTAACAGTGAGAAATTTTGGGACACCACTCCCTAAAGATGTCCTGGGTACTTTGTAGGCTAGTACCCAAGATGGAGCTGACTAGATCTACAACCTTCTGCAGCTTCTTTCGGTGCTGTGCAGTAGCCCCTCCATACCAGACGGTGATGCAGCCTGTCAGAATGCTCTCCACAATACAACGGTGCAACTATAGAAGTTTTGAGTGTATTTGTTGACATGCCAAATCTCTTCAAACTTCTAATGAAGTCTAGCTGCTGTCTTGCCTTCTTTATAACTACATCAGTATGTTTGGCCAGGTTAGATCCTCAGGTTATCCAAAAATCTGAATCCCTGTGCCCGCTCCAATTCTTCAGCTACACATTTATCTGCCACTTCATTCTATTCCTATCCTCACTGCACGTGGTACAGGCAGCAGTCCCGATATTACTATTACTATTACTTACTTTATTGTCACCAAACAATTGACACTAGAGCGTACAATCATCATAGCGATATTTGTTTCTGCGCTTCGTGCTCCCTGAAATACAAATCAAAGTAAATATAATAAAAATTTAAATTATAAATCATAATTAGAAAATAGAAAAGGGAAAGTGCGGTAGGGCAAGTCGGGTCCAGATATTTGGAAGGTACGGCCCAGATCCGGGTCAGGATCCATTCTGCAGTCTTATCACAGTTGGAAAGAAGCTGTTCCCAAATCTGGCCGTACGAGTCTTCATGCTTCGCGGAGGGAAGTGGGACAAAAAGTGTGTTGGCTGGGTGAGTCTTGTCCTTGATTATCCTGGCAGCACTGCTCCGACAGCATGTGGTGTAAAGTGAGTCCAAGGATGGAAGATTGGTTTGTGTGATGTGCTGGGCTAGGTTCACCGTCTTCTGCAGCTTTTTCAGGTCTTGGACAGGACAACTTCCATACCAGGTTGTGATGCACCCTAGAAGAATGCTTTCTATGGTGAACCTATAAAAATTAGTGAGGGTTTTAGGGGACAGGCCAAATTTCTTCAGCTTTCTCAGGAAGTAAAGGCGCTGGTGGGCCTTCTTGGCAGTGGACTCTGCTTGGTTAGACCAAGTCAGGTCATTTGTGATATTCACCCCAGGAACTTAAAGCTTTTGACCTGTTCCACCAATGTAGTTGGGGTCATGCGGTCCACTACTCCTTCTGAAGTCAACAACCAGTTCCTACGTCTTGCTGACGTTGAGGGATAGGTTATTGTCTTCGCACCATGCCACCAGGTTTTTAATTTCCTCTCTGTACACAGACTCATCATTACCCAAGATGCGGCCTACAATTGTGGTGTCATCAGCAAACTTATATATTGAGTTTGATGGAAACTTGGCTACACAATCATGGGTGTACAGTGAGTACTGCAGGGGGCTGAGTACACAGCCTTGTGGGGCACTGGTGCTCAGAGTGATTGTAGAGGAGAGCTTGTCCTCTATTTTTACAGCCTGGGTCCTGTCTGTGAGGAAGCTGCAGATCTGAGTGCTAAGACCCAGGTTCCGGAGCTTAGGAATCAGTTTATTTGGAATGATGATATTAAAGGCAGAGCTGTAGTCGATGAAAAGGAGCCTTACGTATGCGTCTGTATTCTCCAGGTGTTCTAAGGAGGAATGTACTACTCTTGAGGTCTTGCTTCCTAGCTTCATTCCGTACTCCCTGTATTCTGTTTTCAGGACCACCTCCCTTTTTCTGCCTTTGTCGTTGGTATCAATATGTACCACAACTTCTCTATTGAGTACAGATTGGGAAAGGAACAGGGAGAAGGGAATCATTGTTTGGAAAAAAGGAAGAGGAAGAGGAGGGAGCAGGAAACACCAGAGAGACATTCTGTAATGATCAATCAATGAAATGTTTGGAATTAAATAATCTTGCCTGGGTGTGTCTGTACCTGCGCCACCTCCTGCCCCTCACACTCCTTGTCTGCCATCTGTCCCACACCCTTCCCACGACATTCCACACTCACCATTCCCAATATGCTTTGCCGTCACCAAACTCACTCTGTGCTCCACATAGACAAATATGGTAATATGCACCCTAGCAATATATCTGTGACTAAGACTTTTGCATGATACTGTACGTCTTTGCAATGTGGGAGAAAACTGGATCATCCACAGGAAACACATGCAATCAGGTCTCCTTAAAAATAGCGCCAGGAATTGAACCCTAATCACTGGCATGCAGCCACTGTGCTGTCCGCATTTTTTTTGTATTCTTGTTTTCTCTAGTGGAAGATGTAAATAATTTGATGTTTGCTTGCTCTAGGAATTGAAGGCTACAAGCTACATAGGTAGTGGTCCTGAGTTTTATTTCGGTAAACTCCAAATATTCTAAGATGTATTTAATTAAAAAATCGTGTTTATTATTCTGCAAGATGATTGATTTTCAAGGTACAGCCTTCATTGTTACCACTGTTTTTAATCAAAGAAATGTTTGATAAATTGTTTCAGGTATCTGCCAGTTCAGATTAAGATTACTTAAATTGGCTTTCATTGTTTTTTTCAGAACCTGGATAATCTGACCATTCAGATGACTCAGGAAGGTGCTGGTTTAACCACCGCTCTGCGTGTCCTTTGCCATGTTGCCTGCCCACCTCTGCCACTTGAAGGTATGATATATGATGAAATTGATAGCATGGTAGCATGAAAAACTAATTGCTCAAAGAACTCAGTAGTTAGAGTGCATTTGTGAGGTGGGGAAGAAATTGTGGACAGCTCGGTTATAGACTCTGCATAAAGATGGGGAGTTGAAAGGAAAGTTGATTATCTTCCCTCTCCACACTCGATTATGATGCAGGGTCATGACTTGAAAAACTAACGATACTAGAGGTAAAGATTTCATTTCAGTTGAATCTAATCTAAATGAAATTGAGATTGATTTTAATCTAATTTTAGATGAATTAGATTGCCTTTCTTCCGGAACTCAGTGACCTTAGCATTCTATTCTTGACTCATTGTTATTTGAGAAACAGCCCCTTGCAATAGTATCATCTGCAAATTTGTAGATGGAGTTGGAGCATGATCTGGCCATGTAGTCGTGAATGTACAGTGAAAGGATTATAGATTGGCTTTATTTGTCAAGTGTACGCGAAATGTGCAGTGAAATTTGTCATTTACATCGATGACCAGCACTGTTCAGGAATGTGCCAGAAGCATGGGACAGACCACAAGGACCACAGCATGCTCACAACTCAGTAACCTTGACCGGTACATCTCTGCGTTGTGGGAGCACCCGCATGCTCACGGGAAGAAACTCCTTGGAGATAGCAGTGGGAATTGAGCATTACAATAACTGCTACACTACCTCTTCGCCCTACTCCTTCCCAACCCCACAGATGTTGCATTGCTCCCACAATTTTTTATTCCATATTCTAGCATCTATAGTCTTTTGTTGACAGAATGGTAATTATGTTTTAACACTATTTTCTTAAAGTAACCTCACTTAACTAAGTTAAAAATGTTACATGCTATCTTATCTTGTCAGTAACTCTAACAATATCCTTTACGACCCTGTCATGTAAGACCATAAGATGTAGGAGCAAATTAGACCATTCAGCCCATCTGAGTCTGCTCTGCCATTCAGTCACAGCTGATTTTTTATCCCTCCCAACCTCATTCTCCTGCCTTCTCCCTGTAACCTTTGATGCCCTGGCTAATCAAGAACCTATCAACCCCTGTTAAAATAAACCCAATAACTTGGCTTCCATAGCCGTTGGTGGCAATGAATTCCTCTGATGTATCAAGCTAAGTACTGTTTGTGACAAGGCTGCTTTCATATTTGCAATAGAAACACTGTTGTTAATGCTTGCCATGATTCACTTTATATACTGTTTGTATCTGTGTGTGTGTGCGTGCGCGCGTGTGCAAATTTCTAAGCAATCAGTCTTAAAATCAATTTAGTTTAACTCACATTCCAGAAAGCTGATGGGTAGTGAACAAACTAGTTTTAATTTTCTTTCAACAAGCTGTATATTTGACTTGTATTTTTTGATACTTATTTCACTAGGTCAACAGAAAGATCTAAAGTGGAACCTTGCAATTATCCAGTTGTTTTCAGCCGAAGGAGTTGACATATTTATTCGAATACTGCAAAAGCTAAACAATGTCCTTCTACTGCCTTGGAGGCTGCATGCAAACATGGGAACTACTTTGCAGAGAATTATGATCCTTTCCATTACAAGGTGCACCCTTTCCCTTTTAAAGGCAATGCTGACTGAACTTCTGAAGGGAGGGTCTTTTGAATTTAAGGATGTACGTATCCCTACTGCACTGGCAACCCTCCACATGGTCCTTTGCTCCATACCTTTGTCTGGGCGACTGGATGATGAAGAACAAAAGATTCAAAATGACATAGTTGATATTCTACTTACTTTTACTCAAGGCGTTAATGAACAGGTCGCATACTCTGAAGAGTCTCTGGCAAACAACACATGGTCGTTAATGTTAAAGGAAGTCCTTTCCTTTGTACTGAAAAGTCCAGAAGGATTTTTCTCTGGGATGTCATTACTTTCTGAGCTTCTACCTTTCCCATTGCCCATGCAGACAACTCAGGTGAGATTCAGCATCTGCTTGCACCTAACATAGAATACTGCAGCACAGTACAGGCCCTTCAGCCCATGATGTCGTGCTGAACTTTTAACCTACTCTAAGATCAATCTAACCTTAAGATATGGAGCAGAATTAGGCCATTTGTCCCATCAAGTCTACTCACCCATTCAATCATGGATGATCCCTTTTTCCCCCTCTCAGCCCCACTCCCCAGCCTTCTCCCTGTAACCTTTGATGCCATGTCCAATCAAGAGCCTATTAAGCTCTGCCTTAAATACACCCAATGACCTGGTCTCCACAGCTGCCTGTGGCAATAAATTCCACAAATTCACCACCCTCTGGCTAAAGAACTTACTCCACATCTTGGTTTTAAATGGGTGCCCCTCTATCTTGAGGCTGTGCCCTCTTGTCCTAGACTCCCCCACTATTGGAAACATCCTTTCCCCATCTACTCTGTCTATGCCTTTCTACATTTGAAAGGTTTCAATGAGATAACCCCTCATCCTTCTAAATTCCAGCGAGTACAGACCCAGAGCTATCAAATGTTCCTCGTATGATAACCCTTTTATTCCCGGAATCGTCTTTGTGAACCTCTTCTGAACCCTCTCTAATGCCAACACATCATTTCTTAGATTAGGAGCCCAAAACTGTTCACAGTATGAAGGTGAGGCCTCATAAGCGCCTTATAAAACCTCAGCATCACATCCCTGCTCTTGTATTCTTGACTTGAAATGAATGCCAAAATTGCATTTGCCTTCCTCACCATTGACTCTACCTGTAAGTTAACCTTTAGGGTATTCTGCACAAGGACTCTCAAGTCTCTTTGCATCTCAGATTTTTGGATTTTCTCCCTATTTAGAAATAATCTGCACATTTATTTCTTCTATCAAAGTGCATGACCATGCATTTTCCAACATTGTATTTCATTTGCCACTTTCTTACCCATTCTCTTCATCAGAGTCCTTCTGCAGCCTATCTGTTTACTCAACGCTACCTACCCCTCCACCAATCTTCGTATCATCTGCAAACTTGACAAAAGAGCCATCTATTCCATCATCTAAATCATTGATATACAGCATAAAAAGAAGCGGTTTCAACGCCAACCCTGACCACTTGCAGTCAACTTGAAATGGATCCTTTTATTCCCACTTGCCTCCTACCAATAAGCCAATGTTCTAACAATGCCAGTAACTTTCCTGTAATGCCATGGGCTCTTAACTTGGTGAGCAGCCTTGTCAAAGGCCTTCTTAAAGTCCAAATATAGAAAATCCACTGCACCCCTTTTTTCTATCCTACTTGTAATCTCAAAGAATTCCATCAGGTTTGTCAGGCAAAATTTTCTCTTAAGGAAACCAGGCTGATTTTGTCCTGTCTTGTCCTTTGTCACCAAGTAGTCCATAACCTCATCCTTATTAATTGATTTAACATTTTCCCAGCCACTGAGATCAGACTAACAGGTCTATAATTTCCTTTCTGCTGCCTTCCTCCTTTCTTAAAGAGTGGAATGACCTTTGCAATTTTTGAATTGCAGTGATTTTTGAAAGATCATTACTAATGTCTCCACAGTCTCTATCGCTATCTCTTTTAGAACCCTAGAGTGCAGTTCATCGGGTCGGGTACCCTTAGGTCTTTCAGCTTTTTGAGCACCTTCTCCCTTGTAATAGTTACTGCGCCCATTTCTGTTCCTTCACTCCCTTCAATATCTGGCACACTACTAGTGTCTTTCACAATGAAGACATGCGTAATATGCACTTAGTTCATCTGCTGTCACCTTGTTCACCATTATTACTTCTCCGGCCTCATTTTCTAGCAGTCCTATTTCCACTCTTATCTCTTTTACTTGAAGAAGCTTTTATTACCCACTTTGATGTTATTTGCCATCTTACTATCATATGTCATCTTTTCCCTCCTAATGATTCTTTTAGTTTCTCTCCCTAGGTTTTTAAAAGCTTCCTAAACCTCTGACTTCCCACGAATTTTTGCTTTGTTGTTTGCCATCTCTTTTGCTTTTACATTATCTTTGACATCCCTTGTCAGCCACGGTTGTACTATTTTGCAATTTGAGTATTTCTTTGTTTTTGGAGTACATCTGTCCTGCACCTTCCTCATTTTCCCCAGAAGCTCAAGCCATTACTGCTCTGCTGTCATTCCTGCCAGCATCTCCTTCCAATATACTTTGGCCAACTCTTCTCTCATACCACTGTAATTTGCTTTACTCCACTGAAATACTGCTACGTCAGACTTTACTTTCTCCCTATCAAATTTCAATTTGAACTCAATCATATTGTGATCACTGCCTCCTAAGGGTTCTTTTGCCTTAAGCTCCCTAATCCTCCAGTTTATTACATCACACCCAATCCAGTGTAGCTGATCCCCTTATAGGCTCAATGACAAACTGCTGTAAAGAACTTTCTCTTAGACATTCAACAAACTCACTCTCTTGAGATCCACTATCAGCCCGATTTTCCCCATTGACCTGCATGTTGAAATCGCCCATGACTATCATAACATTGCTCATTTGACACGTCTTTTTTATTTACCGCTGTAATCTGTGATATCCCAGCTACTGTTTGGAGGCCCGTATATAGCTGCTACCATGTGACTTTTTACCCTTGCAGTTCCTTAGCTCAACCCAGAAGGATTCAATATCTTCCTATGTCACATCTTTCTACTGATTTGATGCCATTCTTTACCAGCAGATCACGCCACCCCCTCTGCCTACCTTCCTATCCTTCCAATACAACGTGTAACCTTGGACATTCAGCTCCCAACTACAACCATCCTTCAGCCACGATTCAGTGATGGCCACAGTGTCATACCTGGCAATCTGTAATAGTGCAACAAGATCATCCACCTTATTTCTTATACTCTGTGCATTGAGATAAAACACTTTGAGTACAGTATTTGCTTCCCCTGCTGATTCTGCATCTCTAATGTACTGATACTCACCCTGCTGGCTGCAATTTTGTCCTTTCATCTGCCTGCCCTTCTTGACTGTCTGCATGCTATTTTTGCATTTTTATTATTTGTGCTATCCTGAGCCCCTTCACTCTAGTTCCCACCTCCCTGCCAAATTATTTAAGCCCTCCCTCCCACGTAGTGCTCCTAACCCTTCCCTCCTACATAGCCCTCAATTTTTCTATCATTCGTGGGCCTATCTAAGAGTTTCTTAAATGCTCCTAATGTATCTGCCTCTACCCCCACCCCTGTAAGGGCATTCCATGCACCCATCACTCACTGTGTTTTAAAAAAAACACTTACCTCTGACATTCCCCTATACTTTCCTCCAATCACCTTAAAGTTATTTCCTCTTATATTAGCCATAATCTGGGTTCTCTTCTAAGTTTTTATGACACTGAGAAGATGGCAATGGCTACAATTTTCTCAGGTTGATTTTGTATGCCATGTCACAGAAGTTCTAGCATACTGTTACCTGAAATGCAATTTATACATTAATACTGCCATTTTGCTAATATATAGCATATCTTTGAAGCTTTTGAGAGTGGCATATATTTTTGTATTTTGTTTATTAACCAGAGGATTTGTATTTAATTTGACAGCCGATTTCAGCAGAAGGTGTAGCTATTGCCTTGAATACCAGGAAACTGTGGAGTATTCACCTCCAGATACAGGGAAAGTTTTTGCAGGAGATAGTTCGGTCCAGCTTTGCATCCATCTGTCAGCCTTTACAACAGATTCTCAGGCGCGTGTGCATACAACTCTGTGATCTGGCTTCTCCCACAGCCCTTCTTATCCTGAGGACCGTATTAGATCTGATCATTGAAGAATTAAGCAGGTAATTTTTTGTTCATGTACTTCATGCAATTTTATCTGATTGTAATCACGAGAGTTTGCAGGTGCTGGAAGTCTAGAGCAATGCACACAAAATGCTGGAGGAGCTCAGCAGGTCTGACAAATCTACATAGTTGATTTATCAGGCCGAGACCTTTCAACAGCCCTGGAAAGGAGGGGGGAAGATGCCAGAATAAGAAAGTGGGGGGGAGGGAAAGGAGTGCCAACTCACAGGTGATTGGTGAGACCAAGCAACGGGGAAGGTGGATGGGTGGGGGAGGTGGCAATGAAGTGAGAAGCTAGGAGGTGATAGGTGGAAGATGTAAAGGGCTGAAGAAGAAGGAATCTGATAGGGCACAGTGGTGATGTACATGTGAGGAGAAGAGGAGGGATGAGAGGGGAGCAAGAATGGGGAGTGGAAGAGAGAGATGGGGGAGGGGGGAGAAATTACAGGAAGTTAGAGAATTTGATGTTCGTGTCATCAAGTTGGAGGCTACCCAGGTGTTGCCTCTTTCCATGGTTGCTCAGCCTGACCTGCTGAGTTTCTCCAGCATTTTGTGTACTTGATTATTGTGGTGTGTTTCTCTGTGTTTCATTCATGGGAGCTGCTAAGGAATATTTTTAAAATTCTGAAAAAGCTTCTTTGATTTGGAAGAGAAAATAGACATGTAAAAAGGGCAATGTTACGATAAACATGGGGGAATTGGGAAAATTAGGATCGTGCTTGATCCCAGGAGAGGAAATGAGATGGCTTTTTAGAACAGCTTGTGGTTGACCCTACTAGGGGAAAAGCAATTCTGGATTGAGTGATGTGTGATGACCCAGATTTCATTAGGGAGTTTAAGGTAAAGGAACTCTTACGATTTTGGACCCCTTATCAAAGAAAAGATGTGCAGGCTTTGGAGAGGGTCCAAAAGAGGTTCGCAAGAATGATTCTGGTAATAGAAGGGTTAACATATGAGAAACTAGCTGGAGGTTAGAAGAATGGGGGGGGCTGGGGGTAGGAAAAATCAAATATTGAAAGGCCGAAGTGGTGGAGACGATGTTTCCTATAGTGCGGGAGTGCAGGACCAGCCTCAGAATAGAGTGATGTCCATTTGCAACAAACACGAGGAGGAATTTCAAAGTTCAAAGTAAATTTATTGTAATGGTGCATATATGTCACCATATACAACCCTGAGATTTATTTTCTTCAGGGCATACTCAATAAATCCAAAAACCGTAATAGAATCAATGAAAGACTGCACCAACAGGGTGGACAACCAGTGTGCAAAAGACAAAATACTGTGCAAATACAAAAAATAAATAATAATAAATAAGCAATGCAAATCAAGAACATGAGATGAAGAGTCCCTGAAACTGAGTCCATAAGTTGTGGGAACAGTTCAGTGATGGGGTGAGTGAAGTTATCCTCTTTGGTTCAAGAACCTGATGGTTGAGGTGTAGTATGTTTTCCTGAACCTGGTGGTGTGGGTTCTGAGTCTCTAGTATCGTCTTCCTGATGGCAGCAATGAGAAGGGAGCATGGCCCGTGTGGTGGATGCTACTCTCCTGCGACAGCGCTCTGTGTAGATGTTGTCAATGGTGGGGATGGTTTTGCCCATGATGCACAGGTCAGTATCTGCTACTTTTTGTACAATTTCCATTTAAGGGCATTGATATTTCCATTACCAGGCTATGAAGCAGCCACTCAATATACTCTCCACGACTCATCTATAGAAGTTTTAAATGTCATCCCATGTCTTCGCAAACTCTTAAGGAAGTAGAGATGCTGCTGTGCTTTCTTCACAATTGCCCTTATGTGCTAGGCCCATACAGGACCTCAGAAATGATAACACTGAGGAATTTAAAGTTGCTGAATCTCTTCACCTCTGATAAGGATATCCAGTTCCACTTTCCTCGTCCTGAAGCAATAGTCAGCTCCTTGGCCTTGCTGACGTTGAGTAAGAGATCGTTGTTGTGGGATGACTCAGCCAGATTTTCAGCCTCCTTCTTATATGCTGATTCATCACCATCTTTAATTCGGCCTACAATCGTCGTGTCATCAGAAAACTTAAATATGGCATTGGAGCTGTGCTTAGCCACACCATCATAAGTGTAAAGCGAGTAGAGCAGGGGGCTAAGCACACAGCTTTGTGATGCACCTATGCTGATGGAAATTGTGGAGGAGATGTTGTTGCCAATTTGAACTTACTGAATTTCTTTTGTCTGAAGGTAATGAATCTGTGGAAGCCAAGTCATTGAGGTTGAAGGTTCTTGATTAATTAGCTGTCAAAGGTTAAGGGGAGAAGGCAGAGGAATAATAAATCAGCCTTGATGGAATGGTGGAGTAGACTCGATGAGCTGAATTTTGCTTATGTATTATGGTTCTTGTGCTCTTGACACGTTTTCTTAATGTCAGCACAAATCTTTGTTTTGAGACAGATTAGAAATGTTTTGTTGTAATAATCAAATGCTTTCATCTTACAGTCCTTTAGAAGGGAAAGAGAAGACCTTCACTGCCCAGACTGGACGGCTAATTGCATTGCTGGATTCCCTAGCTTCCCATGGAGCTTGCAAAGCTGCTCTCCTGCATCTTCTAAGTGGAGCAAGCAAGGGTGATGAGAGATTTGCAGAAGTATTTCGGGAGATGTTGGAATTGTTACCGACAGTGGGTGACAATGTACATCATCAGCATTGTGCTGAGTATGTCACTTCTTTAGTGCAATCCCTCTGTGACCAGGTAAACTTATTTAAAAATCTGATTGTTGACTCGCATTGCTTTTGCATTTATCCTGCTTACTTAAATGGAGATCTTTTCCTCACTGAGGTGATATTGATCCAGAGGTTCTTTGGTGGTAAAGAATAAGGCATAAAACCTGCTTATGTTTTACTAGTTATTACCAGAACAGAGACAAACAAGGAAGGCAAAGAAAAATATGTCATGGTTATTTCATTCTCATACTTCATAACAATTCTCCAGTGATAACAATTAACCTATGAAATAGATTCAAGTAACATAACACCTACTGCAGAAAAAACACTGAGAAGCTTCTAGAAAAATATGTAGCTACACCACAATTACTAGAAATAATGATATGTATTTACAGTAGATGATTATATAAGAATTATAAGCAAGCTTAGGAGAATTAAACTACAAGAAAAATAACAACTCTACAGTAAATGCTAATCCAACAAGTGCCAAGTTATTAAGAAACAATTACAAATCTTTACATTGCTTATTCTGTATAAGCAAGTTCAAAGTTCAAAGCAGATTTATTAACAAAGTACATATATGTTGCAATATACACAATATGTAAGAAGGGTGACTGCACTGACCCTGGTAACCATAGACCAGTAAGCTTAACATGTATTGCAGGTAAGATAATGGAAGCATTAATAAAGAATGAGATGGAAAAACAGCTGAAAAGAACAGGCTTGCTAGCAGAAAGCCAGCATGGGTTCATAAAGGGGAAATAATGTTTCACTAATATGCTGGCGATAAGAAGAAGATCTTTATGATAACAATAGAATGGCTGATATCATTTACTTGGACTTTCAGAAGGCTTTTGACACGGTGCCCCATGAGAGGTTAATAATCAAATTTCAGGACGTAGTGGTTCAGGGTAAGATGTGCGAATGGGTGCAGATTTGGCTCAAAAACAGAAAGCAGTGAGTTTGGTGAGAGGATCATTTTCACACCTAGAAAATGTTAAAAGTGGGGTTCCACAGCGATCTGTTTTGGGGCCACTGCTGTTTTTAATTTACATTAATAATTTGGATAAGCAGATAACAAATAAACTAATTAAGTTTGCAGATGACACAAAATGGGGGGGGGGGGGGGCAGGCTGGTAACATTCACACAGCAGAATCAGTACAGTTAGATGTAAACAAAGTCCAGATGTGGGCAGATAAATGGCAGATGATATTTAATGTAAGTACCGGTAAGTGTAAAATATTACATATAGGAAGTGGAAATATTAGACTTAAATATATGGGGGGGTTCTTGAGTTACATTTTAATGCAAGTGGAATGTAAGCTATCAACAGTGTTCTAATAAGTTTTTTAAATTCTTATCACCTTTGCAGGACATTTCATTAATCTTGAATAATTCATCTGAGGGATCTGGTACTGATCTGGAGCAGCTGTCCAGTTCCCTGCCCAGTGGAGAGTTTTTGTCATTAATTTGTGATACTTTCTTGCAAGCACTGGCTAATAATGAGACCACGTTTACCACAGTTCTTACCTGCCTCAGGACCATGATATTTTTGGCAGAACATGAATATGGATTTTTCTATTTGAAAAGGTAATGTTATTGGACTCGCTTTCCAAAAGACCATAAGGCATAGGAGCAGAATTAGGCCATTTGGTTCATCAAGTCTGCTCCGCCATTGCATCATGGCTGATTTATTATAGAGTTAACGTATGAGAAACATTTGATGTCATGTACTCTATAAAAGAATGAGGGGAAATCTCATTGAGAGGATGGTTCCTATAGCAGGGGGAGTTTAGGACTGGAGGTCAGAGCTTCAGATTCCATTTAGAACAGAGATGATGAGGAGGAATTTCTTTAGTCAGTGGTGGTGAATGTTGAATTCGTTGTTACAGATGACTGTGGAGGCCAAGTCATTGGGTATAATTAAAACGGAGGTTGATAGATTCTTGATTAGTAAGGGCATCAAAGGCTATGGGAAGAAGGCAGGAGAATGGGATTGAGAGGGTCTTTCAAATTGCTTAAAAAATTGTAAGCTGCTAATTAAAATGATGGCATGAGTGGATTTGCTCTGAATAAGCTTCTGATGAGGCGAAGAGGATTTTATTCCATTTGAAAGAATCTTAGCCAATAATTACAGACTAAGATAACATGTCAGTAATGGTGAAAGACATTTATGTAGTTTGTTAGTTGGAGATACAACTTAGAACAGGCCCTTCTGGCTCAAACGAGCCACACTGCCTAACACACCGAATTAACCCTAGCCAAATCACAAGACAATTTACAATGACCGATGGACTGGTACATCTCTGGACTGGAAGGAAACGGGAGCACCTGGGGGGAGTTCACTGGGAGAATATTCAAATATCTTACGGATGATGACAGAACTGAAATCCAAACCCCTGAGTGTAATGGTGTTGTGCTGCTGTGGTGCCTCACAAGATAGATGCAAACAGGATAATTCCATTTATACTGTTTGGACCATTTAATTACCTCCAAAGATGAGTCTTAATTACAAAATGGGTTATTCGACATCAAGAATATATCAATCTCCACCTTAAATACACTCAATGATTCAGTCTCCATACCCATCTGTGGCAATGAGTACTACAGATTCACCACCCTCTGGCTAAAGAAATTCCTCCTCATCTCTTTCTAAATGGATGTCCCTCGTTTCTAAAGTTGTGCCCTTTGTCCTAGACTCCCCCATTACAAGAAAATTCCTCTAACTATGCCTTTGAAGACTTGATAGGTTTCACTGAGATCTCCTACCCTCCAGTGAAATAAAAGCTCCAACCTGCTCAACCTCTCTCCATAATTCAGTCCCTTGAATCCCGGCAACATTCTCAATCTCCTCTGCAGTAGATTCCTGTAAGAATCAACCATTGTTAGAATTGTTATCATTACTAAAATTTAGCACTCATATAATTTACCGATTAGCATGTTGCACCTTTATAAAACTCTAGTTGGGGTATATCTGGAGAATTGCATACAGTTCTGGTCATCCCACTATAGGAAGGATGTTGATGCTTTGCAGAGGGTGCAGAGAAGTTCATCAAGATGCTGCCTGGATTAGAGGGCATGTGCTATCATGAGAGGCTGAATAAACTAGGATTTTTTTCTCTGGAGTGGTGGAGACTGAGGGGAGATCTTGAGGTTTATAAGATTATGAGATGCATAGATAGAATAGACAGTGTCTTTTTTAAGGGGTGAAATGTCTAATACCAGAGAGCATGTATTTAAGATGAGAGGGAGTAATTTCAAAAGAGATGTGAGGGGCAGGTTTTTTTACGCAGAGAGTGTTGGGTGCCTGGAATGCGTTGCCTGGGGTGGTGGTAGAGGCAGATATATCAGAAACTTTTTAAGAGACGTTTCGGTAGGCAGATGACTGTGAGGAAATTGGAAGTATATGAACATTGTGTGGGCAGAATGGATTAGTTTAGTTGGCCATTTGATTACTAATTTAATTGGTTTACAACAATATTGTAGGCTGAAGGGCTTGTTCCTGTACTTTTCTATGTTCTGAAGTTGAGAATTCATGGTGATTTGAAGGGATGTCATTAGAATAAATTAATAAAATGACAAAGTCTAAAGATCGGCTTTTGCTGCTCATCTTTACAGTATTTTGAAATGGCTGTTGAAGTAATGTCCTCATTGTATCTTCCTGGAATGCTAGTCTTTGGTACAGCTTATAGCTGGTGGCTTACAGTTTCTGGTGCTGATTTTGTACCCTATTCTCTTGCAGGACTATGATGGAGAACTGTGTAATATATTTGAATACCTCATTCAGTTTTGATTCCTTTTTCAGAATCAGAATTAGGTTTGATATCACTGGCATATGTCATGAAATTTGTTGCTTTGCGGCAGCAGTACATTGCAATACATAATAATAAAAAAAATTGTAAATTACACTAAGAGAAATATATATATATAAAATCTAAAGTAAATTTATTACCAAGAGTCCAGATATGTCACCATATACAACTCTGAGATTCATTTTCTTGCAGACACACTCAATTAATCCATAATAGATTAATAATTTTAATATAATCAATTAAAATACCATGCCACCAGAATGTTGCCATGTTCGCATGTGCCATCTTGCAAAACTATAAAAATTAAATTAAATAAGTAGTGCAAAAAAAAAGTGCATGGTAGTGTTCATGGGTTCAGTGTCCATTCAGAAATCTGATGGTGGTGGGGAAGAAGCTGTTCCTAAAACATTGAGTGTGTGTCTTTAGGCTTCTGTACCTCCTTGATGGTAGCAACAAGAAGAGGGCATGTCCTGAGTGATAGGCGTCCTTAATGTTGGATACTGCCTTCTTGAGGCATTGCCCTTTGAAGGTGTTCTGGATACTGCGGAGGCTAGTGCCCATGATGGAGCTTGGCTGAGTTTACAACCATCTGCTGCTTCTTCCGAGAAATCAGAGAAATTTAAGAAAAATGATTTTTAAAAAATAACTTTAAAAAAAATAATTCTTTTAAGGATAATTTGGGTTAGCCATAAGACATAGGAGCAGAATTTGGCCATTCAGCCCATTGAGTTCTGCCATTCCATCATGGCTGATTTACACCATTCTACCCCATTCTCCTGCTTTCTCCCTTTGATGCCCTTTATTAATCAAGAATTATCAACCTCCGCCTTAAATAACCCTAATGACATGGTCTCCATAGCTGTCCTTGGCAATGAATTCCATAGATTCACCACCCTCTGGCTAAAGAAATTTCTTCTCATCTCTGTTCTAAGTGGACGTCCCTCTAATCTGAAGTTGTGCCCTCTGGTCCTAGACTCCCCCACTATAGGAAACATCCTCTCCAGATCTGCTGCATCCGGGCCCTTCAATATATGATAGGTTTCAATGAGAGCCACCTTCATACTTCTAAACTACAGTGAGTACAGGCCCAGAGCCATGAAATACTCCTCATACGTTAACACGTTCATTCCCAGAATCATACTCATGAACCCCCTCTGGACCCTCTCCAATACCAGCAGATCTTTTTCTTAGCTCACAATTCTCCAAGTGTGGTCTGAACAATGCCTCATAAAGTCTCAGCATTATACCCTTGCTCTTGTATTCTAATCGTAACTGAAAAGAGGACTTCAAATTTAGCCCAAGATCTTTTGCAAGTTCAGTGCTACCTTCTTGATTTTGTATTCAGCATCTCTTGATACAAAACCAAATTTGACATCTTGCTGTAACTGTCTTGTCTGTGCTAACTTTTGATGCTTGACTCTCCGCCTGGAGGTACATTCCAAGTTCAAGTTCAAATTCAAGATTATTGTCATTTCAACCATATGCATATACCTTTCACTTTTTAAAATATGATCGCTTAGCATATGCTTCTAAAGATGAGATTAGCTGTATTTGTTACATGTATGTTGAAACATACAGTGAAATACGTCGTTTGCATCAAATCACATCATCGAGGATTGTGCTAGTGTCATCATGCCTCCAGTGCCAGCATACCCCTAACCCATACATTTTTGGACTGTGGGAGGAAACTGGAGCAGCTAGAGGAATCCCATGCTGTCACGAGGTGAACGTACAATTTCAGCAGCAGGAATTGAATCCCATCAGTGATCGCTGGCATTGTAAGGCAGTGCGCTAACTGCTACAATTGTCTATCAGTTGTCTTCTGATTTGTTGGCATGCCTTTGCACCTTTGCAATTTTCCGCAATTGGTTATTTTCACAAATCTGATGGTGAAGAAGAAGAGACTGTTCCTAAAACGTTGAGTGTGTCTTCAGGCTCCTATACCTCCTCTCTGATGGTAGCATTGAGAAGAGGGCGGGCCCTGGATGGTGAGGTTCCTTAATGATAGATGCAGCTTTCTTAAGGCATCAACTTCTGACGATGTCCTCAATGGTGGTGAGGGCTAGTGCCCGTGTTGGAATTGGCAGGGTTTACAGTACTTTGCAGCTTTTTCTGATCCTGTGCAATGGTCCCTCCCTGGCAAACGTTGTGATGCAACCATTTTGATGCATTATGTAATGATATGTATATGTAATGTGGGTAGTGTGGTAGTGTACTAGCTAGTGCAGCACTTTACAGCGCTAGCAATAAGGGTTTAATTACCACTGCTGTCTGTAATGAGTGGTACTTTATACCCATGACCACGTGGGTTTCCTCCACTTGCTCCACTTTCCTGCTGCATTCCAAAGTTAAGGTTACTGTGTTCTAGCTATGTTGATGCTAGAAGTGTGGAGATACATGTACGTGTACACCCCAGCACAATCCTCACTGATATGAGAGACATTTGATGCAAACGATGCATTTCACTGTATGTTCCAATGTACATGTGGCAAATAAATCTAGTCTTTAAATATAACTGAAAGCGTCATTACCATAATGGGAATTTGTTAATCTTGCTGACATCTTAACCTTTTCTTGAAAACCTTGTTCAGGTTTACCTATCTGAACGAATAGATGTTGGAGAAAGCTTGAATATGAACATGGAATTAACCTGAATGGTTTTAATCTTTTTCTCTCTCCTATAGTGCTTTGAGACAATTTAATAACGCACTTTATTCTCTGCTAAAACGTGTGGTTCATAATTTCAACAAAGAAATGGCTGACCTGGCTTCCACTTTGTTAGACTTCCTGCGGCAGATCATAAATACAGACAACTTGGTAAGTGATGAATATAACTTATTTCATCAGTACTTCAGCTTAAAAAAAAGATCTTAACAATCCTACATTCATAGTTGTGTCTTTTTAAAATGTGGCAATATATTTGTGAGTGTGCATTTTACTGTAAAATTAGATAATGTTCAAATCTTTGCTGTTTGGGGTATAGGTAAATGAGACAATATATAGAGCCCTGCTCAGGAGAGTGCAGTACTGGACCTCCTCAACACTACACCATGGTTAGTGCAATTGCTTTACAATGCCGGCGATCTCCAGTTGGGATTCAATTCCCACCACTGTCTGTAAGGCATTTGTACATTCTTTTCGTGACCACATGGATTTTCTCCAGGTGCTCCATTTAAATTCCACACTCAAAGGCATACAGGTTAGGATTAGTAGGTTGTAGGCGTGCTATGTAAGTTTGATTGAATGGTGCTTGTAAATCGTCTCGTAGGCCAGCAGTGGAGAAGAAGGTGGTCCTATGGAGGTAGATGGGCTCCAGACCCCCCGATCTTCAGCACTCAGTGCTGCGGAAGTGAAGCAGCTGTTAAAGTGGAAAGAATCTACTGACGATCACTTGCTATTGGAACTGGATAAAGTTGTAACGGTAGGAGTTTTCTGTTTGTGCAGGTTTTCTTCAGCAGCCCACCTGTGTTTTAAGTTTTTGAAATAACAGCAGTGTAAAATGCTATTTGTATTTCTCATGAATATTACGTCTTTTATCTGGAGCCTAATGATGAGAATCCGTAACATCATAAGAGATGCCTGAATTAGAGGGCATGTGCTGTAATGGGAGGTTGGAGAAATGTGGGTTGTTTTCTCTGGAGCAGCAGAGGCTGAGGGCAGATCTGGTAGAGGTTTATAAGATCATGAGGCACAGATAGATAGTGAGTATCTTCTTCCCAGGATTGTAATGACTAATTCCAGAGGGCATGCATTTTAAGATGAGAGGGGGGTAATTTCAAAGGAGATTTGAGGGGCAAGAGTTTTGATCACTAATTTAATTGGTTCAGCACATCCAAGGAAAATAAGAGTTGTCAAATTCTTTCCTGGATAGTTTTTAAATGGCTGTCAATTACCTATCACTTTAATTCTGCATCCTATTCCAACGCAGAGCTCTGTCTTTAGCCTCCTGTGTGGTTCCACCAGTGTGCAGTGGTGACACGAGACAGGCCAGATGCTGGAAAACTAGAGCAATGCACACAAAATGCTGGAGGAACTCAGAATCGGGACTTATATCGTGAAATTTGTTGTTTTACGACAGCGGTATAGTTCGTTACTTAAAATTACTATAAATTACATTAAGAATATACATAATCAAGAAATAGTACAAAAGGAGAAGAAACTAATGAGGTTGTGTTCATGGACCATTCAGAAATCTGATGACAGAAGGGGCAAAGCTGCATCTTAAACACTGAGTGTTCCAAATCAGCATCTATGGAGGGAAATGAACAGTTGACCTTTTTGTGCAAAGCCCTTTATCAGGATTGGAAATGGACATGAAGAGGAAGTTTTCAATAGTGGGAGAGTCTAGGGCCACAGGGCATAACCTCATATTAAAAGAACATCCCATCAGAACAGAGATGAAAGGGATTTCTTTAGCCAGAGGGTGGTTAATCAAGTTTGAGTTTATTTTCATCTGACTGCACATATAGTCAACCAAATCAAACTATGTTTCTCTGGTCCGTGGTGCAGCACACAACATATATCACATGAAACAAAGTATTACCACAAATATGTTAATAAAATATAATTCTGAATGCATGTCATGCACAGCACAGGTAAACAGTAAACAGCTCACTGTCCTAGTGACAAGATCTTGGTGGTGACAGGGTTTTCATTAGTCTCTCAGCCTGAGGGAAGAAGCTGTTACCCAGTCTGGCAGTCCTAGTCCTAAAGCTCCTGTACCTCCTTCCTGATGGTAGTTGGTCAAAGTAATTGTGGATGGGTGGTAGGGATCCTCAACAAGCCTTGGGCCCTTTGCTCCAGGTAAATGACACAAATAGGGGAGAGGGAGACACCAGTGATCCTCTTGTCAGTTTTTACTAACCAATGACTCTGTGGGATTCACTACGATAGGTGGCTGTGGAGGCTACGTTATTTTAAAGCGTAGCTTTATTAGTCTGGGTGAAAAAGATTACGGGGAGAAGGCAGAAGAATGGGATTGAGGGGGATAATAAATCAGCCATGATGGAATGACGAAGCAGACTCGAAGGGCCAAATAGACTAATTCTGCTGCTAAGCCTCCTAGTCTAACAGAAAGGAAAAGGGCAGATATCAGAATAAAAAGGGAGGGGCTGGAGTATAATAGGTGAATCCAGGTGAGAGGGTGAAGGCAGGAAGGTATGGAAGGCAGGGCTAATGTAAGGAGCTAGAAGGTGATAAGTAAAAGAGACAAAGGACATCACCAACTACAGGACAACATCACCTGCCTGTGCTGGTGATGCCTCCCTTCCAGATGCGTTGAACTCGTTTCGAGGCGGAAAATGATGTGGTGGTGAGGAAGATCACTCCTCCCAATGACCAGGTGCTGTGTCTTACTGTGGCTGATGTGAGGAAAACTGTATGCAGGGTCAACCCCCAGAAGGCTGTTGGGCCAGATAATATACCTGGCAGAGTGCACAGAGGGTGTGCAGACCAGCTGGCAGATGTTCTCACTAACATCTTCAATATCTTCCTGAGCAGCACCATTGTTCCAACGTGCTTCAAGGCCGCCACCATCATCCCCGTGCTGAAGAAGTCTTCAGTGTCCTGCCTCAATGACTACCGTCCCGTTGCACTCACATCCATCATCATGAAGTGTTTCGAGAGGCTTGTCATGAGGCATATCAAGAGCCTGCTGCCCCCGTCACTGGACCCCCTGTAGTTCGTGTATCGTCCCAACCGCTCAACAGACAACGCCATCACCACCACCCTCCACCTGGCCCTCACCCACCTGGACAAAAAAAGACATGTACATTCGAATGCTGTTCATAGACTTCAGTTCAGCATTCAACACAATCATCCCTCAGCACCTGATTGGAAAGCTGAAACTGCTGGGCCTGAACACCTCCCTCTGCAACTGGATCCTAGACTTCCTGACTGGGAGACCTCAGTCAGTCCGGATCGGGAGCAGCATCTCCAACACCATCACACTGAGCATGGGGGCCCCCCAGGGCTGTGTGCTCAGTCCACTGATGTTCACTCTGCTGACCCATGACTGTGCTGCAACACACAGCTCGAACCACATCATCAAGTTCGCCGATGACACGACCGTAATGGGTCACATCAGCAAGAGCGACAAGTCAGCTTACAGAGAGGAGGTGCAGTGGTTAACGGACTGGTGCAGAGCCAGCAACCTGTCTCTTAATGTGAACAAAACAAAAGAGATGGTTGTTGACTTCAAGAGGGCACAGAGCGATCACACCCCGCTGAACATCGATAGCTCTCTGTAGAGATCGTTAAGAGCACCAAATTTCTTGGTGTTCACCTGGCGGAGAATCTCACCTGGTCCCTCAAAACCAGCTCCATAGCCAAGAAAGCCCAGCAGTGTCCCTACTTTCTGCGAAGGCTGAGAAAAGTTCATCTCCCACCCCCCCCCCCCCCCCCCCCGTCCTCATCACATTCTACAGGGAATTGCACTGTCTCAGATCCCAAGACCCTGCAGCGGATAGTGAGGTCAGCTGAGAAGACCATTGGGGTCTCTCTTCCCGCCATTACAGATATTTACACCACACGCTGCACCCGCAAAGCTAACAGCATTGTGAAGGACCCCACACACCCCTCACACAAACTCTTCTCCCTCCTGCCATCTGGCAAAAGGTACCGAAGCATTCAGGCTCTCACGACCAGACTGTGCAACAGTTTCTTCCCCCAAGCCATCAGACTCCTCAATACCCAGAGCCTGGACTGACATCTACATCATATATTATTATATTGAAATTTGTCCTTTTTGAATTATATTGAAATTTGAATTGTGCCTGTTGTCTTGTTTATTAATTATTGTACTGCCATGCACTGTTTTGTGCACTTTATGTAATCCTGTGCAGGTCTGTAGTCTAGAACAGTTTTTATGTTGTCTCACATAGTCTAGTGTAGTTTTGTGTTGTTTCATGTAGCACCATGGTCCTGGAGGAACATTGTTTCATTTTTACTGTGTACTGTACCAGCAGTTTGTGGTCGAAATGACAATAAAAAGCTACTTGGCAAAAGAAGAAGGAATCTGATAGGAGAGGACAGTAGACCATGGAAGAAAGGGTGGGAAGATGGGCTGGTTCCAGGAGCTGGCAGGAGAAAGAGAAGGGGTGAAGGGGCCAGAGGTGTTAGAGGAGTGGGAGAACAGAGGGAAGTGGTTATCAGAAGTTAGAGAAATCGATGTTGACCTTGCCTGGTTGAAGACTGCAATGTACAGTGTAAGCTTGAGGATAAGCAACTAATATTTGTTTCAGTTCAACTCCTGGAAGTTCTCACAATTCTTTACAACTGTACACCTGTAACATTAATTTTTCTCCAAGTTCATGTCTGATCTGTTTGATTTTGCCAATGTACTCCCTTGTTTCAGATTCCCTCCATTCTTGTTCTCTGTCATAGATTTCTAGCAAGTTTCAAAAAGAGCATAAGAAATACGAGCAGGAGTAGGCCATCTGGCCCAATGACCCTGCTCTGCCATTCAATAAGATCATGGCTGAATTGGCCATGGGCTCATCTCTACCTATCTGCCTTTTCCCCGATAACTCTTAATTCCCCTACTATGCAAAAATCTATCCAACCTTGTCTTAAATATATTTACTGAAGTAGCCTCCACTGCTTCATTGGCCAGAGAATTCCACAGATTCACCACTGTCTCGGCAAAGTAGTTCCTCTTCATCTCTGTCCTAAAACTACTCCCCCGAATCTTGAGGCTATGTCCCCGAGTTCAAGTCTCACCTAGCAGTGGAAACAGCTTTCCTGCCGTTACCTTATCTATCCCTTCCATAATTTTATATGTTTCTGTAAGATATCCTCTCATTCTTCTGAATTCCAGTGAGTACAGTCCCAGGCAATCTCTCCTTATAGTTTAACTCCTTCATCTCTGGAATAAACCTGGTGAACCTCCTCTGCACTACCTCTGAAGCCAGTATATCCTTCCTCAAGTAAGGAGACCAGAACTGCACACAGTACTCCAGGTGCGGCCTTACCAGTACCCTGTACAGTTGCAGCATAAACTCCCTGTTCTTAAATTCAAACCCTCTAGCAATGAAGGCCAACATTCCATTGTATCTGTAAAGCAACCTTTCGTGATTCATGCACAAGCACTCCCAAGTCCCTCTGCACAGCAGCATGCTGCAATTTTTACCATTTAAATAATAATAGAAACATAGAAAGCCTACAGCACAATACAGGCCATTCCGCCCACAAAGCTGTGCCGATCAAAAGAAATGACTTGGAGTCACCCATAGGCCTCTATTTTTCTAAGCTCCATGAACCTATCCACGAGTATCTTAAAAGACCTTATTGTATCTGCGTATACCACTGTTGCCGGCAGCCCATTCCATGTATTTACGACTCTCTGCTTAAAAAAACTTACCCCTGACATCGCCTCTGTACCTACTTCCAAGCCCCTTAAAGCTGTGCCCTCTTGTGTTAGCCATTTCAGCCCTGGGAAAAAGCCTCTGACTATGCACACAATCAATGTCTCTCAGCATCTTCTACACCTCTATCAGGTCACCTCTCATCCTCTGTCGCTCCAAGGAGAAAAGGTCGAGTTCACTCAACCTATTCTCATAAGGCATGCTCCCCAATCCAGGCAACATCCTTGTAAATCTCCTCTGCACCCTTTCTATGGTTTCCATGCCCTTCCTGTGGTAAGGTGACCAGAATTGAGCACAATACTCCAAGTGGGTTCTGACCAGGGTCCTATATAGCTACAACATTACCTCTCGGCTCTTAAACTCAATTCCATGTTTGATGAAGGCCAATGCATCATATGCCCTCTTAACCACAGAGTCAACCTGTGTAGCAGCTTTGAGTGTCCTATGGACTCGGACCCCAAGATCCCTTTGATCCTCCACACTGCCAAGAGTCTTACCATTAATACTATATTCTACCATCATATTTGACCTACCAAAATGAACCACTTCACTCTTATCTGCGTTGAACTCCATCTGCCACTTCTCAGCCCAGTTTTGCATGCTATCAATGTCCTGCTGTAACCTCTGACAGCCCTCCACACTATCCACAACACCCCAACCTTTGTGTCATCAGCAAACTTACTAACCCATCCCTCCACTTCCTCATCCATGTCATTTATAAAAATCACAAAGTGTAGGGGTCCCAGAAGAGATCCCTGAGGCACCCCACTGGTCACCAACCTCCATGCAGAATATGACCCGTCTACAACCACTCTTTGCCTTCTGTGGGCAAGCCAGTTCTGGATCCACAAAGCAATGACCCCTTGGATCCCATGCCTCCTTACTTTCTCAATAAGCCTTGCATGGGGTACCTTATCAAATGCCTTGCTGAAATCCATATACACTGCAGCTATGGCTCTACCTTCATCAATGTGTTTAGTCACATTGTGTTCTAAATTTATGCTTCCAAGTTCCTGCCTGATAGCCTCATATTTCCCCTTACTCCATTTAAATGCTTTCCTAACGTCTCTGTGCCTATCTCTGTCCAGTGCTATAGTAAAGAAATAATCTGCTCTTCCATTTTTCCTTCCAAAGAGGATGACCTTTCATTTACCTTCATTGTACTCCATCTGCCAGACCCTTGCCCACTCACTTAACCTATCTATATCTCTCTGCAGATTCTCTGTATCTTCTGCACAATTTGCTTTTCCACTCAATTTAGTATCCTCAGCAGTCCACTCTATTTATGCCTCTCATTATCTTGCACACCTCTATCGAGTTACCTCCAAAGAGAAAAGCTCCAGCTTGCTCAACCTACCCACATGAGATGTGCTCTCTAGTCCAGAGAGCTTCCTGGTAAATCTTCTGTACACTTTTTCTCAAGCTTCCACATCCTTCCTCTCATGAGGCGACCAGAAATGAACACAATGCTCCAAGCGTAAAAGCCTGTAAATAAATAAATAAACAAACAAACAAACATTTATTTTTGTCACAGGAGCTGTGTAAAGAGGATGACAGTTTTGACTCTTTACTGGAAAGTGTTGTTGGATTGCGACAGATCTTGGAAAGTACTCCAGATGTTTTGCCCACTACTGAGCAGGATGTGGAACCCGTTCTTCCAGCTCCAGAAGCTCTTCCTGTCCAGTTTAACAACAGGTACACACTATGCATCTCAATAATTGCAAGTGTTATCTTCTTGTTTCGTTCCAAATCTAAATTAATGTGGTGAGGACTAAACAAAAATAAATCTGAACTGTTCTTTCAGACAGGAACCTATCATAAAGCCTAGTTGTGTAATGTAAATGAAACATTACAAATACTCTTCAGAATCATAGTAATTTATTTATCACACGTACATTGAAATGCATAGTTTGCATTAACAACCAACACACCCTGATGAATTGATGGGGACAGTCTGCTATACTGCTGTAAAGCTTTCATTTTACAACAACATCTGAACAGGCCTCTGTATTCTGATTACTATATGCTGAAGGCTGATTTGGTATAATTTATTAAATTGATTAATATATATCAATTAAAGGCTGATTTTGTATAATATATTTGGTGTTTAATTTTTTTATTTTAAACCTATTATTTATGTGCTATTTATTTATATATTTACTATTATTTATTGATTGATTTATTAATTGAGATACGGTGCAGAATAGGCCCTTCTGGCCCTTCGAGACATGCCGCCCACCAATCCCTGAATTTAGTCTTCACCTAATCACAGGACATTTTGCAGTGACCAATTAACTTGCCAACTGGTATGTCTTTGGACTCTGGGAGGGATCTGGAGCACCCAGAGGAAACTCTCAAGGAGAATGTACAAACTCCTTACATTGAACCCAGGTTGCCTGTACTGTAAAATGTTGTGCTAACCACTATGCTACTGTGCTGCTCAGGATAGTTAGTGGTTAAATGACAGCTGAACAATGAAAAGTTTAAAGGCTACCAGACTCTATAATAGTGGTGAAAATATTTTAAACATATCCTTAACATCATTCACAAGATCACAAGACAAAGGAGCAGAAGTAGGCCATTCGGCCCATTGAGTCTGCTCCACCACTCCACCATGAACTAAACTATTCTCCCATCTAGTTCCAATTTCTGGCTTTTTCCCTATATCCCTTGATACCCTGACTAATTAGATACCTATCAATCTCCTCCTTAAACACCCTCAAAGATCGGGCCTCCACAGCTGCATGTGGCAACAAATTCCATAAATCCACAACTCTCTGGCTAAAAAAATTTCTCCTCATCTCTGTTTTAAATGGGTACCCTCTAATTCTAAGACAGTAGCCTCTTGTCCTGGACTCACCCACCAAGGGATACAGCCTTTCCACATCTACTCTGTCCAACCCTTTCAACATTCAAAATGTTTCTATGAGATCCCCTCTCATTCTTCTATACTCTAATGAACATAGTCCAAGAGCCGACAAACGCTCCTCATATGTTAGCCCCTGCATTCCAGGAATCATCCTCGTAAATCGTCTCTGAACTCTGTCCAACATTAGTACATCCCTTCTAAGATAGGGGGCCCAAAACTGCACACAGTATTCCAAATGAGGTCTCACCAATGCCCCATAAAGCCTCATCAACACCTCCTTACTCTTATACACTATTCCTCTTGAAATGAATGCCAACATAGCATTCGCTTTCCTTACTGCCAATCCAACCTGGTGGTTAACCTTTAGGGTGCTCCCAGTGCAGCCTCCTCTACATTGCGTGACCCGACGCAGATTGGGGGACTGCTTCATCGAGCACCTCCACTCCGTCCGCCACAACAGACAGGATCTCTCGGTTGCCACCCACTTCAACTCTGCTTCACATTCCCATTCGGATATGTCCATACATGGCCTCCTCTACTGCCATGATGAGGCCAAACTCAGGCTGGAGGAGCAACACCTCATATACCGTCTGGGTAGTCTCCAGCCCCTAGGCATGAACATTGAATTCTCCAACTTACGGTAATTCCCTCCCTCTCCCTTCCCCCATCCCAGTTTCACTCTGCCTCCTCTTCCAGCTGCCTATCACCTCTCTCATGATTCTGCCTTCTTCTACTACCCTTAGTACTTTCCCCTTGCATTCCTTTTTCACCTTTCCTGCCTATCCCCTCCCTGCTTCCCCTTCCCCCATCCCTTGATCTTTCCTCTGATTGGTTTTTCACCTGGCACCTTCCACCCTCCCCCCACCTTCTTTATAGGGCCCCTGCCCCCTCCCTCCTGACAAAGGGTCTCGGCCTGAAACGTTGACTGCTCGTTTCCACGGATGCTGCCTGATCTGCTGAGTTACTCCAGCGTGTTGTACGTGTCGATTTAACCTTTAGGGCATCCTGCACGAAGACCCCCAAGTCCCTTTGCACTTCCGATTTTTGAATTTTCTCCCCATCTAAATAATAATCTGCCTGATTATTTCTTCTTCCAAAATGTACAACCGTACATTTCTCAACATTGTATCTCATCTGCCATTTCTTTGCCCACTCTCCTAAACTGACCAAGTCTTTCTGTAAACTTTCTGTTTCTTCAACACTTCCTGCCTCTCCACCTATCTTGGTGTCATCCGCAAACTTAGCCACAAAACCATGTAATCCATAATCTAAATCATCGATATACAGTGTAAAAAGAAGCGGCCCCAACACCGACCCCTGCAGAACATCACTAGTAACTGGCAACCAACCAGAATAGGATCCCTTTATTCCCACCCTTTGCTTTCTGCCTATCAGCCAATGCTCCACCCATTCCAATATCTTTCCTGTAATTCCATGGGCTCTCATCTTATTAAGCAGCCTCTTATGTGGCACCTATCAAAGGCCTTTTGAAAATCCAAATACACAACATCCACAGCCTCTCCCTTGTCGATCTTATTTGAGATTACCTCAAAAAATTCCAATAGGTTGGCCTATCTGGTCATGCACCTCGAGGTATTTCATAACCTTGTCCTTGAGGATCGACTTCAATAACTTTCCAACTACTGTTGTCATTATTGGAAGCCCTGATTTTGTTTTTAAATGCAGTGAATCAGTTTGGAAGTAGTTAGATGTGTCTTCAGCATCTATCTGGCATTGCCAGTAAGCTTCAAGATGATGTAGTATTGGTTGGTGCTAGTTCTCACTTGGATGATTCTTGCAGTGGAGGAAGGAGAAGGCACAAAATAGCAATGGCACAATATTGGAAAATTCAAGTTCAAGTTTATTGTCATTCAACCATATAGCTGCACCTTGTTCCAAATTAAACAACGTTCCTCTGGACCAAGGTGCACAACACAGTACATATAACTTACACACGATACATAAAGTAATATTACCACAAATAAATTAACAAATATTAAAATATATTTCAGATGATTGACATTTCACATGAGGTGCATTTACAACACAATTTAAAAAGTAAACAGTATAATGCTACTGGCGTTTATACATGATGAGATCTGGGTGGTGGTAGGGAGTTCAGTGGTCTCATGGCCTAACAGTTCCTGTTCTAATGCTGTGGTACTTCCTCAATGATGGTAAGGGGTCAGAGAGATTGTGGGATGGATGGGAGTTATCTTTGCCAATGCTAAGGCCATGACTAGGGACTTTCGGTCAGATGCCTAGCAATTCCCATACCAGACATTGATGTATGGACACTCAGTGGTGCTCCTGTGAAAATTGGTTAGAATGGGGGGGGGGGGGGGGGTGGGGGGGGGGAGGTGGGGGGGAGGAGCCTCACTCCTAACTCTCTCCTTGGAGAAATCGTTTATGTGTAGTGAGTAGTGGCCAGCCTGCACCTTCCTAAAGTCCACAATCATCTCTTCAGTTGTATGCACGTTGAGACTCTGGTTTTTGTGCTCACAACATTCTAGAAGTCACTCTACCTACTCTTTGTAAGATGTTACATCATTGTTGATGATTCCAACCTTCATTGTGTCAACAGTGAATTTGATTTGGCTTGAACTTGATCTAGCAGCATAGTTGTGCATCAGTGGCATAAACAGCTACTTGCTGAGCACACAGCCCTCAGCTTGATGGACCTTCACAACACGGACTGACTGGTCTTTCTGTCAACAAGTCCAAGGTCCAGTCACAGATTCATCTCCAAGCTTCCAGTATTTTAAGAATAGTGGTGATAGTATTCTGTATATTTGTTGCTGGCTTATATGAAATGAAGAATTTAAGGAAGTTATATTGGCTGTCTTATGTCAGATTTACTATTAATCTGCCTCATTCAGTAGGACACAATATTCATTCCTCACTGGATTCTTCAGTTCCAAAAGGGTGTTCAGTTCAAAGTAAATGTTATTATCAGATACATCACCATATTCAACCCTGAGATTCATTTTCCTGCAGGCATATTCAGCAAATCTATAGAATAGCAACTTCAACAGGATCAATGAAAGATCAACCAGAGTGCAGAAGACAACAAACTGTGCAAATGCAAATATAAATAAATAACAAGAACATGAGATAACAAGGTAAAGAGTACTTAAAGTGAGATCGTTAGTTGCAGCACCATCTCAATGGATGGGACAAGTTGAGTGTGGTTATCGCCTTCATTCAAGAACTTGATGATCAAGGGGTAGTAACTGTTCTTGAACCTGGTGGTGAGATTCCTGAGGCACGTGTACCTTCTACCTAAAGGCAGCAGTGAGAAAGCCTGGGTGGTGCAGATCTCTGCTGCTTTCCCTGATGTCATTTCATGTAGATGGGCTCAGTGGTTGGAAGGGCTATATCTGTGATGTACTGGCTGAATCCTTTACATTTTGTAGGATTTTCCATTCAAAGGGATTGGTGTTTTCATACCAGGACAGGATGCAGCCAGTCAATACACATTCCACTACACATTTATAGAAGTTTATCAAAGTTTTAGATGTCATGCCAAATCTCCACAGACTCTTAAGGAAATCAAGAAAGAAATCATAAAAACATACTGGAAAATGATTTCTCAATATTAAGATGATAATGAAAAGTTATTTTTCCTTGTGGAAAACTGGTTTATAATTTAAATATTCTAACTAGGAACAAATGACTTGGCTTTTGATTTTTGATTTTAAAATAGATTAATCATTGCTGCTTGCTGGTTAGTCGTTATTGAAATTTTAGTGTCTGGTGTACGCTTAACAACTTGAATGAAAACTGAATTACAAACCAATATAATCTTGTTTTAACTTTTAAAGGCTTAAAGTTTCAAAATTTGCCTTATTTGAAGACTAGCTATTACTAAAACTAAATTATCTTCATGTCACTTTTGTGTGGAAAAAATTATGAGACAAAGATATTGTAATTTGAATTTGTTCAAATTGAGATTGTCACTCCCAAATTAATTATGGTTATGTGATATATTTCCATTTTTGTACAATGTATTGAAACATAATACAAGTCGTAAATTTCATTTAAAACATTTTTATAATGGGTCTGTAACATCTCTTGTATCATTGGAATTCCTGCCTCAAATTTAAAATGGCACAAATCATTTTGTATTCTGAAAAAGCAATAAGCATTGAATTTTAGAGCCATACATGCATAATGCTGGAGGAACTCAGCGGGTCAGGCAGCATCTGTGGAGAGGTTTTGATGAAGGGCCTTGGCCTGAAATGTTGATTGTTTATTCCCCTCCTTAGATGCTGTCCGACTTGCTGAGTTCCTCCAGCATTTTGTGTGTGTAGCTCTGGATTTCTAGCATCTGCAGAATCTCTTGTGTTTAAGATTTCAGTGTTAAATTTGAGTTTTTTTCAGCTGCACACATTTGTATTTCTAACAAAGTGACAAAATGTTTTGGTTATTCTAGGACTGTATATGTGTTAGCAGATGTAGTGGATGACCAATTAAAGACCCTCTGGCTTTCACCATTCCAAGCTGAGGAGCTTGAAACTGATTTGGATATGGTAAGTGCAAAAATAGACATCTTCAGTTTTGTAAACGCTGATCTGAGGAAAACAGGTTTTATCAAAAGGGACACCTTTAGAACAGATATAAGGGTGAACAACTTTATCCAGGAGGTAGTGAATCTGGGGAATTCATTGTCACAGACGGCTGTGGAGGCCAAGTCTTCGGGTCTGTTTAAGGTGGAGGTTGATAGGTTCTTGATTAGTCAGGGTGTCACATCAAAAGATCTTTAACAGCACCATTTATTCCTAACCTTTCAAATGTTGATTGGACTAGATAAGAGTGGATATAATGAGGATATTTATAATAGTGGAGGAGTCTAGGACTAGAGGGTACAGTCTCAGAAAAGAGGGACAGAGATGAGGAGGAATTTCTTTAGTCAGAGGATGGTGAATCGGTGGAATTAATTGCAACAGACAACTGTGTTGGCCAAGTTATTGAGTATATTTAAAGCAGGCTGGATGGGCCAAATGGTGTAAGTTTGCTCCTATATCTTATCCTCTTATATGCCAGTGATGTTGGAGAGGTCTGATTTGAGTTCTTCAGAGAAGAAACAGGCTTTGGCATCATCCAACAATCCGCTGGAGGAGCTAGGTGTCACAAACAGAATGTGGGACTCGGGGTTTGGGGAGGGGGGGGGGGGAAGGAATTTTATAGAATGTGTTGCAATTCTTATTTACGTTCACATTGGCAGTGCTATGAGTTGGCCTCCAAACTGATGGTATGAACATTGATTTTTCCAATTTCTGGTAATATTTTTTCCTCCTTCCCCTTCCCTCTTCTTCAATTTCCCGCTCTTTCTTTCTAACCTCTTCTCACCCAGCAATCACACCCTTCTGGTAGCCTCCCTCATTCGCCTTCTCCAATGTGTTCCTTCATCTTGCCCTTCTTGAAGTTCACAATCAGCTCTTTCATCTTACTGCCGGTGAGTGCCAGGTTGTTGTTGCAACACCACTCCACTAGTTGGCTTATCTCACTCCTGTACACCCTCTTGTCACCTTACCAACAATAGTTGTATTATCAGTAAATTTATAGATGGTATTTGAGCTATGCCTAGCCACACAGTCATGGTTTTATAGAGAGCAGAGCAGTTGGCTAAGCACACACCCCTGAGATGCACCAGTGTTGATCGTCAGTGAGGAGGAGATGCTATCACCAATCCGCACAGATTATGGTCTTCCGGGTTAGAAGTCGAGGATCAAATTGCAGAGGGAGGTATAGAGGCCCAGGTTCTACAACTTCTCAGTCAGGATTGTGAGAATGATGGTATTTAATGCTGAGCTATAGTTGATGAACAGCATCTTGACATAGGTGTTGTGTTTCAGCACATCCTTTCTAAGATAAGGGACCCAAATCTGCTCACAATACTCCCAAGTGAGGCCTCACCAGTGCTTTATAAAGTCTCAATGTTATTTACTTTTATTTTCTAGTCCTCTTGAAATAAATGCGAACATTTCATTTGTCTTCCTCACCACAAACTCAACCTTCAAATTAACCTTTAGGGAATCCTGCACAAGGACTTCCAAGTCCCTTTGCACCTCAGTTTTTTGTATTTTATCTCTATTTATGAAATAGTCAACCTTTTCATTGCTCTACCAAAGTGCATGACCATACACTTCCCAGCACTGTGTTCCATCTGTCATTTCATTGCGCATTCTCCTAATCTGTCTTAAGTCCCTCTGTAGCTTCTCGATACTTCCTGAAAACTACCTGCCCCTCCACCTATCTTTGTGTCGTCTGCAAACTTTGCAACAAAGCCATCCTCTACATAGCACCATCCAGAGACAGAGAAGCAGTTTCAGCGACAGATTACTATCGATGCAATGCTCCTCAGACAAGATGAAGAGGTCAATACTCCCCAATGCCATTAGGCTTTACAATTCTACCGCCAGGACTTAAGAACTTTTTAAAAGCTATTATTAATGCTTTTTGAGATAGTGATTTAGATGCATATCATATTTTTTTACTGAGTTAAGTATTGTATGTAATTAGTTTTGCTACAAAAAGTGTATGGGACATTGGAAAAAAGTTGAATTTCCCCACGGGGATGAATAAAGTATCTATCTATCTATCTATCTATCTATCTATCTATCAATTCCATCATCCAAATCATTGACATATAATGTAAGAAGGCCTATAATCTTGTAGCTTATATTCATTCCCCTCCCTCCACCCTCTTATTCTAGGATCTTCCCCCTTCCTTTCCATTGCTGAAGAAGAGTCTCACCCCAAAACACCAACTCTTTATTCCCCTCCATAGATGCTGCCTGACCTGCCAAGTTCCTCCAGCAATTTGTGTGTGTTACTGTATGAGCTGAGAGTTGCTTTCACACATCATCATCTTTACAACAATTTTCTTTGTAGGTCAAGGTTGACTTGATTGACTTGGCTGAGAAGTGCTGCTGTGATATGGATTTGAAGGCAGAATTGGAGAGATCTTTCCTTTCAGAGCCACCCTCCCCTGGTAGAGCCAAGGTGTCCAAGGGCTTTAAATTGGGAAAACATAAACACGAGACCTTCATCACTTCCAGGTGAGATGTCAATAAACTTAACAGCTTTCATTTGATATACACGGTTAAGAAACAGGAAAATAAATTGAATCTTCTGTTGATGCCGTACATTTATACATATTGTATGAATATAAAACCAGATTATACTTGGCTTTTGGTTATCTATTATCCCATATTGATGTGCCAATTGTGTGGACTCAAAATTCACATCTTCATGTTTGTAGAGAGAACTTCTTAACTCTTTAAGGTGGTTCTCTTATTCCACTACTCACTTTTGACTAGTTTTATCAATATTCTAAAATACATTAAAACTGTTCTTTTTCTTCCCTCAGAACTGAATAAGGTTCAAGTAATTTCCACTTTCCTAGCCATATTATTGCAATGTGAAAATAGTTTTCTTATAATGTATGGCTTATTTCTAGTTAAGCTGGAAATATGGGCTCTTTTCTGATCATCTTTTTTGGAAACATCTTTGCACATCCACTCTATCTAGTCTTCAGTCATTTGAAAATTAAAAACTCCAGATGCCTGAAATCCCAAGTTAACAATGAAATGCCGAAAACCTTCAGCAGACTGTGCAGCATGTTGAGACTAAGTTCACTCATTTATATGTGATTTCTAACCTTGTCAATTAATTTCAATCTACTGATTACCCAGGAGATTTTTGAAGCAGCTAAAAACCCTTTGAAAGTAGCTGGTAGTGAGAGGCCATTTGAATGCTCCAGGGATTCATTTTGTTGTCCATCTTGGTTTATGAGCTCGATGAGGCCACACTCAGGTTGGAGAAGCAACACCTCATACTCCACGTCTGGGTAGCATACAAGCTTACGACATGATTTCTCCATCTCCCAGTAATTTCTTCCCCACTTCCTACTCTTCTTCTCCCTTTTTTCCATTCCCTGTTTTGGCTTCCGTCTTACCCATAAGACCATAGGAGCAGGATTAGGCCTTCAAGTCTACTTTGCCATTTTACCATGGCTGATTTATTATCCCTCTCAATCCCATTCCCCTCCCTTCTCCACGTAACCTTTGACACCATGACTAATCAAGAACCTATCAACCTCTGCTTTAAATATACCCAATGACCTGGCCTCCACAGCCGTCTATGGCAAGGAAATCCTCAGATTCACACGCTCTGGCTGAAGAAATTTCTCTTTAATAATAAGTCAGCCATGATGGAATGGTGGAGCAGACCCAGTCTGCTGAATGGACTAATTCTGTTCCTGTGTCTTGTGGTGCTATCTAATAATTTGCATAGTAGAACATTGTAGAACTATTTAAAAATTTTCTGTGATTTTTATCTACGCTACAGTGGAAAATCAGAATATATAGAGCCCGCTAAACGCGCTCATGTGGTACCACCTCCACGAGGACGAGGCAGAGGGGGATTTGGGCCGAATTGCCGACCTCACGATATATTCAGGCAACGGAAGCAGAATACAAGTCGGCCACCCTCAATGCACGTGGACGATTTTGTTGCCGCAGAATGCAAAGATGTTCCTTCCTCTGGGCCGCCTCCACCAAAGAGGGCAAATAAAGGGCTGCAGAAAGCTCCTCGTGGTGGGTTCTCTGGGAATAGGGGACGAGGTGTCTTTCACAGTCAAAACCGCTTCTTCTCGCCTCCTGCACCCAAAGGTTTGTTAATATTGTCCATTGATTTAATATGATACAGTGTTTGCAATATATAAATGTATACAATTCATGATTTATATATAGTATAAATGGAATGGCTTGGTTGTGTAGAAGTTAGCGCCCCCAATTTACAGTGGCAGCGATAAGCTCGGATTCAATTCACAAGGCTGTCCATAAGGAGTTTGTACGTTCTTCCCATGACTGTGTGGAGTTTAAGGTGCATTTATTATCAAACTACATATACCATATGTATATATAAAGATTAAATAATACATTGAACATAAATTGCAGAGTCCCTGAAAGTCCTCCGGGTGCTCCAGTTTCCATCCACATTCCAAAGACGTATGGATTAGGATCAGTGAGTTATGGGTATGCTGTGTCGATGCCAGAAGTATGGTGGCACTTGCACTCTTTTCCCCACAGTGCTTGTGTGCATACTAGCTACTTCCTGTACCTATTAAAATGGCACTGAGTGTATGTTCGTGGTTAGAAACATAGAAAACCTACAACACAATACAGGCCCTTCAGCCCACAAAGCTGTGCTGAACATGTCCTCACCTTAGAACTACCTAGGCTTACCCTCTATTTTTCTAAGCTCCATGTATCCATCCAGTAGTCTCTTAAAAGACCCTATCGTTTCCGCCTCTACCACCGACGCCAGCAGCCCATTCCATGCAGTTACCACTCTCTGCGTAAAAAAAGCTTACCCCTGACATCTCCTCTGCACCTACTTCCAAGCACCTTAAAACCATGCCCTCTCATGCTAGCCATTTCAGCCCTGGGAAAAAGCCTTTGACTAACCACACGATCACTGCCTCTCATTATCTTGTACACCTCTATCAGGCCACCTCTCATCTTCCATCATTCCAAGGAGAAAAGGCCGAGGTCACTCAACCTATTCTCATAAGGCATGCTCCTCAATCCAGGCACCATCCTTGTAAATCTCCTCTGCACTCTTTCTATGGTTTCCACGTCCTTCCTGTAGTGAGGTGACCAGAACTGAGCTCAGTACTCCAAATGGGGTCTGACCAGGGTCCTATATAGCTGCAACATTACCTCTTGGCTCTTAAACTCAATCCCACGACTGATGAAGGCCAGTGCACCGTACACCTTCTTAACCACAGAGTCAACCTGTGTAGCAACTTTGAGTGTCCTATGGACTTGGACCCCAAGATCCCTCTGATCCTCCACACTGCCAAGAGTCTTGCCATTAATGCTATATTCTGCCATCATATTTGACCTACCAAAATGAATCACCTCACACTTGTCTGGGTTGAACTCCATCTGCCACTTCTCAGCCCAGTTCTGCATCCTATCAATGTCCCGCTGGTTTTTTGCTGCTGTACCCGATCCACTTGAAGTTTAACATGTTGTGCATTCAGAGAAGCTCTTCTGCACACCACTGTTGTAATGCAATATTATTTGAATTACTGGTACCAGCTTGAACCAGTCTGACCATTCTCCTCTGACCTGTCTTATTAACAAGATGTTTTTGCCCACTGAAGTTCCAACTAGAAATAGTCTTTAGGAGACTGTTGTTTGTGAAAATTCCAGATCAGTAGTTTCTGAGATACTCAAACCACCCTATCAACCACCAATAAACATTCCACAGTCAAAATCACTTAGATCATACTTCTTCCCTATTCTATTTGAGCTGAACAACAACTGAGTCTCTTGACCACATCTGTATGGTTTTATAAAGTGATGAGCAGGTGTACTTAATAAACTGGCCATTGAGTTCCTATCCAAATTCTCCTTTCCTGGCACAATTTAAAGCAGGGTTTTGTACACTTTTTAATGTCATAGATCCCTACCATTAACTGAGGGATCCGTGGACCCCAGGTTAAGAAGGAAACATGGTAACAATTCTTTCTGGCCCAGTGAGTCCTAGCAACCCAAATACACCCATATATGACTAGTTCACATACTAACCCGTAGGTCTTTGGAGTGTGGAGGAAACTGGAGCGCTAGTAGGAAATCCACACGGGAGAACGTACAAAGTCACTGGCATTGTAATAGCATTATGAGAGCTACTGTACTACCTTTCTGCCCTAACTTCTCCTTTATTAGATGCAGTTTTCTCCCAACTGATTATGAATGTAATATGCAGTGGGGTCTGGTTAATTAGGACCAGTACATTTTGGTACAGTTAACTAACTGGCTGCCCCAATTAGCCAAATTTTCATGGATTTAGTTAAAAAGGTATAACAAGACTACTATTTAGCTGAATAACAAATTATGTATTTAAATGAAATAGAAAACAACTTAGAACACTACTATTACAGTACTATAAAACTGTGTATTAGTTCCTAATAGTTACTATCGGAGGAATTCATCCAGTGTACACTGCCTTGTTCTTTTGATTGACTGTAAATGAACAAGGTCGACGCAGACGCCTAGTGTAGATAATGGACTGCCTCCATACACTGCTTTTGATGATTACATCCTCCAAATCCTCATTTTCATTGTAACGTTCAGGATGATTGCAGATATCTTGAAATTCTTTGTAGTACCTAACCTGTTGAAGTAGTAAGATTGTTTCATTTTTACTCCCGTCCGTTTCTGGCATCTCCAAGCCTGAATGCTTGAAAACACGGTGAACAATTCTGAATTGACACTGCTTTATTTCTTGCCAACTATTAATGACAGGAATCACTGCTTTTTGAACATAAGTACATGCAACTGACGCTACTTAGAAACTGTTCTTTCTAAGCATGGTGTAGTGTCTTAACGGGCCCCACAGGTGGGGAATAGGCCAGTGGCGAGAGTAGAAGTGACAGGCTTTGGCTCATTCAGGCTTCGGCGAGGTAAGTGGGTAGGTGGACCTCATTTTTGGTTTTTCTTTGCATTTATTTTGAGGAATAGAGAGCACGTTGGTAGGGTTAGTATTTTGCTCTGGGTGTCGAATGTGGGAATCCTGGGAGTCTTCCAGTCTCCCAGATCTCCACATCTGTGCCAGATGCACGGAGATGCAGCTCCTGAGAGACTGTGTTAGGGATCTGGAGCTGCGGGTTGATGACCTACAGCTTATTAGGGAGAGTGAACAGGAGATGGAGAGGAGCTACAGGGAGCTAGTCACCCAGAGGCTGCAGGAGTTAGACAAGTGAGTGACAGGGAAGCGAAGGGAAGAGCTCAGATAAAAGAGAGCACCCCTGTGGCTATCACCCTCGGTAATCATTATCTCGTTTTGGATGCTGTTGAGATGAGTGACCTGACAGAGGACGACCACGGTGATCGGGTCTCTGGAACTGACCCTGGTTCCGCGGTGCAGAAGAGAGAGATGAAGATGAGGGATGCAGTAGTCATAGGGGATTCCATTGTGAGGGGAACAGACAGGAGGTTCTGTCAGGATAATAGAGATAGCCAATGGTGTGTTACCTCCCAGGTGCCAGGGTACGGGATGTCTTGGATTGGGTGCAGAGTATTTTGAAGGGAGAGAGTGAACAGCCAGAAGTCTTGGTACATGGTGGTACCAATGTCATAGGTAGAAAAAAGGGGGAGATCCTGAAGAGAGAATTCAGGGAGTTGGGTAGGAAGCTGAAAAGCAGGACCTCTAGGGTAGTAATCTCAGGATTGCTGCCTATGCCACATGCTAGTGAGTGCAAGAATAATGTGTGGCTGAGAGACTGGTGTAGGGGTCAGGGCTTCAGATTCCTGGATCATTGGGGCATCTTCTGGGTGAGGTATGATCTGTACAAAAAGGACAGGTTACACCTGAACCAAAAGGGGTCCAATGTCCTAGCAGGAACATTTAATAGAGCTGTTAGGGAGGGTTTAAACTAATTTGGCAGGAGGATGGGAACCAGAGTAATAAGGCTGAGGAAGGGGAAAACAGAAATAAATCAAAGATAACATGCAACAGATTATAGAAAGAACAGGTAGGAGATGAGGCTTAATCACAGCCAGTGGGATGAATTACAGGGCAATAGAGGCGTGGTGCAGTTAAAACAGAAAGCAACAAATACTGGGCTGAAAGTGTTAAATTTTAATGCACGCAGCATAAGGAATAACATGGACGATCTTGCAATTCAGCTACAGATTGGCAAATATATCGTTGTGGCCATCTCTGAAACTTGGCTAAAGGATGGCTGCCATTACGAGCTGAATATCCAAGGATATACGGTGTATTGAAAAGATAGGTTAGTTGGCAGAGGGGGTGGTGAGGCTTTGTGTATAAGAAATAATATTAAATCTGTAGAAAGAGATGACAGTAGACAATAGACAATAGACAGCAGGTGCAGGAGTAGGCCATTCGGCCCTTCTAGCCAGCACCGCCATTCACTGTGATCATGGCTGATCATACACAATCAGTACCCCGTTCCTGCCCTCTCCCCATATCCCTTGACCCCGCTATCTATAAGAGCTCTAACTAACTCATAGGATTGGAAGGTGTAGAGTCTCTATGGGTTGAGTTAAGAAATGGCAAGGGTAAAAACACCCTAATGGCAGTTGTATTCACGCCTCCAAACATCAGCAGGGATGTGGATTACAAATTACAGTAGGAGATAGAAAAGACGTGTCAGAAAGGCAATATCATTATAATCGTTGGGGATTTTAGCATGAAAGTGAATTAGGAAAACCTGGTCAGTACCGGACCTCAAGAGAGAATATGTAGTGTCTAAGGGATGGCTTTTTAGAACAGTCTATTGTTGAGCCCAGTAGGGGATCGGCTGTGCTGGATTGGGTGTTGTACAATGATCCAGAAGTGATAAGTGAAGGTTAAGGAAGCCTTAGGGAACAGTGATCACAATATGATCAAGTTCACATTGAAATTTGAGAGGGAAAAAATAAAATTCAATGTGTTGGTATTTCAGTGGAATAAAGGAAATTACAATGGCATGAGAGGGGAACTGGCCGAAGTTGACTGGAAAGGGACTTTTGCAGGAAGGACAGCAGAGCAGCAATGGTTGGAGTTTCTGTGAAAAATGAGGGAAGTGCAAGACAGATATATTCCGAATAAGAAAAAATTTTCAAATGGAAGAAGGACACTACCATGGCTAACAAGTGAAGTCAGAGCCAAAGTAAAGAGAGCCAAACAAGGAAGCCAAAGCAGGTGGAAAGATAGAGGATTGGGAAGCTTTTAAAAACTTGCAGAAGGAAACTGAGAAGGTCATTAGGAAGGAAAAAGATGAATTATGAAAGGAAGCTGGCAACTAATATCAAAGAAGATACTAAAAGCTTTTTTAAGTATATAAAGGGTAAAAGAGTCAAGGGTAAATATAGGACCAATACAAAATGGTGCTGGAGATATTGTAATGAAAGTATTTTGCATCAGTCTTCACAGAGGAAGACGTCTGCAGTATGCTGGACCATGAAGAGTGTCAGGGAAGTGAAGTTTGTGCATTGAAAATTACGACTGAGAACATGCTCAGGAAGCTTAATGGTCTGAGGGTGGATAAATCTCCTGGACCTGATGGAATGCACCCTCGGGTTCTGAAGGAAGTAGCTGAAGAGATTGTGGAGGTATTAACGATGATCTTTTAAGAATCGATAGATTCTGGCATTGTACCGGGTGACTGGAAAATTGCAAATGTTACTCCACTATTTAAAAAGGGTGGGAGGCAGCAGAAAGGAAACTGTAAACCTGGTAGCCTGACATCAGCGGTTGGGAAATTGTTGGAATTGATTGTTAAGGATGAGATTACGGAGTGCCTGGAGGCACATGACAAGATAGGCCAAAGCCAGCATGGTTTCTGGAAAGGAAAATCCTGCCTGACAAACCTACTGCAATTCTTTGAGGAAATTACAAGTAAGGTAGACAAAGGAGATGCAGTGGACGTGGTGTACTTGGATTTTCAGAAGGCCTTTGACAAGGTGCCGCACGTGAGGCTGCTTAGCAAGATAAGAGCCCGTGGAATTACAGGGAAGTTACTAGCATGGGTGGAGCATTGGCTGGTCAGCAGAAAGCAGAGAGTGAGAATAAAGGGATCATATTCTGGCTGGCTGCCAGTTACCAGTGGAGTTTGGTGGTCGGGTGTTGGGACCACTGCTTTTTACGATGTATGTCAGTGATTTGGACTACGGTATTAATGGATTTGTGGCTAAATTTGCTGATGATACGAAGATAGTTGGAGGAGTGGGTAGTGTTAAGGAAACAATGAGCCTGCAGAGAGACTTAAATAGTTCAGGGGAATGGGCAAAGAAGGGGCAAATGAAATACAATGTTGGAAAGTGTATGGTCATGCACTTTGGTGAAAGAAATAAACGGACAGACTATTATTTAGATAGGGAGAGAATTCAAAATGCAGAGATGCAAAGGGACCTGGGAGTCCTTGTGCAGGATACCCTAAAGGTTAACCTCTAGGTTGAGTTGGTGGTGAAGAAGGTGAATGCAATTTTGGCATTCATTGCTAGAGGTATAGAATATAAGAACAGGGATGTGATGTTGAGGCTCTATAAGGCACTCCTGAGACCACATTTGAAGTGTGCAGTTTTGGGCTCCTTATTTTAGAACAGATATATTGACATTGGAGAGGATTCAGAGAAGATTCATGAGAATGATTCCAGGAATGAAAGGGTTTCCATATGGGGAACATCTGGCAGCTCTTGGGCTGTATTCCCTGGAGTTCAGGAGAATGAGGGGGGGGATCTCATTGAAATGTTCAGAATGTTAAAAGGCCTGAACAGATTAGATATGGCAAAGTTATTTCCTGTGGTGGGGGAGTCTAGGACAAGAGGGCATGACTTCAGGATTGAAGGACGTTCATTTAGAGCAGAGATGTGGAGAAATTACTTTAGTCGGAAGGTGATAAATCTGTGGAATTTGTTTCCACCAGCGGATGTTGAGGCCAGGTCATTGGGTGCATTTAAGGCAGAGATTGATAGGTTCTTGATTAGCTATGGCATCAATAGGTATGGCATGAAGGCAGGGGAGTGGGGATGACTGGAAGAATTGGATCAGCCATGACTGAAAGGCGGAGCAGACTCGATGGGCCGGATGGCCTACTTCTGCTCCTATATCTTATGGTCTTAAGTGCATGTGACTGAAGCCAGTTAGAACCTGACAACAGTCTCCTGCCCCAAATAAATTATGGGAATCCCAGTTATTTTCTTAATTAGTTCTTGTTTTCTCAGCGTTGGCCCAAATAGGCAGCTACCCCGATTAACGGATGCCCCAATTAACTGGAATCCACTGTATATCTAAAAACTTCTTTTCACCCACAAAAACAAATTATCTTTTAAGGGAAAAATACATCTAACCACAGTTTGTAAGTTGGTAAATGATTTGGAGGATGCATCCAATGGTCTTATGGATTTTGCAGATGCTGGAAATCCAGCGTAACATACAGAAGACACTGCAGGAACTCAACAGGTCAGCATGCATCTTTGGAAAGGAATAAAGAATTAATATTTTGGGTCGAGATTCCTCACCCAGTGTAGAAAGGAAGGGTCTTGATTGGACAATTTATTCCTTTCCATAGATGCTGCCTGATCTGCTGAGTTCTTCTAGCATTTTGTGTGAACGTTACTTTGTAAATTGGTGTCACTTTAATTTCCATTGCAGTTTAAAGTGGTGTAAAGTGCCAGTTATTGGAGAATATTTTGATGACCTATTGCTAAGTTATATCCATGTTTTAGCTCAGGAAGATGCAATATTTTCATTCAATGACTATAGGCTTAAGTTAGGTGCAATATATATGGTGCATTTATTAATCTTTTTACTCTGTCTCTCTGTAGAAGGTCTGCCTTTTATTCCAGGTCATGCTGTAGGACTACTGCACCCCAGCACCAGAAATCGTAAGTAATTTGTTGTCTAAATCTGCATATGGGGTAATACGTTGTTTCAAGTGTCCAGTCAAAAGAATTTATAACTCACTATCAGTTATAATTATTAATCATAGTTACATTTATCAGAGCTTATTTGGGCAATAAATATCTTTCCTTGTATTAGGTGTTTGACTGTAATTGCTCCTATACCTTATTCCATCCTTCATGGTTATTGGCGCAAAGGGGCTTGAATCCATCCCTGACTAATGATATTAAATTTGATTAATTCAAAGTCAATTTATTATCAAAGTACCTGTATGTCACCTTATACAACCCCGAGATTCATTATCTTGTGAGCTTTCACAGTAAATACAAAGAAACACAATAGTCAGTGAAAAAATGCACACAAGATGGACAAACAATCAATGTGCAAAAGATAACCAACTGCAAATACAAAAAGAAAAATAATATTATAATAATAAATCAGAATCAGGTTTATTATCACCGGCATGTGATGTGAAATTTGTTAACTTAGCATCAGCAGTTCAATGCAACACATAATCTAACAGAGAGAGAAAAAAATAATAAGTAAAATAAAGCATAATAATAAACAAGTAAATCAATTACATATATTGAATAGATTTTTTAAAATGTGCAAAAACAGAAATGCTTATATTAAAAAAATGAGGTAGAGTCCAAATACATGAGATGAAGAGTCCTTGAAAGTGAGTTCATAGGTTGTGGGAACAGTTCAGTGTTGGGTTAGCGAAGTTATCCCATCTGGTTCAAGAGCCCAATGCTTGAGGGGTAATAAATGTTCCTGAACCTGGTGGTATGAATCCTGAGGTTTCTGTACCTCCTCCTTGATGGCAGCAGTGAGAAGAGAACATGGGCTGGATAGTGGGGGGTCCCTAGTGTTGGATGCTGCTTTCCTGTGTAGATGTGCTCAGTGCTGCGGCTGTGTGACTCAAGGGTCTATTTATTCTGTGCCATATCACTAAAAATAACTAAAATGAAATGATTCATGAGCTTGGGTTACTACATATTGTGGCTCCAGAACAAACGTCTTTCCACCAGCTTTCACATTCAAATTACCATGCCTGAATATGACAACAGTATCCATCTGGCTTCACCTTCTAGCTTGTCCTCATTCCCCTCCCCGCACACCTTCTTCTGGCATTTCCCCTTCATTTCCAATCCTGATGAAGGGTCTCGGTGAGAAACTTTGACTCTCCAGAGATGCTGCCTGACCTGCTGAGTTCTTCCAGCAATTTGTGTGTGTTACTCTATGTTAAATTGTCTGATTTTCCAAAATTCTTTTTCGAATTCAAAACTATATACGTTTCAGATTCTGATTTATCACGTACAGGGAAACTTGCAGTGAAATGTCTTGTTTGGGTTAACAAGCAACACACCCGTAGATGTGCTGAGGGCAGCCCATGCATGTCGCCACACATTCCAGCGTTAAATTAGCATGGCCACAATGTTCAGCAGAACAACACAGAACACAACAAGCAACAAAACAACAACAACAGCAAAGCAATCTCCCTCCCTCTCCCACCCACACGCACGGACAGCTCTCCAACTCCAGGACAGGTCTCCAGCCCTGCAGGCTTCAGCCACGGGCTAAGACTTTGGGACACCTGATCAGCTTTCGAGCATTGATCTTCAGTTTCGACCCTTGGACTAGCCAATGATGGAACCCCATGGCTTGAACTCTGAGTGTGCCAACTGACCGGTCCTTGTGCCTCCTGATCTGGTGGCTGATGAAATAATAAACTGGTGACGTTAAGACCATAAGATCATAAAAGATAGGGTCAGAGTTAGGGTCATCAAGACTGTTCCACCTTTGATAACAGCTGATTTTTCTCTCTCAATTCCATTCTCCTGCCTTCTCCCCAAAACCTTTCATGCCCTGCCTAATCAAGATCCTATTAACCTCCACTTTAAATATATCCAATGACTTGGCCTCCTTAGCCAATGAATTGCACAGACCCGTCACCCTCTGGCTAAATACATTCCTCCTCATCTCTGTTCTAAATGGACATTGTTCTTTTCTGAAGGTGTGCCCTCTGGTCCAGACTACCCCCACTATAGGAAACATCCTTTCCACATCCATTCTCTTGAGGCCTTTCAATATTTGATAGGTTTCAGTGAGACCCCCCCCCCCCCCCACCCCATTCTTCTAAACTCTAGTGAGCACAGGCCCAGAGCAATCAAATACTCCTCAGTGTTAACCATTTTGTTCCCGGGCAATTGAGATTTAGGCTGGGTTGCTATGGGTTCTGACCCTGAACTAATTTCACCAAAGTTCATTGTATTTAGAGGTAAATTTAGTGAATGGAAATTAAAATAACACTTGAATCTCGCATTTTTCACAGTTTTGATCATGAAGTCCAATTCATGTGGTGTTCTCTAATTTTACTGTATAATGTTAGCCTTTATTTTGAGAGGAGTAGAATATAAAAGCCAGGATGTAATGCTGGGGCTTTATAAGGCGTTGGTCAGATTGTACTTAAGAGTATTGTGAGCAGTTTTGGACTCCTTATCTAAGAAAAGATGAGCTGCTATTGGAGAGCATCTAGAGGAGGTTCTCAAGAATGATGCTGGGAATGAAAGAGTTAGTGAAGGAAGAGCATTTGACAGCTCTACTTCCTGGAATTTGGAAGAACAAAGGGAATCTCATTGTGGCCTAGATAGAGTGGTGAGCTGAAGGCACAGCCTCAGAACAGAGGGCATCAATTTAGAACAGAAATAAGGAGGAATTTTTTTAGCCAGAGAGTGGTGAATCTCAGAATCAGGTTTATCATCACCAGCACGTCACGTGAAATTTGTTCACTTAGCAGCAGCAGTTCAATGCAATATATAATCTAGCAGAGAGAAAAAAAAAGTAAAATAAAACAATAAATAAACAAGTAAATCAATAACATATATTGAATAGATTATTTTTTAAAATGTGCAAAAACAAGTACTGTATATTAAAGAAGCTGAGGTAGTGAAAAATGAATCTGTGGAATTCATTGCCCCAAACTGCTGTGGGGGACCAAGTCATTGGGAAATTTAAAGCAGAGGTAGATGGGTCTTGATTAGTCAGAGCATCAAAGGTTAGGGAGAGAAGGCAGGAGAATTGGGTAGAGGGATAATTAATCAAAGCGGAATTATTTCCACTGGATAAGGGAAGACTTGGATCAAACTTTTAGTTTTAAAGGATTCTGATGGAGATGTTTGGAGAATTTTCATTTACAAAGTTTGGTCACCAATGTATGCTCTGCCTTTGGAGTTGCTAGAGAGAGATATATGAGGTCATAGAGCACTACAGCACAGAATCAGGCCCTTTGGCCCTTCTAGTCCATGCCAAACTATTCATCTGTCTAGTCCCATCGACCTGCACCCGGACCACTGGACCATAGTCCTTCATACCTCTCCCAATGATGTACTTGTACAAATATATACAAACTTATACAAATTTGTACTTATACAAATTATACAACCTGCATCCACCACCCACTGGCAGCTCATTTCACTTTTCACCCTTAACTCATGACCTCTAGCTCTAGTTTCACCCAACCTCAGTGGAAAAAGACTATTTACATTTATCCCTCATCAATTTGTATATCTCTATCAAATCTCATCTCATTTCCTATTCAATCTTTCCCTATAACTTGGGTCCTGCAGTCCTGACAAGGTACTTGTAAATTTTCATTCTATTCTGCAGGTATGTGACCAAAACTGCACACAATACTCCAGATTTGGCCAAAAGCTTTCTTTATGACCCTATCTACCTGTGATGCAACTTTCAATGAATTATGGATCTATATTCACAGTTCGCTCTGATCTATCGCAGTCCTCAGTGTACCACTGTTCCCTGCGTAAGTCTTACCTTAGTTTGTCCTCCCAAAGTGCAACACCTCACCTTGTCTGCATTAAATTCTGTCTGCCATTTTCCTGCCCATTTTCCCAGCTGATCCAGATCCCTCTCCAAGCCGTTATAGTCTTCCTCGCTGTCCACTACACCCCCAATCTTGGTGTCATCCACAAATTTGCTAATCCGGTTTACCACATTATCACCCAGATCGTTGATTTGGATGACAAACAACAGTGGATCTGCTTGGCATCACTTGCTAAGTGAATAAAGTACATGCTCTTGTGCACTCACTGACTGAATAGTTCTAAAGTCTGTGTATGGAAGTGTGATATTTTGCTACAATTTGTTGTGCAGATAGAGGGTTGGATAAAGATGTGTGAGGAGTGTCGTACTCCAAGAGTGATACTGTTAATAAATTTTTCCTGGTTCCAGAAATGTCTACATGGCCTGTGCTTTGGATAAATTTGTCCAACAGGATCCATACCCAAAGGCCCTGTGTGTAGTTTCAAGATTCAAGATTATTGTCTTTTCCAGTACACGAGTGAAGGGGAACAAAATAAATAGCACACAAAAAAACACAGTAAGATAAAGAGCTGAAAATAATAAAAATAAAATAATAAAAAGCACAATAAATATAAATACATAATTTGAGGCGGTATGGTAGCGTAGTGGTCAGCACAATGGTTTACAGTGCCAGCAATTCCCAGCACTGCCTGTGAGGAGTTTGTACATTCTCCCTGTGGCTGCAGGGGTTTCCTCCGGGTACTCTGGTTTCTTCCCACAGTCCAAATCGGGTTGCTGGATGGTGCAACTCAAAGGGCCAGAATGGCCTATTCTGCACTGTATGTCAAGTAAATAAATAAGATAGCTTATATACATTGATTGAATGTCCATAAAGTGATGGTAGGTACAGGAGTGTCTGTACAGAAGGTGACTCTGAAAGGAAGTGATAAAGTAGTGGTGGTTGGGGTGTGGAGGTGTGGATCAGCCTTACTGCTTGGGGAAATTAACTCTTTGAGTTATTCTGGTGTGGATGCTTTGTAGCCTCCTCCCTGATGGGAGTGTGACAAACAGTCCCTGAGCAGGGTGAGTGGGGTGCTAAATGACCTTATCTACCTGTGACACCACTTTCAAGGAATTGTGGATTTGTATTCCCAGGTCCCTCTGTTCTCCCGCATTCCACTGTGTCCTACCTCTTACCATGTAAGACCTATCCCGGTTGGTCCTCCCAAAGTGCAACACCTCACACTTGTGTACATTAAATTCCATCTGCCCATTTTCCCATCTAGTCCAGAACCCACATTAAGTGGTAGTCTTCCAATCATGGTGTCATCCACAAATTTGTTGATCCAGTTTACCACATTATCATCCAGATTGTTGATATAGATGACAAACAGCAATGGAACCAGCACCGAATCGTGCAGCACATCAGTAGTCACTGGCCTACAGTCAGAGAGGCAGCCATCTACAAAGACTCTGTAGCTTCTACTGCGAAGCCAATCTCTAATCCAGTTTACTACTTCATCCTGAATGCCAAGCGAATGAACCTTCTTGACCAACCTCCCTTGCGGGACCTTGCTAAAGTCTTAAGTAGACAACAACCACTGCCTGCCTTTGTCAACTTTCCTGGTAACTTCCTTGAAAAGCTCTATAAGGTTGGTTAGAAACGACCTACCATACACAAAGCCACATTGACTATCCCTTGTATGTCTGGTCCCTTAGAATACCTTCCAATAGCTTTGCCACTATTCACCAACCTGTAATTTCTTGGCTATTCTTAAGAGTCTTTCTTAAACAACAGAATAACATTAACTATTCTCCAATCCTCCAACACCTCACCTAATGCTAAGAATGTTGTAAATATTTTTGCTAGGGCCCTGCAATTTCTCCACTAGTCTCCCATGGGGTCTGAGGGAACAGCATGTTGGGCCCTGGAGATTTATCTACCTTAATTTGTCTCAAGATTGCAGACACCTCCTCTGTAATCTGTATCGGGTTCATGACCTCGCTACTGCACTTGCTCACATCTACAGACTCTTGTGTCCATCTCCCAAATAAATACAGATGCAAAAAATCCATTTAAGACCTCCCTTTCTTTTCATATATTTGTTTGTAGAAGCCCTTATGTTTCTTCACCTTGTCTGCTCGAGCAACCTCATATCTTTTAGCCCTCCTGATTTCCTCCTCAAGTGTTCTTATGCATTTCTTATACTCAAGTGCCTCAGTTGTTCCTACCTGCCTATACATGCTATGCATCTCCTTTCTCTTAACCAGGTTCTCAGTATCTCTCAAAAACCAAGGTTTTCAAGATCAAATCAAATCTTTTCAAGATCAGGCTGATAGGTTCCAGAAAATCAAGAATCTATCAATCTCCATTTTAAATATACCCAATGATATGGCCTCTGTAGGCACCTGTGGCAATGAATTCTACAGATTCACCACCCTTTGCTAAACAAATTGCTGCTAAATGGATGTCCCTCTATTCTGAGGTTGTGCCTTCTGCTCCTAGAAATTATAGGTTTCAATGTGATTTCCCCCCTCCCCCATTCTTCTAAATTCCAGTGTATAGACCCAGAACCATCAAACGTTCCTTATATGTTAACCCTTCAATTCCTGGGAGCATTTACGTGAACATCATCTGGACCTTCACTAATGCCAGCACCTCCTTTCTTAGATAAGGGGCCCAAAACTGCTTACAATACTCCATTCAATATGTCTTCCAGCAATGCAAACTATCTAGAGAAAAATAACATACATGCTAACGTGAATTTGCATCCTGCCCTGTAAATAATTTAATTCCCAGTCTGCCTGTAAATGTCAGATTCAGAACTGCCAAGCTTCCTGCAAGTGTTTGTCACTGCTGCTAAAATGTTTCACCTGCAGATTATTTTGTGAATTTAACAGTATCAAAATTGTGCTTTCTGATGAATAAGCAATTTTTTTAAAGTCCCTTTCATTTCTACAGAGTTTCATTTGTGCGCTGGTATTTCAAGCCCTTTTTATGCAGCAAAAAGTCAGGATGAACGGGGTACTATAATACTACATTTCCTACTTCTCTCTGTTTGCACAGTATTTAACTGTTAACAAAAATCAAGAAAATGCAACAGAAAAGATGGTGTCCTTCTGTAGAAGGAAGCCCATTACAGCGCTACTTACCCAGGATAATAGTGGGAAGCATGCGATGGTTTGGCTTGTAAATCAATCTCCCACTCCTCTGTGCATAGCTGTTTGTCTTCTCGTGGCTTCTTTGACCTTTTAAAACGTGCCATTTCCCCACCCCCTCGGGAAGCCCTGCTGTGTCTGTATTTAATGATTGCATGGTGAAGGTACACTCGTTACAAACATTAGACATTGAGGCAGCTGTTTTCAGCTGTAATTTCTGTTCTTTCTTCTAAAGCACTGTGTGTCCATTAGTTGTTTCTGGTCTGGTCTTTGAACAGCTGTTTCCTTTTCCCTTGTAGGAAGTTACAGCCGACGTGAAGGAGGGCGTGGCTCTGGCTGGAATGCACAAAACAGCCCCCGGATCATCTACGGTGAAAACAGAGGGGCTCAGGGCAACTTTAACAAAACACTTCCATCCAGGCAGCCGTCTGCAGGTACGACTGCCTACTTTACAAAAGTACATATGAATTGTTTGTTCATTATGTGCCATGTCATATGATGTGGCGATCAAGATCTTCCATGACCATGATTGTTCTTGGAAAAAATTTTCTACAGAAGTGGTTTGCCATTGCCTTCTTCTGGACAGTGTCTTTACAAGACGGGTAACCCCAGGCATTATCAATACTCTTCGGAGATTGCCTGCCTGGTGTCAGTGGTCACATAACCAGGACTTGTGACATGCAATATCTGGTCATACAACCATCCATCACCTGTTCACATAGTTTCAGGTGACCCTGATCGGGGGCTAAGCAGGTGCTACACCTTGTCCAAGCAAGACCTGCAGGCTAGCAGAGGATAGGAATGCCTTACACTTCCTTTGGTAGAGACATATCTCTACTGTGCCGTTCCTTAACGTGAATAGATAAATGAAAATCTAACAAATAGGTGTAGCATACAAACTCATGGTTCACTTACTAAATAGAAGTGTTTAAACTTCTAATGGCCAGAGACAAAGATAAGGATCAAAGATTAGCTTTATTTGCCATATACATTTACATGTATCAGGAATTTGCTGTAGTGTGCTGGTCAGGATGCGACATGCAACAAAAAAACATTCAACAATTCAACAATAAAGAATTATATAAAAATAAAGTTAGAACTGCACATATGGAATGAAATGTGCATAAATACATAAATATCAGTGTATATTTACAATTTAAATAACATTAAAAAGTGGTTATTTTAATTTTTATATATATGTTTTGCACTGAAAATAATTTGGAAAAAACTGATGGTTGGGTTGAGTTGTTCTTCAGTCTTGGCAAGTTACTTGCAAATGTTTTGTCACCATACGAGGTGACATCATCAGTGCGCTGTTAATTGTGGTGAAGTGTGAGCTCTACATGCATGGCCTTTAGATACTTGTCAATCAGCTGATTGGTCATCATGTCAGAAACTCTATTGTTGGCCAAACTGTGAGAAAATTATCAACAAGGATCCATAAGCATCAACTGGCTGTGATGACCAGTTCTCCTTGGTCTCTACCCGTGGAGATCAAGAGGGGCAGAGATTTGACTGGGCATCAGTGAAAGTCGTGGAGCAAGAAGACATGCGGCATGCAAGAGAATTCCATGAGGTGTGTTTTCTGTGAACAATTCTGTAAACAAACACGTAGATCTTATCCAATTTATGAGCTAATACAGGCAAAATTACTGATGCATGAAGTTTGCCACACAACCAATCAGCGATGAAATTTCCTCCCCACATCACAATAGAGTTTCTGAAATGACAACCAATCAGCTGATTGATTAGTATATAAAGGCCAAGCATTCAGAGGACACACAATTAACAGCACACTGATGATGTCTTCTCTAACGGTGTCGAAACATTTGCAAGTAAGTTGCCAAGATCGGAGAACAACTCAACCCAACCATGTATTGCACTGTATTGCTGCTGCAAAAGAACAAATTTCACGTTGCATCAGTGATGAAAAAACCCGATTCTGAGTTTATGAAAAAGTACGCTCCAAAGAGGCTTTTGATATAACTTACACAGTTAAATGATCTATTAACAAAAGGCATCTCAAAATGGTTAACAATTTTTGAAATGTAACTACAGAATGTTAGAAGTTGTAACATTCCTTTGTAGATAAAGTCGCTTTACTTGCTGCTCTATTTTAATAATACATGCTTGCCAATTGTTACCTGACGAGATTTGTTGTTCCAGGCTATCGACAGAGTCCCCGTGACCGTGCATCAAGGGGTCGAGGAGCAGGGCCATCGTGGGGAGGAGGTGGTTCCCGAGGAAAGTTCAGTGGAGGAAGTAGTGGAAGGGGAAGACACGTGCGATCATTTACCCGTTAAATGGAGATTTTCTCTTCATCCGTGAACAATTAAGTGTTTACCCACTCGACGGTGAAGTTGAAAGGAGTTCTGTAGTGGAGTACATGGCACTGATGGACCAACGTTTGACGCCAGTAAATTCTGGCAGTGGGATTTAGTTGAAAGAAGTGGTTATTTTTGTTGAAGAAATTTGGAAGATGTTGTTCTTTTATAACTGTTGAAATTTTAATAAACTTGATCAAAAAGATGTATTTCATAATTGATGAAACCCTGTGTATTGAACAAAAGCGGTTCCACGAATTTCATTTGAGCAGATTAACGCACACAAAATGCTGGAGCAGGTCATGCAGCATCGATGGAAAGGAATAAAGATTTGGCATTTTGGGCCGAGACCCTTCATCAGGACTGGAAAGGAACCCATTCTCCGCCATAACTTTTGATGCCCTAACGTATGTACCTTGTGTTTATGACTGTTAGCAATGTACTTTAAAACTGGAGGTTAAAGTAGGACATTTAGTGCCTTGGTACAAGATGTACTCAATTGCGATTTTGCAGATACTGGAAATCCAGAGCAACACACACAAAATGCTGGAGCAACTCTGCAGGTCAGGTAGCATTTATGGAGGGGAATAAACAGTCTAAGTTTCCAGCAGAGGGTCTTGTCTGTTTATTCCTTTCCATAGAGGCTGCCTGACCTGCTCAGTTACTTCAGTATTTGTATGCTATACAGAAGGGACAAAGGTGCCTTAAAACCAGTCGCTTCGGGCACATGGAGCTTGTCGGCCATGGTTGGTAGCTCACGAAGGAGAAGGAAAACTTTGATCTCAAACCTCTGATGCCTTGTGGCTACACCCACCCTTGGGAAGGCTTTGGGAGTAAGCCTTGAGTTAAACGCTGACTGGCAACTTCTGGAATGCCACTGGTGCCAAACTGTATTAGTCTCTGCCGTTCCTTTGGGTTCATCATCTGCGTGGAGAGGGAGAGCTTCTCTCCATGTCATACTGCCCAAGCTTGCATATCTAGACAGCTAGGATGCAATATCCAGGGTCGATCCTGACCAATGGAGGCCTTACTCACTCTCACAAAATTTTGGGTCTTTTTTCTCATGTTTATTGGAAGTGGATTGCTTAGGCAAAAGTAGATTGAGTATCAAGGGATGAAATGGAACAAATTGAGCAGGAATGCAGAGTCAAGTTAACAAATTGATCAGTCGTGTTATGAAAAAGTGGAACGAGCCCCTTGTGTTGAATTCAAGTGTGTGTGTGTGTACACTACAGGTAATTTCACTCCAGGTCCTTGGCCAAGAGTTTAAATTCCAACTTGGCATATTGTAAAACTGAGTTTGATTAATTTGGTGATTTATTGATGAATATTGACTGTAGAATTCTCATTGTCATCAGCCCAAAACAGATTCACTAAGGTTCTTTACTTCAGGAAATCTATCGCCCACATTACTCCAAATGGACGTGAAATAATTAATGTACCTTTACATCCCCACTGATGATATCCACATTAACAATTAATAAGAACATTCTTAATTAGAATGCAGTCTTTTCAATGATCTTTCATTTTAGCTCGTAACAGTATTATTTCAGTACGACGCAGATTGGGAGAATGCACAAAGAAGTGGCTTATATAATTTATTTATTTAAGATACAGTGGTCCATAGATCCTTCCACACCACCCAGCAACTGTTTTAACCCAAGCCTAATCATGGGACAATTTAAAATGACCAATTAACCTACCAACAGGTACGTCTTTGCACTGTGGGAGGAAACCAGAGCACCCAGAGGAAATCCCGGGTTCCAGTTACTGTAAAGCATTTTGCTAATCACTACACTACTGCGCTGCCCTAGTGTAGGGAAGTGTATGGTCATGAACATCGGTAGAAGGAATTAAAGGTGTGGACTATTTTCTAAATGGCAAGAAAACTCAAAAATCAGGTGCAAAAGGAATTGGGAGTTCTCGTGCAGGATTCCCTAAAGGCTGAGTTAGTGCTAAGGAAGGCAATTGCAATATAGCATTCATTTCAAGAAGATGAGAATATAAAAGCAAAGATGTGCTGAAGCTTTATAGGACCATACGATATAGGAGCAGAATTAGGTCATTTGGCCCATCGAGTCTGCTCTGCTATTTCATCATGGTTAATCCAGTTTCCTCTCAGCCCCAGTCTCCTGCCTCCTCCCCATATTCCTTCATGCCCAGATCAATCAAGAATCTATCAACCCCTGCCTTAAATATGTATAAAGACGTGGCCTCCATGGCTGCTTGTGGCAAAGGGTTCTACTCTGGCTAAAGAAATTCCTCCTCATCTCTGTTCTAAAAGGACGCCCCTCTGTTACCACAGAACATTACAGCACAGAAACAGGCCTTTTGGCCTTTCTTGGCTGTGCCGAACCATTTTTCTGCCTAGTTCCACTGACCTGCACCTGGATCATATCCGTCCATACACCTCTCATCCATGTACCCATTTAAGTTTTTCTTAAATGTTAAAAATGAGCCCGCATTCAACACTTCAAATGGCAGCTCATTCCACACTCCCACCACTCTCTGTGTGAAGAAACCCCCCCTAATATTCCCTTTAAACTTTTCCCCCTTCACCCTTAACCCATCTCCTCTGGTTTTTTTTCTCCCCTAGCCTCAGTGGAAAAAGCCTGCTTACATTCACTCTATCTATACCTATCATAATTTTATATACCTCTATCAAGTCTCCCCTCATTCTTCTACGCTCCAGGGAATAACGTCCTAACCTATTCAACCTTTCTCTGTAACTCAGTTTCTCAAGTCCCGGCAACATCCTTGTAAACCTTATCTGCACTCTTTCAACCTTATTAATATACTTCCTGTAATTCGGTGACCAAAACTGCACACAATATTCTGAGACAGTGTCCTCTGTTCTTAGACTCTCCCACGACAGGAAATATTCTCTTTGAAAGGATTAACATATCAGGAGCATTTGATGGCTGTTTCTGTGCTCACTGGAATTTAGAAGAATGGTGGGGGTGTCTCATTGAATCCTACAGAATATTGAAAGGTCTGGATAGAGGGGATGTTTCCTATAGTGGGTGAGTCAAGGACCAGGGGGCACAGCCTCAGAATAGAAGGATGTCTGTTTAGAACAGAAATAAGGAAAAATATCAGCCAGAGGGTGGTGAATTTGTGTAATTCATTGCCATAGATGGCAGCTCAGGCCAAGTCATTGAATAAATTTATGGTGGAAGTTGATTAATCAGGGCATCAAAAATGATGGAGAGAAGGCAGGAGAATGGGGTTCAGAGGGAGACGAGGCAGTGTAGCATAGTGGTTAGCACAACACTTTACAATACCAGTCCCTGCTGCTGTCCATACAGAGTTGGTACAATCTCCCCGTCACTGCGTGTGTTTTTCTGGGTGCTCCAGTTTCCTCCCAGAAACAAAGATGTACTGGTTACTAGGTTAATTGATCATTCTAAGTTGTCCAGTGAATAGGTCAGGGTTCAATCATAGGATTGCTGGGCAGCACGGATCTAAGAGACAGAAGGGCCTATTTTGATGGACTGGCAGAACAGACTCGATGGGCTGAATGGCATAATTCTGCTTCTATGTCTTATGGTCCTGGAAGGGTCACTCACAGTGGTAAGGCCAAGGGGAGGTTCCAGATGAAGACTACCTAGTGGTGGAGCTGGTGGAAGATGATGACATATCACAACAACAGTGAAAATGGAGGAACGCTGCAGCAGTGAGGGACCCCAGTCATTTTGCATTCCATGCTACTGGACCCTGACCCCAATCTGTCAAGGACCATGTGGTGGCTGCCCTTGCATCAGCCTCCCCACATTAACCAAAGTCACACAGTTCCCCATGAAGGGAATCCACCCTAACATTCTGCATATGTGGATCCCATATCATTCTCTACAGCTGCCCGTCTCAATTCATGTGATCGCACTACATCTTCATTTCTGCTCTGAGAATGATATGCATGTAATATGCCTGGAGCTTTGATATTTAAATTCTTGCATTGTACTGGCCAAGGGTGGTGGGAAAGGCAGGCCTACTGGGGACATTTAAGAAACAGGCACATGCATGATAGAAAAATGGAGGACTATAATGGAGGGAAAGGACAAACAGTCGGCACAATATCATGTGCCAAAGGACCTTTATTGAGTAGTGTTGTCCTACAATCAGTGGCTACATTATTAGATTCCTCTTGTACCTAATAAAGTGGCCACTGAGTGTCTTTGTGGTCTTCAGCTGCTGTAGTCTATCCACATTTAGGTTTGATGTGTTGTGCATTCAGAGATGCTCTTTGACACACCACTGCTGTAATGTGTGGTTATTTCAGCTTCTGTAGCCTTCCTGTCAGTGTGAACCACCCATCTATCATTAACAAGGCGTTTTTGTGCACAGAACTGCTACTTGCTGGATGTTTTTTTTATTGCACCATTCTCTGTAAACTCTAGATCATGTTGTGCATGAAAATCCCAGGAGACCAGTAGTTTCTAAATGCTCAAACCACCCAATCTGGCACCAGCGATCATTCCACAATCAAATTCTCTAAACCAGGAGGGAGCCACAGTGAGTGGGTCTCTAGCGATGAATCTAGTGCTGTGGCTCAGGAGAGCAGAGTGGTGAAGAGGACCACAGTGTTGATATGAGATTCCCTAGTCAGAGGAACAGAGACGAGATTCTATGGGCGCGATAGAGATTCTTAGGGGTGAGGGTAAGCATACTGGCACAATGACATAGGTAGACAAGGTGAGGAGGTCCTGAACAGAGATTTTAGGGAGCTAGGTAGAAAGCTGAGAAATAGGACCTCTGGATTGCTGCCTGTCCACATGCCAGTGAGGGAAGGAATAGGATGATTGTGGCTGAGGATCTGGTGCAGGGGGCAGGGGTTCAGATTTATGGATCACTGGGATCTCTTCTGGGGAAGGGATGGGTTACACCTGAACCTGAGGGATTCAATATCCTTGTGGGTAGGTTGGCTAGAGTTGTTCTGGAGGTTTTAAACTAATTTGGCAGGGGGATGGAAATTGGAGTGATGGTAGCTGGATAAGTTGCAATGTAAAAGGTGGACAAAATTGAAAAGGGTGAATACAGGACTAAAGGTCCTTTATTTGGATGTGTGAGGTATATGGAATAAGGTCAATCAACTTGTAGCACAGTTACAGGTCTGCATGTATGATGTTTTAGGCATCACTGATTCATGGTTGAAGGAAGATTATAGCTGGGAGTGTAATGTTCAAGGATACACATTGTATCAAAAGGACAAGCAGGAAAGCAGAGGGGGCAGCATTACTATTGTTGGTTAACAATGAAATCAAATCATTAGAAAGAGGTGTCATAGGGTCAGAAGGTGTTGAATCATTGTGGATAGAGCCAGGGAACTGAAAGGATAAAAAGACCCTGATGGGAATTGTGTACAGATCCCCAAATGGTAGTAACAATGTGGACTACAAATTGTAACAAGAGATAGAAAATGCATACCAAAATGGCAATGTTAAAATAATCATGGGGGACGTCAATATGCAGGTATATTGGGAAAATCAGGCTGGTTCTGGATTCCAAGAGGAGGAATTTCTAGAATACCTACCAGATAGTTTTTCAGAGCAGTTCATGGGTGAGCCCACCAGCAGATCAGCTATTCTGGATTGGATGTTGTGCAACAAACTAGAATTGATTAGAGAGCTTAAGGTAAAATAACCTCGAGCAGCTAAAGTCATATGTATCAGTATTATAATGGAGTATTATAAAGGGAATTGCAGAGTCATGAGAGAGGAGCTGGCTAGAATTGATTGAAAAAAAATCACTGGCAGGGCTGATGGCAGAGCAGCAATGGCTGGAGTTTCTGGAAGTGATCCAAAAGGCACAGGATAAGACCATAAGACAAAGGAGCAGAAGTCAGCCATTTGGTCCATCGAGCCTGCTCTGCCATTTCATCATGAGCTGATCCAATCTCCCATTTAGTCCCATTCCCCCGCCTTCTCACCATAACCTTTGATGCCCTGGCTACTCAGATACCTATCAATCTCTGCCTTCACTTGGCCTGCACTGCTGCCTGTGACAAAAGTTCCACAGATTCACCACCCTCTGGCTAAAAAAATTTCTTCGCATCTCTGTTCTGAATCCTCAAGTCATGCCCTCTCATACTAGACTCCCCCACCATGGGAAAAAAATTGGTACATCCACTCTGTCCATGCCTTTCAACATTTGAAATGTTTCTATGAGGTCCCCCCTCATTCTTCTAAACTCCAAGGAGTACAGTCCAAGAGCGGTCAAACGTTCCTCATATGTTAACCCTCTCATTCCCGAAATCATTCTCGTGAATCTTCTCTGAATCCTCTCCAATGTCAGCACATCCTTTCTTAAATAAGGAGCCCAAAACTGCACACAGTACTCCAAGTGAGGTCTTACCAGTGCCTTATAGAGCCTCAACATCACATCCCTGCTCCTGTACTCTATTCCTCTAGAAATTAATGCTAACATTGCATTTGCCTTCTTCACCACCTACTCAACCTGGAGGTTAACCTTAAGGCTATCCTGCACGAGGACTCCCAAGTCCCGTTGCATCTCAGAACTTTGAATTCTCTCCCCATTTAAATAATAGTCTGCCCATTTATTTCTTCTACCAAAGTGCATGACCATACACTTTCCAACACTGTATTTCAATTGCCACTTCTTTGCCCATTCCTCCAATCTATCCAAGTCTCTCTGCAGACTCTCTGTTTCCTCGGCACTACCGGCCCCTCCACCTATCTTTGTATCATCAGCAAACTTAGCCACAAAGCCATATATTTCATAATCCAAATTGTTGATATACAACGTAAAAAGAAGCAGCCCCAACACAGACCCGTGAAACACCACTGGTAACCGGCAGCCAACCGGAATGGGATCCCTTTATTCCCACTCTCTGTTTCCTGCCAATAAGCCAACGCTCTATCCACGTATGTAACTTTCCTGTAATTCCATGGGCTCTTGTTTAGCAGCCTCATGTGCAGCACCTTATCAAAGGCCTTCTGAAAATCCAAATACACAACATCCACTGCATCTCCCTTGTCTACCCTATTTGTAATTTCCTCAAAAAATTACAATAGGTTTGTCAGGCAGGATGTTCCTTTAAGGAAACCATGCTGAGTTCTGCCTATCTTGTCATATGCCTCCAGGTACTCTGTAACCTCATCCTTGACAATCGACTCCAACAACTTCCCAACCATCGATGTCAAGCTAACAGGTCTACAGTTTCCTTTTTGCTTCCTTGCCCCCTTCTTAAATAGCAGAGTGACATTTGCAATCTTCCAGTCCTCCAGAACCATGCCAGAATCTATTGACTTTTGAAAGATCATTTCTAATGCCTTCGCAATCTCCACAGCTACTTCCTTCAGAACACGAGGGTGTATTCCATCTGGTCCGGGAGATTTATCTACCCTTAAGACTATTCAGCTTCCTGAGTACTTTCTCTGTCGTAATTGTATCTGCGCACACTTCTCTTCCCTGACGCCCTTGAGTGTCCGGTATATTGCTGATGTCTTCCTCAGTGAAGACTGATGTCTCCTTATCTCCCATTACAATTTCTCCAGCATGATTTTCTATCAGTCCTATATCTACTCTCACCTGTCTTTTACTCTTTATATACTTGAAAAAGCTTTTAGTATCCTCTTTGATATTATTTGCTAGCTTCCTTTCATAGTTCATCTTTTCCCTCTTAATGACATTCTTAGTTTCCTTTTATAAGCTTTTAAAAACTTCCCAGTCCTCTGTCTTCCCACTAATTTTTGCTTCCTTGTATGCCCTCTGCTTTGCTTTTACTTTGGCTTTGACTTCTCTTGTCAGCCATGGTTTCATCCTTTTTCCATTTGAAAATTTCTTCTTCTTTGGAATGTATCTGTCTTGCACCTTCCTCACTTCTCACATAAACTCCAGCCACTGCTGCTCTGCCGTCTTTCCCGCTAGTGTCTCTTTCCAGTCAACCTTGGCCAGTTCCTCTCTCATGCCACTGTAATTTCCTTTACTCCACTGAAATACCGACACATCAGATTTCGGCTTCTCTTTTTCAAATTTCACAGTGAACCCACTCATGTTATGATCAGTGTCTTCTAAGGGTTCCTTCACCTCAATCTCTCTAATCACCTATGGTTCATTACACAATACCCAATCCAGTACAGCCGATCCCCTAGTGGGCTCAACAACAAGCTGTTCTGAAAAGCCATCTCATAGACATTCTATAAATTCTCTCTCTTGAGATCGAGTGCCGACCTGATTTTACCAATCCACTTGCATGTTAAAATCCCCCACAATTATCATAACACTGCCCTTCTGGCAAGCCTTTTCTATTTCCTGTTGTAATTTGTAGTCCACATCACTGCAGCTGTTAGGAGGCCTGTATATAACTGCCATCAGGGTCCTTTTACCCCTGCGATTTCTTAGCTCAACCCATAAAGATCCGGCATCTTCCGATCCTATGCCACCTCTTTCTAATGATTTAATATAATTTCTTACCAATAAAGCCACGCCACCTCCTCTGCCTACCTGCCTGTCCTTCCAATACACTGTGTATCCTTGGACATTCAGCTCCCAGAGACATGAATTCTTTAGACACGTCTCAGTGATGGCCTCAATATCATACCTGCCAATCTGTAGCTGTACGACAAGATCATCCACCTTATTCTGTATGCTGTGTGCATTTAAGTATAACACCTTAAGTCCAGTATTTGGTACTTTTTGCTTTGATTGTACTGCAACTTTATTGCACTGCAACTCATCCCAATGGCTGCAAATTTGCTCCATCACCTGCCTGTCCTTCCTGACATCTTAACTGCTCACTATCTTAGATTTATTTCTGTTTTCCACCTCCTCCGCTCTATCATTCTGGTTCCCATCCCCCTGCCAAATCAGTTTAAACCCTCCCTAGCAGCTCTATTAAATCTTCCCGCCAGGATATTGGTCCCCTTTGAGTTCAGGTGTAACCCGTCCTTTTTGAACAGGTCATACTTCCCCCAGAAGAGATCCCAATGATCCAAGAATCTGAGGCCCTGCCCCCTACACCAGTCTCTCAGCCACACATCCATCTGCCTGATCCTTCTATTCTTGCCCTCGCTAGCATGTGGTACAGGTAGCAACCCTGAGATTAATACCCTGGAGGTCCTGCTTCTCAGCTTCCTTCCTAACTCCTGGAAATCTCTCTTCAGGACCTCCTCCCTTTCCTATCTATGTCATTGGTACCAATATGTACCAAGACAGCTGGCTGCTCGCCCTCTCCCTTCAGAATATTCTGGACCCAATCGGAGACATCCCGTACCCTGGCACCTGGGGGGCAGCACACCATGGGGGTATCTCTATCAGGCTCACAGAATCTCCTGTCTGTTCCCCTGACTATGGAATCCCCTATGACTACCACGTTTCTCTTCTCCCTCCTTCCCTCATGCACAACAGCGCCAGGCTCAGTGCCAGAGACCCGGTCACTGTGGCCGTCCCCTGTCAGGTCATTCCCCTCAACAGCATCCAAAACGATGTACTTGTTGCTGAGGGGGGCAGCCACAGGGGTGCTCTCCACTATCTGGGCGTTTCCCTTCCCTCTCCTGACAGTCACCCAGTTTTCTGACCCCTGTAGCCTCGGGATGACTATCTCCCTGTAGCTTCTGTCTATCACCTCTTCACTTTCCCTAATAAGCAGTAGGTCATCAAGCTGCAGCTCCAGAACCCTAACATGGTCTCTGAGGATCTGCATCTCGGTGCACCTGGCACAGATGTGGCCATCAGGGAGGCTGGAGGTCTCCCGGGATTCCCACATCTGACACCCTGAACAAAGTACTAACCCTGCAGACATGCTACCTAATTCCACAGGAATGAAACAAGGAAAAATAAGTCTACTCACCTATTTAATTCACCAAACACACAAACTTTTTAAACCGTTAGCTCATACCGTTAGCTGTGTGAGCCCTGCTGTTCCTCCGTCTGTCTGGGCCGATTCGCCAAGGGGAAAAAAAGACCCACTTCTAAGTTAATTAGATTAATTAAAGGAGCTGACCGGCCTTACCTGACTGGGGAGCAAGTTCGTCCTCAGCCTCTGCTCGCCGAAGCTTCTCGAGCCAAAGCCTTCCTACTCTGTCTCCCACTACTCCATCGCCCGCTCCGTTAATCTGTTTGCTTTTTAAACTCTCCTGCTGTCTCAAAGGCCGACCTTCACGCACTTGCGCAGTCGTGCCCCATTCAAACTCCCAAAGAGGAACAAGTATTCTAAAGGTAAGATGACACAACTGTGGCTAACAAGAGAAGTCAAAGCCAACACAAAAACCCAAGAGAGCAAAAATTAAGAGGGAAGTTAGAAGGTTTTAGTGAAACCGAAAGGTATTAAGATGGTATACACCCCAGAGTTCTGAAAGAGATGTCTGAAAAGACTGTGGAGGCATTAGTAATGATCATTGAAGAATCACTAGATTCAGGAATGGTTTTGGAAGATTGGAAAATTGCAAATGTCTCTCCACTCTTCAAGAGGGAGAGGGGCAGAAGAAAGGAAATTTAGACCAGTTAGTTTGACCTCACTGCTTGAGAAAACGTTGGAGTTGATTATAAAGGATGAAGTCTCAGGGTACCTGGATGCTTATGGGTTCCTCAAGGGGAAATTTTGCTTGACAAATCTGTTGGAATTCCTTGAAGAAAAACAAGTAGGGTAGACAAAGGAGAATTAGTTGATGTTGTGTACTTGGATTTTCAGGTGGCCTTTGACAAGGTGCCACACATGAGCTGCTTAACAAGCTGCAACCCATGGTATTACAGGAAAGATTCTAGCATGGATAAAGCAGTGGCTGATTGACAGGAGGCAAAGAGTGGGAATAAAGGGAGCCTTTTCTGACTGGCTTCCAGTGTCTCGTGGTGTTCCACAGGGGTCTGTGTAGGGACTGATTCTTTTTACATATGTCAATGATTTAGATGATGGAATTGATAGCTTTGTTGCAAAGTTTGCAGATGATATGGAGACAGGTAAAGAAGCAGGTAGTTTTGAGGAAGTAGAGGGGCTACAGAAGGACAGACAAGATAAGCAGAATGGGCAAAGTGGCAGATGGAATACAGTATTGGGAAGTGTATGGTCATACACTTTGGTAGAAGAAATAAAAGGATTGTCTGTTTTCTGAATGGAGAGAGAATACAAAAAAAGGTTTAAAGGGGACTTGGGAGTTCTTGTGCAGGATTCCCTAAAGGTAAATTTTCAGGTTGAGTCTGTGGTGAGGAAGGTAAATGCAATCTTAGCATTCATTTCAAGTTGACTAGAATATAAAAGCAAGGATGTAATGTTGAGGCTTTATAAAGCACTGGTGAGGCCTCACTTGGAGTATTGTGAGCAGTTTTGGGCTCCTTAGAAAGGACGTTCTGAAACTGGAGAGGGTTCTAAAGACTACGCAAATGGCTTGTCAGATGAAGAGTGCTTGATGGCTCTGGGCCTGGTATTCACTGGAATTCGGAAGAATGAGTGGTGACCTCAATGAAACCTATCGAATGGTGAAAGGCCTCAATAAAGTGGATGTGGAGAGGATGTTTTCTATGGTGGGAGAGTCTAAGACTAGAGGATGCAGCCTCAGAACTAAGGGCCATCCTTTTAGAACAGATGAAGAGTTTCTTTAGTCTGAGAGTGGTGATTCTGTGGAATTCTTTGCCACAGACAGCTGTGGAGGCCAAGTCTTTAAGCACATATAGGGCAGAGGTTCATAGATTCTTGATTGGTTAGGGCATGAAGGCATACAGGGAGAAGGCAGGAGACTGGGGCTGAGAGCGAAATTGGATCAGCCATGATGAAATAGCAGAGCAGACTCTTTGGGCCAAATGACCTAATTCTGCTCCTATATCTTATGATCTAAGATCACAATTCTTCCTCATTCTGATGTTTGGTCTGAATAACAACTGAACCTCTTCCTCTTGCTTTTATGCACTGAGTTACTGCCACATGATAGGCTGATTAGATTTTTGCATTAATGAGCAAGTGTGCAGGTCTGCAGGTGTACCGAATGAAATGGCCACTGAGTACTTGTTCTAATGTAAAGAGCCGCAGTCTACAAGGCAGAAGCATTAAAAATCTTTCTTGTTTGAAATTCAGTCACTCTTAATTTATTAGGATTTTATCCTTCAGGAAGACATGACATTCAAGCAACAGTTTAACAAATTTCCCTTAAATACACTGAACACAGCACTTCAGTGAATTAAGTGACTCCATTGACCAGTGCTAAGGCCATTACATTTCTGTTTGCAGAAAAGCTGGGCATCAAAAGAAAGTTGGGCAAGAATATCAGTTCTGCCTTTATTTATTTAAGTGGCAGAAAGGGTGCAGAGATTTACCAGGATTCTGCCTGGACTAGAGGGCATTGATAGGTAGGCCTCCGTTAGTCTCGATAGACCCTGGATTTGGACCTTGTGAAGTTTCCAGGGCGCAAGCCTGGGCAAGGTTTTTTTTTTAAATGCAAGACCGGCAGTTGCCCAAGCTTGCAAGTCTCCCCTCTCCACGCCACCAATGTTGTCCAAGGGAAGGGCATTAGGACCCATACAGCTTGGTACTGGTGTCGTCGCAAAGCAATGTGTAGTTAAGTGCCTTGCTCAAGGACACACACGCAACCTCAGCCAAGGCTCAAACTAACAACCTTCAGATCACTAGACCGATGTCTTATCCACTTGGCCACGTCCAACACATAGAGGCATGGATAGAAAGGACAGCCAGAGATGCTTGCCCAGGGCTGAAATGGCTAATATGAAGGGGCATAATTTTAAGGTGTTTGGAGGAAAGTATGGTGGGGAGGGCAGGAAAGATGTGAGAGGTTTGTTTTTATTATACACAGATTTAGTGGTGGGTGTGGAATGCCCTATGAGGACTGATAGCAGAGGTGATAAATAATGGGCATTTGATAGGCATATGGATGATAGGAAAAACAGAGTGTTATGTAGGAGGAAAGGGTTAGATTGATCTTAGAGTGGACAGCATAATATTGTGGGCTGAAGGGCCTGTAATGTACAGTGTCCTATGTAGTACTGAACTAACTGGACAAGGCAAAAAAAATGGAACCCATTTAAAACAAACACGAGGGAAATGCTTTCATGACTAATTTAGTAACCCATCATTTAGATAACAGTGACCTCTTTAGGCTTGCGTTTGATGTTTTCCATTCGGTTGGGGGGTCTAACAGCTGTGATTCTCTTGCTGCTTCCTTCTCCACTGACAAGCCCGGTCTCTTTATTCCAGCTTCTCAGCAACTCTATTAGCTCCTTCTTCTCCAGTTCGGCTTGTTCCACCTCCTGACGATGCTTCCTTTCTTCGGCTACCAGTGTCCGCATATCCGACATCATACGAGACAACTGGCTCTGAAAGTACAAGTGGCAGCCTGAAATCAGGACTATAAAACACTTCACTTGACTAGTAAAATGTCAAAGAGAAACACCAGAGTGGGTAGGGGAAAGTTGTTAAGAAAGCATAATGGTGTATTGCTCTTCATTAGTCGTGAGATTGAGTTCAAGAGCTGTGTGTACATTTAGGATGACTCCATTGCATTTCTTTGTCTACCGTGAATGTTTGCATGAAAATTAATCTCAGGGTAGTACATGGTGATTCCTATATTTGATAATAAATTTACTTTGAACTCTGAAGTTATATTACTGCTCTATAAAACTGGATGGACTACACTTGGAGTATTGTGTCACCTCATTACAGACAAGAAATGGACACTTTAGAGAGGGTGCAGAGGAAATTTACCAGGACGCTCCCTGGATTAGAGAGCACGTTTTATGAGGATAGGTTGTGTGAGCTAGAGCTTTTCTTTTTTTGAGCAAGGGAGGATGAGAGGTGACTTGGGAGAAGTGTACAAGAAGATAAGAGGCTTAGATCAAATGGACAGCCAGATACTTTTTCAGAGGACAGAAATGACTAATACAAAGGGACATAGTGTTAAGGTGATTAAAGGAAAGTATAAAGGAGGATGTCAGGGGTATGTTGTTTTTTTTTAAAATACAAAGTAGTAGGTGCGTAGAACACACTGTCGGTGGCATTGGGGCATTTAAGAAACTCTTAGGTAGGCACATGAATGATAGAAAAATGGAGGAAGGAAGGGTTTGATTTATCTAAGAGTAGGTTAAGAAGTTTGCACAATATTGTGGGCCAAAGGACCTGTTTTGTGTTGTAATGTTCTATGTTCTACAACCAGTAGTAATGTTTTGTATCTTACTAAATATGTGCTTTGTGAAATGCTCTGCAGCCTTTTGAGGATATTGTCCATAAGCAAATTAAAAGACCAATGCTGCTCACTTGTAATTGATTTTTCATATCACCTCATGGCTACTTCCCGACCTAACTCACTGACAAAGTTACTCTTATCCAAACCTAAATGTCATATATCCAAAACTTTTAAGTTTCAGAGTTATTTTGCTTTTGTGCTGAACTCCTAGTTATCAATATATTTTGGAGCAAATAAAACTCAAAGCTGTTTTAGAGCTTAAGTTAAAGGAACACTTAGGAGGCATGATAGAATTCATCCTGCAGTTTGAGATGGCTGTGGAGGCCAAGTCATTGGGTATATTTAAAGCAGAGTTTGGTAATATTTTGATTAGTAAGGGTGTCAAAGATTACAGGGAGAAGGCAAGAGAATGGGTTTGAGAAGGATAATAAATCAGCCATGATGGAATGGTAGAGCAGACTCAAGGGGCCAAATAGCCTGATTCTGCTCCTACGTATTAGAAAATATTCAAATAAATATTAGTTCAAAGTTTATTTTGGTTGAACACTACATATTGATATTACATATGTTAAATTCATCTAGTCTGCACTCCTAGTGACAATGGATGGTTTGATATGGGTGCTCAGGATTCTTAACCAGAATTGTATTTGAGTATGGATTCATGTTAATCGAATTATAGTCTACTCCTGATGGGCAAAGAAAATGTCTCAAAGATAACATCAAAATCAGCTGGAAGGAATTCAGCACGACATGTAAAAACTGGGAAGACATTGCATTTAATAGATGCACCTGGAGGAAATCAGTTCAAGAGGGAGCTGCTACAGGAGGTCGACCTACTCTGTGCCACAGAGGACGAGTGGCAGCTGTGAAAGGAGAGACTGAACAACCAAAAGACCCAACCACTCACCACAGGCACCACTTACTCTTATCCACCAGATCACGTGGATCCCAGCCCACCAGTACACAACCACTTAGAACAGGAGTCCCCTACCACTAACCATGGACCGCAGGTTGGGAACCCCTGCCTTAGGACAACATTGGCTCGAGTGAATGCAATACAAATTATAGTTAGGACACCATGCCATGCATTTCCAAAGCATTTACAGTCACAGCTACCTATCTAGTTTTGTAAAATGTCTACAAGTAAGCATACTAACTTTAAGCTCCTCGATTTCATTTTGCAGGAAGCTCTCTTTCTGTACCATGTGTCTTCTTTGAGAATCTAAACGGGATTCCATTTCATGCTTTACTTCTTCAACTTTACAAATCATCTCAGACCTTCATGTAAAAAGGAATTATGGAGAATATCTGAGGTTAGATGTATGTTACCAAAGATGCATCAAGCTTTGACTAATTTCTGAAGCCATCACTAAGGATGGTGGGTTAGAATCTACCTTTGTACACAGCTCCAGTGTACACTTTTCACAATGTTTATTTCCATCCTCACTACCCTATTACAAGTTTAGATCCCCTTCCATTGCATCTCATCACCGACCAGTTGTAAAACCTGCACTTTTACCCATCTGTCTTCAATTCCACCAGCAAAATAAAGCTCATCACGTTCTTTCTAGTCAATTTCAGCATTGAAGATTTTCACATTACCCTTAAATTTTGACAAATCCAAGATGGTCAGTCATGTCAAATTCTTCTGACAGTCACATTAACATAATAAAACATCCAAAAACTCTTCAAAATCAAAGTCTTGAAGTATATTTATTATCAAAGTATGTATGCAGTACACAACACTGAGAGGAATGACCGCAGGGGTACTCTTACCGCTGACAGCCACAACAAAAGAAACACCATGGAAGCTTTCAAAAAAAAAATCAAACACCCAAAGTGCAAAGAACAAACAGCAGAAAGTGAGCGAATGACACACAGAATATCAAACATCAAACCACAGAGTCCTTGAAACAATCTTGTAATGTTTAGTGTAATTCAGTTCAGTTCAGTTTGGAATTGTGTCCTTCGCTGACTACAGGCTGCAAAGCCAGTCTACCCTGATCAAAATCACACAAACTAGCAAAAAAAAACGAGCACCCAGAAACTAGAACCATAGATAACATCAACTGCAGAGAAATTGCAAGCAATCAAGATCCAAGGATGAGAGGTGTACAAGATGATAAGAGACACAGATTGAGTGGATAGCCAGAGAGCATGCCCCACACCACGCTCTCTTCGGAGTTCGAATGCACCCGATGCATGGGAGCACGAGAAGAAGCAGCAATTTCATTTAAGACAATAGACAATAGGTGCAGGAGGAGGCCATTCGGCCCTTTGAGCCAGCACCACCATTCAATGTGATCATGGCTGATCATCCACAATCAGTACCCTGTTCCTGCCTTCTCCCCATATCCCTTGACTCTGCTATCTATAAGAGCTCTATCTAACTCTTGAAAGCATCCAGAGAATTGGCCTCCACTGCTTTCTGAGGCAGACCATTCCATAGATCCACAACTCTCTGGGTGAAAAAGTTTTTCCTCAATTCTGTTCTAAATGGCTTACCCCTTATTCTTAAACTGTGGCCTCTGGTTCTGGACTCCCCCAACATCGGGAACATGTTTCCTGCCTCTAACGTGTCCAATCCCTTAATAATCTTGTATGTTTCAATCAGATCCCCTCTCATCCTTCTAAATTCCAGTGTATACAAGCCCAGTCGCTCCAACCTTTCAACATAAGACAGTCCCACCATCCCGGGAATCAACTTCGTGAACCTACGCTGCACTCCCTCAATAGCAAGAATGTCCTTCCTCAAATTTGGAGACCAAAACTGAACACAATACTCCAGGTGTGGTCTCACCAGGGCCCTGTACAACTGCAGAAGGACCTCTTTGCTCCTGTACTCAACTCCCCTTGTTATGAAGGCCAACATGCCATTAGCTTTCTTCACTGCCTGCTGTACCTGCATACTTACTTTCAGTGACTAATGAACAAGGACACCTAGATCTCGTTATACTTCCCCTTTTCCTAACTTGACACCATTCAGATAGTAATCTGCCTTCCTGTTCTTGCCACCAAAGTGGATAACCTCACATTTATCCACATTAAACTGCATCTGCCATGCATTTGCCCACTCACCCAACCTGTCCAAGTCACCCTGCATTCTACTAACATCCTCCTCATATTTCACACTACCATCCAGCTTTGTGTCATCTGCAAAGTTGCTAATGTTACTTTTAATCCCTTCATCTAGAGATGAAGTTTTAAAAAGGCAGTGTTTTGTGGCAGTTTTTTGAGCTGAACGGCACCCAATCAGTCAACGGGATTTATTAGAAAGGGCGAATAAAAATAAGGCGGGGCAAGCTGAGTGGCAATTCTGTGAGTGAGCCAGTGTTGGAGTGGCTTTGGCTCATCAGGCTTGGGTGAGGTAAGTATCTGGTAAGTTTCTTCTTTATTCTTCATTCCTTGTCTGTTAGGGCACAGTTAGTGCAGTGAGAATGGCTCCAGGGACTGAGAGATGTGGAATTCTGGGCGACCTCCAGCCTCCCTGACAACCACATTGTCACCGAGCTGCAGCTCCTCTGAGAATGTGTTAAGGAACTGGAGCTGCAGCTTGATGGCCTCTGGCTCATACAGGAGACTGATGAAGTGATAGAAAGGAGCTCCAGGAAGGTAGTCACCCCTATAGGCTGCAGGACTGTCAGGAAGGGAAGTGGGCAGCCAATGCAGAGTCCCCCTGCGGCCATTGCTCTCAATAACAATTACACCACTTTGGATACTCAGCAGGCCAGGCAGTGTCTATGCAAAAGAGTATATTTGATGTTTTGGGCCGAGATCCTTCAGCAGGACTGGAGAAAAGAAAAGATGGGGAGTCAGAGTTGCAAGGTGGGGGCAGGGGAAGAAGAAACACACAGTGATAGATGAAACCAGGAAGGACCAAGTAAAGAGCTGGGAAGTTGACAGGTGAAAGAGATACAGGGCTGGAGAAGGGGGAATCTGATAGGAGAGGACAGAAGGCCTTGGAAGAAAGAAAAGGGGAAGGAGCACCAGAGAGAGGGAGATGATAGGCTGGTACTTACCATATTACTTATTACCCATTACTTATCATGTGAGGAGCATTTAATGGCTCTGAGCTTGTACTCACTGGAGTTCTGAAGAATGAGGGTTGGATCTACTGAGTGTTGAAAGGCCTCAACAGAGTGGAAGTGGAGCGGATGTAGTCAGTGAGTCTAACCAGAGGACTCAGTCTCAGAACAGAGGGATGTCCATTTAGAATGGAGATGAGGAATTTCTTTAGCCAGAGAGAGTGGTGAATCTGTGGAATTCTTTGCCACAGGGAGTTGTGGAAGCCAAGTCATGGGTATATTTAAGGCAGATATTGATAGATTCTTGATTCATCAGGGCATGAGGGGATATGGAGAGAAGGCAGAAGATTGAGGCTAACAGGGAACTGGATCAGCCCTGATGAAATGGTGGAGCAGACTTGATGGGCCAAATGGGCTAATTCTGCTCCTTTATTTAATGGGCTTCTCACTGCTGCCATCAGGGAGAAGGTACAGGAGAAGCAGGACTCACACCACCGGGTTCAGGAGCCCCTCAACAATCAAGCTCTTGAACCAAAGGGGACAACTTCACTCAACTTCACTTGCTCCATCACTAAAATGTTCTCACAACCTATGGGCTCTCTTTCAAGGACTCTACATCTCATGTTCTAGGTATTGCTTTTTTACCTATTATTATTTCTTTTGAATTAGCAGTTTTCTTTTGCAAACCGGTTGTCCGCTGTCTTTCATTGATTCTATAACGGTCCTTGGATTTACTGAGTATGCCCACAAGAAAATGAATCTCAGGTTTGTGCATAGTGACATATATGTACTTTGATAATAAATTTACTTTGAATTTTGTACTTTTTAAAATTTGCATCAATGATCAACACAGTCCAAGGATTATGTTGTGGGCAACCTGTAAATGTCACCAGGCTTCTGGCGCCAACATAGCATGCCCACAACTTATTAACCCTTACATGTGTTTGGGATGTGGGAGAAAAGCGGAGGACCTAGAGGAAAACTACATGGTCATGGAGAGAATGCTTAAACTCCCTACAAACAGTGTTGGGAATTGAACCCTGATCTTTGGTGCTGTAAAGCATTATGCTAACCACTATGCTACTGTGGTGACTATCTTTTAAGCTTTAAATCCAACTGGATAAAATTGATGTTACTGCTAATTTATTAACTGCTGCTGGGGCGGCACGGTAGGGTTGCATTTAGTGCACCAGTGTTGCGAAGATCAGAGTTCAATTCCAGCTGCTGTCTATAAGGAGGCTGGATATTCTCCCTGTGACTGCATGGGCTTCCTCTGGACGCTCCGCCTTCTTCCACATTCCAAAGGCTTAGGCTTAGTTAGCTGTAGCATGACATGTTGGTGCTGAGAGTGTGGCTACACTTTTTTTTAAAGATAAACATCCCTGGACTATGCTGACCTTTGACACACATCACTACTTCACTGTACATGTGACATATAAAGCTAATATTTAATCCCTTTTATCTTTAATAGCTATGAACTAGAAATCCAGTAAATGTTATCAGCCTAGCATTCCTTATTGTACAGAACACACGGATACACTGAAAGGCTTTGAGCGTGAGATTAAAAATGGAAAAAGTTAACTGGTAGTTATAAAAATCCAATAAATACTAGGAATTTAGAATCAAAGTTCTTGATGGGCTAAAGATAATGACCAACACAACAAGGTCAGGATTGTGAAGAGATCCGTTACATACCTAAGCAATTCCAGTTCTGTCCTCAGTTCTGCTATACAATTGTGCTGAGCGTCGTCTGCACTGAGTATGGCATAACCACAACCATTAGAGCACTCCCGGCTTCGGCATTCGCACACTGCCATGTGAGATTCCAGATTGCGTCGTTCTACTTGAACAGTACAACCTTCGCAGGAAAGTGAATCAACAAACATCGGACAAGTGTTAATAGAAATTACAAATATAGAAAAGAACAATATTGGAACATGCAATCAGTACAAGGAGGGAGTAGCATTCAGGACCACAGCAATCTTATTGAAACTTCTGAAATAGAGTTCAAATCTCTAATGTCTTAATAAAAGGATTAGCAACAATATCATCTTATGTAACAGGGCTTCTTAACTTGAAAATACAGGGTAAAGGTAACTGAATGCAGTAGTACCCTGTAACCATTTTCAAAAAGTGGCTAAGGTGATAACATTTTGCAAATCTGACACCAGGGAGAACACCTCGAAGTTCAAATTCAATTTATTATCAAAGTATACACAGGTCACCATATACCACCCGAAGATTCATTTTCTTGCTAGCATTCACAGTAGAATAAAGAGAAACAATAGAAGCAGTGAAAAACTACAAAGATGGACAAATAACCAATGTGCAAAAGAAGACAAACTGTGCAAATACAACTAAATAAATACATATATAATAGGTAACATTGAGAATATGAGTCGTAGAGTCCTTGAAAGCGAGTCTGTTGGTTGTGGAATCAGTTCAGTGTTGAGGTGAGAGAAGTTATCCACGCTAGTTCAGGAGCCTGATGATTGAAGAGTATTAACCGTACCAGAACCTGGTGGTTTGGAACCCAAGTCTCCTGTATCTCCTTCCTGATGGTAGTATTGAGAAGAGAGATTGACCTAGATGCTTGTTTCCTTGATGATACAGTCACTTTAAATATCTTTTTCTGGCACATGATGTTTTCAGAAATGTTCAGTAGCATGGGTGCAAAGAAAAAGAGCTAAATTAAGAAATGAAAGTCAAAGTTCCTCACCAGGAAACTGCAGTCACTGTGGATGGGAAATAACATCTCCTTCTCGCTGACAATCAGCACTGGCGTACCTAAAAGATACATGCTTAACCCAGTGCTCTACTCTCTCTACACACGACTTTCTGGCTAGGCACAGCCCAAACATCATCAATAAATTTGCCAATGATGCAAATATTGTTAGCAGAATTTCAGATGGTGCCGAGGTGGTGTACAAGAGTAAGACATACCAGCTGGTTGAGTGATTTTGCAACAACAATCTTGCACTCAACATCAGTAAGACCAAGGAATTGATTGTGGACTTCAGGAAGGGGCAGTTGAACCCATCAGTTCTCATTGAAGCATCAACAGTGGAAAGAGTGAGCAATTTCAAGTTCCTGGGTGTCAGCATCTTTGAAGAACTATCCTGGGCCTAGCATAGTGACGCAATTACAAAGGCAGCATGACAGTGGCTAGCTGTATTTATTCAGAGTTTGAGGATGCTTGGTATGACATCAGTCAGAAATTTCTACAGTTGTATTGCGAAGAGCATTCTAACTGATTGCAACACTATCTGGTATGGAAGGCAGCTGCACAGTATTGGAAAAAGTTGCAGAAGGCTGTAATCATGGGCACTAGCCTCCCCAGCATCGAGAATACCTCAAAAAGGCGGCATCTATCATTAAGGATCCCCATCACCAAGGCATGCCCACTTCTCAGTGTTATCAAGGTGGTGGTACAGGATCCTGGAGACACACACTCAACATTTCAGGAATAGTGTTTTCATCTCCGCCATCAGATTTCTGAATGGGCAATGCACCAACAAACACTACCTCAGCATTTTTTCTACTCTCTTTTTGAACTATATTTAATTAAAAAATATATATTTCTTGTTACAATTTATAGTTTCGTGTATTGTAATGTACTTCTGCTGAAAAACAAATTTCATGATACAGGTCAATGATATCAAACCAGATTCTAATAAAATCCAGTGACACGTACATTTCTAATCATGCATTGAAAAAATATCAAGTATTAATGGTAGTATTTTGGGAATGGATTACCAAAAATAATTAAATATCATGGTTTAGTAAAATGCAAAGCATATTTTGAATTTCCAAGTATTACATTAGGATTTATCCTGGGCCCAATATATTGAAGCAATTATGAGGAAGATACATCAGTGGCTATATTTCATTAGGAGTTTTAGGAGGTTTGGTATGTCACCAAAGACACTTGCAAATTTCTACGGATGTATAGTGGTGAGCATCCTAACTGGCTGCATCACTGTCTGGTTTGGAGGGGACACTGCTGCGGATCGGAAAATGCCACAGAGAGTTGTAAACTCAGCCAGCTCCATCGTGGGCACCAGTAACCTCAGCATCCACATCTTCAAACTGTGATTCCTCAAAAAGAATGCATCCATCATTTCAGACGCTCATCACCCAGAACATGCCCTCTTCTCACTGTTACCATCAGGGAGGAGATACAGGTGACTGAAGACACACACTTAATGATTCAGGAATAGTTTCTTCCCCTCTACTATCAGATTTCTGAATGTCCCAGGAACCCATGAACACTACCTCACTATTTTCCTTTCTTTTTGTACTATTTATTTTTTATATCTTCATTGCAACTCAGAATTTATTTTGTTTAGAGATACAGTGCAGAACAGTCCCTTCTGGCCCAAGAAGCCCAGCAACCTGCCTATTTAACCCTAGGCCAATCACAAGACAATTTAGAAACATAGAAAACCTACAGCACAATACAGGCCCTTTGGCTCACAAAGCTGTGCCGAACATGTCCTGACCTTAGAAATTACCTAGGGTTACCCATAGCCCTCTATTTTCCTGAGCTCCATATACCTGTCCAGGAGTTTCTTATCATATCTGCCTCCACCACCGTCGCCAGCAGCCCATTCCACGTACTCATCACTGCCTGCGTAAAAAACTGACCCCTGACATCTCCACTGTACCTACTTCCAAGCACCTTAAAACTGTGCCCTCTCGTGCTAGCCATTTCAGCCCTGGGAAAAAGCCTCTGACTATCCACATGATCAATGCCTCTCATCATCTTATACACCTCTATCAGGTCACCTCTCATCCTCGTCGCTCCAAGGAGAAAAGGCCAAGTTCACTCAACCTATTCTCATAAGGCATGCTCCCCAATCCAGGCAACATCCTTGTAAATCTCCTCTGCACCCTTTCTATGGTTTCCACCTCCTTCCTATAGTGAGGCAACCAGAACTGAGCACAGCACAGTACTCCAAGTGGGGTCTGACCATGACCTATATAGCTGTAACATTACCTCTCAGCTCCTAAACTCAATCCCATGATTGATGAAGGCCAATACACTGTATGCTTTCTTAACCACAGAGTCAACCTGCGCAGCAGACTTGAGTGTCCTATGGACTCAGACCCCAAGACCCCTCTGATCCTCCACACTGCCAAGAGTCTTACTATTAATACTATATTGTCATCATATTTGACCTACCAAAATGAACTACTTCACACTTATCTGGGTTGAATTCCATCTGCCACATCTCAGCCCATGTTTGTATCCTATCAATGTCCTGCTGTAACCTCTGACCGCCCTCCACACTATCCACAACATCCTCAACCTTTCATTTACAATTTACAATGACTATTTCACCTGCTACATGGTACACCTTTGGAATGTGGGAGGAAGCCCACGTCACAGGAAGGATGAACGAACTCCTTACAGATGTGTCCGAATTGAACTCCGACACCCCTGAGCTGTAATAGTGTTGTGATACTGTTAATACTTGTATGGCGGGGTAGAGACACATCCCTACCAAAGGCAGTGTAAGGCACTCCTTCCTTCTGATAGCCTGCATGTCATCCATGGACAAGGTGTAGCCCCTGAACAGGGTCACATGGGAGCAGGTGGTGGCTGGTCGTATGAACAGCTGGTGCAGATCACAAGTCCTGGTTATGCGACTTCTGACGCCAAGCAGACAATCTCTGAAGAGCATTGATAATGGCTGGGGTCACTTGTCTTGCAAAGACATTGCCCAGAAGGAAATGACAAACCTCTTCTATAAAAAATTTGCCTAGAACAATCATGGTCATAAAGACCAGGATCACCAATGTCATTTGACAAGACACATAATGGTGATGAACAATGACTGTACTACTGCTACAATACAATAAATTACACAAAACATGTCAGTGATGATAAATCCAACTCTGGTAAATAACATTCTTCCCCACAAAGGCAATTCCCATTACAGTTTTGTTTATGGAGGAACGTTAAACTCTGGGAAACTTTACATTCTCCGTTAACAAGTAGTGGATACAGCCCGATCCATCACAGGAAAAGCCCCTCCCACCATCTCCAAGGAGCATTGTCACAAGAGAGCAGTAGCCACCATCCAGGCCATGCTCTCTTCTTGCGGTTACCACTGCAAAAGAAGTACAAGGAGTCTTAGGTCCCGCACCGTTAGGTTTAGGAACACTTCAATCCTGAATTGGAGTGGATAACTTCACTCACCTTAACTCTGAAATGATTGCACAATCTATGGCCTCACTTATAAAGACTCTACAATTCATGTTCTCAGTATGTATGTATTATTAGTGTTTTTGTATTTGCACAGTTTGTCTTCTTTTGTACAATGGTTGCTCGTCAGTCTTTGTGTGTGGTTTTTCTATTGTACTTCTTTGTTCTGTGAATGTCTGCAAGAAAATGAATCTCAAGGTAATTTATGGTGACGTATACATACTTACATAATAAATTTACTTTGAATAGTGACATTGGATCATTAAGGGCCAGAACGTGATTGGATATTACTTCAACATTCCATTTGTAGCTTTGCCTTTTCTCGGCACTGTAGTGTCAACCTTCTTCATATATTCTATTATTCAGTGGCCTTTGGAGGCATAATATCCTCAACTGGTTAAAGGGAAAGGTTGAATAGGTTAGAACTTTATTCCCTGGAGTGTAGCAGAAAGAGGGGAGATTCGATAGAGGTATATAGATAGGGTAAATGCAAGCAGACTTTTTCCACTAAGGTTGGGTGGGACTGCAACCAGAAGTCAAGAGCCAAGGGTGAAAGGTGGATTATTACTGAGGATCCCACCCATCCATCCAGCATCCTCCAACTTTCTACCATCAGGCAGAAGACTCCGATGCAAAAAGACAAGAACGGTCAGGATGGGAAACAGTTTCTTCCCCCAGGCCTTTAGGTTTCTTTACTCCTTGCCACATCATATTCAAAGTGTCACTGGTTCATCTGTTCTGTATCTTACAGTATTTAATTTATGCACTTTAGTTCATTATTTATGTGTGATTCATCTGTAGATTTTATACTTACCTTCATATGTTATTGTGTGCTTTACACCTTGGTTCAAAGAAACATTCTCTCATTTCTATATACATTATATACATGTATATTTGTTGTGTCCAAATGGTTGTTGTGATGTGTCTAGTGTGGTAGTGTAGTGGGTAGTGCTTGTCACTCTCAATTTCAGCTTCCACCGCTGGCTAGCAGTCTTGTGAAAAGGAGAGCTGAATGTGTAAGTCTCTCCCTGCCAGTACACGGCCTCTCCAACAGCAAGCCTCATGTAGTGCCTCCTCGCTGGCGACACATGGAAACTGAACTCCTTTCCGACTCAGACTGAACTACAGAGGATGGGGAAGAGGTCTGGCCCTGTACATGTAGCACGTAGGCCTTCCAGTGTGTGGACATGTCCTGGTACTTGTGAACCAGATCCCCAGCTATGGGTAAGTAGCCCCACTGCCTTGTGGGCAGCCTTGGGAGAGACGAAAGCTATGGGAGTAAACCCAGACCGCAAATTCGGAATGGAGCCCCTCAGGCAGCTGGACATCTTTGAACAGCTCCAGCAGTCAAGCTGGTGCCAAATGTATTGCTCATAAGCTTTCCTTTGGATTACACTGGTGAGGTCAAGAGCGGATCGTGACTGGGCATCTCAGGATCTCCATACCTTCTACCCAGGCTCATTGTCCTTCAAGACAAATGGATGCCAACCAGTTAAATGATAACAAACTACACACACAAAATGCTGGTGGAACACAGCAGGCCAGGCAACATCTATAGGGAGAAGCACTGTCAATGTTTCGGGCCGAGATCCTTCGTCAGGACTAACTGAAAGGAAAGATAGTAAGAGATTTGAAAGTAGTGGGGGGAGGGGGAAATGCGAAATGATAGGAGAAGGCCGGAGGGGGTGGGATGAAGCTAAGAGCTGGAAAGGTGATTGGTGAAAGTGATACAGAGCTGGAGAAGGGAAAGGATCATGGGACGGGAGGCCTCGGGAGAAGGGGGGCGGGGGGGGGAAGCACCAGAGGGAGATGGAGAACAGGCAAACAACTAAATATGTCAAGGATGGGGTAAGAAAGGGAGGAGGGGCATTAACGGAAGTTAGAAAAGTTAATGTTCATGCCATCAGGTTGGAGGCTACCCAGCCGGTATATAAGGTGTTGTTCCTCCAACCTGAGTGTGGATTCATCTTGACAGTAGAGGAGGTCATGGTTAGACATATCAGAATGGGAATGAGACGTGGAATTAAAATGTGTGGCCACTGGGAGATCCTGCTTTTTCTGGCGGACTGAGCGTAGGTGTTCAGCGAAACGGTCTCCCAGTCTGTGTCGGGTCTCACCAATATATAAAAGACCACACCGGGAGCACCGGACGCGGTATACCACACCAGCCGACTCACAGGTGAAGTGTCGCCTCACCTGGAAGGACTGTCTGGGGCCCTGAATGGTGGTGAGGGAGGAAGTGTAAGGGCAGGTGTAGCACTTGTTCCGTTTACAAGGATAAGTGCCAGGAGGGAGATCGGTGGGAAGGGATGGGGGGGAACGAGTGGACAAGGGAGTCGCGTAGGGAGCGATCCCTGCGGAAAGCAGAAAGAGGGGGGAGGGAAAGATGTGCTTGGTAGTGGGATCCCGTTGGAGGTGGCGGAAGTTATGGAGAAATATACGTTGGACCTGGAGGCTGGTGGGGTGGTAGGTGAGGACAAGGGGAACCCTATCCCGAGTGGGGTGGCGGGCAGAATGGGGTGAGGGCAGATGTGCGGGAAATGGGAGAGACGTGTTTGACAGCAGAGTTGATGGTGGAAGAAGGGAAGCCTCTTTGTTTAAAAAAGGAAGACATCTCCTTCGTCCTGGAATGAAAAGCCTCATCCTGAGAGCAGATGCGGTGGAAACGGAGGAATTGTGAGAAGGGGATAGCATTTTTGCAAGAGACATGGTGGGAAGAGGTAGCTGTGAGAGTCTGTAGGCTTATAATAGATATCAGTAGATAAGCCGTCTCCAGAGATGGAGACAGAAAGATCAAGAAAGGGAGGGATGTGTCGGAAATGGACCAGGTAAATTTGAGGGCAGGGTGAAAGTTGGAGCAAAGTTAATGAAGTCAACGAGCTCAGCATGCGTGCAGGAGGCAGCGCCAATGCAGTTGTCAATGTAGCGAAGGAAAAGAGGGGGACGGATACCCGTATAGACTTGGAACATGGACTGTTTCACAAAGCCAACAAAAAGACAGGCATAACTGGGACCCATACGGGATAACAAACTTGACTTGAAATGTTTAAGGGGAACATGAGAGAGGATGTCTTCGCTCAGAGGGTGGTGAGATTGCAGAACGAGCTGCCAGTGTAAGTGTTGTGATACAGGTTCAATTTTAACGTTTAAGGGAAATTTGAAATGGGTGCATGGATGGGAGGGATATGTCAGGCTAAGGTCCAGGTGCAGGTCAATAGAACTAGGCAGAATTAATAGTTTATCAGAGACTAGATGGGGCAAAGGGTCTGTCCTACTATAGCACTCTATGACAATGGCAAGAGACTGTCTGTTACCAATTTCAGCAAGCACAAAATCATTTGAATCACGGCACCAAAACACACAAAAAGATGTTTTTAGAAGAGATTAAGAATTAACACTGCACTGTAAAAAAAATTCATTGTTAAGTACATACATACCACATCCATAGCACATGTAAATGCCACCTAAAGGAAAATGGGTAGAGGGAGACTTCAAATACTTGTACAAAGAAATGGAAAGTGGAGCTTTACTTCAGTTGCCTAAATCATTTGAAAACTGCACAGCACACAAGAGAGCACATTCATTATACTGCCATTACTATCGTGCAGATTCAAGGTTGTTTATTGTCATTTCCTGTATACAAACGTAAAGGAGAACAAAATAATTGTTACTCCAGATCAGACACAGCCCAAAAAACCCACAAAAGATGAAAAACACAATAATAATTTTTAAAAATAATTAAAATACTTAAAGTGATGCTAGGCACAGGAATGTCTGTACATAAGGTGACTGACAGGAAATGATAAAGTAATGGTGGTTGGGGATGTGGAGGGGTGGGTTAGTGGGTGGAGGTGTTGAACAGCCTTACTGTTTGGGGAAAGTACCGTAGATTCCGGACTACAGAGCGCACCTGATTAAAAGCCGCTGGCTCTAATTTTAGAAATAAAATCAATTTTTTAATTGTACAGGCCGCACCGGATTTTAGGCCGCACCGGATTTTCGGCCGCAGGTGTCCCACGTTGTAATATGAGATATTTACACAGAAAGATATTACACGTGAGGATTTTTTAACTTTTAATTAAATCCATATGGTAACAAAAACAAATACATATTGCAAATGCTTTTTTTCGAACCGTGCCCGTAACGCGGCTACTTTTAAATATACGTTGCGTATACTTCTTTACTGAACAACATTCCAATATCTCCTAACGACTGGTAAAAAATATATATACTGCAGCCTACCAGGAAAAGTTATTGATCGCCTTTAACTTAAAAGCAGCGTTCGCTCAGATCCAAAGCCGCTCGCGTAATGCGCTCCCTCCCTCCGTCCCGTTTTATCGCAAACTGGCATTTTTCCCACAAGACGCGGCGAAACCGGGTGTGACGTCATAGCATCCCGCGATGTAGTACAGAAAACAAATATAGTTAAAACTCTTCTAACTTTAACTAGAAAATGAATTACTAAGCGAAAATATTATAAACTAAATAACTGCCATAAAGGCAGCACAATGCTTTTCTTCGAGTGTTTTCCATGTTGATGAGGGTGAGTACAAATGACTGATTTACAATAATTTAATTGTGAAAGTGCGCTTGATTTATCATACAATTTCATTGGACCTCTGTGAACTACTCATCAATTTTATTGGTCTACTGTTATGAGGCAAAATGTTTACGAGGCGGCATGAAAAAAAATCATGTATTAGCCGCTCCGTTTTAAAGGCCGCAAAGTTCAAAGCTGTTCAAAATGTGGGAAAAAAGTAGCGGCTTAAAATCCGGAATCTACGGTATCTGTTTTTGAGTCTGGTGGTCCTGGTGTGGATGCTTCATAGCCTCCTCTCTGATGGGAGGGGACAAACAGTCCATGAGCAGGGTGGGTGGGATCCTTCATGATGTTACTGGCCCTTTTCCAGCACCTTTTTGTATATGCGTCTTTGATGGCAGGTGGGCTGGTGCAGTTGATGTGCAGTGAGGTGTGATGATACTGGAAACTAATCTAAGAAAAACAGAAATTCAAGAGATTCTGCAGAATAGCACACAAAATACTGGAGGAACTTAGCGCGTCAGGCAGTAGCTATGGAAAGAAAACAGTCAACGCTTTGGGCTGAGACCTTTCATCAGGATTCCTAATGAGGTGCAATGTGCTATCATAGTCAACATTTTTTTACATTGTTTAGAACCATTCGGTGACTTAAAAGCAGCAAAAACCTTGCAGGGCAGTTGCAAGTGAGATAGGAGACAGAAGTACATTCAAGAAGTTGAGGGGAAAGGGAATACTTTCTAAGCCAAAGAATTTAGCAATGGGTTCATTCACTCTCCCACACAGGTTTCCTGTCATTGCCAGATATGCCAGACGACCAATCATTCAATAAGGAAGTTCTTCTTACAAGTTCAGCTAAAATGGTGGCCAATGAAAGAAGCTCTGTGCAATGCACACAAATTGCTGGAGGAACTCAGCAGGTCAGGCAGCATCTATAGAAAAAAGTACAGTCAACATTTCAGGCCAAGACAGTTCGGTGGTCCAGCTCAAAACATTGACGGTACTTTTTTTGCATAGATGCTGCCCAGACTGCTGAGTTCCTCCAGCATTTTGTGTGTGTTGCTTGGATTTCCAGCATCTGCAGATTTTCTCTTGTTTGTGAAAGAAGCTCTGTGGTTATTTATTAAGAACAAGGTTAAAGGTCCAGAAATTCAGACCCATGAAGAGGATAAATCATGTAGTAAGTTAGGAATAAAACAAAAGAAAGAAACCAAGGTTTCAGGAGGGGAAGCAGAGGGAAACATCAGTAACTTCATCCTTATCAGAAACAAATTCAGAAGTGTTAAATTAATGATATTACTTAAAACATTTTTAATTATTTTGTTTTCTTTGCTGCCCATCTACTCCATGCCAAACTATTAATCTGCCTATTCCCATGATCCGCACCTAGACCACAGCCCTCCGTACTCCTACCCTTCATGTACCTATCCAAACTTCTCTTCAATGTTGCAATTGACCCTGCATCTACCACTTCCACAGGCAGCTCGTTCCACATTCGCACCTCCCTGAAGATAAAGATGTTTCCCTTAAACATTTCACTTTTCACCCTTAACTTATGTCTTCTAGTTCTAGTCTCACCCACCCTCAGTGGAAAAAGCTTGCTTGCATTTAACCTATAACTTTCATAAATTGGTAAAACTCGATCAAATCTCCCCTCATTCTCCTATGCCCTAGGGAATGAAGTCCTAACCTATTCAACCTTTCCCTGGAACTTAAGTCTTCAAGTCCCAGCAACACATTTGTAAATTTTCTCTGCATTCTTTCAAATTTATTGATACATTTCCTGTAGGTAGCTGACTAGAACTGTACACAATACTCCAATTTAGGCCTTACCAACATCTTATACAACTTCAAAATAACATCCCATTTGCTTCAGATTGCATTGAAAATAAATCTGTATATATATCTTTCTACACAATTTAATCAATTATTTCGGAAAGTGACACACACAAAATGCTGGAGAACCTCAGCAGCTGTTTGCTAAGACCCTTCATTAGGACTGAGAGGGAAAGGGCAAGATGCCTGTAAATTTCTCCTTCGGGTGGAGAAAAATTACCCCCCTCCCTTTTCTCCACTCTGACCTTTTACCATTTCTCACTTATCTATTATTTCCCCCTGGGCTCCCCCCTCCTTCTCTTTCTGCTATTGTCCACTCTCCCCTCCCATCAGATTCTTTCTTCTCCAGTCCTTGACCTTTCCCACCCACCTGGCTTCACCCGTCACCTTCCAGTTAGCCCCCCCCCCCACCATCTAATTCAGGCATCTCCCCCCTCCTTCTCAGTCTTGATGAAGGGTCTTGGCCCGAAACGTCAACTGTTCACTCTTACTCGTAGATGCTACCTGACCTATTGATTTCCTCCAGCATTTTGTGTGTGTTGCTCCGGATTTCCTGTATCTGCAGACTTTCTCGTGTTTGTAATGAGTTAGGGAAACCAATTTAAAACAATAGTTAAAGGCAGTTCTAACTAATAAAATACTGGATTAGTATAATTTTGTTACCTTTCACTTACCAGCATTTAAGCAGGGAACCCGGCTGTATTCACACTCTCTTTCATGTCTGTCAATCGCTTCTAAAGAACAGATTGTTTCACAGCCATGTTGTTTATTTCTGCACCACATCTGTAGCCGATTCAAATCATTTCGCATGTACCTATTGTCAAAGATTAAAAAGGAGAAAATAATTTCTATTTAGTCTTACAGGATACGTCCCAACATATTGATGAAGTTATAAAGAAGGAAAGACAGCAGCTATACTTTATTAGGAGTTTGAAGAGATTTGGCATGTCAACAAATATACTCAAAAACTTCTATGGATGTACCATGGACAGCATCCTGACAGGCTGCATCATTGTTTGGGGGGGCTACTGCACAGGACCGAAAGAAGCTGCAGAGGGTGGTAAATCTAGTCAGCTCCATCTTGGGTACTAGCCCTCAAAGTACTCAGGCCACCTTTAGGGAGCGGTGTCTCAGAAAGGCAGTGTCCACTATTAAGGACCTCCAGCACCCAAGGCATGCCCTTTTCTCACTGTTACCATCACGAAGGAGGTACAGAAGCCTGAAGGCACACACTCAGCGATTCAGGAACAGCTTCTTCCGCTCTGCCATCCGATTCCTAATTGCACATTGAATCTTTGAATGCTACCTCACTTTTTAAAAAAAATACAGTATTTGTTTTTGCACATTTTAAAAAATCTATTCAATATACATAATCAATTCACTTGTTTATTTATTATTATTTTAAATTTTACTTATTTTTTTCTCTCTGCTAGATAATGCATTGTATTGAACTGCTGCTGTTAAGTTAACAAATTTCACGTCACATGCCGGTGATAATAAACTTAATTCAGATTTTTATTCAATAAAATTATTTTTATTAGAGAGCATCTCTGAAGATCTGTCTATTGTCCAACATATTGATGCAATTAAAAAGGAAAGACAGCGGCTGTATTTCATTAGTAGTTTGAGGAGATTTGGTATGTCTCCAAGGACTCTTGCAAATTTCTACAGATGTACAATGAAGAGCATTCTAATTGGCTGCATCATCGTTTGGTATGGAGGGGTGGCAGCAGAGGCTTGGAAAAAGCTGCAGCCAGTCCAATCACTTTCCACCACAAATCTATGGAAGCTTGTCGAAGTTCTACATGTCATGCCAAATCTTTGCAAGCTCCTAAGGAAGAGGAGGTGCTGCTGTGCTTTCTTCATTATTGCCCTTATATGCTGGGCCCAGGACAGGTCCTGAACCGCTCCGCCTCTGATACTCCAGCTTCTTTCTCCTGAAGTTAATAATCATCTCCCTGGTCTTGCTGACATTGAGTAAGAGGTTGTTGTTGTGGAACCACTCAGCCAGATTTTCAATCTCTCTCCTATATGCTGATTCATCACCACCTTTGATTCAGCCTGCGACAGTGGTGTCATCAGCAAATTTAAATAGGGCATTGGAGTTGTGCTTAGCCTCACAGCCATAAGTATAAAGTAGAGGATAAGCATGCAGCATTTTGGTGCACCCCAATAACCCCTGCTGCAGCGAGAGCTTATTTATTTATTTAGGGATACAGCATGGAACAGGCCTTTCCAGCCCAACGAGCTGTACACTTGATTAGCACAGGTCGTCACTACTCAGTCTAGGCCTGATGCCTTCTGTGGGTTCACCCTCCTGAAGGATGCTCTCACATTGGCCTCAGATGGAAATCTCAAGGTCTTCATGGGCTGTGGGAGTTGACAAGCTGTATTTTGTGTTTCATGACTGAGAAATTAAAAGTACCGAGCTTAATATATTTATAGATAACTAGATATAATAAAAAGATTGTTTTTGGAGTGGGTTAAGGTCAGCACAACATCATGGGTACTGCAGAAGTGTTCAAATAGGCCCTTGATTTGGCACAAACCATGCAATTAAATCCATTCTCCTTGCAACAGTGCCTCCAGATCAAAACAAAGCTCTAAAATTAATAACTGAGTAAAATGGAAGATTTTTTGTAATTGTATTATATATTTTATTCCAGCACAAAGTTTCTCAACATTGCAACCCAAACGATTCCAAAAACTGGTTTTTAAGCTTATGAAAAACTAGCATTAATAAGAAAATGTGTTTGAGTTCAATATCAGTGACTTTTGTCGTTGATTGTTGGCGAGTAATAAGTAGTAAGACAAGTACTTGAGGACTGTTTTGCTCTATGCGGTTTCAAGCATTCAGACTCGGAGATGCCAGCAACTCAAGTGATGCTATGGAAGTGAAAATGCAAGAACTTCACTACTTCAGCAAGTTAGGAATTCAAGTCAAGTTGCTTTTTTGTCATTTCCACCATAAACTGCTGGTATAGTACACAGTAAAAACAAAACAACATTCCTCCAGGACCATGGTGCTACATGAAACAACACAAAACTACACTAGACTATGTGAGACAACTCAAGGCTACACTACACTACGTAAAACAATACAATAACTACACTAGACTACAGACCTACACAGGACTGCATAAAGTGCACAAAACAGTGCAGGGCAGTACATAAATAAACAATAAATAAGACAATAGGCGTGGTAGAGGACAAATTTCAATATAATAATAAATGAGGTAGACGTCTGTATAGAATCTGGGTATTCAGAAGTCTGATGGCTTGGGGGAAGAAACTGTTGCACAGTCTGGTCGTGAGAGCCCGAATGCTTTGGTTCTTTTTGCCAGACGGCAGGAGGGAGAAGAGTTTGTATGAGGGGTGTGTGGGGTCCTTCACAATGCTGTTAGCTTTGCAGGTGCAGCATGTGGTGTAAATGTCTGTAATAGAAACATAGAAAATAGGTGCAGGAGTAGGCCATTCGGCCCTTCGAGCCTGCACCGCCATTCAGTATGATCATGGCTGATCATCCAACTCAGAACCCTGTACCTGCTTTCTCTCCATACCCCCTGATCCCTTTAGCCACAAGGGCCATATCTAACTTCCTCTTAAATATAGCCAATGAACCGGCCTCAACTGTTTCCTGTGGCAGAGAATTCCACAGATTCACCACTCTCTGTGTGAAGAAGATTTTCCTCATCTCGGTCCTAAAAGGCTTCCCCTTTATCCTTAAACTGTGACCCCTCGTTCTGGACTTCCCCAACATCGGAAACAATCTTCCTGCATCTAGCTTGTCCAATCCCTTTAGAATTTTATACGTTTCAATAAGATCCCCCCTCAATCTTCTAAATTCCAGTGAGTATAAGCCTAGTTGATCCAGTCTTTCTTCATATGAAAGTCCTGCCATCCCAGGAATCAATCTGGTGAACCTTCTCTGTACTCCCTCTATGACAAGAATGTCTTTCCTCAGATTAGGGGACCAAAACTGCCCACAATATTCTAGGTGCGGTCTCACCAAGGCCTTGTACAACTGCAGTAGAACCTCCCTGCTCCTGTACTCAAATCCTTTTGCTATGAATGCCAACATACCATTTGCCTTTTTCACCGCCTGTTGTACCTGCATGCACACCTTCAATGACTGGTGTACAATGACACCCAAGTCTCGTTGCATCTCCCCTTTTCCTAATCGGCCACTGTTCAGATAATAATCTGTTTTCCTGTTCTTGCAACCAAAGTGGATAACCTCACATTTATCCACATTAAATTGCATCTGCCATGAATTTGCCCACTCACCTAACCTATCCAAGTCACCCTGCATCCTCTTAGCATCCTCCTCACAGCTAACACCGCCGCCCAGCTGCATGTCATCCGCAAACTTGGAGATGCTGCATTTAATTCCCTCGTCTAAATCATTAATATATATTGTAAACAACTGGGGTCCCAGCACTGAGCCTTGCGGTACCCCACTAGTCACTGCCTGCCATTCTGAAAAGGTCCCGTTTACTCCCACTCTTTGCTTCCTGTCTGCCAACCAATTCTCTATCCACATCAATACCATACCCCCAATACCGTTTGCTTTAAGTTTGCACAATAATCTCCTGTGTGGGACCTTGTCAAAAGCCTTTTGAAAATCTAAATATACCACACCCACTGGCTCTCCCCTATACACTCTACTAGTTACATCTTCAAAGAATTCTATAAGATTCATCAGACATGATTTTCCTTTCACAAATCCATGCTGACTTTGTCCGATGATTTCACCTCTTTCCAAATGTGCTGTTATCACATCTTTGATAACCGACTCTAGCATTTTCCCCACCACCGATGTCAGACTCACCGGTCTATAATTCCCTGGTTTCTCTCTCCCTCCTTTTTTAAAAAAGTGGGGTTACATTAGCCACCCTCCAATCCTCAGGAACTAATCCAGAATCTAAGGAGTTTTGAAAAATTATCACTAATGCATCCACTATTTCTTGGGCTACTTCCTTAAGCACTCTGGGATGCAGACCATCTGGCCCTGGGGATTTATTTGCCTTTAATCCCTTCAATTTACCTAACACCACTTCCCTACTAACATGTATTTCCCTCAGTTCCTCCATCTCACTAGACCCTCGGTCCCTTACTATTTCTGGAAGATTATTTATGTCCTCTTCAGTGAAGACAGAACCAAAGTAGTTATTCAATTGGTCTGCCATGTCTTTGTTCCCTATGATCAATTCACCTGTTTCTGACTGTAAAGGACCTACATTTGTCTTGACCAATCTTTTTCTTTTCACGTATCTATAAAAGCTTTTACAGTCAGTTTTTATGTTCCCTGCCAGCTTTCTCTCATAATCTTTTTTCCCTTTCCTAATTAAGCCCTTTGTCCTCCTCTGCTGGTCTCTGAATTTCTCCCAGTCCTCAGGTGTGCCACTTTTTTTTGCTAATTTATATGTTTCTTCTTTGGACTTGATACTATCCCTAATTTCCCTTGTCAGCCACGGGTGCACTACCTTCCCTGGTTTATTCTTTTGCCAAACTGGGATGAACAATTGTTGTAGTTCATCCATGTGATCTTTAAATGCTTGCCATTGCATATCCACCATCAACCCTTGAAGTATCATTTGCCAGTCTATCTTAGCTAATTCACGTCTCATACCTTCAAAGTTACCCTTCTTTAAGTTCAGAACCTTTGTTTCTGAATTAACTATGTCACTCTCCATCTTAATGAAGAATTCCACCATATTATGGTCACTCTTACACAAACGGCCTCGCACAACAAGATTGCTAACCCTTCCTCATTGCTCAATACCCAATCTAGAATGGCCTGCTCTCTAGTTGGTTCCTCGACATGTTGGTTCAGAAAACCATCCTGCATACATTCCAAGAAATCCTCTTCCTCAGCACCCTTACCAATTTGGTTCACCCAATCTATATGTAGATTGAAGTCACCCATTATAACTACTGTTCCTTTATTGCACGCATTTCTAATTTCCTGTTTAATGCCATCCCCAACCTCACTACTACTGTTAGGTGGCCTGTACACAACTCCCACAAGCGTTTTCTGCCCTTTAGTGTTATACAGCTCTACCCATATCGATTCCACATCCTCCAGGCTAATGTCCTTCCTTTCTATTGTGTTAATCTCCTCTCTAACCAGCAATGCTACCCCATGTAATGGCGGGAAGAGAGGCCCCGATGATGATCTCAGCTGACTTCACTGTCCACTGCAGGGTCTTGCGATCCAAGATGGTGCAATTTCCGAACCAGACAATGATGCAGCTGCTCAGGATCTCTCGATACATCGTCTGTAGAATGTGGTGAGGATGGGGGGGTGGGAGATGGACTTTCCTCAGCCTCCGCTAACAGTATTGTGAGAGTAAACACAAAGTACACTGTAGATGCTGTGGTCAAATCAAGACGTACAAAAAAGCTGGATGAACTCACCAGCAGGTTGGGCAGCATCCGTTGAAAGAAGCAGTCAACATTTTGGGTCAAGACCCTTCGTCAGGACTAAAGAAGGAGAGGGCAGGGGCCCTATAAAGGTGGGGGGAGGGTGGAAAACTAATCAGAGGTATTGTGTTCAATTCTGGTCACCTCATTATAGGAAGGATGTGGAAGCTATGGAGAGGGTGCAGAGGAGATTTACCAGGATGTTGCCTGGTTTGAAGAACAAGTCATATGAAGCTAGGTTAGCAGAGCTGGGACTTTTCTCTCTGGAGCGTAAAAGAATGAGAGGGGACTTGATAGAGGTCTACAAGATTATGAGAGGCATAGATAGGGTGGATAGTCAGTACCTGTTTCCCAGGGCACCAATAGCAAACACCAGAGGGCAAATGCACAAAATTAAGGGAGGGAAGTTTAGGGGAGACATCAGGGGTAGTTGTTGTTGTTGTTGTTTTTTTTTTTTTTTTACACAGAGGGTTGTGAGTGCCTGGAATGACTTGTCAGGGATGGTGCTGGAGGCTAAAACATTAGGGGTATTTAACAGCCTCTTGGACAGGCACATGGATGAAAGAAAAATAGAGGGTTATGGGGTAGTGTGGGTTTAGTACTTTTTTTAAGGATTATATGGGTCGGCACAACATGAAGGGCTGAAGGGCTTGTACTGTGCTGTAGTGTTCTATGTTTGCAGAAAGTAGAGACGCTGCTGGGCTTTCTTGGCTATGGAGCTGGTGTTGAGGGACCAGGTGAGATTCTCTGCCAGGTGAACACCAAGAAATTTGGTGCTCTTAGCGATTTCAACGGAGGAGCCGTCAGTGTTCAGCAGGGAGTGGTCACTCTGTGCTCTCCTGAAATCAACAACCTTCTCTTTTGTTTTGTTCACATTCAGAGACAGGTTGTTGGCTCTGCACCAGTCTGTTAGCCGCTGCACCTCCTCTCTGTAAGCTGACTTGTCGTTCTTGCTGATGAGACCCACCACGGTCGTGTCATCGGCGAACTTGATGATGTGGTTCGAGCTGTGTGTTGCAGCACAGTCGTGGGTCAGCAGAGTGAACAGCAGTGGACTGAGCACGCAGCCCTGGGGGGCCCCCGTGCTCAGTGTGATGGTGTTGGAGATGCTGCTCCTGATCCGGACTGACTGAGGTCTCCCAGTCAGGAAGTCTAGGATCCAGTTGCAGAGGGAGGTGCTCAGGCCCAGCAGTTTCAGCTTCCCAATCAAGTGCTGAGGAATGACTGTGTTGAATGCTGAACTGAAGTCTATGAACAGCATTTGAACTACGAAAAATTTGAAGGTATCACCAATTATCTTGAGCGTTAGAATGAAAACATAGATTTGGAGAATGCAATTATCGAACACATTGTATGGAGACAGTTTATTATCTGCACTAGGGATCACTGCTGATCAAAAGACTCAAAAGTCAATCAAAAGAACATGGCAGTGTGCACTGGATGAATTCCTCCATCGATAACTACTTAGAACTAATACACAGTTTTATAGTACTATAGTAGTATTAGCAGTGTTTTAATTTGTTCTTTCATTTAAATCTATAATTTATTACTCACTGAGATAGTAGTTTGTCTTTTTTTTAATGCCTTTTTAACCACTTTCATTAAACTTTGGCTAATTGGGCCAAAATATACTGGTCCTGATTTGTCCCAATTAACTGGAATCCGTTATATTATCAATTGCAGTTTGGAAAATTACCTGAATAGTGGTCGAAGCATGGATGTGTCCAGGGTCTGCCGATCTTCGGGGCAGTTATGGTTCTGTATGAGCCACCCATGAATACATGATGTACAGAAGGCGTGCTCACATGGAGCCTGTAATGGATTCTCCAACACATCTCGGCAAATGCAACACAAAAGACCTTCGTTTACATAGCCGATAAATCGTTCAATATCATATCCCATTCTATCGCAGAAAACATGAGTTAAAAGTTAAGATAACACACAAAATGCTGGTGGAACACAGCAGGCCAGGCAGCATCTATAAGGAGAAGCACTGTTGACGTTTTGGGCCGAGACCCTTCGTCAGGATGTTAAATGTTAAGATCATAAGACCATAAGACATAGGAGCAGAATTAGGTCATCCGGCCCATCGAGTCAGCTCCGCTTTTCAATCAGGGCTGATCCTTTCTTTTCTCCTCCTCAACCCCAGTTTCCGGCTTTCTCCCTGTGACCTTTGATGCCATGTCCAATCAAGAACCTATCAATCTCTGCTTAAAATATACCCAACAACCTGGCCTCTACAGCTGCACGTGGCAACAAATTCCACAAATTCACCACCCTTTGGTGAGATATAAGTAAGTGTAACACCCTGGGAAAGGACTCACTGCTAATGTAATGGTCTTTCTGTTGAAGCAGTGTTTGGGTTATGGTTAGAGATAATGGGTGCTTTGGAATGAGAGCAGTCCTATGAGGGAAGTGTGTTTTTGTGCTGTGTGCCTGAGAGCGAGGTGATCTGGGTCTTTTGTTCGGCAAGAGATGGAGAGAAAAGATGCCAGAAAGGAGAGGTTGTAGACACCAGCAAGGAGTGGACTTGGAGTGGGGCCAGGAGTCAATGAAGCCCGGGGAAATCGATCGGGGAAAGGGAAACCATGAGCTCCAACTTGTGCAAATTAGACTGTTTCATTAAAATGGGCCCTTTTCTTTTTGTTTTTCTTTACTAACCTTTTAGTCAAATTAAGAATAACAAAGCTAAATCGTTTAATTGTGTATGGTGTACTGTCTGTTATTTCATGGTACTGATTTGTAACAGGGTAACAAATACACAGCATGCACACAAACAGGAGGTTTTGCAAATCAATTTCACACGTTTGGTGGAGCCAGAGATTGTCTTCCCTAGAATTACGCAGCCGACAGAACCTGAGGGTTACATAAGCAATTTACATTTTTTTAAAAATACCACTGAATAAAACAGAAGGATGGAACTTACATCAGAGGGATATGGGAACAGCGGTGCATACTTCCTTGAAAGTGGCATCACAGGTAGATAGGGTCATAAAGAAAGCTTTTGGCACATTGGCCTTCATAGGGTATTTCTATATTGAGTACAGAAATTGGAATGTTATGTTGAAATTGTGTAAGAAGCTGCGGAGGCCTAATTTTGGGTATTGTGTGCTATTTTGGTCACCCACCTACAATAAAGATGTTAATATTGAAAGAGTACAGAGAAAATTTACAAGGATGTTGCTAGGAATGGACGACCTAAGTTATAGGGAATATTCCCCAGAGCACAGAAGAACGAGGGGAGATTTGATAGTATTCAAAATTATGAGGAGTATAGATAGTGGAAAAAGCCTGCTTGCTTTTTATTGCCCTTGTTTTTATCGCCGTATGATGGAACTTGCCCTGAGTTTGTAGAGATCATAGGTCAAGGGTGAAAGATGAAACCTTTAAGGGGAACAGGAGGGGAACCTCTTCACTCTTAGGGTGGTGAGCGTGTGGAACAAGCTGCCAGTGGAAGTGGTAATGCAGGTTTGATTTCAGCATTTGAGAGAAATTTGGATAGGTACAGGGATAGGAGTGGTCTGGAAGACTACAGTCTGAATGCAGGTTGATGGGACTACGCAGATTAATAGTTCAGCATGGACTAGATGGGCCAAAGGGCCTGTTTCTGTCCTATAGTGTTCTGACTCTAAAACCATAGAATTTTGTTCTGAATAATACATTTAATTTACACATCAAAAATTATCCCAAATATCCAACATTCAGCCAGAAAAATATCCACAATTTTGCAGACTTCATAAATGTTATTGTGTAAAGCAGCAAGTGGATTCCTTATTTAGAATATAAAATAAAAATTATTCCATAAGACCTTAAGACATAAGAGTAGAATTTGCCATGGACAGGGGAAATTGTGCCTACCCTGTGCACATTCATAACTTGCATCTATTATTCATAATCTGCAAGATTATTTTTTTTAGTTCCTTGGTTGGTTTGGGAGAAGATGAGATAATTTAATGCATGAACAGGTTTGCAGTGACTTAAAAATAGTATACTTTGGAAGAATTTCACCGAGACATCAACATTTCTGGTCTGCGGATCTGCTGAGGAAGTCTAAGGCCCAATTTCTACGAGTCCAAGTTCCACTGGAGGCTGGTGACCAAAGACAACTTATCCTGAGTTAGAGGAGTGTGTGTACGGAATCTTGTTGTGTTGTTCTGCCGAACACTGTGGACATGTTATGTTGGTGCCAGAATGTGAGGCACCACTTGTGGGCTGCCCCCAGCAAATCCCTGGGAGTGTTGGTTGTTAATGCAATGACACACATGATAAATAAATAAATCTGAATCTAAAGTATTACTCATGACTATATTTTCAAAACTAATATCCCCTATTTAATGCACTTGATTACATTGCTTCCAGAGTTAGAACAGTTTTACATTTAATGTGATTGCCAGACATTCAGAAGCATTGAGAATGATGAAAAATTAAACAATTAAGTGTTACCTATTTAAGTAATTCATAACACTGTACAATAAAGCTTACTTACCCAGATCCTTCACAACTATTCCTCACCAATGAGATTGACAAGAGTTGCTATTCCCACTTTGTATCGGTTCTGTGAACAAGGCTGCAAGATACAACATTCATATAACCATATAACAATTACAGTACGGAAACAGGCCATCTCAGCCCTTCTAGTCCATGCCGAACGCTTACTCTCACCTAGTCCCACTGGCCCGCACTCAGCCCATAACCCTCCATTCCTTTCCTGTCCATATATCTATCCAATTTTACTTTAAATGACAATACCGAACCTGCCTCTACCACTTTTACTGGAAGCTCGTTCCACACAGCTACCACTCTCTGAGTAAAGAAATTCCCCCTCATGTTACCCTTAAACCTTTTCCCCCTAACTCTCAACTCATATCCTCTTGTTTGAATCTCCCCTACTCTCAATGGAAAAAGCCTATCCACGTCAACTCTATCTATCCCCCTCATAATTTTAAATACCTCTATCAAGTTCCCCCTCAACCTTCTACGCTCCAAAGAATAAAGACCTAACTTGTTCAACCTTTCTCTGTAACTTAGGTGCTTATTCAATTCTTTTTGTAACTCTCATTCTCCTTTACAACTGTGATATACATAGAACATAACAGCACAGCACAGGCCCTTTGGCCCACAATGTTGTAGCAACCTTCAAACTTACTACAAGTATCTGTGCTGTACTTCTTTATGACTATCAATCTTACCCTTCTCTCCTCTGTGGCCCTCATATTTCTATCATCTATGTGTCTATCTAAGAGTTTCTTAAATGCCCCTAATGTATCTTCCTTTACCACCACCTACCGGCATTCCACGCTCTCACCATGTAAAATTTACCTCTGATGGCCCCCCTATACTTTCCATCAATTACTTTAAAATTATGCTCCCTCGTATTAACCATTTCTGCCCTGGAAAAAAATCTGAGGCTATCTACTGGTATGTATATTACAACTCCTGTTGTTTTCCCTTGTACGACTTCAGTGCACTGTTGTAATGAATTGAACTGTACAAACAGTAGCATGACTGGATTTTCACTGCACCCTTGGTACGTGACAAAAGTAAACCAATTTATTACAAAAATACCAATACTTTAATAATGAAGCGCTCTCAGCAGTTTACTATAATTTCTGCTCTTATGCTGTTCTTCATCTCATGTTCTCGATATTTATTGCTTATTCAGTATTATTTCGTTTTTCTTTTTGTACAGTTTGTTGTTTTTTGCACCTTGGTTATTTGTCCTTTTTGTATACAGTTTTTCTATTGTGTTTTTTTGTAGTTAATGTGAATGCCCATAAGAAAATTCTGCTCCCGTGTCTAATGTCATTTGGTCCATCAAGCCTACTCCACCATTCCATCATGACTGATTATTATCCCTCTCAACCCCATTCTCCTGCCTTCTCCCCATAACATTTGATAATAAATTTAAACATTTCTTACTAAGATTACCAACAGGGTTTTACTTATCCAACAATCTCCCATACTGAAAATATTGTCTTAAACTTTCCTTCCCATCTACTTCCTGCATGGATCTACAACCAGACACAGCCTTATCCCATCATCTCTCAAACTGAAAGGACCATCTTCTACATTCCTACCTCTCTTACCTCCATTATCTCTTCTCTTTACTCTAAATCAGCCCATCACCTTCACCTTCCTCCCTCTGGTACCCTGTCTCCTTTCCCTTATTCCTGGACTATCAGGACATCTCCTCTTTTCATTACTACCATTAAGGTGGTGGTACAGGAGCCTGGGGCCTGATAGTGGTGCTTTGCAGGGGTCGATGTTGTGACTGTTTCTTTCTATGTTGACTTGGACAGCTTTGTGGCCAAGTTTGCAGATGGTACAAAGACCGGTTGCGGGGCAGGTAGTGTTGACGAAGCAAGGAGTCTACACAAGGACTTGAAGAATAGGCAAAGAAGTGGCAGATGGATTACAGTGTTGGGAAGCATACAGTCATGTACTTTGATAGAAGGAATAAAAGCATAGAACAGACTATTTTCTAAATGAGGAGAAAATACAAAAATCTGAGGTGCAAAGACACTTCGGAGTCCTTAAAGGTTAACCAGCAGGTTGAGTTTGTGGTGAGGACGGCAAAAGCAATGTTAGCATTTATTTCAAGAGGACTTGAATATAAAAACAAGGATGTAATACTGAGGTGTTATAGCACTAGTGTAATGTAGTACTGATACAACACAAACAAAATGCTGGATATTGTATATGTTGCTTGGATTTCTAGCATCTGCAGATTTTCTCTTGCTTGTAACACTGATACATTTGACTTTAGCTTCTCCTTCTCAAATTTCAGAGTTAATTTCGATCATACTGTGATCACTTTCCCCCAGGAGTTCTTTTACCTTAAGCTCTCTAATCAATTCCAATTCATTGCACAACACCCAATCCAGAATAGCTGATCCCTGTGGGCTCAACCACCAGCTGTTCTAAAAAGCCATCTCGTAGGCATTCTAGAAATTTTCCTTTCTTGGGATTCAGCAACAGTCTGATTTTCCCCAATCTACTTCATATTGAAATTTCCGTGACTATTGTAACATTGTCCCTTTGGCATGCATTTTGTATCTCCCGTTGTAATTGGTAGACCACATCCTTACTACTCTTTGGGGATCTGTATATAACTCCCATCAGGGTCCTTTTACCCATGCAGTTCCTTAGCTCTACCCACAATGATTCACCACCTTCCAATCTTATGTCAACTCTTTCTAATGATTTGATTTCATTTCTTACCAGCAGAGCAACACCGCCCCCTCTGCCTACCTGGCTGTCCTTTGGATACAACCTGTATCCTTGGACATTAAGCTCTCAGCTATAATCTTTTTACAGACATGACACATCACACATGCCAATCTGTAACTGTGCTACAAGTTCGTTGACCTTATTCTATATACTTTATGCATTCAAATATAACACCTTCAATCCTGTATCATTCCTCTTTGATTTCGCCCACCTCTTACGTTGCAACTCATCCTGTTGACTGCAGTTTTGTCCTATCAACAGCCTCTCCTCACTACACAGTCTCCGTTTGTAAACCAACCACCTCATCCTCAGCATGATCACTCCAGTTCTCATCCTCCAGCCAAATTAGTTTAAACCCTCCCAAACAGCTCCAGCAAACCTGCCGACAAATATATTGGTCCCCCTGATGTTCAGGTGTAACTCGTCATTTGTACAGGTTACAGCTTCCCCAGAGAGATCCCAATGATCCATACATCTGAACCCTGCCTTCTGCACCAGTTTCCCAGCCACACATTCACCTGCCAGATCATCATATTCTTCCCCTCACTGGCACAAGCAGCAATCTAGAGATTACTACCCTGGAGGTCCTGTTTCTCAGTTTTCTAACTTGCTACCCACAGTCTCTCTTCAGGTAATCCCCCTCTCCCTTGAGAATGCCATGGACCTGATCTGTGACAGCGATGACCCTGATACTTAGATGGCAATGTACCATTTGGGTGTCTCTTCCGTGCCAAAAGAAACTCACCTCTGTTCCTCTGACGAAGATACCTCTTTATCAACACAGCAGTCCTCTCCACCTCTCTGCTCTTCTGAGCCACAGCTCCAGACTCAGTGTCGGAGCCCTGATCACCATGGCTCCTCCCGGTAGGTGGTCCCCCTCAACAGTACAACACCATAAGACTTAGGAGCCGAATTAGGCCATACAGCTCATCGAGTCTGCTCTGCCATTCCATCATGGCTGATCCCAGATTCCACTCAACCCTATAAACCTGCCTTTTTGCCATATCCTTTGATGTTCAGACCAAACAGAAAACTATCAACTTCTGCCTTAAATATACCTACAGACTTGGCCTCCACTGCAGTCTAAGGCAGCACAGATTCACCACTCTTTGGCTAAAATAGTTCCTCCTTACTTCTGTTTTAAAAGGTCGCCACTTCATTTTGAGGCTGTGCCTCTTGTCCTGGATAGCCCACCATAGGGAATATCCTCTCTATATCCACCTTATATAGTCCTTTCAACCTTCGGTAGGTTTCAATGAGATCGCCATGCATTCTTCTAATTTCCAGTGAGTACAGGCCCAAAGCTGCCACACACACTTTCATATGTTAATCCCTTCAGTCCCAGAATCATCCTTGTAAACCTCCTCTAGACTCTCTCTGATGACAACACATCCTTTCTGAGATATGGGGCCCAAAACTCCAAGTGCAGCCTGACTAGGTCTTATAAAGGCTCAGCATTATCTCCTTGCTTTTATATTCTATTCCCTTTGAAATAAATGCCAATATTGCATTTGTCTTCTTTACCACAGACTCAGCCTATAAATGAACCTTCTGGGAGTCTTGCACAAGGACTCCCAAGACCCTCTGCACCTCTGATGTTTGAACCTTCTCCCCATTTAGATAATAGTGCACACTATTGTTCTTTTTACCAAAATGCATTATCGTATATCTCCCAACACTGTATTCCATCTGCCACTTTTTTGCCTATTCTTCCACTTTGTCCAAGTCCTGCTGCAATCGCATTGCTTCCTTAGCACTACCTACCCCTCCACCTATCTTCATATCATCCATAAACTTTGCCACAAAGCCATCAATTCCATTATCCAAATCATTGACAAACAATGTGAAAAGTAGTGGTCCCAATACCATCCCCTGAGGAACACCACTAGTCACTGGCAGGCAATCAGAAAAGGCCCCTTTTATTCCCACTCACTGCCTCCTGCCTGTCAGCCATTCCGCTATCCATGCCAGTAACTTTCCTGTAATGCCACAGGATTTTATCTTGTTAAGCAGCCTCATGTGTGGCACCTTATCAATTGCCTTCTGAAAATCCAAGTAAATGACATCTACTGACTCCTTTGTCCACCTTTGAAGAACTCCAACAGCTTTGTCAGGCAAGATTTCCCTTTACAGAAACCATGCTGACTTTGACTTATTTTATAATTCGTCTCCTAGTACCCTGAAACCTCACCCTTAATAATAGACACCTACTTTCCTAACTACTGAGGTTAGGCTAACAGGCCTATAGTTATAATTTCCTTTTATTTGCTTTCCCTCCTTTTTAGAGTGGAGTGACATTTGCAATTTTCCAGTCCTCTGGGACCATGCCAGAATCAAGTGATTCTTGAAAGATCATGACCGATGCATCCGTTATCTCTTCAGCAACCTCTCTCAGGACTCCGGGATGCAGTCCATCTGGCCCAGGTGACTAACCCATCTTAGTTTGCCTCACACGTTTTCCTTTGTAATAGCAAGGGCACTCACTCCTGCTCCCTGACACTTACAGGTCTCTGGCACACTGCTAGTGCCATCCAGTTAAGAAGGATCCAAAGTACCCATTCAGTTCATCTGCCATTTCTTTGTCCCCCGTTACTACATCACCAGCATCATTTTCCAGTGGTCCAATATCAACTCTCACCTCCCTTTTACTCTTCATATAACTGAAAAAAACATTTAGTATCCTTCTTTATAGTACTGGCAGGCTTGCCCTCATATTTCACCTTTTCCCTTCTTATAGCTCTTTTAGTTGCTTTTTGTTGGATTTTAAAAGCTTCCCAATCATCCAACCTCCCATTCACTTTTGCTACCTTATAAGTCCTTTCCTTGACTTTTAGGCAGTCTTTAACTTCCTTTGTCAGCTATGGTTCCCTAGCCCTGCACCTTGAATAGTTTTGGAGAGTTCTCTCCAGAGAGGGATAGGAGCAGACAATTTGGGATAACATTTAATTGGGGTGGGGGAAATATGATGCTATTAGGCAGAAACTTGGGAACATAAATTGGGAACTGACGTTCACAGGGAAATGGTTCAGGGAATATTTGCATAGCGTTCTGCATAGGTATGTTCCATTGAAGCAGGGGAAGGATGGTAGGGTAAAAGAACCATTGTATACAAATGTAGAAAATCTAGTTAAGAAGAAAAAAAAGCTTACGAAAGGTTCAAGAAACTAAGTACAGTTAGAGCTCTAGAAAATTACAAGGTTGCCAGGAAGGGGCTTAAGAATGAAGTTAGGAGAGCTAGAAAGGGATATGAGAAGGCCTTGGCAAGCAGGATTAAGGAAATCCCCAAGGCATTCTACAAGTATGTGAAGAACAAGAGGATGAGCCATGTGAGAATTGGACCAATCAGGTGCGAAAGTGGAAACATGTGCATGGAGTTGGAGGAGGTAGTGGAGGTACTTAATGAATACTTTGCTTCAGTATTCACCATGGAAAAGGACCTTGGAAATTCTGGGGATGACTTACAAGGATGAAATGCTTGAGTGTATAAACATTAAGAAAGAGGATATACTGGAGCTTTTGAGAGAGTTCAGAGGAGATTTACAAGGATGTTGTCTGGATTGGAGAGTGTGCCTTATGAGAATGGGTTGAGTGAACTTGGCCTTTTCTTTTTGGATCGACAGAGGATGAGGGGTGACCTGATTAAGATGATGAAAGGCACTGACTGTGTGGATAGCCAGAGGCTTTATCCTACGACTGAAATGGCTAACACGAGCAATTATGCTATGAATTCAATTTATGATCATTGTCTCCCAAAGGTTCCTTTATCTTAAACCCTCTAATAAAATCTGGATTATTACACATCACCCAATCCAAGTCAGCCTTTCCACAGGTAGGCTCAAGCACAAACTGCTCTAAAAAGCCATCTCACAGGTATTCAATAAATTCCCAATCTTGTGATCCGACACCAAACTGATTTTACCCATCCCCTTGCATATTAAAGTCCTCCATTACATTTGTGACATTACCCTTATTGCATGCCTTTTCCAGCTCCCTTTGCAATCTCAACCCCATACCCTGGCTGTTATTTGGAAGCCTATATATGATTCCCATAATGTCTTTTTCTACCCTTGCATTTTCTTAACTCCACCCACAAAGATTCAACATTCTCTGACCCTATGTCACCTCTTTCTAAAGATGTAATTCCATCTCTTACCAACAGAGCCACACCACCACCTATGCCTTCCTGCCTGTCCTTTCAATACAAAATATATCCTTATAGCCTTCTTCCAGATACGACTCAGTGTTCCCACATCATACTGACTAATCTCTATCTGCGCCACAAGTTTCTCCACCTTATTCCGAATGCTACTTGTATTTAAATACAGCACCTTCAGTCTCACATTCTTCACCATTCAGAATTTTGCTTCTGTTGTACAATTTAACTCTTGGCTCTGTCTGCATTTGTAACCATTGTCTTGTCCTTCCTTACATTCAGATTACACCCATCATCTACTTAGCTCCATCATACTGTCCCCATCCACCTGTCATATTAATTTAAACCACTCCCAACAGCTCTAGTAAACCTGCCTGCAAGAACATTGGTCCCCCTCGGATTCAATGCCACCGTCCCTTTTGTACAGGTTACACCTGCCCTAGAACCAGTCCCAACTATCCAGAAATCTGAATCCCTGCCCCCTGGTCCAATTCTTCATCTATGCATTTATCAGTCACCTTATTCTACTCCATTCCTCACTGTTGTGCAGCACAGGCAGCAATCCTGAGATTACTACCCTTGAGGTCTTGCTAACTCCCTGTATTGTTTTCAGGACCTTCTCCCTTTTTCTGCCCCAGTCATTGGTACCAATACGTACAACTTCTGGCTGCTCACCCTCCCATTTCAGGATAGCGTGGACATGTTCACAAACATCGCGGACCCTGGCAACTACCATCCATGTTTCTTTTTCACGTCTACACAGTCCCCCATTACTGCTGCCATCCTCTTCAGTTCCCTACCCTTCTGAGTCACAGGGCCAGACTCAGTGCCAGAGACACGACAGCTGTTGCTTCCGCCAGGTAGGTGAGCCCCCCCCAACAGCACTCAAAATGGAGTATTTATTGTTGCAGGGGGCGGCACAGGGGTGCTCTCCACTGCCTGATGTTCTCCCTTCCCTCTTCTGACAGTTACCCATTTATCTGTCTCCTGTTGCATAGGGGTGACCACTTCCCTGTCTATCACCTCTTCACTTTCCCTAACAAGCTGAAGGTCATTGAGATGAAGCTCCATTTCGTTAACACTTTCCAAAGAGCTGCATCTAAAGTTGTGTACCTATTATTGAAGGAAATAGCCACAGATGTACTCTGCTCTGGCTGTACATTTCCCCTCCTTCTCCTGACAGTTACCCAGTTACCTATCTCCTGAAATCTAGTGGTGAATGCCTCCCTGTAGCTCCTGTCTATCACCTCCTCATTCTCCCGTATGAGTCGAAGGTCATGGAGCTGCTGCTCCAGTTCCTTAATATATTCTCTGAGAAGCTGCAACTCTCCGCACATGGTGCTGATGTGTTTATCCAGGAGAATGGACGTCTCCCAGACTTTTCACAACCCACACACAGTAGAAAACACTGCCCCAGAGCCACTCTCACTAAACTACTATGCCCTAACAGATGAGGAATGAACAAATAACAAAAAGAGATTAACTTACCAAATACTTTACTTTGACCAAGCTCAATGAGTCAAAGCCACTCTAAACACTGGCACACTCAAAAGAATGGCCGCTCCACTTGCACTTGTGTTATTTTTGTTTGCCCTTTCCAATGAATCCTTCTCAGTGACAGGTTGCAGCTAAACTCTGAGAAATTGCTGCAAGGCTCGACCTTTTAAATCTTGATCGCGGATCTGATTGAAAAGGTAGCTCTATTTATGCATTCCTGCTCAGCTATTGGTTGCAGCCAAACTGTCGTAGAAATCCTCCAGCATTTTGTGTGTGTGGAACCAAACACAATAGGATCCTTCCACCTCCCATGCTGAGCGGGCCCTCTCCCACTCTCCACTACCCCCTCTACCTGAAATACACTGTGGACAACAGCAGCTATATTTTATACTGAGAGGGTTATCCCCCACCTCTATCCCAAATGTACGACAATGTCTAGATTTCATGAGGAGTTTGAGGAGATTTGATATCTCACCAAATTCACAAATTTCTACAGATGTACTGTGGAGAACATGCTAACTGGTTACATAACCAGCTCATATGGAAAGACCACTCTACAGGATTAGATAAAGCTGCAGGAAGTTGCAAACTCTACCGTCTCCACCACAGGCACCAGACTCCCCAGCATCAAGAACACCTCCAAAAGGCAACATCCATTATTAAGGGTGCCCAAAGTCCCACACCCAATGTTTCAGGAACAGCTTCTTTCCCTCCATCAGATTTCTGAACTGTCAATGAACCCTTGAACACCATTTCCCTATTTTTTAAACTCTTTTTGCACTGCTTACTGATAGTAATGTTTTATATATTTCTTATTGTAATTTAGTTTTTTTATTATGTATTGCAATATACTGTTGCCAAAAACAACAAATTTCATGACATATGTCAGTGACATTAAACCTGATTAAACATAGAAAACCTACAGCACAATATAGGCCCTTTGGCCCACAAAGTTGTGCCGAACATGTCCTTACCTTAGAAATTACTAGGCTTACCCATAGCCCTCTATTTTTCTAAGCTACATGTATCTACCCAAAAGTCTCTTAAAAGACCCTATCGTATCCACCTCTACCACTGTTGCTGGCAGCCCATTCCATGCACTCACCACCCTCTGCGTAAAAAAACTTAAACCGACATCTCTGTACCTACTCCCCAGCACCTTAAACCTGTGTCCCCTTGTGGCAACCATTTCAGCCCTGGGAAAAAGCCTTTGACTATCCACACGATCAATGCCTCTCATCATCTTATACACCTCTATCAGGTCACCTCTCATCCTTCGTCGCTCCAAGGAAAAATGGCCAAGTTCACTCAAACTGTTTTCTTAAGGCATGCTCCCCAATCCAGGCAACATCCTTGTAAATCTCCTCTGCACCTTTTCTATGGTTTCCACATCCTTCTTGTAGTGAGGCAACCAGAACTGAGCACAGTAATCCAAGTGGGGTCTGACCAAGGTCCAATATAGCTGCAACATTACCTCTCGGCTCCTAAATTCAATTCCACGATTAATGGAGGCCAATACACCGTATGCCTTCTTAACCACAGAGTCAACCTGCGCAACTGCTTTGAGTGTCCTATGGACTCGGACCCCAAGCTCCCTCTGATCCTCCACACTGCCAAGAGTCTATATTACTATACTGTACTATATTCTGCCATCATATTTGACCTACCAAAATGAACCACTTCACACTTATCTAGGTTGGACTCCATCTGCCACTTCTCAGTCCAGTTTTGCATTCTATCAATGTCCTACCGTAACCTCTGACAGCCCTCTACACTATTCACAAAACCTTTGTGTCACCAACAAACTTACTAACCCATCCCTCCACTTCCTCATCCAGGTCATTTATAAAAATCACAAAGAATAAGGGTCCCAGAACAGATCCCTGAGGCACACCACCGGTCACCGGCCTCCATGCAGAATATGAGCCACTTGTCTTCTGTGCCTTCTGTGGACAAGCCAGTTCTGGATCCACAAAGCAATGTCCCCTTGGATCCCATGCTTCCTTACTTTCTCAATAAGCCTTATCAAATGCCTTGCAGAAATCCATGTACACCACAGATACGGCTCTTCCTTCATCAATGAGTTTAGTCATATTCTCAAAAAATTCAATCAGGCTCATAAGGCACGACCTACCCTTGACAAAGCCATGCTGAATATTCCTAATCATATTATACCTCTCCAAATGTTCATAAATCCCGCCTCAGGATCTTCTCCATCAATTTCTGTATAAAAATGATTCTGTATAAAAAGTATGCAAGGCAACTTTTTCAGTGTAACTCAGTACAAGTGACAATACCAACAAATCTATCACCAAACACAGGCTTTCGAGTCAACAGTCACCAATAAACCCAACAAGGGATTCCGAAGTAATTACCAGAAGTATCAATAACACATCATTACTTAAATAGCATTAGGTGAACATAGCCCAGCACATCACACAAACCAATCTTCCATCCTTGGACTCACTTTACACCACACGCTGTCGGAGCAGTGCTGCCAGGATAATCAAGGACATGACCCACCCAGCCAACACACTTTTTGTCCCTCTTCCCTCCGGGAGAAGGTTCAGGAGCTTGAAGATTCGTATGGCCAGATTTGGGAACAGTTTCTTTCCAACTGTGATAAGACTGCTGAACGGATCCTGACCCGGATCTGGGCCGTACCTCCCAAATATCTGGACCTGACTTGCACTACCTTACTTTCCCTTTTCTATTTTCTAATTATGGTTTATAATTTAAATTTGTATTATATTTGCTTCGATTTGTACTTCAGGGAGCGCGAAGCACAGAATCAAATATCGCTATGATGATTGTACACTCTAGTATCAATTGTTTGGTGACAATAAAGTAAAGGTACTTAACTACGGGAGCTAAACGTGCAGAGAAAAGGGCTGTGGTAGACAGAATTGAATGGATTTTTAAGCAGGAGTCTTCAACCCTTTGGTACATTCTCAATCATCCAGTATAGCCACAGTATCTACAATATCTATCTTGTAGATATCTATCAATATCATATATAACATGTGTAATCAACTCCCTCAGCATTACCGATCACTGACCAGCCAACCCTCTCCCAAGTCAAAATCTCACACTCGTTGCCCCTCACACGGCACAACCCCTCCACTTGTTACTGTTCACACACACCCTCACATCAGACACAACCTGTTACCCCTCACACACTCCCTGCCCAACACACAAATTCCCCACTCATTACCCCTCGCACAGCCCCTGCCCACCAGACACAATCCACCCCACTCATTACCCCTCGCACAGCCCCTGCCCACCAGACACAATCCACCCCACTCATTACCCCTCGCACAGCCCCTGCCCACCAGACACAATCCACCCCACTCATTGTCCCACACACCAGATATAAACGCCACATTTGTTACCCCTCCACACACCCTCACACCAGACACAATCTTCCACAACACCCAACCATGTCTTCCTTCGTCAGCCCCCCACCCTCACCGGCCTCACACCCCATCAGCCCTCGCTAGTCCCCCTTCACCAGCCCCTCAACCCATGATCACCCCCCCCCCCCGTCAGTTCCCCTCACCCACCCACACCCGGTCACCCCTTGTAAGTTCCTCCCTTCCACTTCATCACTACCGCTGGTTCCCGTCACCCCCATCAGTCCCCCTACTCTAACTCACCACACAGCTTGTCACCCCTTGCCAGTACCTCCACCCTCACCCAAACCCGGTCACTCCTCGAAAGTTTGTCCCACCCACCTCATCACCCCTTCAGGTTCCCCTCACCCACCCACACCCCGAAACCCCTCATCTGTCCCCCTACTCTAATCCACCTCATAGCCCGTCACCCCTCGCCAGTCCCTCCACCCTAAAATGCCCCACACCCGGTCACCCCTCGCCAGTCCCCTCCCACCCTAAAGCGCCCCAAACCCGGTCACCCCTCGCCAGTCTCCCCCACCCTAAAACGATACACACCTGGTCACCCCTCGCCGGTCCCCCCCCACCCTAAAACGATCCACACCCGGTCACCCCTCGCCAGTCCCCCCACCCTAAAACGCCCCACACCCAGTCACCCCACGCCAGTCTCCCCCACCCTAAAACGATCCACACCCGGTCACCCCTCGCCAGTCCCCCCCACCCTAAAACGCCCCACACCCAGTCAACCCTCGCCAGTCACCCCACCCTAAAACGCCCCACACCCAGTCACCCCTCGCCAGTCTCCCCCACCCTAAAACGCCCCACACCCGGTCACCCCTCGCCGGTCTCCCCCACCCTAAAATGCCCCACACCCGGTCACCCCTCGCCAGTCACCCCCACCCTAAAATGCCCCACACCCGGTCACCCCTCGCCAGTCCCCCCACCCTAAAACGCCCCATACTCGGTCACCCCTCGCCTGTCTCCCCCCACCCTAAAACGCCCCATACTCGGTCACCCCTCGCCAGTCTCCCCCCACCCTAAAACGCCCCATACTCGGTCACCCCTCGCCAGTCACCCCCACCCTAAAACGCCCTACACCCGGTCACCCCTCACCAGTCTCCCCCACCCTAAAACGCCCCACACCCGGTCACCCCCACCCTAAAACGCCCCACACCCGGTCACCCCTCGCCAGTCCCCCCACCCTAAAACGCCCCATACTCGGTCACCCCTCGCCAGTCTCCCCCCACCATAAAACGCCCCACACCCGGTCACCCCTCGCCAGTCCCCTCCCACCCTAAAGCGCCCCAAACCCGGTCACCCCTCACCAGTCTCCCCCACCCTAAAACGCCCCACACCCGGTCACCCCTCGCCAGTCCCCCCACCCTAAAACGCCCCATACTCGGTCACCCCTCGCCAGTCTCCCCCCACCCTAAAACGCCCCACACCCGGTCACCCCTCGCCAGTCCCCCCACCCTAAAACGCCCCATACTCGGTCACCCCTCGCCAGTCTCCCCCCACCCTAAAACGCCCCACACCCGGTCACCCCTCGCCAGTCCCCCCACCCTAAAACGCACCCACACCCGGTCACCCCTCACCAATCTCCCCCCACCCTAAAACGCCCCACACCCGGTCACCCCCACCCTAAAACGCCCCACACCTGGTCACCCCTCACCAGTCTCCCCCCACCCTAAAACGCCCCACACCCGGTCACCCCCACCCTAAAACGCCCCACACCCGGTCAACCCTCGCCAGTCCCCCCACCCTAAAACGCCCCATACTCGGTCACCCCTCGCCAGTCTCCCCCCACCCTAAAACGCCCCACACCCGGTCACCCCCACCCTAAAACGCCCCACACCCGGTCACCCCCACCCTAAAACGCCCCACACCTGGTCAACCCTCGCCAGTCCCCCCACCCTAAAACGCCCCATACTCGGTCACCCCTCGCCAGTCCCCTCCCACCCTAAAACGCCCCACACCCGGTCACCCCTCGCCAGTCTCCCCCACCCTAAAACGCCTCACACCCGGTCACCCCTCGCCAGTCTCCCCCACCCTAAAACGCCTCACACCCGGTCACCCCTCGCCAGTCTCCCCCCACCCTAAAACGCCCCACACCCGGTCACCCCCACCCTAAAACGCCTCACACCCGGTCACCCCTCGCCAGTCCCCCCACCCTAAAACGCCCCATACTCGGTCACCCCTCGCCAGTCCCCTCCCACCCTAAAACGCCTCACACCCGGTCACCCCTCGCCAGTCTCCCCCACCCTAAAACGCCTCACACCCGGTCACCCCTCGCCAGTCTCCCCCACCCTAAAACGCCTCACACCCGGTCACCCCTCGCCAGTCTCCCCCCACCCTAAAACGCCCCACACCCGGTCACCCCCACCCTAAAACGCCTCACACCCGGTCACCCCTCGCCAGTCCCCCCACCCTAAAACGCCTCACACCCGGTCACCCCTCGCCAGTCTCCCCCACCCTAAAACGCCTCACACCCGGTCACCCCTCGCCAGTCTCCCCCCACCCTAAAACGCCCCACACCCGGTCACCCCCACCCTAAAACGCCTCACACCCGGTCACCCCTCGCCAGTCCCCCCACCCTAAAACGCCCCATACTCGGTCACCCCTCGCCAGTCCCCTCCCACCCTAAAACGCCTCACACCCGGTCACCCCTCGCCAGTCTCCCCCACCCTAAAACGCCTCACACCCGGTCACCCCTCGCCAGTCTCCCCCCACCCTAAAACGCTTCACACCCGGTCACCCCTCGCCAGTCTCCCCCACCCTAAAACGCCTCACACCCGGTCACCCCTCGCCAGTCTCCCCCACCCTAAAACGCCCCACACCCGGTCACCCCTCGCCAGTCTCCCCCACCCTAAAATGCCCCACACCCGGTCACCCCTCGCCAGTCTCCCCCCACCCTAAAACGCCCCACACCCGGTCACCCCTCGCCAGTCTCCCCCCACCCTAAAACGCCTCACACCCGGTCACCCCTCGCCAGTCTCCCCCCACCCTAAAACGCCTCACACCCGGTCACCCCTCGCCAGTCTCCCCCCACCCTAAAACGCCCCACACCCGGTCACCCCTCGCCAGTCTCCCCACCCTAAAACGCCTCACACCCGGTCACCCCTCGCCAGTCTCCCCCCACCCTAAAACGCCCCACACCCGGTCACCCCTCGCCAGTCTCCCCCCACCCTAAAACGCCCCACACCCGGTCACCCCTCGCCAGTCTCCCCCACCCTAAAACGCCCCACACCCGGTCACCCCTCGCCAGTCTCCCCCACCCTAAAACGCCTCACACCCGGTCACCCCTCGCCAGTCTCCCCCACCCTAAAACGCCTCACACCCGGTCACCCCTCGCCAGTCTCCCCCCACCCTAAAACGCCTCACACCCGGTCACCCCTCGCCAGTCTCCCCCACCCTAAAACGCCTCACACCCGGTCACCCCTCGCCAGTCTCCCCCACCCTAAAACGCCTCACACCCGGTCACCCCTCGCCAGTCTCCCCCACCCTAAAACGCCTCACACCCGGTCACCCCTCGCCAGTCTCCCCCACCCTAAAACGCCTCACACCCGGTCACCCCTCGCCAGTCTCCCCCCACCCTAAAACGCCCCACACCCGGTCACCCCTCGCCGCCCCTCTTACAAATCTATCCGTCTCCAGTCAATGCCGCAAAACGTCGTAAATGCATGCCGGATGAATTTACGGCGGCCGTTGCCCATGGCAATTAGCTCCAGGGGGCGTGAACCCGCCGGAATAACAGGTGAGGCGGCAGAGCGGAGTGTGGAGGGGATCCTATATAAAACAGCGAGGGATCGGGGATTGAGTGCGGAGGGAATCGGACTTAAAACAGTATTTTATCGCCTTGGTGAGAGATCGGGGATTGCAGAGCGGAGTGTGGAGGGAATCCGATATAAATCAGATATTTATTGCCTTGGTGAGGGTGGGGCTGCAGGGTTGAATGCAACCCTCTCATTCAAGCTCTGTCCCACGGCAGCACTGATATAGAATTAAATACAGCCTCCTTCAGGGGGACAGGTGCTGGAAACACACTCACACAGATATATACATATACCCATCCTCACACTCACATAATGCTCACACCAACCTCTCCCTCTCTTTCTTTGTCACACACACAGGACTGGAAAATTCCAGTGGGCCAGCCAGCATCTGTGGTGATGTGGACAGTTGTTGTGTTGGGCCAGAACCTGTAACAAGATGACATTAGATTTAAAGCAGGATTTTTGGTGCCAAACTGATGAGTGTCCTAGATCATTTCACTTGCCACTTGTCTGAATTGATTACACAGCCTACACATGCACTTTGAAGGACTTGTGTGTCAGTGTTATTTTTGTTTGCACAATTTTCTTTTGCACATTGGTTGTTTGTTAGTCTTTGTTTATGTAGAGTTTTTAATTAATTATATTGTATTTTTTATTTCTTTGTAAATGCCTGCAAGAAAATGAATCTCAAAGCAATATACACTATATGGTGACATAAAACCACTTTTACAATAAATTTACTTTAACTTTTGAATTTAACAACTTGGCAGCACTGAACACATCTCTAATTCACTTTAAGAAATATTACATGGGATATTACAAAAAGCAAAACCCTAATCACTAGTTTAACAGCACGATGACCAGCTTGCAATAAAATGGACTTTTTTGTTCTAATTGTGTTCTTGAAAACAAATGTGTACAATTTATGTAGCAAACACGAGGAAATCTGCAGATGCTGGAAATTCAAACAACAACACACACAAAATGCTGGTGGAAAACTGCCACACAGATGCCTTGTGCAGGAAGGCACAGAGTCGACTGTACTTCCTTAGAAGGTTGGCGTCATTCAATGTCTGTAGTGAGATGCTGAAGATGTTCTATAGGTCAGTTGTGGAGAGCGCCCTCTTCTTTGTGGTGGCGTGTTGGGGAGGAAGCATTAAGAAGAGGGACGCCTCACGTCTTAATAAGCTGGTAAGGAAGGCGGGCTCTGTTGTGGGCAAAGTACTGGAGAGTTTAACATCGGTAGCTGAGCGAAGGGCGCTGAGTAGGCTACGGTCAATTATGGATAACTCTGAACATCCTCTACATAGCACCATCCAGAGACAGAGAAGCAGTTTCAGCGACAGGTTACTATCGATGCAATGCTCCTCAGACAGGATGAAGAGGTCAATACTCCCCAATGCCATTAGGCTTTACAATTCTACCGCCAGGACTTAAGAACTTTTAAAAAGCTATTATTAATGCTTTTTGAGATAGTGATTTAGATGCATATCATATTTTTTACTGAGTTAAGTATTGTATGTAATTAGTTTTGCTACAACAAGTGTATGGGACATTGGAAAAAAGTTGAATTTCCCCATGGGGATGAATAAAGTATCTATCTATCTATAGGGAGAAGTGCTGTCGACGTTTCAGGCCGCGACCCTTCATCAGGACTAACCGAAAGAAAAGATAGTAAGAGATTTGAAAGTAGTGGGGGGAGGGGGAAATGCAAAATGATAGGAGAAGACCGGAGGGGGTGGGATGAAGCTAAGAGCTGGAAAGGTGATTGGTGAAAGTGATACCGAGCTGGAGAAGGGAAAGGATCATGGGATGGGAGGCCTCAGGAGAAAGAAAGGAGAGGGGGAGCACCAGCGGGAGATGGAGAACAGGCAAACAACTAAATATGTCAGGGATGGGGTAAGAAGGGGAGGAGGGGCATTAACAGAAGTTAGAGAAGTCAATGTTCATGCCATCAGGTTGGAGGCTACCCAGCCGGTATATAAGGTATACCTAGTGTATTTGTGACACTAGTTCGTTAATTTTCTCAAACATTCTCAATGGCCAGATTTGACTATTTTTCAACATAATGGTTAATATTTGTTATCTACCCTTATGGAGTCAAAGAGCACTACAGTATGGAAATGGATGCTTTGGCCCATCCAGTCCATGCTGAACTATGATTCTGCCTGGTCCCATTGACTTGCACCCAGACCATACTTCTCTCATCCATATACCTGTTCAAAGTTGTCTTAAATGATGAAATAAAACCAACATCCATCACGTCCACTGGCAGCCCATTCCACACTCTCGCCAGCCTCCGTGTTCCCCTTAAACTTTTCACCCTTAACCCATAACCTCTAGTTCTGGTCTCATCTAACCTCAGTGGAAAAAGCCTGCTTGCATTTTAAAGTTCAAAGTAAGTTCATTATCAAAGTACATATACGTCACTATATACAACCCTGAGATTAGTGTACTTGTGGGCATACTCAATAAATCCATAATAGAATACAACCGTAATAGAATCAATGAAAAACCACACCAACTTAGGCATTCAACCAGTGTGCAAAAGACAACAAACTGTACAAATACAAAAAGAAAGAAATAATAAATAAATAAAGCAATGAATATCAAGAATATGAGATGAAGAGTCCTTGAAGTGAGTCCATTGGTTGTGGGAACATTTCAATGATAGGGCAATGAAGTTGAGTGAAGCTATCCCCTTTGGTTCAAGAGCCTGATGTTTGAGGGGTAATGACTGTTCCTGAACCAGTAGGTGTGAGTCCTGAGGCTTCTGTACCTCCTTTCCAATGGTAGGAGCGAGAAGAGAGCATAGCCTGCACACATCTATACAGGTTTGTCAAAGTTTTAGATGTCATGCTGAATCTTCACAAACTTTTAAGGAAGTAGAGGCGCTGTCTGCTTTCTTCGCAATTGCACTTACATGCTGGCCCCCGGATAGATCCTCTGAAATAGTAACACTGCAGGATTTAAAGTTGCTGACTGCTCCATATTTGATCTTCTGATGAAGGTTGGCTCATGGACCTCTGGTTTCCTCCTCCTGAAGTCAATAATCAGCTCCTTGTTCTTGCTGATGAGGTTATTGTTATGGTACCTCTGAGCCAGATTTTCAGATCTTGTCGAACACGCAGAAGTTGAGAGGGTTAACCGTTTCTTTTCTCACAGATGCAGAAACGCTGTTCTGCTGTTCTTTCCCAAATTGAGAGAAGCTGTAAAGCAGAGTTTCATCTGGGGTCCAATAAATTCCAGGAAGTCTGTGGATGGGAAAACATTACACCTTTATTTTCACTAATCTCTAACTGAAATATAGCATTTCTTTCAATTTCAAACGTAGGCAACAATCCACAGTAGTATTAGCAGTACCTCTGACTTTGTCACCAACAGGAATCACAGAGATTTTCATATCACATTACAGTTTTTAGAAATATCTCAAAATATTGCTCATCACGACTTGTTATTTAAAGCGTTAATAAAGCATATATTTACTATATCACAATTTTTAAAATTTTGATAACTATTTCAATATAATTGCTTTCCGTCAAAGCCGACCCTTGAGAGCCGCTGCAATCCATAGGCGGGCTAGCTATGTCATTGTAACACATTGCAATATAACACCACTGAAATCTACACGGCAACTTTTGAATGATGGTTTATAGAAGTTTAAAGGTAGTTGACAGACCAACATGAGGTGCACTAACGCCACCTACTGACGTGAAGTGCGAAGCAAAAAGTCACTATGTATACCTACCCATGTGCTACCCACAGCGCTGAAATAACGACACGCAGACTAGTTTCAAACTTCGCGGCGCTGGCATTTAATCCCTAGCGTCAGGGGTGCATTACCAAAGACTCCCCCCCCGGCTCGCCTGCGCAGAAAGTGGGTCGCCACACCCACTAAATCCACTCCCCCACAAAAACCTTGAATAATATCTAAAAGCCCAATGCTTTTCAGAAAATCAAATATTCACTTACATGCATTACGATGGTCCACGTTAAACTGTGCCTGCCCCAAAGACGTTTCCTTTGCAACTCCTAGGATCTGCACCGTTTCTTGGCAAGTGCATTCCCCACAAATGTATCGTACAGACTAATTCTGAACAAGGAATTAAAATTAAGTACATGCGCAGTACGGAGGATTTGTTGTCCGTGCTAAGCATTTTGGGAAGGCGGGAGCTTAAAAATCATCATTGGTGGACATTAAGAAAGTATCACTCCTAGACAGCTTGCTTATCGTTAATGTGTGGACACTTATTCAATTTTTTCTTCCGGTACTGAAGTAACAACTTACTAAGATGAGAAGATCGGCTGCTCCGAGCCAGCTCAGCGGCAATGTGGCTAAAAGAATGAAATTCATCCCTCCCGGCAAAACCACTAATCGTGCGCCTGTGTCAGGGGACACCAGACTCTTGAACAGGAACGAGGTACTGTATAAAATAAACTTCTGTCACATCTAATTGGAAATTAGGAGCGAGAAACTGATTGCGATAGTCTAAGGCTTAAGTAATTTAGCCTTCCGGGTTTCTAAAGCTCGCGAAAGCATATTGGCAAAAGTCTTAAATATAGTTTTTAAATAAATATATTAAAATATTTTGTACTTGCTTCCCATAAATATTGCTCTGTGGCATAGTTTATTCTTTTGTGGACCACCTTGGTTTGTAAATTATATCAATATATATAATTTATATAAAATATATTTGTCAATTATTTTATGTACATATAGAAATGTCAACATTCTAGCTGTAATGGCTAATAAGAGAGGGTGTAATTTGAAGATGATTGGAGGAAATTATAGGGAGTATGTCAGAAGAAAGCTTTGTTTTTTACACATGGAGTGGTGGGAATGTTGAACGAGCTGCCAGGGTTGCTGGTAGAGACAGACATGCACATTTGGGACATTTAAGAAACTCTGGATTAAAAAAATGGAGGGTTATAGAGGAGGGAAGGGTTAGATCGAATTTGGAGTAGGTTAAAAGGATGGCACAACATTGTGGGCAGAAGGACCTGTATTGTGCTGTAATGTTATATATTCTATAGCAATACATATCTGCTTCAAAATCTATATATCTATCTACAATACAAACAGGGAGGAATTTCTTTAGCTAGAGGGTGGTAAATCTGTGGATTTCATTGCCACAGACTGCAGTGGAGGCCAAGTCATTGGGTATATTTAAAGCTTGATTAGTCAGGCTATTAAAGGTTAAAGATGAACTATGAAAGCAAGCTAGCAAATAATATTAAAGTGGACAGTAAAAGCTTTTTCAAGTATGTAATAAAAGAAAGATGAGAGTGGGTATAGGACCACTAGAAAATGAGGCCGGAGAAATAATAATGGGACAAGGGATGGCAGATGAACTAAATGAGTATTTTGCATCAGTCTGCACTGTGGAAGACACTAGCAGTGTGCCAGAATTTGTAGTATGTGAAAGAAGAGAAGTGGGTGCAGTTACTATTAGAAGGGAGAAGGTGCTCAAAAAGCTGAAAGACCTAAAGGTACATAAGTCACCCGGACCAGATGAACTGCACCCTAAGGTTCTGGAAGAGGTAGTGTTGGACATTGTGGTGGCATTAGTAATGATTTTTCAAAAATCATTGGATTCTGGCATGGTGCCAGAGGACTGGAAAATTGCAAATGTCACTCCACTCTTTAAGAAAGGAGGAATCAGATTCAGGTTTATTATCACCAGTATGTGATGTGAAATTTGTTAAATTAGCAATAGCAGTTCAATGCAATACATAATGTAGAAGAGAAAAAAATAAATATAAGTAAATCAATCACAGTATACATATATTGAATAGATTTAAAAAATCATGCAAAAACAGAAATATTGTATATTTTTTAAAAATAGTGAGGTAGTGTCCAAGGTTTCAATGTCCATTTAGGAATTAGATGGCATAGGGGAAGAAGCTGTTCCTGAATCGCTGAGCATGTGCCTTCAGGCTTCTGTATCTCCTACCTGATGGTAACAGTGAGAAAAGGGCATGCCCTGGGCGCTGGAGGTCCTTAATAATGAATGCTGCCTTTCTGAGACACTGCTCCTTGAAGATGTCCTGGGTACTTTGTAGGCTAGTACCCAAGATGGAGCTGACTAAATTTACAAGCCTCTGCAGCTTCTTTTGTTCCTGTGCAGTAGTCCCCCCATACCAGACAGTGATGCAGCCTGTCAGAATACTCTCCACGGTATAGCTATAGAAGTTTTTGAGTGTATTTGTTGACATACCAAATCTCTTCAAATTCCTAATGAAGTATAACCGTTGTCTTGCCTCCTTTATAACTTCATCAATATGTTGGGACCAGGTTAATTCCTCAGAGATCTTGACACCCAGGAACTTGAATCTGCTCACTTTCTCCACTTCTGATCCCTCTATGAGGATTGGTATGTGTTTCTTCGTCTTACCTTTCCTGAAGCCCACAATCCGCTCTTTCGTCTTACAGACATTGAGTTGCTGTGGCACCACTCCACAAGTTGGCATATCTTACTCCTGTACGCCCTCTCGTCACCACCTGAGATTCTACCAGCAATGTTTGTATTGTCAGCAAATTTATAGATGGTATTTGAGCTATGCCTAGCCACACAGTCATGTGTATAGAGAGAGTAGAGCAGTGGGCTAAGCACACACCCCTGAGGAGCGCCAGTGTTGGTCGCCAGAGAGAAGAATATGTTATCACCAATCTGCACAGTCATAACCAACTTCTCAAAGCATTCCATCACTGTCGATGTGAGTGCTACCGGGCGATAGTCATTAAGGCAGCCCACATTATTCTTCTTTGGCACTGGTATAATTGTTGCCTTTTTGAAGCAAGTGGGAACTTCTGCCTGTAGCAGTGAGCGGTTGAAAATGTCCTTGAATACTCCGGCTAGTTGGTTGGTACAGGTTTTCAGAGCTTTACCAGGAAGGCAGCAGAAAGGAAGTTATAGACCAGTTAGCCTGACATCAGAGGATGGGAAGATGTTAGGGTCAATTTTTAAGGGTGAGGTGATGGAATACTTCGTGACACAGGACAAGATAGGATAAAGTCAGCATGGTTTCCTTGAGGAAAAATCCTGCCTGGTGAGCCTGTTGGAATTCTTTGAGGTGATTACAAGTAGGAGAGATAAAGGGGCTGCAGGGGATGTTGTATATTTGGACTTTCAGAAGGCCTTTGACAAGGTGCCCCACATGAGGCTGCTTACCAAGTTAAGAGCCTGTGGTATTACCGGAAAGTTACTAAATCTGTTGGAGCATTGGCTGATTGGTAGGAGGCAGCGAGTGGGAATAAAAGGATCCTTTTCTGGTTGGCTGCCAGTGGCTAGTGGTGCTCCACATGGTTCGGTGTTGGGAACACTTTTTATGCTGTATATAAATGATTTAGTTTATGAAATAATTGGCTTTATTGCCAAGTTTTCAGATGATACGAAGATTGGTAGAGGGGTAGGTAGTGTTGAGGAAATGGGTTGGATGCCGAAGGACAGACAGATTAGGAGAATGGACAAGAAAGTGGCAAGTGAAATATAATGTTGGAAAATACATGGTCATGCACTTTGGTAGTAGAAATAAATGTGCAGACTGTTTTCTAAACGGGGAGAAAATCCAAAAATCTGAGATGCAAAGGGTCTTGGGAGTCCTTGTGCAGAACACCCTAAAGTCTAACTTGCAGGTTGAGTCGGTGCTGAGGAAGGCAAATGCCATGTTAGCATTCATTTCAAGAGGTCTAGAATACAAGAGCAGAGATGTGATGCTCAGGCTTTATAAGGCACTGGTGAGGCCTCACCTTGAGTATTGTGAACAGTTTTGGGCTCCTCATCTTAGAAGAGATGTGCTGGTGTTGGAGAGAATCCAGAGAAGGTTCACAAAAATGATTCCAGGATTGAAAGGGTTATCATATGAGGAACGTTTGATGGCTCTGGGTCTGTACTCACTGGAATTTAGGAGGATGAAAGGAGGATCTCATTGAAACCTTTCGAATGTTGAAAGGGCTAGACAGAGTAGATGTGGAAAGGATGTTTCCCATGGTGGGAGAGTCTTAAGACAAGAGGGCACAGTCTCAGGATAGAGAGGTGTCCATTCAAAACTGAGATGCAGAAAAATTTCTTTAGCAAGAAGGTGGTGAATTTGTGAACTATGTTGCCACATGCAGATGTGGAGGTCAGGTTATTGGGTGTATTTAAAGCAGAGATTGATAGGTTCTTGATTGGACATGGTATCAAAGATTACGGGGAGATGGCCAGGAAATGGATTTGAGGACGAGGGGAAAAAAAAGGATCAGCCATGATTGAATGGCGGAGCAGACTCAATGGGCCAAATGGCCTAATTCTGCTACTATGTCTTATGGTTATGGAGAGTTCAAAGGAAGCATAAATCAACCATGATAGCATGGCCGAGCAAATTCGATGGTCTGAATAGCTTAATTCTGATACTATATCTTATGGTAGGTGGTGGTGTGGAGATGGCACTACCAAAGGAGGTGTAAGGTGCTCCTTCCCTCCACTAATGTGCAGGTCACTCTTGGGCAAGGTGTAGCATCTGTTTAGCCCTCTGATCAGGGTCACATGAATCCATGGGAGCAGGTGATGGATGTTGTTGCCTTCCTGGCTATGATGCCAGGCAGACAATCTCTGAAACGTATTGATAATGGTTGGGCAGTCACTGTCCAGAAGAAGACAATTGCAAACTATTTCTATAGAAAAAATTGCCAAGTACAGCCATGGTCATGGGAGGACCATGATCACCCATGTTATATGACAGGGCACAAAACAAATGAATGAATGATGTCTTGTAGTCTTAAATATAGTGGGTTCCAGTAATTGGGTGATTGTTTATTTGCGGTAAAATCTTAAAGAACAAAAACAAATCAAGAAAATAGCCAGGATTTCCATCATTTATTTGGGACACTATGCCGGTTATATACAATCATAAAGTATAAGAACAAATTTATGCCATTTGGCCCATCACGTCTGCTCTGCCATTTCATCATGGCTGATCCAATTTTCCTCTCAGCCCCAATCTCCTACCTTCTCATATCCCTTCATGCCCTGACCAATCAAGAATCTATTAACCTCTGCCTTAAATATACATAACGACCTGGCCTCCACTGCTGTCTGTGGCAAGGAATTCCACATATTCACCACTCTCTAGCTAATGAAATTCCTCCTCATCTCCATTCTAAAAGGATGCCCCTCTATTCTGAGGATGTGTCCTCTGGTCTTAGACTCTCCCACCATAGGAAATATCCTGTCCACATCCACTCTATATCAAGGCCTTTCACCAATTGATATGTTTCAATGAGATCACTCCTCATTCTTCTGAATTCTAGAGAATACAGGCCCAGAGCCATAAAATGTTCTTCATATGACAAGCCATTCATTCTTGGAATAATTTTCGTGAACTCTCTCCAGTTTCAGAATTTCCATTCTAAGATAAGGGTTCCAAAACTGCTCACAATACTCCAAGAGATGCCTCAGCAGTGCGTTATAAAGTCTGAACATTACATCCATACTTTTATATTCTAGCCCTCTTGAAATGAATGCTAACATTCCTCACCACAGACTCAACCTGCAAATTAACCTTTAGGGAATCCTGCACAAGGTCTCCCAAATCCCTTTGTGCCTCAGGTTTTTTTTTCTCCATTCAGAAAATAATTGACTCTTTCATTTCTTCTACCAAAGTGCATGAACGTACACTTCCCAACATTGCATTCCATCTGCCAATTCTATGTCAATTAGGAGAATTCCTAATCTGTCGTAAATCCTTTTTTTAGGCTGTCTACTTCCTTAAAACTACCTATCTTTACATTGTCTTCAAACTTTGCAAGAAATCCATCAATTTCATCATCCAGATCGTTGACACTCAACATAAAAAGAATTGGTCCCAACACAGACCCCTGTGGACACTACTAGTCACCAGAAACCAGTCAGAAAAGGCTCCCTTTATTCCCAGTCTTAGCCTCCTGCCAATTAGCCACTGCTTTATTCATGCTAGAATCTTTCCCTGTAATACCATGGGCCTGTAGTTTGTTAAGCAGCCTCATAGACAATAGACAATAGGTGCAGAAGTAGACCATTCGGCCCTTTGAGCCTGCACCGCCATTTTGAGATCATGGCTGATCATCTACTATCAATACCCGGTTCCTGCCTTGTCCCCATATCCCTTGATTCCCCTATCCATAAGATACCTATCTAGCTCCTTCTTGAAAGCATCCAGAGAATTGGCCTCCACTGCCTTCCGAGGCAGTGCATTCCAAACCCCCACAACTCTCTGGGAGAAGAAGTTTTTCCTTAACTCTGTCCTAAATGACCTACCCCTTATTCTCAAACTATGCCCTCTGGTACTGGACTCTCCCAACATCTGGAACATATTTCCTGCCTCTATCTTGTCCAATCCCTTAATAATCTTATATGTTACAATCAGATCCCCTCTCAATCTCCTTAATTCCAGCGTGTACAAGCCCAGTCTCTCTAACCTCTCTGCGTAAGACAGTCCTGATATCCCAGGAATTAACCTCGTGAATCTACGCTGCACTTCCTCTACAGCCAGGATGTCCTTCCTTAACCCTGGAGACCAAAACTGTACACAATACTCCAGGTGTGGTCTCACCAGGGCCCTGTACAAATGCAAGAGGATTTCCTTGCTCTTGTACTCCTTCCCTTTGTAATAAAGGCCAACATTCCATTAGCCTTCTTCACTGCCTGCTGCACTTGCTCATTCACCTTCAGTGACTGATGAACAAGGACTCCTAGATCTCTTTGTATTTCTCCCTTACCTAACTTTACACCGTTCAGATAATAATTTGCCTTCCTGTTCTTGCTCCCAAAGTGGATAACCTCACACTTATTCACATTAAACGTCATCTGCCAAGTATCTGCCCACTCACCCAGCCTATCCAAGTCACCCTGAATTCTCCTAACATCCTCATCACATGTCACACTGCTACCCAGCTTAGTATCATCAGCAAATTTGCTGACACAACACTTTCCTATCTCCTATCAGAATCCTTTTACACATATTTACCTTTCCTACCCATCACCTCCCAGCTTCTTACTTCATCCCCCTTCTTGCACCCACCTGGCTTATCTTATTAACTTCTAGCTTATACTCCTTCCCCTCTCCCACCTTCTTAATCTGGCTTCTTCCCTCTTCCTTTCCAGGCCTTCCTTTCCTTTCCATGTGTGGCACCTTGTCAAAGGTCCTCTGAAAATCCAAATACACAACATCAACTGTTTTTTTCCCCTCCCCCCCCCATTTGTCTATCTTGAGTGGAGAGAAGAGTGGACCATGGGAGAAAGAGAAGGAGGAGAGGCACATTGGGAGGTCTATCTTGAATTGTCAGTCAAGATTTTCTCTTGAGGAAGCCATGCTGACAAGGCTTATTTTATCACGTGCCTCCAAGTACCCTGAGCCCTCATCCTTAATAATCGACTCCAACATCTCCCCAACCATGAGGTCAAAGTAACTGGCCTATAATTTCCTTTTTTCTGCCTCTCACCCTTCTTGAAGCATGGAGTGACATTTGCAATTTTCCACTCCTGTGGAACCATTCTAAAATCTGGCAATTCTTGAAAGATCTTTCCTAATGCCTCCATAATCTCTTTAGCCACCTCTTTCAGAACCCTGGGATGTACACCATCTGGTCCAGATAACTTATCTACCTTCAGACCTTTCAGTTTACCAAGAACCTTCTCCCTAGTTAGGGTAATTTCACACACTCATGCCCTGACACCTGGAAATTCCACAACACTGCGAGTGTCTTCCACAGGTAACTGGGGCAGAAAGGACTAGATAGGGTGGATGTGGAGAGGATGTTTCCAATGGTGGGGGTATCGAGAACTAGAGGGCACAACCTCAACATTGAGAGGCAACCCTTTAGAGCTGAGGAAAGGAGGAATTTATTTTTTTTAGCCAGAGAGTAATAAATCTGTGGAATGCTCTGCCACAGACTGCAGTGGAGGCTAAGTCTGTGCATACATTTAAGGAGGAAGTTGATAGTTTCCTGATCAGTCAGGGCATCAAAGGGCATGGCGAGAAGGCAGGTGTATGGGGTTGAGTGGGATCCGAGATACTCCATGATGGAATGGCAGAGCAGACTTGATGAGCTAAATGGCCTAATTTTGCTCCTATGTCTCATGGTCTTGTGGTCTAAAACTGTGCCTGAGCATTTCCTAACTCATTCAGTTGCGCGTGGTCATTAGCCACTACTCCGTGCTTAGAGCAAACATTTTTAAATAGCATCACTTGCGTGGTTGTATTCAATAAGTAGTGATTTTTGTCACTGAAAGTTGATGAGTTGTAATTAGTAAGACAATTCAGACATGAAGAGAAAATCTGCAGATGCTGGAAATCCAAGCAACACACACAAAATGCTGGAGGAACTCAGCAGGCCAGGCAGCATGTCTGGAAAAAAAGTAGTTGCTATTTCGGGCCAAGACCCTACATCAGGCCTGGAAAGGAAGAGGGAAGAAGCCAGATTAAGAAGGTGGGAGAGGGGAAGGAGTACAAGCTAGAAGTTAATAAGGTAAGCCAGGTGGGTGCAAGAAGGGGGATGAAGTAAGAAGCTGGGAGGTGATGGGTAGGAAAGGTAAATATGTGTAAAAGGATTCTGATAGGAGAGAAGAGTGGACCATGGGAGAAAGAGAAGGAGGAGAGGCACACTGGGAGGTGACAAGCAGATGAGGAGAGGTAAGGGGGGGGGCAGAGTGGGGAATTAAAGAAGGGGAGGTTTTTTGCTGGAATTTGGAGAAATCAATGTTCATGCCAACAGCTTGAAGGCTACCCAGACAGAGTATGTTGTGTTGCTTCTCCAACCTGAGAGTGGCCTCATCATCACAGAAGGTGGGGGGTGGGGGGCTGGGGTGGTGGTGGAGATGTAGGCCAACATGTTGGAATGGGGATTGGAATTAAAATGGTTTGCCACTGGGAAATGCTGCTTTTTGCAAAGGTGCTTGACAAAGCAGGTCCCCATTCTACTCTGGATCTCACAAAATGGAATTAGTATGGGATCAGTGTGCAGATAGTTTATGCGGTCTCAGGCTGACTGGCCTGTTTCCATAAACAAGAGAAAACCTGAAGATGCTGGAAATCTGAGGGTCCTGCTGAAGGGTTTTGGCCCAAAACATAGACGGTACTTTTCTCCATAGATGCTGCCTGGCCTGCTGAGTTCCTCCAGCATTTTGTGTCTCTGTGTCTATGTCTATCTATCACCAAGTTATGTTTTCTAGGGCTGTAATGGGGATAAGGCGGTAGCTCTCCTCTTTGCAGACTAAGAGGATATGGAGGTGGAAGGATATGTACTGATTTAACCCTAGCTTGATCATGGGACAATTTACGATGGCCAAGTAACCTACCAATCAAAAGTCTTTGGACTGTGGGAGGAAACCAGAGCAGTTGGGGGAAATCCACACAGTCACAGGGAGAACATACAAACTCCTTACAGGCAGAGTTGGGAATTGAACCCCAGGCTGCTGGTACTGTAAAGCGTTGTGCTAACCACTACACTACCTTAGTTGGTCATTTTGAGCAGCTGCGTGATCCAGGACTCTGCTCTATGCACGGTTTTCAGGGACACATGAAGATGGCCATCACACTCTGCTAGTAGATCATCAGATGGTGATAGATGGCTTTTGGTCTGTCAGGATATTGAGGTGTCTGTGGAGAAATGTTGCCAACTGGCACATTCCAGGCTGCAGGAGCATGTGCTGAGAGACGCACTGAAGCTTGGTTGCAGCCATTGCGAGGGTTCAGTGAGGAAGGACCCATGGTATAGGTTTCTTCCACTACTGGAGACGGAGGGGCCGGGTTGGATGAAGAAGACCCTGGTTTATTGTATTAGTTAGTACACCACCCCAGGGCCCCACATGAGTGACAGCAGTGCTATTGACGTGTAGGAATGTAATTGAACAGTATGGAAAGCATTGACTATGAATGTAAAAATAAAAAGGCATTGCATGGTTTATTCTTGTAAATATTTTCTTTATTATGAATAAGTTTATTTTCATAGGAATAAAAATTATATTTTTCTATTTTATTCAGCAGTGGTGGCGTTATACAGTATCTTTATGTTTTTTTACCTGTACTTCTCAATTTGTTTTAAAGTTTATAATTTTGGTCAATTAGAGATAGAGTGGTGGAGTTGTGTTATGTCTCTACCAAAGGAGGTGTAAGGCACTCCTTCCCTCCACTAATCTGCAGGTCACCCTTGGGCAAGGTGTAGTACCTGCTTAGTCCCTGATCAGGGTCATGTGAAGCCATGGGAGTGGGTTGTGGATGGTCATATGAGCTGGTTATGCAACCACTGACCCCAGGCAGACAATCTTTGAAGAGGATTGATAATGGCTGGGGTCACCCACCTTCTAAAGACACCGCCCAGAAGAAGGCAATGACAGACCACTTCTGTAGAAAAATTTGTCAAGAACAATCATGATCATGGAAAGACCACAATTGCCTACATCATACAACATGGCACATACGAACAAAGAAATAAAAGATAAATAGGTTATCAATACAGATTTGTGTGAATTATTTTAGAATGATTTCCTTTTTGCAAATCACATTTTGTTTCAGCTACATCATGACAGTGGTGATCCCCTGTTGCAGTCCAAAGCAATGGTTACACAATGTGAAAGGCTTCAGACCTGCCCTTCTCCACAAACCTCGGGAAATGTGGTTGAACATTGTCATTTGGAAATGTCTAAACCTGATCACCTGACCATCTCGCCTGGTTTTCCTGTCAAGTTTCGAGGTACAAATCATGTCGAGGGTGAGTACCAGTTCACAACTGCTTTCATGATATTATGTTGGATATTATTGTGGTTTGCAGTTTCCTAGAATATTATCTGTGGTTAATGTCTGCCTCTGTATTGTGAGAGCAAACTTCAAAATTTAGGGCAGCACAATGCTGTTACGGCGCCAACGACCCAGATTTAATTGCACTGCCGTCTGTAAGGAGTTTGTATGTTCTACATGTGACCACGTGGGTTTCCTCTGGGTGCTTGGATTTCCTCCAACATTCTGAAGACCATTCTGCACTCTGTATTGTTTAATCTTGTACACTGTTGTAATAAATTGATCTTTACAGATGGTATGCAAGGACAGCATCTATCCCACTGTTATAAGACCACTGAATGGTTCCCTAGTATGATAAGATGGACTGTTGACTTCACAATCTACCTTACTGTCTACCTGCACTGCATTTACTCTTTACTCTACACTCTGTATTGTCTAACCTTGTGCAATGCACTGTTATAAAGAATTGATGTGTATGGATGGTATGCAAGACAAGCTTTTCACTGTATCTCAGTATAATCAACTAATTTACCAATTTCTTTAGGAAGTTTTGAGTATCTCATTGGATCTTGTCCTTTGTTCAGCTGGTAATTTAGATCTGTCTTTGCTTGAGATATAGCTTCTGAGGTAATGTTGTATCTCTGTAAAACTCTGGTAGACCACACTTAGAATGTTGTAAACACGTGATTCTGCAGATGCCGCAAATCCAGAGCAACCCACACAAAATGCTGGAGGAACTCAGCAGGTCAGGCAGCCTCCATGGAAATGAATAAACAGTTGACATTTCGGGCTGAGATCCTTCATCATTCTGAAGGTCACATTGGTGCAATTGGGTGGTGTGGATTTGTTGAGCTGGAAGGGTATGTAACTGCATCTTAAATAAATAAAACTCCAGATGAGAGTCAGGGCCTGTAGAGAGATTTTATTATTTACTCTGAGTGTACATGTTGGTATAATATGTATGGAAGTAAAACTGACAGCTGAAGTTCTGGCCTGACTGTAACTTAAGAGAAAAGTGAGATAAGAGTGATAGAAGGATCTCATTCACTGAGTTTTGGATTTATTTCATATTGTAGCCCTGAAATATACTGAACTTCAAGTTGAATTGAATCTTGAATCTAGAAGATGACTGAACATGACAAGACCCTTCACCAGATTTGCTGCACCTCCCCGGTCACACCATACACCCTGGACATAGCCTCAGGACAGAGATGAGGAGGAATTTCTTTAGCCAGAGAGTGGTGAATCTTGGGAATTCACTGCCACTGATGGCTGTGGAGGCCAAGTCATTGGGTATATTTAAGGCAGAGGCTGGTAGATTCTTGGTCAGGGCATGAAGGGATATGGGGAGAAGGCAGGAGACTGGGGCTGAGAGGGATCAGCCATGATGAAATGGTGGAGCAGCTCAATAGGCCTAATGACCTAATTCTGCTCCTATATCTTATGGTCTTATAATAGTAGTTCAATTCAACATTACTGTAATGCTGTGAACCACCTGAAGGTTTTTTAAACTTTTTTTTTGGGCTGTGATTGTCACACATGAAGCCAGCATTTACAGCTCTTCTCTAATTTCCGTCAAAAGTGTCATCTTCTAGGAATACTGCTGCTTTTCCTGAGGAAGTTCTCCCACAGTTCTGTTTAGTGCAGAGTTCCTGAATTCAAACCCGGAGGTGATTGAAGATCGTTTAATGTAGTTGGGTTGAGTTGTTCTCTGATCTTGGCAACTTACTTGCAAATGTTGCATTGGTGCGCTGATGATATCTCCTTGCATGGCGACGAAACATCAACCATCCGAACTACACATTTCACATTGTTTAATGTCATTTTCAGTACACAAGTGTAAAGGGGAACAAAATAATTGTTACTCCAGATCAGATGCAGCACCAATAAAACACAATAAGATAAAGAACAAATAATTAAAAAAAAAATTAGAATAGATACAAATACATAAGATAGCTTATGTAACTCTCGCTTCGGCTAGCAGCTTAATATGGGGGGGGGCGGGGATGATAGCCCCTGGCCCAGCCAAACTTAAGAAATCTCGTTTGGGTGGATGCTGCGCGGTGTCCCCTGTTACAAATCAGTACCATGAAATGACAAACAGTACACAATATGCGATTAAACGATTAAGCTTCATAATTCTTACTTGGACTATATGGCTAGGGAAGAAAGGGTCCCATCTTATTAAACAGTCTGTTGCGCAATGTTGGAGCTGACTGATAAGTCGATCGTTCACCATTTACCTCCTCCGATCGTCGCTGCCCTTTGGACCCTCGCTCCAAGTCCACCCTGTCCGGCGGTCTACCGACTCTCTCCATTCGCGTTTTCGCTCCACATCTCTCCCCAGCAAAAGACCACGAAAATCTCTCTTCCAGCTCACAAGAAAGAACAACAACATTCCTAACCCTGTTATCTCCAGTCATAACCCAAACATTGCTGCTACAGTGAAACCATTACATTATCAGTGAACCCTTACAGCATATTACACAGCAGTGAAACCCTACAGCATATTACACTTGTATACGTTGATTGTATGTCCATAAAGTGATGCTAGGCACAGGAGTGTCCATACATAAGGTGACTGACAGGGAATTTTAAAGTACTGGTGGTTGGGCATATAGGGGGGGTGGGTTAGTAGTTGGTGGTGTTGATCAGCCTTGCTGCGTAGGGAAAATAACTGATTTTTGAGTCTACCACATAGCCTTCTCCCTGATGAGAGTGGGACAAACAGTCCATGAGCAGGGTGGGAGTATCCTTCATGTCATTACAAGCCCTTTTTCAGCACCGTTCTGTATATATTGCCCTTGATGGCGAGTAGGCTGGTGTCAGTGATGCATTGGGCAATTTTGACTACCTGTTGTAGAGCCTTCCTGTCCACCACAGTGCAGTTTCTGTATCATGCAGTGATCCAGCATGTTGGGATGCTCTCTACTGAACATCTGTAGAAGGTTGTAAGTATTGATGTGGTTAGTCTCTTCAGCCTCCTCAGAAAGACGGTATGCAAGGACAGCATCTATCCCACTGTTATAAGACCATTGAATGGTTCCTTAGTATGATAAGATGGACTCTTGACTTCCCAATCTATCATACTGTCTACCTGCACTGCATTTACTCTTTACTCGACACTGTATTGTCTAACCTTGTGCAATGCACTGTTATAAAGAATTGATCTGTATGGATGGTATGCAAGACAAGCATTTCATTGTATAATAAACCAATTTACCAGTTTATTTCAGGAAGTTTTGAGCATCTCATTGAATCTTATCCTTTGTTCAGCTGGTAATTTAGATCTGTCTTCACTTGAGATATAGCTTCTGAGGTAATGTTGTATCTCTGTAAAACTCTGGTTAGACCACACTTGGAATGTTGTAAACACAAGATTCTGCAGGTGCTGGAAATCCAGAGCAACCCACGCAAAATGCTGGAGGAACTCAGCAGGTCAGGCAGCCTCCATGGAAATGAGTAAACAGTTGACATTTTGGACTGAAACCCTTCATCAAGACCTTGAAGATGTGTGTTTAGTTTTGGTGATCTCATTATAGGAAGGACGTAGAAACTTCAGAGAAGGTGCAGAGAAGATTTACTGGATGCTGCCAGACTAGAGAGCGTGCCTTATGGGGATAGGTTGAACGAGCTAGGTCTTCTCTCTTTGGAGTGAAAGAAGATGAAAGGTGACTTGATAGAGGTGTACAAGATAAGAGGATGGAAATGGCTAATATAAGGGGAACTAATTTTAAGGTGATTAGTATGAGGGAGATGTCAGAGGTAGGTTTTTATACAGTGGTGGGTGTGTGGAATGCCTTGAAAGAGGTGGAGGTAGAGGCAGGTATATTAGGGACATTTAACAGTCTCTTAGATAGGCACATCTGTAGGCTGTGAGACTAATGAATGCCCTGCAACCACTGCGAACTTGTCACAAGGGCAGCAAGCTGTTTACTGTTTACCTGCGCTAGGCACTACATGCAATGTTTTAATTATGTTTTATTTATTTATGGTAATATTTTATTCTTTGTGCTGTGTGTGATATGTTTTGTGGGTGTACTGTGCTCTAAAGGCATGTTGCTTCATTTGTTTATACTGCCAGATGACAAACTTGAACATAGATGAAAATCCAAGTACGCAACATCAAGCGATTCTCCTTTTGTCTATCACGCTTGTTATTTTGTCAAAGAATTCCAACAGGTTTGTCAGTCAAGGTTTTTCTCTTGAGAGAGCCATGCTGACTACAGCCTAATCCATGTATCCAGAGACCTCATCCTTAATAATCGACTCCGATAGCTTCCCAACCATATGGTCAGACTAACTGGCCTATAGTTTCCTTTCTTCTGTCTCTCTCTCTTCTTGAAGAGTGGAGTGACATTTGCAATTTTCCATTCTTCCAGAACCATTCCAGAATCTAGTAAATTCTTGAAAGATCTTTCCTAATGCTTCCATGATCTTGTCAGCCACTTCTTTCAGAACCCTGGGATGTACGCCATCTGGTCCAGGTAACTTATCTACCTTTAGACCTTTCAGTTTCCAAAGAACCTTCTCTCTAGTTATGGTAATTTCACACACTTCATGCCCGACACTTGGAAATTTCACCATACTGCTACTGTCTTCCACAGTTAAATGGTGCAGAAAGGACTGGTTAGCGTTGATGTGGAGAGGATGTTTCCTTTGGTGGGGGTAGCCAGAACTAGAGGGCACAGCCTCAAAATTGAGGGGTGACCCTTTAGAATAGAGGTAAGGAGTATTTTACTTTTTCGCCAGAGAGTATTGATTCTGTGGAATGCTCTGGCACAGACTGCGGTGGAGGCCAAATCCATGGGTATATTTAAGGCCATAAGGGCATCAAAGGATATGGCGAGAAAGCAGGTGTATGGGTTGAGTGGGATCCAAGATCAGCCATGATGAAATGGTGGAGCAGACTCAGTGGGCTAAATGGCCTAATTTCTCTCCTATATCTTATGGTCTTGTGGTCTAAAACTGTGCCCAATGATTTTCTAAGTAGCTGCAGTTGTGCGCAGATTGTGTCGCCATTAGACAGTACGCTGTGCTTGGAGCAAACGTTTTTAAATAGTGTCACTTGTGTGTTTGTGTCTCTATATTTGGTGAGTTATAAGTAGTAAGACAATCGATACAAACAAGAGAAAGTCTGCAGATGCTGGAAATCAAAGCAACACACATAAATTGCTGGAGGAACTCAGCAGGTCAGGCAGCATCTATGGAAAAAACTACAGTCGATGTTTTAGGCTGAGACCCTTCATCAGGACTGGAAAGAAAGGAGGAAGAAGCCAGAATAAGAAGGTTGGAGAGGGGAAAGAGTACGAGCTAGAAGTTGATAAGCCAGGTGGGTGGGGAGAAGGGGGGTGAAGTAAGAAGCTGGGAGGTGATGGGTGGAAAAGGTAAATGTCTGAAAAAGAAGGATTCTGATAGGAGAGAAAAGTGGACCATGGGAGAAAGAGAAGGAGGAGAAGCACACTGGGAGGTGATGGGCAGATGAGGAGAGGTAAGGGGGGGGCAGAGTGGGGAATTAAAGAAGGGGAGGTGATTTACTGGAATTTGTTGAAATCAGTGTACATGCCACCAACTTGGAGGTTATCCAGACAGAGTATGATATGTTGCTCCTCCAACCTGAAAGTGGCCTCATCATCACGGGTGGGGGGGGGGTTGGGGGGGGCTGACACGTCGGAATGGGAATGGGGACTGGAATTGAAATGGTTAACCACCAGAAAATGCTGCTTTTTGCAAATGAAGCAAAGGTGCTTGACAAAGCAGTTCTCCATTCTACATGGGGTCTCACAAAATGGAATTAGTGTGGGATCTGTGTGCAATAACTGAGTGGCAGATAGTTGGTGTGGTCTTGTGTTGACTGATCCATCCACGATCTCTTCAGCCACTTCTTTCCGAACTCTGGGGTCACACAGTCAGGTTCAGGTGGCATTTCTACCTTCAGACCCTTCAGTTTCCCAAGAACCTTCTCTCTATAACAGAGTTTAATGACCACTGACACCTGGAATTTCCACCATACTGCTGGTGTCTTCCACATTGGAGACTGATGCAAAATATTTATTCAGTTTGTCAGCCATTTCCTTGTCCCCCATGACTACCTCTCCAGCATTGTTTTCCTGCAGTCTGATATCCACTCTCACTTTTCTTTTGTACTTCATGTATCTGAAAAAACTTTTGGTGTCCTCTTTAATATTATTGGCTAGTTTACCTTCATATTCCATCTTTACCACTTTGATAACTTTTTAGCTGCCTTCTCTTGGTATTTGAAAGCTTTCCAATCTTCTAAATTCCACTAGAAACTACAGCACAATACAGGCCCTTCGGCCAAACAATGCTATGCCGAACATGTACTTACTTTAGAAATTACCTCTGGTTACCCATAGCCCTCTATTTTTCTAAGCTCCACATACCTAACCAGGAGCCTCTTAAAAGACCCTATTGTATCTGCCTCCACCACAGTCGCCGGCAGCCCATTCCACACACTCACCACTCTCTGCGTTTAATAATTAAAAAAATTACCCCTGACATTTCTTCTGTACCTACTTCCAAGCACCTTAAAACTGTGTCTTCTCGTGTTAGCCATTTCAGCCCTGGGGAAAAAAGCCTTTCACTATCCATACCATCAATGCCTCTCATCGTCTTATACACTTCTATCAGGTCACCTCTCATCCGCTGTCACTGCAAGGAGAAAAGGCCAAGTTCACTCAACCTATTCTCATAAGGCATGCTCCCCAATCCAGGCAACATCCTTGTAAATTTCCTCTGCACCCTTTCTATGGTTTCCACATCTTTTCTGTAGCGAAGTGACCAGAACTGAGCACAGTACCCCAAGGGTGCTCTTATCAGGGTCCTATATAGCTGCAACATTACCTCTCGGCTCTTGAACTCAATCCCACGGTTGATGAAGCCTAATACACTGTATGCCTTCTTAGCCACAGAGTCAACCTGCGCATCAGCTTTGAGTGTCCTATGGACTCGTACCCTAAGATCCTTCTGATCCTCCACACTGCCAAGAGTCTTACCATTAATACTACATTCTGCCATCATATTTGACCTACTAAAATGAACTACCTCACATTTATCTGGGTTGAACTGCATCTGCCACTTCTCAGCCCAGTTTTGCATCCTGTTGATGTCCTGCTGTAACCTCTGACAGCCCTCCACACTATCCACAACACCCCCAACCTTTGTGTCATCAGCAAATTTACTAACCAATCCCTCCACTTCCTCATCCAGGTCATTTATAAAAAATCACGAAGGATAAAAATCATGAAGACTAGTTGTTTTTCTTCCCACCATTCAGGACATTTATAAAGACAGGTGTGTAAAAAGGGCCTGAAGGATCTTTGGGTCCTGGGTCAGCCCAACCACCGACTAGCTGCTACCATCCAGGAAACAGTACCGCAGCATAAAAGCCAGGACCAACAGGCTCCGGGACAGCTTCTCGCACCAGGCCATCGGACCGCTTAAGTTATGCTGACACAACTGTATTTTTGGTTATCTTGACTGTCCTGTTGTACATCCTATTTATTATAAATTACTATAAATTACACATTTAGACTTTTCTTTTAGTGGTGGACTTTAGGAGATCTAGGCCTCATATGGAGCCAGTGATCATTAATGGAGAATGTGTGGAGCAGGTTAAGACCTACAAGTATCTGGGAGTACAGTTAGACGAGAAGCTAGACTGGACTGCCAACACAGATGCCTTGTGCAGGAAGGCACAGAGTCGACTGTACTTCCTTAGAAGGTTGGCGTCATTCAATGTCTGTAGTGAGATGCTGAAGATGTTCTATAGGTCAGTTGTGGAGAGCGCCCTCTTCTTTGTGGTGGCGTGTTGGGGAGGAAGCATTAAGAAGAGGGACGCCTCACGTCTTAATAAGCTGGTAAGGAAGGCGGGCTCTGTCGTGGGCAAAGTACTGGAGAGTTTAACATCGGTAGCTGAGCGAAGGGCGCTGAGTAGGCTACGGTCAATTATGGAAAATTCTGAACATCCTCTACATAGCACCATCCAGAGACAGAGAAGCAGTTTCAGCGACAGGTTACTATCGATGCAATGCTCCTCAGACAGGATGAAGAGGTCAATACTCCCCAATGCCATTAGGCTTTACAATTCAACCGCCAGGACTTAAGAACTTTTTAAAAGCTATTATTAATGCTTTTTGAGATAGTGATTTAGATGCATATCATATTTTTTACTGAGTTAAGTATTGTATGTAATTAGTTTTGCTACAACAAGTGTATGGGACATTGGAAAAAAAAAGTTGAATTTCCCCATGGGGATGAATAAAGTATCTATCTATCTAGACGGAGATGTAACATAAAGATTTTTATTGCTCGTGTATATCAATTCTGGTTCATTGCGCAACACCCAATCCAGAACAGCTGATCCTCTAGTGGACTCAACCACAAACTGCTCTAAAAAGCTATCTCATAGGCAATTTAGAAACCAACCTGATTTTCCCAGTCTACCTGCATATTGAACTTCCCCATGACTATTGCATTTTTGGCATGCATTTTCCATCTCCCGTTGTAATTTATAGGCTACATCCTTCCTGCTGTTTGGGGGTCTGTATACAACTCCCATCAGGGGCTTTTTTTACCCTTGCATTTCTGTACCTCTATCCACAAAAATTCAACACCTTCTGACCCTCTGTCACCTCTTTCTAACAATATGATTTTATTTTTTACCAACGGAGCAATACCAGCCCCTGCTTTCCTGTGTATCCCTTCAATACAATGTGTATCCTTGAACATTAAACTCCCAGCTATAATCTTTCAGCCATGATTCAGTGATGCCTACGACATCATACCTGCCAATCTGCAACTGTACTGCAAGTTCATCTACCTTATTCCATATACTGAGTACATTGAGATACAAATCCTTGAGGCGTGAGCTTGGCTTCCATGCCTCTGGTATACCGAGTTTTATCACACAGATTGGGCTTAGAATTTAAATTTACACATTTTCTTTTTGATTACTGGTGAAATGTTATATTATAAAATTTTAATATATCAAGATTTTTTTTCTAGAAATCAATTTTTCATAGATGCATTTAATTTGCTAGGGTATTTCAAAGTTCGGAGTAAAGTTAAAAGTAAGTTTTATTATCAAAGTACACGTGTGTCACCATATACAACTGTTTTTTTTCCTTGTGGGAAGACTCAACAAATCTCTAGAATAGTAACCATAAAAGAATCAATGAAAGACCATGCAACTAGGGCAGAAGACAACAAACTGCACAAAAGCCAATATAAATAAGTAGCCATATACAGTATACAATGAGCATGAGAGGAAGAGTACTTGAAAGTGAATCCATAGGTTGTGGGAACTTTTCAATGATGGGGCAAGCGAAGTTGAGTGAAGTTATCCTCTCTGGTTCAAGAGCCTGATGGTTGAGGGGTTATAACTGGCTGTGTGAGCCCTGAGTGTCTTGTATCTTCTTCCTGATGGCAGCAGTGAGAAAAGGGCATGTCCTGGGTGGTTGGGATCCCTGATGACGGCTGCTGCTTTCCTACCACTGTGTTTCAAATATATATACTCAGTGGTGGGGAGAGCTTTACCTGTGATCTGCTGGGCCGTATCCACTACTTTTTGTAGGATTTTCCATTCAAGGGTATTGGTGTTTCCATACCAAGCTGTGATACAGCCAGTTAATATACTCTCTCATAAGTGTAAAATGAGTAGAGCAGGGGGATTGCAGTTATAAACAAATAACTAAATTTTTGGCAGAACAGGTTAGACTTCAGTTATTGCATGGGATTCATGTGTTTATGGTCTCAGATTTCATGCTCTTAGTTGTGACTGGACCATCTTTGAATGTTTTCTTGGAATATTTAAAAAATTAATTTATTTTTAGGTTTGTCTGTTTTTTCTCGCGAATGACTTCACCTATTTAAAATAAATGATAATAACTAAACTTGTGTAAGCATAATCTGAATGTTTGCATCAGCCCATTACACAGATTGCATCCTAGCATGACAGAGGAAGCAGAGTTCTTGATTGACATCAGAAATAGCACAGGGAATGCAAATAACACAGAAAGCTCTGCAGTAAGATTACTGGGGCCCTGTCAGGGATCAGTGTACAGGCTACAGCATGCTTCTGCATACAGTTTAACAAAGAAGAATAATTCTTTGTCCGTAGTTTCATGTAAATTTTCCCATTTTCAATATAGACTTGAGACTGGTTTGTCATTAATATCAAAGCTGTAATTACAGCATGTTTTCTTATCCAACACAAAGATTAGGCAAAATTTGTTTAAGAAGGTTTTTGTTTAATACAGCAAACTGATAACTTTAGAACACCTGTACCTTTTGGCGGGGATTTGTGTTGATAAAGCTTACAAAAGCAGGGAAGAAACGGATTAGATAACAAATCAGTCCAGCATTTGATTGGTCTTAGTATCAGGGACTTGCTGTATGGACTTATTTTAGTCTGGAGCCTTAAGTAGGTCAGGCCTAGTTTAGTCAGCCCACAGATGATCTGCGGATGAACTCAAGCTGAAAGGAATTTCGAAGAACTCCTCCTGATAGGCGTGGGTCTAAAAGGGCTGGCCTAGTAAGGCTTCAGCTTACCGTGCCAGTGTAGGTTCTGAAGTTTGTGTGTGTGTTCTGTACAAAACATGCTTGGGAAAAAATCAAACCGATCCTCAAATTTTACCATATATGAAAAGATTGATTTGTTGAAACTTGTACAGCCTTACATTAAAGTGCTGGAGGTTCATAAGAATAACCAGGCTGTGATAGTTGAAAAGAATCGTTGCTGGGAAAGCATAGCTCACCAATACAATGCTGTTGGAGTGGGTCGCCCATCTCGCAGTGCACAGGCTTTGCGAACGTTATATAAACGGATTAAAGAAAGCGCCAAACAAGAGCTAGCCAGGAGAGAACAGCTGCATCCAGAATATAAAGGAAACGTCTCTGAGCCAACCAGAAGAATTCTAGAAATGATACCACACATATTACAACCCTTTTTGAAGGTGGTAGATGGTGACGACTTACAAAGGTAAGATTCTCCAGTTTTATAGAGTATAATATTACATTAAAATAACTCCCTTTTCATATTTCTGCTGCTTCTTCAGTCCATCACCCCTACTGGGCCATAAGCCACTGCCAGCAGCTCACCAGAGTCCTCTGTCCTGGGCCAGTCCTTCAGCCTTTCAAGGTGTAGCCCATTGAAGATCCTTCCTCTCCCAGAGATGGGGTCTTTGGAGCTTCCGTTGGGGTTTCTTTAGCTCTGGGTTTTTGCGGGGTGTGGTTGCTGGCCTCATACCCAACCTTCCTCCTTTCACAGCTGGGCTTGGGACCGTCCATGGTGGAGTTTTCATAGTTCTAAAATGGCCATTTCATTCATGTGTCTGAAACTGGGAAAATTGGATCACACATGGGGGAATTTTATAACAATAGGAGAAATTTTGTTGAGATGACCAACATGAGGAAATAATCCTAAATTTGGAGATTTCTAGTTTGGTTGGTGGTGTTCTTGCCTCTCAGATGGATGATATGACCACTGCAAAGACCATGAGACCATACGGTAGACATAGAACAGATTTAGGCTACGGTCAATTATGGATAACTCTGAACATCCTCTACATAGCACCATCCAGAGACAGAGAAGCAGTTTCAGCGACAGGTTACTATCGATGCAATGCTCCTCAGACAGGATGAAGAGGTCAATACTCCCCAATGCCATTAGGCTTTACAATTCTACCACCAGGACTTAAGAACTTTTTAAAAGCTATTATTAATGCTTTTTGAGATAGTGATTTAGATGCATATCATATTTTTTTTACTGTTTTGTATGTAATTAGTTTTGCTACAACAAGTGTATGGGACATTGGAAAAAAAGTTGAATTTCCCCATGGGGATGAATAAAGTATCTATCTATCTATCTATCTATCTATTGAGAGGACACTTCCCATAAGACCAAAAGACATCGGAACAGAATTAGGCTATTTGGCCCATTGAGTCTCTGCCATTCCATCATGGCTGATTTATTATCTCCCTTAGCTCCATTCTCCTATAACCTTTGACGTCCTGACTAATAAAGAACCCATCACCCTCCACTTAAAATATACCCATGACTCTGCCATCTGTGGAAATGAATTCCACATATTCATCATCCCCTGGCTAAACAAATTTCTCCTCACCTCTGTTCTAAATGGACGCCTCTCTATTCTGAGACTGTGCCTTCTAGTCTTAGACTCTCCCACTATAAGAAACATGCTCTCCACATCCACTCTATCTAGGTTTTTGAATAGTTGATATGCTTCAATGAGATGCCCCCCCCCCCCCAATTCCTCTAAATTCTAGTGAGTACAGGCTTAGAGCCATTAAATACTCATATGTTAACTCTTTCGTTCCCAGAATCATTCTTGTGAACCCTCTCTGGTGTCAGTGCATCTTTTGTTAGAAAAGGGGCCCAGTGTGCTGTCAGTACTCCATGTGTGGTCTGACCATTGCCTTATAAAGCCTCAGCATTACAGCCTTGCTCTTGTATTTTAGTCTTCTCAATTTGAATGTTAACATTGCATTTGCCTTTCTTACCACTGATAATAAATTTACTTTTAACACTCTATAGCTGCACCATTTTACCTGTGTATTCATATTTATTTTACTTAATCAATTTATTTAATTTCTGTCAATCATCCTTACCTCATCAAAGGCCACCCTCCATGGATTTTGCACTGACAGGACATGGTGCTGCAAATGTGCTGTATCTAATCTGATCAAAACATTTCCAGAGGCTACTCATTTATCTGCAAAAATAAAGACCACACTTTTACCACTGTAATTTAAAACTAAAGATAAAGAAAGTTTAACAGTACACAGGGCAGGTCAGGGCGGTACAATATGGAGAGCAAACTGTTGCCCACGCAGCAGGCTCCGGCTCGCCATGCAGCTAATGAATCCAAAGGAACAGCAGACGCCAATGCAGCTTGGCACCAGCGGTGTTGCAGGAGTTACCAGTCAACATTGAACTCAACACCAGACTCCAGCTCCATGTTTTTCCTCGGTTAGTCCTGAAGCTTTCCCCGTGAGTAGGTATCGCCACAAGGCAGCAGAGGTTTGAGATCAGAGTTTTCCTTCTCCTAGATGAGCTGCCAACCACTGCTGACGAGCCCCATCTGCCCGAAGTGACTGGTTTTACAGCTCCAGTGACCTGCCTTTGCCCCTTCTCCTGTCAGTAGAAACGATTCTGCTGGGCTTAGTAGCTAAGCCACACATGAAGGCAAGGAGCTGGACTTGGTTGTCAGAGGCTATTTGAGATGCATGCTATTGGGAACATTTAATAGGTAGTGGGAGCTCATCTCCCACTACCACCCCCCCCCCCCCACTATGACAACCTTAAGGAGCCTGTAAAATTAAAGAATTATTAGTTTGAATATTATAAACTGTGGCCAGTTACTCCTCCATTGTCCATTGTTTTAATCTCACAGGTCTCTGCTGTCTATGCTTTTTTCAACTCTATCTTTCAGGCTCCATTCATACTTCACAGATTCCCCTGTTTCCTGTGTTCCTCTTCAACTAATTTCATTGTAATTTTAAATAAATATTTTCTGATACTCTTTTTTTATGTAAGAGTATCATTTCTCCACATTATGCATTGATTTCTGTCCATTTATTTCTTTAAGATTAGCTTTGTCATATGCATATCAAAACATTGTGAAATCATGTCATTTGCATTAACTCAAATTAGATTATGTAGTCTCCAGCCTCATTATTATTTTACTCTTTGTCAAATGAAACCTGATTTTATTTTCTAACCTTTTAATCAACTCTTTGTCAAATATTGAACATCTAATTGTGTCAATGTTTCTGTGTTTATGTGGAATCTCATTATGTTAATGGAGGGCTATGGTTTAGGTGCAGGTCTTTGAGACAAGGTAGATTAATGGTTCAGCACAGATTAGATGGCCTGAAGGGCCTATTTCTGTGCTGCAATGTTCTCTGAATCTTTTCTCCCCCCTAATCATCTACGCTGTTTGTTACACTCTTTAGGTAACTAATAGATTTGTTGATTGCTGTTTACCCTATCATAAATCCACACTAGTGATGCAGTAGTTAAATTGCTGGACTAATAATCCAGAGTCTGGGATTTCCTATCAACAGAGTTCAAATGCCACTCTGGCAGCTGTGGAATTTCAGTTCAAGAATCCCAATCTGTCCAACCACCTATAAAACACATGGCATATTATGTTTTTCACCAATCACCTCCCAGCTTCTCTCTTCATTCCACTCCCCCCACCAACAATACCCACCCACCTTCTCCCTCACCTGGTCTCACCGAGTTTTTACTCCTTCCTGTTTTCCCCTGCACCCCATTCTCCCCCCCCCCCCCCCACTTTCCTATTCTGGCTCCTTTCCCCTTCCTTTCTGGTTCTGATGAAGGGTCTATGCCTGACTGCTTATTTCCCTCCATGGGTGTTGTCTGGCCTGTTGAGTTCCTCCAGTATTTTGTGTGTGGCTCAAGATTTCCAGCGACTGCAGAATATCTTATGTCACAAGTAATAGAATATTTACTGTTTCCCCAAGATAGTGCAATTCCAACAACTCCCAAGAATTCTGATACCCCTACTCAGCCCAAAACAGCCCTGCTGACTGACCATCCCCCCACCTCCACTGAACCAAAATACCCATTCCCTCCAACACCAGTGCACCCTGCAGTTTGACTATAAGATATACGGGCAGAGTTAGGCCATTCATCCCATTGAGTCTGCTCCGCCATTCCATCATGACTGATCCCGGATCCCACTCAACCTCATACACCTGCTTTCTCCATATCCTTTTTTGCCCTAACCAATCAGGAAACGATCAACTTTCGTCTTAACTGTACCCACAGACATGGCCTCCACTGCAGTCTGTGGCAGAGCATTCCAAATTCATCACTCTCTGGCTAAAAAAAAATTTGTCCTTACCTTTGTTCTAAAAGTTTTGAGGCTGTGCCCTGGATACCCCCACCATAGGAAATATCCTCTCCACAGCCACCCTGTCTAGTCCTTTCAACATTTGGTTGGTTTCAGTGAGATCCCCCTGCATTCTTCTAAATTTCAGTGAGTGCAGGCCCAAAGCTGCCAGACGCTCCTCATATGTTAATCCCTTCAGTCCCGAATCATCCTCATGAACCTCCTTTTGACTCTCTCAAATGACAATACATCCTTTCTGAGATATTGGGCCCAAAACTGTTGACAATACTCCAAGTGCGGCCTGACTAGTGCCTTATAAAGGCTTAACATTATCTCCTTGCTTTAATATTCTATTCCCCTTGAAATAAATGCCAACATTGCATTTGCCGCCTTTACCACAGAATCAACATGTAATTTAACCTTCTGGGAGTCTTGCACGAGGTCTCCTAATTCCCCCTGTACTTTTTGATGTTTGAACCTTCTCCTCATTTTAATGATAGTATGTACTATTGTTCCTTTTATCAGAATGCATTATTGTCCATTTTCCAACACTCTATTCCATCTGCCACTTTTTTGCTCATTCTTCCAATTTATCTAAGTCTTGCAATTGCATTGCTTCCTCAGCACAACCTACCCCTCAACCTAGCCGTATCATCTGCAAACTTTGCCACAGAGCTATCAATTCCATTATCTAAATCATTGACAAATAATGATTCATGTACACTATACATGTCCATTTCACGCACATCTGCTCTTACCCCATCCTCCTACCACCCTACCAGTGATAGGGTTTCTCTTGTCCTTACCTACCACCCCACCAGCCTCTGCGTCCAAAGCATAATTCTCCAGAGCTTCAGCCTTCTCCAGTGGGATCCTACTACCAAGCACATCTTCCACCCCTCCCCCCACCCCTAACTTTCTGCTTTCTGCAGGGATCACTCCCTACGTGACTCCCTTGTCCATTCGTCCCTCCACACTGATCTCCCACCTGCCAATTACCTTTGCAAGTGGAACAAGTGCTATACCTGCCCCTACACCACTACCTTTCAAGGCTTCCAGGTGAGATGACACTTCACCTGTGAGTCTGTTAGGGTCATGTACAGTGTTCAGTGCTCCCAGTGTGGTCTCCTGTATATTGGTGAGACAAGATACCACTAGATTGGGATACCACTTTGCCAAGCATCTATGTTCTGTTCGCCAGAACAAGCAGTATCTCCCACTGGCCACCTATTTTAATTTCACTTCCCACTCTGATATGTCTATCCATGGCCTCCTCCACTATCGTTATAAGGCCACACTTAGGCTGGAGGAAAAACAACTTGTATTCTGTTTGAGTAGCCTCCAACCTGATGACATGAACATCGATTTCTCGAACTTCCAGCAATGCCCACCCCCAAATTCCCCCCCCCCTTTTCCATCTCTCACCTTAACTCCTTGCCTGCCCATTGCCTCCCTCTGGTGCTCTTTATCTCCCCCCCCCCCCCCCCCCACCACTTTTTCCTTCTTCAGAATCAGGTTTATTATCATCGGCATGTGATGTGAAATTTATTAACTTAGAGTAGCAGTTCACTGCAATACATAATCTAGAAAAAAATAAAATGTACTTAAAAATAATAATAAGTAAATCAATTACAGTTAACATATATTGAATATATTAAAAATCGTGCAAAAAGAGGAAATAATATATTGTAGCGATGTACTACATACAGAGCTAGAGACGACACGCAGTTGGTAAGCCGTTTCGAGACTAGTTTATTCAAACTTCACGGCGCTGGCATTTAATCCCTAGTGCCCGCCCTCTCTGGGCAGAAATGACGTCAGAGGTGCATTACCAACGTCTCCCCCCGTGCGCTGGCTCACCTGTGCAGAAAGTGGGTCGCCACATAACCCCCTCCCCCACCCAGAACCGGTGATACACCCCCCAATGTCCACAGTCTGGATCAGCCTCTGTTTGGGAGCTCTGCCTCTGCGTCGCGGTGCCTGAACCTCGACCGGCTGCGCCAAGTTCACATGGGCTGGTTTGAGTCGGTCCACAGTGAAAACCTCCTCTCTCCCCCCAATGTCCAGAACGTACGTGGACCCGTTGTTGTTGATCACCTTGAACGGCCCCTCGTACGGCCGCTGTAGCGGTGCCCGGTGTCCACCCCTTCGTACAAACACAAACTTACAGTCCTGCAGGTCTTTGGGTATGCAGGTCGGGGTCCATCCGTGCTGTGAAGTCGGTACGGGGGCCAGGTTGCCAAGCCTTTCGCGTAGTCTCTCCAGGTCTGCTGCGGGTTCTTCCTCTTGCTCCCTTGGGGCTGGTATGAACTCACCCGGGACGGCCAGTGGTGCGCTGTACACCAACTCGGCCGACGAGGCGTGCAGATCCTCTTTGGGTGCTGTGTGAATTCCAAGCAGGACCCAGGGAAGCTTGTCCACCCAGTTAGGTCCTCTCAGGCGGGCCTTGAGAGCCGACTTCAAGTGACAGTGGACTTGAACTCCTCCTTCGCCAGGCGGAGCTTTTCTTGGGGGAGCCTTCGTGCGAGGGCGTGGAGGGGTGGTCCTTTGGTCGGGATGTGGTGCTGTACCCCGTGTCTGGGCATGGCTGCCATGAACTGCGGTGCCAGAATCGATGGAAAGTCCGCCAAGATTCTGTTGAATTCCTTGTCCAACAGTGTGATGGAGTCCAGGTGTGGGGCCGGCAACTTGGCTTCATCCAGGGAGAACATCTGGAAAGTCTCGGCATGTACCAGTCTTTTCCCTTGCAAGTCGACCAGCAGGCTGTGAGCTCGCAAGAAGTCTGCTCCCAGGAGTGGTTGGGCCACGGTGGCCAGTGTGAAGTCCCACATGAACCAGCTGGCGCCAAACTGCAGCTGCACTGTGCGGGTGCCGTAGGTTCGTATCGTGCTGTCGTTTGCGGCCCTCAGGGTGGGTCCTGGCTTCCTGTTGCAGGTGTCGTACCCCGTCGGGGGCAAGACGCTGATTTCCGCTCCGGTGCCGACCAAGAAGCGGCGTCCTGACTGTTTGTCCCAGACGTACAAGAGGCTGTCCTGGTGGCCAGCCGCCATAGTCATTAGTGGCAGCTGGCCCTGGCCCTTGCAGGGAGGGCGACAACGGCGGGCTTTTGTGCCCCACCTCTGGTGGTAGAAACACCACTGTTCACTGGCCTCCTCACTCCTGCCTCTGTGTAGTGTGCGCCCCCCTGCCGGGCCTGGTCTGGTCCGCTGTTGGGCGCGTGGCCTGGTAATCTGACCGACGGATGCCACGCTCTCCCTCTTGGCTTTCCGCAGCACGTCTGCCCGGGTCCGGGGGTCACTGAAATCTGCGTCGGCCAGCAGCAGATGTATGTCCTCAGGTAGTTGCTCTAGGAACACTTGCTCGAACATGAGACAGGGCTTGTGTCCGTCAGCCAGGGCCAGCATCTCGTTTATCAATGCTGACGGCAGTCTGCCTCCCAAACCGTCCAGGTGAAGCAGGCGGGCACCTCGCTCACGCCGTGAGAGGCCAAAGGTCCCAATGAGCAGCGCTTTGAATGCTTCATATTTGCCTTCTTCCGGGGGCGACTGTATGAAATCCGCAACCTGGGCGGCCGTCTCCTGGTCAAGGGTGCTCACCACGTGGTAGTAACGCATGGAATCAGAAGATATCTGCCGAATCTGGAACTGGGCTTCTGCTTGGCTAAACCACACGCATGGTCGCAGCATCTAGAAAGTCGGCAGTTGTAGCGAAACTGCGTGAACAGATGAAGAGTCGGTCACCTTTGGTCCAAATCCCGTTTGGACCGTCGGGGTCACCAATGTACTACATACAGAGCTAGAGACGACACGCAGTTGGTAAGCCGTTTTGAGACTAGTTTATTCAAACTTCGCGGCGCTGGCATTTAATCCCTAGCGCCCGCCCTCGCCAGGCGGAAATGACGTCAGAGGTGCATTACCGACGTCTCCCCCTGCGCACTGGCTATTTGTGAGCTGGTTCGCCTGCGCAGAAGGTGGGTCGCCACAATATATTTAAGAAGTGAGGTGGTGTCCAAGGGTTCAGCATCCATTCAGGAAGCCTGAATTGTTGAGTGTGTGCCTCAGCAACCTGATGGATGGTAATAGTGAGAAAAGGGCATGCACTGGGTGCTGGAGGTCCTTAATAATGGACGCTGCCTTTCTGAGACACCGCTCCCTAAAGATGTCCTGGGTACTTTGTAAGCTAGTACCCAAGATGGAGCTGTCTAGATTTACAACTCTCTGCAGCTTCTCTCGGTCCTGTGCAGTAGCCCCTCCATACCAGACAGTGATGCAGCCTGTCAGAATGCTCGCCATGGTACAACTATAGAAGTTTTTGAGTGTATTTGTTGACATACCAAATCTCTTCTAACTCCTATATAGCCGCTGTATTGCCTTCTTTATAACTGCATTGATATGTTGGGACCAGGTTAGGTTCTTGGAGATCTTGACACCCAGGAACTTGAAGCTGCTCACTCTCTCCACTTCTGATCACTCTATGAGGATTGGTATGTGCTTCTTCGTCTTACCCTTCCTGAAATCCACAATCAGTTCTTTCATCTTACTGACGTTGAGTTGCTATGGCACCACTCCACTAGTTGGCATATCTCACTCCTGTACACCCTCTCGTCACCACCTGAGATTCTACCAACAATGTTTGTATCATCAGCAAATTTATAGATGGTATTTGAGCTACGCCTAGCCACACAGTCATGGGTATATAGAGAGTAGAGCAGGGGGCTAAGCACACACCCCTGAGTTGCACCAGTGTTGATCATCAGCGAGGAGGATATGTTATCACCAATCCACACAGATTGCAGTCTTCTGGTTAGGAAGTCAAAGATCCAATTGCAGAGGGAGGTACAGAGGTCCAGGTTCTGCAACTTCTCAATCAGGATTGTGGGAATGATGGTATTAAATGCTGAGCTGTAGTTGATGAACAGCATCCTGACGTAGGTGTTTCTGTTGTCCACGTGGTCTAAAGCCCTGTGAAGAGCTATTGAGATTGCATCTACCGTCGACCTATTGTGGTGATAGGCAAAATTGCAATGGGTCCAGGTCTTTGCTGAGGCAGGAGTTCAGTCATAACCAACCTCTCATCACTGTAGATGTGAGTGCTACCGGGCGATAGTCATTAAGTCAGCTCACATTATTTTTCCTAGGCACTGGTATAATTGTTACCTTTTTGAAGCAAGTTGGAACTTCTGCCTGTAGCAGTGAGAGGTAGAAAATGTTCTTGAATACTCCCACCAGCTGGTTAGCACAGGTTTTCAGGTATTCCATCGGGACCTTCCACCTTGCAAGGGTTCACTCTCTTTAAAGACAGCCATGGCCTTTTGTCTGTTACCAATCAACTTCCCAGCTCTTCACTTCATCCCTCCACCTCCAGGTTTAATCTATTACTTGGTGTTTATCTCTCCCCTCCCCCCCCCCCCATCTTTTAAATCTATGGTTTTCCATGGATGCTGCCTGGCCTGCTGAGTTCTTCCAGCATTTTGAATGTGAAAAGCAGCAGTCCCAATACTGACCCCTGAGGAACACAACGGGCAGCCAACCAGAAAAGACACCCATAATTCCCACTCACTGTCTCTTTCCTGTCAGCCACTTTGCTATCCATGCCAGTACCTTTCCTGTAACACCATAGGATTTTATCTTGTTAAGCAGCCTCATTTGTGGCTCCTTATCCAACACCTTCTGAAAACCAAGATAAATGACATCCACTGCCTCTCCTTTGTCCACCCTGTTTGTTACTTCCTCGAAGAACTCCAACAGATTTGTCAGGCAAGATTTCCCTTGACAGAAACCATGCTGACTTTGACTTATCTTATAATTAGTCTCCAAATCCCCAGAAACCTCATTCTTAGTAATAGATTCCAATGCTTTTCCAACCACTGAGGCTAGGCTAACTGACCTATAATCTCCTTTCTTTTACCGTTCTCCCTTTTAAAAAGTGGATTGACATTTACAGTCTTCTAGTCCTCTGGGATCATGCCAATATCAAGTGATTTTTGAGAGATCATGAACAATGCATTTGTTATCTCTTCAGCAACTTCTCTCAGGACTCTGGGATATAGTCCATCTGGTCCAGGTGACTTATCCACCTTAAGATCTTGCAGTTTGCCTAGCACTTTTGCATTCTCCCCATATCCCTTCATGCCCTGACCAATCAAGAATCTGTTCCTTCCTTAAAGAATCTCTTCCTTAAATATACATAAACACTTGGCCTCTACAGCTGTCAGTGATAAATAATTCCACAGATTCACCACTCCCTAGCTAAAGGAATTTCTCTTCATCTCAGTTCTAAAAGTTTGAGAGTGAGAAGCTAAAATCAGTTGGATTGGTGTTCCATTGGAGTAAAGGAAACTGCAGAGGCATGTGAGGAGTTGGCTAATGTTGTTTGGAAGGGGACAATAGCAAGGATGACTGTAGAGTAGCAATGGTTGGAGTTTCTGGGAAGTCTCAGAATCAGGATTATATCACTGGCATATGTCATGAAATTTGTTGTTCTGCTGCAGCAGTACAGTGCAATACATAATAAAGTCATAAATTACAAGAAATAATATTAAGAAATGTATATAATTAAGTAGTACAAAAAGAGAAAAATACTGAGGTAGTGTACATGGGTTCAATGTCCATTCAGAAATCTGATGGGTGAGGGGAAGAAGTTGTTCCTAAAACATTTAAGTGTGTGTCTTCAGGCTCCTGTGCCGCCTCTTTAATAGCAGCAATGAGAAGAGGGCTTGTCTGGTTGATGGGGTCCTTAATGATAGATGCTGCCCTTTTGAAGATAGCCTCTCTGGTGGGGAGGCTAGTGCCCATGATGGAGCTGGCTGAACTTACAACTTGCTGCAGCTTTTTATGATCCTGTACCGTGGCCCCTCCATACCAGATGGTGATGCATTCAATTTGAATGCTCTCTACAGCATATCTGTAGAAATTTGTGAGAGTCCAGGTTAGTCTGACAGACAACCTCTATCACCAAGAAGATGAAGGGCAGTGGGCACAAGGAAACATTTCCATCTGCAGGTTGCTCTCCGAGTAGTGGACCATCCTGACGTGGAAATGTATTTCCACTTCCTTCGTTGTGGCTGTGTTTAAATCCTACCCAACAGCACAGTGGAGACTGGAGTACTCGACTAGTGAGGTGTTATGGGTAGAAAAGGTGTGACTATGTCAATGGGGCTACAATTACAGACCACCCAATAATCCTAGGGATTTAGAGAAACAAATTTGTAAAGAGATCACAGGCTGTTGTAAGTAACATAAGGTTGTTATAGAACTTTCCACATTTTGACTGGGAATCCCATATTGTAAAAGCACTAGATGAGATGAAGTTTGTCAAGCGTGCTCAGGAGAGTTTCCTTCATTAGTACGTAGAAGTCCCAGTGAGAGAGCGTGTGATACTTGATCTGCTATTAGGGAATGAGACAGAGCAGGTGACAGAAGTTTGTATAGGGGAACACTTTGCATCCAGTGACCACAATGCCTTTAGTTTCAAAGTAAATATGCAAAAAGATAGATCCAGTTCATGGGTTGAGATTCTAAATTGGAGTAAAGCCAATTTTGATGATATCAGAAATCATCTGGCAAGTGTGGATTGGGACAGGCTGTTTTCTGGCATAGGTGTACTTGGAAAGTGGGAGGTGTTCAAAATCAAAATTTTGAGAGTATGTGCCTGTCAGAATAAAAGATAAAGATAACACATGTAGGGAACCTTGTTTTTCAAGAGATATTGAGACCCTGGTTAAGAGAACAAAGGAGGTGCATAGCAGATCAAATAGGAACAAATGAGGTGCTTATGGAGTATAAGAAATGCAAGAGAACACAAGAAAGGAATCAGGAAGGCTAAAAGGAGCAATGAAGGTACTCTAGCAGACAAGGTGAAGGAGAATCCTACAGGTATGTTAAGAGCAAATAGATTGCAAGGGACAAAATTGGTCCTCTGGAAGACCAGAATGGTAATCTATGTGTCATGCCAAAATAAATGGGAGAGATCTTAAATGAATTCTTTGCATCTGTATTTGCTCAGGAGATGGTGATATAGAGTCTGTAAAAGTGAGGCAAAGCAACATCGACTTCATGGACCCTATACAGATTACAGAGGAGGAGGAGGTGTTTGCTGTCCTGCGGCAAATCAGGGTGAATAACTCTCCAGGGCTTGACAAGGTGTTCCCTTGGACTCTAAGGGAAGCAAATGCTGGGTCCCTAGTAGAGATATTTAAAACATCCTTAGTGACAGGGGAGGTACCAGATGATTGGAGGATAGCCAATGTTATTCTGCTGTTTTTGTAAAAAAAAAGGCTCTAAACAGAAACCAGGAAGTTATAGGCCAGTGCGTCTGACATCAGTTGTGGGAAACTTATTGGAAGGTATTCTAAGGGACTGGATGTATTAGTATTTGGATAGACATGGACTGATCGGCTTCATGCATGGTAGATCATATCTAACCACTCTTTTAGAGATTTTTAAAGGAAGTTACCGGGCTCTCACGACCAGACTATGTAACAGTTTCTTCTCCCAAGCCATCAGACTCCTCAATACCCAGAGCCTGGACTGACACCAACTTACTGCTCTCTACTGTGCCTATTGTCTTGTTTATTATTTATTGTAATGCCTGCACTGTTTTGTGCACTTTATGCAGTCCTGGGTAGGTCTGTAGTCTAGTGTAGCTTTTTTCTGTGTTGTTTTCACGTAGTTCAGTGTAGTTTTTGTATTGTTTCATGTACCACCATGGTCCTGAAAAACGTTGTCTCGTTTTTACTGAGTACTATACTAGCAGTTATGGTCGAAATGACAATAAAAAGTGACTTGATTTGACTTGACTTGAAAGTGGATGAAAGCAAAGCTGTGGATGTTGACAACATGGACTTTGGTAAGGCATTTGGGAAACTGAAAGGTCTGAAGGTAGATAAGTCACCTGGACCAGATGGTGTACACTTCAGAGTTCTGAAAGAGGTGGCTGAAGGGATTGTGGAGGCATTAGTCAAGTCGTCGCTTTTTATTGTCATTTCGACCATAAACTGCTGGTACAGTACACAGTAAAAACAAAACAATGATTCCTCCAGGACCCTGGTGCTACATGAAACAACACAAAACTACACTCGACAATGTGACAACTCAAGGCTATACTAGACTACGTAAAACAACACAAAAACTACACTAGACCACAGACCTACACAGGACTACATAAAGTGCACAAAACAGTGCAGGACAGTACAATAATTAATTAATTAATTAATAATAAACAAGACAATAGGCACAGTAGAAGACAAATTTCAATATAATAATAAATGGTGTAGATGTCAGTCAAGACTCTGGGTATTGAGGAGTCTGATGGCTTGGGGGAAGAAACTGTCGCACAAATTGGTTGTGAGAGCCCAGATGCTTCGGTACCTTTTCCCAGATGGCAGGAGAGAGAAGAGTTTGTGTGAGGGGTGCATGGGGTCCTTCATAATGCTGTTAGTTTTGCAGGTGCAGCGTGTAGTGTAAATGTCTGTAATGGCAGGAAGAGAGACCCCAATGATGATCTTGGCTGACCTCACTATCCGCTACAGGGTTTTGCGATCCGAAACAGTGCAGTTTCCGAACCAGGCAGTGATGCAGCTGCTCAGGATGCTCTTGATACAACCTCTGTAGAATGTGATGAGGATGGGGGGTGGGAGATGGACTTTTCTCAGCCTTCGCAGAAAGTAGAGACGCTGCTGGGCTTTCTTGGCTAGGAGCTGCTGTTGAGGGACCAGGTGAGATTCTCCGCCAGGTGAACACCAAGAAATTTGGTGCTCTTAATGATCTCAGTGGAGGAGCCGTCGATGTTCAGCAGAGAGTGGTCGCTCTGTGCTCTCCTGAAGCCAGCAACCATCTCTTTTGTTTGTTCACATTCAGAGATAGTTTGTTGGCTCTGCACCAGTCCGTTAACCGCTGCACCTCCTCTCTGTATGCTGAAAGATTAGTAATAATCTTTCAAGAATCATTAGATTCTGGAATGGTTCCAGAAGTCTGGAAAATTGCAAATATCACTCCACTCTTCAAGAAAGGAGAGAGGCTGAAGAAAGGAAACTATAGGCCAGTTCGTCTGACCTATAGTGATTGGGAATATGTTAGAGTTGATTACTAATGATGAGATCTCAGGGTACTTGGAGGCACATGATAAAATAGGCCGTAGTCAGCATGGTTTCCTCAAAGGAAAGTCTTGCCTGACAAATCTGTTGGAATTCTTTGAGAAAATAACAAGCAGGCTAGAGAAAGGAGAATTGTTAATGTTGTATACTTGGATTTTCAGAAGGCCTTTATCAAGGTGCCACATATGAGGCTGCTTAACAAGCTACGAGCCCATGATAGATTCTTCTGGCATGGATGAAATAATGGCTGGTTGGCAGGAGGCAAAGAATAGCAATAAAGGGAGTCTTTTCTGGCTGGCTGACAGTGATTAGTGGTGTTCCACTGTGTTGGGACTGATTTGTTTTTGTGTTTTATGCCAGTGATTTGGATGATGGAATAGATTATTTTGTTGCAAAGTTTGCAGATGATTTGAAGATAGGTGGAGGGGAAGGTAGTTCTGAGGAAGTAGAGAAGCTACAGAAGGACTGAGACAGATTAGGAGAATGTGCAAAGAAATGGCAGATGGAATGCAGTGTCAGGAAGTGTATGGTAGAAGAAATGAAAGGGTTTAATTGTTTTCTAAATGGAGAGAGAATACAAAAACCTGAGATGCAAAAGGACATGGGAGTCCTTGTGCAGGATTTCCTGAAGGTTAATTTGCAGGTTGAGATTGGTGAAGGGGGCAAATGCAATGTTAGCTTTCATTTCAAGAGGACTAGAATATAGAAGCAAGGATGTAAAATTAAATCGTCATAAAGCACTGGTGACACCTCTAAGTTTGTGAGCAGGTTTGGGCTCCTTTCTTAGAAAGGATATGCTGAAACTGGAGAGGGTTTAAAGGAGTTTCACGAAAATGATTCCAGGATTGAATGGCTTGACATGAAGAGCATTTGATGGCTCTGGGTCTGTATTCACTGCAATTCAGTAGAATGAGGGGGGTGACTGAATTGAACCCTATCAAATAATGAAAGGCCTGATGGACTGGATGTGGAGAGGATGTTTCCTATGGTGGGGGAGTCTCAGACCAGAGGATACAGCCTCAGAATAGAGGGGCATCCATTTAGAACAGAGATGAGGAGGAATTTCTTTAGCCAGAGAGTGGTGAATCTGTGGAATTCATTGCCACAGGTAGCTGTGGAGGCCAAGTCTTTATGTATATTTAAGGCAGACATTGATAGATTCTTGATTGGTCACATCATAGAGGGATATGTGGGTGAAGGCAGGATATTGGGGCTGAGAGGAAAATTGAATCAGCCATGATGAAATTATGGAGCAGACTTGATGACCAAATGACCTTATTTGACATTGTCCTGCATGGGAGGCTAGTCAAGAAAGTTGAATCGCTTGACATTCAGGATGAGGTAGTAGACGTTGGTTTTGTATGAGAAGCCAGAGAGTGGTAGTTAGTTGATGGTTGTCTCTCAGCTGGAGGCCTGTGACTAATGGAGTGCCGCAGGGATCCTTTGTTGTTTGTCATCTATATCATTGATCTGGGTCATAATGTAGCTAACTGAATCAGCAAATTTGCGGATGACACCAAAAATGGGGAGCGTACTGGACAGTGAGGAAGACTATCATGGCTTGCAGAGGGATCTGCATCAGCTGGAAAAATGGCAGGTGGAATTTGTACTTCAGTAGGACCAGTCAGGTCTTGCACAGTAGGGCACTGAGGAGTGTGGTAGAACAAAGGGATCTGGGAGTGCAGGTCTATAAGTTGTTGAAAGTGGCATCACATGTAGATAGGGTTGTAAAGAAACCTTTTGGCACATTGACCTTCATAATTCAATGTACTGCATGTAGAAGATGGGGTGTCATGTTGAAGTTGTATAAGGCATTGGTGAGGTCTAATCTGGAGTATTGTGTGCAGTTTTGGTCACCTACCTACAGGAAAGATCTAAGCAAGGTTTAAAAGAGTACAGAGAAAATTTACAAGGATGATGGGTCTGGAGGACCTGAGTTATAAGGAAAGATTGATAGGTTAGGATTGTATTCTTTAGAAGATTGAGAGGAGATTTGATAGAGGTGGACAAAATTATGAGAGGTATAGATAGGGTAAGTACAGGCTTTTTCCACCTGAGGTTGGCTGGGACTACAGCTGGAGGTCATGGGTTATGGGTGACAGGTGAAAAGTTTAAGGGGACCACGAGGGGAAACTTCTTCACTCAGAGGATTCTGAGAGCGTAGGATGAGCTGCCAGCATATGGGGTGCATGCAAGCTCAATTTCAACGTTTAAAAGAAGCTTGGATAGGTAAATGGATAATCGGGATTTAGAGGGCTATGTTCTCAGAGGTGGATGGGATTAGACAGTTTGAATAGTTTCAACACAGAATAGATGGGCTGAAGGGCTGGTTTCTTTGCTGTACTTCTATCTTTTATGACTCTATCTTCACCAGAAGGACATAATCAGCATTTGTACTTTTGATTGACTGTAAAGAACAAAATCAGCATAGACACCTAGAACAGATAACAGATTGCCTTTATGCATGAAGTCAAAATAATAGAAACAATGATCACAAATCATTGAGTCTGTGTCCATCAGCCCAAGTTGATAACCTAACAGATGCACATGCAACTGACACTATTTTAAAAACTGTTTGCTCTGTAGTGTCTAATGATCACACAAGTGCACACGACTGACACTGGTTAGAACCTGCTTGGCAACAGTCTCCTGTCCCAATTAAGAGCATGGTGTCCCAATTAAACTAAAGGGAATCTCGGTAATTTGCTTGATTGGTTTTTGTTCTTTCAGGGTTGTCTCAAATAAGTGGCTGTCCCGTTCAATCGATGACCCTATTAACTGGAATCCATGGTATTTTAATAGTTTCCTCCAATTCATTGCATCAATTTTATCTATATGTATCTGTTCTTTAGGCTTGGTGGAAATTCTGCATCTGAACAAGGTTCTTGTGTGGAACAGCCTGCCAGCTTGCATCCTCAGTCTGGAACCTCTGATCATCCATCCCACTCCTGTTCTGATTGGATTACACCAGAGTCAGAACCTGAACCTGAAGAAAAGCCTCCTCCAGTATTAACCCTTCCATCACAACCAAATGAAAGTGCTGAGCACCAGAAGAGGAAGGAGACTCAGGAGGCCACAAATGGCTCTGCTACACCGTTTTCCTCCTGTGAGGAACGGGTATCTCTATCACCATCTCCTCGACCTGCAAGAAGAGAAGATTATTTGGTCAGGCATCAACACCGTCACCAAGGTTCTTCACATCGCATGACCGGACATGAGAATGGAGAACTGCAGTGGATGTCAGCAGAGGAACATGAGATAATTATGGAAAATCAAAGGAAGTTTGGACTATACCTCGATGAAAAAAGGGAAAGCCTTAAAAGAAAACAAGCATTAGAGGAAGACTTGTTAAGGGCAAAAATCAAGGTGGAAGAATTAAAGGCAGAAAGATTGCAACAAGGATTGCCAGTTTCCCAAGATAAATGATGTTGTGAATACATACAGTATTTCCCCCAGCCAACGTGGGTTTTCATAACAGTAACTTCTTTACTAAATTTTAGATGAACTAAAGTTCAATTTAATTATCCTTAAACCTTACATGAACACAGCCGAACGAAACAGCATTCCTCTGGGGCCAAAGTCAAGATACAGTACCAGCAGCATATAGTTATGATAGCAGAAAACATATAGTCACACAAAAAATGTATAGCCCAAGTCCCTGAGTGGCATGGCCTGTAGATTAATGATGTAGGGGAAGTTATCCTTGCCCAGCCCATTTTTCCACTGAGCAAACACTAGAGGCCAGCACTGAGCATATGCCAACAAGAGGGTCCAGCTGCCAACCTAGTATGGATTCCAGTGTGCTCACAGAGGCTTTTGCTCTCTCCCACCCTATCTTGGCGGCTGTAACAGGTGACACCATGGTGTGAGGGCCTGGTCCGCTCAACCACCGAGGCAACGCAAGCTTCAGTCTTGCTATTGAGCCAGTGAACTAGACTTGCAGTATTCTACATTAATAAACTAATTAATAACTTAATTGTCTGATAATGGAGCCTATTTAACATTTGATTTTTAAAAAAAAATTAAAGTCAATGCAGAGTGTATGATTGATGCTCTACAAACTTCCTTGCATGTTCATCCCTCCAAAATCGATGCAAAATGGACTAAAGTTATTTACCTAGGTTCCTCTGACAGGACCTACCAAAGAAACAAGAACTAATGTATTTGTCAGCTCCCCTTCAAGCCAGTGCAGTCCTTGGTCTAAATCCTGCAACTCCCTTCTCAGCAGCAGTATAGGAATACTATCATTGCCGATAATAAAATAATTAAGACAACTAGGCCCAGGACACGTGCACTCTTAGGACTCAATCATACTTTATTTACTTGTGCACAAGAAGAACCCATGGCCTCTGTCTCCCACACTGTTGTGAAGCCAGGACAGAAAACCTGCTATTTTTATACAGAACTGGCTTATGAGTTATGGATATTGATCATTTGGTAAATTGTATATGTTTGAATTCCTTACTTGCAAGATCAAGCACCTTTCACAATAGAGGTGTTAAAAGTCAATAAAAACTACAATTTGGAAACCGATGCTACTTTGAAGTTAGTACTTTTAAGTCTCTTAGATGATGGCTGTGTTTCACATCCTTCCATTATTCCTATCATGTCTGTCTCTGGCACCCTCTATTGTTTAAGGTCTCACTCGTCTGTCATAGTCACCTCCATCTATCTCATCTGTAATAAACAGAGGTTCCTTCGGTGGTCTTGCTTCAAAGATCTCTCTTATCTGGGTTGACTACACACCACTGCAGTCATCCTCACCTGAACCTTGTTTTCAATCCTTGCCTTACCACATGTCCCACAATACCTTCTCCATGGGAACAAATAGGCAGTTCAAAAACATCTCAAGGGCAATTGGGAGGAGTAATAGATACTAGCCTTGCCAGATATATATAAAAAATGCCTTTAACTGTTTGTAAAAATAAGTTGTGTTTTTGCTGTCTTGAGACAAATTAGAGTGGATAAATATCCCCAGGGCCTGACAAGGTGTTCCGTCAGACCCCAAGAGAGGCAAGTGCAGAAACTGCCAGGGCCCTAGCAGAGATATTTGAATAATCTTTAGAAACAGGAGGGAAACCAGAGGAATGGAGGAAAGCCAATATTTAAGAAAGGGTCTAAATATAAACCAGGAAATTATAGGCTGGTAAGCCTGACATCAGTAGTGGGAAAGTTATTGGAGGGTATTCTAAGGGACCAGATATACAAGTATTTGGAGAGACAGGGACTTTGTGTGTGGTTGGTTGTATCTAACCGATCTTAAGAGTTTTTTGAAGAAGTTGCCAGGAAGGTTGATGAAGGCAAGGCAGTGGATGTTGTCTACATGGACTTTAGTCCAGGTCCCACATGAGTGGTTGGTCAAGGAGGTTCAGTTGCTCAGTATTCAGGGTGAGATAGTAAATTGGATTAGATATTGGCTTTCTAGGAGATGCCAGTGAGTGGTAGTAGATGGTTGCCTCTCTGACTGGAGGCCTGTGACAGAGATCAGTGCTGGATCCTTTGTTGTTTGTCATCTATATCAATGATCTGGATGATATTGTGGTTAACTGGATGAGCAAATTTGTGTATGACACCAAGATTGAGGGTTTAGTGGACAGTGAGGAAGCCCATCATGGCTTGCATCTGGATCAGTTGGGAAAATAGGCTGAAAAATGGTAGATGGAATTTAATGCAGATAAGTGCAATGTGTTGCACTTCTGTACGACCAGCCAGGGTAAGTCTTATGCAGTGACTAGCAGGGAACAATGAATGGAGTGCAGTAGAACAAAGGGATCTGGGAATACAGGTCCGTGAGTCATTGAAAGTGGCGTCACCGGTTGATAAATCCATAAAGAAAGCTCTTGGCATATTGGCCTTGATAAATCAAAGTACAGGAGGTGGGACATTATGTTGAAATTGTATAAAACATTGGTGAGGCCTAATTTGGGGTATTGTGTGCACTTTTGGTCACCTACCTATAGGAAGGATGTAAATAAGATTGAAAGAGTGCAGAGAAAATTTACAAGGGTGTTACTGGGTCTGAAAGACCTGTGTTATAAGGAAAGATTAAATAGGTCAGGACTTTATTCCTTAGAATGTAGAAGATTGGGGGGAGATTTGATAGAGGCATACAAAATTATGAGGGGTATAGACAGGGTGAATGAAAGTAGGCTTTTTCCACTGAGGTTGGATGGGACTACAACCAGGGGTCATGGGTTAAGGGTGAAAGGTGAAAAGTTTAAAGGGAACTTAAAGGGAAACATCTTAACTTGGAGGGTCCTGAGAGTGTGGAATGAGCTGACAGTACAGTGGTGCATGCAAGCATGAACATTTAGAAGAAGTCTGGATAGGTACATGGATAGTAGAGGTATGGAGGTCTAGGGTCCTGTACAAGTCAATGGGAGTAGTCAGTTTGAATGGTTCGTCATGGTCTTGATGAGCCAAAGGGCTGTTTCTGTGCTATACCGTTCTATGACTATGATACCAACAGTTTTGATGTGCTTTTGATATTTAAACCAAAATGAACAGATGCTTCACTTTAATACTTTAATGAAAAGTAGTGGGTGGCAAAGAGGAAAGGGGTGTTGGATGCAGATGTTTTTGATCTAAGCTTCTTTCAGAAGTCAAAAATGAGGCATAAAACTTGTTGCTCATCATCGTTTATTAAGTGAGAAGAGAACAAAGAATTGGGAAAGGAGAATATTGAGAGAAAGCAATAGCGGGAAAGGAACAAGGAAACCACATGCTCTGAGCTTATGAGCGAGTGAGGCATCCATTGGATCAGGGTCGACCAGAAATGCTTCATCCTAGCTGTCTAGATATGCAAGCCTGGGCAGTATGATATGGAGAGCAAGCTATGTAGTTAACTCCCCCTCTCTACACAGCTGATGAATCCAAAGGAATGGCGGAGACTGATACAGTTTGGTACCAGCAGTGTCATTAGAGTTGCCAGTCAGCATTAAGCTCAACAAAGGACTTCCTTCGGGACTCCAGCTCCGGATTTTCCTCAATGTTTACTCCCAAACCCTTCTCCATGAGTGGATATAGCTGCAGGGCAGTGAAAGTTTGAGATCAGAGTTTTCCTTCTCCTTGATGAGCTGCCAACCGTGACTGATGAGCCTATCTGCCCAAAGTGACTGGTCTTAAGGTGCCAGTAACCCGCCTTTGCTCCTCCGGTCAGTAGAAACGGTTCCACCGGGCTTGGAGTGAAGGCCAGGAGCTGGGCTTTGTTGTCAGAGGCTATTTGAGATCCTCCGAGATCTTGACACCCAGGAACTTGAAGCTGCTCACTCTCTCCACTTCTGATCCCTCTATGAGGATTGGTATGTGTTCCTTCGTCTTTCCTTTCCTGAAGTCCACAATCAGCTCTTTTGTCTTACTGACGTTGAGTGCTAGGTTTTTGCTGAGGCACCATTCCACTAGTTCCACTCCTATACGCCCTCTCCTCACCACCTGAGATTCCACCAACAATGGTTGTATCGTTAGCAAATTTGTAGATGGTATTTGAGCTATGCCTAGCCACACAGTCATGGGTATACAGAGAGTAGAGCAGTGGGCTAAGCACACACCCCTGAAGTGCGCCAGTGTTGATAGTCAGCGAGGAGGATATGTTATCATCAATCCGCACAGACTGTGGTCTTCCAGTTAGGAAGTTGAAGATCCAATTGCAGAGGGAGGTACAGAGGCCCAGGTTCTGCAACTTCTCAATCAGGATTGTGGGAATGATGGTATTAAATGCAGATCTGTAGTTGATGAAGAGGATCCTGACGTAGGTGCTTATGTTGTCTAGGTGGTCTAAAGGCATGTGGAGAGCCATTGAGATTGCGTCTGCCATTGACCTATTGTGGCAATAGACAAATTGCAGTGGGTCCAGATTCTTGCTGAGGTAGTAGTTCAGTCTAGTCGTAATCAACCTCTCAAAGCATTCCATTACTGTCGATGTGAGTGCTATCGGGCGATAGTCTTTAAGGCAGCCCACATTATTCTTCTTTGGCACTGGTATAATTGTTGCCTTTTTGAAGCAAGTGGGAACTTCTGCCCGTAGCAGTGAGAGGTTGAAAATAACCTTGAATACTCCCACTAGTTGGTTGGTACAGGTTTTCAGAGAAAACCTGCATGGAAAAGAGTACAGTCAACAATTTGGGCAGAGACCCTTCATCAGGACTGTATACTTTTCCACAGACGCTGCCTGGCTGGCAGAGTTCCTCCAGCATTTTGTGTGTGTTGCTTGGATTTCCAGCATCTGCAGATTTTCCCTTGTTTGCAGTTTCATACATACAGGTAACTATATAAAAATGCAAACCAGCATAACCTTAAATTGCAAAGAAAATAATAACTGCACAGTCTAGTCTAACATGCTTGTTTTGCTGTTGTTGTTTTGTTGCTTGTTGTGTTCTGTGTTGTTCTGTCGAGCACAGTGAGCATGCTATGTTGGTGCCTGAATATGCGGGAACACTTGCGGGCTGCCCCCAGCACATCCTTGGGTTGCATTGGTTGTTAGTGCAAACAACACGTTTCACAGTATGCTTCGATGAGCATGTGATAAATCTGAATCTGAATCGGAAGCTCCATTTGGAGAAGACAGTGCAGTGAAAGATGTACGGTGAATTAAAGATCTGTATTTTTTTTATTACTGCTATTAATTGATGCCTTTAAACTAGCAATGACAAGGGCAGTGTGTATTTCCCATTTCTAATTATGCTTCTACATTCCAACACTTAATCCATGACCCTGCAGGTTACAGCTTTTCAAGTATCCATTACGGCAATGTTATTTTATATTTATTTAGAGATACAGCGCGGAACAGACCCCTGTAGTCCAACGAGTCACACCTCCCAGTAACCCACCAATTTAACCCTAGTCTAATCACAGGGCAATTTACAATGACCAATTAACCTACTAACTAGTATGTCTTCCGATTGGGAGGAAACCAGTGCACCCAGAGGAAACTTCCATCAGATGGTTTTTTCCATCTTCGTCCTATAAGGAAGTCAATTCAGGACACTTGTCAGCCACTTGGTGAAAAATCTTTTCTTATCTACCCACCAGGATAGCGTAGTGGTTAGCACAATGCTTTACAGCTCCAGAGATCACCAATTAGGGTTCAATTACTGCTGCTGTCTGTAAGGAGTTTTTGCGATCACCCTGTGACCATGTGGGGTTCTTTCAGGTGCTGCAGTGTCCTCCCACATTCCAAAGACGTACTGGTTCGGGTTAGTAAGTTGTGGACATGCAATGTTAGTGTCAAAAACATGGGGACACGTGGGGTGTCTCTGACACATCTTTGTGTTGGTTGTTGACTCAAATGACATATTTCACTGTATGTTTCGTTGTACATCTGACAAATAAAGCCAATCTTTTTCTTCTCCTTTGGCCCAGTGAGAACATTATTAACAGGAACATTAATAAATCTATGGGTCACCGAGGGGAAAGATGGGAGAAAGACCTGGAATCTTGGTCGAAAAGTTAAGTGGATGGAATTTCAGAGTTTATTCCAAGGTGTTGGACAGTGAGCTGCTTTCTTGAATGTCTGTAGTCCATGTGGTGAAATTTCTCCGACAGTACTGTCTGGTAGAAAGTTTGAGGATTTTAATCCAATCGCATAGAAGAAATGGTCCTTTATTTCTAGCTTGGAGGAGAATGTGGAGGTTATAGTGTTCACATGTACCTCCTCACTTTTCCCTTTTAGAGTCAAAAGTTTAAAGTGAAATTTATTATTGGAGTACATATACGTCGATAGAGACAACCCTGAGATTCTTTTTCTGCAGGCGTACTTAGCAAATCTATAGACCAACAACTGTAAACATACTGTGCAAATGCTATGTATTTATATCTGCATGAAATAACAATACAACAGAGTCCTTAGATGAGTGTAGCTATCCCCTTTTGTTCAAGAGCCCAATGGTTGAGGGGTAGTAATTGTTCTTGAACCTGCTGGTGCGTGTCCCGAGGCTCTTGTGTCTTCTACCTGATGGCAGCAGCAATAAAAGATCGTGACCTGGGTGGCGAGGATCTTTGGATGCTGTGTTTCTGTGGCAACATTTCATGTAGAGGGTTTTACCCGTGATGTACTGGGCCGAATCCACTACCTTTTGTAGGATTTTCCGCTCAAAGGCATTGGTGTTCCCATACCAGGCCATAATGCAGCTGGTCAGCACACTTTCCACCACACATCTATAGAAGTTTGCCAAGGTTTTTGATGACATGCTGAATCTCCACAGATTCCTGATGAGGAAGCAGAGGTGCTGTCATGCTTTCTTTGCAAATATATTTATATGATAGGTCCATGACTGGTCTTCTGAGATGGTGACACCCAGGAATTTAAAGTTACTGACCCTCTCCACCTCTGATCCTCCAATGATTACTTGTTCAAGGACCTCTGGTTTTCCTCTCCTGGCATCTATAATTAGTTCCTTGGTGTTACTGATATTGAGTGACAGGTTGTTGTTATTACACCACTCAACCAAAATTTTAATCTCTCTCCTGTATGCTGATTCATCACCACCTTTGATACAGTCCACAACAGTGGTGTCATCAGCAAATTTGTATATAGTGTTAGAGCTATACTTAGCCACAGTCATGGGTGCAAAAGGAATCATAAAAAAGAACAGCACAGAGAGAGGCCCTTCAGCCCATCTAGTCCACACCAAGCCATTTCAGTTGCCTAATCCCATCAACTTGCATCCTCTGTACCCCTGCCATCCATGTACCTATTCAAATTTCTTTTAAATGTTGAAGTCAAACCCACATTTACCTCTTCCACTGGAAGCTTGTTCCATGCTCTCACCAATGTCTGAATGAAGAAGTTCCTCCTCATGCTCCCCTTAAACATTTCACCTTTCACCCTTAACTCATGACCTCAGGTTGTAGTCCCACCCAACCTCGGGAAAAAGCCTGCTTGCATTTATCCTATTGATATCCCTCATATTTTTGTGTACCTCTATCATATCTCCCCTCATTCTTCTATGTTACGAGGAATAAACTCCTAACTTATTCAAACTTTCCTTATAGACCCAACAACATACTTGAAAATTTTCTCTGCACTCTTTCAACCTTATTTACATTTGTCCTGTAGGTAGTTGCCAAACTGCACACAACAGGCTGTGAGGATCATCGCTAAGAGTTTTACCAATGATCCAGAATGGATAGGTCTCTGTGCTATTACATGCTGAGAGTCATCAGCACAGGCCAGACAGGGCCCCAAGGCATCTCATTAAAAGTTAAGATTCTGAGGAGTAAAGAAACAACCTAAGAGGATCATTTTAGGAACTGAAGACCCTCACTCAATGTTTTAGGAACAATTTAAAAACCGGAGATTCTGCAGATGCTGGAAATCCAGATAACTACTGGAGGAACTCAACAGGTCAGGCAACATCTACAGAGAGGAGTAAATAGTGGATGCTTTTGGCTGAGACACTTCACCCCATGCTCAACAAATTAGCCAAGTGGAACTACAACCATTTCTGAAGAGCATCTTTTCATTCTAGGAAGGATGTGAAAGCTTTAGAGAGGGTGCAGAGGAGATTTACCAAGATGGTGCTGGATTTAAGAGCATATCTTATGAGGGCAGGTTGAGTGAGCTAAGGTTTTTCTCTTTGGAATGAAGGAGGATAAGAGGTTGTCAGGATGATGAGAGGCGTAGACCAAGAGAACAGCCAAAGACCTTTTCCCAGGGCGGAAATGACTAATACAGTGAGCATAATTTTAAGGTGATTAGAGGAAAGTATAGGGGGGGTGGAGGCGGATGTCAGAAATAGTTTTTTTTCATGCAGAGAGCAGTGGATGCATGGAATGCCCTGCCGGGGGTGGTGGTAGAGGCAGATACATTGGGGCATTTAAGAAACTCTTGAAAGGCACATGGATGATAGAAAATTGAAGGTTATTTAGGAGGGAACTGTTAGATTGATCTTGGAGTAGGTTAAAAGTTCGGCACAACGTTGTGGGTGAGGAAACTGGACAGTGCTGTAGTGTTCTATGTAAGTTGCTGCATTGCATTTTTAAAAAAAGTTTCACAATGCAGACATAGTTTGCTGATGACAGAACGAGAAAATGTTTAAGGTGGGGGATGAAGTACCTATCTAGTATGCTACCTTAAACAGGATGTATTGAGTTTCATGAGCATTGTTGAATCTGCACCAGGCAAAAACTATATTCTACTTTGTAAAAACTTTAGCAAGTTTACAGTGAGGATGGAGAAACTTCAGACAAGATGCAGAAGAGACTTGTTCAAGCATTGTGCTGAGAAAATGTACAAGGATTTTGCCAGAACCTTGAGCACCTGAGTAATATGGAACAGTTGAATAGGTTAGGACTACGTTCCCTGGAGCGTAGGAGAACAAGGGGAGATTTGACAGGTATACAAAACAATAGGTATAGATAGGGAAAATGCAAGCAGGCTTTTTCCACTGAAGTTGGGTGCAACTTGAACTAGAGTTCATGGGTTAAGGGTGAAAGGTGAAATGTTTAAGGGGAACATGAGGGGAAACTTCTTCCCTCAGAAGGTGGTTAGAGTATGGTATGAACTGCCAGCACAAGCAGTGAATGAGCGTTTACTTTCAACATTTAAGAGAAATTTGGATAGGTGTATGGGTAGGAGGGTCATGGAGGACTATGGTCTGGGTGGAAGTTGATGGGACGAGAATGATTAATGGTTCAGTACAGACTAGATAGGCTGAAGGGCATGTTTCTGTGCTGTAGTGGTCTGTGTCTCTATGACTTATTGTTGAAACAGATAAATAGATTATTCTACCATGTTTGACCAGTAGATGGTGCTCAGACCTCAAGGAACCAGTAGAGATGAAACATTTGCCTCCAATTTATCACAAAGATCAAGAAGCCACCGGCTTCAGTTTCTCCATAAACTTCATTTATGAGTCGAGATTATTTCATTTCCAATACACAACTGTAAAGGGAAACAAAATAATTTACTTCAAATAATAAGCAGCTAAACAAAAACAATAATAATAAATAAAAATAATAAATATGAAAATGTAAGACCATAATACAGAGGAGCAGGTCATTCAGCCAATTGAGTCTGCTCCGCCATTTCATCACAGCTGATCTATTTCCCTATCCACTCCATTCCCCTGACTTCTCCCCATAACCTTTCATGCCCTGACTAATCAGGAACCTATCAACCTCTGCCTTAAATGCACCCAGTGATCAGGCCTCCACAGCTGCCTGTGGCAATGAATTTCACAGATTCACCCTCTGGCTAAAGAAATTACTCCTCATCTCTGTTCTAAATGGACATCTCTATGGTGAGGCTGTGTCCTCTGATCCTAGACACCCTCAGCATTGGAAACATCCTCTCCACATCTACTCTGTCAATGTTTTTCAACATTCAATAGGTTCTAACAGGTTTGTCAGGCAAGATTTTCCCTTAAGGAAGCCTGCTGACTTTGGCCTATTTTATCATGGGCTTCCAGGTACTCTGAAACCTGATTTTTAATAATCAGCTCCAACATCTTCCCAACTACTAAGATCAGCCTAACCTGCCTATAATTTCCATTCATCTGTCTCCCTTCCTGATATAATGTACAGTGTATAAGACAGCTTCAATGCAGTGATTGATTGGGTCCCCATAAAGCCAAAGGAGTATCTGTACATAAGGTGTCTTTGACAGGAATTGATAAAGTAATGGTGCTGGGGGGTGAGTTAGTGGGTGGAGGTGGAGTTTTAATTCCCATTGACTGTCCCTCTCTGGAAACTGCCTGTAACTAAATCAGACTTTGCAGCCTTTGCTTTTTATTCACCCACAAGATGAATTTAAGATTACATTTCTCCACCATCAGAAGACTGTCTATTTCATCTTCCGTAACATTGTCTTCTCTCACTTTTCCTCACACGGTGTTTAAACGCTTAATCTATGATTGGGCTGCAATTGAATATATTCAGTGGCCGCTTTATTGGGTATACCGTGCTCTTGCTTGATAATACAAATATCTCACCTGGCAATCATGTGGCAGCAATTCAAGAGCATTCAGACATGGTCAAGCGCTTCAGTTGTTGTTTGGACCAAACATCAGAATGTGGAAGAAATGTTATCTAAATGACTTTAAACATGGAAGGATTGTTGGTGCCAGACAGGGTGGTTTGAGTATCTCAGAAACTGTTGATCTCCTGGGATTTTCACGCACATCGGTCTTTAGAGTAGGGGTTCCCAACCTTGGATCCATGGGCCCCTCAATTAATGGTAAGACTCCATGGCATAAAAAAAGCTTGGGAACCCCTTACAGAGAATGGTGTGAGAAACAGAAAATAGTCAGTGAGCGGCAGTTCTGTGGGCGAAAACGCCTTTCTAATGAGAGAGGTCAGAGGAGAATGGCCAAAGGAAGACAATAGTAACTCAAATAACCACCTGTTACAACAGTGGTGTGCAAAAGAGCATCTCTGAATGAATATGCATAAAAATACTTAGTGGCCTCTTTATAAGGTATAGAAGTTACAAAATAAAGTGGTCACCACGTGTAAATTCATAAAGTATTGGAAATGATCATACTGGGCAATATAGAAGGGTCTTTTTTTCTTAGAGGAGGGGTCGAAAATCTCCTTTGATCCAGGTTGACTGTGGATATTGCATCCCAGCGCTCTAAATGACACACAGCTTGGATGGTCTTCTTTGTTCTGCATTCTGTAAGCTTGATGTCTATGTTTTAACTTGCATTAAACCTCATTCACCCCCTGTGCTTGGCTTTTCATGTTTGGATATGAGAGAGAAGTTTAAGAGCTTTGACCAGTGGCCAATCCGGACATCGGAAGTTTGGAGAGGAAGGGACTTCAAACAGGTTCACTGACGGAGGATAAAAGGCAGGAGCAGTTTGTGGCAGTGTAATAGAGCTTTGATCAGTGGCCAATTGGCAGTTGGGATTGATTGGTAAGAGCAAGTTAAAGGAAGGCAGGGACAAGTACAGCAGCCATTGTCTGAGTGGCTTCAGAGAAGAGAAGCTTCACTCAGACAAAAGAAAGCAAATTTCAAGTTTTTTCCTTCTCTTCTTTATATCTGCTCAACTTTATATCAGGCATGCTGTTGTGATAGGGGATTTGTTTGTTAGGGGAACAGACAGGAGGTTCTGTGGGCAAGAACGAGATTCCCTGATGGTGTGTTGCCTCCCGGAAGCCAGGATCTGGGATATCTCGGATGGAGCCCTCAGCATTCTTAAGTGGGAGAGTTAACAACCAAAAGTCCTGGTCCAGGTAGGTACCAATGACATGGGCGGGACAAATGATGAGGTTCTGCATAAGGAGTTCAGGGAGCTAGGTGCTAAGTTAAAATGCAGGACCTCCAGGGTTGTGATCTCAGGATTTCTATCCATGTCACATGCTTGTGAGGCTAGAACTAGGGAGATTATAGGGGCATAAGATTTTTGGATCATTGGTCTCTCTTCAAGTGAAGGTAGGACCTGTTATAGAAGGGACAGTTTGTACCTGAAATGTTTTCCTAGCAGGAACGTTTCTTAATGCTGCACGGTGGGGTTTCAGCTAGAGTTGCAGGCAGATGGGAACCAGAGTGCCAGAACAGTTAGTGGAGGCTGACCTCAGACAAAGTTAGGAATCAAAAGGTTGAGTATGGTGGGACAAAATCGAAAAAGTGAACACAGGACTGAAGGTGTATTTGAATGCACACAGTATATGGAATAAGGTAGGTGAACTTGTAGCACAGTTACAGATTGGCAGGTGTGATGCTGAAAGGTTATAGCTGGGAGCTTAATGTTCAAGGATACTGATTGTATGAAAGGATAGGCAGGAAGCCTGAGAAGGTGGTGTTGCTCTGTTGGTAAAAAAATGAAAGAGGTGACATAGGGTCGTAAGGTGTTGAGTTATTGTGGATAGAGCTAAGGAACTGCAAGGGTAAAAAGATCCTGGTGGGAGTTGTATACAGACTCCCAAATAGTAGTGAGGATGTAACCTACAAATTACAACGGGAGATAGAAAATGCTTCCCAAAAGGGCAATGTTACAACAGTCATGGGGAACTTCAATATGCAGGTAGCTTGGGAAAATCAGGTTGGTGCATTTCTAGAGTGCCTGTGAGATGGCTTTTTAGAGCAGCTCGTGGTTCAGCCCACTAGAGAATCACCTATTCTGGATTGGGTGTTGTGCCATGAACCAGAATTGATTAGAGAGCTAAGGTACAAGAATCCTTAGGGGAAAGTGGTCATAACATGAAGGAATTCACACTGAAATTTGAGAAGGAGAAGCTAAAGTCAGATGTATCAGTATTACAATGGAGTAAAGGGAATTACAGAGGCTTGAGAGAGGAGTTGGCCAGAATTGAATGGTAAAAAAAACACTGACAGGGATGACAGCAGTACAGCAATGGCAGGAATTTCTGGAAGCAATTCTTAAGGCACAGGATATTTACATCCCAAAGAGGAAGAAATATTCCTCTTTGAGGAAGAGGAAGAAAGATGACACAACCATGGCTAACAAGAGAAGTCAAAGCCAACATAAAAGCCAAAGAGAGGGCATATAATAGAGCAAAAATTAGTGGAAGTTAGAGGATTGGGAAACTTTCAAATACCAACAGAAGGCAACTGAAAAAGTCATTAAAAAGGTAAAGATGGAATATGAAGTATTGAAGAGGATACCACAAGTTTCTTTAGATACATAAAGTGTAAAACGGAGGTTAGAGTGAATATCAGGCTGCTGGAAAATAATGGTGGAGAGGTAACAATGGGGGACAAGAAAATGGCGGATGAAATGAATAAGTATTTTGCATCAGTCTTCACTGTGGAAGACACTAGCGGTATGGTGTAAGTTCCAGGTGTCGAGGTCATGAAATGTGTAAAGTTACCATTAGAGGAGAAAAGGTTCTTGGGAAACTGAAGGTAGATAAGTCACCTGGACTAGATGGTGTACATACACCCCAGAGTTCTGAAAGAGGTGGCTGAAGAGATCATGGAGCCATTAGTACTGATCTTTCAAGAATCACTAGATTTTGGAATGGTCCCGGAAGACTAGAAAATTGCAAATGACACTCCTCTCTTCAAGAAGGAAGAAGAAAGGAAATTATGAGCCAGTTAGTCTGACCTCAGTATTGGGAAGATGTTGGAGTAGATTGTTAAGGATGTGGTTTTGGGGTACTTGGAGGCACTTGATAAAATAAACTATAGTCAGAATGGTTTCCTCAAGGGAGAATCTTGCCTGAAAAATCTGTTGGGATTCTTCGAAGGAAAAACAAGCAGGATAGACAAAGGAGAATCGGTTGATGTATTTGGATTTTCAGAAGGCCTTTGACAAAGTGCCACACATGAGGCTCCTTAGCAAGTTATGAACCCATGGTATTACAGGGAAGGTTCTAGCATGGATAAAGCAGTGGCTGACTGGCAGGAGACATAGTGGGACTAAAAGGTGCTTTTCTGGTTGCCACCAGTGACTAGTGGTGTTCCACGGGTCTGTATTGGGATTGATTCTTCTTGCTTTGTATGTTAGTGATTTGGATGATGGGGTTGATGGCTTTTTTGTAAATTCTGCAGGCAGTAAGAAGATAAGTGGAGGGGCAGGTAGTTTTGAGGAGTTAGAGCGGCTACAGAAGGACTTCGACAGATTATGAGAATGGGCAAAGAAGTGACAGATGGAATATGTATGGTCATGCACTTGATTAGAAGAAATGAAAGGGTTGACTATTTTCTGAATGGAGAAAACTTTTTAAGAACTGTGGCACAGAGAGACTTTGGAATCCTTGTGCAAGATTTCTTGAAGGTTGATTCGCAGGTTGATTCTGTGGTGAGGAAAGCAAATGCGATGTTAGTATTCATTTCAAGAGGAATAGAATATAAAAGCAAGGATGTAATGTTAAGACTTTACAAAGCACTGGTGAAGCCTCTCTGGGAGTATTGTGAGCAGTTTTGGTCCCTATATCTTAGAAAGGATGTGCTGAAACTGGAGAGGATTCAAAGGTGGTTCACAAAAATGATTCCACGTTTGAACAGCTTGTCACATGAAGAGCGTTGATGGCTCTGGGCCTGTATTCACTAGAATTCAGAAAAATGAGGGGTGATATCATTGAAACCTATCGAATGGTGAGATGCTTTGATAGAGTGGCTGTGGAGAAGATGTTTTCTATGCTGGTAGAGTCTAAGACCAGAGGACACAGACTTAGAATAGAGGGATGTTTTTTTAGAACGGAGATGAGGAGGAATTTCTTTATCCAGAGAATGGTGAATCTATGGAATTCTTTGCCACAGGCAGCTGTGGAGGCCAAGTTTTTATGTATATTTTAGGTAGAAATTGATGGATTCTTAATTGGTCAGGTATGAAAGGAATCAGGGAGAAGACAGGAGATTGGGGCTGAGAGGAAAATTGGATCAGCCATGATGAAATGATGGAGAAGACTAAATGGGCCAAATGGCCCAATTCTATTATCTCCTATGGTCATAATAGAGGTATACAAAATTACTGTATAAATTACTTTAAGAAATGTATATAAAATTACATGAATAGTGCAAAAAAGAGTTAAAGTAGTGAGGTATCATGGATTCATTGTCCATTCAGAAATCCAATGGCGAAGGAGAAGAAGCCGTTCCTAAGATGTTGACTATATGTCTTCGGGCTCCTGTACCTCTTCTCTGACGGTGGCAATGAGAAGAGGACATGCCCTGGGTGGTGAGGCTCCAGAATGACGAATGCCACCTAGTTCAGGCATCACCTTTTGAAGATCTCCTTGATGGTGGGAGGCTAGTGCAACCCCCCCCCCCCCAACACACACACACACACACACTCACACTCACACCCCCCCTTGTCATGGTGCAGTCGTTGCGCTGAGTTTGCACATTTCAATGCCCTCCCTTCCCCGGTGTACTCTAATAATGGGCCCTAAAGGGGTTGGCTTTGTGGTGCCTTTCCTGGCATACACAGTGGAATATTCCATTTCTTTAGCAATGGGTTTGCGTAAATGTGTTTAAAGTAGATACTTCTGTTTATTTTGTAATTTGATTCTGACTACATTGTTGGGAGCATCACATTCCTCTTCAGTTTGCGTATAAGGAGAAGGTGGGAGTGGAGGATGCTATCACGTATTTGCTGCACAAATCACTCTCTCACCTAGAGGGGGTCAGTTGTGCTGTGAGGATTACATTCCTTGACTTCTCTAGTGCCTTTAACACCATCCAGCCCAAGATCTTAAGGCACAAACTAACGGAGATGGGAGTAGACTCTCACATGGTGGATTGGATAGTGGACTACTTGACAGATAGACCTCAGTATGTGCGGTTGGGAGACTGTAGGTCTGACACGGTGGTCAGCAGCACAGGGGCGCCGCAGGGAACCGTACTCTCTCCGGTCCTGTTCACCCTGTACACATCAGACTTCCAATATAACTCAGAGTCCTGCCATGTGCAGAAGTTCGCTGATGACACGGCCATAGTGGGGTGTGTCAGGAATGGACAGGAGGAGGAGTATAGGAAACTGATACAGGACTTTGTGATATGGTGCAACTCAAACTACCTGCGTCTCAATATCACCAAGACCAAGGAGATGGTGGTGGACTTTAGGAGATCTAGGCCTCATATGGAGCCAGTGATCATTAATGGAGAATGTGTGGAGCAGGTTAAGACCTACAAGTATCTGGGAGTACAGTTAGACGAGAAGCTAGACTGGACTGCCAACACAGATGCCTTGTGCAGGAAGGCACAGAGTCGAATGTACTTCCTAAGAAGGTTGGCGTCATTCAATGTCTGTAGTGAGATGCTGAAGATGTTCTATAGGTCAGTTGTGGAGAGCGCCCTCTTCTTTGTGGTGGCGTGTTGGGGAGGAAGCATTAAGAAGAGGGACGCCTCATGTCTTAATAAGCTGGTAAGGAAGGCGGGCTCTGTCGTGGGCAAAGTACTGGAGAGTTTAACATCAGTAGCTGAGCGAAGGGCGCTGAGTAGGCTACGGTCAATTATGGAAAACTCTGAACATCCTCTACATAGCACCATCCAGAGACAGAAAAGCAGTTTCAGCGACAGGTTACTATCGATGCAATGCTCCTCAGACAGGATGAAGAGGTCAATACTCCCCAATGCTATTAGGCTTTACAATTCTACCGCCAGGACTTAAGAACTTTTTAAAGCTATTATTAATGCTTTTTGAGATGGTGATTTAGATGCATATCATATTTTTTTTTACTGAGTTAAGTATTGTATGTAATTAGTTTTGCTACAACAAGTGTATGGGACATTGGAAAAAAGTTGAATTTCCCCATGGGGATGAATAAAGTATCTATCTATCTATCTATGTGTGGTATTTAGTTAACTTTGTGGGTAATTAAAGATGGTATGTCCTGGTGGCTAAAAAAAATCGATGTGGTTCCCGCTCAGTAGCAGAGAGCGATCAAGCTGCTTGGGATTCACACTGGACCAAGTACAAGAGTTGTTGTTGTGTTTTCTGGTAGGTATCTTTTTGTAAATATTGTCAGTTTTCTTTGCACTATTTTCGCTAATATTTGTAAGTTTGATTTTTGACGTATTGAATAAACACCCTTGCTCTAAAGTGCTAAGTGACACCAGCCATCTTTTTAGTCAAAACCCGTGTATCCTAACACACGGCAAGCTTTCTTCAAAATTGCATCAGTATGATGGGCTCAGGATAAGTGTGTGTTCTCTCGACTCATTTACTATTTTAGATTACTTTATAGTCATGTCAAGTTTATTGTCATTTAGCTACATACGAATGTTCCCAATGGATGGTAGGGAGACCCCTAAGGTCCTCTCAGCTGTTCTCACAGCCCTTTGTAGGGACTTCTGGTCCGATGCTCGACTGCTCCCATACCTGATGGAGATGCAACGTGTCAGGAACCTCTCAATGGTTCTCCTGTGAAATGCACAAGGAGATCCAGTTGCAGAGGGAGGTGTTAAGACCCAGAGAGGACAGTTTCCCCACCAGTTTCTGGGGTATGATAGTGTTGAAAGCTGAACTGAAGTCTATAAACAGCAGTCTGACATATGAGACTCCATTTTCCAGGTAGGACAGAGCAGAGTGGGGAGCAGAGGTTATGGCATCATCAGAGGATCGATTTGAGTAATAAGCGAAGTGGCAAAGTTCCTTAAGACACAGGAGCAGAATTAGACCTTCAGCCTATTGTCTTCTTCACCATTCCACCATGACTGATCCCAAATCTCACTCAACCTCATACACCTGCCTTCTCGACAGTTAAAGTCGAATCTGAATAAAACTCGGGAGACCAGCTTCTTATAGTTACCACAGTTTATTGTGCACCCTCCTGCAGGAATTTGAGACCCAGTTGCCAAAGGTAAGGCACATAAGTACTGCCACCATCTGACAAATGGGCCCCCTCTCTCTGGTTACAGCCGTATATTTATACATAGTAAGCCCCATACATTGCAAGATGTTATTTGAACTGGTACACCCACCAAGTCTGTTGGTGTGAAACTTAGTTACAGATAAGAGAGTCTGCCAGATCAAGGCTTAATTACAGATGCATGTTCATTCCTGTCCTTATTGGTGAGCCCTCCTCCCCCTACTCAAACGAGGGTACAATGTACAATGTTATCAAACTCAATGTCTCTCTGCAAGCCGGGGAGAACTGGTAATGAGCCTGTCTTAGCTGGCTGCTGAAGGCAGAGTTTACTTCAGTTCAAAAATTCCTATTCAGTCCCAATTATTCTTTTAGCCAGAAGTTTCCTAATTGGTCAGGGCATCAATCAATATACTATGGTCTTTGCCTCCCCAGCTGTCTGTGACAGAGCATTCCACAGATTCACTACTCTGGCTAAAAGAAGTTCCACCGAACTTCTGTTCTAAAAGCTCACCCCTCAATTTTGAGGCTGTGCCCTCTATTCTGGGCACCCCCACCATAAGGAACATCCTCTCCACATTCACCTTATCTAGTCCTTTCAACATTCGGTAGGTTTCAAAAAGATCCCCCCCCCCCCCCCGCATTATTCTAAATTCCAGTGAGTACAGGCCCAAAGCTGTCAAATATTCCTCATATGTTGATCCCTTTAATCCTGGAATTTTCCTTGTCAACCTCCTCCTGGATTCTCTTCAATGACAACACATCCTTTCTGAGATATGGAACCCAAAACTGTTGACAATACTTCAAATGCAGCCTGACTAGTGTCTTATAAAGCCTTAGCACTATCTCCTTGCTTTTATATTCTATTCCCCTTGAAATAAATGCCAACATTGCATTTGCCTTCTTTACCATGGACTCAACCTGTAAATTAACCTTCTGAGAATCTTGCACGAGGACTCCTAAGACCTGGACCTTTTGATTTTTAAATTTTCTCCCCATTTAGATAATAGTCTCCATCATTGTTCCTTTTACCAAAATGCATTATCATACATTTCCCAACACCCTATTTTGTCTGCCACTTTTTTGCCCATTCTTCCAATTTGTCTAACTCCTGCTGCAATCACATTGCTTCCTCAGCACTACCTACCCCTCCACCTATCTTCATATTATCCATAGACTTTGCCACAAAGCCATCAATTCCATTATCTAAATCACTGACAAACAATGTGAAAAGTGGAGTCCCAATACTGACCCCTGAGGAACAGCACTAGTCACCGGCAGCCGAACAGAAAAGGCACCTTTTATTCCATTTGCTGCCTCCTGGCTGTCAGCCATTCCTCTGTCTATGCCAGTATCTTTCCTGTTAAACCACAGGATTTTATCATGTTAAGGTGCCTTATGTGTGGCACCTTATCAAATGCCTTCTAAAAATCCAAGTAAATGACATCCACTGCCTCTCCTTTGTCCACCTTGTTTATTACTTTCTTGAAGAACTCTAATGGATTTGCCAGACAAGATGGACTCCAACACTTTCCCAACCACTGAGATTAGCTAACTGGCCTATAATTTCCTTTGCCTTCCTCCCTTCTTAAAGAGTGGAATGACATTTGCAATTTTCCAGTCCTCCGGAACCATGTCAGAATCAAGTGATTCCTGAAAGATCAATACGAATGCATCTGCTATCTCTTTGGCAATCTCTTTCAGAATTAGGTTTATTATCACCGGCATGTGACATGAAATTTCTTAACTTAGCAGCAGCAGTTCAATGCAATAAATAATATAGAAGAAAAAATAATAATAAGTAAATCTTATTCAGTATACTTTATATAGTATACATATATTGAATAGATTAAAATCATGCAAATAACAGAAATACTATATATTAAGATATATAGTCTCTATAAGTATATAATATCTATACAGTATATTCAGAACTGTGGGGTGTAATCCATCTGGACCAGGTGACTTATCCACCTTTGAGTTTGCCTGGCACTTTTTCCTTTGTAATAGCAATGGCACTCACTCCTACTCCCTGACATTCATGAACTTCTTGCACACTGCTAGTGTCTTCCACAGTGAAGACAGATGCAAATTTAGCATTAAGTTTACCTGCCATTTCTTTGTCTTCCATTACTACCTCACCAGCATCACTTTCCACTAGTCCCATATAAGCTCCCATTTCCCTTTTACTCTTTATATAACTGAAAAAAATTCTCGTATCCTGCTTTATGTTATTGGCTAGTTTGCCCTCATATGTCATCTTTTCCCTTAAAGCCTTTTTATTTGCCTTTTGTTGGATTTTCAATCATCCAAATTCCCACTCACTTTTGCTACATTATATGTCCTTTCCTTGGCTTTTATGCAGTAACTAACTTCATTTGTCAGCCATGTTATTTGAGAACAACTTCTGTGGGACATACCTATCCTGCACCTTGTGAACTATTCCCAAAAACTTCAGCCATCTCTGCTCTGCCCTCATCCCCGCCAGTGTCCTCCCCCAATCCACCTGGGCAAACTCCTCTTTCATGCCTCTGTAATTCCCTTTATTCCATTGCGATACTGATACATGTGCTGTGCTTCTCCCTCTCAAATTGCAGTATTAATTCAATCATGTTAGGATTACTGCCTCCTAAGGGTTCCTTTACCTTAAGCTCTCAAATAAAATCTAGATTATTACACAACACCAAATCTAAGCCTTTCCCCCAGTAGGCTCAGGCACAAGCTGCTCTGAAAAGCCATCTCATAGGCATTCAATAAAATCCCTCTCTTGCGATCTGACACCAACCTGATTTTCCCAATCCCCTTGCACATTGAAGTCCCCATTACAATTGTGACATTAACCTTATCACATATGTTTTCCAGCTCCCTTTGCAATCTCAACCCCACATCTTGGCTACTATTTGGAGGCCTATATATGATTCCTTAATGGTTTTTTTTTACCCTTGCAATTTTTTAAACTCCACCCACAAAGATTCAACATTCTCTGATCCTATGTCATCTCATTATAAAGATGTAATTCCCTCTCTTACCAACAGAGCCACACCACCGCCTAACCCTTCCTGCCTGTCTTTTCGATACAAATTATATCCTTTGATGTTAAGCTCACAACTATGACCTCCTTTCAGCTATGACTCAGATGCCCACATCGTCATACCAACCAATCTTTAAATACATCACGAGTTCGTCCACCTTATTCTGAATGCTACGTGCATTTAAATACAGCACCCTCAGTCCTGCATTCTTCTCCATTTTGAATTTTGCTTCTGTGTTACAATTTAACTCTTTGCTCTGTCTGCATGTGCACCTAATCATTGGCTTGTCCTTCCTTATATTCGTATTACACCAGTCATCTACTTGTAAACCTGCTGGCTCATTCTCAGCTCTCTCATACTCGTTCCCATCCCCTTGCCATTTTAGGTTAACCCACTCTCAACAGCTTTAGCTAAGCTGCCAGCAGGTCCAATGTAGCTGGGAGAAAGGCTTTAATGTGCTTCATGACCAGCCGCCCATTTCATAATGGTTGACGTTAATGCCACCGGACGATAGTCATTTAGGCTGATTACTGTCACCTCCTTTGGCATTGGAATGATGGCTGCCACCTTAAAAACCAAGGGGACTATGGATTGTTCCAGAGAGATGTTGAATATATCCGTTAGCATCTCCATCAGCTGGACTGCTCAATCTTTCAGAACCCGCTCTGGAATATTATCGGGCCCCACAACTTTGTGTGGGTTGACTCTGGCCAGGGTCTTCCTCACCACAGCTTCAGCCAGATGGAATGTCTGCTCCCCTGGTGGGGAGGGTTGTCTTCCTTGTCAGCACTTTGCTCTGCCCATAAAACTGGCATAGAAGACATGCAGCCTCTCGGGGAGTGAAGCGTCCTGCTCACTGACACGTAGGGTAGACTTGTAGTCTGTAATCTTCTGAATTCCCTGCCACATGTGTCTCGTGTCTCTGGTATCACAGAAGTGGCTGTAAGTTCTGAGGATGCTCCCATTTCACCTTCCTGGTGGAGCAGGAAAGCACAGTTCTTGCTTCCCTGAGAGCTGTCACATCCCCCAATCTAAAGGCCCCTCAGCCTGGCAAGGACCTCTGCAGTAAGCTAAGGCTTCTGATATGCCCTCACCCGGTAACATCCTCAGTACACTTCTCTGTGTAGTTATATTAAAGCAAAAGCAAAAATACATTAGGCTTCCTTTCTTCAGCGTTTAATCTAGTTCTGTAGTACAGGTGGCCCCCGATTTTCGAACGTTTGCTTTACGACAACTTGCTGTTTCGAAAGACCTACATTAGTACCTGTTTTCGCCAACCAAAGAGGATTTTCGCTTTTACAAAAAAAAAGACGCCCGCTTTATACATGTGTTTACCCCGAGAAAGACTTTAATGACCGTGAAACCTTGTGCGGGCAGTTGTTTGCGCATGCATGTACGTGCGTATGTATGCATGTATGTGCCGATTTTTTTTTCTCCAAATCGACTTTGGCTCGCTGTCTTCCTGATTTTGGTAAGTGAAACTACACCGTACATACAATATTTCTACTTTATATAGGGTGTATATTTATCATATCATTCCTGCTTTTACTATATGTTTGTGTTATTTGCTTTGATTTGGTAGGTGGTTTTTTGGGTCTGGGAATGCTCAAAAATTTTTCCCATGTGAATTAATGGTGATCGCCTGTCTGGATTTGATTCCCACTTCTGTCTGAGTGCCTCCGAGACTCTGTGGGTTTCCTCAGGGCGCTTCAGTTTCCTCCCACGTTCCAAACATGTATGGTTAGATGTGAGTTGTGGGCATGCTGTGTTGCTGGTGGAAGTGTGGCCACTCTTGTGGGCAGCCCCCAGTATAATCCTCAGGATTGTGTTGATCATTGATGCAAACATCGCATTTCACTGTACATTTTGATGTATATGTTACAAATAAAGCTGAACAATTTCTCCTTCCGGGGCGGCATGGTAGCACAATGGTTCATTTCCTGCTGCTGTCTGTAAGGAGTTTGTATGTTCTCCCTGTGACCGCTTGGGTTCCCTCAGGTGCTCCGGTTTCCTCCCATGGTCCAAAGAGGTACCGGTTGGTAGGTTAATTGGTCATTGTAAATTGTCCTGTGATTAGGCTGGGATTAAATCAGGGGATTGCTGTGCTGTGCTGTGCTGTGCTGCTCAAAGGGCTAGAAGGTGCTGTATCTCAATAGATAGATACTTTATTGATCCAGAAGGAAAAAAGTGCACAGATATAAATTTTAGAAGAGTAGCAAGAATAAAAAATAAGTTACCACAAACAGTCTAACAGGAGGAGGTCATCACTTCCCCAGCTATAGGTTGACTCATCATATAGGCCAGGGGTAAGAATGTGCTCTTTGGAGCACACAGTTGCCTTAGTCTATTATAAAAAGAGCTCCTCTGTTCAACCGAGGTGACACACAGAGGGTGAGAAACATTGTCCAGGATTGCCAGGATTTTCTATAGGGTCCTTTGTTCTACCACAGCCTCCAGTGTGTCCAGTTTGACTCCTATAATAGAGCCAGTCTTTCTAATCAGTTTATTGAATCTGTTGGCATCACCCGTGTTGATGCCATTGCCCCAGCACAGCACTGCATAAAAGGTTGTACTGGCGACAACAGACTGGTAGAACATGTGAAGGAGAGGCCTGCACACTACAAAGGACCTCAGTCTCCTCAGGAAATCGAGGGACTCTGGCCCTTCTTGTACACGGTCTCTGTGTTGGTGCTTCACTCAAGTTTGTTATCCAGGTGCACCCCAGGTACTTGTAAGTCCTCACCACGTCTACATCCTCACCATTAATAACAGGAGCAGTGCAGACTTAGTCTTCCTAAAGTCTATCTCCATCTCCCTTGTTTTACTGATGTTGAGCTGCAGAGGCCAGAAAATAAAAATAAAATATCTACATCATGACTTTTGATCTTGTGCTTTTATTCATTTTCTTCAGGTTTTGTGTGTTGCAGGGAACTTTTTTGTGATTAAACTGTTAAGCAAAGACAAAATTACATTTAAAAGAATTTCACCCAGTTTAATGTCCTTTTCACATTTTTAATCCAGCATAGAAAACCGAGAGTTGGTGCAGTTAATGTTTGTGAATGTTGGTGGGGCAGAATTCTGTACCCTGCAGAATTTATCAAAACCTTTGAAAAGCCAAAGCAGAGCAGGCTTCAGAAACTCTGTGACCTCCCTCAACCTCTGCTGAAAGCTAATGAAAGGCAGACAAAGAAGACAAAGAACACAAGGCTGGCTCTTTTTCAAGGGCCGTTCATCCTCCCATGGGGATAAAGCTAAGAATATAACTCCCATGGAGCACTTGGCATTGGGATCAGATTTCAGATTATCCCCCTGGATATCCAGCTCCAAATGAAGACTATAGAACCCAATCAAAGAATGAAGAACCTGAGGCTTCCATTTCTCACTGAATCAGAATCACTGGCATATGTAGTGAAACTTGTTGTTTTACAGCAGCAGTACACAGCTGTATACAATTAAAATGCTATAAATTACAATAAAAATCATATACAGAGGATACTGGTTAATTGGACTATCAGCAGCAGCTGCTTATTTAGGTCTTAAAGAGCAAAAATGAATTGAGAAAATAGCTGGGATTTGCTTTGTTTATTTGGGACACTATGCTGCTTAATTGGGACAGGAGACTACTGTTGAACAGTTTCTAAATAGCGTCAATTGTGTGCTCTTGTGTGGCCATTAATCACTATAGCGTGCTTAAAGCAAACACTTTTTAATTAACCTCAGTTGCTTGTATTTGTGTTCTAAAAGCAATGATATTTGTCACTGATAGTCAGCAAGAAATAAGCAGTAGGACAATTCAGAGTTGTTTTGTTCACTGCGGTTACAAGCATTCAGGCTTGCAGGTGCTAGAAATGGCCAGGAGTGAAAATAAAACGATTTCACTACTTCAACAAGTCAGGAATTATGAAGAATTTGAAGTTATCAACAATCATCTTGAATGTTACAATGAAGATAGAGACTTGGATAATGATGTCAGAAGCATTGTATGAAGGCAGTCCATTATCTGCGCTGATTTTGTTCATTTACAGATAACATGGCAGTATACACTGGATGAACTCCCCTGTCGATGACTATTAGGAACTACTGTGCAGTTTTATAGTACTGTAGTAATATTGGTAGTGTTTTACATAGTTTGTTACTCAATTAAATGGTAGTTTGTCTTTTTTATACCTTTATAACTATTTTCATGAAGCTTCAGCTAATTGGGACAGCAGCTTAAGAGGGCCAAAATGTACTGGCCCCAAGGTGTCCCAATTAACCTGAATCCTAAATTAAATCAGTAGGGCGAAAAGAGAACAAAAAATAGTGAGATAGTGTACATTGGTTCACTGTCCATTCAGAAATCTGATAGTGGAGGGATAGAAGCTGTTCCTGAATCATTGAGTGTGAGTCTTCAGACTCCTGTACCACACCCTTGATGGTAGCAATGAGAGGAGAACATGTCCTGGGTGATGGACGTCCTTAGAGTCAGATAGTTTGAAATATTGCCATTCTAATGTAATGATAACATTTACAATGTTAATTCATATTCTTTATCTCTTCATGGATGCTGCCTAAACATCTGAGTTCTAGACCACAATTTACCAATCCTATCTGGTCCTTTGGGTAGCAGGGTAAAGATGTGTCTCTACCAAAGGAAGTGTAAGGTGCTCCTTTCCTCCACTAGCCTGCAGGTCACCCTTGGGTAATCAGGGCCTTGTGAAGCAGGGGAGCAGGTGGTGGATGGTCGTATGAGCAACTGGGGCATATCACAAGTCCTGGTTATATGACCACTGACACCAGGCAGACAATCTCTGTAGGGTATTGATAATGGTTGGGGTCACCCATCTTGTAAAGACACTGCCCAGAAGGCAATGGCAAACCACTGCTGTAGAAAAATTTGCCAAGAACAATAATGGTCACTGACCATGACCTCCATCTCATATGCACAGCACATAATGATGATGATGATGAACCTGTATGTCTTTTTGAATGTGGGGAGAAACTAAAGCACCCTGAAGAGAAGATACAAACTCGTTACAGGTGGTGGCAAGAATTGAACTCCAATATCCTGATCAGTGGTACTGAAAAACAATACGCTGACTGCTACGCTAACATGTCACCCTTGGCACTTGGCCCTGTACCGAGTGGAAGAGCATATGTTTCAATAAAGCAGGTATAGATGACTGGAAATTATACATTTAGTCACCAATTGCTCTCTGATCCACATTGCCTTTCATTTTACAATCAGCTTCCTTAATATTCCAGGAAGACAAATTTTTTTGCAAAATGTATAAAATGCCATCAAACTAGAAATGCTTTCTGGAAAGCCAGCAAAGAGGCTTAAAAGTTCAAAGTAAATCTATTATCAAAATACATATACGTGTGTCACCATATACAACCCTGAGATTTGTTTTCTTGAAGGTATTCACAGTAAATACAAGAACCATAATAGAATCAATGAAAGACCGCACCAACAGGGCAGGCAAACAACTAACGTGCAAAAGACAACAAAGTATGTAAATACAAAAAGAAAAAAGTAGTAACAATAATAAATAAGTAAGCAATAAATATCAAGAGTCCTTGAAAACAAGTCGATAGGTTGTGGAATCAATTCAGTGTTGGGGTGAGTGTAGCTATCCCCTCTGGTTCAAGAGCCTGATGGTTGAGGGGTAATAACTGTTCCTGAACCTGGTGGTGTGAGTCCTGAGGCTCCTGTGCCTTCTTCCTGATGGCAGCAGCAAGAATAGAGCATGACCTGGGTAGTGGGTGTCTTTGTTAATTTATGCTTCTTTCCTATGACAGTGTTTCATGTAGATATGCTCATTGGTGGGGAGGGCTTTACCTGTGATGGACTGAGCCTTATCCACTACATTTTGTAGGTCTTTCCATTCAAAGGCATTGGCGTTTCCATACCAGGCCATGATACAACCAGTCAATATACTCTCTAACACATACCTGTAGAAGCTTGTCAAAGTTTTAGAGGCACTGCTGTGCTTTGTTGATAATTGCACTTAAATGCTGGGCCCAGGACGCAAACCAGAGGATGCTGGAAGTCTAAAATAAAAATGAAAATTTGTTAGAACTACTCAGTTGTATAGGCAGCGTGCCTCGACAGAAGAGAAAAAAAGTTAACATCATATATGTTATTGTTTCAGGTTAATTGTTATAATGAAAGGAAATGCACTGTTCACTTTCTCCGTTCTGGGGTCAGGACAGTAGCACTTGTCTTCTCTTCCCCCCCCCCCCACCCCCCATTGTAAGCAGAAATCCATTTGCCCTTGAAATTTAGTTCTGTTTATTGCAGTAAGTATCCTGAAGTCCTTTGAGTTAAATTGTTGAAGTTAGCCAGGAAGTGCTTTTGCTTCAGTTTGTTGTCATGCAGAAGCTGTATCATACAGTGCAGAAACAGCCCCTTTGGCCCACTGATTCCATGCCAACCGTCAAGAGCCTATTACACCAATCACTATTTCTACCAAATCTTGGATTCTGGTTCACAGAAAAGTAATTTATATTACACTGTTAGCTGATTTTATTTTTGTAGTCTTATCTTTTAAAAATAAATATATTTTTGCCTTTCCTTCAGTTTTCTTTCTCATCTCTCAGACCCCAAACTTAATCCCTCCTACCATTTGTTTTGACCCAGTAATTACTTTTCTTTCTATTTCACTTTCCTTTTCAAAATGTATGCTTATCTTGCTCAGTGCTTGGGAAGATGTTGGAGTCTATTATTAAGGGGATCGCTTTGTTGAGCACCTCAGCTCCATCCTTAAAAGCGGAATTTCTTGGCGATCAACCATTTCAATTCCAATTCCCATCCCTGTTCCGACATTTTGGTCCATGGTCTCCTCTTCAGCCACAATGAGGCCACTCTCATGGTAAAGGAGCAACACCTCATATTCTGTCTAGGTAGCCTCCAACATGATGGCATAAATATTGATTTCTCCAACATCTGGTAATTTTCCCTCTTCTTCATATCTCCACTCTGGTTTTTCTTACCTCTGCTCCTCACCTGCCTATCACCTCCCTCCGGTGCCACTTCTCCTTCCTGTTCTATGATACACTCCCCCCTCCTATCAGATTCTGTCTTGTCCATTCCTTTGCCTTTTCCACCCATCACCTCCCAGCTTTTTACTTCATCACCCTCTCCCATCCAGCTAGCTTCATCTACCATCTTCTAGCTTGTCCTCCTCCTCCTCCAATCTTCTTATTCTGCTTTCTTCCCCCTTCCTTTCCAGTCCTGATGAAGAGTCTTGGCCTGAAATGCCGACTGTTTATTCCCTTCCATAGATGCTTCCCGACCCGTTGAATTCTGCCAGCATTTTCTGTGTTATTCTTTTTGACTTTTTATACTTGTGGTTGCTTCTATAAAAAGTACAACCCCCAACACTGCTTATGCCACTATACTTCAAGTCTATGATATTTTCTTTGGAAATTTTGAATTGAAGAAGGCACCCTGGAAATGCAACTTCTTTTGATGCATATGTTCCATTAATATAATGTGACTAAATGATGGGCCCATCTGCAGTGCTAACATTGCGAACACAGAGAATAAACAGAAGGGATTATTATCTTCTCTCCGACACTCGACCCTTTCCCCTCCCCCCACCACCTTATTCTGGTTTCTTCTCTCTTCCTTTCCAATCCTGATGAAGGGTCTTGATCTGAAATGTCGACCATTTACTCCCTGCCTGACCTGACCTCCAGTGTGTGTTACTCTGGATTTCCAGCATCTGCAGAAGCTCCTGCGCTTATGATTTGCCGCTCCACTGTGAAATCTTTTTGAGGGATGCCTCTCATGAAGAAGTTTAAATCTTCTCTTCGGTGTGAGTTCAGCACGATCCTTTCTCGCTGCTCCATTCTGTGATCTCTGCTGCCTTCTGACTCTTTGTCCATGTGCTCACCCAGAATTCACTCCTTCCCCTCCCCCCACCACCTTATTCTGGCTTCTTCTCGCTTTCTTTCTAGTCCAGAGGAAGAGTCTCGGCCCAAAACCGTGACCGCTTATTCATTTCCATAGAGGCTGCCTGACCTGCTGAGTTCTGCCAGGATTTTGTGTGTGGACACGGATGGATTAAAGTACGATGGAAGATTCCAGGATGCTGAAACATTGCTCGACACATTGTAATGGTGATGGAGAGGCATGGAAAATTGTGCACAGTCTGTCCAACATGACATGTTACACCTCACTTTAAATTATAATATTAGCTGTGAAGTGCTTTAGAACTTTTGAGTTAAAGAAGACACTCATAATTACAGGCGACTGAGATTCAGATTAATGTATCATTGAGGAAGAAAATTATAAAGTTAAGATTAATTTTGAATTAAATGTTGTCAAGCTTGACTAGCTAGATATTGCTCAATCCCTGGGTCATGAGGGTGACGGGATAAGAGACAGACGCTGCCCTGCTTGTGTGAGCTAACAGCAGCCAGACATAGATCATGCCAGCAATGAGGTATTATTAACCTTTTTCCGAGATTGTCTAGCAAGTAGCAAATAGAGGAACTAACTGTGGACATGTATCTCTGAATTTGTGCATCGCACGGGAACGTTAGCAAACTTGCTGATACCTAACAAGTGCTTTGGAAATCTCTGATCAAGTATGTTTAGCTGTTGGGTATTGCTCAAAATTTACTGTATAAATCTAAGATGTAACTTGACATGATCAGAGTCATAAGATGACAGCTCTCTGTGATCACATAATAAAAGGGTTAACCATATACTGAGGTCTATGTCTTTATTTCTGTTCCCTAATGGAGTAAGGTCTGTCATTGTGATTGGCCACAAAATTCTTTCAGAATAAATTCATCAACGAACACACGTACATTGAAATTTTAATCAACAGCCAACACAACCAAAGGATGTGCTGGAGGCAGCCCGCCAATGTCACCATACATTCCAACGCCAGGATAGCAAGCTCACTGTACTTGGCAAAGCAACTCAGAACACAACAAAGCAGACCGCAACAAGCAACAAAACGACAACAAGACAACAAGCCCCTTTCCTCCCTCCCACCCATCCAAGCACGTGAACAGTCCTCCAAGTCTAGGACAGGACTCCGGGCCTTCAGCCTCCATTCACCATTCTCCATTCTCCAGGCCTTGACCGTCAGGCTTCAATTTCCATACTTCTGATCTACCCTCGGGTTCTGATATTTTGTGTTGACCCTCACATAGCCAATGTTGGTCACAAACTGACCGACTGTCATGCCTCCTGTCACACGGGCATCTAATCCCTTTTGATTACGTATTAAGTATAATGATTTGGGAATTCTATAAGTGTGAATTTCCTTTGCCCGGACGCCTGTAATGTGCTGAATTGACTCTGCGGTTGTGGTCTGCAGCCATTGGGCTGGCCTCAGTGCTAAACCTGTCTGCGGCTGTGACCTGCAGCCATCGGGCTGCTGGATTGGCTGTAACTGTGCACTGTCTTTGTGGCTGTGACCTGCAGCCATCGGGCTGCTGGATCAGCTGCTGCTCTGAACTGGCTCTGTGGTTGTGGATTCACTTTCAGAGACTTTGTAGTTCAGACTCTGGATTCACTTTCGGAGACTCTGTAGTTCAGACTCTGGATTCACTTTCGGAGACTCTGTCGTTCAGACTCTGGATTCACTTTCGGAGACTCTGTCGTTCAGACTCTGGATTCACTTTCGGAGACTCTGTAGTTCAGACTCTGGATTCACTTTCGGAGACTCTGTAGTTCCGACTCTGGATTCACTTTCGGAGACTCTGTAGTTCAGACTCTGGATTCACTTTCGGAGACTCTGTCGTTCAGACTCTGGATTCACTTTCGGTGACTCTGTAGTTCTGACTCTGGATTCACTTTCGGAGACTCTGTAGTTCAGACTCTGGATTCACTTTCGGAGACTCTGTAGTTCAGACTCTGGATTCACTTTCGGAGACTCTGTAGTTCCGACTCTGGATTCACTTTCGGAGACTCTGTAGTTCAGACTCTGGATTCACTTTCGGAGACTCTGTAGTTCCGACTCTGGATTCACTTTCGGAGACTCTGTAGTTCAGACTCTGGATTCACTTTCGGAGACTCTGTAGTTCCGACTCTGGATTCATTTTCGGAGACTGTAGTTCAGACTCTGTGGATTCACTTTCGGAGACGCTGTAGTTCAGACTCTGGATTCACTTTCGGAGACTCTGTAGTTCAGACTCTGGATTCACTTTCGGAGACTCTGTCGTTCAGACTCTGGATTCACTTTCGGAGACTCTGTCGTTCAGACTGTGGATTCACTTTCGGAGACTCTGTAGTTCAGACTCTGGATTCACTTTCGGAGACTCTGTAGTTCCGACTCTGGATTCACTTTCGGAGACTCTGTAGTTCCGACTCTGGATTCACTTTCGGAGACTCTGTAGTTCCGACTCTGGATTCACTTTCGGAGACTCTGTAGTTCAGACTCTGGATTCAATTTCGGAGACTCTGTAGTTCAGACTCTGGATTCACTTTCGGAGACTCTGTCGTTCAGACTCTGGATTCACTTTCGGAGACTCTGTAGTTCCGACTCTGGATTCACTTTCGGAGACTGTAGTTCCGACTCTGGATTCACTTTCGGAGACTCTGTAGTTCAGACTCTGGATTCACTTTCGGAGACTCTGTAGTTCAGACTCTGGATTCACTTTCGGAGACTCTGTCGTTCAGACTCTGGATTCACTTTCGGAGACTCTGTAGTTCCGACTCTGGATTCACTTTCGGAGACTCTGTAGTTCCGACTCTGGATTCACTTTCGGAGACTCTGTAGTTCCGACTCTGGATTCACTTTCGGAGACTCTGTAGTTCCGACTCTGGATTCATTTTCGGAGACTCTGTAGTTCAGACTCTGGATTCACTTTCGGAGACTCTGTCGTTCAGACTCTGGATTCACTTTCGGAGACTCTGTAGTTCCGACTCTGGATTCACTTTCGGAGACTGTAGTTCTGACTCTGTGGATTCACTTTCGGAGACTCTGTAGTTCAGACTCTGGATTCACTTTCGGAGACTCTGTAGTTCAGACTCTGGATTCACGTTCGGAGACTCTGTAGTTCAGACTCTGGATTCACTTTCGGAGACTCTGTCGTTCAGACTCTGGATTCACTTTCGGAGACTCTGTAGTTCCGACTCTGGATTCACTTTCGGAGACTCTGTAGTTCCGACTCTGGATTCACTTTCGGAGACTCTGTCGTTCAGACTGTGGATTCACTTTCGGAGACTCTGTCGTTCAGACTCTGGATTCACTTTCGGAGACTCTGTAGTTCCGACTCTGGATTCACTTCCGGAGACTCTGTAGTTCCGACTCTGGATTCACTTTCGGAGACTCTGTAGTTCCGACTCTGGATTCACTTTCGGAGACTCTGTAGTTCAGACTCTGGATTCAATTTCGGAGACTCTGTAGTTCAGACTGTGGATTCACTTTCGGAGACTGTAGTTCTGACTCTGTGGATTCACTTTCGGAGACTCTGTAGTTCCGACTCTGGATTCACTTTCGGAGACTCTGTAGTTCCGACTCTGGATTCACTTTCGGAGACTCTGTCGTTCAGACTGTGGATTCACTTTCGGAGACTCTGTCGTTCAGACTCTGGATTCACTTTCGGAGACTCTGTAGTTCCGACTCTGGATTCACTTTCGGAGACTCTGTCGTTCAGACTCTGGATTCACTTTCGGAGACTCTGTAGTTCCGACTCTGGATTCACTTTCGGAGACTGTAGTTCTGACTCTGTGGATTCTCTTTCGGAGACTCTGTAGTTCCGACTCTGGATTCACTTTCGGAGACTCTGTAGTTCCGACTCTGGATTCACTTTCGGAGACTCTGTAGTTCAGACTCTGGATTCAATTTCGGAGACTCTGTAGTTCAGACTCTGGATTCACTTTCGGAGACTCTGTCGTTCAGACTCTGGATTCACTTTCGGAGACTCTGTAGTTCCGACTCTGGATTCACTTTCGGAGACTGTAGTTCTGACTCTGTGGATTCACTTTCGGAGACTCTGTAGTTCCGACTCTGGATTCACTTTCGGAGACTCTGTAGTTCAGACTCTGGATTCACTTTCGGAGACTCTGTAGTTCAGACTCTGGATTCACTTTCGGAGACTCTGTCGTTCAGACTCTGGATTCACTTTCGGAGACTCTGTAGTTCAGACTCTGGATTCACTTTCGGAGACTCTGTAGTTCCGACTCTGGATTCACTTTCGGAGACTCTGTAGTTCCGACTCTGGATTCACTTTTGGAGACTCTGTAGTTCCGACTCTGGATTCACTTTCGGAGACTCTGTAGTTCCGACTCTGGATTCATTTTCGGAGACTCTGTCGTTCAGACTCTGGATTCACTTTCGGAGACTCTGTCGTTCAGACTCTGGATTCACTTTCGGAGACTCTGTAGTTCCGACTCTGGATTCACTTTCGGAGACTGTAGTTCTGACTCTGTGGATTCACTTTCGGAGACTCTGTAGTTCAGACTCTGGATTCACTTTCGGAGACTCTGTAGTTCAGACTCTGGATTCACGTTCGGAGACTCTGTAGTTCAGACTCTGGATTCACTTTCGGAGACTCTGTCGTTCAGACTCTGGATTCACTTTCGGAGACTCTGTAGTTCCGACTCTGGATTCACTTTCGGAGACTCTGTAGTTCCGACTCTGGATTCACTTTTGGAGACTCTGTAGTTCCGACTCTGGATTCACTTTCGGAGACTCTGTCGTTCAGACTCTGTGGATTCACTTTCGGAGACTCTGTAGTTCAGACTCTGGATTCACTTTCGGAGACTCTGTAGTTCAGACTCTGGATTCACTTTCGGAGACTCTGTAGTTCCGACTCTGGATTCACTTTTGGAGACTCTGTAGTTCAGGTTCTGTGGATTGTTCATTCACTTTTTTTTATTGTTTTCACGGTTTGTTCTCTTTTTTACACATTGGATGTTTGACAGTCTCTGGTGGGGGTTTTTTGTGGACTATTGTGTTTCTTTGTTTTATGACTGTCTGTAAGGAGATGAATCTCAAGGTCGTATACGGTTTCCATACTTTGATAATAAATGTATGTTGTACTTTGTTTTGGTGACTATTGGTTACACTTAAGTAGGCATTAGACATTAAATCTTGTTGCAGTACCAGGTGTTGATGGAAACTCCATTCACAGAATGATCTAGCACAGGCAGTTTGTAAATTACTTCTCCGGCAGTAAATACTGCCAGCTATGTGCCAAGCGTTATTCATTGTTGATCAGTGCAAAATTCCATAGAGTCATAGAAACAGAACCTTTGGCCCACCTCGTCCATGCTGAACTTATTTTGCCTCGTCCCATCGATCTGCAACTGGACTATAGCCCTCCATAACCATCCCATCCATGTACCTATCCAAACTTCTCTTAAGCGTTAAAATCGAGTCTGCATCCACTGTTTCCGCTGGTAGTTTTTACACACTCTCACTACCCTCTGAGGGAAGAAGTTCCCCTTCAGTTTCCTATTAAATATTTCACCTTTCACCCTTAACCTATCATTTGTAGTTTTGGTCTGACCAAACCTCTGTGGAAAAATCCCGCTTGCACTTAGCCTATCTATACTGCTCTTAATTTTGTATACCTCTCTCCAATCTCCCCTCAATTTTCTACAGGTTGGGAATAAAGTCCTAACCTATTCAGCATTTCTCTGTAACTCAGGTCCTCAAGTCCTGGCAACATCCTTGTAAATTTTCTCTGTAATCTTTCAATTTAATTAATATATTTCCTGTAGGTAGGTGACCAGAATTGCACACAATAGTCCAAACTTGGTTTCAGCAATTTCTTATACAACTGATATATAAGATGTGCAAGTAGAAAACTAAAGTGCCAACTACAACTTTGAAAGAGCTCTGAATATGCTGGTCTTGTGCTGGTGCTGTGAAATATGCATGTGGTGTAAATCGGCTGAATGGGTTTCTAGGATCTGAAACAAATTGTATATACCGTAGATTCCGGACTACAGAGCGCACCTGATTAAAAGCCGCTGGCTCTAATTTTAGAAATAAAATCAATTTTTTAATTGTAAAGGCCGCACCGGATTTTAGGCCGCACCGCTACTTTTAAATATACATAGGTATCGGTAACACAAATTACGTTGCATATACTTTTTTACTGAACAGCACGAACAACATTCCAATATCTCCTAGCGACTGGTAAAAATATATATACTGCAGCCTACCAGGAAAAGTTATTGATCGCCTTTAACTTAAAAGCAGCGTTTTCGCTCGGGTCTGATGCGCTCGCGTAACGCGATCGGGTCTAATCGGGTCTGATGCGCTCGGGTCTGATGCGCTCGGGTCTGACGCGCTCGGGTCTGATGCGCTCGCGTAACGCGATCGGGTCTAATCGGGTCTGATGCGCTCGCGTAACGCGATCGGGTCTAATCGGGTCTGATGCGCTCGGGTCTGACGCGCTCGGGTCTGATGCGCTCGCGTAACGCGATCGGGTCTAATCGGGTCTGATGCGCTCGGGTCTGACGCGCTCGGGTCTGATGCGCTCGCGTAATGCCCCCACCTTCCCGTATATATCCCACAAGACGCGGCGAAACCGGGTGTGACGTCATAGCATCCCGGGATGTAGTACAGAAAACAAATATAGTTAAAACACTTCTAACTTTAACTAACAAATGAATTACTAAGCGAAAATATTATAAACTAAGTAACTGCCATAAAGGCAGCACAATGCTTTTCTTCGAGTGTTTTCCATGTTGATGAGGGTGAGTACAAATGACTGATTTACAATAATTTAATTGTGAAAGTGCGCTTGATTTATCGTACAATTTCATTGGACCTCTGTGAACTACTCATCAATTTTATTGGTCTACTGTTACGAGGCAAAATGTTTACGAGGCGGCATGAAAAAAAACCATGTATTAGCCGCTCTGGATTAAAGGCCGCAGAGTTCAAAGCTGTTCAAAATGTGGGAAAAAAGTAGCGGCTTATAATCCGGAATCTACGGTAGTTTTGGGATTACTCTGTCGTCACTTTAAAAATGTTGTTGTTCCATTTTTTCTTTTCAAACTCTAACTGACATCTTTGTTTCAAATATTCAAATTGGTAGTAGTAGTATAAAGTTCTCCAAAGGGGTTGTCTATTGGTACGTCCTCAGGTGTCTGTCGAGGCCGATCCAGGATCCACATATTCTGGTGCAGGGTGGTGGCCATGGTTAGTGGTTGGGTATTTTGGTTGTTTAGTCTCTCCTGAGGCTGCTGCTCATTTGGAGGTCGTTCTCATGTAGCACAGATTTCCTCCAGGTGTATTTATGGAGTGTAATGTCTGCCCAGCTGTTAGATGTAGTGTTGAGTTGCTTCAGGCTGCTCTTGATGTTATTTGTGAAGTGTTTCCTTTGCCCACCAGGGGCTCGCTGACGTTCCATCACCTGGGAGTGAAGGATCCGTTTGGGGAGACGTGAGTTGCACATCTGGATAACATGACCTCTCCATCGGAGTTGGTGTTGCTTTATCGTGGTGGAGATGCAAATTAAGTAATATATAAAAATGGTCAACTTTATTCAGGAATAAGAAAAATTCCAACACATGCTGTAGTTAGAGGTCTTGGAGATGGGATTTTCTGCACTTAATTTTTCTAACTAGTGTCTTAGATTTAGTTATTGATCGTAATTTATGCAATAGTGTCCGATGCGTAATTAAGTTGAAAATAAAGATTAGCTTTATTTGAGAATGCTGTTCTTGGACTACAGTTCAGCTCCCCTCAGGAATGACAGGAAGCTCAGAGACCTCGGCCTGCACCCCACCTTGTGCAGCTGGATCCTGGACTTGCTGTTGGATCGCTGGCAGGTGGTAACACTCTCTCACCTCTGCCCCTCTGACCCTCAACACAGGAGCCCCCCAAGGCTGTGTACTGAGCCCCCTCCTGTACTCCCTATACACCCATGACTGTGTTGCCTCGCACAGCTCCAATCTGCTGATCAAATTTGCAGATGACAGGACATTGAAATGCCTTATTTCCAACAATGATGAGACAGCCTACTGAGCAGAAGTTAACGCCCTGACACAGTGGTGCCAAGAAAACAACCTCTCCCTCAATGTTGAAAATAACAAAGGAGTTGATCGTGGATTAACAGGCTAGCCCCTATACATCAATGGGATTGTATCTGAGAGGGTGAGTAGTTTCAAGTTCCTCAGGCTACACATCACCAAGGATCTCACCTGTACACACCAGTTGTTGGGCAAAAAAGCACAACAGAGCTTCTTTCACCTCAGGCGACTGAAAAAGTTTGGCATGAGTCTCCAAATCCTCAGGACTTTGTACAGGGGCACCATCGAGATCATCCTCACTGGCTGTGTCATCTAGTACGGGAACTGTACTACCCCCAATTGCAGGGCACTGCAGAGAGTGGATAGCCCAACGCATCTGTGGTTGTGAACTTCCCTCTGTTCAGGACACTTATAGCAGCAGGTGTGTAAACAGGGCCCAGAGGATCATCTGAAACTCCAGTCACCCCAACCACAAACTGTTTCAGCTGCTTCCTTCTGGCAAATGGTACTACAGCATTAAAGACAGGACCAACTGGTTCCGGGACAGCTTCTTTAACCAGGCAACACGAGTGAATCTGCAGATGCTGGAAATAAATAAAAACACAAAATGCTGGCAGAACTCAGCAGGCCAGACAGCATCTATGGGAGGAGGTAGTGACGACGTTTCGGGCCGAAACCCTTCATCAGGAGCTCCAACAATGTGCACTAATTGACTGAACTCTGATAAGTTTTAGCGCCTTTTCTGTATTTTCTTTCCCTTCATATATATTGTATCGTTATAAATCACTTAGTTTTAGTAAGATTTATAAAGTGTATTCTGTAAACGTACCTGGTGTGCGGTTTGATATTGTGTGTGCGAGTTTGTATTAGCGTGTATTTCACAGCATCCACGTATACGGGAGGTGCGGTTTGGCGGGTGGATGAATCTTCCCCTAGACATACACCAGCCAGTCGCGTAAGCGTTACATGTACATCAAAACGTCAAAACACAGTGAAATGCGTCATTTGTGTCAATGACTGAGGACTGTGCTGGTGGCAGCTCGCAAGTGTCACTCCTGTGTTTCCGGGGTCAGCTAGCGTGCCCACAGCTTACTGACGCCAGCCCGTATGTCTTTGTAATGTGGGAGGAAACTGGAGCACTGAGAGGAGAATCATGTGATCACAGGGAAAACATACAGACTCCTTATAGGCAGTGATTGCTGGCACTGTAAAGTGTTTGTGCTCATCGCTATGGAACCGTGCTGCCCCGCCACCCCGCCAACTGAACGCAAATCAAAGGTTTATAGGCAAGCAAGCGGAATGTTTTGAGTGCTGGGTTACGGTATGGTAGGTTGAATACATACTTTCTAGAAATACATTGTGGAACAGGCCCTTCTGGCATAGTGAGCCACACCACCCAGCAACCCTTGTGTTTAACACCAGCCTAATCACGGGACAAATTATAATGACAAATTAACCTTCCAACACGGTATGCATGGACTGTGGGAGGAAATTGGAGCACCCAGAGGACACACGTGTTAATGGGAAGGACAGACAAGCTTCTTTGATTTGAACTCTGAACTCCGGCAGCCAAAGCTAATAGCGTCGTACTAACATAGTGCCCTATTGAGGAAACTGGAGCAGCTGGGGAAACCCATGCAGTGACAGAACGTGTAAAGTTCACTCACACACACACACACACACACACACACACACACACACACACACACACACACACACACACACACACACACACACACACACACACACACACACACACACACACACACACACACACACACACACACCCAGCATTGTACTTGTGGAAATATTCTTGCGGAATTCCCACTGACAAGCACGGTAGAATGAGGCAATGATCTGCCCTTTGTGGTGGTTAATGGATTTCTGCAGGGGATCGGCAGGGTATCATTCTGGCTGGATTCCTGAAGTTGCTGTGTATGGTGGGGGGGAGGTGCTCTGATTGTTTATTTTCAAATGTAAATTCATTATCCTGTCACTTAAACCTATTCAGTGCTTCTCCATATGTTGGAGGCAAAGAACAGAAAGTGAATTCACACAATGTTTGTACTGAGCAAATTTTGTGCATCTGTACTTCTGTGCATTCTCTTTGATCACACTTAATAAGAATGCGAGTTTTAGTTTTGGTTACTCAGTGGTTTCTATTTACTTTCTGCGGCACTTGGAAAAATTCAGACTTTTTAACATGACTTTGGCTCTGTGGTTCCTTAACGTTGTTATAGTCTGGGCTGGTAGTGGGGACAAGCTCCCACTACCTATTAAATGTTCACAATGGCAGACATCTCAGATAGTCTCTGACAAACAAGTCCAGCTCCTGGCCTTCATGTGTGGCTTAGCTATGAAACACAGCAGAATTGTTTCTATTGACAGGAGAAGAGACAAAAGCGGGTTACTGGAGCCTTAAAGCCGGTCGCTTCAGGCATTTGGGTCTTGCAGGCTGTGGTTGGCAGCTCATCTTTTCTCTTGTTTGTGGTAGGAGAAGGAAAACTCTTATCTCAAACCTCTGCTGCCTTGCGGCTATACCCACTCAATGAGAAAGCTTTGGGAGTAAACTCCAAGGAACCCTCTGGAGCTGGAGTCCCTAAGGCAGTCCTACAATGAGTCCAACCCCTGCAACGCCTCTGGTGCCAAACTCTATTAGTCTCTGCCACTCCTTTGGATTCATCAGCTGCATGGAGAGGAGGAGCCGGCTGCGTGGGCAACAGCTCGCTCTTCAGATCATACTGTCTTGACTTGTGTCATACGGACAGCTAGGACACAATATTCACGGTTGACCCAATCAACAGAAGCCTCAGTGGGGTTGTACATCTCTTTCTGAATGTATTCTCAAGTGGTACGGATACTGTTTGTGATTCATATCTAATTAGAATGCTGTCAGAAAATTATCCACGTATGGTGGTCCTTCTGAAGGCCAATTGGCAATGAAGCAACACATCTTGCCATTGTTCCATTTTGGGTATTGATCTCAGCCGCAATGTGCTGAGAATTTGAAAGCCATTCCTGATGATAACATTAGTTTGCTACGAATCAGTTTATTCATCTAGATGAATCAGAATCAGGTTTAATATCATTGGCATATGTTGTGAAATTTGTCATTTTGCAGCAGCAATGCATTGTAATACATAATCATAAAAACTATAAATTACAATATATATAAAAATTAAATTAAGTATGTAATACAAAAAGAAGGGAAATACTGGGGTAGTATTCATGGATTCATTATCTATTCTGAAATCTGATGGTGAAGTTTTTCCTGAAACATTTGTGCAAGTCTTCAGGCTCTTTGATGTTACCTTCTTGCTGGTAGCTATGAGAATAGGGCATGGGGATCCTTTATGATGGATGCCACCTTATTGTATCCTTGTCATGGTGGAGAAGCTTGTGAGTTCCTGAGATCCCAAGAACAAAGCTCCCTGTAGGGCCATCCATGGCGTAAGGTTCCAGACAAAGAGCAATTCAACTAAGGCCTCGGTAGTGGAGCTGGCAGAGGATGATGACACATCACAGCATCAGTGAAGGTGGAAGAAGGCTGCAACGGTGAAGGGTCCCCAGTCATCTTTCATTCCATACCACTGGATCCTGACCCTGATCTGTCAAGGGTGGGCAGGGGGCGGTGGCTGCCCAAGCATCAGCCTCCCCACGTTAAACAAACTCACACGCAGGCATTCTCCGTTAAGGAAATCCACACTAACGTCCTGGACTGTGAGGATTGGAAGCCCCTCAGAATATGTGGATCCCGGATCGGATTCTACAGCCAGCTGAAGACACACCAGTGGGCAATCCATTAGGAGAACATCCTACTCAACTATTACTAATTTAAAATCCATTATTTTAGCAAAGTACAAGCCCAATTTCCATGTTTCATTCTGCGTGATAGCGGTTGCTGAAGACTTTCCTGTTAACAAGCAGTATTTGTGTTAAGCAAAAAAAAACAAACACCGTCTGATATGGTGGCCCCAATGCACAGTATCAGAGAGAGCTGCTGAAAGTTGTGAGCTCAGTCAGTTCCATCATGGGCACCAGCCTCACCATCATCGAGGACCTCTTCAGAAGGTGATGGTTCAAAAAGGCAGCATCCATCATTAAGTACCCCACCACCTAGGACATGCCCCCTTCTCATTGCTACCATCTTTATTGAGAAGGCTGCATGTTCCCAAAAAGTATGATTGATCTCACGGGCCTTGAGCAAAGTCTTCAGTGTGTCCTTGAATCATTTTCACTAACAACACGACAATGCTTCCCTGTTGACAGTTCCCCGAAGAGCAACTGCTTGGGGTATGTCTGCTGCAGATAGCGCTTTCGTGTCAGGAGTTCTGCCGTACCAATTGATTTTCATGATCTTCCATTTCCATGGTTCAGTCTACGCATGTGTCTCATGTGTACAGTCCACGTTTTGCACATGTAGAGGAGAGTGGGTAGGGTGAGATCGCGTTAGACTTTCAGCTCGGTCTTCAGAGTAATTCCCTTTTGCCCCCTAGACAGTGTCGCATAGTCTTCCAAAACTGGCACTAGCTTTGGCAATCCTGCAGCTGACCTCGTCGTCAATGTAAGCTGCTTTTGAGAGGATGCTGCCAAGATACGTGAACTTGTCAACTGCCTGGAGCTGCTGGCTGTTCACCGAGATGGATGGCTCCACAGAGGGTTGATCTGGGGCTGCTTGGTGCAAGACTTCCATCTTCGTGGTGCTGATGGTGAGACTGAAATTGTCACATGCAGTGGAAAATTTGTCGATTATGCCCTGCACGTTGCTTTGAGAGTGCAGTCCTCAGTGAACAGGCACTCAGAACTGTCTCTTTGACCTTAGTAACGATTTGAAGCCTGGGCAGGTTGAACTTAAGTCACCTGGACCAGATGAACTGCACCCTAGGGTTCTGAAAGAGGTAGTATTAGAGATTGTGGTGGTATTAGAAATGATCTTTGAAAAATCATTGGACTCTGGCATGGTGCCAGAGGACTAGAAAACTGCAAATGTCACTCCACTCTTTAAGAAAGGAGGAAGGCAGCAGGAAGGAAATTATAGATGAATTAGCCTGACCTCAGTGGTTGGGAAGATATTGGAGACAATTGTTAAGGATGAGGTGATGGAGTACTTGGTGACACAGGACAAGAAAGTCTGCATGGTTCCCTTCAGGGAAAATCCTGCCTGGTGAACTGTTGAAATTATTTGAGGAGATTATAAGTAGGATAGATAAAGGGAATGCAATGGATGTTATATAATTGGACTTTCAGAAGCTGCACCAGGTAACCGGAAGACACATTCAATGTTTTAGGAAGAGCTTCTTTCCCTCTGCCTTCAGATTTCTGAACAGACAATAGATCCAGGAATTATTTTTGATCTCGTTTTGCCGTACTTATATCAGAATCAGGTTAATTATCACTGACATATGTCCTGAAGTTTGTTGTTTTGTGGCAGCGGTACAGTGTAGATTGCTGTTAATTGGGACACATCGGGACCATTAAGTTTTGGTCCAATTAAGTGGCTGTCCCAAGTTTCATAGAAATAGTTAAAAAAGATATAAAAAAGACAAACTACAGTTTAACTGAGTAACAAATTACATATTTAAATGAAATACAGAACAAATTAGAATACTACCAATACACTACAATACTATATAACTGTTTGTTAGTTCCTAATAGTTATCTATCAATGGAGGAATTCATCCAGAGTTTGCTGCCATGTTCTTTTGATTGACTGTAAATGAACAAATGAGCGCAGACACCTAGTGCAGATAATAGACTGCCTTCATACAATGCTTTCAACGATTGCTTCCTCCAAATCTTCATTTTCATTGCAACATTCGAGATGATTGTTGATACCTGCAAATTCATCGTAGTGCCTAACGTGTTGAAGTAGTGCAGTTTTATCATTTTCACTCCTGGCTGTTACTGGCAATTCCAAGCCTGAATACTTAAAACCACAGAGAGCTAATCAGTTTTGAATTGTATTCCTGCTTATTTCTCGGCAGCTATCAGTGACAAAAATCACAGCTTTTTGAACACAAGCTGATGCTATGTATAAACAGTTTGCTCTAAACACACTATGATGTCTAAAGGCCATACAAGTGAATGAAACTGGCATCAGGTAGAAGCTATTCGGCAACAGTTTCCTAGTGTCCCAAATTAATGAAGGGAATCCCAGCTATTCTCTCAACTAGTTTTTGTTCTTTAGGAGTTTCCCAAGTAAGCAGCTGCCCCGATTAACTAATGGCTCAATTACCTGGAATCCACAGCGGTATATTTTATTATAATAAATATAGTATATACTGTGTATGGTATTTATATGTCATCATATGTCAGTGATAATAAACCCAAATGTGATTCTGAAGCAGCTTTATGTGGTAACTGCACATAAAGCAACAATCTAAACGTCCTTTATAGCCCCATGTATAAATGGCCCCCCTGAGCAAATAGATTAGTGAATATGTCCTGCACTGGAGTTACGAGATTTCAGAGTTCAGTGTTAAACTTCATTTACTAAGCTATTATCCCAATTATAACAGCAGTGATTAATACTTGTACCTTTTGAACCTGGCTTCAAATACTGAGTTGTAAAAATCCCTGTTGCAAATCTATTTCAGAGGCATGGTTGTTGTAACTTTCTTTGCAGGCTTTAAGCTCGAACTTTGTGTTTTGTATTCTGAAGATAGTATTTCTTTCTCTCTCTCTCTCACACACCCCTCATCCCCCTCCCCCTCTCTCTCCCTTTCTTCCTCCCCCACTCTCTCTCTCTCTGTCTCTGTCTCTCTCTCTCCCTCTCTCTCTCTCTCCCCCCGCTCCCTCTCTTCCTCCCCCCTCTCTCTCTCTCCCTCCCCCTCTCTCTCTCTCTCTTCCTCCTCCCTCCCTCTCTCTCTCTCTCTCTCTCTCTCTCACCCCTCCCCCTCTCCCGCATCCACCCTGGTTCCTGTTTGGGTGGTTAGCAGGAACTAAGGGTGAAAAGTGGAGGTCCGTGTCATCTGTGTACAAAGGAGTGGTGATCACTACTTCTACTTCTGATCTTGCCTTCAAATGCTGAGTTGTAATAATTCCAAAGATCTCAAGAATCGCCAGAGTCTAGTCTCACTGCATTTTTGATAACTGGACACTTTCTAATAAAAAAACTGGAAGGGGAAATGTGTGACTACTGCTTAAGTGTATATATTATTTCACTCTATAAACTTTAAAACCTCAAAAAATGTTCTGCAGCTGCACATATTTCAAATCCGCTAAGTTTATAAGAAATAAGTTTATAGCTAAAATGTTTAGAATAATGCTATTGATAGTTTTCCATTATACACTTAACGGCTTCAATGGATTAGCTGGGCGTTTCTTACACAGTCATTGAGGGATTAGTCTGACCTTCCTTGACCTCTGGTTTAGCATTATGCAAGTCTCAGGGTTTTATACCACACAATGGAGACATTCAGCACCTCATTACTCTAAATATTCAAGCCGACTGGGCCTTTTGCACATCATTACCTTAGAAAGCAGGTTTTTGGGTGTGTTTCTGAAGTGGGGGCTGGCCTTTTGGAGGTAGTCTGAATTTTTTTTAAAAGAACAAATCGAAGCTCTAGAGCCATTTAGTGAAAGGTCCGTTTGCTGAACAGTTCAGTTACACCATGGAGTCGACAAGGAAGAAGCAGAAGGAGCTTACTTTATCAGAGAAGATTCAGGTTCTTGAATTGCTTCAGAGGCAAAAGATCTCCCAAATGGAAGTAGCACGGCGCTTTGGGGTGACGCAGCCCGTCATCTCCAGGCTCATCAAGAACAAAGAAAAAGTCATGATGGAATGGCACAGTAACAGCAATCCAGATCGGAAGCGCAAAAGGGAGGGGAGGGAAAGTGATGTGGACACCGCCCTTTTCCAGTGGTTCCAGATTGCCAAGGCACAACACGTGGCTATCTCTGATGACGTCTTGGCTGCAAAGGCAAAGAGCCTCGCGGAAGCGATGCAGATCAGGACCTTCATCCCCACAGTCGGCTGGATAAGCCGGTGGAAGGCTCGGCACAACGCCTTTTCTCAGCAAGCACATGGTGACGGCGATGGCGCAAGCCAGTTTGATGGCATTGCAACGCCTGAGGTGGTGCCACCGGAAGGAATGACCGAAGAGGAGTTTCACCAGTACGTGGAGCAAGCTGCCATTAAGGTGTGCGTTTGGGACATAGCTGATCCAGAACCAGGAAATGGCATGAAGGTGATCACAAAGGCAGAAGTAATTGATTCTGAGGAAGAAAAATCCATACCTGTCTACAAAATGGCAAGAGGAAGCAATGGCCAACTAACGTCGTCTTCAAATCAACATAATATGTAAGCGTAACTACTTTTCCATTTCCCCCCAAAACAAATTCCTTGAATAGTCATAGAAAAATACAGCACAGAAACAGGCTATTCGGCCCTTCTAGTCTATGCTGAACCATTTAAACTGCCGACTATAACTATAACTTACAGAAAAGGTTAAAGTGTTCCATTGCAGATATTCAATTTTTTAAATTTTTCTCAAGAGAATTAAAACCATAAGACATGGGAGCAGAATTAGGCCATTTGATTCTTAACTTAGGTTCTCAATTTTATTCTTGTCTTGTCCCTGGTTTATTTAAGAACTTGGTTTTAGATCGAACTAGATACTTTCAGTCACTATATAGATATTTTGATCACTCTTCCCTAAAAATACCCAAGATGAAAAGCAGCTAACATGTGAGTAGCTTTGTTGAACAACTTTGCTGCATCCGCAGAAAGCAGGGTTTCTTAGTTTCCATTTCAGTTCCATTCCCCGTTCCCATTGTGACATGTTGGTCCATGGCCATCTCCTCCTCTGCCTTGATGAGGGCACTCTCAGGTTGGAGAACACCTTTTCCTGCCGCTGTCTGTAAGGAGTCTGCACGTTCTCTCCGTGACTCTATGGGCTCCCTACCCCCCCCCGTGTGCCTTGGTTTCCTCCCACAGTCCTAAGACGTACTGGTTGGTAGGTTAATTTGTTATTGTAACTTGTCCCATGATTAGGCTAGGATTAAATTGAAGGGTTACTGGGCAGCGCGGCTCAAAGTGCCTATTGCACACTGTATCTCAATGAATTAAAAGCAGTTAAATAAATTCCATCTAGGTAGTCTCCAACCTGATCGTGTGAATATCTGTTCCTCCATCTTCTCCTTGCCTCTTCTTCATTTCCCACTCTGGCCTCTTACCTCTTCTCACCTGCCTATCACCTCCCCAGGTGTCCTTCCACTTTCCTTTTCTCCTGTGGACCCCTCTCCTACTAGATACCTTCTTCTCCTGCCTTTTACTTTTTGCACCTGTCACCTCCCAGCTTCTCACTTCACCCCCTTCCCCCACCCACCTGGTCTAACCTATCACCCTCTAGCTTGCACTCCTTCCCCTCCCCCCCTCCCCCCCCCCCCACTTTCATTATTCTGGCTTCTTCCCCCGTCCTCTCCAGTCCTGATGAAGGGTCTCGGCCCGAAACATCGACTGTTTATTCCCCTCCATAGATGCTGCCTGAGCTGCTGAGTTCCTCCAGCATTCTGTATGTGAAACAAATACATTGATTAATTTTTGGTCACGTTTTGGGACAGGATCTTGTTCAGGGAGCATGTGCTATCATGAGAGGGTGGACAAATTTGGGTTGTTTTGTCTGGAGTGGTGGAGGCTGAGGGGAGATCTGATCGAGGTTTATAAGATTATGAGAGGCATAGATAGAGTAGACAGGGAGTATCTGTTACCCAGGGTTTAAAATTCTAATACCAGAGGACATGCATTTAAGATGAGAGGGGGAAGGTTCAAGGGGAATGTGAGGGGTAACTCAGACAGTGGTGGATGCCTGGAATGTGCCGCCTGATATGGTGGTAGAGGCAAATACATTTGAGGCTTTTAAGAGGCACATGGATGTAAGATGGAGGGATGTGGACTTTGTGTAGGTAGGAGGGATTAGTGTTTGGGTGTTTTTGATTTCCTTTTTAGCTGGTTTGGTACGACATTGTGGGCTGAATGGCCTGTTCCTGTGCCGTACCGTTTTATGTTGTACGTTCTAAAATTTCCCCTATAACACATAGTCCTCCATTTTTCTTTCCTATTTAAATTAGTAATCTCCTATTTCAAGAAATTCCTTAGAAATTTCCTATTTCTTTCCTATTGATTGAATTCAATAGGCTTTTGAAAGATAAAGGATGGGAGATTTGTGCAGGAAAATGACAGTTATAACGCAGAATGGTATTGAAATATGGGTAGATGCAGGGCACTGGGTAGCCATCTCCTGCCATTTCTTACATTATATATGATCTTGTTTTTGGTGGCATTCTGCTGCCATGTCCCCTAGTAATAATCAGTGGAGTATTTACTGACATATCAGCTATCTTATGTACTCATATTTATTGTGTTCTTTATCTTATTGTGGGTTTACCGGAGTTTACCAGAGCCAGAGTAACAATTATTTCATTCTCCTTTACACTTGTGTACTGGAAATGACGTTAAACAATCTTGATTGCAATGTACTGCTGCCACAAAACAACACATTTCACGATATTAAACCTGATTCTGATTCTGAAAAGATGTAACTCTGAATGAGGGAATTGTTTTATTTTTATACAGATCCTACGGGAAGAGTTCGACTTCAAGGAGGGATGTGTGTGCAGAAATGTCTAGCAGTTCTTGTTCACAACCTGGTACCTCAGGTTACCAGTCTTATTCGTTTCCTAGGTGGATTAGTCCCGAGTTTGGGTCAAAGGCTGAAGGGAAACTACGGTTAGCTGGTCAGCCAACAGCAAGCAACAGCTTTGAAGGATTCACTAAAACAGATACTCAGCACATCACAGCTATGTCCCTTTCTCCACCTTGTGTTCGAATACCCTCCACACCATCCCCTCGACCCCTGACAAGGGACGATCTTCAGTTTCTGCAGCATCACCACGCGGACATTCCGGGCTACGGGACCAGGCCTGAGAGGGAAGTACAGGCCATGTCTTCGAAAGAACAGGAACTGATTCTGGAAAACCAAAGGAAGTTTGGGTTGTATCTTGATGAGAAAAGGGAAAGCCTTAAAAAATTGCACGCACTGGAGGAAGAACTGCTCAGGGCAAAAATTGAAGTTGAGCAGTTAAAAGCATTACGGCTGCGAGAATTGTCTGTGTATAAGGACTCTTAGAAGTAGAACATAGAACATTATAGCACAGTACAGGCCCTTCAGCCCACAATGTCGTGCCAACTTTTTAACTTGCTGTAAAATCAGTCTAACCATTCCCTCCTACATAACATCCCCCCCTTTTTTTTTTATCATCCATTTGCCTATCTAGCAGTCTCTTAACTGCCCTAGTGTATCTCCAGTGCCTCTATCAGCACCCCGAGTAGGGTGTTCCACGCACCCACCACTCTTTGTGTATGATACCTACCTCTGACAATCTCTCTGTACTTTTCTCCAAATTACCTTAAAATTATGCTCCTTCTCATATTAGCTATTTCTGCGTGGGAAAAAATCTCTGGCTGTTCACCTGATCTATGTCTCTTATCGTCTTGTACACCTCTCATTCTCCTTTGTTCCAAAGAAAAAAGCCTTAACTCGCTCAACCTTTCCTCATAAGACATGCTCTCTAATCCAGGCAGCATCCTGGTAAATCTCTGCACCCTCTCTAAAGCTTCCACATCCTTCCTATAATGGGGCAACTAGAAATGAACTCAATATTCCAAGTGTAGTCTAGCCAGGGTTTTAAATAGTTGCAACATTACCTCGTTACTCTTGAACTTGGTCCCCAAACTAATGAAGGCCAGTAGACCAGATATCTTCTTACCCCTTATCAACTCCTGCTGCTGCCTGTAAAGAATTTGTATGTTCTGCCCATGACCGTGTAGGTTTCTAAGATGTACCAGTCAGTAGGTTAATTGGTCTTTGTAAATTGTCCCGTGATTAAGCTAGGCTTAAATCAGGGGATTGCTGGGTGGAAAAGCTTGAAGGTCTGAAAGAGTCTGTTCTACACTGTATCTCTAAATAGATAAAACCTTGTGCGGTAACTTCGAGGGAGCTGTGTACATGGAGCCCAAGATTCCTCTGTTCCTCCACACTGCTAAGAATCCTTCCATTAACCCTGTATTCTTCCTCCAAGTTTGACTTCCCCTATCAGGCACTTCTCACCTCGTTCTTCTTTTAGAATCTGTTCCTCACAGATGCTGCATTTGTCTTGAAACCATCTGAAGAGATGCAGAAATTCATAAACACAAGAAGTTCTGCAGTTGCTGGAAATCCAGAGTAACACACACATACACACACACAAAATGCTGGAGGAATTCAGCAGGTCAGACAACATCTACGGAAAGGAATAAAGAATTGATGTTTCGGGCCAAGATCCTTCATTAGGACAAACAAGTTCCCCAGTGCATGCACTAAGTTCAGCATGGCAAAGAGAATCAAGAATATTGCTTCATTCACACAAGGAACTAAAGCTGGGGTTGAAGGTATCTACCAAATTTCAATGTTGTGCACTCCCCTTTACGGTTGTGAGAAGTTGTCACCTATTACAAACAGTAATGATTAAATATCATATGTACATCATCAGTCTCCAGAAATATCTTTGGTCATTTGGGACTGCTGGATCACCAATAGTGAGGTCCCTAGGAAAAGAATCCTGTTTACTTAGACCTTAAAACATAGGAGTAGAATTAGGCCGTTCAGTCCATTAAGTCTGCTCTGCCATTCCATCGTGGATGATTTAGTATCTTCATGGCTGAAGTACACAGAGAAAAGGTGTTAAGATTGAATGCCTTCTCCTGTGGTTCATATCCAACTTGAGATCTCAGTGGTTCACAGGGAAGTCAGAGAAGGTCAGAAAATTCACTATATTCAACAATGCCTTTTATAATTGTGGAAAAACTTTGTGCACAATCTGGAAAAACCTGGTCAGTACTGGTATAGGCCCACGCTGAGGCTCACAGGTGGATCAGAAAACAAAGGATATTTGGCAAGTGGACACATGCCCTCTCTGAGACTATAGGAGCAGAATTAGGCCATTCAGCCCATTGAATCTGCTCCACCACTTCATCCGTGGCTGATTTACTATCCCTCTCAACCCCATTCTCCTGCCTTCTGCCTGTAACCTTTGACACTTTGACTAAACAAGAACCTATGGATGTCCACTTTAAATATACCCAATGACTTGGCCTCCACAGCTGTCTATGGCAGAATTCCATAGATGTTTGGAGAGATTTACTGCTTGTACCAAATTCTTTACCCACAGTATCATCATCTCAAATCCTTTTATCTATCAATATATTCTCTGTTCATTTCCTGTTTTCATGGTTTAAGTTCTTTTTTTTGTTTTTTTCTCTCTCTGCACATTGTGTGTTTGACGGTCTACTTTTTTAATGGGTTGTTTTGAATTTCTTTATATTGTGGCTGTCTGTTAGGAGACAAATCTCAAGAATGTAAATGGTATACATATTTTGATAATGAATGTACTTTGAACTTTGAATCCAACTCAATTAGAATTGAACTTTTTCTCCATTTTGTAATTAATTTTTATTGCTCATTGACATATCTAGGATGGGAAATTTAAAATTACACTTAAGATGGAGAGCTTTTTTGAGGAGGCAATTTGCAAAAAGAATTCTCAATCATTGTTAGATTAAATAAAATGTTTAAGTTTTCAAGAAAAACTATTGATTGGATTCACACCAGTAAGAAGTTGGGGGGATGATAATCACTGTTATTGAGGCCTTCCAATTTACTTCTCAAATTAAAAGGAAGGAATTTTACCGCAAGTGCAGAACTATAGAATATGATTTATTGATGTGGTTGTTCAACTTCAATAGAATAAATAGTCTTGTTAACTTAACTTTAAGATGAAGTCTGATTTGATGTTCTCTTTGGAAAGACTGATATTTGTTATGAATGTCCAAGATCAGGCATTGTAGGGTAATGTAATTGGGAGAAACACACATAATTCACAACCACTGACACTGAGTTGGGGTTTTGCTTTAAGAGGCTGGTCTGATGTGATGACGTTGTTGTGTGAGGATTTTTAGCGCACTTTTGTGTTTAGGTTTTGGAGTTCAATAAAATGTGCCACAGGGTTCATTACGCATAAAATGCCTCACTTTGTTTTATTTGCAAAAACCTAAATTGATGACCCCAGTGCTTTAGGACAATTCCAGAGTTATTGAACATGTCGGCCAACGCAGTCACTTTGAAACTGCTGGAGTTTTGGGGACAAAGTGCCGTCGTGTGGTTTGTACAAGCTGAGGCCCAGTTCGCTCTGCAAGAAATCACTGCTGACGATACTAAGTTCTAATATGTGGTAGCATCGCTCAGCAATTCCACGGCCGAAGAGTACTGAGTCTGCTTGAACATGGTCTTTAAACATGATAAATACTGATCACTGAAAACTCACCTTTTACAGACTTTTCGACTATCGGAGTCTGAGCGCGACAAACAGTTGTTCTCCTTCTCCGGTCTTGGCGATGCTAGGTCTCTTGAGCTGATGGATCATATGCTGTTTCTCCTGGGAAATCAGCATCCATGATTTATTTTTTAAAGAACTCTTTATTCAGCAAATCCCTGAGCAAGTTTGCATAGCCCTCTCTAATACACCCATGATGGGCTGCTAGGGAGCTTGCTAGAATGGCTGCTAGTCTACACTCATACAGATAGTAGTGCCTCATTCCTCCCTTTCCCTGCTTCAGTAATCACTGGTCTGCAAGGCCTCCGACATTAGGACACCGAAACTTGCATTGGTACGAACACTAGGACGTGACGACCGCCTTGCAGCTTCGACAGTGCCAGCGCATCGGGACATCAGAGGTCTATGAAGACTGTGTGTTTCAGCTGCCAGAGCCGTCTGCTGTTCATTGCGGACACCCTTTCAGGGTGACGCTTCCTGTAAGACATCGGTGCTCAAGTGAATGTGCTGCCAGCATCACCTATTGATGAGAAGGCAAAGAGCGATGAAATTCGCTGGAGGCCGCCAATGGCAGCAGGATCCAGACCTACAGGACATGACAGATGACTCTCTGCTTCAGTGGGCGACATTACCCATGGGACTTCATCCTAGCTAAAGAGGCTAGACCTCTGCTCGGTGCAGATTTACTGTGTGCCCGAGGACAGTTAGTCCATCTTACAAACTGCTGGCTTGGGTCATTACCCTGATCCCCCAGTAAGTTCCCCATGACACTGTCAAGTGCACGTACTACCGCATGTTTACTCAATTGCTGGGGGAATTCCCGGACCTCACCAAACCTACCATCTCCACCGCTGTCACAAAACATGGGGTTGTGCACCACATTCCCAAAACTGGCCCACCAGTCTATGCCTGTGCACATAGATTGGACCCAGAATAGCTGGGAAATGCAAAGACTGAGTTTGCCAACATGAAAGACTCGGCATTGTACACAGGTCAAGTAACCCCTGGGCTTCATCCTTCCATATGGTCCATAAGTCCAATGATGGTTGCCACCTATGTGGTGATTATTGATGCCTTAACAAGGCCACCACCCCAATTGTTACCTGGCCCCATACATCCAAGACTTTATGACACATTTAGTTAATTGTTTCCAAAGTCGATCAGGTGCTTGTCTGCTCGGGGGACATTCCCAAAAGAGTTGTGATAGCCCCAGTTGGCCTCTTCGAGTTTCTATTAATGCTGTTTGGACAGACTTTCCAACGGCTGATGGACTCTATTAAAAGACTTAGATTTTCTTTTTGTTTACCTGGATGACATACTTGTCTCCATTGGGTCCAAATTTGATGACATATCTCATCTCTGCACATTTTTTGAGTGCTTACGCCAACACGGATTGATTTTTAACTCCGCTAAATGCTAGTTTGGGTTGTCAACCATTGATTTTCTCGGCCATCACCTCACAGTAGAAGCGAAACCCCTCCTATCAAAAGTGGCCGCTTTTATAGATTTCCCACCGCACAGCACTACTAAAAGAACTACAGGAGTTTTTAGGTATGGTAAATTTCTATCACCGCTTCATTCCACGAGCTGCTAAACTTGTACTCCCCCTGTATAGTGCGCTTAAAGGCAATGCCCCAATCAAATGTTTGACTGGTCAGTGGAGTTGACCATGGCAATTGATGATATCAAACAAGCTCTTTCTAATGTGACCCTAGTGTGGCTGATTGCCTCTCATGGCCAGTCGTTGAGACCTTACACATAGGGGTTGACTGTGTCGGCATGGCAGCCAACCGAGTTACTGACTGAGAGGTCCAGTCTTACCGAACAGCATTCATGGGCCTGCGGTTGGCTGACGTTAAATTCAGGGAAGCTGGGGTTCTCTCCTGTGCGATGTCTCAACTGGTGGCCTTCACTCCTTCATGCCCGCAAACTGGAGAGGGACTGTTTTTGATGCCTTGCATGGTCTCTTGCATCCAGGCCTCTCACAGAAACCTCAGGAAGGACATGTATGATTGGACTGCAGCTTGTGTGGAGTGCCAGCAGACAACAATCAACTGTCATGTTCAGACACCACTGGCACCTTTTGAGGTCCGTAAGCGATGGTTTGACCATGCCATATGGACCTTGTTGGTCATCTTCGCCCCACCCCCCTCATGTGGTTTTGTGCACCTTCTTACCATAGTGGACTGTACCACCAGGTGGCCAGAGGTCGTCCTTCTAGCATCGACAATGACCACAGATGTGGCCAGAGGTTGTCCTCCTAGCATCGACAATGACCACAGATGTGGCCAGAGGTTGTCCTCCTAGCATCAACAATGACCACTGACATGGCTCGGGTGTTCATCAGAACCTGGGTTGCTTGGTTTGACACCCCATTCGATATTTCCTCTGACTGTGGCCCCCAAATCATTTCAGACCTCTGGGCTGCAATGGGCCAAAACTTCGGCATTATGCTACATCACACCACTTCGTATCGCCCGCAGTCCAATGGCCAATGTGAGTGGTTTCACTGCTCCTTAAAGGCTGCTCTGAGGGCTTCCCTGTCCAATGAGTGTTGGCATGATCGCCTCCCATGGGTCCTGCTGGGGCTCAGAACTGCTCCAAACGTGACCCTGTGGTCGTCCATGGCAGGTTTGTTATACGGGCAGCCATTATGAGTGCCAGGTGATTTAATTTCCGATGTTACGATCCCCTGGTCGGCCTCTCAACAGCATTCCACCCTCCTCAGTAAATTTAATTTCTTTTCACCTATCCCTACCTCCCTCCCATCATGGTCTACAGCACTCTTGGGTTCTTGATGACCTACATTCTTCCTCGTTTGTACACACCAATGTTCCCTTAGGCCCCCTTACGATGGCCCATTGCATGTTTTGGAACGGGAAGAAAAGACTTTTATCATAGATATGGGGGGGTAAACCTGAACGTATTTTGGTAGATCACCTTAAACCTGCCCACCAAGAGCTGGAGTATTCAGCTGCCATGCCCTTTGGCATCACAACGTGACCATGACAGGCTCACGATGCTGGTTTTAGTGAATTCTGGTGGTGCTTGTGTAGGGTAACCTAACTGGGAGAAATGTACATAGTTCACAACGTCCCAAATAAAGGGGAGCCTTGCTATTTTCTCAATTAGTTTTTGTTCTTTTAAAAGTTGTTCCAAAAAAGCAGATGCTCCGATTCACCGGAATCTACTGTGTGTATGTATACAGTATATATATAGTAGTGACATATATATATTATACAGTATATATACGTGTAAGTGTGTGTGTGTGTGTGTGTGTGTGTGTGATGAAACTAGATTGCATTAGAGTAATTTGAGTTTGTCTATACATTTCCTGATAAGCAAGGTCAAAAACTGAAACAAGGTCTACAAAATGCTTGAACATTGATGAAGAACAATGAGACAGTTTATAGTGAAGAGGTGGAGGAGCTGCCTAAGCAGTAAGGCAAATCAACATGTCCAGCCACCACTACATTACCATTTCCTGTCAGTCACTTTATGTACAGACACGCCTGTGCCTAGCGTCAATCCATCTGTGTATATAAGCTGTCTTATGTATTTATATTTACTGTGTTTTTATTATTGTGCTCTTTATCTTATTCTGTGCTACATCGGATCCAAAGGAACTATTATTTTGTTCTCTTTTACACTGGCGTACTGGAAATGACATTAAATAAACTTGAACATTACAGAAAGTTTGCAAAGGAAGTATCGTCATAAAGGGTTTGTTAATCCTACCCATCAGCAAAGAAAAAGTCTTTGGTTCTTTTCAAATAAATCTTTGTGCATCACTGTGGGTTGAACACCATGGAACTTTACAGACCGCCTTTGTCACTGGGACATGAAGCTGCATAGCAATTTGGGCCTCATTTTTCACTGCTCAGTCAAAGGCTGCATTTTCCACACTCACTCTGTTGTCGTAGCTGTCGGCAGGCAGGAACAGCAGAGGGCAACTTCAAATTATGTTGAACTTCAGTGACCCTGAGTTTGTGTAAACCTACAATGTTTTCAGAGCTCCACAAACTGAGGTACCATAAAGGGTTTTGAATTAATCTCAGGACAGTGCAAATGTAGGAACAGCTTCTTTCTCACTACCATCAGATTTCTGAACACACAATGACCGACTCACGAACATGACCACTATTTTTTGCTCTCTTTTTGCATTACTTATTTAATTTCTTTTATATGTATGCTCTTCTGCACACCACTGTTATAGTGCGTGGTTATTTGAGTTTCTGTTGCCTTCCTGTCAGCTTGAACCTGCCTGCCAAATTTTTGTCTCTTATAGGTTTTTTTGTGTATTACAATGCACTGTTGCCGCAAAACAACATATTTCGCGACACATGCCAGGGATCATCAAAGTCAGAATCTGATTTAATATTACCGCATACAGTATGTTGTGAAATTTGTTGTCTTTGTGGCAGTAGTACATTGCAATACATAATAATAGAAGAAAACATGAATTACAGTAAGTATATATATTAAATAGATAAATAAGTATTGCAAAAGTAAAAATAAAAAAGTAGTAAGGTAGTGTTCATGGGTTCAATGTCCATTCAGAAAACAGATGGCAGAGGGGAAGAAGCTGTTTCTGAATCATTGAAGGTGTGTCTACAGGCTTCTGGACCTTCTTCCTGAGGGTAGCAATGAGAACAAGGCATGTCCTGGGTGATGGGGCTCCTTAATGATGGATGCTGCCTTTTAGACCATATGACCATAAGACATAGGAGCAGAAATAGGCCATTTGGCCCATCAAGTCTGCACTGCTATTCAATCATGACTGATCCTCTTTTTCCCTCCTCAACCCCTCTCCATGGCTTTCTCCCCGTAACCTTTGATGCTGTGTCCAATCAAGAACATATCAAGCTCAGGCTTAAATACACCTAACAACCTGGCCTCCACAGCTGCCTGTGGTAATAAATTCCACAGCTTCACCACCCTCTGGCTACAGAAGTTTCTCCGCATCTTTGTTTTAAATGGATGCCCCTCTATCCTCGAACTCTGTTTTCTTGTCCTGGACTCCCCTATGTGGGAAACAACCTTTCCACATCTACTCTGTCTAGGCTTTTCAACATTTGAAACATGCGAGTACAGACCCAGAGCTATCAAACTTTCCTCGTCTGATAACCCTTTCATTCCTGGAATCATCCTTGTGAACCTCCTCTGGACTCTCTCCAATGCCAGCACATCTTTTCTAAGATGAGGAGCCCAAAATTGTTACAATACTCAAGGTGAGTCCTTGCCAGTGCCCTATAAAGCCTCACACCCCTGCTCTTGTATTCTACACCTCTTGAAATGAATGCTAACATTACATTTGTCTTCCTCACCATTGACCCTACCTGTAAATAAACCTTTAGGGTGTTCCACACAAGGACTCCCAAGCACCCTGGCATCTCAGATTTTTGGATTTCCTCCCTGTTTAGAAAATAGTCTGCATATTTATTTCTTCTACCAAATTGCATGACCATGCATATTCCAGCATTGTATTTCATGCCCATTCTCCTAATCTATCTTTCCTTCTGTAGCCTTCCTGTTTCCTCAACACTACCTGCCCTTCCACCAATCTTCATATCATTTGCAAACTTGGCAACAAAGCCATCAATTCCATCATCTAAATTATTGATGTACGGCATAAAAAGAAGCGGCACCAACACCACTAGTCACTGGCAGCCAACCAGTAAAGGATCCTTTTATTCCCACTCACTGTCTCCTACCAATCAGCCAATCCTCTAACCTTGCTAGTAAGTTTCCTGTAATACCATGGGCTCTTAACCTGGTAAGCAGCTTCAGGTGTGGCATCCTGTCAAAGGCCTTTTGAAAATCCAAACATACAACATCCACTGCATTCCCTTTATCTATCCTACTTGTAATCTCCTCAAAGAATTCTAATAGGTTTGTCAGGCAAGAATTTTCCTTAAGGAAACTATGCTGACTTTGTCCTATCTTGTCCTCTGTCACCAAATACTCCATCACCTCATTTTTAACAATTGATTCCCACATCTTCTCAACCACTGAGGTCAGGCTAACTGGCCTATAGTTTCCTTTCTACTTATATATACTTTCTGTAATAGATTTACTTATTTATTTTTCTATATTTATTGCGTATTTCGTTGTACTGCTGCCGCTAAGTTAACAAATTTCACGACATATGCCGGTGATGTTAAACCTGATTCTGATACTATATTTAAAGCAGAGGTTGATAGATTCTTGATTAGCCAGGGTATCAAAGTTTACAGGAAGAAGGCAGTACGATGGGGTTGAGACGGATAATATATCAGCTATGGTGGGTCTTGATGGGCCAAAAGGCCTAATTCTGCTCCTACGTCCTATGGTCTTATAAGTCCTGTGCACAGGAGAATGTAGATGTTTAAACCAAGAGAAAAGCTTTTACTGGTATGGATAAGACAGAATGTAAAACCGTGTGTGTGTGATTTTATTTCCTTTACTATTTTAATTCCTTACATATTTGCTGCTAATTTCCTTACATTTTTTACCCCAGTACCGTAAGCTGACTCAGAGTGATGAAGTAACACCTCTGAACCTGCCTTCAAAAACTCACACACATGTAGATATTGGTAATGATTTTGACCAACAGTAGGAAAATTCAATGAATTTCCCTCTTTGGGCCAACTCTGAAGAAACAGTGCCCAGCTTAATATAAGTGTGTATTCTACCTTTTACCTTCCTGTACATTGGTGATACCTGTCATAAATTGGGGATTGCTTCATCAAGCACCACCTCTCTATCCGCCAAAAGCGGAATTTCTTGGTGGCCAGCCATTCCTTTCCCCATTTCTGTTGCGTCATGTTGGTCCATGCCCTCCTCTTGTGCCAAGATGAGGCCACTCTCAGGGTGGAGCAGCAACATCTTGTATTTTGTCTGGATAGCCTCCAACCTAATAGATAGATGATAGATAGATAGATACTTTATTCATCCCCATGGGGAAATTCAACATTTTTTCCAATGTCCCATACATTTGTTGTACATACAATACTTAACTCAGTAATAATATGATATGCATCTAAATCACTAACTCAAAAAGCATTAATAATAGCTTTAAAAAAAAAGTTCTTAAGTCCTGGCAGTTGAATTGTAAAGCCTAATGGCATTGGGGAGTATTGACCTCTTCATCCTGTCTGAGGAGCATTGCATCGACAGTAACCTGTCGCTGAAACTGCTTCTCTGTCTCTGGATGGTGCTATGTAGAGGATGTTCAGGGTTTTCCATAATTGACCGTAGCCTACTCAGCGCCCTTCGCTCAGCTACCGATGTTAAACTCTCCAGTACTTTGCCCACGACAGAGCCCGCCTTCCTTATCAGCTTATTAAGACGTGAGGCGTCCTTCTTCTTAATGCTTCCTCCCCAACACGCCACCACAAAGAAGAGGGCGCTCTCAACAACTGACCTATAGAACATCATCAGCATCTCACTGCAGACATTGAATGACGCCAACCTTCTAAGGAAGTACAGTCGACTCTGTGCCTTCCTGCACAAGGCATCTGTGTTGGCAGTCCAGTCTAGCTTCTCGTCCAACTGTACTCCCAGATACTTGTAGGTCTTAACCTGCTCCACACATTCTCCATTAATGATCACTGGCTCCATATGAGGCCTAGATCTCCTAAAGTCCACCACCATCTCCTTGGTCTTGGTGACATTGAGACGCAGGTAGTTTGAGTTGCACCATATCACAAAGTCCTGTATCAGTTTCCTATACTCCTCCTCCTGTCCATTCCTGACACACCCCACTATGGCCGTGTCATCAGCGAACTTCTGCACATGGCAGGACTCCGAGTTATATTGGAAGTCAGATGTGTACAGGGTGAACAGGACCGGAGAGAGTACGGTTCCCTGTGGCGCTCCTGTGCTGCTGACCACTGTGTCAGACCTACAGTCTCCCAACCGCACATACTGAGGTCTATCTGTCAAGTAGTCCACTATCCAATCCACCATGTGAGAGTCTACTCCCATCTCCGTTAGTTTGTGCTTTAAGATCTTGGGCTGGATGGTGTTAAAGGCACTAGAGAAGTCAAGGAATGTAATCCTCACAGCACAACTGACCCCATCTAGGTGAGAGAGTGATTTGTGCAGCAAATACGTGATAGCATCCTCCACTCCCACCTTCTCCTTATACGCAAACTGAAGCGGATCCCGGGCGTGCCTGGTTTGTGGCCTCAGATTCTGTATTATCAGCCGCTCCATGGTCTTCATCACGTGCGACGTCAAGGCAACAGGTCTGAAGTCATTCAACTTCATGGCATAACTCTTGATTTCTCCTTCTCCCTCCCCCTCTCCTCTTCTTCTCTTCTCCTCTCTGACCTCTTACTTCTTGTCACCTCTCCCCGGGTCCCCTCCTCCTTCCCTTTCTCCTAAGGTCCACTCTCCTCTCCTATCAGATTTTTTCCTCTCCAGCTCTTTTCCTAACCCACCCACCTGGCTTCACCCATCTTCTTCTAGCTAACCTTCTTCCCTTCCCCGCAACTTGTTATTCTGGCATCTTCCCCCTTCCTTTCCAGTCCAGATGAAGGATCTCGGCCGGAAACATTGACTGTTTATTCATTTCCACAGATGCTGCCTGACCTGCTGAGTTCCTCCAGCATTTTGTGTGTGTTGCCTTTTACCCTTTCACCCATAGAATGTGGAAAACTACAGCATAGTATACTGTGACCCACAATGTTGTGCCTACCTTTTAACATACTCTATGATCGATCCAACCCTTCCCTCCCATTCTTCTATCATCCATGTGTCTCCCTGAGAGGTTCTGAAATGTCTCTAATGTATCTGCCTCTACCACCACCCCCAGCAGGGAGTTCCACACACTCACCACTCTGTACAGGACTTCTATCCGACGTCCCCCACTATACTTTTCTCCAATGACTTTAAAATTATGCCCCTCACATTAGCCATTTCCAGCCTGGGAAAAGTCTCTGGATATCCACTCGACCTATACCTCTTGTCCCATTTTTTTTAAAACTGTATTTTCATAAACTTTCTTAGGAAGCCTTCTCTCTGTATCCCTTCATCCCCTTAATAAATAAGAATCTATCATCCTCTCAACCATGAGAAAATCTGCAGATACTGGAAATCCAAAGCAACGAAGGCAAAAGTTCTTTAGCCAGAGGGTGGTGAATTTGTGGAATTTGTTTCCACTGATGGCTGTGAAGGTCAGAGTCATTTGGTGTATTTAAGGCGTAGATTGATAGGTTCTTGATTGGCCATGGCATCAAAGGTTATGGGGAGAAGGCTGGGGAGGAGTTTAAAAGGATCAGCCATGGTTGAATGACAGAGAAAACTCGATGGGCCAAATGGGCACTTTCTGCTCCTATGTCTTATGGTCTTAAAATGACGGAGGGACTCAGCAGGTCAGGCAGCATCAATGGAAAAGAGTAAACAGTTGGTGTTTCGGGCTGAGACCCTTCATCAGAACTGGAAAGAAGGAGAAGAAGTCAAGAATAAGAAGGAGAGGGGAGGGGAGGAAGATGTACACGGTGGCAGATGATAGGAGAGGGGGAGGGCCGAAGTAAAGAGCTGGGAAGTTGATTGGTGATAGAGATAAAGGGCCAGAGGAAGGTGAGTCTGATAGGAGAGGACTGAAGACAAAAATAGGGAATGGTGGTGGAGGAGGCATTACCAGGTGTTCAAGAAATCAATTTTCATGTCATCGGGTTGGAGGCTACCCAGACAGAATATAAGACGTTGCTCCTCCAACCTGAGTGTGGCCTCAACGTGGCAGTAGAGGGGGCCATGGATTGACATGTCGGAATGGGAATGGGAAGTAGGACTGGAATATCCTGCTTTTTGTGGTGGATGGAGTGAAACTGCTCGGTGAAGCAGTCTCCCAATCTACGTCGGGTCTCACCGATGTACAGGAGGCCCCACTGGGTGTATTGGATACAGTGAATGACCCCAACAGACTCACCGGCGAAGTTTTGCCTGGTCTGGAAGGACTGTTTGGGCCGCTGAATGGTGGTGAGGAAGGAGGTGTAGGGACAGGAGTGGCACTTGTTCCGCTTGCAAGGAGGGAGTCCAGTGGGGAGGGACGAGTGGACAAGGGATTTACATAGGGATCGATTCCTGTGGAAAGCGGAAAGTGAGGGTGAGGGAAAGATGTGCTTTGTGGTGAGATCCCATTGAAGATGGAGGAAGTTACAGAGGATTATGTGCTGGACATGGAGGCTGGTGGGATGGAAGGTAAATCGATCAATCTACCACCCCACTCACCTTCGGAGGTTGCATCTATCAACCCCTGCCTTAAACATACCCAATGACTTGTTCTACACAGCCATCTGTGCCAATGAATTCCACAGAATTAAACTCTCGGGTTAAAGAAATTCCTCCTCATCTCTGTTCTAAAAGGATGTCCCTCAATTCTAAGGCTGTGCCCTCAGGTCCCAGACCTATATAGAATGGTGGTCTAAATGAATTATTAACTTTACTTCCAACGGTTCACAATTCACAGACTGTATTCACTCTTCAGATTATGAAACATGTTAACTATGTTATGTATGAGGTGATTCATTTATCACCTGTTGAGGCCATCTATTGCCTGGGTTTGACCGTGGGTGTTGCGTCCCAGCTGTCTACATGATATGCAAGCCAGGGCAGTACGATGTGGAGAGCAAGCTGTTGCCCGTGTAGCAGGCTCCACCTCTCCATGCAGCTGATGAATTCACAGGAACGATACAGTTTGGCACCAGCTGTGTTGCAGGAGTTGCCAGTCAGCGCTGAGCTCAATGTAGGACTGCCTTAGGGACTTCAGGTCTGGCTTTTTCCTTTGGAGTTTACTCCCGGAGCCTTCCCCGTGAGTGGGTATCGCCACAAGGCAGTGGAGGTTTGAGATCAGAGTTTTCCTTCTCGTATGTGAGCTGCCAACCACAGCAGATGAGCCCCACAGAAGTGACTGGTTTTAAGATGCTAGTAACTCACCTTTGCGCCTTCTGTCTGTAGAAACAGTTCCACCAGACTTAGTAGCAAAGCTACAAGTGAAGGAGAGGAATTGGACATGGTTTTCAGAGGCCATTTGTGATGTATGCCAGAGGGAGTATTTACTGGGTAGTGGGAGCTTATCCGCACTACTACCCCACCCCCCCACCCCTCCTTTCCCGGCTATGACAACCTTTAGGAACCTTGTACAGTGAGCAGCCCGCACATTCTGCTGCCAATATACTGTGCCCACCATGTTTGTAAGGCATCTTGGTAATGTCAGTTGTCCCTATATTCCCATAGCTGATGTCGTGCTTCCGATTTGAATTACTTTTGCCAAGTGTAATTTAAACATATTGTGCTTTTCCGCAGATGCTTCTGCCCAGAAACAGTTGAAGCCAAAACAACCACTTGAAATAAGAAAACAAATCGAGAGGCCAACGCCACTGATGTCACTTCAGCCATCAAGCGTGGCGAAGCACACGGGAGAGAACGCCACTGACACGTTTGTTGCATACTACAGCGTCCTGTGGTGTAAGGCGTCAAAGAAGAAACACAAGAAGTGGGAGGGAGATGCAGTTTTGATTGTTCGGAAGACGTCTGTGCTTCTGAAGGACATAGAAGGCAAAGACATTGGAAAAGGTTAGCACTATTACTTTATAGTTTATTTAGCAGTCTATCTGTTCTCTCCATGACCATTGGGTTTTCCTCTGGGTGCTCCAGCTTCCTCCCATATTCCAAAGTTGTGCAGTTGTGGACGTGCTATGTTGGTGCTGAAAGCACGGTAACACCTGTGAGCTGCTCACAGCACAGCCTCGGACTGTGCTGGCCATTGACGCGAGCAACGAGAGAAAATCTGCAGATGCTGGAAACAACATGCTGGAGGAACTCAGCAGGTCAGGCAGAATCTATGGAAAAGAGTAAACGGTTGATGCTTCTGGCCGAGACCCTTCATCAGGACCGGAGGAAAAAGGTGAAAAGGTGGGGGGTGGGAGGGGAGAAAGAAATGTAAGGTGGTAGGTGATAGGTGAAACTGGGAGAGGGGGAGGGGTGAAGTAAAGAGCTGGGAAGTTGATTGGTGAAAGAGATAAGGGGCTGGAGAAGGGGGAATCTGATAGGAGAGGACAGAAGGCCATGGAAGAAAGGGAAGAAGGAGGAGCACCATGGGGAAGCGATAGGCAGGTAAGAAGATAAAGTGAGAGAGGGAAATGGGAATGGAGAATGGTGAATTGGGGGCATTACTGGAAGTTTGAGAAATCAATGTTCATGTCATCAGGTTGGAGGCTACCCAGATGGTATATAAGGTGTTACTCCTCCAACCTGAGTGTGGCCTCATTGCAGCAGTAGAGGAGGCCATGGACTGCATTTCATTGTATGTTTCAGTGTTCATGTGACAGATAAAGCTAATCTTTAAGATCTTAATCTTAAAATTTTTGGGTTGCATAAGGATTAACAAATTCTGTTTACAAAATGATTTTACCCCCTCATTTGAATTTTGAACAATATAAAATGGGGGGCAGGGGAGCACAGCAATGAATATTTTAAAGATTTAAAATGTGAAATGCATCATTTTCCATCAAAACAAATCAGTGAGGCTTGTGCTGGGCAGCCTGCAAGTTTCGGCATGCTTCCGGTACCTAAATAGTATGCCCATAATTCACTGACCCTAAACTGTACACCTTTGGAGAGTGAGAGGAAGCCATAGTACCTGGACAAAACCCACGCAGTCATGGGGAGAACGTACAAACTCCTTACAGACAGTGGTGGGAACTGCACCCCAATACTACCCATGGGGCTGTAACAGTTTTTCACTAATCACTATTTACCAAGTAATGAAATGCCTAGCATTTCATGTCGTGTTGAGTAATAATATTTGATTATTTTTCATTCTTAATTTGGTGAAAACCCTGAAGAATTTGTGATTAGATGAGAAAATTTATACATTTGAAAAGCTTCTATGTTGTAATTAAAGGAACGAAGCAGAGGTGAGAAATTTTAAATTTTGGGGGCAGAAATTATAGTAAATACCGGTAAGTCTGTTTCTTTTAGAGTATAGAATGTAGAAAATTATAGCACATTACAGGCCCTTCAGCCCATGATGTTGCACTGACCTTTTAACCTACACTAAGATCAATCTAACACTTCCCTCCTACATAGCCCTCCATTTTCCAATCATCCATATGCCTATGTAAGAGTCTCTTAAGTGTCCCTAATGTACCTAACTACCACCTCCCTGGCAGGGAGTTCTACTCAGTCCTTACTTACCTGCCCGCCCTCCTCCCCCCCCCCCCCCCCCATTACTTCTTTCAATCACTTTAAAATTATTCCCCCTTGTATTAGCCATTTCTGCCCTGAGAAAATGTCTCTGGCTGTCTACTCTATCTATTCCTCTTGTACATCTCTTTCAAGTCACCTCTCATCTTCCTTTGATCCAAAGAGAAAATCCCTAGCTCGCTCAACCTGTCGTCACAAGACAGGCTCTCTAATCAGGCAGCATTCTGGTAATTCTCTTCTGACCCCTCTCCAAAGCTTCCACATCCTCCCTATAATGAGGCCAGAACTGAACACGAAATTGCAAGTGTGCTCTAACCAGGGTTTTATAGAGCTGCCACATTTTGTTTGACCTTTTGTCTGTTTCCCATATTTTTTATTTTTATTGTGTATTTACTCTCCCATTGTATATAATCAAGTATCTTTGCTTCCAAAGTTTAAGTGTGTACGGTCCTTTGTAGAAGTAGTGCAATGACTCGAGTTGAGTGTGATGTTCTTCTAAGGGGTTGTCTATTGGTGGGTCCTCAGGTGTCTGTGGAGGCCGATCTGGGATCCACGTATCCTAGTAAGTGGTGGCTGTGGTTAGTGGTTGGGTCTGTTGGTTGCTCAGTCTCCTTTCACAGCTGCTGCTTATTCTCTGGGCAGCAAAGGAAACACTTCAAAGACAACATCAAAATCAGCTTGAAAAAGTCAATGTTATATTTAATAACCAGTAAGACATTGCACTCAATAGATATACTTGGAGAAAATCTTTTAAGGGGGACCTGAATTACAAGAGAACGACCTCCACACAGAGTCCTTTGTTGTATGAAATATAAGACCATAAGACATACGAGCAGAATTAGGCCTTTCGCCCCATCGAGTGTTCTCTGTCATTCCATCAAGGCTGATTTATTATCCGTCTCAACTCCATTCTTCTGCCTTCTGCCCTAACTAATCAAGAACTTATCAACTTCCGCATTAGATATATTCAATGATGTGGCCTCCAAAGCTGTCTGTGGCAATGAATTTGATAAATCCACCACCCTGTGGCTAAAGAAATTCCTCCTCATCTCTGTTCTAAATGAGTGTCCCTCTATAATGAGACTAGGTCCTCTGATTCTAGACACTCCCACCATAGGAAACATCCTCTCCACTTCCACACCATCTCAGCTTTTCAATATGCAATATGCTTCAATGCAATCCCCCCCTCATTCTTCTAAACTCCAGTGTATACAGGCCCAGAGCCATCAAACACTCCTTATACATTGACCGTTTCATTGCTGGAATCATTCTTGTGAATCTCCACTGGACACTCACCAGCACTAGCACATCTTTTCTGAGGTAAAGGGCCTAAAACTGTTTACCATACTCCAAGTGCGCACTGGCCAATGCCTTATAAAGCCTGAGCATTACATCCTTGCCCTTATAGTCATCATTGGTCAGGGTCAACTGTGGATGTTGTGTCTTAGCTGTCTAGATGCACCAACCAGGGCAGTATGATAAGGAGAGCAAGCTGTTGTCCATGTAACAGGCTCCCCCTCTCCATGCAACTGATGAACCCAAAGGGGTGGCTGAGACCGATACATTTTGACATCAGCAGCCTAGCAGGAGTTGTCAGTCAGCGATGAATTCAACATAGGACTGCCTGAGGGTACCCCACTCTGCATTTTTCGCTTGGGGTTTACTCCCAAAGCCTTCTTCATGGGTGCGTATTGCTGCAAGGCAGTGGAAGTTTGAGATCGGAGTTTTCCTTCTCTGAGATGAGCTGCCAACCATGATTGACGAAGCCCATCTGCCCAAAGTGACTAATTTTAGGCTAATAATATAAATATTTTATAAATACTTTTCCTTCTAAATCATATACTACATACGTACTTTGATGATAAATATACTTTGAAAGCCTTTGACTTTAATGGGTGATTATGCAGCAATGTCTCCAAATGAGTACAAATAAACTGGAGTTCTATGTTCTTTCTTTGTCTTTTAGGAACAGGATATAAATTAAAAGAACTTGCATCCCTTTCTGAAGGCCAGACGTTAATGATTGGTGGGAAGGAGATAGAGATTATGGGAACGATTTCAGCAGAGGACTTTATGAGTGGCCGCTGCTTCCACGCTACAGCTGCTGCTTCTTCAGACCTGTCACGGCCACCCACCTCGCAGCCGCCTTTGCTTAAACAGTTTACTTGCCCACTGAGGAATGCTGCTGGACTGAGCCAAACAGAAGGCTTTAAAAAACCCTTAATGGACTATAAGCCTCGGCATGATCCAAGTGCACCAAGTAAGCATTGTAACTGATGATTTGCAACTTTGCAGTTGCTGACTTAACTATGACAATGTTAAATAGTACTAGTGTTGTGATTAACTGCTGAATCCATGAACTCAGAATCAGAATCGTTGACGTATGTCGTGAAATTTGATGACTTGTGGCAGCAGTACAGTGTAATGCATAACATATTGCTGTAAGTTACAATAAGATAAATAAATAAATAGTGCAAAAAGAAACCCAAAAGTGAGGGAGTGTTCATGGGTTTATTGAAGCTGACATAAAACTTCGGGTGTGTGTCTTCATGCTTTATACTTCTTCTCCGATGGTAGCAATAAGAAGAGGGCATGCTTTGGGTGATGGGGATCCTTAATGATGGATGCTGCCTTCTTGAGGGATTGCCTTTTGAAGATGTCCTTGAATGTGGGAAGGCTAGTACCCATGATGTTGCTGGTGAGTTTACAACTCCCTACAGCTTCTTCCAATCCTGTGCAGTGGCCCCTCCATACCAGACAGTGATGCAGCCAGTTAGAATGCTCTGCATGCTAAATCTGTAAAGATTTACTAGTCATTGGTGACATACCAAATCTCCTCGAATCCCTGATGAAATGTTGCCGTTAGCGTGCTCTCTTCATAATTGCATCAATAGTTTGAGCCCATGATAGGTCGTCAGAGGTGCTGACACTCAGGAAATTGAAACTGCTCACCCTCTCCACTGCTAATCCCTCAACAAGAACTGGTGTGTTTTGCCTTGACATTCTCTTCCTGAAGTCCACAATCAATTCCTTGGTCCTACTGACTAAATGCAAGGTTGTTGTGACACCACTCAGCCTGCTGCTGAGTGTGTGGCTTCAGGCTCCTGTACTTCCTCCCTGATGGTAGCAATGAGAAGAGGACATGGCCTGGATGGTGAAGATCCTTAATGATGGATTGATGGATACTGCCTTCTTGAGGCATCGTCTTTTGAAGATGTCCTCAGTGCTGGGGAGGCGAGTGCCCATGATGATCTACTATAAATAGCTCTAATGGCAGGACTTTCAGCTCACTGAAACAATCAAAATTCCACTTTCACTAAGTGAATCTCGTTTTAATCTCCACACATTCCCCAGACTCTTCCACTCGTCTGTGCTCGAAAGACATTTGGCAGTGGCCCATTAACCTGCCAATCACCATGTCTCTGGGAGGTGGGAGGAAAATAGAATGCCTGCAGGAAACTCAGGCAGTGTGGTGAACTACATATACCTGTCTGGACACACCCCCTGCAGACTGCTCCTGTGGCTCCTCCCACAGACCCCTATATAAAGGCGATTGAGGTCTGAGCCTGGCTGCTCAGTCTCCAGGATGTAGTATGGTGGTCAACCACTGCTTGTTCCTTTTTCCAGTCAATAAAAGCCGATATCTCGCCTTTACGTCTCAGAGAGAGTTATTGATGGTGCATCAGGCAGTAATGAGAAAACAGAAAGGGTAAGATGAGGGAGCACACACTAATCCTCATAGAGGGGTCAGGTGGAAAGTGAGCAATTTCAAGTTCCTGAGTGTCAATATCCTGGGCCCAACATATCGAAGCAGCAACAAAGAAATCACAACAGCAGCTATATTTCATTAGGAGTTTTCTTTATTATTTTTATTTTTGAACTACTTACTTAATTTAACTGTTATATATATAAATATATACACATACATACACACACAGTCGGCCCTCCGTATCTGCGGGTTCCACATCTGTGGATTTAACCAACCGTGGATCAAAAATATTCAAAAAAATACCAGGAAGTTCCAAAAAGCAAAACTTGAATTTGCCGCGCACCGAGCACTACACTGAATCCACGGAATGAAGTGATGTGTAGGCATACCCTGCTGTAGCCTCCCGCCATCTCACAGATCCTCAGTCTCTCTCTAGCACTCGTTGTTTGAGCATTGTTCGCCTCGTGTCTCGTTCATTCGCTAACTTGTGTTGTGAGCAAGAGGAAGGATTTTAAGGCTCGTAAGGGATGGCTGGCTAGCTATGTAAAGCGCTACAGCCTCAAGAACTTAAAGATCATGGGAGAATCGGCATCGGCTGATGCCAAGGCAGCATCAGCGTTCCCAGAAGAGCTACAATGGTTGCGTCTGTACTGAACATGTACAGACTTTTTTTCCTGTCATTATTCCCTAAACAATACAGTATAACAACTATTTACATAGCATTTACATTGTAATAGGTATTATAAGTAATCTAAAGATGATTTAAAGTACGTATACGGGAGGGCGTGCGTTAATTATATGCAAATACTACGCCATTTTATATAAGGGACTTCAGCATCCCCGGATTTTGGTGTCCGCGGGGGGTCCTGGAACCAATCCCCTGTGGATACCGAGGGACAACTGTATATACTTACTGTAATTCATGTTTTTTTTACTATTATTATGTATTGCATTGCACTGCTGCTGGAAAGACAAGAAATTTCATGACGTGCTGATGATATTAAAAATAATTCTGATTCTGATGTGTAAATTCTATGCATCCACCACTCTCTGTAAAAAAAAACTACCTCTGGCATCCCCCCATACTTTCCTCCAAACACCTCAAAATTATGCCCCCCTCATATTAGCCAGCTCTGCCCTGGGAAAAGGTCTCTGGCTGCCACTTGATTTTGTACACCTCTATCAAGCCACCTCTCATTCTGGAAAGAGCAAAGCCCTAGCTCGCTCAACCTTTCCACGAGAGAGGTGCTCTCTAATCCAGGCAACAACTTCGTAAATCAAGTTGATTTGATCTGCCTCATGACATTTATCTTAACAATTTTGTCTTTCAGGCAGCATTCAGATTTGTTTTTTCATGTACATCGAAACATACAGTGAAATGCGTTGTTTGCATAAACAGCCAACACAAGAACATAAGAAATAGGGGCAGGAGTCGGCCATCTGGCCCGTCGAGCCTGCTCTGTCATTCAATAAGATCATGGCTGATCTGGCCATGGACTCATCTCCACCTCCCGGCCTTTTCCCCAGGGATGTACTGAGGGCAGCCTGCAAGTGTCGCTACACATTCTGGCACCAAAATACCATGCCCGCGATACTCAGCAGAGCAACACAGAACACAGCACAACAAAACGGAGAACAGCAAGTGACAAAGCAACAATAAAAAAACAAACCTCATTCCTCCCTCCCACCCACCCGTGGACATACACAGTCCTCTATCCCAGGACAGGCCTCTTTGGTCTTGGATATATTTAAAGCAGAGATTGATAGAGGTTCACGAGAATGATCCCAGGAATGAAATGGTTAATGTGTAGAAGCGTTTGATGACTCTGGGCCTGTGATTGCTGGAATTCAGAAGAATGAGGAGAGAATCTCATAGAAACCTATCAAACATTGAAAGGCCTAGATAGAGTGGACATCGAGAGGATGTTGCCTGTAGCGGGGGAGTCTAGGACCAGAGGGCCCTGCATCAGAATAGAAGGATGTCCCTTTAGATCAGAGATGAGCAGGACTTTTTTTAGCCTGGAAGTGGTGAATCTGTGGAGTCCAAATCATTGAGAGTGATTGAAGTGAAGTTAGACAGATTCTTGATTAGTCAGGATGTCAAAGGTTTGGAGGAGAAGGCAAGAGAATTGAGTTGAAGGGGATAATAAATCAGCCATGATGGAATGGTGGAGCAGACTCGATGGGCTGAATGGCCCGTTTCAGCTTTTATACATTATATTCTTATGGTGTTACAAAAATTATTATTCATTGCAGTAAAACTTATTGATTCATGGGTATAAAATACTTTACTGTTTTGGTGTATAATATTATTATATGTATAAGCACAGGAATAATTTTGTAAAATATTGAAGATAATGGTTAAATGTCTAGTTCTCAATTTACCAACAGATGCTTTAGTAGCGCCACGGCCAAATCTGAGTCACCAGTGGATCTTCAATAAAGCTGGTCTGCCAGTGGTGGATGTGGTGGTCGATCCCTACCTGACCGTACACTTCCGACCTCACCAGAGGGACGGTGTCATTTTCCTCTATGAGTGTGTCATGGGAATGAGGTAGGGGGCTCTCTTTTCTCATGGAATGGCATGGTACTGTTACAAAATTCTAATCAAAACCAATGGATGAGATCTATCAAGATTGTTATATCTTTCATTTAGATTTTAATTATGGAGCAGACTTAATGGGCCAAATGGCCTACTTCTGCTCCTATATCTTATGGTCCATTTAGTACAAAGTGTTTGTGAAAACATGACCCTATCTTGTTGAACAGGTATGTTTCATGTCGATAAAATTGTAAATAACCTCAATACAAATCCAATGCATCATTCCACAAATGCAAAGATATTCATTAAGGTAAATAGAACATAGAATATAAACATTACAATACAGTGCAGGCCCTTTGACCTGTGATGTTGTGCCATTCTTATCTATCGACTCAATCAATATCTATCAATCAATCGACTCTAACCCTTTCCTCCCACATAACCCTCCATTTTTCTATCATCCATATGGCTATTTAAAAGTCCCTAATGTATCTGCCTCCAACACTATCCCTAGCAGAGTGTTCTGTGCATACTTTCCTCCAATCACATTAAAATGATGCCCCATTGTATTATCCAATTCTACCCTGGGAGAAAGTCTCTGGCTGTCCTCTCTATCTGTGCCTCTTTATCATCCTGTACACCTCTATCAAGCTACCTGTCATCCTCCCTCTCCTTCAGGAAAGCCCGAGCTCTCACAACCTATCCTCGTAAGACATGCTCTCTAATCCAGGCAGCATCCTGGTAAACCTCCTCTGCAGCCTCTCTAAAGCTTTCACATCCTTCCTATAATGAGGCCATCAGAACAGCAGACAACATTCCAAGTGTGGCCTAACAGGGACTTATGGTCATAGGATGTGTCATTTCTGTAAACAACCAACACTCTGCAAGATTGTGTTGGGTGCAGCTCGCAAGAGTCACCATTTATTCCAGCGCCAACATAGTTGCTCGGCAGAACAGCACAAGCAAGAACAACCAAACAGTACAACACAACATGTATGAGATCTATCCAGATTGTTATGTCTGTTGATTCTGTTATGGTTACTATTCCATAGATTTATTGAGCATGCCCACAGGAAGATCAATCTCAGCATTGTATATGGTTACAGATATGTACTTTGTTAATAAATTTACTTAGAACGTGATAAAATTGTAAATCAAAATCAGAATCAACCAGAATCAGGTTTATTATCACCGGCACGTGATGTGAAATTTGTTAACTTAGAAGCAGCAGTTCAATGCAATACATAATCTAGCAGAGAGAGAGAAAAAAAAACATAATAAAAAATAAACAAGTAAATCAATTACGTATATTGAATAGATTATTAAAAAATGTGCAAAAACAGAAATACTGTATATTAAAAAAAGTGAGCTAGTGTCCAAAACTTCAAAAGCCATTTAGGAATCGGATAGCAAAGGGGAAGGAGCTGTTCCTGAAATGCTGAGTGTGTGCCTTCAGGTGTCTGTACCTCCTACCTGATGGTATCAGTGAGAAAAGGGCATGCCCTGGGTGCTGGAGGTCCTTAATAATGGACGCTACCTTTCTGAGACACCGCTCCCTAAAGATGTCCTGGCTAGTTTGTACGCTAGTGCCCAAGATAGAGCTGACTAGATTTACAACCTTCTGCAGCTCACTTTGGTCCTGTGCAGTAGCCCCTCCATACCAGACAGTGATGCAGGCACTACCACAAAGCAACTCAAATGCATCATTCCACATGTTAGAAATAAGTCAAAAATCTATCACCATAAAAATAATTATTAAAAGAATTATTTCATATATTTTCCCAGGAGCAGGCACAGGATCAGTACTTTAATCTAGAAATATTTATGTGCTACATAAAAGAATTTAATTAAAAACATAATTGCATGATTCTTGATAGTTTGGTTAAAAGACACTGGTGCATGTGAAAAATCTCAAAGGTCTGATTCTCGTAAGATGTCAGTTTGGTTCAGATTTAGATTTACAGTATTTACCACATGTACATTGAAATATACAGAGAAATGTGTGCTTTGTGTTAAGACCCAACCCAGTTCGAGGATGTGCTGGGGGCAGCCTGCAAGTGTTGCCACACATTCTAGCACCAAACAAAAGATAACTAGACACGATGCCGTTTTGTCAAATGGTGTGTTGCACACAGGTGGACAGTGCCTCGGCTAATTTGTGAATGCACAGTGTAAGAATGGGAGAGGCATATTTTGTCGAGATATGTGCCACTTTCTCTAATCCATCTCAGTGAATGGATGGACCTACAGAAGGTTCATAGAGCACAGAACTGGGCCCTTTGGCCCACCATGTACATGCTGACCCTTTTAAGCATCTACATCAGGGGCTTCCAACCTTTCTTACGCCATGGATCCCTACCATTAACCAAAGGTTCCGAGAACCCCAGTTTGGGAACCCCTGATCTACATGAATCCCATCTGTGTGCATCAGTATGGTATTTTTTTTTGAAGTCTTGTCAATTTAAATGATTGCCCCTTCAGTCTAGACCATAAGACATAGGAGCAGAATTAGGCCATTCATCCATCGAGTCCGTATCGCCATTTCATCATGGCTGATTCCAGATCGCATTCAACCCCATACATCTGTCCTCTCCTTTGATGCCCTGACCAATCGGGAATCAATCAACTTCCGCTTTAAATATACCCATGGACTTGGCTTCCACTGCAGTTGTGGCAGAGCATTCCCAAGATTCACCACTCTTTGGCTAAAAAAACCTCCTTACTTCGGTTCTAAAAGGTCACCCCTCAATTTTGACACAGTGTCCTCTAGTTCTGGATACCTCCACCAGAGGAAACATCCTCTCCACATCCACCGTATCTAGTCCTTTCAACATCCAGTTGATTTCAATGAGAGCCCCATGCGTTCTTCTAAATTCCAGTGAGTACTGGCCCAAAGCTGCCAGATGCTGCTCATATGTTAACCCCTTCATTCCCAAAATCAACCTCGTGTATGTTCTCTGGACTCTCTTCAATGACAACACATCCTTTCTGAGATATGGGGCCCAAAACTGCTGACAATACTCCAAGTGTGGCCTGACTAGTGTCTTATAAAGCATCAGTGTTATCTCCTTGCTTTGATATTCTATTCCCCTTGAAATAAATGGCAACATTGCATTTACCTTCTTTACCACAGACTCAACCCATGAATCAACCTTCTGGGATTCATGCACGAGGACTCCTAAGTCCCTCTGCACCTCTGATGTTTGAATTTTCTTCCCATTTAGATAGTAGTCTGCACTATTGTTCCATTTACCAAAATACATTTTAATACATTTCCCAACACTGTTTTCCATCTGCCACTTTTTTGCCTATTCTTCGAATTTGTCTAAGTCTTGCTACAATCATGTTGCTTTCTCAGCACTACCCACCCCTCCAACTATCCTTGTATCATATGAAAACTTTGCCACAAAGCCATCAATTCCGTTATCCAAATCACTGACAAACAATATGAAAAGTAGTAGTCCTCTGAGGAACAGCACTACTCACAGGCAGCCAACCAGAAAAGGTTCCTTTTATTCCCATTCTCCTGCTTGTCAGCCATTCCGCTACCCATGCCAGTATCTTTCCTGTAATGCCTTAGAATTTTATCTTGTTAAGCAGTCTCATGTTAAGCACCTTATCAAATGCGTTCTGAAAATCTACATAGGTGATATCCACTGACTCTCCTCTATCTATCCTGCTTGTAACTTCTTCAAAGAACTCTAACAGATATGTCAAGCAAGATTTCCCTTCACAGAAACCATGCTGACTTTGACTTATTTTATCATTATTCTCCAAGTACCCTGAAACCTTGTCCATTATAATGGACTCCAACACTTTCCCAACCACTGAGGTTAGGCTATCTGGCTCATAATTTCCTTTCTTTTGTCTTCGTCCCTACTTAAAGAGTGGAGTGACATTTTCAATTTGTCCCAGTCCGCCAGGGCCATGCCAGAATCAAGTGATTCTTGAAAGATCATGACCAATGCATCTGTTATCTCTTCACCAGCTTCTTTCAGGACTCTGGGATGTAGTCCATCTGGCCCAGGTGACTTATCCACCTTAAGACCTTTGAGTTTGCCTACCACTTTTTCCTTCAGTAATAAATAGCAATGGCACTCACTCCTGCTCCTGACACTCAAGGACTTCTGGCTTACAGTTAGTGTCTTCCACAGTAAAGACCAAAGCAAAGTACTTTGGTACTTTGCCCTCAGCTAGTTTGCCCTCATATTTCATCTTTTCCCTTCTTATAGCTTTTTTAGTTACCATTTGTTGGATTTTAAAAACTTTCCAATCACCCAACTTCCCATTCACTTTTGCTACCTTTTATGCCCTTGGCTTTTATGCAGTCCTTAATTTCCCTTGTCAGCCACAGTTGCCTAACCCTGCCATTTGAGAACAACTTCTTCTGTGGAACATATCTATCTTGAGCATTGTGAATTATTCCCAGAAACTTCAACCACCTCTGTTCTGCTGTCATACCCGATAGTATCCCCCTGCAAACCACCTGGGCAAGCTCCTCTCTCATGCCTCTATAATTCCCTTTATTCCATTGCGATATTGATACATGTGACTTTCGCTTCTCTCTCTCAAATTGCATTATGAATTCAATCATATTATGATCACTGCTTCCTAAGGGTTCTTTTATGTTAAGCTGACTAATAAAATCTAGGTTTTTACACAACACTCAAGATAGTCAAAGATAGTCTTTCTATAGTACTCTAAAAAGCCAACTCGTAGGCATTCAACGAATTCCCTCTCTTGCGATCCGACACCAACCTGATTTTCCCAATCCCCTTGCATGTTAGTTCTTCCATTACAATTGTGATTATTACGTAGCCTTATTATATGCCCTTTTCCAGCTCCCTTTGCAATCTCAACCCCACATCTTGGCTACTATTTGGAGTCCCTGATATGACTCCCATAATGGTGTTTTCACCCTTGCAGTTTCTTAACTCCACTCACAAAGATTCAACATTCTCTGACCCTGTCACCTCTTTTTAAAGGTATAATTCCATCTCTTGCCAACAGAGCCACACCACCGACTATGCCTTCCTGCCTGTCCTTTTGATACAAAGTATATCCTTTGATGTTAAGCTTCCAACTATGACTTTCTTTCAGCCACGACTCAGTGATGCCCACAATGTTATACTGACCAATCTCTAATTGCATCACGAATTTGTCCAACTTATTCCGAATGCTACACGCATTTAAATACAGCATCTTCAGTCCTGCATTCTTCGCCCTTTTGAATTTTGCTTCTGTGGTACAACTTAGCTCTTTGATCTGTCTGCATTTGTACCCAATCATTGGCTTGTCCTTCCTTACATTCCTGTTACACCCATCATCTACTTGTAAACCTGCTGGCTCATCTGCAGCTCTGTGACTCTGGTTCCTATACCTCTGCCATATTATTTAAACCTCCCCTATCAGCAAGGATATTTGTCTGCCCGCACCTGTACCAGTATCTGATTCTACCATCTCATCTGGCAGTGTATTCATTCACCCAAAGTCAAAGTAAAATTGATTATCAGAGTACATACGTGTCATCACATACAACCCTGAGATACTTTATCATACTTAGCAAATCTATGGAACAGTAACTATAAACAAGATCGATGGATAACCAACTTTGCAAAAGTAGATATAAAAAAAAGGCAATAAATAGCAAGCATGAAATAACAAGATAATAGAGTCCTTAAATGAGTGTAGTTACCCCTTTTCGTTCAAGAGCCTGATGGGTGAGGGGTTGTAACTGTTCTTGAACCTGATGGTGTCAGTTGTTCCTTCCACCTGATGGCCGCAGAGAGAAAAGAGCTTGGCCTGGGTGAGGAGGGTGTTTGATAATGGATGCTGTTTCCCTATGGCATCGTTTCATGTGGATGTGCTCAGTGGTGGGGAGGGTTTTACCCTCGATGTGGTGGGCAGAATCTACTACCTGTTGTATGATTTTCTGCTCAAAGGCATTGGTGTTTCCGTACCAGGCTGTACTGCAGCCGGTCACCACACTGTCTACCACTCATCCATAGACGTTTGCCAAGGTTTTTGATGACATGCTGACTCTCCACAGACTCCCAAGGAAGTAGAGCCTCTTTCGTGCTTTCTTTGCAAATATATTTATATGATGGGTGCAGGACAGGTCTTCTGACATGGTGACACCCAGGAATTTAAACTTGCTGACCCTCTCCACCTCTGGTCCTCCGATGATTGCTGGCTCATGGACTTCTGGTTTCCCTCTCCTGGTCTGCGATCAGTTCCTTGGTCTTATTGTGCAAAAAACTAAACATGCACCCTCAAACTCTTCTAACTTCCTTCTTCTCACCTTAAACCTATGCCCTCTTCGCTATGATATCCCCTCAACCATCGGTCTTGATTCCTGATTAATCCTGTTTGTCTCCTTAAAGCCTCCTCTGCCCTGTCCCCGGCCTGCTGTGGATCAGCCTGAAGACCCCAGCTGCCAATCACAACCTCAACTCTGTCCCCTTTTACCAATCAACTCTAATTTAGGCAGGACACCATGTGCTTGCAACTCATATTCACCTATCATTTAATATATATTTGCTACAATATTCATGTGGCTTAGCTACTAAGTCTGGCAGAACCATCTCTTCAGACAGGAGAAAGGGCAAAGATGGGTTTCTGGCACCTTAAAACCAGTTACTTCGGACAGATAGGGCTTGTCAGCCATTGTTGGCAGCTCACCTAGGAGAAGGAAAGCTGATCTCAAACCTTCACTGTCATGCGGCTTTACCCACTCATGGGGAAAGCTTTGGCAGTAAACCCAGAGGGAAAATCTAGAGCTGGAGTCCCTCAGACAACCCTATGTTGAATTCAATGTTGATTGGCAACTCCTATAATGCTGCTGGTATCAAAGTGAATTGGTCTCTGCCGTTCCTTTGAGTTCATCAGATGCACGGAGAGGGGGAGCTTGGGCAACAGCTTGCTCTTGTTACGGGTCAACGGTTCACTTTAAACGCCTGGACAGGGCGGGTGGATGATGCCAGTATAACGAAATGCGGACAGATTACTAGGACATTTGAGAGAGAGAGAGAGTTGAGACTTCAGACTGCAGGAGCTCGCTACAGTAATGGGTGAAGTTTGATAGTTTCCCATGCCCAAAGGATTGGGTTGATTAGCAGCACACAGTGCATATTGTATATATGACTATCACTTTGTACGATCCATACGTGGATTCCTGGAGTACTCTGTGGCGACCACTTTTTGTTAACCCTTAAATGGATTCGGGTGTGTTATGTGGTGACCACTCGTGCTAAGGAGTATTCCGTGACTGCCACCTTGTGATATCTCTACGTGGATTTTAGAACACTACTCGTTGGCTGGGATCTTCTGTGACTGTTACCTTGTTTTCCCAGCGTGGAACCTTTGGATTTTTTCGTGGACGCCTCCTCGTTACATTTTAATGTGGATTTACAAGTTTCTCTTCTCACCTATTTCGTGGATTACTAGAACTTCCAAGCTTGCCATCTTAAGACTATGAGAGCTGTCTCTAAGCCTGTCAGTTTGGGAGCCACAAACGCATAACACTGTTAGTTTCTGTTTAGGAGAGTAGTTTGTTTAATCTTCTGTATTTTGGGTAGATACTAATAAAAAATAGTTGTTTAACATTAAAACTTGACTCAGGTTCTGGTCTGTTGCTGCTGGTGTGTAACACTACATATCCTAATGCCCTGGCTTGTGCATCTAGACAGCTAGGATGCAACATCCATGGTGTACCCTGACCGACGGAGACCTCAGTCGTGTGCTGGGGAAGTTTTTTTGTGATTGTTCTGTGCGCTATTTTTATTAAAAGCAATGTTGGGCAATAGGTTCATATTAAGTGTGCCATGGTAGCACAGCAGTTAAGTTTCACGCTATTACAGCTCAGGGCGGAGTTCAATTCCGGTACCGTCTGTAGTTGTACATTCTCCCCGTGATCACGTGGGCTTGCTCCAGTTTCCTTCCACTGTCCAAAGACATACGGGTTAGTAGATGAACTGGTCATTGTATGATCAGATAGGTGGGCTGCTGGGCATTGCATCCCATTGGGCCGGAAGGGCCTGTTCTGCGTAGTATCTTTAAATAAATAAATACAAAATAAATAGTTTGGTTTAAAAAAAAACTCAAGTGCTAACTCACACAAAATGCTGGAGGAACTCAGCAGGTCCAGCAGCATCCATAGAAATGAATAAATGGTCAACGTATATGGCTGAGATCTTTTTTCAGGACTGGAAAGTGGGAAGAGGCCAGAATAAAAATTTGGAGGGAGGGGAAGGAGTACAAGCTAGATGGTGATAGGTGAAGCCAGGTGAGGGGGAAGGCAGGTGGGTGGGTGAGGGAGATGTGATGATGTGAGAATCTGGGATGTGATAGGTGGAAAGGGTAAAAGGTTGGAGAAGAAGGAATCTGATAGGAGAGGGGAATAGACCATGGAAAGAAGGGAAGGGGGAGGGGCACCAGGAAGAGATGATAGGCAGGTGAGAAGAAGAGGTAACAGGACAAGGTGGAAAATTGAAGAAGAGAAGAAGAGAGAAAGGGAGAGGGGAAAATTTACCAGAAGTTGGATAAGTTGATTTTACTGAAAAGGAAAGGGGAACTGTTTGTTCCTTTCTATGGATGCTGTATGACCTGGAGAGTTCCTCCAGCATTTTGTTTGTGCTGCTCTGGATTTCCAGCATCTACAGAATCTTTTGGGTTTATCAAGTGGTAAGTCATATTTTTGACTGAGCAAACTCTATAGCAGTAAGTATCCTTGTCTGTTCCTACTAGGCGCCTTACAGATCTCATTGATTTTACCATATTAATGGGTAATCAAAGGGGGCGGCAGTTAGCACAATTGCTTTATACCAATCAGGGTTCGATTCCCATTCCTGACTGTAAGGAGTTTGTAAATTCTCCCCATGACTACATGGGTTTCTTCCAGGTGCTCCAGTTTCCTCCGATATTCCAAAGACCTACGGGGTAAAGTTGGTAAGCTGTGGACATATTATGTTGGCTTTAGAAGCAAGGCAATACTTGGAGGATACCTCTTGAACAGTCCTTGCTGATTTGATTTGATGCAGGCGGCAGATTTCACTGTACATTTCAGGATCAAAATCAGATTTAATATCACTGACATTTGTCGTAAAATTTGTCATGCGGCAACAGTACAGTGCAATACATTTTAATAAAACTGTGAATTATAGTAAGAAGTGCATATATATTTTTGAAGTGACATTAAATAACTAGTGTAAAAAAAAAGTAGTGAGGTAGTGTTCATTGGTTCATGATCCATTCAGGAATCTGATGGCAGAGGGGAAGAAGCTATTCCTGAATCATTGAGTGTATGCCTTCAGACTCTTGTACCTCATCCTTGATTGTAGCAATGAGAAGAGGGCATGTCCTGGATGTTTCATTGTACAGGTGACAAATAATGTTAATCTTTAGATCTTTAGAATACCAAAAATTCCTTATGGTGTAAACTCTGCACGTGGCACAAAAGCAAGGTGCTCTGTTAAAGGATGTCCACTCTATCAAATTTACTGTGCGCTTCTGACTTTCAATAATGTAAATAAATCAATAAAGTATAATAAGACCATAGCACCATAAGATATAGGAGCAGATTTTGGCCATTACATCATTTCATCATGGCTGATCTAATTTTCCTCTCAGTCCCAATCTCCTGCCTTCCCCTGTATTCCTTCATGCCCTAACCAATCAAGAATCTATTAACCTCTGCCTTAAATATGCATGAAGACTTGGCCTCCACAGCTGCCTGTGGCAAAGAATTCCACAGATTCACCACTCTCTGGCTAAAGAAAATCCTCCTCACCTCCATTCTTAAAGGACGCCCTCTATTCCAAAGCAGTTTCCTCTGGTCTCAGACTCTCCCATCAAAGGAGACATCCTCTCCACATCCACTCTATCAAGGTCTTTCACCATTCGATAGGTTTCAATGAGGTCACCCCTCATTCTTCTGAATTCTAGTGAATACAGGCCCAGAGCCATCAAATGCTCTTCATATGACAAGCCATTCAATCCTGGAATCATTTTCGTGACCCTTCTTTGAACCCTCTCCAGTTTCAGCATGTCCTTTCTGAGCTAATGGGCCCAAGCCTGCTCACAGTACTCAAAGTGAGGCCTCGCCAGTCCTTTATAGTTTCAACATTACATCCTTAGCACTTAGATTCTAGTTCTCTTGAATGCTCACACGCATTTGCCTTCCTCACCACAAATTCAACCTGAACTCTGAAGTCCTCAGATTTGTGCCTTGTGCCTCAGATTTTTTGTATTTTCTCTCCATTGAGAAAATAGTCAACTGTTTCATTTCTTCTACAAACTGTTCAACACTCTATTGCATCTGCCATTTCTTTACCCATTTTCTTAATCGAAGTCCTTCTTTAGCCTCTTTACTTCCTCAAATGTACCTGCCCATTGACCTATCTCAATATCATCTGCAAACTTTGCAACAAATCCATTTATTCCATCCTCCAAATCATTGATATAAAATGTAAAAGGAATCGGTCCCAACACAGACCCCTGTGCACACCATTAGTCACTGGCAACCATCCGGAAAAGGCTCCCTTTACTCCCACTCTTTGCCACCTGCCAGTCAGCCACTGTTTTATCCATGCTGGAATTTTTCCTGTAATACCATTGGGCTTGAAGCTCGTTAAGCAGTCTCATGTGCGGCACCTTCTGCTCCTATATCTTGTGGTGTTGTGGTACACAACATCAACCAATTCTCCTTTGTCTAAAAACACAAAATGCTGGCAGAACTCAGCAGGCCAGACAGCATCTATGGGAGGAGGTACCTCCTCCCATAGATGCTGTCTGGCCTACTGAGTTCTCCCAGCATTTTGTGTTTTTATTTATTTCCAGCATCTGCAGATTCACTTGTGTCTCCTTTGTCTATCCTGCTTATTATTCCTTCAAATAATTCCAACAGATGTGTCAGGCAAGATTTTCCCTTGAGGAAGTCATAAGTCCAGGTGACTTACCTACCTTAAGACCTTTCAGTTTTCCAAGAACCTTCTCTCTAGTTAGGGTAACTTCACACACTTAATGCCTCCTGACACCTGGAACTTCCACCATACTGCTAGTCTCTTCCACATTGAAGACTGAAGCAAAATACTTATTCAATTCATTGCCATTTCATTGTCCCCCATCACTACCTCTCCAGCATTGTTTTCCAGTGGTCTGATACACACTTTCGCCTCTCTTTTGTATCTGAAGAAACTTTTGTTATCTTCTTTAATATTATTGGCTAGCTTATAATATCAATATTCTATAAGCATTTGATATTTTATGCTAATTTGTAACATTTATTTTATCATTAAAACTAGGCAGTTGAATTGAATTGACTTTATTTCTTACATCCTTCACATAGATCTTTACATTGCGTCTCCATCTAAATGTGCAATGTGTAATCATAGTAATTAATAATAATTTATAATAAATAGAACAACCAATAGAATACACTCAAATCAGCATGAGTTAATCAGTCTGATGGCCTGGTGGAAGAAGCTGTCCCGGAGCCTGTTGGTCCTGGCTTTTATGCTGCGGTACCGCTTCCCGATGGTAGCAGCTGGAATAGATTGTGGTTGGGGTGATTCAGGTCCCCAGTGATCCTACGGGCCCTTTTTACACACTTGTCCTTGTAAATGTCCTGAATCATGGGAAGTTCACATCTACAGATGCGCTGGGCTGACCTCCCCACTCTCTGCAGAGTCCTGCGATTGAGGGAAGTACCGTTCCCATACCAGGCAGTGATGCAGACAGTCAGGAGGCTCTCAATTGTGCCCCTATAGAAAGTTCTTGGAATTTGAGGGCCCATACCAAACTTCCTCAAATGTCTGAGGTGAAAGAGGAACTGTTGTGCCTTTGAATAGATAGTTGTATGGATAGTTTAATGCTGAACTACAATATGAATATTATCTATATATATATATGATAATATATCATATTATCACCTAGATGGGGTCAGTGGTGCTGTGAGGATTACATACCTGGACTTCTCTAGTGCCTTTAACACCATCCAGCCCAAGATCTTAAGGCACAAACTAACGGAGATGGGAGTAGACTCTCACATGGTGGATTGGATAGTGGACTACTTGACAGATAGACCTCAGTATGTGCGGTTGGGAGACTGTAGGTCTGACACGGTGGTCAGCAGCACAGGAGCGCCGCAGGGGACCGTGCTCTCTCCGGTCCTGTTCACCCTGTACACATCAGACTTCCAATATAACTCGGAGTCCTGCCATGTGCAGAAGTTCGCTGACGACACGGCCATAGTGGGGTGTGTCAGGAATGGACAGGAGGAGGAGTATAGGAAACTGATACAGGACTTTGTGATATGGTGCAACTCAAACTACCTGCGTCTCAATATCACCAAGACCAAGGAGATGGTAGTGGACTTTAGGAGATCTAGGCCTCATATGGAGCCAGTGATCATTAATGGAGAATGTGTGGAGCAGGTTAAGACCTACAAGTATCTGGGAGTACAGTTAGACGAGAAGCTAGACTGGACTGCCAACACAGATGCCTTGTGCAGGAAGGCACAGAGTCGACTGTACTTCCTTAGAAGGTTGGCGTCATTCAATGTCTGCAGTGAGATGCTGAAGATGTTCTATAGGTCAGTTGTGGAGAGCGCCCTCTTCTTTGTGGTGGCGTGTTGGGGAGGCAGCATTAAGAAGAGGGACGCCTCACGTCTTAATAAGCTGGTAAGGAAGGCGGGCTCTGTCGTGGGCAAAGTACTGGAGAGTATAACATCGGTAGCTGAGCGAAGGGCGCTGAGTAGGCTACGGTCAATTATGGAAAACCCTGAACATCCTCTACATAGCACCATCCAGAGACAGAGAAGCAGTTTCAGCGACAGGCTGCTATCGATGCAATGCTCCTCAGACAGGATGAAGAGATCAATACTCCCCAATGCCATTCGGCTTTACAATTCAACCGCCAGGAGTAAGATATGTTAAAGTGCCGGGGTTGATTGTATTTAATGTATTTAAGTAAACTACTTAAGAACTTTTTAAAAGCTATTATTAATGCTTTTGGAGAGAGTGATTTAGATGCATATCATATTTTTACTGAGTTAAGTATTGTATGTAATTAGTTTTGCTACAACAAGTGTATGGGACATTGGAAAAAATGTTGAATTTCCCCATGGGGATGAATAAAGTATCTATCTATCTATCTATCTATGATACTTTTATGCTGATTTATAAAGTTTAATTCTGATTTTCAAGTTTTACATCCAAATTTTCTGACAGATGTCAGTGATAATAAACCTGGTTCTGAAATATAAGCGATTATTTTCAGGACATCTGGCAGGTTCGGTGCTATTCTGGCTGATGAAATGGGTTTGGGGAAAACCCTGCAGTGTATTGCCCTGATTTGGACCCTGATGCGCCAAGGACTTTATGGGAACAAGCCTATCATCAAGAAGACTCTTATAGTCACACCAGGAAGTCTTGTGAAGAACTGGGTCAGCGAGTTCCACAAATGGCTTGGACCAGAGAGGTTAAAAGTTTTTGCAGTGGATCAGGTAGTATAATTTTACCCTTTATGTCTCTTCCTTCTTCTTTGATATTTTTATAGGGTTCCCATTTGAATAATAAAAATTAATTGCCAGTAATATTCAGCAATTCAAAATTCCATTGTTCAAAGTAAATTTATTATCAAAGTACATACATGTCTGTATATATGTAGAGATTGGTTGGTATGACGTTGTGGGCATCACTGAGTCGTGGCTGAAAGTAGGCCGTATTTGGGAGCTGAACATCAAAGGATATGATTTGTATCAAAGGATAAGCAGGAAGGCATAGTCAGTGGTGTGGCTCTTTGGTAAGAGATGGAATTACATCTTTAGAAATACATAACACAAGGTCAGAGAATGTTAAATCTTTGTGGGTGGAGTTAAGAAATTGCAAGGGTAAATAAATCATTATGGGAATCATATACAGACCTCCAAATAGTAGCCAAGATGTGGGGTTGAGATTGCAAAGGAAGCTGGAAAAGACATGTAATAAGAGTAATGTCACAATTTTAATGGGGAACTTCAATATGCAAGGGGATTGGGAAAATCAGGCTGGTGTCGGATCACAAGAGAGGGAATTTGTTGAATGCCTTGTGCTTGTGCTTAGTCCTACTTGGGGAAAGGTAATCTTGGATTCGGTGTTGCGTAAGAACCCAGATCTTATAAGGGAGCTTAATGTAAAGGAACACTTAGGAGGCAATGATCATAATCTGATTGAGTTCATACTGCAATTTGAGAGGGAGAAGCATAAATCACATTTATGAGTATTGCAATGGAATAAAGGTAGTACAAAGGCACGAGAGAGGAGCTTGTCCAGGTGGATTGGAGGGGGATACTGGTGGGGATGATGGCAGAGCAGAGATGGTTGAAGTTTTTGGGAATTAGTTCACAAGGTACAAGATAGATAAATCCCACAGAAGAAGCTGTTCTCAGATGGCAAAGGAAGGCAACTGTAGCTGACAAAGGAAGCTAAGGACTGCATAAAAGCCAAGAAAAGGGCATATAAGGTAGCAAAAGTTAGTAGGAAGTTGGATTATTGGAAAGTTTTTAAAACCCAATAAAAGGCAATTAAAAAAGCTGTAAAAGGGAAAAGATGAAATAAGATGGCAAACTAGCCAATAATAAAAAGCAGATACTAAAAGTTTTTTCAGTTATATAAAGAGTAAAAGGGAGGTGAGAGTTGATATTGAACCACTGGAAAATGATGCTGGTGAGCTATTAATGGGGCACAAAGAAGTGGCAGATGAATTTAATGGGCACTTTGCATCTGTCTTCACTGTGGAAGACACTAGCAGCGTGCCAGAAGTCCGTGAGTGTCGAGGAGCAGGAGTGAGTACCATTGCTATTACAAAGAAAAAAGTGCCAGGTAAGCTCAAATGTCTTAAGGTGGATAAGCCACCTGGGCCAGATGGACAACATCCCAGAGTCCTGAGAGAGGTTGCTGAAGAGATAACGGATGCATTGGTCATGATCTTTCAGGAATCACTTGATTCTGACATGGTTCCAGAGGACTGGAAAATTACAAATGTCAATCCACTCTTTAAGAAGGGAGGAAGACAAAAGAGAGGAAATTATAGCAACATACATAAAGTGGTGGAGGAACTCAGCAGGCCAGGCAGCATCAATGGAAAAGAGTACAGTCAGCGGTTTAGGCTGCGATCTTTCAGCAGAACAGCTGAAGGGTCTCGGACCGAAATGTCGACCGTACTCTTTTCTAAAGATGTTGCAGGGCTGCTGAATTCCTCCAGCACTTTGTGTGTGTCGCTTGGATTTCCAGCATTGGCAGGTTTTTGTCTTGTTTGTGAGAGAATAGTATAGTCCAGTTAATCTAACATCAGTGGTTGGGAAAAAATTGGAGTCTATTATTAAGGATGAAGTGTCAGAGCACTTGGAGGCTAATGATGAAATAAGTCAAAGTCAGCATGGTTTCTGTGAAGGGAAATTTTGTCTGGCAAATCTGTTAGAGTTCTTTGAGGAAGCAACAAGCAGGGTGGACAAAGGAAAGGCAGTGGATATCATTTACTTGGATTTTCAGAAGACGTTTGATAAGGTGCCACACATGATGCTGTTTAGCAAGATAAAACCCATGGTGTTACAGGAAAGATACTGGCATGGATAGCAGAATGGGGACAGGCAGGAGGCAGTGAGTGGAAATAAAAGGGGCCTTTCTGGTTGGCTGCCGGTGACTAGTGGTGTTCCCCAGGGTTCAGTATTGGGACCACTACTTTTCACAATGCTTGTCAGTGATTTTGATAATGGAATTGATGGCTTTGCAGCAAAGTTTACGGATGCTACGAAGATAAGTGGAGGGGCAGGTAGTGTTGAGGAAGCAATGCGATTGCAGTAGGACTTAGACCAATTGGAAGAATGGGCAAAAAATGGCAGATGGAATACGTACAGTGTTGTAAAATGACAACACTGACTCCCAGAAAGTTTATGTCCAGGTTGTGTCGGTGGCAAAGAAAGCAAATGCAATGCTGGCATTTATTTCAAGGGGAATAGAATATAAAAGGAAGAGATAATGCAGAGGCTTTATAAGACACTAGTCAGGCCGCACTTGGAGTATTGTCAAAGTTTTGGGCCCCATAACTCAGAAAGGATGTGTTGTCATTGGAGAGAGTCCAGAGGAGGTGCACAAGGATGATTCCAGGAATGAAGGGGTTAACATAAGAGCAGCATTTGGCAGGTTTGGACCTGTACACACTGGAATTTAGAAGAATGTGGGAGGGGAGATCTCATTGAAGCCTATTGAATGTTGAAAGGACTAGATGGTGGATGTGGAGAGGATGTTTACTCTGGTGAGGATATCCAGATCTAGTGGGCACAGCCTCAAAATCGAAGAGTGATCTATTAGAATGGAAGTAAGGTGGAGTTTTTTAGAAACATAGAAAACCTACAGCACAATACAGGCCCTTCAGCCCACAATGCTATGCTGAACATGTACTTACTTTAGAAATTACCTAGGGTTACCCATAGTCCTCTATTTTTCTAAGCTCCTTGTATCTACCCAGGAGTTGCTTAAAAGATCCTTTTGTATCGAGAAGTTGACTTCTCTAACTTCCATTAATGCCCCTCCTCCCCTTCTTACCCCATCCCTGACATATTTAGTTTGTTTTTTTTCTCTCCCTCTGCCCATCACTCTGCCTGTTCTCCATCTCCCTCTGGTGCTTCCCCACCCTCCTTCTTTCTCCCGAGGCCTCCCGTCCCATGATCCTTTCCCTTCTCCAGCTCTGTATCACTTTCGCCAATCACCTTTCCAGCTCTTAGCTTCATCCCACCCCCTCCGGTCTTCTCCTATTATTTCGCATTTCCCCCTCCCCCCACTACTTTCAAATCTCTTTGTATCTTTCCTTTCAGTTAGTCCTGACGAAGGGTCTCGGCCCAAAACGTCGACAGTGCTTCTCCTTATAGATGCTGCCTGGCCTGCTGTGTTCCACTAGCATTTTGTGTGTGCTGTTGTTTGAATTTCCAGCATCTGCAGACTTCCTTGTGTTTGCTCAGGGTTGTATGTTGTGATGTGTGTGTACTCTGATGATAAATTTTACTTTGAAGTTTGTACTTTGAGGGGTAATGAAGTGAGAAGATGGGAGGTGATAGATGAGGGGAAAGGTGAGTGAAGTTGAGTTGGTGAGGGAAGGGGAAAGAGCTAAGAGATGATAGATGGAAGAGGTTAAAGGGCTGAAGCAGGAGGCATCTGAGAGGGGTAAAAGGAGAGGACAGTGGACCACAATAAAAAGGAAAGGGGGAATAGAACCTGGGGTGATGATGGACAGATGAGGTGAAGAGGGGAGCCAGAATGGGGAATTCAAAAAGAGAAAGGGGGAGGGCGGAGAAATTACCACAAGTTGGGGAAATCGATGTCCATGCTGAAGGCGTCTCCTTCCCAGGCAGCAGCAGCTGGAGATCCAAAGGTATGAAGGACAGGTCTGCGCAACAGCCGAGGCCACGCGGCTCCCCAGTAATCTGAATACGTGTCAGGTTATGATACTTAGACTCAGAACATTAACAAGGAACAAAGGGGGGGGGGTGCTACAACAGATAATGGGAAATTTGAAAGCTAATGATGTAGGGCAGCAAGCAAAGCTGCTGTTGATCTGATCTGTCTTCGCAAGTATGAAACCAAGCAAGAATCATCCTAGTGACCACAAGATCGTAAAACATTGGAGCAGGATTAGGCCATTTGGCCCATTAGTGGCTTATCCATTTCCCTTTCATTGCCTTCACAGCTGCCAGTGGCAATGAATTCCACAGATTCACCACCTTCTGGCTAAAGAAATTCCTCCTCATCTCTGTTTTAAATGGACATCCCTCTATCCTGAAGTTGTTCCCTCTGGTCCTAGACTCTTCCACCGTAGGAGACATCTTTGCCACATCCACTCTATCTAGGCCTTTAAAAATTTGAAAGGTTTCAATGAGATCTCCCCTTCCTTCTTTTAAATTTCAATGAATACAGGCCCAGAACTATCAAACTCTCCTCATATGACAAGCCTTTCAATTCCAGAGTCATTTTTGTGAACCTCCACTGAACCCTCTCCAATGACAGCACATCTTTTCGTAGATAAGGGGCCCAAAGCTGCTCACAGTACTCCAAGTGAGGCCTCTGTTTCTGATCTTTGTTAATGTATTTACCTACAGGATCATAAAGTAGAAGACTTCATCGCTTCGCCACTGTACTCGGTTCTTGTCATCAGCTATGAGATGTTGCTGCGGTGCCTGGAACAAATTCAGAGCATTCAATTTAATCTATTAATCTGTGATGAAGGACACCGTTTAAAAAACAGCTCGATTAAGACATCCACGGCAATTCTTAGCCTCTCTTGTGAGAAAAGAGTGATTCTCACTGGTAAGTTATCAATAAGTCATTGGTGCAGAACTGAAAGCAAATTAATTTTCTGAGTACATATATTTATTTATTTAGTGACGCAGCAACCCCTGACAAACTCAATTAACCCTAACCTAATCACAGGAGAATTTTACAATGACCAATTAACTGACTAACTGGTATGTCTTTGGACTGTGGGAAGAAACCAGAGCCTCCGGGGAAAGCCCACACATTCTGTGGGAGAACATACAAACTACTTACAGAATGGTGCCGGAATTGAACTCCAAAGTCTGGAATGCCCCGAGCTGTAATAGTGTCGCACTAACCCCGATGGTACCAAGCTGCCCAAATATCACCATATACTGGAGATACATTTTCTTGAGGGCATTCACAGAAGACACAAAAATACAATAGAATCAATGAAAAATTACGCACAAAGATGGACAAACAACTACTGTGCAAATACAAAAGGACAAGTAATTAATAAGAAACAAATAATAATATTGTTGTTCTTTATGGTTTTATCTTTCTTTCAAGATGCAACTTGTATCTCCTCTGTCTTGATGGAAGCAGTACAGTCATCGTATTAGAACATAGAACAGAACTCTAGCCACCCACCCTATCTGTGCCTCTTATCATCTTGTACACCTCTATAAAGTCACCTCTCATCCTCCTTCGCTCTAACAAGAAAACTGCTTGCTCATCCACCCTATCTTCATAAGACAATCCAGGCAGCATCCTGGTAAATCTCTGCATTCTCTCTAAAGTTTCCACATGCTTCCTATAATGAGGTGACGAGAAATGAACACAATATTCCAAGTGTGGTCTAACCAGGGTCTAGTAGGTCTTCAACATTGCCTCATGGCTCTTGAATGCATTCCCCGACTGGTGAAGGACAACACACAAACACATTCTTAAGAACCCTATCGACTTGCTTGGCAACATTTTGGGGATCTGTGGATGTAGACCCCAAGGTCTCTCTGTTCCCTCCACATGACCAAGTATCTTGTCATTAACCCTGTATTCTGCCTTCAAATTTGACCCTCTGAAGTGAATCATTTCACACTTCTCCTGGTTGAACCCCATCTGTCATTTCGCAGCCCAGCTCTCCATCCTGTTAATGCCCCTTGCAACCTGCAACAACCCTCCACACTATCCACAGCTCCACCAACTCCAGTGCAGTACCAAGCCAACGGGCCCACCTAGGGTCCATGCTGAACTAGTACCATCGACCCACATAGAGTGCTGGGTAAAGGCAGGTGCATTAGGGGATTTAAGAGACTCTTAGATGGGCACATGGATGGTAGAAAAATGGAGAGTTATGTGGGAGGAAAGGGTTAAATTGATTTTGGAGTCGGTTAAATGGTTGACACAACATTTATGAGCCAAAGGACCTGTACTGTGCTGTAGTGTTCTATGTTCTATGGCACTTGCATAAGTTAATTGGTTTATATGTACATTTACTTTATTAAAGTTCAAAGTAAAATTTTTTTCAAAGTATATACAGTACTGGAGCGGAAAATGAGCTTGTAAATCTGGTGGGAGCAAACAATGTTGAGAATGGCGAGGGTGGAGCACCGTGGGAGGGGTGACAGAGAAGGAGTACCGGGGCAGGGGTTGATGCAGGTGCAGACACTCCTAGCCCTGAGGCACCTAGCAAACAGGCCTGTTGACTCTGTCTATCTACTACCCCTAATGGATTGGACTGGAGAACTGTTTTTTTTGTTATTTTATTGTTATTTAATTGTGTTTTTTGTGTAATTTTCTTGTAGATTAACTTCCTTATGTTTCAGAATCAGGCCTATTATCACTGGCATATGTCATGAAATTTACTGTTTCATGGCAGCAGTACAGTGCGATGAAAGGCCCTCTGTTGTCCAGGGTCGACCACAGATGTTGCATCCCAGCCATCTATGTGACACGCAAGTCAGTATGATATGGAGAACAAGCTGTTGCCCATGCAGCAGGCTCTACATTGAAATACATAATAATAAAAAATATATAAATTACAATAAGAAATATATGTGTGTGTGCATGTACGCAAGACTTTTGCACAATACTGTATTTGTCAACATGGAGCGGAGAAAGAGTTAAAACTCTGGCGGGAGCAAAGGATGTTGGGAATGGTGAGGATGGAGCTCCCTGGGATGGGTGAGGGACAGGTGGCAGGGAAGGAGTGCTGGGGCAGGGTGATGGGCAGTGTGAGTGCAGACAAACCCAGCCGTGAGACACCAGGCAAGGTCATTTGATTCCAAACGATTGGTTTATTGTTCATTACAGAATGTCTCTCTGCCCTTCCCCTTCTCTCAACCATGATTCCCCTCTCCCTGTCCCCACTCCCACTCTCAGTCCACAACAGAGACCCGTATCGGAATCAGGTTTATCATCACTCACATGTGAAATTTGTTGTTTTGTGGCAGCAGCAGAGTGCAATTCATAAAATTACTACAGAGTTGTGCAAAAGTCTTTGCCCTAGATACACCATATCTATGTGCCTAACACATTTGCACAGTACTGTGTGTGTCACCGTATACTATGCTGAGATTCATTTTCTTGTGGGCATTCACTGTAAATGCAAACGAACACAATAGAATCTTTGAAAAGCCGCACAGGACAGAGACAAACAACCGGTGTGCAAAATACAACAACACAAAGAAAGATAATAAATTATTAAGGAATCTGTGTGCAATAAGCAGTCGGTAAATAATCAGTGTGAAGATTTGATAGATCATATATCCAAAGTGAATTTGGTTGCATTACAGGTACTCCAATACAAAATGATCTTCAAGAGTTCTACGCTCTAGTAGAATTTGTGAATCCTGGTGTCCTAGGATCTTCATCCACTTACAAAAAGATTTATGAGGAACCTATCATCCGATCACAGCAACCTTCCGCGACCAAGGTACGAAAGTGATGTTAACTCTTAAACTGCCATGGACGATGCCGAGCCTGGCTGTGAAAGCTGGCATGGCCCCTTTATGGGTTCAGGATGGTCCTGCTAATTGTTTTGAGTGCCAGGAATTGAGTATTTAAGAAACATCAGATCTGTGTTCGGTGCTCAATCATAAACCTACTAGTGATATTGTCTAGCCTTTGTTTTGTGCTCGGATCCAGTTTAATACCTTGCTTTGGATACCACAGCATTTGGGTCCAAACCATCCTCATCAAGGACTCTTGTCACAGTACGAATGAGCCAACGTGGAACCAGAGAGGTATCAGAGCCATTCGTCAGCTGGGGCCAGCCACAGCGAGAAAATTTCCAGAAAGAGCCTGGAGATACGCGACCTCGAAGTCGCTGTTTGCCAGACTGTTACTGGGAGGAAGCCAAAGTCACTCAGCTGAGGCTGTCAGTCGCTCCGCAGTGCCAATCCATCTTCCAGCCCTGAAGAGATTCGGTGGTGACCTGGGTTACTGCCGCGGCTTCCTCGTGCAATGCTCATTGGTACCTGAACTCCAGAGTCCTGGGCAGCAAGGACTCATCATCTTCATCATCTGTCTTCTGACTGGAAGAGCCTGACATGGGCCACGGTGCATTGGAAACGTAGGTCAGAGATTTGCTTGGATTCGGAGGAATTCATGGACGCCATGAGGAAGGTGTTTAATCACCCCACTGGAGCCAGCGAGCTTCAGACCGCCTGATGGAGATTCGACATTCAACAGGGAGGACAGTCAGTGGCCGACTAGGTGATTGAAATCCAGACCTTGGCCCAGGAGAGTGGTTGAAACGAGGAGGAATTGACCACGCTATACTGGGACTCCAAGATGAGCTGAAGGATGCCCTCGCCTTCGGAGAGCCAGCAGAGATTTTAGAGGTTCTGATCGACCTGTCCATCCATTTTGATAATTGTCTGACAGAGTGAAAGTGGGACCAATTTAGGAGGTTGAGGAGAGCCATTCGGAGCCCAGTCTCTACGCATCGCAGATCCACTCCCCAGCCTCGGGCCATCATCAGCCCGTTGCCTACTCAATGCCCAGTCAAACCCATGCAGGTTGGTTGCGCTAGACTCCGCTGATGAGAGGTCCCGGCATTGGAGTCAAGGTCACTGCTTGTACTGCAGTGAAGCAGATCACCTGCAGCTGAACGTCCAAAGCTACAGCCACCTGCAAAGACCGTCCAGTGTCAGGAGGACTGTGACCATAGCAGCTACTACGCCCAACCTCATGGATTCTGGTTTCGTGCCAAAGTTGGTGTTAGCCAGGTTAAGAACCTGAGGCAGGTAAAGGCTTTTATGGACTCTGGGGCAATGGGTAATTTGCGGGATTTAAGAACTGTGAATTGGATATACTGCTGTGAGAATTGAGCCAGCCCATGCCCAGGCAGTGCGTAGGGACTGGGCTCAAACTGGCTCTCTTCGACAGTCCTGGACGGCCACCTGCTATGGTCCAGGCAGATTCTTTTTATTTGTAATTTATTGTTCTTATTGAAGTTCATCATCACACAAACATTTCCATGAGATGTTTTTCAGACATTGTACATATCTATCATATAATCATATATGTCACAAATCTCCACATAGCATTTATCTGAGGTATACACTTATAGAAAAGAATGGAAAGAAAAAACAAGCAAAAGGAAAAAACTATGTACAAGTAGGGAGTGATCTTTTTTTTACAACAGATTCATTGATTTGTGAGAATAAAATCAGGCCTATGAGGCATTATGTAGTTAAACCATTTTTCCCAGTATGTATCAAATTGTTCCAGCTTATGATTAACAGATGCTGTTATCTTCTCCATATTGTAAATTGCCATTGTAATTTCCATCCATGCATTTAAAGTTGGGCTCTCCTGTGATAACCATTTCCTAATAAGAGTCTTTTTACCAGCCGCCAACAGTATATTCATTAAATATTTATCTCATTTCAACCATTCTTAAAGTATATATCCAAAATATATGGTCTTACTCTCTGAGGGTATTTCACATTTAAAGATGTCTTGTAGGGCATTGTGTATCCCCCTCCAATAGTCTTTGATAACAGGGCAGTCCCAAAAAATATGATAATAATTTGCATTTTGATTTCCACAATTTCTCCAGCAAACAGGAAGGTTACTATCATAATGGGATTTCTGAGAGGGTGTAATAAAATATCTTATCAAGTTTTTCCATTCAAACTCCCTCCATTTCTGTGAACTGGTACACTTCCATTGATACCTCCATATTATTGTCCATTCTTCCTCAGATATAATTATCCCTCCTTCCTTCTCCCATTTTATTTTAATGTATGAAGTCGAATGTGTTTTAAGATTTGACAACCCCTTATACATGCTTGAAATGATTCTACTACCGTTATCTGAATTATATGCTTTTCTAAATAGCTCTATCAAGCATGTACTTGCCTTGGTTACATTTTTAAGCATCTTATTAACATACTGTCGCATCTGTAAATACCAATAAAAATTTTGTTTTTCTAATAAGTGTTTCTCTTTAAGCATTTCAAAACTGAACAGTGTTCCTTCTTTCATTATGTTGTAAAGAACTGTTATTCCTTTAGCTGTCCAGTCCTTAAATCTAGCATCCAATTTATTTGGTGTAAAATCCGAGTCATATGTACACCATTTAAGAATTGCAATATCTCCCTCTAGATTATATTCTTTTATAGTAGTTTTCCATATTTTAAGAGTCAATTTCACCCATGGGTTATCAATAGTATTTATGTACCTTTGAAAGAAAGGGGGAGGGGAGCACCAGTGGAAGATGGAGAACAGGCAAGGAGTTATTGTGAGAGGGAAAGAGAGAAAACAAAATTTAAAAATTAAAAATTAGTGATGGGGTAAGAAGGGGAGAAGGGGCATTAATGGAAGTTAGAGAAATAAATTTTCATGTCATCAGGTTCGAGGCTACCCAGACGGAATATAAGGAGTTGTTCCTCCAACCTGAGTGTGGTTTCATCTTGACAGTAGGAGAGGCCATGGATTGACATATCGGAATGGGAATGGGACGTGGAATTAAGACGTGTGGCCACTGGGACATCCTGCTTTCTCTGGCGGACAGAGCATAGGTCCACACCTACACTCTGTCCGCCAGAGGAAGCAGGATCTCCCAGTGGCCACTTCATTCCCTTCCTTTTCTGGAATGACTACTACTACTACGTCGACTCAGGCCTAGGGGGCCGGCATCGGGCACAATGACGGACTGTCCACTCCTCCCTCTCCCTCATCAGTGTGTTCAGTTCATCTACATTAGCCGCACTGCTATCTTCTAGGAGCGTGTTGACCATAGTCTTGGGAGGGCGCCCAGGGTTCATCCTCCCATGCTTGGGCTCCCATGTGGTGACTAGGATGGCGTAAATAGTGCCCCGCTAGTTGCAATCTTCTCGCCTCGATTTTAGTAGTGAGCATCGGTAGGTCGTCATAGAGCTCGACGTTCGTCATGTGCTGTTGCCAACTCACGACAAGAGCCATCCGGAGCATTTGTGTATAGCAACCATCTAGTGACTTTCTCATGGTCTTGGTGAGTGTCCACGTCTCGCATCCGTACGTGAGAATGGACTCTATGACTGCTATGAAGATCCTCTTTTTGAGCCCTCTGGTCAGGTTCGACCTCCAGATTTCCTTCATGTCGTTCATAGCCCTCCACGCCAGTGCCTTCCGTATCTTTGTGTCCTTCTCCGAACTCATCATTCTTGACCTGAGGTACCTGAAGTGTAAGACTTTCTTAATTATATCATTCTTTACGGTCTTGAGAGTACCTTTGTTGCAGTTGAACGCCATGTAGTCTGTCTTCTTAGCGTTTAGGTGAAGTCCAACTTTATTGCTCTCAATTTCCACTTTTGTCAGTGGCTGCTGTGCTTCCTCCATCTGGTCAGAGAGCAGGACTATGTCATCTGCAAAATCGAGATCTGTGAGCATAATTGTTCTGACCCTTTCGGTTCGTCCTAGTTTTATGGTAAAACCAAGCTTGACATGATCTTTGGTAGCTTGACGTAGAGCGTAATCAAGGACGATTATAAAGATGTAGGGTGCCAGAGTGTCTCCTTGCAGCACATCAGCTAGGAGCTCGAACACTGCTGTTTCTCTGTCTGGTGATACAACTTTCGCCATGGTCTCGGTATAGCTGGACTCTGTTGCTCTCAGTAGATGGTCTGGCACTCCGTAAGCTTTCAGGATCTTCAGCATTTTACCTCGGCAAATGGAGTCAAAAGCTTTGCGAAAATCGATGAAAGTAAGCACGGCTGGTAGGTTGTTCTTCTTGACTTCCTCGATGATTCTACGGAGAGCAAGTATTTGCATTACTGTTGTGCGTTTCTGCTGAAAACCATTCTGATTGAACCTTAGCTTAGGGTCAATGGCGGTGCGAATCCTGTTCAAGATCATCCGCTTGTATAGCTTTTCTAAGATGCAGGTCAAGCTGATACCGCGGTAATTATCTGTCTTCGTGAGGGATCCAGACTTGGGGACAGGGATAATGTTTGAGAGTGATCACTGTTCTGGTTATAAGGATGTAGGGTGCCAAAGTGTCTCCTTGCAACACATCAGCTAGAAGCTGGAACCTTGGGCACTTATCTCCATGGACTTTGTCACGGGTCTCCCGCTATCTATGGGGAATTTGGTCAACGTGGAAATTGTCAATCAGTTTGGAAAGGCAGCAAGTTCATTGCTTTGGGAAAGCTATCATCTGTGGTGGAGACGGCCGATATTGTCCTGGACGAGGTCTTCAGGATCTACGGATTCCCGTTGGACATTGTCTCAGATCGTGGTCCATATTTGATGTCACATTTCTGAAGGTGTTCTGATAGGGGCAACAGCAAGCCTTTCCCCCACAGTCCAACGGCCAGGCGGAGCAGACTAACCAGGATTTAAAAGGTGACTGAATTCAGAACAACTGGACGGGTGGTGTGACCATTTGATGTGGGCAGAGGTCACCCACAAAACCTCACAGCATTCTGCACACGAGATGTCACCGTTCACGTTCCAGTTTCATTATCCTCCGCCTCTCTTTCCAGAACAAGAGGCCGAGGTTGGGTCTCTGCAACCGAAGATTTCCTCCAACACTGCAAGCAAAGTGGGATAGAGCAAGAGAGATTTTCCTGGGCTCTACCCAGAAAGCGGAGATGAAGGTGAACCAAGAGAGAAGTCCAGGACCTGCTTTACAGCCGGGGCAACAGGTCTGGGTATACCTTCATGATTTGCCTCTCCAAGTGGAATCAAGAAAGCTGGTGCCCAAGTTCACTTTGAAATCCTGAAGAAATTAAACCCAGTGGCTTACACCTTGAAGCTCCCCTAGACTAAAAAGATCAATCCCAGCTTCCACATTTCTCAATTAAAACCTGTCTCCACCAGCTTCTTAACACCCCCCCCCCCACCATCAGCCCCACTGCCAACCAGGTTTATTGAGGGGTAAGAGGTCTTCACAGTGAAAGGACGTTCAGACCCACGTACTGTTCAAGGGGTTTAGCAACGCCTCGTGGACTGGGAAGGATTTGGAACTGAAGAGAGGTGCTGGGTGCCTGAAAGAGACATCTTGGATCCAGCTCTCATCCTCGATTATCATCACCGTTTCTCCCAGCAGCCAAGGCCATCAGGAATTGGCCGTAGGAGAGGGGGCCCTGTTATGATGAGCCCCCCCCCCCCAACCAAGCCAGCTTCTGGGATTTAGACGCTCAAACTTCCTGGAGTACCAGTAGCAGACCCGGCCCCTTTAAGGGTTTGGAACAGTCCCGCTAATTGGTAATCATATTTCGAGCGCCAAGAATCAAGTATTCCAGGAGCACCTGAACTGTGGTTTGGTGCTCAATCATAAGCCTACTAGCGATATCATCTAGCATTTGTTTTGTGCTCAGATCCAGTCTGATACCATGTTTTGAACCTTGTTTCGGATGCCCCAGCATTTTTGCCATCCTTGTCAAGGTCTCTTGTCTCATCCCTTTTCACCTGTTGGCGATCTGATGAGGTGCAGCATCAGGCGTTGCCCGCATTTCAACTTTTACGCCCAGGGGATTGAGGCCTATCTGTGTGTATGGTAGGGTCACATTTAGCGCAATATTCTACACACACCAGCTGCAAGTTTGGTTGTTCCGTATCCGTCACTGTTTGTAAGGAGTTTATATGCTCTCCCTGTGACCATGTGGGTTTCCTCTGGGTGCTCTGCTTTCCTCCCATGGTCCAAAGACACACTAGGATTAGTAAATTACAGGCACATCATGGTGGTGCTGGAAGCATTACGAAACTTGCGGGCTGCCCCCAGTTCATACTCAGTGATTGGTTATTGACAACAGTGACACATTTTCCTGTCTGTTTTATTTGAAGTGTGACAAATAATAGTAATCTTAATCTTAGAAGTACTACACCAGCCGCTGATTTTTAAGATGAGGCAGGGGAAATCCACTATGTATCAGAACTAGGCAGTGTCAGTTTTGTATGATAAGTTGAACTTCAGTCTCTTCGCGCGTATCTTTGTTTTCTGCTTTAAATTTTTGCCATTCTTTGCCACTGCAATGAGTTTGTAAAGGAATTGTACAAAAGGCATCAAGTTTCTGATCATAATATGCCTCTAGTAGACCACCCACATGCACCTCAAACTGGCTAGCTTCAGAATGGAGGGTGAACAGCAAGATGATTCAAAAAGTGACATGAATAAAGATTTTATAAGCAGATCTGATTGTGTTAAATTGGTTTCCAAGCCTCCAAATATTTAATAGTATTACAATAGAGTTGTTTCGGGTGTATGTGTTTGCAAGTTTAACCTATACAATTGTTCAGTTTCTAGGCCAAAATTGCCCGTAAAGCTGAACAATAAACAATGAAGCCTTGTTCAAAAATGCATTAATTCAGGAATTCTCTCCTCAACATTCCAGCCTTTGCTCATTTGCGATTTCTTTTTGTCCTCAGGATGAAAAGCAGTTAGGTGAAGAAAGGGCAGCGGAGCTATGCCGATTAACTGGGCTCTTCATACTTCGGCGCACACAGGACATCATTAACAATTACCTCCCTCCAAAGACTGAATGGATCATCTTCTGCCGCCCCACTGCGCTGCAGCTCGAACTCTATCACAAGCTACTGTCGTCTCACACAGTGAAATCTTTCCTGCAGGGAACGCTGGATAACAGCCTCCACTTAATATGCATAGGGTTACTGAAGAAACTCTGCAATCACCCTACGCTTCTTTATAATACAATAAAGGTATTGGTTTGAGGTGCAGATGAGCATTAGCTCTCTAAGAGCCAGTAGTAATCTTTATAAGATTATGAGAGGCATTGATAGAGGAGACAGCCAATATCTTTTCTCCCAGGGTTGAAATGTCTCACACCAGAGGGCATACATTTAAGGAGAGAGGGGGTCATTTCAAAGGGGATACAAGAGGCAGGGTTTCTTGCACACAGAGTGGTGGGTGCCTGGAATGCACTGCCTTTGGTGGTGGTAGAAGCAGATACGTTAGAGACTTTTAAGAGATATTTAGATAGGCACATGAATGTGAGGGAAATGAAAGGATATGGACATTGTGTAGGCAGAAGAGATTAGTTTAGTTGGCCATTTGATTATCAGTTTGGTACCATGGAATTGTGCCACGGTAGTTGTTGGGGGCGGCATGACTTGAAGGGCCAGAAGGGCCTACTTCATGCTGTCTCTCTAAATAAATAGATCCAATGCAGCTCAAAAAATAAAGAGAGTAAGATAAAGAACAGAATAATACAAAAAGCAATAAATGTAAATACATAAGATAGTTTTGACACATTGATTTTACGTGAACAAAGTGACTCTCGGCAGAGGAGTGTCTGGACTGACAGGAAATGATGAAGTAGTGGTGTTTGGGAGTGTGGAGGGTGGGTTAGTGGGTGGAGGAGTTGATCAGCCTTGCTGCTTGGAGAAAGTGACTGTTTTTCAGTCTGGTGGTCATGGCGTGGGTATTACTCTCTAATGGGAGTGGGGCAAAAAGTCCATGAGCAGGGTTGGTGGGATCCTCCAAGATGTTACTGGCCCTTTTCCGGCACATTTCTGTATATATTGCCCTTGATGGAGGTCGGCTGGTGTTGGCGATGCGTTGGTCAGTCTTGACAACCCATTGTAAGTATTCCTGTCTGCCGCAGTGCGGTTTCTGTATCATACAATCATGCAGCTTGTCAGAATGCTCTCTGCTCAAGAAAAGATAACAAAAGAATAGAGTGAAAATTTACAAGTATGTTGTTAGAACTGCCAGAGCTGAGTTATAGGGAAAGGTTGAATAGGTTAGGACTTTATTCCCTGTGCATAGGAGAATGAGGGAGGTTTGATAAAGGTATACAAAATTATGAGAGGTATAGAGAGCAGGCTTTTTCTACTGAGATTGAGTGAGATGAGAATTAGAGGTCACAGGTTAAGGATGAAAGGTGAAATATTTAAGGGGCACCTGAGTGGGTAGGTTCCAAATTTGGACTCTGAGGATAGTGCGACTGTGGAATGAAATGCTAGTGAAAGTGGTGAATGTGGGCTTGATAGCAATAGTTAAGGGAAATTTGGACAAATACATAGATAGGAAGGGTGTGGAGGGCTATGAAGGTGCGGGTTGATTGGACTAGGCAGAATAATGGTTCAGCATGATCTAGATGGACCAAAGGGCCTATTCTGTGCTATGTGCTCTATCACTCTATGACACTATTTCTTTTCCAAATGCCTACCATCACATCAGCAAATCAGCGGACATCAAAATGCTGGAATAGACCAAGCTGTTGGCCCTAACAAAGATGAATAGTTTGATAGTGAAAGTAATAATTTTAGCCTTTGACTTCTATTGCAACATGATTTAGGCGAGGAATGAAGAAACGTTTACTTTAAAAAACCACAGAGGAGCAGCTAACAGTTTTTTCAAGGATCAAGGATAAACTTTATTCACCAAATACATTTACATGTATTGGGAATTTGCTGTGGTGTGTTGGTCAGGACAAGACATGCAACAAAAAACAACCTTCAAAAAATATAGAGTGTAAATAATTACATAAAAAATAAAGTTAGAGGTTAAAGTACAGATATGGAATAAAATGTCCTTAAATACGTAAATGCCAGCATGTAAACAGCTTTACAAAGAAGTGGTTTAAAGTGTTTACAGTGCACTGCAGTGGCTGTGGGTAAAAGATGGGGGGTAGGGAGGGGGCTAACTAGAATGGTTGATCGGATTAACTGCCTGAGGAAGAAACTTTTTAAACAGCATCAAGTTTTTGTTTTAATAGCCCTATAGCACTATTGTTAACCTTTTCTGCTATTCTTGATACTTCTTCTGCAATAGAGTTCACTTCACAAAAATGTTCTGATAATTCTACATGGAGGCGAATGAGTATAGCTGTTCAAGGATTAATATTAATTTAAGAAGTATGAATTTAAAAAGTACTTTAATGTCTTAGTACTTTAATAGTTGGGTAAAAATGTGCTGTGTTTATAGAAATGGAGGAATTTGCTTTAGAGAGGTGTAGAGGAGATTTACCAGGGTGCTGCCTGGGATCAGAGAGTATGTCTTATGAAGAAGGGGTGACTGAGTCAGATCTTTTCCCTTTGGAGCAAAGGAGGATAAATGGTGACTTGATAGAGGTGTGTGTACAAGATGATAAGAGGCATTGACTGAGTGGACAGCTACAGTGTTTTTTCCAGGACAGAAATGGTGAATACAAGGAGGCATTATTTTAAGGTAACTGGAGGGAAGTATGGTGGAGGGGGGAATGTCAGAGGTTTAGGTTTTTTACACAGATTAGTGGGCGCATGGAACACACTGCCAGAAGTGGTGGTAGAGGCCAGAACATTAGGAACATGTAAGAAACTCTTAGATTAATGAAAGAAACATTGAGGGCTTTGTGGGAGGGAAGGGTTAGCTTGATCTTAGAGTAGGTTAAAAAGTCCGCACAACATTGTGAACCAAAGGGCTTGTACTGTGCTGTAATGTTTATGGTCTGTGCCCCTCAGAAATATAGCCCTGAATAATGTATGGAAAAGCATGTAACCTGCTACTTTGCAGTCAATATTTCTTTAAAGAAAAGCTTTCGAAGCACTGTAAGAAATTATCTTGTTTTCTGGCACGTTAGTTAAAATGGAATAAATAACCCGAGTCTCCCCACTTCCTTAGGGAAATGAAAATTGCTCCATAAATCCCGATTTTGATCCACAGTTGGACATGAACCCTTACAAAGATCTGACCAGCATATTTTCAATGAACTATGAACCAGATGCATTCACTGCCACGGGTTCAGGGAAACTAAAAGTACTGAGAGATCTTCTGGCGGGCATTCGTGCACAGAGTTCGGCTGAAAGGTAGGGAAAGGAGTTGGATTTCTATTTCTTGATAGTCTTAGACCATAAGACATAGGACCCTCACAAATGCCAACATATCTTTTCTTAGATAAGGGACCTAAGACTGCTCACAATACTCCAAATGCGATCTGACCAATGTCTTATAAAGCCTCAGCAATCTGAAAATCTAATTTTAGAAATATTTATGCATAGTCACGTAAAATTTTTGTATAAATGTATGAGTGCATTTGCCATGTGTTGATTGGCAAGCGTCTTAATTTGTTTGTGTGTGGTATTTCATTGATTCTGTTGTATTTCTTTGTTCTACTGTAAATGCCCACAAGAAACAACCTCAAGGTAGAATATGGTAAGTACGTACTTTGATGATAAATTTACTTCGAACTTTGATCAGGAGTGCATGGGTTGAGGCAGAACTGCGCAGGCGCGTGCACGTCGGCAAGTTAGACTGGCGGGAAGAATCTAAAAGGAGAGCATTTTTTCTTCAACATTTTGATTGGGGTACAACTGCGTAGGCATGTGGACGTCAGCGAGTTAGACTGGCGGGAAGAATTTAAAAGGAGAGCATTTTTTCTTCAATATTTTGATTGGGGTACAACTGCGTAGGCATGTGGACGTCAGCGAGTTAGACCGGCGGGAAGAATTTAAAAGGAGAGCATTTTTTCTTCAACATTTTGATTGGGGTACAACTGCGTAGGCATGTGGACGTCAGCGAGTTAGACCGGCGGGAAGAATTTAAAAGGAGAGCATTTTTTCTTCAACATTTTGATTGGGGTACAACTGCGTAGGCATGTGGACGTCAGCGAGTTAGACTGGCGGGAAGAATTTAAAAGGAGAGCATTTTTTCTTCAACATTTTGATTGGGGTACAACTGCGTAGGCATGTGGACGTCAGCGAGTTAGACCAGCGGGAAAAATTTAAAAGGAGAGCATTTTTTCTTCAGCTGTTTGATCGAGGCACGTCTGCACAGGTGCATTGATGTTAGTGAGTTAGACCAGCAGGAAGAATTTAAAAAGAAGATAGCTTTATAGAGTGCGTGTTGGAGTAGAGGGAGTCACAAGGCTTTGGCTCAGTAGGGCTTCGACAATAGAGGGTCGAGGCTTAGGTAAGTTACTTGTGAAGAGCAGGAATAGGAAGGATGTCTGCGAGACCAGTTTTCTGTACTGGGTGTTGGATGTGGGATTTCCGGGAGACTCCCAGCCTCCAAGACGGCCACATCTGCACCAAGTGCATCGAGCTGCAGTTCCTTAGGCGCCAGGGCCTGGGGAGACATATAAGTGGGTAATGGTCAGGAGAGGGAAAGGCAAGAGTCAGATGCTAGAGAGTACCCCTGTGGCTGTCCCCATTAACAATAAGTATTCCTGTTTGAGTACTGTTGGAGGGGGGAGGGGGACCTATCTGGGGGAAGCAACAGTAGCTGTGCCTCTGGCACAGAGTCTGGCCCTGTGGCTCAGAAGGTTAGAGAAAGGAACAGGATGGCAGTAGTGATAGGGGACTCTATAGTTAGGGAGTCAGACAGGTGATTTTGTGGAGACAGGAAAGAAAGTTTGCCTCCCAGGTGCCAGGGTCTGGGCTGTTTCTGATCGCTTCCACGATATCCTAAACTGGGAAGGTGAACAGCCAGAGGTCGTGATACATATTGATACCAACGACATAGGTAGGAAAAGGGAAGAGGTCCTAAAAACAGACTACAGGGAGTTAGGAAGGAAGTTGAGAAGCAGGACCACAAAGGTAGTAATCTTGAGATTACTGCCTGTGCCACATGACAGTGAGAATAGGAATAGAGTGAGGTGGAGGATAAATGTGTGGCTGAGGGATTGGAGCAGGGGGCAGGGATTCAGATTTCTGGTTTATTGGGACCTCTTTTGGGGCAGGTATGACCTGTACAAAAAGGACAGGTTGTACTTGAATCCCAGGGGGCCCAATATCTTGGCGGGCAGGTTTGTTAAATCTATTGGGGAGAATTTAAACTCGAATTGCTGGGGAGTGGGAACTTAACTGAAAAGACCAGGGAAGGGGTGGTTGGCTCACAAATAGAGAAAACTTGTAGGCAAGGTGAGAGGGAGGATAGGCAGGTGATAGAGAAGGGATGTGCTCAGCTGATGATTTGAGATGTGTCTATTTTAACGCAAGGAGTATAACGAATAAAGCGGATGAGCTTAGACTGTGGATCAGTACTTGGAGCTATGATGTTGTGGCCATTACAGAGACTTGGATGGCTCAGGGGCAGGAATGGTTACTTAGAGTGCCAGGCTTTAGATATTTCAGAAAAGACAGAGAGGGAGGTAAAAGAGATGGGGGCATGGAACTGCTGACCAGAGGTAGTGTCACGGCTGCAGAAAAAGAGGACGTCTTGGAGGGATTGTCTACGAGTCTCTGTGGGTAGAAGTTAGGAACAGGAAGGGGTCAATAACTCGAATGGGTGTTTTTTATAGACCAACCAATAGCAACAGGGACATCGAGGAGCAGATAGGGAGACAGATTCTGGAATGGTGCAATAATAACAGGGCCGTCATGATGGGAGATTTTAATTTCCCCAATATTTATTGGCATCTTCCTAGAGCGAGGGGTTTGTTGGGTATGTTCAGGAAGGTTTCCTGACTCAATATGTAGATAAGCCTACAAGAAGAGAGGCTGTACTTGATCTGGTACTGGGAAATGAACCTGGTCAGGTGTCAGGTCTCTCAGTGGGAGAGCATTTTGAAGATAGTAATCACAATTCCATCTCCTTTACCAGAGCATTGGAGAGGGTTAGGAACAGACAAGTTAGGAAAACATTTAATTTCAATAAGGGGAAATATGAAGCTATCAGGCAGGAACTTGGAAGCATAAATTGGGAACAGATGTTCTTAGGGAAATGTACAGAAGAAATGTGGCAAATGTTCAGGGGATATTTGCGTGGAGTTCTGCATAGGTACGTTCCAATGAGACAGGGAGAAGATGGTAAGGTACAGGAACTGTGAAAGGAGAGACTGAACAATCAAAAGACCCAAACTCGAACCACAGCCACCACTTACTTTTCCCCACCCTGCACCAGAATATGTGGATCCAGATCGGTCTCTCTAACCACCAATAGACAACCCCTTAGGAGAACGTCATACTCGAATTGATGCATATAGATATGTGGTTGCATCACTACAAGATATGGAGGCTCCACAGAGGCTCATAAAGATTAAAGTTTAGTTTTATTTGTCACACATACTTGAGTGGCAGAGTGAATATACTTCTCTACAAATGGAGTTGTAAGGTGCTCGTTCCATCCACTAGCCTGCAGGTCACCCTTGGGCAAGGTGTAGCACCTGCTTAGACCCCCTCACCCCACCGATCAGGGTTATGTGAAGCCATGGGAGCAGGTGGGGGTTGGTTGTATGAGCAGCCGGCGCATATCACAAGCCCTGGTGATGCCAGGCAGACATTCTCTGATGAATATTGATCATGGCTGGGGTTAGCCATCTTGTGAAGACACTGCCCAGAGGAAGGCGATGGCAAACAATTTGCCAAGAATGATCATGGTGATGGAAAGATCATGATCACCTACATTATACAATACAGCATATAACGAACGAACATTGAAACATACTGTGAAATGCGTTGTAAAATCAGTGCTGGTGGTGGCCTGCAAGTGTTGCCATGCTTCTGGACCTAACATAGCACGTCCACGCCTTGCTAGCCGTAACCTTATGCCTTTGGAATGATGGAGGAAACTGGAGCAACTGGAGGAAACCCACACATTTACAGGGAGACTATCCAAACTATTCAGACAGCTGTGGGAATTGAACACAGATTGCTGGAGCCATGTGACAAGAGCAAGTAATATCCGTGCTACAAACTTGTCTGGTCATGTATTTATGTCGTCTGTGTTGTAGCCCATCCACTTCAAGATTCGACATGTTTTGTGTTCAGCGATGCTCTTTTGCACACCACTGTTGTAACGTGTGATTATTTGAGTTATTGTCACCTTCCTGTTACTCTCCTCACCTCTCACATAAAGAAGGTGATTTTGCCTACAGAACTGCTGCTCACTGGATGCTTTTTGCTGTTTTGCACCATTTTCTGTAAACTCTAGAGACTGTTGTGCGTGAAAATCCCAGGAGATCAACAGAATCTGAGATACTCAAGTCATCCTGTCTGGCACTGACAACCATTCCACAAAGTCACATAAGAAATAGGAGCAGGAGTCGGCCATCTGGCCCATCGAGCCTGCTCCACCATTCAATAAGATCACGGCTGATCTGTCTGTAAACTCAGCTCCATCTACCTGCCTTTTCCCCATAACCCTTATTTCCCCTACTTTATAAAAATCTATTTAACTGTATCTTAAATATATTTAGTGAAGAAGCCTCAACTGCTTCCCTGGGCAGAAAATTCCACAGATTCACCACCCTCTGGGAAAAACAGTTTCTCCTCATCTCTGTCCTAAATCTTCTCCCCTGAATCTTGAGGCAATGTCCCCTAGTTCTAGTCTCACCTAGCAATGGAAACAACTTTTCTACTTCTATCTTATCTATCCCTTTCAAAATTTTGTATGGTTCTATAAGATCCCCTCTCAGTCTTCTGAATTTTAGAGAGTATAGTCCCAGACGACTCAATTTCTCCTCATAGGTTAACCCCTTCATCTCTGGAATCAACCTGGTGAACCTCCTCCGCACCGCCTCCAAAGCCAATATATTCTTCCTCAAGTATGGAGACCAGAACTGCACACAATGCTCCAGGTGCGGCCTCACCAGTACCCTGTATAGTTGCTCTTGAATACAATCCCTCTAGCAATGAAGGCCCACATTCCATTTGCCTTCTGAATAACCTGTTGTACCTGCAAGTCAACTTTTTGCGATTCATGAACAAGCACTCCCAAGTCCCTCTGCACAACAGCATGCTGCAATCTTTCACCATTTAAATAATAATCTGCTCTTCTATTATTCCTTCCAAAGTGGATGATCTCGCATTTACCAACGTTGTATTCCATCTGGCAGACCTTGGCACACTCACTTAACCTATCCATATCCCTCTGCAGACTCTCCACATCCTTTGTACAATTTGGTTTTCCACTCAGTTTAGGGTCATCAGCAAATTTTGCTACGCTACACTCAGTCCCCTCTTCCAGATCATCAATGGAAATGGTAAACAGCTGCAGGCCCAGCACTGACCCCTGCGGCACCCCACTCACCACTGACTGCCAACCGGAGAAACACCCATTTATACCAACTCTCTGCCTTACATTGGTTAACCAATCCACGATCCATGACAATCCACTTCCTTCGACTCCATCTATCCGTATCTTACTTATAAGTCTCTTGTGTGGCACCTTATCAAATGCCTTCTGGAAATCCAAGTATATGACATCCACTGTTCCTTGTGCGGCATCTTATCAAATGCCTTCTGGAATATATAACATCCACTGTTCCCCTCTATCCACTGCACTCATTATGTCCTCAAAGAACTCCGGTAAGTTTGTGAAACAGGACCTGCCCTTTCTGAGTCCATGCTGTGTCTGTCTAATGGAACCACTCCTTTCTAAATGTTTCGCTATTTCTTCCTTAGTGACAGCTTCAAGCATTTTCCCGACTACAGATGTCAAGCTAACTGGCCTATATTGCCCGTCTTTTGCCTACATTCTTTTTAAAAAAGTGGTGTGACATTTGCTGTCTTTCAATCCACCAGGACCTGCCCAGAGTCTAGAGAATTTTAGTAAATAATTAACAACGTGTCTACTGTAACCTCCACCAATTCCCTCAGCACCCTGGGATGCATCCCATCAGGACCAGGGGATTTACCTACCTTCAGGCTCTCTAGTTTGCTCATCACTATCTCTTTTCGCATTTCTTCCTCATTCTGATGTTTGGTCTGAACAGCAACTGAACCTCTTGTCCATGTCTGCATGCTTTCATGCATTGTGTTGCTGCCACATGATTGGCTGATTAGATATTTGCATTAATGAGCAGGTGTACCGAATAAAATGGCCACTGAGTGTATCCTATTGTATGTGTTTATAAAAATGCCAGTACAGGTTTTGTATGAAATGCTCTCACACAGTACACTATTAATATGGGAGCTTCAGAAAGTTCAGATGTACATTTATCAAAGTGTGCACAGTGTATCCATCCCTGAAGTTCGTCTCTGTCAGGCAGCCACAACACCAAAAAGCACAATAGAATCCACTAAAAACTCCACAACACAAACATTCACTGTGTGAAAAAGAAAGGAAAAAAAATCAGCAAACAATAAAAAAAATAATGCACAGAATATGAACCGCAGACTCCCTGAAAGTGAGTCCACAGCCACGGAGATAACTGGTCCAGGAGCCTGATGGCTGCAGGCCACAGCCGTGGAGCCATTTCAGTGCTGATGGCTGCAGGCCACAGCCACAGAAACAGTTCAGTGCTGAAACGAGTGCTGATGACTGCAGGCCACAGCCTCAGAGACAGTTCAGTGCTGAAACGAGTGCTGATGCCTGCAGGCCACAGCCTCAGAGACAGTTCAGAGCTGAAACGAGTGCTGATGACTGCAGGCCACAGCCACAGAGACAGTTCAGTACTGATGACTGCAGGCCACAGCCACAGAAACAGTTCAGAGCTGAAACGAGTGCTGATGGCTACAGGCCACAGCCACAGAAACAGTTCAGAGCTGAAACGAGTGCTGATGGCTACAGGCCACAGCCACAGAAACAGTTCAGAGCTGAAACGAGTGCTGATGGCTGCAGGCCACAGCCACAGAAACAGTTCAGAGCTGAAACGAGTGCTGATGGCTGCAGGCCACAGCCACAGAGACAGTTCAGTACTGATGACTGCAGGCCACAGCCACAGAAACAGTTCAGTGCTGAAACGAGTGCTGATGGCTGCAGGCCACAGCCTCAGAGACAGTTCAGAGCTGAAACGAGTGCTGATGGCTGCAGGCCACAGCCACAGAAACAGTTCAGAGCTGAAACGAGTGCTGATGACTGCAGGCCACAGCCACAGAAACAGTTCAGTGCTGAAACGAGTGCTGATGACTGCAGGCCATAGCCACAGAGACAGTTCAGTGCTGAAACGAGTGCTGATGGCTGCAGGCCACAGCCACAGAAACAGTTCAGTGCTGAAACGAGTGCTGATTACTGCAGGCCACAGCCACAGAGACAGTTCAGTGCTGAAACGAGTGCTGATTACTGCAGGCCACAGCCACAGAGACAGTTCAGAGCTGAAACGAGTGCTGATGGCTACAGGCCACAGCCACAGAGACAGTTCAGTGCTGAAACGAGTGCTGATGACTGCAGGCCACAGCCACAGAAACAGTTCAGTGCTGAAACGAGTGCTGATTACTGCAGGCCACAGCCACAGAGACAGTTCAGAGCTGAAACGAGTGCTGATGGCTACAGGCCACAGCCACAGAGACAGTTCAGTGCTGAAACGAGTGCTGATGGCTGCAGGCCACAGCTGTAGACTCAGTTCAGCACTGAGATGGGTAAAGTCTCACGTTATAGTGCGCTGTACACTGGTTTATCTTTTGCCCTTGGCCTTGACACCTTCATCTTTTTAATCTGACTTTGCATTTAAATTGCTTGTTTTAATTTCTCCTGTTGCAGAGTTGTGCTTGTTTCAAACTATACTCAGACGCTGGACCTCTTGCAAGAAATGTGCACATCCTCTGGATACAGCCACACCCGATTGGATGGACAAACCCCCGTCAGCCATCGACAGCACATTGTGGAATCGTTCAACAGCAAGCACAGCCAGCACTTTGTCTTCTTACTCAGTTCAAAGGCTGGCGGAGTTGGATTAAATCTGATCGGAGCATCTCGTTTGGTTCTGTATGATATCGACTGGAATCCAGCAAATGATATCCAGGTGATGTTTAATTGACATTTGTGTCTGAAACGATGCTCAGGTAAAAGATGAGGTCTGTAGTAGATACTTCATAAGCACTGAAGGCTGAAGGTTTTTGTGATTTGTAGAACATAGAAAATAAATATAGACCATGCTACAGGGATCAGCCCTCAAGTATTAACTCTCAACAATACTGTAATGATCATTCAAGCACAGAAAGAATCTGAATTTACTAACGAGTACCAGTTCATAAAACACATGAATTTACACAACTAAATACCGACGAGCACACCCACTGGATTTCCCTAACCCTCCATGAACAGTCAGAAGAGAAAAGGTATTGCCTGGGAAGAGGAGTCTATGCTGGCCAGGTGTTCTTTCTGATGCCAGTGTGGTCTCTGCGTTTCCAACATAGGGTCATCCACTTCTGTGATGGTTGGTCTCCACAGAGTTGTCACTGTCTCTGCTCCCAGAATCATCCATTCTTATTCTTTTCCCTGTCAGATCAATCTATGATGTTTCAGTTTCGTTGCCTCAAGGTTGTCTGACTGGCCTATGTTGGCTTCTCACTGGGTGTGGCCCGAGGCTCCAAGCAGTATTGCTTTATGGACAGCCCTTAAGCCCTGTGACCGGTAGGTGATTTCTGTTATTTCCACTCAGACAGGTTGAAACCAGTCCAACCAGTTCACTGGGCCCAGACAGCCAGGTCACAGGCTGTTCACGTAATAAGCAGCTTCTTATCTGAGAACAGTCTCAGGTTTATCAGATCATCAACAGAAATTCATTGTGTCCATGTTCATTTGCTCTGATTACGTTATCCCTGAATCGGTTCACAACATGGTGCCTGCAAGGACAGTCTCACAAAGGGGCCACCTCCATCCTGCAACCACATGGCACGAGCAAAGACTCCTGCGTTGTCTATTTTTACTGACCTTGCCTCATTACTATTTACTGATTTGTAGATTATAGTTCTTTCTGGCCAACAACCAGTACAGCAGAGGAACAGGTCATTCAGCCTGCAACAGTGCCCAGAAACAAATCAAACGGCTTACTAAACTAATCCCTTCTGCACAATGTCCATGTTCTTCCATTTTCCTCATATTCATGTGTGTATCTAAATATTTCTTAAAAGTCCCTAATGCAGCATCCCAGGCAGCACATCCCAGGTGCCCATCACTCTTTGTGCCCCTCACACCTTTGAAAATCCCCCCCCCCCATCTTAAATGCATGCCCTCTTGTAAAGGCATTTCAGCCCTGGGAAAAAGATTCTGTTTGTCTACTTTATCTATGCCACTCATAATCTGATAACCTCCATCAGATCTCCCCTGAGCCTCCGCCGCTCCAGAGAAACCAACCCCAGTTTGTCCATCCTCTCATTATAGCCCAAGCCCTCTAATATAAGCAACTTCCTGGTAAACCTTCTCTGCACCCTCTTTGAAGCCTCAACAATCTCCCTACAAATGGGTGACCAGAACTGTATGCAGTACTCCGGATGAAGTGTAATAAGAGTTTTATAAAACTGCAACATAACTTCCTGACTTTTGGACTCAATGCTTCAACTGATAAAGGCAAGCATGCTGCAAGCCTTCTTAACCACCCTATCAACCTATGAAACCACCTTCAAAGAGCTATGAACTTAGACACCAACATCCTCTGCTCATCAACACTGTTAAAGGTCTAGTAGTTTGCTAATAGTTTATACAATGCTGAATTTGCCATGTTAGTGTAAAAATAGGTTCCATTCTTTGTTTCATAGAGTATTAGAACATTACAGATCAGAAGCAGACCCTTTGGCCCATCTAGTCTGTGCCAGACTATTATTCTGCCTAGTCATATCAACCTGGACCTAGAATAGAGCCCTCCATTCCCCTCCCATCCACGTACCTATTCAAACTTCTCTTAAATCAAACCCACATCCAGCAGCTTGTTCCAACTCTTACCACCCTCTGAATGAAGAGCTTCTGCCCCAACTTGCCTTTAAACATTTCACCTTTGACCCTTAACCCATGACCTCCACTTATTTGACAGCAACGGACCCTGCATGGGAAGTTGGTCAAGAAGGTCCAGTTGCTTTGCATTCAGGATGAAGTAGTGAATTAGCTTAGAAATTGGCTTCATGCGAATGGTGAGTGGTAGTAAATAGTTGTCTCTCTAACTAGAGGCCTGTGACTTGTGCCGCAAGGTTCACTGCTGGGTCTGTTGCTGTTTGTCATCTATATCAATGATCTGGATGATAATGTGCTTAAGTGGATCAGCAGATTTGTGTATGACACCAAGATTAGGGGCATAGTGGAGAGTGAGGAAAGCTATCAAAGCTTGCTACGAGATCAGGACCAGTTGGAAAAATGTGTTGAGAAATATAAGATGGTATTTAATCCAGACAAGTGTGCGGTGTTGCACTTTGGGAGGACAAACCAGGGTAGATCTTACATGGTGAGCAGTAGGACACCGAGGAGTACGGTAGAACAGAGGGATCTGGGAGTGGAGATCCGTAGTTCCTTGAAAGTAGCATCACAGTTAGAGAGCGTCATAACGAAAGTTCTTGGCATATTGGCCTTTATAAATCAATGTATTGAATACATGTTATGTTCAGGTTTTATAAGACTTCAGTGAAGCCTAACTTGGAGTACTTTCTCCAGTTGTGGTAGGCTACCTATAGGAAAGATATAATAGAAACAGAAAACTTACAGCATAATACAGGCCCTTCAGGAAATAACATGTACTTACTTTAGAAATTACCTCAGGTTACCCATAGCCCTCTATTAGCTCCATGTACCTATCCAAGAGTCTCTTAAAAGACCCTATTGTATCCGCCCACACCAACGTTGCTAGCAGCCCATTCCATGCACTCACCACTCTCTGTGTAAAAAAACTTACCCCTGACATCTCCATACCAACTTCCAAGTACTTTAAAACTGTGTCCATTTGTGGCAGTCATTTCAGCCCTGGGAAAAAGCCTCTGACTTTCCACACCAGCAATGCCTCTCATCATCTTATACACCTCTGTCAGGTCACCTCTCATCCTCCATTGCTCTAAGGAGAAAAGGCCAAGTTCACTCAACCTATTCTCATAAGTCATGCTCCCCAATCCAGGCAACATCCTTGTAAATCTCCTCTGCACCCTTTCTGTGGTTTCCACATCCTTCCTGTAGTTAGGTGACCAGAACTGAGCACAGTACTCCAAGTGAGATCTGACCAGGGTCCTATATAGCTGTAACATTACCTCTTGGCTCTTGAATTCAATACCACAGTTGATGAAGGCCAGTACACTGTATGCCTTCTTAACCACACAGTCAACCTGCACAGCAGCTTCGAGTGTCCTATGGACTCGGACCCCAAGATCCTTCTGATCCTCCACACTGCCATTAATACTATATCAATAAGATTAACAGAGTGCAGAGAAAACCTTTAAGGATGTTACCAGGACTTGAGGACCTGAGGTTTAGGGAAAGGCTGAATAGGTTAGGACTTTATTCCCTAGAGTATAGGAGAATGAGAGGAGATTTGATAGAGGTATTAAAATTATGAGGTATATAGTTGGGGTAATGCAAGCAGGCTTTTTCCTTTGAGGTTGGGTGAGACGAGAACAAGAGATCATAGGTTAAGAGTGAAAGGTGAAATGTTTAAGGGGAACCTGAGAGAGAACTTCTTCATTCAGAGGGGGGTGAGAGTGTGGAACCAGCTGCCATCGGAAGTGGTGGATGCAGATCTGATTTCAACATGTCAGAGAAATTTGGATAAGAAATTTCTCTTCTCCCATCTTCAACTCTCCTCCTCTTGGATACCCCAGCTTACAGTAGTTCTCTGCCTGCTCTGGGTCTTTTAATCTCTAAATGCTGACAAGACATCAACCAGCTTGACTTCAGCACTACCCTCTCCTCCTCGAACCTTCCACCCACTGAACTCAGTTCTTGTTGCCTCACTACAGGAAGGATGTGGAAACCACAGAAAGGGTGCAGAGTAGATTTACAAGGATGTTGCCTGGATTGGGGAGCATGCCTTATGAGAATAGGTTGAGTGAACTCGGCCTTTACTCCTTGGCATGACAGAGGATGAGAGGTGACCTGATAGAGGTGTATAAGATGATGAGAGGCATTGATCGTGTGGATAGTCAAATGATTTTTCCCAGGGCTGAAATGGCTGCCACAAGAGGGCACAGGTTTAGACAATAGATAATAGACAATAGACAGTAGGTGCAGGAGTAGGCCATTTGGCCCTTCTAGCCAGCACCGCCATTCACTGTGATCATGGCTGATCATACACAATCAGTACCCCATTCCTGCCCTCTCCCCATATCCCTTGACCCCACTATCTATAAGAGCTCTATCTAACTCTCTTGAATCCAAGTCTCCAGAGACTTGGCCTCCACTGCCTTCTGGGGCAGAGCATTCCACATATCCACCACTCTCTGGGTGAAAAAGTTTTCCACATCTCTGTTCTAAATGGCCTACCCCTTATTCTTAAACTGTGGCCTCTAGTTCTGGACTCACCCATCAGCGGGAACATGCTTCCTGCCTCCAGTGTGTCCAATCCTTTAATAATCTTATATGTTTAAGGTGCTTGGGAGTAGGTACAGAGGAGATGTAAGGGTAAGTTTTTTTTACGCAGAGTGGTGAGTGCGTGGAATGGGCTGCTGGCAATGGTGGTGGAGGCAGATACGACAGGGAGACTTTTGGACAGGTACATGGAGCTTAGAAAAATAGAGGGCTATAGGTAACCCTAGTAATTTGTAAGGTAGGGACATGTAGCCTGTATTGTGCTGTAGGTTTTCTATGTTTCTATGTTAACATGGATGGGAGGTGTGTGGAGGGAGATGATCTGAGTGCAGGTGGGTGGAACTAGGCAGAATGATAGATGGGCCAAAGGTCCTGTTTTTGTACTGTAGTACTCTATGGCTCTAGTCTCACCTAGGGTCAGTGGAAAAACCCTGCCTGCATTTTCCCTACCTGTATCTTTCAGAATTTTATATACCTCTGTAAAATCTCACCTCAGTCCCCTAGGCTCTTGGGAATAAAGTTCTTTGGTAACAGTGAAGATTGCATAAACTTAAGCAAGAGTGTAAATTGGCTAATCCCTTAACTGTTCAGATTAGAACCACAATATGATTTAATAAATGAGCTTTGGATAAAATTGCTGCAGAATTGGATTATGAGATTATGAGAGTAAGATTCTGAGAGATATACGCAGAGTAGACAGACCTTTTTCCCAAGATTGACATGTCTGATACTAGAGGGCATGCATTTAAGGTGAAAGGGCATCATTTCAAAGGAGATGTGAGGTGTAAATTTTTTGACACGGAGAGTGTTGGGTGCCTGAAATGCGCTGCCTGGGGTGGTGGTAGAGGCAGAAACATTAGAGACTTTTAAGAGACGTTTAAGATAACGTATGAATGTGAGGACAATTGAAGGATATGGATATTGTGTAGGCAGAAGGGATTAGTTTTTTTTATTTTTCCATTTTTGCTCTCTTTTGCACTACTTATTAATTATATATATATATATATATCATTGTAATTTATAGCTTTTTTATTATATATCATAATATACTGTTGCTGCAAAACCACAAGTTTCACGACATGTGCCAGTGGGATTAAACCTGATTCTGATTGTGATTAAGCTTTTGGTTTAGTTGGCCATTTTAATTACTAATTTAATTGGTTCAGCACAAACTGTTGACCTAAAGGATTGTTCCTGTGCTGTACTGTTCAAAGTTCTAGAAAATAATTTCAAATACTTGCTTTGTGATGTTATTTATTACATAAATACAATGAATGTTATTAATGAATTTCAAGTTAATTTGTGGTTCAACACCTCCGTTGGTCGGGGTCGACTTTGGACGTTGTGTCCCAGTTGTCAACATGATACGTAAGCCAGGCCAGTACAATATGGAGAGCAAGCTGTTGCCCATGTAGTAGGCTCCCCCGTCTCATATCTGAGGAATCTAAAGAACAGGAAGTATTCTAAAGGCAGGGTGACATAACCATGGCTGACAAGGGATGTCAAAAATAAAAGCAAAAGAGAGGGCATATAATACAGAAAAAATTAGTAGTAAGTTAGAGAATTGGGAGGCTTTTGAAAACCAACATTTTAAAAACAAGTATTTTGCATCAGTCTTCACTGTAGAAGGCACTAGCAATATGCCAGAAGTTCAAGAGTGTTAGGGGGCAGAAATGAGTGCTTGCTATTACTATAGAGAAGGTGCCTGGGAAGATGAAAGATCTGAAGATAGATAAGTCAATTGAATCAGATGGAGCAAACACAAGGAAGTCTGCAGATGCTGGAAATTCAAACAACACACACAAAATGCTGGTGGAACACAGCAGGCCAGGCAGCATCTATAAGGAGAAGCACTGTCGATGTTTTGGGCCGAGACCCTTCGTCAGGACTAACTGAAAGAAAGAGATACAAAGAGATTTGAAAGTAGTGGGGGGAGGGGGAAATGCGAAATGATAGGAGAAGACCGGAGGGGGTGGGATGAAGCTAAGAGCTGGAAATGTGATTGGCGAAACTGATACAGAGCTGGAGAAGGGAAAGGATCATGGGACGGGAGGCCTAGGGAGAAAGAAAGGGGAGGGGAGCACCAGAGGGAGATGGAGAACAGGCAGAGTGATGGGCAGAGAGAGAGAAAAAAACAAACAACTAAATATGTCAGGGATGGGGTAAGAAGGGAAGGAGGGGCATTAACAGAAGTTAGAGAAGTCAATGCTCATGCCATCAGGTTGGAGGCTACCCAGCCGGTATATAAGGTGTTGTTCCTCCAACCTGAGTGTGGATTCATCTTGACAGTAGAGGAGGCCATGGATAGACATATCAGAATGGGAATGGGATGAGGAATTAAAATGTGTGGCCACTGGGAGATCCTGCTTTCTCTGGCAGACTGAGCGTAGGTGTTCAGCGAAACGGTCTCCCAGTCTGCGTCAGGTCTCACCAATATATAAAAGGCCACACCGGGAGCACCGGACGCAGTATACCACACCAGCCGACTCACAGGTGAAGTGTCGCCTCACCTGGAAGGACTGTTCAGCGAAACGGTCTCCCAGTCTGCGTTGGGTCTCACCAATATATAAAAGGCCACACCGGGAGCACCGGACGCAGTATACCACACCAGCCGACTCACAGGTGAAGTGTCGCCTCACCTGAAAGGACTGTTCAGCGAAACGGTCTCCCAGTCTGCGTTGGGTCTCACCAATATATAAAAGGCCACATCGGGAGCACGCAGTGAGGCAACACTTCACCTGTGAGTCGGCTGGTGTGGTATACTGTGTCTGGTGCTCCCGGTGTGGCCTTTTATATATTGGTGAGACCCGACGCAGACTGGGAGACCGTTTCGCTGAACACCTATGCTCAGTCTGCCAGAGAAAGCAGGATCTCCCAGTGGCCACACATTTTAATTCCTCATCCCATTCCCATTCTGATATGTCTATCCATGGCCTCCTCTACTGTCAAGATGAATCCACACTCAGGTTGGAGGAACAACACCTTATATACCGGCTGGGTAGCCTCCAACCTGATGGCATGAACATTGACTTCTCTAACTTCCGTTAATGCCCCTCCTCCCCTTCTTAACCCATCCCTGATATATTTAGTTGTTTGTTTTTTTTCTCTCTCTCTGCCCATCACTCTGCCTGTTCTCCATCTCCCTCTGGTGCTCCCCCTCTCCCCCTTTCTTTCTCCCTAGGCCTCCCGTCCCATGATCCTTTCCCTTTTCCAGCTCTGTATCACTTTCGCCAATCACCTTTCCAGCTCTTAGCTTCATCCCACCCCCTCCGGTCTTCTATCATTTCGCATTTCCCCCTCACCCCACTACTTTCAAATCTCTTAGTATCTCTCCTTTCAGTTAGTTCTGACGAAGGGTCTCGGCCTGAAACGTCGACAGTGCTTCTCCTTATGGATGCTGCCTGGCCTGCTGTGTTCCACCAGCATTTTGTGTGAATCAGATGGACCTGGAGTTCTGAAAAAGGTAACTGAAGCGATTGTGGAGGAATTAGTAAGGATCTTTCAAGACTCACTAGATTCTGGAATGGTTCTGGAGGACTGGATAAACCAGTGGCTGATTGGTTCATCTTCAGGTTGCCTGAAACAAAAATTGAACTGTTTGGCCATAATGACCATCGTTATGTTTGGAGGAAAAAGGGTGAGGCTTGCAAGCCGAAGAACATCATCCCAACCATGAAGCATGGGGGTGGCAGCATCATGAGGAAGGAAAATTATGTGGATATATTGAAGCAACATCTCAACACATCAGCCAGGAAGTTAAAGCTCGGTCGCAAATGGGTCTTCCAAATGGACAATGACCCCAAGCATACCTCCAAAGTTGTGGCAAAATTGCTTAAGGACTACAAAGTCAAGGTATTGGAGTGGCCATCACAAAGCCCTGACCTCAATCCGATAGAAAATTTATGGGCAGAACTGAAAAAGCGTGTGCGAGCAAGGAGGCCTACAAACCTGACTCAGTTACACCAGTTCTGACTGGAGAAATGGAACAAAATTCCAGCAACTTATTGTGAGAAGCTTGTGGAAGGCTACACAAAACGTCTGACCCAAGTTAAACAATTTAAAGGCAATGCTACCAAATACTAACAAAGTGTATGTAAACTTCTGACCCATTGGGAATGTGATGAAAGAAATAAAAGCTGAAATAAATCATTCTCTCTACTATTATTCTGACATTTCATATTCTTAAAATAAAGTTGTGATTCTAACTGACTTAAGACAGGGAATATTTTCTAGGATTAAATGTCAGGAATTGTGAAAAACTGAGTTTAAATGTATTTGGCTAAGGTGTATGTAAACTTCTGACTTCAACTGTATGTCAATGATTTGGATGACAATTGAAGGCATTTAAGTGGAGGGGAGATAGTGTTGAGGAAGTGGAGAGGCTGCAGAAGGATTTAGGCAGATTAGGAGAATGGGCAAAGAAGTGGCAGATGGAATATAGTGTCAGGAAGTGTCTGATCATGCACTTTGGTAGAAGAAACAAAAGCGTAGACTATTTTCTAACCTGGCAGAAAAATCAAAAATCTAACGTGCAGGGTTACGTAAAGGTTAACTTGCAGGATGAGTTGGTGGTGAGGAAGGCAAATACAACGTTAGCATTCATTTCGCAGGGACTAGACTATAAAAGTAGGGATGTAAAGCTGAGGCTTTGTAAGGCACTAGTGAGGCTCGCTTAGAGTATTGTCAGCAGTTTTGGGCTCCTTATTTAAGAAAGGATGTCCTGATGTTGGAGAGGGTTCAGAGGAGGTTCACAAGAATGATTCCGGGAATGAAAGCGTTATCATATGAGGAATGTTTGATGGCTCTGGGCCTGGACTCATTGGAATTCAGAATGAAGGGGTGGGGGGAATCTCATTGAAACCTATCGAATGTTGAGAGTTGTAGATAGAGTGGATGTGAAGAGGATGTTTCCTATAGTGGGAAAGTGTAGAATCGGAGCGCAGAGCCTCAGAATAGAGGGACGTGCATTTAGAACAAAGATGAAGAGGAATTTCTTTACCCAGAGGGTGATGAATCTGTGGAGTCAGCTGTGGAGGCCATGTCACTGTGTGTATTTAAGGTGAAGGTTGATAGGGTCTTGATTACATTGTTCCCCTCCGTGGTGCATTGGGTTGCTAGCTTCATTCTCAACCTAACATGGATAGAAAGCATGCAAGAAGCCAGCCAGATTCAAACCCTGGACCACCTGCCTCAATTTCCAGTGAGGATGCAACTACACCACCAACCAGCTAGGGTCTTGTTTAGACAGGGTGTGAAAGGTTATGGGAAGGTCAAGTCAAGTACCTTTTATTGTCATTTCAACCATAACGGCTGGTACCGTACACAGTAAAAACGAAACAACGTTCCTCCAGGACCATGGTGCTACATGAAACAACACAAAACTACATTGGACTTCAGACCTACACGGGACTACATAAAGTGCACAAAACAGTGCAAGACAGTACAATAATTAATAAACAAGACAATAGGCACAGTAAGGGGAAAATTACTATATAATAATAAATTATGTAAATGTAGACAATGTTTTAACAGGAATTGAGAAAGAAATGAGCAAAAATTGCAAATGGAGTGGAGTGGTGTTCGGGGGGTGTTTTGTGTGTGTGTGTGTGTGTGTGTGTGTGTGTGTGTGTGTGTGTGTGTGTGTGTGTGTGTGTGTGTGTGTGTGTGTGTGTGTGTGTGTGTGTGTGTGTGTGTGTGTGTGTGTGTGTGTGTGTGTGTGTGTGTGTGTGTGTGTGTATATATATTTTGAAGAGTCTAGTGGCTTGGGGGGAGAAACTGTCACACTGTCTGGTTGTGAGAGCCCGAATGCTTTGGTACCTTTTGCCAGATGGCAGGAGGGAGAAGAGTTTGTATGAGGGGTGCGTGGGGTCCTTCATAATGCTGTTAGCTTTACGGATGTAGCGTGTGGTGTAAATGTCTGTAATGGTGGGAAGAGAGACCCTGATGATCCCTTCAGCTGACCTCACTATCCACTGCAGGGTCTTAGGATCTGAGATGGTGCAATTTCTGAACCAGGCAGTAATGCAGCTGGTCAGGATGCTCTCGATACATCCTCTGTAGAATGTGGTGAGGACGGGGGGTGGGGGGGGGGGGGGGTGGGAGATGGACTTTTCTCAGCCTTCGCAGAAAGTAGAGACGCTGCTGGGCTTCCTTGGCTATGGAAAGGCAGAAGACTGTGTTTGAGAGGGAAAATGGATCAGCCATGATGCAATGGTGGAGTAGACTGGATGAGCTGAATTATCTGACTTTGCTCCTATATGTTATGGTCTCATGGTGTGACTGTTTGTTAACGGAACTAGGTTAGGAAATTCACTATGCTACTCGTAATTAATAGAAGTTCACACTTTATTGAACTCAGCAGGTCGGGCAGCATCCATTGAAAGGAGCAGTCAACTTTTTGGGTCAAGACCCTTTGTCAGGACTAAAGAAGGAGGGGGCAGGGGCCCTAGAAAGAAGGTGGGGGCAGGGTGGAAAACCAATCAGAGGAAAGATCAAGGGATGGGGGAGGGGAAGCAGGGAGAGGATAGGCAGGAAAGGTGAAGAAGGAATCTAAGGGGAAAGCACTATGGGTAGTAGAAGAAGGCAGAGTCATGAGAGGTGATAGGCAGCTAGAAGAGGAGACAGAGTGAAGGTGGGATGGGGGAAGGGAGAGAGAGGGAATTACCGGAAGTTGGAGAATTCAATGTTCATACCAAGGGGCTGGAGACTACCCAGACGGTATATGAGGTGTTGCTCCTCCAGCCTGAGTTTGGCCTCATCATGGCAGTAGAGGAGGCCATGTATGGACATATCCGAATGGGAATGTGAAGCAAAGTTGAAGTGGATGGCAACCAAGAGATCCTGTCTATTGTGGCGGATGGAGCGGAGGTGCTCGATGAAGCGGTCCCCCAATCTGCATCGGGTCTCGCAATGTAGAGGAGACCGCACCGGGAGCACCCTAAAGATTAACCACCAGGTTGGATTGGCAGTAAGGAAAGCGAATGCTATGTTGGCATTCATTTCAAGAGGAATAGTGTATAAGAGTAAGGAGGTGTTGATGAGGCTCTATGGGGCATTGGTGAAACCTCATTTGGAATACTGTGTGCAGTTTTGGGCCCCCTATCTTAGAAGGGATGTACTGATGTTGGAGAGAGCTCAGAGAAGGTTTATGAGATGATTCCTGGAATGCAGGGGCTGACATATGAGGAGCGTTTGTTGGCTCTTGGTCTGTATTCATTAGAGGATATGAACATCAAATTCTCCAACTTCCGGTATATGAGATGTTGCTCCTCCAACCAAAGTTTGGCCTCATCATGGCAGTAGAAGAGGCCATGTATGGACATATCCGAATGGGAATGTGAAGGAGAGTTGAAGTGGGTGGCAACCGGGAGATCCTGTCTGTTGTGGTCTCCACCTGAAATGTTGACTGCTCCTTTCAACGGATGCTGCCCAACCTGCTGAGTTCATCCAGCTTTTTTGTACATCTTGATTTGATCACAGCATCTGCAGTGTACTTTGTGTTCACACTTTATTGTCTCTACACAAACAATAACATAACTGTGTTGACCCCAGGCCAACAACTTAGAACAAGAATTCTATTCTTCCCTCTGTACCAATACTTACTCAGACCACTTGTCCAATTTATAACACTGGAATAGAGGATCTCGGTTGGCCAGAGGATCAATCCTTTCTTCACCCAGCCTCTGGTGTGGGTGTTCTTCCTTATGATGATGGGCTCATGAGAGATTTATCGCTGATAACACACTTGAAGTATCCACTTTTATATTCGTTCCTTCCCATTTCAAATATTGCATTCCAGTGTCACTGGCTGTAGGTCATGTGTCTGACCTACATCTTTTTATTGGCTCTGCTCTAGGCCACCATTGATTTTTTGCCCCCTTCCTAGCAAATGACAGTTGCTAATTTATGGCTCTGTGTTCTCTTCAGTAACCAGGTCGAATCACTCCAGGCAGGCACCAACCCCAACATTCACGAACCTGCTAAATCAAAGAACATTTCCCAAATAACTTATTATTTGGAAATTATCTCTAGTCCCGCAGATTACCTGTAGCATTCACTGTGTCTTCTTTAAAACACTGAAAGCAAAGCAAAATGGAGGATGTAAAAAAATTCCACAAAGTGGTAGCCTTCATCTCCAAGCACATGGCAGGAACTAAGACAATTGATCTGTCTGCTTCCACTGTCCTTGACCCATTCAAGTTTGACTGTTTTGAATCCACCATGGCCAACAACGGAATAGCAGAGGTTGATATTGTTTTGCACCAGCAGCATTACAGGAGTTGCCAGTCAGTGTTGAACTCAACATCGGACTCCAGCTCTGTATTTTTCCCCTCGGGGTTTACTCCCAAAGCCTTCTGCATGAGTGGGCAGAGCTGCAAGGCAGTGAGTTCAGAGTTTTTTCTCTCCTAGGTGAGCTCCCAACCACAGCTGACACGCTCCATCTGCCTAAAGCGACTGATTTTAAGGCACCAGTAACCTACCTTTGCCCCTTCTCCTGTCAGACAAACAGGAAGACCAGGGACGCACGCCATTGGGAGCATTTTAATAGGTAGTGGGAGCTTATCCTCACTGCCACATCCCAGCTATAACAACCTTCAGGAACCTAATTTGTGGTATAGTTTAAAACATTTGTAACTATTAATATTTCTTTTCCTGAAATGTAAGTAGTTTGGCTTTTAGTCAATGTGGTTCCATTTCGATTTCAAGGGAATTAAGGGATATAGAACATAAAACACTCCAGCACAGTACAGGCCTGTCAGCCAATGATGTTGTGCTGACTTTATATGTCCCCACCTGAGGAGCCACGTTTCCTTTGCTGTAAATCCTGGACCAAAGGGCTCAGCCTCAGAATAGAGGGATGTCCCTTTAGAATGGAGGTGAGGAAGAATTTCTTTAGCCAGAGAGTGGTGAATCTATGGAGGCCACCTCATTGAGTATATTTAATGCAGAGGTTCCACAGATTGGCCACTCTCTGGATAAAGAAATTCCTCCTCATCTCCGTTCTAAAAGGACACCCCACTATTCTGAGACTGTGTCCTCTAGTCTTTGACTCTCCCAACATAGGGAACATTCTCTCCACATCTGCTCAAGGCCTTTCACCATTCATTGAGGTCACCCCTCATTCTTCTGAGTTCCAGTGAATACAGGCCCAGAGCCATCAAACGCTCTTCACATGACAAGCCATTCAATCCTGGAATCATTTTCATGAACTTCCTTTGAACCCTCTCCAATGTCAACACATCCTTTCTAAGATAAGCAACAAGCGGCCCAAAACCGCTCACAATACTCCAAGTGAGGCCGCATTAATGCTTTATAAAGTCTCAGCATTACATCCTTGCTTTTATATTCTAGTCCCCTTGAAATGAATGCTAACACTGCATTTACCTTCCTTACCACAGACTCAACCTGAAAATTAACCATCCAAATCATTGACATACAACGTAAAATGAATCAGTCCCAACATAGACCCCTATGGAACAACACTAGTCACTGTCAGCCAGCCAGAAAAGGCTCCCTTTATTCCCACTCTTAGCCTCCTGCCAATCAGCCACTGCTGTATTCATGCTTGAATCTTTCCTGTAATACCATGGGCTCATAGCTTGTTAAGCAGCTCGTGTTGACAAGCAACCTCTTGTAGTTGGCCTTCTGAAAATCCGGGTACATGATATCAACCAATTATCCTTTGTCTATCCTGCTTGTTAATTCTTCAAACAATTCTAACAGATTTGTCAGGCAAAATTTTCCCTTGAGGAAACCATGGCCACTGCAAGCTATTTTATCACGTGCCTCCAAGTAGCCCAGGACCTTATCCTTAATAATCAACTCCAACATCTTCCCAACCACTAAATGGCCTAACTGGATGGTAGTGGTTTGGAGAGCTAAGGTCCCAGTGCAGGTCAATGGGAGTAGGCAGTTTAAATGGTTACAGCATATACTAGATGGGCCAAATAGTCTGTTTCTGTGCTGTACTTCTTAATGACTCTATGACTACCATGCATCCCACAATCTCTTTGACCTACTACCATCAGGAAGTAGGTACAGGAACACCAGGACTAGAACTGCCAGACTGGACAACAGTTTCTTCCCTCGGGTTGTGAGACTAATGAATACTATGTGATAAAGTCCCACAAAGGAGATTAGTGGGCAAAATTAGGGCACATGGTATTGGGGGCAGAGTACTGACGTGGATTGAAAATTGGCTGGCTGACAGGAAACAAAGAGTAGTGATTAATGGGTCCCTTTCGGAATGGCAGGCTGTGACCAGTGGGGTACCGCAAGGTTCGGTGCTGGGACCGCAGCTGTTTACGATATATATTAATGATTTAGATGAAGGGATTAAAAGTAACATTAGCAAATTTGCCGATGACACAAAGCTGGGTGGCAGTGTGAAATGTCAGGAGGATGTTATGAGAATGCAGGGTGACTTGGACAGGTTGGGTAAGTGGGCAAATGTATGGCAGATGCAGTTTAATGTGGATAAATGTGAGGTTATCCACTTTGGTGGCAAGAACAGGAAGGCAGATTACTATCTAAATGGAGTCAAGTTAGGAAAAGGGGAAGTACAACGAGATCTAGGTGTTCTTGTACATCAGTCAATGAAAGCAAGCATGCAGGTACAGCAGGCAGTGAAGAAAGCTAATGGCATGCTGGCCTTTATAACAAGAGGAATTGAGTATAGGAGTAAAGAGGTCCTTCTGCAGCTGTACAGGGCCCTGGTGAGACCCCACCTGGAGTATTGTGTGCAGTTTTGGTCTCCAAATTTGAGGAAGGACATTCTTGCTATTGAGGGAGTGCACCGTAGGTTCACAAGGTTAATTCCCGGAATGGTGGGACTGTCATATGTTGAAAGATTGGAGCGACTGGGCTTGTATACACTGGAATTTAGAAGGATGAGAGGGGATCTGATTGAGACATATAAGATTATTAAGGGATTAGACACGCTGGAGGCAGGAAGCATGTTCCCGCTGATGGGTGAGTCCAGAACTAGAGGCCACAGTTTAAGAATAAGGGGTAGGCCATTTAGAACAGAGATGCGGAAAAACTTTTTCACCCAGAGAGTGGTGGATATGTGGAATGCTCTGCCCCAGAAGGCAGTGGAGGCCAAGTCTCTGGATGCATTCAAGACAGAGTTAGATAGAGCTCTTATAGATAGCGGGGTCAAGGGATATGGGGAGAGGGCAGGAACGGGGTACTGATTGTTAATGATCAGCCATGATCACAGTGAATGGCGGTGCTGGCTAGAAGGGCCGAATGGCCTACTCCTGCACCTACTGTCTATTGTCTGTACCCTGCCAGCACCGAGATCTCATCATTAGAACAGCGACCTGTTTACTGTTTACCTGTGCTGCACACTTCACATGCATTTTGAGTTAAATTTTATTAACTTGCTATGGTAATATTTTGTTCTATGTGTGTGATATATGCGCTCCAGAGAAATGTTGTTCATTTGCTTTCATATACAGTACTGTGCTAAAGTCTTGGGCACATTTACATAGCCAAGGTGCATAAAACTTTTACACAGTACTGTATATTATCACTTTCCAGTCACCAAATAACACTTAACACTACTGAGCTACTAAAAAGCTAAGTACTCTCTGTTTTCCAACCACCTTCCAATTTTAACCAATTTACAGTACTGTGCAAAAGTCTTAGGTACCCCAGCTATGTATACGTGCCTAAGATATTTGCACGGTACTGTATTTACTTAGATAAAGCAAGGAATTGGCCCCTAAGGCTCTTTGAGCCACGCAGTCAGCAATCCCTGATTTAATCCTAGCTGAGTCACAGGACAATTTACAATAACCAATGAACCAATTAAGCTACCGACCGGTACGTCTGCAGGAGGAAACCCATGTGGCCATGGGGAGAATGTACAGACTCCTGACAGGCAGCAATGAGAATTGAACCCGGGTCACCGGTAATGTGAAGCATTATACAAACCACTACGCTACCGTGCCACCTGTACACTCAGATGACAATGAACTTGAACTTAAATGCGATTACCTAAAGCACTATCTATTGGAGCTTCAATTTCTGTGCACACAGACTTATTAAACACCATTATATTTTAAAAAGTGCACTGTGCCAAAGGTAATTGGAAGTTCAAAATACAATTTTTAATCTGACTATGGTAGAGACTGAACTACTCAGTTGTTGCTTTTCTCCCAGCTGATTTTTAAATTCATTGCGTTTTTCTTTCTGAAGGCAATGGCCAGAGTCTGGAGGGATGGTCAAAGGAGGCCTGTGCACATTTACCGACTGCTAACTACAGGTTTGTTTATCCAACTCTATGATAATTGTTATCTGAATGCACTTCCCCAAATACCATAAGACATAGGAACAGAATTAGGCCATTTGGCCTATCAGGTCTGCTCCACCATTCCATCATGGCTGATTTATTATCCCTCTCAACCCCATTCTCCCCGTAACCTTTCACACCCTGACTAATCAAGAACCTAGCAACCTCTGCATTAAATATACACAATGACTTGGCCTCCAGTGACATGGAATGCAAGACAACTGGAGATCCTTCACCTTTACTGCCGTTGTGATTTGCCATCATCTTCTGCCAGCTCCACTACTGAGGACTTGGTTGGACCGCTCTTTGGAACCATCACCTTGACCTTACCTCCATGGGTGGCCCTACCAGGAGCTAAGTACCAGATGGCCAAACTCCAGACAACATCGATCTTTGGATCTGAAGAACTCACAAGCTTCTCCACAACAAGGTAACAATCCTTAGAGAAACATCTCGAACAAGGGTATTTGTCACAACATTCGTCATCAGACTTGAAAGGAAATTTCTTCTCCTAGAGGATTGTGAATCTTTGGAATTCTCAGTCCGAGAATAGTGTGGAGACTCGGTCACCAAGTGTATTCAGAGACTGGATGTGTTGCATTGCATCAAAACATAGAGTGAACTGTGTGTTTGTGTCAACAACCAACACAGATGAGAATCTGGGGGCTGGGGCCACTTCCACCACACCACACTTCCAGTGCCAACATGGCGTACCCACAGTTTACCAACCCATACGTTTTTGGAATGTGGGAGGAAACGAGCACCCGGAGGAAGCCTACCGGGTTACAGGGAGATCCTTACAAACGGCAGCAGGAATTGAATGCCGATCAAGATCGCCAGCACTGTAAAACGTAGCGCTAACTGCTCTACTACAGAGATCAATAGAATTTCAGATTTTCAGGGAAACAGGGGATATAAGCTAGGTCCTGTTCAGCAGCAGAAAAATCTGGAGGAATTCTCTCCTCAGTCTGCAACTGGAAGACCTGAGTTACAAGGAAAGATTGAACAGGTAAGAACTTTATTCCCTAGAATATAGAGGATTGATGGGAGATTTGAGCAAGGTATACCAGATTATGAGGGGTATAGACAGGGTAAATGCAAGCATCCTTTTCCCACTGAGGTCATGAAAGGTGGTAAGTTGCAGGAGGCGAGTAGCTGGGTGACCGTCAGGAGAAATGGAAATAGGCAGTTAGAGCAGAGCACCCCTGCGGCCATTCCCATCAAAAACAAGTATACTGCTTTGGATACTTTTGTGGGGGATGACCTCCTGGGAGGAATGCCACGGGGACCGTGTTACTGGCACTGAGCATGAGTCTGTGGTGCAGAAGGGAAAGAGAGAGAAGAAGAGAGCGGTAGTGATAGGGGGCTCGATAGTGAGGGGAACAGACAGGAGATTCTGTGGATGTGAATGGGACACCCGGATGGTATGTTGCCTCCCAGGTGCCAGGGTCAAGGATGCCTCAGATCGCGTCCACAACATTTTGGAGAGGGAGGGGGAGCAGCCCGACGTCTTGGTACATATTGCTACCAATGACATAGGAAGGAAAAGCAATGAGTTCCTGAAAAGAGAATTTAGAGAGCTAGGTAGAAAGCTGAGAAGCAGGACCTCCCAGGTAGTAATTTCTGGATTGCTGTCTGTGCCACATGCCAGTGAGGGTAGAAACAGGGTGATTTGACAGATAATTGCGTGGCTGAGAAGCTGGTGCAGGGGGCAGGGCTTCAGGTTCGTGGATAATTGGGATCTCTTCTGGGGGAGGTATGACCTGTTCAAAAGTGACGGGTTGCACCTGAACCCAAAAAGGACCAATATTCTCGCAGGCATGTTTGTTAGAGCTGGTGGGGAGGGTTTAAACTAACCTGGTGGGGGGGGGGGGGTGGAAACTGGAGTGAAGGGACTCAGTAAAGGACAGATGGTAAAAAAGTAAAGATAGTGTGCAGTCAGGAGGGGCAGGCAGGTGATGGGACCTAGTTGCAGCCAACAGGCTGAGTATCAAATCATTAGGGATGCAGAGTCAGAAAGGATAGCAAATACAGTACTCAAGGTGTCGTATCAAAATGCACATGGTATGAGAAATAAGGTGGATGATCTTGTTGCAATGTTACAGATTGTCAGGTATGATTTTGTAGTAGGGAGATGAATGCCCAAGCTTACACGTTATATCGGAGGGATAGGAAGTTAGGCAGAGGGGGTGGTGTGGCTCTACTGGTAAAGAATGGCATCAAATCAGTAGAAAGATGTGACATAGGATCGGAAGATGTTGAATCCTTGTGGGTTGAGTTAAGAAACTGCAAGGGTAAAAGGACATTGATGCCAGTTATATACAGGCCTCCCAACAGAGACTGGGAGGTGGACCGCAGGTTCACTGTGGAAAACAATAGCAGTGTGCCTGATGTTGTAGTGTGTGAATGAAGTGAAGTGCAGTTACAGTTACAAGAGAGAAGGTGTTCAAAAAGCTGAAAGACCAGATGAACTGCACCTTATAAGGTTCCGAAAGAGATTGTGGTGGCAGTAGTAATGATCTTTTAGAGGACTGAAAAATTACCAATGTCACTTCACTCTTTAAGAAAGGAAGAAGGTAACAGAAGGAAATTATTGACCTGTTAGCTTGACCTCAAGATGTTAGAGTCGATAGTTAAGGGTGAGGTGATGGAGTACTTGGTGACACAGAACAAGATAGTACAAAGTCAGCATGGTTTCCTTCAGGGAAATCCTGTCTGATGAACCTGCTGGAAGTCATTGAGGAGATTACAAGTAGGATAGATAAAGGGGATGTAGTGGATGTTGTATATTTTGACATTAAGAAGGCCTTTGACAGGGTGCCGCACATGAGGCTGCTTACCAAGTTAAGAGCCCATGGTATTACAGGAAAGTTACTAACATGGTTAGAACATTGGCTGTTTGATAGAAGGCAGTGAGTGGAAATAAAAGATCCTTTTCTGGTTGGCTGCCAGTGACTAGTGGTGTTGGGACCACTTCTTTTTATGCTGTATATAAATGACTTAGATGATGGAATAAATGGCTTTGTTGCCAAGTTTGCAGATGGTACAAAGATTGGTGGAGGGGCAGGTAGTGTTGTTCGAACAGATAGGATGCAGAAGGACTTAGACAGATTAGGAGAATGGGCAAGAAAGTGGCAAATGAAATACAATGTTGGAAAATGCATGGTCATGCACTTTGGTAGTAGAAATAAATGTGCAGACTATTTTCTAAGCAGGGAGAAAATCCAGGAATATGAGATGCAGAGGGACTTGGGAGTCCTTGTGCAGAACACCCTGAAGGTTAACTTCCAGATTGAGTCGGTGGTGAGGAAGGCAAATACCATGTTAGCATTCATTTCAAGAGGTCTAGAATACAAGAGCAAGGATGTGATACTGAGGCTTTATAAGGCACTGGTGAGACCTCACCTTGAGTATTGTGAACAGTTTTGGGCTCCTCATCTTCAAAAAGATGTGTTGGCATTGGAGAGGGTCCAGAGGAGGTTCACAAGGATGATTCCAGGAATGAAAGGGTTATCATACGAGGAACATTTGATGACTCTGGGTCTGTACTCGCTGGAAATCAGAAGGATGAGAGGGAATCTCACTGAAACCTTTTGAACGTTGAAAGGCCTAGACAGAGTAAATGTGGAAAGTAAACACATACAAACAAGCTGGATGAACTCAGCAGGTCGGGCAGCATCCGTTGAAAGGAGCAGTCAATGTTTCAGGCCGAGACCCTTCATCAGGACTCAATGTGAAAAGGATGTTTCCCTGGTGGGAGAGTCTAGGACAAGAGGGCACAGACTCAGGATAGAGGGGCGCCCTTTCAAAACAGAGATGCGGATAAATTTCTTTAGCCAAAGGTTGGTGAATTTGTGGAATTTGTTGCTACATGCAGCTGTGGAGGCCAGGTCATTGGGCATATTTGATTGATAGGTTCTTGATTGGACACGGCATCAAATGTTACGGGAGAAAGCCGTGAACTGGGGTTGAGGAGGAGATAGAAAAAAGGATCAGCCATGATTGAATGATGGAGCAGACTCGATGGCCGGATGATCTAATTCTGCTCCTATGTCTTATGGTCTAAGTTTAAGGGGAACTTTTACCACTCAGAATGTGCTGTGAGTGTGGAATGTGCTGCCAGCACAATTGCTGCATTCGAGTTTGATTTCAACACATCAGAGAAGTTTGGATAGGTACATGGATGGTAGGGCTATGGTCTCGGTGCAGGTCAATGGGAAAAGGCAATTTAAAATGTTTGGCCTGGACTAGATGGGCTGAAGGGCCAGTTTCTGTGCTGTACTTCTCCATAGACTCTATGAGTATTTTCTTTGTCCTCTGGTTTCCTATCGTTAAATGAAATATGTATATGAGGGTGTCGATGAAAGCTCACCTTATCTTAACAAACAGATTGAGGATGATGTTAATATTCCTGTCTTTACTTTCCTGCAGGTGTTGAGAAGCAGAGGTTTCTCGACTTTCAGGAGAATTAATTATTTTAGATAAAACAATTGCTTTCAGATCTGGTTGCCCCATTACAGGATGGATGTGGAGAGGGGAGCAGAAAAAGTTAACCGGATGCTGTTAGGATTAGAGGTTTAGAAGGATGTGGAGACCAAGTCACTAGGTATATTTAAGGCAGAGGTTGATAGGTACTTGATTAGTCAGGGCATCAAAGGTTACGGGGAGAAGGCAGGAGAATGGGATTTAGAGGGATAATAAATCAGCCATGATGGAATGATGGAGCAGACAATAGACCAAATGGCTCTAATTCTGCTCCTACGTTCTAAATCAGGGGTTTCCAACCTGTGATTCACGGACCCTTCGGTTAATGCAGGGGTCCATGGCATTAAAAAGGTTGGGAACCCTGGTCCAAATCATTAGTACAGGTATTGTGTAACATCAGTTACACTAACTGGCCACAAGATGGCAGGATTTGTGCTAATGAACAGATACAGTAAACCGAAGCACTAAATTGGATATATTTCATGCTATATGTCCAAACAGTTTCAAAATTTAGAAACCTTTTAACCAAAATACTTCTGAGTGTTATTAGAAAGGAACTTTGTAGTGTTCTTTGCTCTAATAAATGTACACAGATTGAATTATAAATGGAAAAGATTGCCTGTCTATGGAAACCTGATCCGTTATTTTTAGCGTTTGAAGAATGACCGAAGTTTCCTGAGAAAATGCTATTTTCCACTTCAACAAATCACTAGAAAACATAGACAGGTTTATATATCCATATCTGTCTCAGATTTTTTGTCGCTGGATGCAATCCATCACATCGGGAAGCTTAGAATCACAAAGTTGCAGATTTTGAACTGAACTGGTACGATGTTCAAAGTTCAAAGTAAGTTTGTTACCAATGTACATAGATGTCACCATCTACAGCCCTGTTGAGTGGTCATTGTGTCCCTTTATAAATTGTCATTTTCTATTTTTTCCATGACATTTCATTGGTTTTACAGAATTAGCATTTATAACTCTTATTTATTAAGTCTTGACTAAACTGATTAAATGTTATTAATTTTATCTGAATGCAGTATTTTCACTACTCTGTTTCACAAGTTAAAATATTCACCTAGGTTATTTTGTTGTTCAAATTTGTTGTCATTCAACTGTACACATGTATACTACCAAATGAAACACTGTTCCTCCAGACCAACACAGTACATATAGCTCACACACAGAACACATAAAGTAATATTATTTTTGTGGTTGAGTTGCCATCAACTCTATGGATAGTGTAGTTGTCTGTTGGGTTTTGTGACAAGATACAGGAGAGGAATGCCAGGCCTTCCTCCCACACAGATACTGCTGCTGCCCAGCGTGGCACCCGGCCAGATTTGAACTCGGGACCCTCCGTCTCGAAGTCCAGTGAGTAATATTAATACAAGTAAATTACCAAATCCAGAAGATTGATACTTAGCACAAGTTAGAAAGTAAACTGTATAACACTTCTGGAGCTTCATACATGATGAGATGTGGGAGGAGGTCAGTAGTTTGATGGCCTGGGGGAGGAAGCTATTTCCCATTAAAACATTCCTTGTTCTAATGCTACGGTACCTCCTGCCTGATGGTTGGAGGTCAAAGATATTGCAGGATGGATGGGAGTGATCCTCAATAATGCTAAGGGCCCCATGTGCACAGCGATCCTGGTAAATATCTCGGCTGGGTTGAAGAGATAGGTGGATGGATGTTGTTCTTCTTCCTGTTCTGTTCTATGAAGCATATGATGTAGGTGTTTACAGAGATTGGTGGGTGCATGGAACACACTGGTAGAGGCAGAGCCAGAGACATTTAAGAAACTCTTAGATAGGTACATGGATGGATGATAGAAAAATGGAGGGCTATAAAGGACAGAAGGATTAGATTGATCTCAGAGTAGATTAAAAGGTTGGCACAACATTGTGGGCCAAAGAGCCTGTACTGTGCTGTAAAGTTTTGTTGCCTATAGGTGTGAATTCAGTTTGATATTCAGCACTATTTACACCTTAACCAGGAAACAGAAGAAAAGTTAAAGGAAAAAGTTGTATTTATGTCATGTACAATAAGTACATTGTTATAGTATTTCATGAAGTATAAACACACAGTATTACATCAACACCTGATTGATTCCTGATGACTGGCAGATTCCGCTTACTTGGGTCACTTCGGAACCAGTACATTCTGGCCCAAATTAGCCAAAGTTTCGTGAAAATAGTTAAGAAGGCATAAAAAAAACAAACTGTAGTTTAACTGAGTAACAAAATAGGTATTTAAATGAAATACAGAACAAATTAGAACATTATCAATACTACGACAGTACTATAAAACTGCATCTTAGTTCTTAATAGTTATCGATGGAGGAGTTCACCCAGTGTACACTGCCATGTTCTTTGACTGTAAATGAACAAAATCAGTGCGGACACCTAGCACAAATAGTGGATTCCATCAAAGAACATAGAAATCTACAGCATATTCCAGGCCCTTTGGCTCACCACATAACCCACTCTAGAAACTGCCTAGAATTTCCCTACCGCCTAGCCCTCGATTTTTCTAAGTTCCACGTACCCATCTAAGAGTCTCTTAAAAGACCCTATTGTATCCACCTCTACCACCTTTGCTGGCAGTGCATTCCACACACCCACCACTCAGTTACCTCTAACAGCCCCCTTGTACCTACTTCTAAGCACCTCAAAACTATGCCCCCTCATGTTAGCCATTTCAGCCCTGGGGAAAAGCCTCTGGTTATCTACATGACCAAAGCCTCTCATCATCTTAAACACCTCTATCAGGTCACCTCTCATCCTCCTTCACTCCAAGAAGAAAAGGCCAAGTTCACTCAACCTATTTTCATAAGACATGCTCTCCAATCCAGGCAGCATCCTTGTAAATCTCCTCTGCACTTTTTCCATAGTATCCACACCCTTCCTGTAGGGAGGCGACCAGAAATGAACACAGTACTCCAAATGGGGTCTGACCAAGATCTTATATAGCTGTAACATTACCTCACAGCTCTTGAACTCAATCCCACGGTTAATGAAGGCCAACACACCATACACCTTCTTAACAATGCTGTCAACTTGTGCAGAAGCTTTGAGTGTCCGATGGACTCGGACCCCAAGATCTCGCAGATCCTCCACACTGCCAAGAGTCTTACCATTAATATTATATTTTGTCTTCAAATTTGACCTACCAAAATGAACCACTTCACACATTTCTGGGTTGAACTCCATCTGCCACTTCTCAGCCCAGTTCTGCATCCTATTGATGTCGCTGTAACCTCTGACAGACCTCCATGTACCTATCTAAGAGTCTTTTAAAAGACCCTATTGTATCCTCCCCCGACTTTTGTGTCATCAGTAAACTTACTAACTCACCCTTCTACTTCCTCATCCAGGTCATTTATAAAAATCACAAAGAGGAGGGGTTCCCTGCGGAACACCACTGGTCACCATCCTCCATGCGGAATATCAACCATCTACAACCACCCTTTGCCTTCTGTGGGCAAGCCAATTCTGGATCCATGCCTCCTTACTTTCTGAATGAGCCTTGCATGGAAACCATATCAAATGCCTTACTGAAATCCAGATACACTACATCTGCTGCTTTACCTTCATCAATGTGTTTTGTTACATCCTCTAAGAATTCAATCAGGCTCGTAAGGCGTGACCTGCCCTTGACAAAGCCATGCTGACTATCCCTAATCAGATTATATCTCTCCAAATGCTCATAAATCCTGCCTCTCAGGATCTTCTCCAACAACTTGCCCAGCACTGAAGTCAGACTCACTGGTTTATAATTTCCTCTGTTATCTCTACTCCCTTTCTTGAACAAGGGAACAACATTTGCAACCTTCCAATCCTCTGGTACATCACCCATCTCTATTGATAATGCAAAGATCATCACCAGAGGCTCAGCAATCTCCTCCCTCGCTTCCCACATTAGCCTGGGGTATATCTCGTCTGGTCCTGGTGTCAGTACCTCCAGTTGAACTCTGTCTTTTTGTGTTTCCCTCTAGCTGTCAGTCTGTGGTTTTGTATTGCCATGTGCTCCCGTCCCTGCTCCTGCTCTACTCCGGCCCCTGTATCACTGAGTACTCCGTCTCTCACCTGTTTCTCATTATTACCTGTATTGCTGCCACCTGGGTCTCATTGTGCTCCACCTATCATCTGCCTCTCTGTTTATTGCTCCGTGTATTTCAATCCTGTGTTTTCACCTGTTTGTTGCCAGATTGTGCCAGTGAGTTTTCCTGAGCCTTTCCAGCATTTGTATCTGAATATCGACTCTGTCTGCCTGAATATTGACTCTGCCTGTTTCCCGATTCTGGTTTTTGGATTTTGTTGGATGTTTTGATCTCTTTCTGAATTTTGATGTCAACTTTGTTTGCACCTTGGGATTTGTTACTCAATTAATACCACTGTGTGCACAGTACTGGGTCTGTGATTGGATCCCTGCACCAGCGTCTTGACACCTGGCGACTTATCTAACTTAATACCTTTCAAAAGTTCCAGCACAACCTCTTTCTTAATGTCTATACACTCAAGGTCTTTTTCCCTGGTGAATACTGAATACCGCTACCTCCTCCACTCTCACTCCTGATTGGTCCTATTCTCATACAGCTCATCCTCTTGCTCTTCACACATTTGTAAAATGCCTTGGAGTTTTCCTTAATACTGATCGCCAAGGCCTTCTCATGGCTTCTAGCTCTCCTAATTTCATTCTTGTACTCCTTCCTGGCAACCTTGCAATTTTCTAGAACTTTAATAGTACCTAGTTTCTTGAGCCTTTCATAAGCTTTTCTTCTTAACTAGATTTTCCACATCCTTTATACACCATGGTTCTTTTATCATTCCATCCTTTCCCTGCCTCAGTGGAACACACCTATGCAGTATGTCATGCAAATGTCCCCTGAACATTTGCCACATTTCTGCCATGCATTTCCCGAGAACATCTGCTCCCAATTTATGTTCCCAAGTTCCTGTCTAATAGCATCATATTTCCCCCTACCCCAATTAAATGTTTTCCCAAATGTGTCTGCTCCTATCCCTTTACAGCATTATAGTAAAGGAGATAGAGTTGTGATCACTACCTCCAAAATGCTGTCCCATTGAGAGATTTGACATCTGACCAGGTTCATTTCCCAATACCAAATGAAGTACAGCCTCTCCTCCAGTTGGCTTATCAACACTTTGCATAACAAAACCTTCCTGAATACACCTAACAGCACTCCATCTAAGCCCCTTGATCTAAGGAAATGGCAGTCAATATAAAGAAAGTTAAAGTCACCCATTACAACAACCCTATTATTATCGCACTGTTCCAGAATCTACCTCCCTGTCTGCTCCTCGATGCTTCTTTACTGTTGAGGGATCGATAAGAAAAACTTAGTAGAGTTATTGCCCCCTCCCTGTTTCTGACTTCCACCCACAGTGACGCAGTAGACAATTCATTCATGACTTCCTCCTTTTCTGCAGCCGTGATACTAACCTTGATTAGCAGTGCCTCTCCTCTCCCTCTTTTGCCTCCCTCCCTGTCTATTTTGAAACATCTAAAGCCTGGCACTCTCAGCAGCCATTCCTGTCCATGAGTCATCCAAGTCTCTGTAATGGCCACAACACCACTGTTCCACATATTGATCCATGCTCTACATTCATCCACCTTGTTTATGATACTCCTTGCATTAAAATGGACACATCTCAAACCATCTAGCTGAGTGCCTCTCTGGTCTATGATCTGCCTATCCTTCCTCAAAAACTCCCTACGCTGTCACTACTTGTATGCCAACCGCCCCATCCTCTGCCTCTTCACTTCAGTTCCCACCCCACTGCAAATCTAGTTTAAACCCTCCCCAAAAGCATTAGCAAACCGCCCTCCCAGAATATTGGTTCCCCTCCAGTTCAGGTGAACATAAGAGATAGGAGCAGGAGTAGGCCAATCGGCCCCTCAAGCCTGCTCCGCCATTCAACAAGATCATGGCTGATCCAATCAGCCATGTGCAAAGTATCCCACTTGAACAGGTCACCCTTTCCCCAGAAATGGTTCCACTGATCCCAGAACTTGAAACCCTGCCCCCTGCACCATTTCCTCAGCCACTCATCCATCTGCGCTATCTTCCTGTTCTGACCTTCACTGGCTCGTGTCACCGGGAGTATCCGGAGATTACCACCTTGGAGGTCCTGCTCTTCAGCCTCCTTCCTAACTCCCTAAACTTACTGCACAGGACTCTACCCCTCTCCTGCCTATGTCATTGGTACCAACATGTACCACGACCTCTGGCTGCTCACCCTCCCCTTCAAGAATATTCTGCAACCGCTCAGAGACATCCTGGGCCCTAGCGCCTGGGAGGCAACATACTCTCCTGGTGTCTGTTTTGTTGCCGCAGAATCTCCTGTCTGTCCCCTACAGTCGAGTCCCCTATGACTTTTGCTCTGCCTGACTTCACCCTACCCTTCTGAGGCTCAGAGCTGACCTCAGTGCTACTGGTTTGGCTGCTGCTGCCTTGCCCAGATAGGTCATCCCCCTCAACAGTATCCAAAGGGGTATACCTGTTACTGAGTGGAATGGCCACAGGGGGATCCTGCACTGACTTCCTTTCCCTTTATGCTCCAAATTCTGCACTCTGGGTGTAACCACCAACTCAAAAGTCTTGTCTGTCAATTGCTCTGCCTCCCAGATGATCCCTGGTTCATCCATCTGCAGCTCCAGCTCCTTAATGCGGTCTTCCAGGAGCTGGAGTTGGCTGCACTTCCTGCAGGTGTAGTCATCAGGGAGACCTTCAGGCCCCATGAATTCCCACATCCTAGAGGAGTATTCCTCTGCCACATCTGCCATCCTGCCTGCACTGTACATTGGCAACCAACACCAAACCTTCTAGCCTGTTTCTTTGACCTCAGCCGCTTTTCATCGAAGCCTCTTGAGTCAAAACCTGACGCACCTTCGCTGGCCCACTCCCAATGATGGCCGGACTGCTTTCTCCTTCTGTACTTTGATTTAATTTGCAGCGCTCTGTTCCTGATGCTGGTTGGACCTCTGGAATGTCCGAACATCCACAAAGCTCTCCTTTCATACTAGCTTCGCCGACCTGCGAGTAACCTCTTTGAAGTACAATGCTCCCAACACTGATTGGAACCCTGGAATACTACCATACAATACTTTTGACTTTTGACCTCCAAATCTTCATTTTCATTGTAAGGTTCAAGATGTTTGTCTAAACTTTCAAATATTTTGTAGGCCCTAACTTGTTGAAGTAGTGAAACCGTTTCTTTTTCAATCCTGGCCATTTCTGGAATCTCCAAACCTTCACGCTTGAAACCACAGTGAGCAAAACATTTCTGAAGTTTCCTACTGCTTATTTCTCATCGAATATCAGTGACAAAATCACTGCTTTTTAAACACAAACACACGCAACTGATACTTATTTAAAAATTGTTCTAACTGAGCACACTGCAGTATCTAACTGCCACACGAGTACATATGACTGACGCTCAGTAGAAGCAAGAGGCTCCTGTCCTAATTCAGCAGAATAACTGAGATAACTGGATCATAAAGCTTTCTGTTTGAAGAACCTTTGCTGAGGAACTGACTGGTTTTAGTTTCATTTGGTTAGGCACGACTTCAGCTTCAAGTTATTACCCAGCTTTTGAGTATAGGTATGTAGATACGAGGTCAGACTTGATCAAATTTTGAATGCATCCACAAAGGAAACAGCATTATGAAGGACCCCACGCACCCCTCATACAATCTCTTCTCCCTCCTGCCGTCTGGGAAAAGGCTCCGAAGCATTCGGGCTCTCACAGCCAGGCTATGTAACAGTTTCTTCCCCCAAGCTATCAGACTCCTCAATACCTGAAGTCTGGACTGACACCTTACTGCCCTATTGTCCTGTTTATTATTTATTCTAATGCCTGCACTGTTCTTGTGCACTTTACGCAGTCCAGTGTAGGTCTGTAGTCTAGTGTAGCTTTCTCTGTGTTGTTTTTTTTTATTACATAGTTCAGTCTAGTTTTTGTACTGTGTCATGTAACACCATGGTCCTGAAAAACAATGTCTCATTTTTACTATGTACTGTACCAGCAGTTATGGTCGAAATGACAATAAAAGTGACTTGACTTGACTTGACTTGAATGTAATATAGACCATTGTCAAATTACCAAATAGAAACATAGAAACATAGAAAATAGGTGCAGGAGTAGGCCATTCGGCCCTTCGAGCCTACATCGCCATTCCGTCTGATCATGGCTGATCATCCAACTCAGAACCCTGTACCTGCTTTCTCTCCATACCCCCTGATCCCTTTAGCCACAAGGGCCATATCTAACTTCCTCTTAAATATAGCCAATGAACCGGCCTCAACTGTTTCCTGTGGCAGAGAATTCCACAGATTCACCACTCTCTGTGTGAAGAAGTTTTTCCTCATCTCAGTCCTAAAAGGCTTCCCCTTTATCCTTAAACTGTGACCCCTCGTTCTGGACTTCCCCAACATCGGAAACAATCTTCCTGCATCTAGTCTGTCCAATCCCTTTAGAATTTTATACGTTTCAATAAGATCCCCCCTCAATCTTCTAAATTCCAGTGAGTATAAGCCTAGTCGATCCAGTCCTTCTTCATATGAAAGTCCTGCCATCCCAGGAATCAATCTGGTGAATCTTCTCTGTACTCCCTCTATGGCAAGAATGTCTTTCCTCAGATTAGAGGACCAAAACTGCACACAATATTCTAGGTGCGGTCTCACCAAGGCCTTGTACAACTGCAGCAGAACCTCCCTGCTCCTGTACTCAAATCCTTTTGCTATGAATGCCAACATACCATTTGCCTTTTTCACCGCCTGCTGTACCTGCATGCCCACCTTCAATGATTGGTGTACAATGACACCCAGGTCTCGTTGCATCTCGCCTTTTCCTAATCGGCCACCATTCAGATAATAATCTGTTTTCCTGTTCTTGCAACCAAAGTGGATAACCTCACATTTATCCACATTAAATTGCATCTGCCATGAATTTGCCCACTCACCTAACCTATCCAAGTCACCCTGCAACCTCTTAGCATCCTCCTCACAGTTAACACCGCCGCCCAGCTTCATATCATCCGCAAACTTGGAGATGCTGCATTTAATTCCCTCGTCTAAGTCATTAATATATATTGTAAACAACTGGGATCCCAGCACTGAGCCTTGCGGTACCCCACTAGTCACTGCCTGCCATTCTGAAAAGGTCCCGTTTACTCCCACTCTTTGCTTCCTGTCTGCCAACCAATTCTCTATCCACATTAATACCATACCCCCAATACCGTGTGCTTTAAGTTTGCACAATAATCTCTTGTGTGGGACCTTGTCAAAAGTCTTTTGAAAATCTAAATATACCACATCCACTGGCTCTCCCCATCCACTCTACTAGTTACATCTTCAAAAAATTCTATAAGATTCGTCAGACATGATTTTCCTTTCACAAATCCATGCTGACTTTGTCCGATGATTTCACCTCTTTCCAAATGTGTTGTTATCACATCTTTGATAACCGACTCTAGCATTTTCCCCACCACCGATGTCAGACTAACTGGTCTATAATTCCCCAGTTTCTCTCTCCCTCCTTTTTTAAAAAGTGGGGTTACATTAGCCACCCTCCAATCCTCAGGAACTAATCCAGAATCTAAGGAGTTATGAAAAATTATCACTAATGCATCCACTATTTCTTGGGTTACTTCCTTAAGCACTCTGGGATGCAGACCATCTGGCCCTGGGGATTTATCTGCCTTTAATCCCTTCAATTTACCTAACACCACTTCCCTACTAACATGTATTTCCCTCAGTTCCTCCATCTCACTAGACCCTCGGTCCCTTACTATTTCTGGAAGATTATTTATGTCCTCCTCAGTGAAGACAGAACGAAAGTAGTTATTCAATTGGTCTGCCATGTCTTTGTTCCCTATGATCAATTCACCTGTTTCTGACTGTAAAGGACCTACATTTGTCTTGACCAATCTTTTTTCTTTTCACATATCTAAAAGCTTTTACAGTCAGTTTTTATGTTCCCTGCCAGCTTTCTCTTATAATCTTTTTTCCCTTTCCTAATTAAGCCCTTTGTCCTCCTCTGCTGGTCTCTGAATTTCTCCCAGTCCTCAGGTGTGCCACTTTTTTTTGCTAATTTATATGTTTCTTCTTTGGACTTGATACTATCCCTAATTTCCCTTGTCAGCCACGGGTGCACTACCTTCCCTGGTTTATTCTTTTGCCAAACTGGGATGAACAATTGTTGTAGTTCATCCATGCGATCTTTAAATGCTTTCCATTGCATATCCACCGTCAACCTTGAAGTATCATTTGCCAGTCTATCTTAGCTAATTCACGTCTCATACCTTCAAAGTTACCCTTCTTTAAGTTCAGAACCTTTGTTTCTGAATTAACTATGTCACTCTCCATCTTAATGAAGAATTCCACCATATTATGGTCACTCTTACCCAAGGGCCTCGCACGACAAGATTGCTGACTAACCCTTCCTCATTGCTCAATACCCAATCTAGAATGGCCTGCTCTCTAGTTGGTTCCTTGACATGTTGGTTCAGAAAACCATCCCGCATACATTCCAAGAAATCCTCTTCCTCAGCACCCTTACCAATTTGGTTCACCCAATCTATATGTAGATTGAAGTCACCCATTACAACTACTGTTCCTTTATTGCACACATTTCTAATTTCCTGTTTAATGCCATCCCCAACCTCACTACTACTGTTAGGTGGCCTGTACACAACTCCCACCAGCGTTTTCTGCCCCTTAGTGTTATACAGCTCTACCCATATTGATTCCACATCCTCCAGGCTAATGTCCTTCCTTTCTATTGTGTTAATCTCCTCTCTAACCAGCAATGCTACCCCACCTCCTTTTCTTTCCTGTCTATCCCTCCTGAAAATTGAATATCCCTGGATGTTGAGCTCCCATCCTTGGTCACCCTGGAGCCATGTCTCTGTGATCCCAACTATATCATATTCATTAATAACTATCTGCACATTCAGTTCATCCACCTTGTTATGAATGCTCCTCGCATTGACACACAAAGCCTTCAGGCTTGTTTTTACAACACTCTTAGCCCTTATACAATTATGTTGAAAAGTGGCTCTTTTTGCTTTTTGCCCTGGATTTGCCTGCCTGCCACTTTTACTTTTCACCTTACTACTTTTTGCTTCTACCCTCATTTTACACCCCTCTGTCTCTCTGCACTTGTTCCCATACCCCTGCCACATTAGTTTAAAGCCTCCTGAACAGCAGTAGCAAACGGTTAGGACATTGGTTCCAGTCCAGCCCAGGTGCAGACCGTCCTGTTTATACCGGTCCCACCTCCCCCAGAACTGGTCCCAATACCCCAGAAATTTGAATCCCTCCCTCTTGCACCATTTTTCAAGCCACATATTCATCTGAAATATCCTCCTATTTCTACTCTGACTAGCACGTGGCACTGGTAGTAATCCAGAGATTATTACCTTTGTGGTCCTTTTTAGTTTATCTCCTAACTCCCTAAATTCACCTTGTAGGACCTCATCCTGTTTTTTACCTATATCGTTGGTACCTATGTGCACCACGACCACTGGCTGTTCACCCTCCCATTCCAGAATGTCCTGCAGCTGCTCAGAGACATCCTTGACCCTTGCACCAGGGAGGCAACATACCATCCTGGAGTCTCGTTTGCGGCCCCAGAAACACCTATCTATTCCCCTTACAATCGAATCCCCTATCACTATGGCTCTCCCACTCCTTTTCCTTCCCTCCTGTGCCACAGAGCCACCCATGGTGCAATGAACTCAGCTGCTGCTGCCTTCCCCTGATGAGACATCTCCCCCAACAGTATCCAAAACAGTATATCTGTTTAGGAGGGAGATGACCTCAGGGGACTCCTGCACTACCTGCCTACTGCTACGCTGTCTAGTGGCCACCCCTTCCCTTTCTGCCTGTGTAGCCTTTACCTGCGGTGTGGCCAACTCACTGAACGTGCTATTCACGACTTTCTCAGCATCGCGGATGCTCCAGTATGAATCCAATCGCAGCTCCAGATGCTCATTGCGGTCTGCCAGAAGCTGCAGTTGGACACACTTCCTGCACACATAGTCGTCAGGGACACTGGAAGTATCCCTGATTTCCCACATGCTGCAGGATGAACAAACCATGGGGCCGATCTCAGCTGCCATGACCTACCCAATACTTGCCTCAACTTTTGAAACTTTCTCCTTTGAAAGGAACTTACCCGGCCTTACCTCACTTGTAATGAAGGTCGTCCTCAGCCTCTTCTCAACGAAGCCTCTTGAGTCAAAGCCTCAAATCTCCACTCCTTCACTGGCCGCTCCGCTTGAGGTAACCCTCTATTTATTTGTTTGAGCTTTTCAAACTGCTTGGTCACCTGACCTCGATTGCCCAATCAGCTGCTTTCTGTTGAGTCTGAGCTATTCAAATCTATTCAAATGGTCGTACATATCACCTGAGAGCAAGATATGACAGTCAATCAAAAGAACACAGCAGCGTACACTGGATGAATTCATCTGTCAATAACTACTAGGAACTAATACATACTATTAAAATACCGTAGTAGTTTGGGTAGTGAATTCTCAAGCAACTTCCTAATGATGAAGGACAAGATGAAAATTATTCATGATTCAAGTCAAGTTGATTGTCATTTATCATGCATAATATCAAACAAGACATTGTTTCTCCAGTCCAGGGTGTAAAGCACAGTAGTACACATAACACACAATAACTTAGGAAGTAAGAAATATGCATAGGTAAACAAAGTGAAGTGCATAAGTTAAATATTGTAGGTACAGTACAAATTATCTGGTGACACTTTGCAATGCGATGGAGTTCAGAAGCCTAATGGCCTGGGGGAAGAAACCGTTTCCCATCCTGACCATTCTTGTTTTTATGCATCAGAGTCTCGTGCCTGATGGTAGAAAGTCAAAGAGGATGCTGTAGGGATGGGTGGGATCCTTGATAATACTAAGGGCCCTGTGTACACAGCACTCTTGATAAATGTCCTCGGTGGATAGAAGAGAAACCCCTATGGTCCTCTCGGCCATTCTCACAGTCCTCTGTAGGGACTTGCGGTCCAATGCTCGACTGCTCCCATACCAGATGGAAATGCAACTTGTCAGGATGCTCCCAATGGCGCAGCTGTAAAATTCAGATAAGACGGGGTGGTGGGGGAAGCCATGCCATCATGCCATCTCCTCAGGATGTGGAGGTGCTGCTGGGTACACAATGCAGCACAAAAAATGACAGCAAGATAATAATAAGAAAATACAATCAATATAAATACATAAGATAGCCTATATACATAGATTGATTGTATGTCCATAAGATGACGCTAGGCGCAGGAGTGTCTGTACATAAGGTGATTGACTGGAAATGATAAAGTAGTGGTGGTTGGGGGTGTGGAGGGGCGGGTTAGTGGGTGGAGGTGTTGATCAGCCTCACTGCTTGGAGAAAGTAACTGTTTCTGAGTCTGGTGGTCCTGGTGTGGATGCTACGTAGCCTCTTCTAGATAGTGGTGGGACAAACAGTCCTCGAGCAGGTTTGATTGAGATCCTTCATGATGTTACTGGCCCTTTTCTGGCACCTTTCTCAATATATGTTGAGGAAGGATGTACCCTTCCCATTTTTTTGAAAACAGAGGAAGATATGTTGATATCCCAGGAGGTTGTATTGTCCCAGATGTTTATAAATTCAAATCTATGCCTGATATTCTGTTGGCTGCTTTCTATAGCTTGTTTGATTGTGATTGAATCCAAAAATGTTTAATCACTTAATCCTCCGATTAACTAATAAGGAGAGTTTCAGTGAGTAAAGCTCATTTTCCCGTGTTAATGCTTTTATATAATTGTAATACAAAGCTGAACTCCACTGGTACTCTCCAATCATTATTGATTTTGCAACTCTGTTGAAATGAAATTTAGAATTTAGTTTTAACTTCTCTTTGAATTTAAGAGCTGAAAGATAATGTTGCAACTCTATAAAACCCTGGTTGGACCACATTTGGAATATTGTATTCAGTTCTGGTCACCTCATTATGGGAAGGATATGGAGGCTTTAGAGATAGTGCAGAGGAGTTTATTTTTAACTTATAGAGATACAGTGTGACATCGTCTCTTGTAGCCCTTCAAACTGTGCCACCCAATATTCCCCCGATTTAATCTGAACCTAATCATGGAACAATTTACAATGGCTAATTAACCTACCGACTGGTATGTCTTTGGACTGTGGGAGAAAGGTGGAACACCCTGAGAAAACCTACACGGTCACAGGGAGAACATATAGCCTCCTTACAGGCAGTGGTGGGAATTGAACCCAGTTCTCTCTGGAGCAAAGGAGGATGAGTGGTGATTTGGTTGGGGTGTACAAGGTGAGTTGTAAGTCACTAACTTTTTCATCTGTTGTAGGAACGATAGAAGAGAAAATTTATCAGCGACAGATTAGTAAACAAAGTTTATCTGGGGCAGTGGTCGACCTGAAAAAGAAGCGAGACCATGCTAGCTTTTCCCTGGAAGAACTAAGAAATCTTTTTGAATTGGATGAAGGCTCTGATTGTCTGACTCATGACCTCCTCTCTTGCACCTGCCTGAAAAATGGGGAACTGTCAGGTAAGTCATAGAGTCATAAAACACTACTCCACAGAAATAGGCCCTTCAGCCCATCTAGTCTGTGCCATCCCATCAACGTGCTCCTGGGCCATAGCCCTCTATCTATTCAAACTTCTCTTAAATGTAGAAATCGAACCCGTTTCCACCACTTCTGCTGTTCCCTCTGAAGTTCCCTTTAAATATACTGAGCCTTGCTGAATATTGTAAACCAGATTTTGGTTATATTTCAATAAATAGCAAACTAATTATTACATATATTGAACTCTGTCGTTGAATGAAATCAAATCAGCAAGAAGTAGGTGTCGCCAGGCTTCCAGTGCCGACATAGTATACCCACAGCTCATTAACCCTAACCTTACGTGTTTGGAATGTGGAAGAAGCACCTGCAGAAAACAGGGAGAACGTACAGACGCCTCACCGACAGCAGCAGGATTTGAACCCTGATGGCACTTCCAAAACAACAACCACACTACAAACCCCATCCCCTGTGATTTTTTAAAAAATGATGGGTTCCTGGATTAGTCATCGGGTTTAAATGACAGCTGTTTTACTGCAAACTTTGTAAAAATGCAAAATCTGCCATTTTACAGGCAATTCTTTAAACGGTGAAGAGTTCAGCCAGACATTAAATCCCCTGCCTCTACATTCTGTTATAGCTAATGACAGATTCTGAACCAGGAATTTTTATTAAAAGGGGTTGAGGGTGTGTCGTTGCCTGCCTTGTTACATACAGCACTGTACAGAGGTCTTTGGCACATGTAAAAAAAAATTCTGTAAGGCGAAGATGCTTTCAAAAATAAGGAAATAAAAAGTTTTGCTAAATGCTCTAACTAGCAGTAAACAGTAAAAAACTAATTTAAACCAATTATTTGGTGAGTCCACCCTTTGCCTTTATATCAATTCTCTTAGGTACTCCATCGTACAGTTTTATAAAAAAATTGGACAGTTGTTCCATGCATCTTGGAGAACTTGCCACAGTTCTTGTGCAGACTTTGGTTGTCTCGCTTGATTTTGCCTTTCCAGGTAATCCCAGACAGCCTCGGGGATGTTGAGGTTGATTGATTGAGATATAGTGTGGAACAGACCCTTGCCCAGCAGCCCCCAATTTAACCGTAGTCTAATCACTGGACAATTTACAATGACCAATTAACCTACCAACCGGTAGGTTACAGTGGGAGGAAACCAGAGCACCCAGAGGAAACCCACATAGTCATAGGGAGAACGTACAAACTCCTAATGATATGTTGCTCTGTGGAGGCCCAAACTATCTGAAAACATATAAAAATTCTATGGTGCCTAACAATTTTGCACAGTAGTGTATACTAAGTGGCCACTTTATTCATACTTCCTGTACCTAATGAAGTGGACACTGTGTGTATGTTCCTGGTTTTCTGCTGCTGAAGCCCATCCACTTCAAGATTCAACATGTTGTGCATTCAGAGATGCTCTTCTGTACACCACTGTTGTAACATGTGGTTATTTGAGTTACTGTCAGCTTGAACCAGTCTGGCCATTCTCCTCTGGTCTTTCTCATTGGCAAAGCGTTTGCGCTCATGGGATGTTTTTTGTTCTCACCATTCTCTGAAAACCCTAGAGACCGTTGTGCATGAAAGTCTCCAGAGATCAGCTGTTTCTGAGATACTCAAACCACCCCATCTAACACCAACAATCATTTCCATGGTCAAAGTCACTTAGATCACATTTCTTCCCCATTCTGATGTTTGGTCTGAACAACAACTGAACCTCTTGTCCATGTCTGCATGCTTTCATGCATTGGGTTGCTGCCACATGATTGGCTGATTAGGTATTTGCATTAACGAGCAGGTGTACCGAGGAAAGTGGCCACTGAGTATATGTACAGTGTGTTGCAAGCAAGAACTATTACACTTCCAAGCTTTTGTGCCTCTCAAAACTGAGTTTTTCTAGGGATTACTCAGTTTACTTATGTCGCTGGACTGATTAGTTCTTAAGACAATAGGACGTAGGAGCACATTTAGGCCATTCAGCTCATCGAGTCTGCTTTGTGTTCCATCATGACTGATGTATTATCCCTGTCAACGCCATTCTTCTGCCTTCTCCCCCCAATCTTTTGTGCCCTGATTAATCAAAAATCTATCTGCTTTAAATATGCCCAATGACTTGGCCTCCACAGCTGTTTGTGGCAAAAATTCCACAGATTCACCACCCTCTGGCTCAAGAAATTCCTCCTCATCTCTGTTCTAGCTGGACATTGCTCTATTCTGAGACTGTGCCCTCTGATCCTAGACTCTTCCACAATAGGAAACATCCCCTCCACATCCACTTTGTCCAGGCCTTTCAATATTTGATAGGTTTCAATGAGATCCTCCCCTCCCCCCATTTTTCTTAATTCCAGTGAGTACAGGCCCAGAGCCATCAAACGTCCTCATGTTAACCCTTTCATTCCCAGAATCATTCTTGTGAACCTCTCTGAACCCTCTCCAATGCCAGCACATCTTTTAAGGTGTCCCCAGGAGAAACAATGTGCCAAAGGTGGAATTGTACTCTTTGTAACCATCAGATTTATTGTGTGAAAACTTTTTCAGAATGCTGCTCTAACAGCTTTATTTCAGCTAATGTGTTTTTTTTTCCCTAGTGGCAAACACAGCAGAAAAGTACCAGAATCCTCGATCTTGTCAACTGAGCCAGAGCTCAGGAATGGTTGATTCCCAGGAGAACCCTTCCATGTCCGAACTAATGTACTGGAAACACTACTCTGGAAAAGTCCAACACATTCCAGATCCTTATCTTGAAAGCACAAAAGAAAATATAACCTTCCTGTTTCAAAACATGACAAAACCACAGACTGTGTTCAGCTGAGGAGCCAATGGAAACAAGTATACATGCCTGCACTGGAATTTCATTTCAAGTTCTACTGACTTTGTTTAGAAGTTTGGATGAATGATGTTTTGGATTATCCATGGCCTATCTGTTCTCAGGTTTGGTGTTGTTGATCAAAGTATACATAATAAATTTGAACTTTGAGCATTGAATGTTGAAGTTGGAAGCTTTCAATGGCAAGAGTAGGTTTGTTGTGATGGTGTTCATCAATGCAGGAAAAACTTCTTTTCTGTGTGTGTACCAAAATCATCCCTTAACAGGATCACTTCAAAGCATTTCTAAGATCACAGGTGTTAGAAATGACAAATTATCAGTTTGAACTGGATTATATAAAAGTTTGTCTAGTGGGTTAACCATTTAATCTGCACACAAGCTCAGAAATTAATCATATTATTTTTGTCATATTCTGACAATGATTTGAATACATTTTCCCTGCAAAGTAGTGACAATATCTAGAGATTAGTATTGACATTGGATTACAATTTCCTACCATCACACAGTACTGTGCCACAGTATTAGGCACATTAATATAACTAGGGTTCCGAAGACTTTTGCACAGCACTGTATTTGTCAACATTGAGCCAAGAGTGAGTTTGTAAATTTGGCAGGAGCACAGAAGCAAAGGACTTTGGGAATGGTGAGGGTGGTGCGCCATGAGTGGGGTGTGGGACAGGGGTCAAAGAAGGAGTGCCAGGGACAGGGGGTGGTGCAAGTGCAGACTCACCCAGCCCTGAGACACAAGACAAGGTCATTCCAAACAGATTCCAAACAATTGGTTTATTGAATAATAGGCTTAATAAAGCACTGATGGGGCCTCACTTAGAGTATTGTGAGCAGGTTTGGGCCCCTTATCTAAAAAAGGATGTGCTGACATTGGAGAGGGTTCAAAAGAGGTTCACAAAAATGATTCCAGGATTGAATGGCCTGTCATATGAAGAGCATTTGATGGCTCTGGGTCTGTACTCACTGGAATTCAGAAGAATGAGGAGTGACCTCATTGAAACCTCTTGAATGGTGAAAGGCCTTGATAGAGTGGATGTGGAGGGGATGTTTCCTATTTTGTGGGAGTCTAGGTCCAGAGGACACAGCCTCAGAATAGAGGGGCGTCCTTTTAGAACGGAGATGAGGAGGAATTTCTTCAACCAGGGAGTGGTGAATCTGTGGAATTCATTTCTACAGGCAGCTGGGAGAGGTCAAGCCTTTTAAAGACAGTGGTTGATAGATTCTTGATTGGTCAGGGCATGAAGGGATACAGGGAGAAAACAGCAGACTCAATGGGCCAAATGGTCTAATTCTGCATCTATATCTTATGGCCTTTATGGTCTTATTACAGAACATCTCTCTGGTGCTTCTCGCTCCCTCCCCACCCCTTTCCTCTCTTCCCAAGCATGAATCAGATTTATCATCACTCACATACATCATGAAATCTGTTTATTGTTAGCGGCAGCAGTACAGTGCAATTCATAAAATTACTACAGTACAGTACAAAGGTCTCAGGCTCCCTAGTGATATATATGTGCCCAAGACTTCTGCATAGTACTGTACATGCTGAGATTATGTAAAGATTTCTGTATATTTTGATAGCCTATTGGCATCTTTCCCTTGTGGAATCTGCTTTGAATGACTGCACAACAACTAAGTGAAATATTTGGCATCAGAACAGGGTCAGAGTGTAGTGACCAATCAGTTTCCCCATCGAGCCTGGTGGTCACATTGTTTTCATGACTTGCGTTGTTTCATGCGACTGAGTTGCAGTTTGCAGAATCGCTTTTTAAACAGACGTTAAACAACTTTCTCAGTGTAAGATACCCTGTTGAATGTTCATCGTGTAGCTGAAGAACCATCTGCATTTCCATGACTGGTATATCAGTGTAAATAGATATCCTATGTTCCAATAGGATTGAAATAGTTTTCGTTTAAAATCCGGAGATATGCTAGAGTCAGAGTCACTGACATACACTCAGTGGTCGCTTTATTAAGTACTTCCTGTACCATGGGCCGGCACAACAGCGTAGTGGTTTACAGTGCCAGCCACCCAGACTCAATTCCCACTGCTGTCTGTAAGGAATTTGTACGTTCTCCTCATGACCATGTGGGTTTCCTCCGAGTGCTCGGGTTTCCTCCCACATTCCAAAGACATACTGGTTGGTCATTGTAAATTGTGATTAGGCTAACGTTAATTCGGGGGTTGCTGGGCGGTGTAATTTGAAGGGTATCTCAATAAAATAAATAAATAATAGTGGCTACTGAGGGTATGCTCATGGTCTTCTGCTGCTGTAGCACATCCACTCCTAGTTTTGACATGTTGTGCATTCAGAGATGCTCTTCTGCACACCACTGTGGTTATTTGAGTTACTGTAATCTTCCTATCAGCTCGAGGCAGTCTGGTCATTCTCCTCTGACCTCTCCCATTAACAAGGCGACTTCACACAGAGAACTGCTGCTCACTGGATTTTTTTTTTGTTTTTTGCAGCATTTTTTGTACGCTCTAGATATTGTTGTTCATGAAATTCCCAGCAGTTTCTGAGATACTCAAACCACCCCATCTGGCACCAACAATCATGTTGTGGTCAAAGTCACTTAGATCACATTTCTACTCTATTTTGATGTTTGGTATGAACAACAACTGAACCTCTTGACCATGTCTGCATACTTCTGTGCACTGAGTTGCTGTCACATGATTAGCTGATTAGATATTTAGCACTAACGAGCAGGTGTATCTAATAAAGTGGCCTCTGAGTGCATTTCATGAAATTAGTTTTTTGTGGCAACAATACATTAAAAATTGACTACACGTTACCATGAGGAATATAAAAATACCATGTATGTATGCCTAGGTGCATTGAAAAAATACTTGCAGCAGCATCAGAGGCAGAGAACATCAGATATGCAGCATTCACAAGAAAAACATAAATTATGCACAATTTTTTTTACAAGTGAAGACCACAAATAGAACAAAAAAATACAAAGTCCACTTTTCTTCAAAGTGAACAGAGTGGTCACAGTGTTGCTGAACTGTAGTGATTAGGGTTGTGCAGCTTGCTTGAAGAACCAAATAGTTGAAGTAGCTGTTTCTAACCTGGTGGTGTGGAGATTATCCCATTACCTACAGCATAGCCTCCCAGACTATGACAACCTTAAGTCTATGGCTCGCCCACTGGTGATCGAATCCAAAAAAGAGAAGCATCCTTACTGTATCTACTCTGTCAAACCCCCTCGGGGTCATGGAGACGTAAGAGGCCGCAGATTATAAACTTCAAAGGTTCCTAATGGAGGTTCTTGGCTGTTTATTAATTTCTATAGATGCTTCCTGACCTGCTGAGTTCTTCCAGCATTTTGAACGTGTTGCTCAAGAGACTGCAGACTGCAGGTCGAATCAGGTTTAGTATCGCAACAATATATCCTGAAATTTGTTGTTTTGTGGCAAAAGTACATTGCTATGCTCAATTAAAAAAAAGTTCCAAGTTAGCATATTAAATGGCAAAAAAGTACAACCTTGGCTGACAAGGGAAGTCAAAGCTAATGTAAAAGCAAAAGAAAGGGCATACAACAAAGTAAAAATTACTGGGAAGACAGGATTGGAATGCTTTTAAAACCCTACAGAGTGCAACTAAATGAATCATTCAGAGGGAAAAATGAAATATGGATGCAAACCAGCAAACGTTATCAAAGTGGATAGAAAAACTTCTTCAAATGGTAAAAAATAAAAAAAAATGATAGTGGATACAGGACTGCTAGAAAATGAGACTGGAGAATTAATAGCAGGGGCCAAGGAGATGGCAGATGAACTAAATCAGTATTTTGCATCAGTCTTCACTGTGGAAGACACTAACATTGTGCCAGATGTTGAAGGGTGTGAAGGAAGAGAAGGGAGTGCATTTACTATTACAAGAGAGAAGGTGCTCAAAAAGCTGAAAGACCTAAGGGTACATAAGTCACCCGGGCTAGATGAACTACACCCTGGGGTTGTCATGGTCCAGTCCGTAAAATCCGCATTCTGGTTCGCGGTCCGGTCCATGTTCCTTATTCCAGGTTTTCTGGTTTTCCCCAGTTTCTGTTGAGGCAGCTGATTCTCGTTTGGGCTGACTTCATAAATAGCTTCTTGATTCAGCCTCTGGCTGCTGGATTGTTCCTGTCCAAACCCCTTGTCTGTATCCCTTCCCTTCACCTTCCTTCTGGGAGCCTTGCTTCGCCTCACCTCACCTGGAGCTTTGCCTTGTCTCGCCTATAACCCTTGCCTTCATTGCTGTCAAGTTCAACCACCGGAGCAAGATAAGGAACTGTCTGGGTCCACGCCTTCGCTAGGTAGGTCCGGCCGTCTGCCGCTACCTCGTGTTGGGAACCATCTTGTCATATTCTGCATTCTGTGTAATGAGTCCCGGCCCTATGTCCTGTACCCAAGGAGGGGTCCTGGCTCTGTGTTCTGTGTAATGAGTTCTGGCCCTACGTCCTGTACCCAAGGAGGGGCCCCGACTCTGTGTTCCATGTTCATGTCTCTTCCTCGACCAAGGCTCTGCATTCCTGTCTCTGCCTCGACCAAGTCAAGGCTTTGGGGTCTTGTCCAGTCCTAGCCACGTCCTAGCACCTTGTCCTGTCCAAGCCACGGTTTTGTGTTCTCGTCTTGTCCGTGTGCCTTGCCCAGCCTAGTGCTGGGATTCCCTCATCCTTTGCTGGGGTTCCCTTGTCCTGTCCAGGAGTCTCTTGTCTAGTCCTGTTGCCTCTCCTCATCCTGTAGCCATGTCTTGTCCTCGCCTGGTTCCGGGGTCCAAGCCTGAGTCAAAATCCAGGTTCTGGGTCCTTGTCCAGTGTCTGGCTCGGAGTCCTAGCCTAGGCTCCTAGTTCCCAGTTCCACGTCCTGGTTCCACTATCCTAGTCAAGTCCTGGCCCAGGCCTGGAATCCTTGTCTCGTCCTGGGCCTGTATCATGTCCAACGTCCTTTCTTCCCCACTTTCCTTGCTTCCTTCTCACGCCTTGTCCTGTTCCTGGTAGTTCAGTGTCTGTGTCTTGCATTTGGGTCCGCTCCCAATGCCCTGCCTATGACAGGGGTTCTGAAAGAGGTAGCATTAAAGATTGTGGTGGTATTAGAAATGATCTTTCAAAAATCATTGGACTCTGGCATGGTGCCAGAGAACTGGAAAATTGCAAATGTCACTCCACTCTTTAAGAAAGGAGGAAGGCAGCAGAAAGAAAATTATAGATCAGTTAGCCTGACCTCAGTGGTTGGGAAGATGTTAGAACCAATTGTTAAGGATGAGGTGATGGAGTACTTAGTGACACAGGACAAGATAGTACAAAGTCAGCATTGTTTCCTGAAGGGAAAATCTTGCCTGACCAACCAGTTGGTATTCTTTGAGGAGATAAAGGGGATGCAGTGGATGTTGTATATTTGAACTTTAAGAAGGCTTTTGACAAGGTGCCACACATGAGGCTGCTTACCAAGTTAAGAGCCCATGGTATTACAGGAAAGTTACTGGCATGGTTGGAGCATTAGCTGATTGGTAGGAGGCAGTGAGTGGGAATAAAAGGATCCTTTCCTTGTTGGCTGTCAGTGACTAGTGATGCTTCACAGGGGTCAGTGTTGGGACTGCTTCTTTTTATGTTGTACATCAATGATTTAGATGATGGAATAGAGTCCGGCCCTGTGGCTCAGAAGGGTAGGGAAAGGAAGAGGATGGCAGTAGTGATAGGAGACTCTATAGTTAGGGAGTCAGACAGGTGATTCTGTGGACGCAGGAAAGAAGCACAAATGGTAGTTTGCCTCCCAGGTGCCAGGGTCCAGGACGTTTCTGAGGCATCCACGATATCCTGAAGTGGGAAGGAAAATAGCCAAAGCTCGCGGTACATATTGGTACCAACGACATAGGTAGGAAAAGGGAGGAGGTCCTGAAAGCAGACTACAGGGAGTTAGGAAAGAAGTTGAGAAGCAGGACCTCAAAGGTAGTCATCTCGGGATTACTGCCTGTGCCACGTGATAGTGAGTATAGGAATAGAATGAGGTGGAGGATAAGTGCCTGACCGAGGGATTGGTGCAGGGGGCAGGGATTCAGATTTCTGGATCATTGGGACCTCTTCTGGGGCAGGTGTGACCTGTACAAAAAGGACGGGTTGCACATGAATCTGAGGGAGACCAATATCCTGGCAGGAAGGTTTTCAAAGGCTATTGGGGAGAGTTTAAACTAGAATTGCTGGGGGGTGGGAACCAAACTGAAGTGACGGAGGAAAGGGAGGTTGGCTCACAAATAGAGAAAGCTTGGAGACAGTGCGAAAGGAAGGATAGGCAGGTGATAGAGAAGAGACACACTCAGACTGATGGTTTGAATGTGTCTATTTAATATGAGGTGTATAATGAATAAAGTGGATGAGCATTGAGCGTGGACCAGCACTTGGAGCTATGTTGTGGCCATCACAGAGACTCAGATGGTTCAGGGGCAGGAATGGCTACTTCAAGTGCCAGGCTTTAGATGTTTCAGAAAAGACAGGGAGGGAGGCAAAAGAGGTGGGGGTGTGGCACTGTTGATCAGAGAGAGTGTCACGGCTGCAGAAAAGGAGGAAGTCATGGAAGGGTTGTCTATGGAGTCTCTGTGGGTGGAAGTTAGGAATAGGAAGGGGTCAATAACTCTACTGGGTATTTTTTATAGACCACCCAATCGTAACAGGGACATCAAGGAGCAGATAGGGAGATACATTCTAGAAAGGAGTAATAATAACAGGGTTGTTGTGGTGAGGGATTTTAATTTCCCAAATATTGAATAGCATTTCCCTAGAGTGAGGGGTTTAGATGGGGTGGAGTTTGTTAGGTGTGTTCAGGAATGTTTCCTGACACAATATGTAAATAAGCCTACAAGAGGAGAGGCTGTACTTGATCTGGTATTGAGAAATGAACCTGGTCAGATGTCGGGTCTCTTAGTGGGAGAGCATTTTGGAGATAGTGATCACAATTCTATCTCCTTTACCAAAGCATTGGACAGGGATAGGAACAGACAAGTTAGGGAAATGTTTAATTGGAGTAAGGGGAAATATGAGGCTATCAGGCAGGAATTCAGAAGGATAAATTGGAAACAGATGTTCTCAGGGAAACGTATGGAAGAAATGTGGCAAATGTTCAGGGGATATTTGCATGAGGTTCTGCGTAGATATGTTCCAATGAGACAGGGAAAGGATGGTAGGGTACAGGAAACGTGGTATACAAAGGCTGTTGTAAATCAAGTCAAGAAGAAAAGAAGAGCTTACAAAAGCTACAAAACACAAGGTAATGATAGAGATCTAGAAGATTACAAGGCTAGTAGGAAGGAGCTTAAGTGGTTCCGGAGGTTTGGAGGGTTGAGGATGTTGTTCCCTTATTCAAGAAAAGGAGTAGAGATAGCCCAGGAAATTATAGACCAGTGAGTCTTCAGTGGTTGGTAAGTTGATGGAGAAGATCCTGAGAGGCAGGAATTATGAACATTTGGACGGGCATAATATGATTAGGAATAGGAATAGTCAGCATGGCTTTGTCAAGGGCAGGTCGTGCCTTGCAAGCCTGATTGAATGTTTTGAGGATGTGACTAAACACATTGATGATGGAAGAGCTGCAGATGTAGTGTTTATGGATTTCAGCAAGGCATTTGATAAGGTACCCCATGCAAGTCTTATTGAGAAAATACGGAGGCATGGGATCCAAGGGGACATTGCTCTGTGAATCCAGAACTGGCTTGCTCACAGAAGGCAAAGAGTGGTTGTAGATGGGTCACATTCTGCATGGAGGTCGGAGACCAGTGGTGTGATTCAGGGATCTGTTCTGGGACCCCTACTCTTTGTGATTTTTATAAATGACCTGCATGAGGAAGTGGAGGGATAGGTTAGTAAATTTGCTGATGACACATAGGTTGGGGGGGTGTTGTGGATAGTGTGTAGGGCTGTCAGAGGTTACAGCAGGACATTGATAGGATGCAAAACTGGGCTGAGAAGTGGCAGATGGAGTTCAACCCAGATAAGTGTGAGGTGGTTCATTTTGGTAGGTCAAATATGATGGCAGAATATAGTATTAATGGTAAAACTCTTGGCAGTGTGGAGGATAAGAGGGATCTTGGGATCCGAGTCCATAGGGCGCTCAAAGCTGCTGTGCAGGTTGACTCTGTGGTTAAGAAGGCATACAGTGCATTGGCCTTCATCAATCGTGGGATTGAGTTTAAGAGCCAAGAGGTAATGTTGCAGCTATATAGGACCCTGGTCAAACCCCACTTGGAGTACTGTGCTCAGTTCTGGTCGCCTCACTACAGGAAGGACTTGGGAACCATAGAAAAGTTGCAGAGGAGATTTACAAGGATGTTGCCTGGATTGGGGAGCATGCCTTATGAGAATAGGTTGAGCGACCTCGGCCTTTTCTCCTTGGAGCAACGGGGGATGAGAGGTGACCTGATAGAGGTGTATTAGATAATGAGAGGCATTGATTGTGTGGATAGTCAGAGGCTTTTCCCCAGGGCTGAAATGGCTAGCACGAGAGGGCACAGTTTTAAGGTGCTTGGAAGTAGGTACAGAGGAAATGTTAGGGGTAAGTTTTTTACGTAGAGAGTGGTGAGTGCATGGAATGGGCTGCCGGTGAGAGTGGTGGAGGTGGGCACAATAGGGTCTTTTAAGAGACTCCTGGATAGGTACATGCAGCTTAGAAAAATAGAGGGCACAGCATTGTGGGCTGAAAGGCTTGTATTGTGCTGTAGGTTTTCTATGTTTCTAGATGACTTTGTTACCAAGTTTGCAGAAGATATGAAGATTGGTGGAGGGGCAGGTAGTGTGGAGGAAACAGGTAGGCTGCAAAAGGCTTAGACAGAATAGGAAAGTGGGGAAGAGAGTGGCAAGTGAAATACAACGTTAGAAAATGTATGGTCATGCACTTTGGTAGTAGAAATAAATGTGCAGACTATTTTTTAAGTGGGGAAAAATCCACAAATCTGAGATGCAAAGGGACTTGGGAGTCCTATTGCAGAATACCCTCAAGGTTAACTTGCAGGTTGATTTGGTGGTGAGGAAGGGAAATGCCATGTTATCATTCATTTCAAGAGGTCAAGAATACAAGAGCAAGGATGTGATGCTGAGGCTTTATAAGGCACTGGTGAGGCCTCACCTTGAGTATTGTGAACAGTTCTGGGCTCCTTATCTTAGAAAAGATGTGCTGGCATTGGAGACCGTCCAGAGGAGGTTCACAAGGATGATTCCAGGAATGAAAGGGTTATCATATGAAAAATGTTTGATAGCTCTGGGTCTGTACTCGTTGGTATTTAGAAGGATGTGTGGGGGGGGGGGGGCATTTCATTGAAACCTTTCGTATGTTGAAAAGCCTAGACAGCGTAGATGTGGAAAGGATGTTTCCCATGGTGGGGGAGTCTAGGACAAAAGGGCACAGCCTCAGGATAGAGGGGTGTCCATTTAAAACAGAGATGCTGAGAAATTCCTTTAGCCAGAGGGTGGTGAGTTTGTTTATCACTGGCAGTTGTGGAGGCCAGGTCGTTGGGTGTATTTAAGGCAGAGATTGACCATTTGTTGATTGGACACAACATCAAAGGTTAAAGGGAAGTGGAGCTGAGGAGGGAAAAAGGGATTGATGGGCCAAATGGCCTAATTCTGCTCCTATGTCATATGGTTTTATCTAAGTACATATAAATCATCATATTCAACTCTAAGATACATTTTCTTGCCAGCATACTCAATTAATCTATAGAATCAATGAAAGACCAAAAAAAAACTATAAACTAAAAATCTATATATTGAATTGAATTGACTTTATTTCTTAAATCTTAATAATGTAAAAAATCTTTACATTATGTGCTCGTCTAAATGTGCAATTTATAGTAATTTATAATAAATAAAGTACAACAGGACAATCAATATAATATTGAAATACAGTTGTGTCAGCATGAATTAATCAGTCTGATGGCCTGGTGGAAGAAGCTGTCCCCGGAGCCTGTTGGTCCTGGCTTTTATGCTGCGGTACCATTTATGCTACCGAATGGTAGCAGCTGGAACAGTTTGTGGTTGGGGTGACTCGGGTCCCCAATGATCCTTCGGGCCCTTTTTACACACCTGTCACTGTAAATGTCCTGAATAGTGGGAAGTTCACATCTACAGATGCTCTGGGCTGTCCGCAGCACTCTCTGCAGAGTCCCAGATTGAGTGAAGTACAATTTCCATACCAGGTAGTGATGCAGCCAGTCAGGATGCTCTCAATTGTGCCCCTGTAGAAAGTTCTTAGGATGTGGGGGCCCACACCAAACTCCTTCAACCGTCTGAGGTGAAAGAGGCGCTGTTGCCGTCTTCACCACACAGCCGGTGTGTGCAGGCCACGAGATCCTCGGTGATGTGTATGCCGAGGAATTTAAAGCTGTTCACCCTCTCATTCCCAGAACCATTGATGTCAATAGGGGTTAGCTTATCTCCATTCCTCTTGTAGTCCTGTAATTATATATAATTAAACTAGTGCAAAGTGAGCCAAAATAGTGTGGTGGTGTAAATGCGTTCTTTGTCCATTCAGAAATCTGATGGCAGTAGGAAAGAGCTGCTGTTTATAAAGGGTCTCGGTCCTAAATGTCCTCTGTTTATTCATTTCCATAGCTGCTGCCTGACCTGCCGAGTTCCTCCAGCATTTTGTCTGTGTTGCTCTGGATTTCCAGAAACTCCCGGGTTTAAGCTGATCCTAAAACATTGTATGCTGGCTCTTCAGTTCCTGAAACAATCCGCTCAGAATAACTGTTAACGGGATGCCTCGGGGTCCTTTCTCGTGCGTGCTGGCGTTTCTCAGCTTGTTTATTTATAACGTTGAGCTATCCGTTCTGAATAATTGGTTCAGAAGTGAACGTCTCAAGCTCTGTTATCACCGGAGAAACGTTCTGCTTCAGAACTTGTCACTGTCAGCTTTCGCCTGTAAATCTGGGAACTTGGGGAAGATTTGTACTCGATGTGCCGTCTATCTCATTCCGCTGGGCGACCGTTCCGATACCTCGCGGGAGAGGGTGGTGCGGGTTGGTTGCTTTTTTTTTCAGGAGGACGGTAGTTTTAGAATAGAGAAAAGCTTATCGGCCAAGGTGCAACTGGGCGGCGGGGTAGGTACAGAAAGATTCCTCCCGGGACTGAACGAGAACTTGGGACAAGCGGAGATGTGCCCGCAAAGAATTCGCAGCTGAACGGTTTCAGTGGAGAACTGCGGCGTTCTCTGGGTTAAGGTTCTTGAAAATCTACGTTCAATCTGCTCTCCAACCTCTGGCTCTCAGTGGAATTGTCTAAATTTGAGAATAAATTAGGACGTAAGGTATCCATACCCGAGACTTCTTCCCCTGGGCGCAAAGAGGAGATAACTTCACACAACCACATTTGCCCCAACACTGAACCGTTCCCACAACCTCTGGACTCACTTTCAAGGACTCTTCGTGTTCTCGATATTTATTGCTCATTTATTATTATTATTATTATTATTATTATTAATAGTAGTAGTATCTCGTTTTTTCAATGTTTGTATTTACACAGTTCGCTGTCTGAAGGCACAGATTTAAGGTGCTTGGAAGTAGGTACAGAGGGGATGTCAGGGGTAAGTTTTTTACGCAGAGAGTGGTGAGTGCGTGGAATGGGCTGCCGGCGACGGTGGTGGAGGTGGATACGATAGGGTCTTTTAAGAGGCTCCTGGATAGGTACATGGAGCTCAGAAAAATAGAGGGCTATGGGTAACCCGAGGTAATTTCTAAAGTACATGTTCGGCACAGCATTGTGGGCCGAAGGGCCTATATTGCGCTGTAGGTTTTCTATGTTTCTATGGCTTTTGTACATTGGTTGTTTGTCGGTCTTGTTGAGTGCGGTCTTTCATCGAATCTCTCGCGTTTCTTTGTATTTTCTTTGAATACCCACAAGAAAACCAATCTCAGGGTGGTAGATGGTGACATATGTACTTTGATAATAAATTTACTTTGAACTTTTACGAAATGGCTAATGCCAGGGGCCGTAATTTTCAGGTGAAGTAAGGTGCAGGGATGTCAGAGTCAGGTTTTTTTAACACAGTGCTGACTGCGTGGAACTCCCTGCAAGGGATGGTGGTGAACGCAGATACGTGAGGAACATTTAAGAAACATGGACACGGGATGGCAGAAAAATTGAGGTTTATGCAAGAGGGGTTGATCTTAGAGTAGGTTAAAAGAGGTCGGCACAACATTATGGGTCGAAGGGCCTGTACTGTGCTGTAATGGTCTGTATGTTTCGTCGAGGTTAGTTTATGAGCCACTTGCACCGTTATTCAAGATTATTTAATGTCATTTCCTGTACACAACTGTACAGGAGAATGAAATAATTGTTACTCCAGACCCGAGGCAGCACAAAAATCACAATAAGATAAAAAACACAATAAATACGAGATAGCTTATATACAAAGATTGTATGCCCATACAGTGATGTCTGTACATAGGGGGACTGACAGGAAATTATCAGTGGTGATTGGGAGTGTGGAGGGGTGGGTGAGTGGGTGGAGGAGTTGATCAGCCTTACTGCCTCGTACAGTGACAGGAACTTTTAAGTTTCCCGTGTTTAATTTCTGACGTTGGAGTGGAGTAGCAGAGGGGGAGGGGGAGTGCAGAGGAGATTTGTGGTGGAAGCTGTCAGGGGAGTTTTTAGTTTAGTGACATCACGGAAAAGCTCTGTTCTGGTCAGATCTGCTTAATATAAAGCAGAGGAGAGATCAGAGCGAATTAGAACCGGAGCGACAGCAATCCCACTGAGGATTAGACATAAATCAGAAAACCCAGGCAGCCTCGGATCGAAACAAACCAGAACGCCGGAGCGCACGGGAGAAGGTGGCGGGGTAAGGTACTTCAGCAACAAACGGTTCCTCAGTGCGCCGCGGATGTTAGTATAATAGAAAGAACATCGTGGAACTTAAGCAGCGGGAATTGTGAAATCACTTCGCGCCGTAAAAAAAAATTACAAATATCGTTTCCACAAGAGGTGGTGCAGATGCTAGAAATCTAGAGTAACACACACAAAATACTGGAGGAACTCAGCAGGTCAGGAAGCATCTATGGAAATGAATAAACATCAGCAAGAGTTTCAGCGCCAAACATCGACCGTTTATTCCTCTCCATAGATGCTGCCCGACCTGCTGAGTTCCTCCAGCATTTTGTGTGTGTTGTTCTGGATTTCCAGCATCTGTAGAATCTCTTGCGCTTATCGTTTAATAGGTTGTTTTTCAGCGTATAGATTCTATTGTATTTCTATATTTTCCTATAAATGTTCGCAAAAAAATTAATCTTAAGGTAGTATATGGTAGCATACTATATATGTCTGGTTACTAAATCTACCTTAACGGTACTTTGAACCCCGCTCCGCCCCCCACCTCTTCAGTTTCTGTTACAGTCACCTTATGTACAGACATTCCTGTGCCTAGCGTCACTTTATGGACATACAATCAATCTATGTATATAAGCGATCTTATGTATTTATATTTATTGTGTTTTATCATTTTCTTTATTTTATTGCGTTTTTTGTGCATCGAATCCGAAGTAACAATCATTTCATCCTCCTTTACACTTGTGTACTGGAATTGACATTAAACAATATTGAATCTTAATAGACAATGCACAAAAATTGCCGATGTGTTTGTGCCTTTACAATATCATTACTGTAAAGGAATCGGTTGGTTTGCAAAGTGAGGAAAGAGCTTTTTACAGTTCCATCCTCAAATGCTTTATTGGAGGGCGCATTTGCGAAGAGCCTTTCGGACCCCCGAATTGCTTCTCTGAAACATTTCACCAAAGAGTTGAGAAAGTTTGGTAAAACTTGCAGCGGGTGAAGCACGTTATCCTTGGAGTTGTGACGCAGATCGGAAAACAGTTCCATCTGCGTTCTGTTTATTACTGATGAACGAAGCCTCGGTTATCCGAGCTGTTTCTGACTTGTTCGCTCTAATCTACACCGTCAGCTGCGCTATTCTAACACTCACTTTCAGAACTATACAGCTCGCCTTGTTTGTATGTATGTATTTATGTGTTTGTTTATTTATTTATTTATTTATGCATGTGTGTTTATTTATTTATTTATTTATTTGTTTATTTTTATTTATTTACTATTTGCACAACTTGTTTCCTTTTCCTCATTGGTTGTTCGCCGGTTTGTTATAGAACATTAGAGCCCTTTGGCCCACCATGTTGTGCCTACCATTTGACCAGCTGTAAGATCAGTCTAACCCTTACCTCCTACATGACATCCATTTTCCCATGTGCCTATCGAAGCGTTTCTTAAATGTCCCTGATAATTCTGCCTCCGTCACCAGCCCCGGCAGGGCGTTCCACACACCCACCACTCTGTGTGTAAAGAGCTTACCTCGGACATCCCCCTGAACTTTCCTCCAATCACTTTAAACTGATGCTCCCTTGTATCAACCATTTCCAACCTGGGAAAAAGTCTCTGCCTGTCCACCTGATCTGTACCTCTTACCATCTTGTACATCTCTATCAAGTCAATAGACGATAGACAATAGACAGTAGGTGCAGGAGTAGGCCATTCGGCCCTTCTAGCCAGCACCACCATTCACTGTGATCATGGCTGATCATACACAATCAGTACCCCGTTCCTGCCCTCTCCCCATATCCCTTGACCCCGCTATCTATAAGAGCTCTATCTAACTCTCTCTTGAATGCATCCAGAGACTTGGCCTCCACTGCCTTCTGGGGCAGAGCATTCCACATATCCACCACTCTCTGGGTGAAAAAGTTTTTCCGCATCTCTGTTCTAAATGGCCTACCCCTTATTCTTAAACTGTGGCCTCTAGTTCTGGACTCACCCATCAGCAGGAACATGCTTCCTGCCTCCAGCGTGTCTAATCCCTTAATAATCTTATATGTTTCAATCAGATCCCCTCTCATCCTTCTAAATTCCAGTGTATACAAGCCCAGTCGCTCCAATCTTTCAACATATGACAGTCCCACCATTCCAGGAATTAACCTTGTGAACCTATGCTGCACTCTCTCAATAGCAAGAATGTCCTTCCTCAAATTTGGAGACCAAAACTGCACACAATACTCCAGGTGGGGTCTCACCAGGGCCCTGTACAGCTGCAGAAGGACCTCTTTACTCCTATACTCAATTCCTCTTGTTATAAAGGCCAGCATGCCATTAGCTTTCTTCACTGCCTGTTGTACCTGCATGCTTGCTTTCATTGACTGATGTACAAGAACACCTAGATCTCGTTGTACTTCCCCTTTTCCTAACTTGACTCCATTTAGATAGTAATCTGCCTTCCTGTTCTTGCCACCAAAGTGGATAACCTCACATTTATCCACATTAAACTGCATCTGCCATACATTTGCCCACTCACCCAACCTGTCCAAGTCACCCTGCATTCTCATAACATCCACCTGACTTTTCACACTGCCACCCAGCTATGTGTCATCAGCAAATTTGCTAATGTTACTTTTAATCCCTTCATCTAAATCATTAATTTATATTGTAAACAGCTGCGGTCCCAGCACCGAACCTTGCGGTACCCCACTGGTCACAGCCTGCCATTCCAAAAGGGACCCGTTAATCACTACTCTTTGTTTCCTGTCAGCCAGCCAATTTTCAATCCATGTCAGTACTCTGCCCCCAATACCATGTGCCCTAATTTTGCCCACAAATCTCCTACGTGGGACTTTATCAAAAGCTTTCTGGAAGTCCAGGTACACTACATCCACTGGCTCTCCCTTGTCCATTTTCATAGTTACATCCTCAAAAAACTCCAGAAGATTAGTCAAGCATGATTTTCCCTTCATAAATCCATGCTGACTTGGACTGATCCTTCTACTGCTATCCAACTGTGTCGTAATTTCCTCTTTTATAATTGACTCCAGCATCTTTCCCACCACTGACATCAGGCTAACCGGTCTATAATTCCCTGTTTTCTCTCTCCCTCCTTTCTTGAAAAGTGGGACAACATTAGCCACCCTCCAATCAGCAGGAACTGTTCCTGAATCTATAGAACATTGGAAAATGATTACCAATGCATCCATGATTTCTAGAGCCACCTCTTTAAATACCCTGGGATGCAGACCATCAGGTCCCGGGGACTTATCAGCCTTCAGACTCAACAGTCTATCCAAAACCGTTTCTTGCCTAATATAAATTTCCTTCAGTTCATCCTTTACCCTAGTTCCTTTGGCCACTATTATATCTGGGAGATTGTATGTGTCTTCCCTAGTGAAGACAGATCCAAAGTACCTGTTCAACTCATCTGCCATTTCCTTGTTCCCCATAATAAATTCACCCGTTTCTGTCTTCAATGGCCCAATTTTGGTCTTAACTATTTTTTTGCTATTCACATATCTAAAGAAGCTTTTACTATCTTCCTTTATATTCTTGGCTAGTTTACCTTTGTACCTCATTTTTTCTTGGCGTATTGCCTTTTTTGTTATCTTCTGTTGCTCTTTAAAGCTTCCCAGTCCTCCGGTTTCCTGCTCATCTTTGCTATGTTATACTTCTCTTTTATTTTTATACTGCCCTTTACTTCCCTCATCAGCCCTGGCCGCCCCTTACTCCCCTTAGGATCTTTCTTCCTCTTTGGAATGAACCGATCCTGCACCTTCTGCATTATTCCCAGAAATACCTGCCATTTTTGTTCCACTGTCTTCCCTGCTAGGGTATTGTTCCATTGAACTTTGGCCAGCTCCTCCCTCATAGCTCCATAGTTCCCTTTGTTCAACTGTAATACTGACACATCCGATTTTCCCTTCTCCTTCTCAAATTGTAGGTTAAAACATATCATATTATGGTCACTGCCTCCTAATGGTTCCTTTACCTCGAGGTCCCTGATCAAATCTGGTTCATTGCACAACACTAAATCTAGAATTGCCTTCTCCCTGGTAGGCTCCAGTACAAGCTGTTCTAAGAATCCATCTCGGAGGCACTCCACAAACTCCCTTTCTTGGGGTCCAGTACCATTCTGATTCTCCCAGTCTACCTGCATGTTGAAATCCCCCATGACAACTGTATCATTACCTTTGCGACATGTCAATTTTAACTCTTCATTCAACGTACACCCTACATCCAGACTGCTGTTTGGGGGCCTGTAGATAACACCCATTAGGGTCTTTCTACCCTTAGAATCTTTCAGTTCTATCCATACTGACTCTACATCCCCAGATTCTATGTCCCCCCTCGCAAGGGACTGAATATCATTCCTCACAAACAGAGCCACCCCACCCCCTCTGCCAGTCAGTCTGTCCTTTCGATAAGATGTATATCCTTGAATATTCATTTCCCAGGCCCTGTCCGCTTGAAGCCATGTCTCAGTTATTCCCACAACATTGTAGTTGCCAATTTCCAACTGAGCCTCAAGCTCATCTACTTTATTCCTTATACTTCGTGCATTCATATATAATACTTTTAATTTGGTACTCCCCTCTCCTTTCATATCAATTCCTATTTCACTTGGCCATACTGTATGATCTCTTCTTGAGCTTTCTACTCCATTGATTCTGTTGTCCTTTTTAACTTTTCTTATTTTCACTTTCCCTTTAACTCCATCCTTATATTTCCAGTTCATCCCCTCCCCACCACTACTTAGTTTAAACACATCCGTGTTGCAGTGGCAAACCTGTCTGCCAGAATACTGGTCCCCCGCCTATTAAGGTGCAACCCGTCCCTTTTGTACAATTCATCCCTACCCCAAAACAGATCCCAGTGGTCCAAGAATGTAAATCCTTGCTTCCTGCACCAGTTCCTCAGCCACACATTCAGATCCATTATCTCCCTGTTCCTGCCCTCTCCAGCACGAGGAACTGGAAGCAAACCAGAGATAACCACCCTGGAACTCCTGCTTTTCAGCCTTCTTCCGAGTTCTCTGAAGTCCCGCTGCAGAATGTCCTTCCTCTTCTTCCCGATGTCATTTGTGCCGACATGCACTACCACTTCTGGCTGTTCACCTTCACCCTTGAGGATTCCCTGAAATCGGTCCGTGATGTCCTGGATCCTAGCACCAGGGAGGCAACACACCATCCTTAAATCTCGCCTGTTGCCGCAGAAACCCCTTTCCGTACCTCTTACTATGGAGTCCCCTACTACCACGGCTCTTCCTGATGTCTGACTCCTCGGCTCTGCTTCTGCACCAATTTTCGGCTCGGAGACCTGTCCGCCTCTCAGACTGATATTATCTTCTGTCCTGACAGCTTCCAAGAAGGTGAACCTATTTACGAGAGGTACATCCCCTGGGGTCTCCTGTACTTCAAGCATCCTTTCCTTCCTCATCATCACCCCCTTTCTCTCTTCCGGTATCCTCGGTGTAACGACCTCACTGTAGGTCCTCTCCAGAAAACCCTCGTTCTTGGACACTTCTCATCCTCCTTCTCTCCAAAGAGAAAAAAAACCCCTACATATAGCTTTTCGTAAATTCTGTTGTATATCTTTATTTTATTGTAAATGCTTGCAGGAAAATGAATCTCAGGTTTGGGTGTGGTGACATATACATACTTTGATAATAAATTTACTAACACGGGGATTCTATTTGTTTGCAGGGTTGGTAAATCATGACACTAAACCATGCTAGACGGCGCGGTAGCCTGCCCCTGAGGCCTGCGCCCGCTCACCAGCGCTGGAGTATTCCTGCGGACAGCCGGCAGCTGTGGAGAGAGAGCGCATACATGGTCCGCTCCAGATCCTGCCTCAGTCCGACTGAACCTTACGGGGGGAGCTGGTCGTCCGAATCTTCTGACTCCGCCCTCTCCATTGATTCCAGCAACAGTCTGTACAGAGTGGTCCTCATCGGCGAAGCGGGAGTCGGCAAGTCCACATTGACCAGCTTATTTGCTGGCTTCCAGCCTAATCTGGAGAACTGCGACACGCCAGGGGGTAAGGAATTAGTGTTTTAATTCCTCTGATTATAGGAACTTTTCTTGCAAGTTTATTTATTTACTGAGATAAGGTGGGACCCTTCCGGCCTTCCAACTGTGCCGCCCAGTTTTAACCCCAGCCTAATCGCGGGACAACTTCCAGTGACCAAGGAACCTGACCGGTAGCAGGAAAGCCACACAGGAGAATGTATACAGGCAGCGGTGGGAATTGAACCTGTCACTGATACTGTAAAGCATTGTGCTTACCTCTGCATCACTGTGTCGTCCAGCTTGCTTCCCAACTACTGGCAGCCTACATCAGGCCTTTGGTTCGGAATCAGACTCAGGTTTATTATCGGTGTCCTGTGTTGGGAAATGTCTTGTGGCAGCAGCACATCGCAATACACAAAAAAATAAATAGTGGGAAAGAGGAATAGTGAAGTGGTGTTCATGGGTTCATTGTCCATTCGTGAATCTGATGCCAAGAGGAAGAAGCTGTTCCTGAATCATTGGGTGTGTGTCTTCTGGCTCCTGTACCTTCTCCCTGAAGGGAACAATGAGAAGAGGGTAGGTCCTGGGTGATGGGGGTCCTTAATGATGGTTGCCACCTTGAGGCATTAAGTTTTGAAGGTGCCCTCACTACAGGGGAGGCTATTGTCCATGATGGTGCAGGCTGAGTTTACAATTTTCTGCAAATTTTTCTGATCCCATGCAGTGCCCCCTCCATACCAGACAGAATACTCCCAAAGGTACATCTGTAGAAATGTGCTAGAGTCTTTGATGATATACCAGATCTCCTCAAACTCCCAATGAAGTATAGCCACTGGTGTGCAATTGCTGTCTTTGTAATTGCATCTATATGTTGGGCCCAGGATAGATGGTCTGGGATGTTGATACCCAGGTATTTGAAGCTGCTGCCCCATCTCACATTGCCCCCTCCATGAGGACTGGTGTGTGCTCTCCTGACTTCCCCTCCCTGAAGTCCGGTTCTCACTTGCTGCTGGAAAACAAGGTGGATGGAGGTGAGAATACCGAGAGGCTTCATGGATGATAAATTGGATTTATTATTGTTACGTGTGCTGAGGTACAGTGAAAATCTTGCCTTGCATCCTATCCCTACAGATCCATCCATTACAACATTGCACTGAGTTAGAACATTGAACGTCAAATCAAATCAAGTTTAATTGTCATTCAAATCATACCTGGATACAGTCAAATGAGACAGCGTTCCCCAGGGACCAAGGCGCAGAAACTTACACGTGCATTCAAAATAGCGAGAAAGGGGGGAAAAAGGAACATAGTCACACATGAAAGCACTTTTTAGTCCAAGTACAACAGTACAGCACAGAAACAGGCTCATTGGCCCCCAATGATGTGCTGAAGCAATGGCCAACGAATCCCCTCCGTTTACACATGTCCATTTCCTTCACATTCATGTGTCCATCTAAACATCTCTTAAGAGTCTCTAATGATTCTGCCTCTAGCAAAAATACTTCAAAGTAAAATTTATTTTCAGAGTACATACATGTCACCACGTACAACCCTGAGATTCTTTATCTGTGGACATACCTAGTGAATCTATGGAGCTGTGACGGTAACCACGATTAATGGACAACGAACTGTGCAAGTGCAAATATAAATAAATAGCCATAAATAACGAGCATGAAATAACAAAATAGAAGAGTCCTTAAATTGAGACCATCGCTTGTGGCAACACTGGAAGTAGAATGACTGTAGTTATCCCCTTGCCCCCTTCTGTTCAAGAGTCTGATGGTTGAGGGGTAGTAACTGTTCTTGAACCTGGTAGTGCGACCTCTGAGGCAACTGTACCTTCTACCTGATGGCAGCGGTGAGAAGAGAGCCTGGCCTGGGTGGTGAGGATCTTTGACGATGGATGCTGCTTTTCTACAGTAACGTTTCATGTAGATGTGCTCAATGGCTGGAAGGGCTTTACCCGTGATGTACTGGGCCAAATCCACTACCTTTTGCAGGATTTTCCTCTTAAAGGCATTGGTGTAATGCAGCCAGTCAGCACACTTTCCACCACGCATCTATAGGAGTTTGCCAAGGTTTTTGATGACATGCTGAATCTCCGCCGACTCCCGGGGAAGTAGAGGTGCTGTCGTTCTCTCTTCGCAATAATATTTATATGATAGCACCACCCCAGGCAGTGCATTCCAGGCACACAGCACTGTCTGTGGGAGAGAAACTTGCCCTTCACATCTCCTTTAAAATGACCTGCTCTCACCTTAAACACATGCCCTCTGGTATTAGATACTTCAACCCTTATGAAAAGATCCTGTCCGTCCACTATCTGTGCCTCTCATAATCTTGTAAACCTCTATCAGATCTCCCCTCAGTCTCTGCCAGCCCAGAGAAAACAACCCAACTTTGTCCAGCCTCGTGCGATAGAACACACCCTCTAATCTGGAAGCATCCTAGAATGAGAATTAATATTCCTTTCCTTTACCACGTGTATCAGCAAGACAAAGCCTCCACCTGCCAATATATGCAATGATCATTGGTAAGAAATTGAGACAATTCTAAGATTTCTTGCCTGTCTACCGTCTGTCTACTCTAGCTGTGCCTCTCAAAATCTTATAAACCTCGAGCAGATCTCCCCTCAGCCTCTGCTGGAGGGAGGTAGTACAAGGGAAAACAATAACGGTGCAGAATAAAGTGTAACAGCTACAGAGAAAGCGCAGTGCAGGCAGACAGTAACAAGATAGAGCAACACACACAACTTACTGGAGAAACTCAGCCACTCAGGCAACGTCTATGGAGGGAAATAGACAGTCAACATTTCAGGACAAAGCCCCTCATCAGGACTGCTAACATCAGCTGTTCCTTTCCCTCCATTGATGCTGCCCGCCCTGCTGAGTTCCTCCAGCATTTTGTGTGTGTTACTCTGGATTTCAGCATCTGCACCATCTCTTGTGCCTCTACCATAGTGAGGTGGATGGTGAGGTCATGCTTATGGTTAGTGAGCGGCCAACAATATGGCAGATGGAGAAATCATGAGGGGTATAAAAAAAGTAAATGGAAGCAGGCTTTTTCCACTGAGCTTGAAGTTAAGGATTAAGGGTGAAAGGTTAAATGTTTAAGGAGAACCTGAAGGGGAACTTCACTCAGAGGGAGGTGAGAGTGTGGAATGAGCTGCCAGTGGAAGTGGTTGATTGTGGAGTCGTTTTCAACATTTAAAAGAAACGTGGATAGGTACATGGATGGGAGGCTGTGGAGGGATGTGGCTTCGGTACAGGTTGACGGGACTAGACAGACTGTCAGCACGGACTGGATGGGCCAAAAGGCTTGTGTTTCTCTGCTGCAGTGTTCCATGACTCTAAATACAAGCATAACAACTTTAGTAGTAAAACAACAGATATTGAGTAAAAATGTTGAGAGATTGGGAATTGTTGGTCTTGAAGAAGACTGGGTGCATGAATTACTGACAGTTAACGTTCTAGCATGGATTAAACATTGGCTGATGGCAGGGGGCAAAGAGGTGGAACAAAGAGAGCCCTTTCTGGTTGGCTGCCAGTGACTAGTGGTGTTCCACAGGGCTCTGTGTTGGGACCGGTTCTTTTTACGTTAAATGTCAATGATTTGGATGACAGAAGTGTTGCAGATGATATGAAGATAGGTGGAGTGCAGGCAATCTTGAGGAAGTAGAGAGGCTACAGAAGGACTTAGACAGGTTATGAGAACAGGAAAACAATACACTTTGAAAGAAGAAATGAAAGGGTTGACTATTTTCTAAATGGAGAGAAAATAAAATGTGAGACGCAAATGGACTTGGGAGCCCTTGTGCAGGATTCCCTAAAGGTTAATTTGCAGGTTGAGTCTGTGGTGAGGAAGGCAAATGCAATGTTAGCATTCATTTCAAGAGGTCTAGAATATAAAAACAAGGATATAATGTTGAGACTTTATAAAGCACTGGTGAGGCCTCACTTGGAGTGTTGTGAACAGGTTTGGTCCCCTTATCTTAGAAAGGATGTGCTGCCTGTAAGGAGAGAGTTCAAAGGAGGTTCATGAAAATGATTCCAGGATTGAATGGCTTGTCATAAAAAAAGTTTGGCTCTGAGCCTGTATTCAGAAGTATGAGGTGACCTAACTAAAACCTACTCAATGATGAAAGGCCTTGATAGAGCAGAAGTGGAGAGGATGCTTCCTATGATGGGAGAATCTTAAGACCAGAGAACACAGCCTCAGAAGAGAGCAATGTCCTTTCAGAATGGAGATGAGGAGGAATTTTTTTTAGCCAGAGAATAGTGAATCTGTCAAATTCTTTATGTTTATTTAAGGCAGAGGTTGATAGATTCTTGATTGGTCATGGTATGAAAGCATACGGGGAGCAGGCAGGAGATTGGGGCTAAGAGGGAAAATGTATCAGTGTGATGAAATGGCAGAGGAGACGCAATGGGCCAAATGGCCTAATTCTGCTCCCATATCTTATAACAGACAGTTCTAACACACACAAAATGCTGTAGGAACTCAGCAGGTCAGGGTACATTTATGGAGAGGAATAAACAGTTGTTATTTTGTTTACGTAGTTGATATTTACAGACAAAGTGTGAAAACCGTACCTCTGGCATGCCCTCTGTACTCAGTGGAAAAAAAACATACCTCTGACATAACCCCAAACTTTCCTCCAATCACCTTGAAAGTATTCATTCCTTAATGTTGTGCTGTGTTGTACGACGTGGGCTATCATGATCTTTCCTTAACTATGACGGTTTTGGAAAATTTTTCTACAGAAGAGCAGTGTCTTTACAAGATGGGTGACCCCATCCATTATCAATTCTCTTCAGAGATTGTCTGCCTGGCGTCAGTGGTCACATAACCAGGACTTGTGATGTGCACCGGCTGCTCATATGACCATCCATCACCTGCTCCCACGGCTTCATGTGACCCAGATTAGGGGGCTAAGCAGGTGCTACACCTTGCCCAATGGTGATCTACAGGCTAGTGGAAGAAAGGAGCACCTCACATTCCCTTTTGTAGAGACATATCTCCATCCCACCGCCCTCTTAAAATTATGCCCCTTGTATTAGTCATTTCTGTTCTGGCAAAAAGTCTTCATCTATGTCTCTTTTCATCTTGTAAACCTCTCTCAAGTGACCTCTCATCCTCCTATTTTCCAAAGAGAAAAGCCCTAGCTTGCATAACCTATTCCCATAAGACATGCTCTCTTATCCAGATAGTATCTTCGTGAATCTCCTCTATGTCCTCTCTAAAGCTTCCACACCCTTCGTACAATGAGGTGACCAGAACGGAACACCAACTTCCGAGTGCGAATTCAATGGACTGAGTTTGATAGCTGATTCTTGTTGACATCAACAGTTCCAATTTTAACTAAGTACATACTGATTTCACTGATCTCCATGGGGTAGAGATACATCTCTACCAAAGGAGGTGTAAGGTGCTCCTATCCTCCACTGGCCTGCAGGTCATCCTTGGGCAAAGGTTTAGCACTTGCTTAGCACCCCTGATCTGGGTCATGTGAAGTCAAGGGAACAGGTGGTGGATGGTCATATGAGCAGCTGGTTCATATCACAAAACCTGGTTATGTGACCACTGATGCCAGGCAGCCAGTCTTTGAAGAGAATCACAGTTATTCCACAACAGTGCTTCTAGCTTTGTTTATATATAATTCTTCATTTTTTTAATAACTGTTGAATATTATTGTCTTTTAAACATACCCCTCACCCTTTATGTCAACCTGTCAGTCTTCAGGCCACGTCACTCAGAGACTGTGCTGATATTACTTTGTGACTCTATGTGCTGGATCATCACTCTATGTACTTTGTGTGACAATATGTATTATGCTTCACAGCTTGCCATCAGAGGGACAATGTTTCGTTCTACTGGATACATGTGTGTGGTTGAATGACGATAACCATATAACCATATAACAATCACAGCACGGAAACAGGCCATTCCGGCCCTCCTAGTCCGTGCTGAACTCTTAATCTCACCTAGTCCCACCTACCCGCACTCAGCCCATAACCCTCCACTCCTTTCCTATCCATATACCTATCCAATTTTACCTTAAATGACACAACTGAACTGGCCTCTACTACTTCTACAGGAAGCTCATTCCACACAGCTATCACTCTCTGAGTAAAGAAATACCCCCTCGTGTTTCCCTTAAACTTTTGCCCCCTAACTCTCAAATCATGTCCTCTCGTTTGAATCTCCCCTACTCTCAATGGAAACAGCCTATTCACGTCAACTCTATCTATCCCTCTCAACATTTTAAATACCTCGATCAAATCCCCCCTCAACCTTCTACGCTCCAATGAATAGAGACCTAACTTGTTCAACCTTTCTCTGTAACTTAAGTGCTGAAACCCAGGTAACATCCTAGTAAATCGTCTCTGCACTCTCTCTAATTTATTGATATCTTTCCTATAATTCGGTGACCAGAACTGTACACAATATTCCAAATTTGGCCTTACCAATGCCTTGTACAATTTTAACATTACATCCCAACTTCTGTACTCAATGCTCTGATTTATAAAGGCCAGCGTTCCAAAAGCCTTCTTCACCACCCTATCTACATGAGACTCCACCTTCAGGGAACTATGCACTGTTATTCCTAGATCTCTCTGTTCCACTGCATTCCTCAATGCCCTACCATTTACCCTGTATGTTCTATTTGGATTATTCCTGCCAAAATGTAGAACCTCACACTTCTCAGCATTAAACTCCATCTGCCAACGTTCAGCCCATTCTTCTAACCGGCATAAATCTCCCTGCAAGCTTTGAAAACCCACCTCATTATCCACAACACCTCCTACCTTAGTATCATCAGCATACTTACTAATCCAATTTACCACCCCATCATCCAGATCATTTATGTATATTACAAACAACATTGGGCCCAAAACAGATCCCTGAGGCACCCCGCTAGTCACCGGCCTCCATCCCGATAAACAATTATCCACCACTACTCTCTGGCATCTCCCATCTAGCCACTGTTGAATCTGTGTACTTAGTGGTCCCAACACCAACGCCTGCAGAACATCAAGTCACTGGCAGCCAACCAGAAAAAGATCCTTTTATTCCCACTCACTGCCTCCTTCCAATCAGCCAATGCTCTAACCATGCCAGTAACTTTCCTGTAATATCACGGGCTCTTAACTTGGTAAGCAGCCTCATGTGTGGCACCTTGTCAAAGGCCTTCTGAAAATCCAAGTACACAATATCCAGTGCATCCCCTTTATCTATCCTACTCGTAATCTCCTCAAAAAATTCCAACAGGTTCATCAGGCAGGATTTTTCCTGAAGGAAACCATGCTGACTTTGTACTATCTTGTCCCGTGTCACCAAGTACTCCATAATCTCATCCTTAACAATTGACTCCACCATTTTCCCAACCACTGAGGTCAGGCTAACTGGTCTATAATTTCCTTTCTGCTGCCTTCCTCCTTTCTTGAAGAGGGGAGTGACATTTGCAATTTTCCAGTCCTCTGGCACCATGCCAGAGTCCAACGATTTTTGGAAGATCATTTCTAGTGCTGCCACAATTTCTATCACTACCTCCTTCAGAACCATAGGGTGCAGATCCTCTCGTCTGGGTGACTTATGTACACTTAGTTCTTTCAGCTTTTTGAGTTCCTTCTCCCTTGTAATAGCAACTGTACTCACTTCTCTTCCTTCACACTCTTCAACATCAGGCACACTGCTAGTGTCTTCCACAGTGAAGACTGATGCAAAATACTCACTTAGTTCATCCGCCATCTCCTTGGACCGTTATTATTTCTCTGGCCACATTTTCTAGTGGTCCTCTATCCATTCTCATCTCTCTTTTATTTTTTACATACAGTACTTTGAAAAAGTTTTTACTGTTCATAGTTCGCTAGTTTGCTTTCATATTTCATCTTTTCACTTCTAATGAATTTTTTAGTTGCTAAAAACTTTTTTTTAAAAAACTTTTTAAAAACTTCCCAATCCTCTGTCTTTGCTTTGTTGTGTGCCCTTTCTTTTGCTTTTACATCAGCTTTGACTTCCCTTGTCAGTCACAGTTGTTCTATTTTGCCATTTGAGTATTTCTTTGTTTTTGGAATGCATCTTACTCATTTTCCTAGAAACTCACGCCATTGCTGTTCTGCTGATATCCTGCCGGTATCTCATTCCAATTTACTTTGGTCAACTCCTCTCTCATACCACTGTAATTTCCTTTACTCCACTGAAATCCTGCTACGTCGACGTCAGACACCCAATCCGGTATAGCTGATCGCCCCCGTAGGCTCAATGACAAAGTGCTCTAAAAGGTTACCTTGTGGGCATTCAACAAACTCTCTGTCTTGAGATCCATTTCCAACCTGCATGTTGAAATCTCCCATGGTTGTCAGAACATTGCCCTTTTGATATGCATCTTCTCTTTCCTACTCCACTCGGTGGTTCACATCCCAGCTGCTGTTGAGAGGCCTGTATATCACTGCCATCCTGACAGTACACCACGTATCACACCCAGACAGCACAGCATGTGTTTATTCTGTATACGTGTGAGTGTACATGGTGAATAAGGTTGATCCTTGATCCTTGAAGAGACACAAGGTGCACTTCAAAGAGCCACACTTGAAATGAAAGCTGTGTTCTCGGCACAGCTGCCCTAAGCATTAACAATTTTTTATTGAGCTCATTCTTACAGAGTTAAGTAATCCGAGCTACCACTGAATGTCTTGGCAGGAATAGACAAGAAAGATAATGGTTCCAGAATAAATTTCCACTGCACATGCCAAAGAACTCTCCATCTTCGGAGACTGTGTATTCACACTGTGCATCAAAGATTGTGCTCCAAGCATAGGCTGACATTTTAGTGCAGGCTACTGCCCCATCTGTCATTTCTTGAATAAGTCATTAAACAAAGGCTCTTTATGTCTTTGAGGATTATATGTCACCTTTCAAAGCAGAACAGGAAATTCTCACTATAGCCTAATCAGTATCTATTTCTTAAACAAAGATATCTATATTCTTATTAGGACTTTATACCCTGGAATTCAACTCCCAGATCCAAAACATTAATTATCCCTCCCTCACAGATACTGCCTGAGCTGCTGAGTGCTTCTGGCATTTTTCATTTTAATTTCGGTATGATTGTTAGGATGTTGAGATTCATCCGAGGATGTGCTGGGTCACATCATCAGTGATGTAACCTGGGGTCACTGCGTGTTTCTGGTCTTTCGACATCAGGCACACTCGCCTCCGTGACCCAGCCAGGGCTGATCAGAAACACCCAGCGCTGGTCCGTGGGTCACATCTCTTGATCCATAGGCTCACTCAGCAGCCTCTGTGATGGTCTTGGTGTCTTTTACTTTGCAGCCCCTATTATGCCAAGGAGAGCGTAGGTCTGCAGAGTGAGCAGGGAGCAAAACCTCTAGACCCCACCTCGATAGGCTGGCATCGTGCCCTCCACCCCTGTCTCTGGCACTGCTCTGCCAGCTCCTGGTATTGTATATGTTTGTGTAGTGAGGTGGCACACAGGCTCTTTGGTAATGTGAGTAAGGTCACATAAACAGAGCTGTTGGCACATTGGTCTCCATAAATCAAAGTATGGAGTACAGGAGTTGGGATCTTATGTTGAAATTGTATAAGATGATAGTGAGGCCTGGTCTGGAGTATTGTATGCAGTCTGGTCATCCACCTACAGGAAAGATGTCAATAAGATTGAAAGAGTGCGGAAATAGCTTACAAGGATGTTGCCAGGACTTGAGGACCTGAGTTATTGGGAAAGGCTGAAAAGTTCAGGACTATATTCCCTGGAGCAAAGGAGAATGAGGGGAGATTTGATAGAGGTGTACAACGTTATGAAAGGTATAGACGGGACAAATGCAAGCAGGCTTCTTCCTCTGAGGTTGGGTGAGACTAGAACGAGAGGTCTAGGGTTCAGGGTGAAAGGTGTTGAGCAGGCAAACAATATGGCTTGAACATCGGATCTGCTTGAATGAAACAAGGGCCTAACGTTCAAAGTAAATTTATTATCAACGTACATATATATCACCGAGTACTGCCCTGAGATTCATTTTCTTGCAGGCATTCACAGTAGAACTAAGAAATACAATGCAATCAATGAAAAACTACACACAAAGACGTGTGTAAAAGAAGACAAACTGTGCAAATACAAATAAATGCATAAATAATACTGCGAACATGAGTTGTAAAGTCCTCAAAAGTGAGTCCATAGGTTGTGGACTCGTTTCAATATTGTGGTGAGTGAATTTGTCCACGCCGGCTCAGGAGCCTGATGGTTGGGGGGTAATAACTGTTCCTGACCCTGGTGGTGTTGCACCTAAGGCTCCTTCCTGTACCTTGGTAGTGAGCAGTGAGACGATAGCATGGCCTGAATGGTCTTCTTGATGAAGGGTGCTGCTTTCTTGCAGCACTGCTCCTCGTAGACGAGCTCATTGGTGGGGAGAGCTTTGCCTCTGATGGACGTGGCTGTATCCACACTTTCTGTAGGCCCAGGAAAGGACTTGTCCTGTCAGTGGATTTGAAGGATTGGAAGAGTTGTTGATACCTTGTGAAGCTCGACTGCCTGCTAAAGTTATTCATGTAACAGAAACAATCAGAACTGTAGGGAACCCGCTGGAGTATAGAAGAATGGGGGGGGGGGGGGGGTGCGGAGGCTGGATCTCACTGAAACCTATCGAATATTGAAAGTCCTAGTCAGTGTGGATGTGGGGAGGATGTTTCCTATAGTGGGGGTCTAGGACCAGAGGGCACAGCCTCAGAATAGAGGGACATCCCTTTAGAACAGAGATGAGGTTTAAAGCAAAGGTTCTTGATTAGTAAGGGTGTCAGAGAATATGTGTTTGCTCTTATTTCACTACCTAATTTAATTTTTTATATTCGTTATTCTAATTTATATATTTTAAAAATTACTATGTATTGTAATGTAGTGCTGCATCAAAACAACAAGTTCTGTGACATAAGCCGGTAACATTAAACCTGATTCTGATGGCAGGAAAATGGGGTTGAGAGGGATAGTCATGATGGAATGGCGGAGTAGACTAGATGGGCCAAATGGCCCAATTCTGCTCCTGTGTCTTACGGAACACTGTTGCCTGGGTTCCGTGAGTTTGGAGCTCGATCTGAGGTTCTGATTTCGGGCCTGGGCTGTGCTGGAGCAGTGAAGATGGAGATTAAAGTCTGCCCGTCACCAGTAGGTGGCTCCCAACACATAGGAGATGGTGCAAGGTCTTGTCACGTTTAAAGTATGGGGTAATGCTGGGGCAGGTTTGCCAAAGTGAATGATTCAACAATGTCACGGTAGCCCAGGGGTTAGCGCATCGCTTTCCAGCAGCCGTAATCACTAATCAGGGTTTGATACCCACCCCTGCCTGTAAGGAGTTCGTACATTCTCCCTCCGATCACAATCAGATTCATTATCACTAACATATGGCTGTAAAATTCTTTGTTTTGTGTCAGGTGTACAGTGCAATATATGAAATATACTATAAGTTACAGTAATAAACATGTATAAAAAGTAGCAGAAAAAGCGAACAAAACTAGTGAAGTATTGCTCGTGGACTCTGTGCATTCAGAAATCTGAATGGAGGGGAAGCAGCTGCTCCTAAAGTTTTGTGTGTGTGGCTTCAGGCTCCCGTCCCTCCCCCCGATGTGTTGGGTGGGTGTAGGTTTCCTCCCAGTTCTCAAGGGAGTACAGGTTAGAGTTAGTAAGTTGTGGGCATGCTAAGCTGCCACTGGAAGCATGGCGAACTTGCCCAGCATAATCCTCGCTGATTTGATTTGAGGCAAACAACACATTTCACTGTATGTTTTGATATATATGTGACAAATAAAGCGAATCTTTAACCAATAATGTCTTGGAGCTTGCTGCTGAATAGGTACACTCACAGATGTGTCCACACACCCCAGCTGGCTGGCAATTGATGTACTGATTGTTCTGGAGTATTGTGGCCTTATGTCTCAGCAGATTAACACTGCGCTAAAGCCATAAGTCGAGTCAAGAGACATACAACTCAGAGTAGTCAACAAATTTGAAGACTGGAGGAAGGTACAAGGGGGATGTCTTTACACAGAGAGTGGTGGGTCTGTGGAATGCCCTGACAGGGGTGGGGATAGGTCAGGGCAATTCTCCTCATAATGGTTGAATGGTGGAGAAGACTCAGTGGCCTAACTCTGCGCTTATGTCCTATGAATATAATTTTAAGGTGATTGGAGGAAAGTAAGAGGGGATGTCAGACGTGGGTTTTTTTACACAGAGAACGGTGAGTGCGTGGACCACCCTGATACGGGTGGAGGTGGAAGCAAACACATTAGGGACACGTAAGAATCTCTTCGATTTGAGGCCTCCGTTGTTCAGGGTCGACTGTGGATGTTGCATCCTAGCTGTCTAGACATGCAAGCCAGGTGTGGTGAACTACATATACCTGCCTGGACACGCCCCTTGCTGACTGCTCCTGTGGCTCCTCCCACAGACCGTGGCTCCTCCCACAGACCCCTGTATAAAGGCGATTGAGGTCTGAGCCCGGCCTCTCAGTCTCCAGGATGTAGTATGGTGGTCACTCACTGCTTGTTCCTTCTTCCAGTCAATAAAAGCCGATACCTCGCTTTTACGTCTCAGAGTGAGTTATTGATGATGCAAGCCAGGGCAGTACGATATGGAGAGCAAGCTGTTGCCCCCTTCTCCATGGATCTGATGAACACAAAGGAACGTCAGAGACCGATACAGTTTGGCTCCGGGAGTAGCCGGCCAGCGTTAAATTCAACACTGGGCGGCCTTAGAAACTCCAGCTGCAGATTTTTCCTCAGGGTTTACTCTGGAAGCTTTCCCCATGAGTGGGTATAGATGTAAGGCAGTGGAGGTTTGAGATCAGAGTTTTCCTTCTCCTAGATGAGTCACCAACCACAGCTGATGAGACCTATCTGCCCGAAGTGACTGGTTTTAAGGAGCCAGTGTCCTGCCTTTGCCCCTTCTCCTGTCAGTAGAACGTTCTGCTGGGCTGAGTTGCTAAGTAACACGTGAAGGCCAGGAGTTGGTCTTCACTGTCAGAGGCTATTTGAGGAGCATGCCATTGGGAGTATTTAATAGGTAGTGGGAGCTTATCTCCACCACCACCCCCGGCTATGACAACCTTAAGGAACTTCTCTTAAATTGGCACATGGATAACAGAAAAATGGAGGCTATGTAGAATGAAAGGATTAGATTGATTTTAAAGTAGGTTAAAAGGTCAGCACAACATTGTCAAGTCAAGTCACTTTTGTTGTTATTTCGACCTTGTACAGCACCTTGTACCTTGTACTGCTTGTACAGTGCATAGTAAAAATGAGACAATGTTTTTCAGGACCATGGTGTTACATGACACAGTACAAAAACTAGACTGAACTATGTAAAAAAACAAAGTGCACAAAACAGTGCAGGCATTACAATAAACAGGACAGTAGGGCAAGGTGTCAGTCCAGGCTCTGGGTATTGAGGAGTCTGATAGTTTGGGGGAAGAAACTGTTACATAGTCTGGCCGTGAGCCAAAGGACCTGTACAGTGCTGTTCCATAATCCGTTCTCAGTGGTATCTTTATTGGAAACCCTGTGTTTTTTCCTGCTGCTGTAGCCCATCCATTTCAAGGTTCAGCGTGCTGTGTGTTCAGAGATGTTTTTCTGCACACCACTGTTGTAACATTTGAGTTACTGTCGCCTTCCTGTCAGAATGAGTCAGTCTGGCCATTCTCTTCCGACCTCTCTCATTAACAAGGCATTTTTATTCACAGAGCTGCTGCTCCCTGGATGTTTTTTGTTTTTCACACCATTCTCTGTAAACTCTAGAGACTGTCATGCATGAAAATCCCAGGGGATCAGCAGTTCCTCCAGCATTTTGTGTGGATTTCCAGCATCTGCAGAATCTCTTGTATTGTATCTATTTATAAATGTCTATTTTCTCATTCTTTGTAGAAGACACCTATGAGCGAACGATAACCGTTGACGGTGAGGGCACTACGCTTATTGTAATGGACACATGGGAGAACAAGGTAGTGGAATTATCTCCTATCACTCTGCATGTATTAGCCATTCAGGATATAACTTATGGGCTTCCTCAATAAAGATGCCTCTGTACTGAGAGATCACATGGAGTCGGTGTTTGAATTGACAGGCGTTTTCTTCCTGTTTGTGAGGTCTGGCTCCAACCTTTATAGTCAGAGAATGATACAGTACAGAAACCAGCCCACGATATTGGTATCCACAATTGTAATGGTAAACAGAGAGTCCATACGGAGTTGATATTTGAACTACAGATGGTTTATGATAAACTGATGCACAGCAGGAGACCAGTCAAAGCTGATCTACCTGAGCATGAATTTGGTAGAGCTTTTACAAACTCAGCTGACGAGATTATCATTAAAAATATATTCTGACAACAGAATGGTGGCTACAGAAAGTTTTACTTAAGTAGCAGACTAGATCCTTATTACAGAATACAATAATGATGCACAGATCTAACAGTAGAGCTGCTTTTCTCATATAATGGGAGCACGCTATAATATCAGTGAAGTTCCTGAAACTTGGGTGTCATCACTGCTCCATTCCATGTCTCTACATTTCAACCTCTCGCTGCCACTGTCAGAAGTTCCCACCTATGGTACTTCAAAAGGACAACAACTGTACTGGTGCCCAAGAAGAGCAGCTTGAGTTGCCTCAACGACTGTCGCTCGGCAGCACTCACACCTACGGTGATGAAATGCTTTGAGAGGTTGGTCACGGCCAGAATCAACTCCTGCCTCAGGAAGGACCTGGACCCCCTGCGATTCATCTGTCACCACAATAGGTCAACAGCAAAAGTGATCTCAACGGCTCTCCACTCGGCCTTGGATCGCCCCGATGGTGCAAATCCCTACGTCAGGACGCTGCTTATTGACTTCAGCTCAGCTTTTAACGCCATCATTCCCACAGTCCCAATCGAAAAGCTACAGAACCTTGGTTCAACCTCCCTTGTTCAGTCCCTTCCTACCTACATCCGTGACACTTCACACGCTCTTGACCTTTTCAATGATTTCATGTTCCCTGGCCCCAATAATCTTATTTCACTACGGATGTCCAGTGCCTATTTACCTGCTCCATCCCTTCCCTTTCTCAATCTCTCTGTGTCTCTCTCTCTCTCTCTCTCTCTCTCTCTCAGGAGACAGCTTATCTACTGATGTCTATTATAAACTAACTGACTCTCACAGTTGGATTATATCTCTGTTACTTGTAAAAATGCCAATCCCTTCTCTTGATTCCTCCATCTGCTCCCAGGATAAGGTTTTTCATTCCAGATCTAATGAGATGTCCTCCTCCTTCAAAGAAAGGGGCTTTCCTTCCTCCACCATCAATGCTGCCCTCAACCGCACCTTTTCCATTTCACACACGTCTGCCTTCACCCTATTCTTCTGCCATCCCACCAGGGGCAGGGTTCCTCTTGTCCTCACTTACACCCCACCAGCCTCCGCTTCCAGCAAGTAGCAAATAATGCTCTGGAATTTTCGCTGTCTCCTGCAAAATCCTGCCACCAAGCACATCTTACCCCCCCCCCCCCCCCAACTTTCTGCTTTCCTCAGGGATCATTCCCTATGTGACTCCCTTGTCCATTCAACCCTCCCCACTGATCTCCCTCCTGGCACTTATCCTTGCAAGCGGAACAAGTGCTACACTTGCCCCTACACCTCCTCCCTCACTACCATTCAGGGCTCCAAACAATCCTTTCAGGTGAGGCAACACTTCAGCTGTGAGTCTGTTAGGGTCATCTACTGTATCTGGGGCTCCCAGTGTGGCCTCCTGTATATCGGGGAGACCAAACACAGATTGGGAGATTGCTTTGACGAGCATCTACGCTCCGTTTGCCAGAAAAAGTGGGATCTCCTAGTGGCCACCCATTTTAATCCATGTCCCATTCCCATTCCGATATGTCCATCTATGGCCTCTACTGTCGCGATGAGGCCACACTCAGGTTGAAGGAGCAACACCTTGTATTCCATCTGTGTAGCCTCCAAACTGATGGCATGAACATTGATTTCTTGAACTTCTGGTAATGCCACCACCCCCCCTTTATCATTCCCCATTCCCACTTCCCTCTCTCACCCTATTTCCTTTTCTGTCTATCACCTCCCCCTTTTCTTGCCTTCTGTCTTCTCCAGCCCTGTAAATCTTTCAACGATCAACTCCTCAGCTCTTTATTTCACTTCTCCCCCTCTCCCGGTTTCACCTCTCACCTTGTGCTTCTTCTTTGCCTTCCCCCACTTTCTTACTCTGACTCCTCACCTTTTTTTCCCAGTCTCAGCCCAAAACGTTAACTGTACTCTTTTCCATAGATGCTGCCTGGCCTGCGGAGTTCCTCCAGCATTTTGTGTGTAGTGTTTGGATTTCCAGCATCTGCAGATTTTTCCTTGTTTGCAAGAACCTAGGCGTCTGTACCTCCCTCTGCAACTGGATCCTCAACTTCCTGGGTGACTACCATCTGTGCAGATTGGAAATAACATCTCCACCTCACTGACAATCTACACTGGTGCACCTCAAGAATGTGTGCTTAGCCCACTGCCCTACTCTCTCTATTCCCATGACTGTGTGGCTAGGCATAGCTCAAATGCCATCTATAAATTTGCTGATACAACCATTGTTGGCAGAATATCAGATGGGCGTACAGGAGTGAGATATACCAGCTGGTGGTGTCACAGCAACAACCTGGCACTCAACATCTGTAAGACCAAAGAACTGGTTGTGGACTTCAGGAAGGGTAAGATGAAGAAACGTGAACCATTCCTCATTGAGGGACCAAAGTGCAGAGAGTGAGCAATTTCAAGTTCCTGGGTGTCAATATCTCTGAGGATCTAACCTGGACACAACATATTGATACAGCTATAAAGACAAGGCATCGGCTGTATTTCATTAGGAATTTGAGGAGATTTGGTTTGTCACCTAAAACACTCAAACTTCTATGATGGAGCTGACTAGTTTTACAAGTTTCTGCAAATTACTTCGATCTTGTGCAGTCGCTCCCCCCCCCCCCCCCCCCCCCAACAGACAGTGACGTAGCCAGTCAGAATGCTCTCCACGTGCACAGGATCAAAGTAAGTTGCAAAAGCTTGTAAAATTAGTCAGCTCCATCGTGGGTACTAGCCTCTGTAGTATTCAAGACATCTTCAAGGAGTGGTGCCTTAGAAGGTGGTGTCCATCATTAAGGGCTCCCATTGCCCAGGATACGCCCTCTTCTCACTGTTACCATCAGGTAGGAGGTACAGGAGCCTGAAGGCACACACTCAGTGATTCAGGAACAGCTTCTTCCCCTCTGCCATCCGATTCCTAAATGAACATTGGACCCATGAACACTACTCACTATGTTTTTACTTGTGTTTTTTGACACTGCTTATTTTAAAATATTTATATATACTTAATGTAATTCAGTTTTTTTCTATATTATCATGTATTGCATTGTACTGCTGCCATAAAGTTAACGAATTTTACAACCTATGCCAGTGACATTAAACCTGATTCTGATTAGCACAATCCACATCACTGTTTACTAGTTATCAGCCCTCACTATCTGTCCTTTCCCCTACAACACCTGTCATAAGTTAGCTGCTAATAAGTAAGACTAGAGATTGTGCAGATGCTGGAAATCCAGAGCAACACACAAAATGCTGGAGGATCTCAGTAGGTCAGCCTACATCTATGGAAATGAATAAACAGTGGAGGTTTCAGTTTGAGATCCTTCATCAGGATTGGGAAGGAAGAGAGAAGAAACCAGAATAAGAAGGTAGGGAGGGGGGAGTGCAAGCTGGTAGATGATTGGGGCTGAAGTGAGAAGCTGGGAGGTGACAGATGGAAGAGGTAAAGGGCTGGAGAAGGAATCTGATCGGAGAGGAGAGTGGACCAGGGGAGAGAGGGAAGGAAGAGGGAGAATCTGATCAGAGAGGAGAGTGGACCAGGGGAGAAAGGGAAGGAGGGAGAATCTGATCAGAGAGGAGAGTGGACCAGGGGAGAGAGGGAAGGAGGAGGGAGAATCTGATCAGAGAGGAGAGTGGACCAGGGGAGAGAGGGAAGGAGGAGGGAGAATCTGATCGGAGAGGAGAGTGGACCAGGGGAGAGAGGGAAGGAGGAGGGAGAATCTGATCGGAGAGGAGAGTGGACCAGGGGAGAGAGGGAAGGGAGGGAGAATCTGATCGGAGAGGAGAGTGGACCAGGGGAGAGAGGGAAGGAGGGAGAATCTGATCGGAGAGGAGAGTGGACCGGGGGAGAGAGGGAAGGAGGAGGGAGAATCTGATCGGAGAGGAGAGTGGACCAGGGGAGAGAGGGAAGGAGGGAGAATCTGATCGGAGAGGAGAGTGGACCAGGGGAGAGAGGGAAGGGAGGGAGAATCTGATCGGAGAGGAGAGTGGACCGGGGAGAGAGGGAAGGAGGAGGGAGAATCTGATCGGAGAGGAGAGTGGACCAGGGGAGAGAGGGAAGAGGGAAGGAGGGAGAATCTGATCGGAGAGGAGAGTGGACCAGGGGAGAGAGGGAAGGAGGGAGAATCTGATCGGAGAGGAGAATGGACCGGGGAGAGAGGGAAGGAGGAGGGAGAATCTGATCAGAGAGGAGAGTGGACCAGGGGAGAGAGGGAAGGAGGAGGGAGAATCTGATCGGAGAGGACAGTGGACCAGGGGAGAGAGGGAAGGAGGGAGAATCTGATCAGAGAGGACAGTGGACCAAGGGAGAGAGGGAAGGAGGGAGAATCTGATCGGAGAGGAGAATGGACCGGGGAGAGAGGGAAGGAGGAGGGAGGATCTGATTGGAGAGGAGAGTGGACCAGGGGAGAGAGGGAAGGAGGAGGGAGAATCTGATCAGAGAGGACAGTGGACCAGGGGAGACAGGGAAGGAGGGAGAATCTGATCGGAGAGGAGAGTGGACCGGGGAGAGAGGGAAGGAGGAGGGAGAATCTGATCGGAGAGGAGAGTGGACCAGGGGAGAGAGGGAAGGAGGGAGAATCTGATCGGAGAGGACAGTGGACCAGGGGAGACAGGGAAGGAGGAGGGATACCTGAGAGAGAACTGGGGCAGGTTGAGGAGAAGCAAAGGGGTAAGAGGGGAGCCTGAACTGGGAATGTAAAAATGGAGAAAAGTGCGGGGTGTGAAGTTACCAGATTTTAGAGGAATTGGTGTTCATGTCATCAGGTTGGAGGCTACCCAGATGGAATATGAGGTGTTGCTCCTCTAACCTGAGTGTGATCTCATTGCGGCAGTAGAGAAGGCCATGGGACCGCCACGTTGGAATGGGAATTGGAAATCAAAATAAAATGGTGGCCAGCAGGAAATCCTACTTGTATTGTTGACTGTAAAATAATCATTCAAACCACATTATTTATCACGTAGCTCAAGATGATCACAAATTGTATGTCTTTATCTGCTTGCCAAAAGAACACACCCACTGTATGTGAAACAAGTATTTAGAATGTAAAATATTTTGTGTTGTAACATGTATCTTACATAATTGTTTAAATTAGCAGCCTTGTGGAAGGATGTAGGTTTAACATTAACAAGTGAGGATTGTTTTATTGCTCTGGGACTGTAGTCACTGGAGTTTAGAAGAATGAGAGGGCATCTCATTGAAACCTATCAAATATTGAAAGGCCTAGATAGAGTGGGCATGGAGAGGATGTTCCCATTGTGGGGGAGACTTAGAACTGAGGGCACAGCCTTAGAATAGAGGGGGTATCCATTTAGAGTAGAGACAAAGAGGAATCGCTTTAGCCAGAGGGTGGTGAATCTGTGGAATTCATTGCCTGTAAAGGCCAAGTCATTGGGCATATTTATAGTGGAGTTTGATAGCTTCTTGATTAGTCAGGGCATCAAAGATTATGGGGAGAAGGCAGGAAATTTGGGTTGAGGGGCATAATTTTTAAGGTGATTGGAGGAAAGTATAGGGTATTTGTCAGAGGTCAGTTCCTTACACAGTGAGTGGTGGGTGTGCGGAGTGCATTGCCAGAGATGAAAATAGAGGCAGATACATTAGGGAGATTTAAGAAACTTACCTTGGCACATGGATGATAGAAAAATGGAGGGCTTTGTGGGAGGAAAGGGCTAGATCGGGGGTTCCCAATTTTTTTAATACCATGGACCCCTATCATTAACCGAGGGGTTGATGGAGCCCAGGCTGGGAACCCCTGAGTTACATTGATTAGAAGGCCGAAAGGCCTGTACAGTGTTGTAAAGTTCCGTGTTCTCATTCCACCCTAAACTCCATCAACAGATCAAAAGGTCTCACTGTTTAAATGTGACAAGTTGCTGCCTTTACCGTACTCTTACCAAAGAGGAAAAAAACTTCCCTCACTTCACCTAGAATCTAAAGGTCATAGAAGTTATAGAACACTACAGCACAGAAACCAGCCATTTGGCCCATCTGGTCTGAGTTGAACTATTAATCTGTCTACTCCCATCAACCTGCACCTGGGCCACAGTCCTCCATGTCCCTCCCATCCATGTACCTGACCAAAATTCTCTTAAATGCTGAAATTGAGCCCACATCCACCACTTCCTCTGGCAGCTCGTTCCTCGCTCTCGCCACCCTCTGAGTGAAAATGTTTCCCCTCATGCTCCCCTTAACCATTTCACCGTTCACACTTAACCCCTGACCTCTAATTCTAGGCTCACCCAGCCTCTGTGGGAAAAACCAGTTCACAATCTGATTATCATTAAAACTTTGCCCCCGATTTTTCCCTGTACACAAAGGGCAATAGGTGCTTCCTACTTGCACTCTGATAATGTTTGGCACCTCAGTGGAGTCTGCTCAGAGCCTGCTTTATCCCAGAGTAAACAAACCAGGGTTACTGAATCGTTGCTCGAAGCTACATCTTTCTCATCGAGCATGCTAACCTACCAGTTAGTGCATCGTTTTACAACAGGCTATGAACCGGTTGTGATCCCACCGCTGCCTGTAAGGACGTTGTACATTTTCTCTGTGACCATGTGGGTTTCCTCCCACGGTCCAAAGACGTACAGTTAGGGTTAGTGAGTTGTGGACTGCTATGTTGGCGCTGGAAATGTGGCGACACTTGCTGGCTGCCCTGCACGATCCTCGCTCATTTGAATTGATGCAAATGACACATTCCACTGTATGTTGTGATGTTCGTTTGTTTGTTCGTTATGTGCTGTGTTGTATGCCATGGCGAACATGGTCTTTCCGTTGCCATGATTGTTCTTGGCAAATTTTTCTACAGAAATGGTTTGCCGTTGCCTTCTTCTGGGCAGTGTCTTTACAAGATGGGTGACCGCAGCCACTGTCAATACTCTTCAGAGGTTGTCTGCCTGGGGTCAGTGAATGCATAACCAGGATTTGTGATGTGCACCAGCTGCTCATACGACCATCCACCACCTGCTCCCGTGGCTTCACATGACCCTGATTCGGGGGGGGGGGGGTGGGGTGATAAACAAGTGCTACACTTTGCCCAAGGGGGACCTGCAGGCTAGTGGAGTTAAGGAGCGTTTTACACCTCCTTTGGTAGAGAAGTATCTCCACTTCACCAAACAAGTTGTCACTTTCAGATGTACACGTGACAATAATATCTAATCTTTGCGAGCTTTATGGATTCACTTTTACTGAAGTTTCGTACTGTAGTTCCAATGTTCTATTGCTGCAAGGTTGCACAAAATGACTTTTGTACTGCCTAACAGCTGCAGACCTGTCTGAATCAAATAGTAATGTTTCGATGTACATGTGACAAATAGAACCAGTTGTTAATCTTTATCATTTTCCATTGGGCCATTCAGCCCACACTCTGTTTCTAGTGCTGGCAACATCCTCATAGGCTTCCTCTGCATCTTTCCCTTCGATCTCACATCTTTTAATGACACAATCAGAAATGTACACCAGACACCAGCTCCATTCTTGCTTGTGCTGTCAACAGTGTGAGCGATAGTTGCCCTAGATGCATTGGGTGGTGGGGTAGAGATACGACCTCAGCACAGGAGGTGTGAGGTGCTCCTACCCTCCGCTGGGTGGTGGGATGGAGATACATCTCTACTGAGGGAGATGTACGGTGCTCCTTCCCTCTACTGGCCTACAGGTCACCCTTGGGCAAGGCTCAGCGCCTGCTTAGCACCCCCCCACCCCCCCCACCCGATCATGGTCACATGAAGTCATGGGAGCAGGTGATGGATGGTCATATGAGCAGCCGGTGCACATCACAAGTCCTGGCTATGCAACCACTGACGCCAGGCAGACAATTTCAGAAGAGGATTGATAATGGCTGGGGTCACCTGTCTTGTAAAGACACTGCCATGAAGAAGGCTCTTCTGTAGAAAAATTTGCCAAGAACACTCATGCTCATGGAAAGACCCCGATTGCCCGCATTATACGACAACGGGCCATAATGAACGTATCCCTGATGCCCGTGACTCTGTTTATTGACTGGTCCATAAAGGATGTGTGGATGTCCACACCTCCCATTCTGTCATGCCTCTCAGAATCCTTTCAGCAAATATGATGCTTTAGATCACAGGACCTTAAAGATTAAAAATTATCTTTATTTGTCACATGTGCATCAAAACATACAGTGAATGTGCTGTTGCATCGACTCAAATCAGCGAAGATTGTACCGAAAGCAGCCTGCAAATGTCGCCATGCCTCTGGTGCCAACATCACATGCTCCCAACTTACTAACCCTAATGTGTACATCTCTGTATGTGAGAGGAAACAGGAGCACCCAGAGAAAACCCACACGTCCACATGGAGAGCGTACAAACTCCTGACAGACAGCAGCGGGAACCGAACCTCAATCTTACAGCTTGAGCTGACAAAGTTCAAAACTAATTTATTATCAAAGTTCATATATGAGGGGTGATTGATAAGTTTGTGGCCCAAGGTAGAAGGAGTCAATTTTAGAAAACCTAGCACATTTATTTTTCAACAAAGTCCCCTCCTACACTTACACACTTAGTCCAGCGGTCGTGGAGCATACGGATCTTGGACCTCCAGAAAGTGTCCACAGATGGGTGATTGATAAGTTTGTGACCACAGGTAGAAGGAGATGAGTTATACAGCTCTTGTTACAAGTACATGCAGTTCAACTCTTTGAGTGATTATGCAAATAGTTTGAAGTTAATAACTCATCTCCTTCTACCTTAGGCCACAAACTTATCAATCACCCCTGATGAGTTATTAAAGCTGGGTGGGTTGGGGAAGGGGGAGGAAGTAAGAAACTGGAGGTGACGGGGAAAGAGGTAAAGTGCTGAAGAAGAAAGAATTTGACAGGAGAGGCCCATAGGGAAAAGGACAGAGGTGGGGACCCAGAGGAGGTGGGCAGGTGAGGTGCTAGCATTTCCTTTCGTAGATAAGGGGCCCAAAAATAAAAGAAGACAAGCCTGTAAACTGTACTGTGTAATATAGTTTTGCACTGTGTGGGACCCAGAGTGAACATTTCAGAAATTGCATACAGAAATTGTGCACGGATGTTGGAATGAACTTGTTGAAATTTGTTGGTGTAAACCTTCAGTAGCTTCAAATCTTATCCTGAGGAATGGTCTTGGCTGAATTGTTGACTCTTTACTCCGCTCTAGAGATGCTGCCTGACCTGCTGAGTTCCTCCAGCATTTTGTGTGTGTTGCTCTGGATTTCCAGCATCAGCAGAAACCCTTGTGTTTACATTCTGCAGATGATCCAGTTGAAGGATCTCAGTCCAAAATGTTGACTGTTTATTCCTCTCCATAGATGCTGACTAACCTGCAATTCAGTGGTTCAATTTAATATCAGAGAATGTATACAGTTTACAACCTGAAATTCTTACTCTTCACAGTCATCCATGAAACAGAAGGAAAATCCCCAAAGAATGAATGACAGAAAAAAATTAGAACCCCAAAGATCCCACTCCCCCATTTGCTCCAGCTCCACGCAATAATGAAGCCCCCAGCCACCACGATCGAGAGACCACCAGGAGCTACTGTCCAACATTTCAACATCCCACAGGCTTTCTCTCTCACTAACGAGGTAGAGAGAGATATCACTCCTGCAACAAACAAGAGGGGAGACCTACAGCTCGCTGTTCCAATGTTGCAATCTGCTGCTTTGCTTATTCAAGCTCCCACGGTTCGAGGGTCTTCTTTTGACAGCAATGTACACTGCTGTCTTGATGTGTCAGTTGGCAAAACTGGTGAGGAATCAGATCATCCACAGGACTGTACCTCGAAGGTGCACCTCTTCCGGGCTGCACCCGGAGATACTAAAAATGCCAGGCCACCTGATGAGAGCGGGAACCCGCTACTGTGAAGAGCTGCACTTTGAATGCAGCTGTAGATCACGGACTCTGACAGGATCCCAGCCACTTTGAAAAGGAGAAAAGAGACATTAAAAGAGAAAAATTAACCTGTTTTGTAGATGTACTGTAAGAATTCACCCAGGTCTATGGCCATTTTGTGTGTGCTGCTCTGGATTTCTAGCATCTGCAGAATCTCTCGTGTTTAAAATCAGACTAATGCAGTTTCTGCTCAGTGGACTTTCCTAGTGAGTATTCAGTTACTTTCTCTAGTATCTGGCACTGTAGTTGACAGCAGTTCGTAAAGTGGAGCATGATGATCTATGCATCTGATGATTTCTGTCCAGAAATAGAATTGATTTTGATTTTTTTCATCTCAATCTGTGCGTGCTGGCAGGATGAAGATAGCTGGGTGCAGGATCACTGTATGCAGATTGGCGATGCTTATCTCATCGTCTACTCCATCACAGACAGAGCAAGTTTTGAGAAAGCGTCCGAGCTTCGTATTCAGCTCCGGAGGATTCGGCAGGCTGAGGACATTCCAATTATATTAGTTGGGAATAAATGTGATCTTGTGCGATGTCGGGAGGTATCAGTGGCAGGTATGTTTCTCCATGGTTCCTGAAGGTTGTTATAACTGGGATGGTAGTGGGGATGAGCTCCCATTACCTATTAAATGCTCCCAATGATGTGCATCTCAAATAGCCTCTGACAACTGTCCAGCTCCTGGTCTTCACGTCTGGCTTAGCTACTAAGTCCAGTGGTACCGTTTCTGCTGAGAGGAGAAGGGGTAAAGGCAGGTTACTGCTGCCTTAAAACCCTTTGCTTTGGGTAGATGGTATTTGTCAGCCATGATTGGCAGCTCATCTAGGAGAAGGAAATCTCTGATCTTAAACCCCTGCTGCTTTGCAGCTATGCCCACTCAGGGTCGGCTTCAGGAGTGAACCCTGAGGGAGAATCCAGAGCTGGAGTTTCTAAGGCAGTCCTATGTTGAGTTCACCGCTGACTGGCGTCTCCGGCCGAGCTGCTGGTGCCAAACTGTTATGGTCTCTGACGTTCCTTTGGGCTCATCAGATGGGAACTGTGCTGCCTAGGCAACAGCTTGCCCTCCATATCATACAGCCTTGGCTTGCACAAAGACAGCAAGGATACGTGGTCAACCCCGACCAACAGAGGGCTCAGTCCTGACATGGCTGTTATGTAGCCTCCCTCCATGGACAAACAGTCCATGAGCAGGGCGGGTGGGGTCCTTCATGACCTGAGGTGTTGTTTCCTCATTAATACCTTTCATTAGCGTCTTGTGTCACAACTGGGGGTGGTGGTTAACAGTGTAAGTGGCTCCGATTCAATTCCGGTCACTTCCAGTAAGGAGTGTGTACTGTGACTGCATGTGTTTCCTCCGGGTGCTCCGGTTTCCCCTCACATTCCAAAGACGTATGGGTCAGGAGGTTAATCGGTCAGGTGGGTGTAACTGGTGGAGTGGACGGGAAGGGCTTGTTAACGTGCTGTATCTCTAAAAGAAAATTCAAATGTAAAACTTTTTCCAACCTTTCCTCCTCAAAATATTGTTGCATTTCTGTGTTTTTTACTCTGCTCAGAAGACACGTTATGTGTAGCTTTAATCTCTTTTCTCATCTGCAGAGGGGCGATCCTGTGCCGTTGTTTTCGACTGCAAATTCATCGAGACCTCAGCTGCAGTTCAGCATAACGTGCAGGAACTCTTTGAAGGAATCGTGCGGCAGGTCCGGCTCCGGAAGGACAGCAAAGAAGTGAACGATCGGCGGATGGCCCAGTACAAAAGGAGAGAGAGCTTCCCGAGGAGGGCCCGGCGCTTTTTGGATAGACTGGTAGCAAAAAACAACAAAAAGATGGCTTATAAAGTGCGATCGAAATCTTGCCATGATCTTTCTGTGCTATAAAAAATATGGATGGCCATAGTTAAAATGGTGACATCAGACTATTATAGTGAAGGGTTTAGTTAATCAATCTATATTAGATTATATACTTGGACTCAGTTGGTTTACAGTTGTGTCGAATTTGTGTTGTGACAGAATTCATAAGAACACAACTTCTCTGTTTGTGAATATTAGTCATAGAACATTACACCATGGAAACAGGCCATTCAGCCCATCTAACCTGTGCCGAACTGTTTCTCTACCTAGTCCTTTCATTTGTACCTTGACCATTGCCCTCCATACCCCTCTTAATCATGTACTGTACCTATCCAAATTTCTCTTAAATGCTGCAGTCGAACCCACATGCGCCACTTGTCCTGACAGCTCGTCCCACACTCTGAGTGTAGAAGCTCCCCCTTATGTTCCCCTGAAACATTTCACCTTTCACCCTTAACCCATGACCTCTAGTTGAAGTCCCTCCCAACTTCAGTGGAATAAGCCTACTTCCATTTACCCTATTCATAATTTTGTATACCCCTATCAAATCTCCCCTCTTTCTCCAACTCTGCAGGTGGATAAGGTGGGTAAGGAATTTGTTTCCAGGCCTCTCAGGGATGTTGTCCCTACATTGATCTATCATTGATAACCAGCCATGCTATTGGTCATCCTATCACTTAAATTTGAACAAATCGGTATCGTTTGCTTGACCTCCAGTGGCTCAGGTGTAGAACTGGAACGGGAGATGGGATGGATCTTCTAATTTAACACGGAAACATTCTGACATGCTGTGCTCAAGTCCATGATAGTCATAAGACATAGGAGCAGAACCAGGCCATTTGGCCCATCTAGTCTGCTCCACCGTTCCATCATGGCTGATCTATTTTCCCTCTCAACCCCATTCTCCTGCCTTCTCCCCATAACCTTTGACACCCTTAATAATGAAGAACCTATCAACCTCCACTTTAAATACATCCGATGACTTGGCCTCCATAGTTGTCTACGTTAATGAGTTCCACAGATTCACCACCGTCTGACTGAAGAAATTCCTTCTCTTCGCTCTTCTATAGGGACGTCCTTGTATTCTGAGGCTGTGCCCTCTGGTCCTAAACTCCCCCACAATAGGAAGCATCCTCTCCACATCTACTCTATCTAGGCCTTTCAATATTTGATAGTAAGATGAAAATGCCATGAAGTATGAAATTACAATTTTAACGAAGCCACTTGACCTTTCACATTTGACCTATCACATTTATACCTGTGCCTGTTTGTTCCCATCCTCTAAATCAAGATTTTTTCCAACCTGGGGCCCATGGACCCCCTCGGGTAATGATTAGGGTCCATGGCATAAAAAAGTTTGGGAACCCCTGATCTAAATGCTCTCCTTCATCTATGGATTCATGTCAAGTATCGACATGGTAGCGGAACAGTTAGGGCCATGCTATTGCAGCTCGGGGTGTCGGAGTTCGGAGTTCAATTCTGACGTCATATGTAAGGAGTCCTTCCTGTGGCATGTGTGGGTTTCCACCGGGTGCTCCAGTTTCCCCTCAGCATCCAAAAACATATTGGTTAGTAGGTATTTATTTTGGTATTTTTGTTTATTCTGGCATCTTATCCCTTCCTTTCCAGTCCTGAAGAATAGTCTTGGTCTGAAATGTCAACTGTTTATTCATTTCTATAGACACTGCCTGGCCTGTTGAGTTCGCCAGCATTTTGTGTGTTGCTCTGGATTTCCAGCATCTGAAGAACCCCTCCTGTTTCTGGTTGGTCATTGTAAACAGTCCCGTGATTAGGCTAGTGTTAAATCGGGGGTTGAGGGGTGGTGTGGCTCGAAGTGCTGGAACACATGTTCCGCACTGAATCTCAAAACAAGTAGACGCTCTCCTTCAAAAATACTCTCCTTCATCTTTGGCTACATGTCTAGGGAGGGGTATGAAGGCTTATGGTTCAGATGTGGGTAACAGATCAGCATTGACTACATGGGCCAAAGGGCCTGTTTCTGTGCTGTAGAGCTATGACACTCCTCTTCAAAAACATTCTCCTTCATCTTTGGCTACATGTCTATGGAGGAGTATGAAGGCTTATGGTCCAGGTGTGGGTAGCAGATCAGCATGGACTAGATGGGCTGAAGGGCCTGTTTCTGTGGTAGAGCTATGTGACTCTGTCTCATTAATTATACAGTTTATCACTGCTATCATTGACATTATATTCTATTTAATGTGTATGTGGAGTGTATGAGATTGAATTCCACTTGATACGAATGAATTATATTTGTATGAAGAACTAATTTGAATAACCCAGCATTTTTCTGAACTATCTCTTCCAAATAATTTTTAATTATAACTATCATATATTTTCACGTAGAATCATGGAGGCACAGAGCACTACAGCAAAGAAAAAGGCCCTTCAGCCCATTTAGTTCATGCCAAACTATTATTCTCCCTGTATTTTTTATATATATATTTTCCAGGAAGGTTTTGTGCATTTATTATAAACAAGTTAACCAAAAGTCTTTTTAGTATGATTAATATTAATGTGGACAAAATTTTGTACTTAAGATGGAATTTTCTGATTATGATCTATTTTTAAGCAAAATAATGTTTTGTTATTTTATGATGAACTTCAATTTATAACTTTGTGTACAGTGTGTAGGTTTGTACTTTGAATCTATATTTTTGTGTACATTGCAAAATGCAAGTCTGTTAAAACAGCTGTTTTCCAGTTGGCCTAATGGGGGCCAAGAAGAGAAATAAATTCTGATTTCCCAAAATACTGTTCAGGAAATGTAGAGGAGGCTTGACCCAAATGTAGAGCAACAGAGAAATTTAAGCTGACATTCTCTTAATAAACTACAAACTAACAAGCCACAAGGGGCCACAGAACAAGAGAGAACACAAGACAACAAGGTAACTGAAGACCGGATGAACAAGGACTGCAGATCCTGGGTGTCAGAGAGCTGGGTTTAAATAGGCTGCAGGTGACGAGTTGGAACTGAGTGGCAGGTGACTCCTGTTAGCTGGGTGGAATTTGGGAGGAGTCTGCCTGTGCAGGTCTGACAAATATTCAGTTTACAGATGATAATTCCATTAAAGTTCATTGCTAGTCTGAATTTGCTGCTGAACTTTTATTAAGAATACTTAACGAGAATGAATTTTATTAGTTATTCATCCATTTTGACTTTGTGTTTTCATAATGAAGGCTGAATGACAACACTAGCAATTAAACAGTTTGCAATTTTTCAAGTCCAAGTTCAAGTTTACTATCATCTGACTGCACATTTAAACAATGTTCCTCCGGAGCACAGTGCTCCCACACACAGCACATGAAACAAAATATTACCCCAAATATGTTAATAAAGTATACTTCAAAGAGCATGTAGTGCACAGCACAGGTAAATGGTAAACAGCTCGCTATCCTAGGGGTGGAGACCTTGGCAGTGTATTCATTCGTCTCACAGCCTGAGGGGGGAAGCTGCACTGAAGCTAGTATGCAATAGTTGTTGTACAAGGTAAATCTGGACATTTGGTGGGGGATGTAACCAGCTCTGTCCTCTGGTGCTGGAAACAGTGTGTGAGTTACAGCTAGCTAATACTGTGCTCACTCAGTGGCCACTTTATTAGGTACCTCCTTTTTGAAATGAGAGGCAATGTGGATCAAACTAAATGCATATCTTCATGTCACCTACACTCAGTAGCCACTTTATTCAGTACCTCCTGTATCTAACAAAGTGGCCGCTGAGTATATGTTCGTGGCCTCCCGCTGATGCAGCCCATCCACTTCAAGGTTCAACATATTGTGCATTCAGAGACGCTTTTCTGTGCACCACTGTTGTAAGGTGTGGTTATGTTAGTTACTGCCAGCTTGAACCATTCTGCTATGACCTCTCTCATTAACAAGCCGCTTTGCCCAAAGGACTGCCACTCACTGGAATTTATTTCTGATTTTCACACCATTCTCTGTAAACTCTAGAGATTGTTGTGCCTTAAAATTCCAGATCAGCAGTTTCTGAGATACTCAAACCACCCTATCTGGCACCAACAATCATTCAAAATCACTTAGATCACATTTCTTCCCCATTTTGATGTTTGGTCTGAACAACAACCGAACCTCATGACCATGTCTGTATGCTTTTATGCATTGAGTTGCTGCCACATGACTGGCTGTTAGATATTTGCATTAACGAGCAGGTGCACAGGTGTAATAAAATAACCACAGAGTGTATAAAAAACCGACGGTGATTCTGCACAGTGAAGTCAATCACAAATCATTTTGGGAAATACAGAAAGAACAATAGTGTTATTAAAAGCATTTTGATATTTAATGTGACAGAAAAGAATGAAGCAGTTGGTCAATGAAAGTATTACAGTAAAAAAAATCAATTTATTTGAGATAATTCCCTATCTACAATTATTTTTCAACATAATTCTTCACCTGGAAACACTTAAATAAAAATATGAAGTATAGGTATGACTTTGAACAAATGTTATAATCTATCTTTGAAACCAGACACATATCCACATACCTTCCCTCTCACCTGACTTCACCCGTACGTTTGTACTCCCTTTTCCTCTCTCTGCACTACTTATTTCATTTAATTTTTAATTTGTATACTTTTAATTGTAATTCATACATTTTACTGTTACATATTATATTGTACTGCTGCCACAGAACAACAAACTTCGGAACATATGCTAGTGATGGTAAGGCCATAAGACAGAGGAGCAGAATTAGGCCATTTGGCCCATCGAGTCTGCTCCACCATTTCATCTTGGCTGATCGATTTTCCCTCTCGGCCTCCTCTCCGTATCCCTTCATGCCCTGACCAGTCAAGAATCTTTCAACTTCTGCCGTAAATCTACCCAATGATTTGGCCTCCACAGCCATCTGTGGCAGTGATTTCCACAGATTCACCTGATTAAAATGATTCAGACTCTGGTTTCCCCTCCCCCAACATTCTGGCTTCTTCCCCCTTCCGTTCCAGTCCTGATGAAGGGTTTCGGCCTGACACGTTGACTCCTTGGCTGCTGCCTGACCTGCTGATTTCCTCCAACATTTTGTGTGTGTCACATAACTCTGTTATGAAATGTTCAATATCAATGTGTGAATTAACACCAGAGGTTCTGTAGATGCTGGAAATCCAGAGTAATACACACAAATGCTAGAAAAACTCAGCAGGTTAGGCACTATCTATGGAGTGGAATAAACAGTCGAAACTTTCTTTTTTCCTTTTTCTCTTCTTCTATTCCCCACTCTGGCTTCTTACCTCTTCTCCTCACCTGCCTATCACCTCCCCGTGGTGCCCCTTTCTCCCACGGTCCACTCTCCTGTCCTATCAGATTTCTTCTTCGTTCACCTATCACCTACCAACTTCTAACTTTGTTCCCCCTCCCTCACCCACCTGGCTTCACCTATCACCTTCCAGCTTGTCCTCCTTCCCCTCCCCCCCACCTTCTTATTCTGGCATTCTCCCCCTCCTTTCCATTTCTGATGAAGGGTCTCAGCCCGAAACGTCAACTGTTTATTCATTTCCATAGATGCTGCCTGACCTGCTGAGCTCCTCCAGCATTTTATGTGTGTTGCTCTGGATTTGCAGAAACTCTCGTGGTTTTGAAATTGGTCCCCGATTCTGTAGCTCTGAAGTCACAATTTGTAAAGAAAATTGTTAAATCTTATTTCTCAGGTTCAAGATCTTCCTTTAAGCGATGACATGATATACGTTTAATATTTTATACAGCACTATTCGATGACAAAGTATATGGTTTATTGTTTATACTGGAATATTCTTTAAATCATTCAAATATGCATTCAAATGACAATATTCAGATATTTAATAAAAATATCATGAAATTAAACTGTTTGACTTGTGCATTCTTGACGTTCCTTGACTTTGATCCAGAGAAGCCAAGGGTGTCTCTTCTTCTTAAGCCCCATCACCTTCATCACTCAACTTCACTCACTCCAACACTGAACGGTTTCTGTTCTCACAGCCTATGGATCACTTTCACAGACCCTTTATCTCATGTTCTCAGTATTTATTCTCTCTCTCTCTCTCTCACACACACACACACACACACACACACACTCACATTTTCTCACACAAACACACTCGTACCCACACATGCTCACACATTCTCTCTCACACTCGCTCACACACACATGCACACACACACACACACTCACACATATCCACACACACCCACCCACTCGTACACACACACACACACATACACAAACAACCCCCCCACACACAATAACACAATTACACACACTCGCATCCACACATTTACACACACCTAGATACACCCCCACCCACAGCCATACCCACACACATACACAGACACACACTCCTGATTCTTGACGTGAACACGATGGAAATCTGATCAGCAACAATTATTTTCATTATAAAATGAACAACAGCTATAATTTCAAGAGGTAACAGCAAGGTTTCAATGTAACCAATCTGGGAATAGGGGTTATTGAAAGTGGCGTCACAGGTAGATAGGGCCATAAAGAAAGCTTTTGGCACATTGGCCTTCATAGGACAAAGTACTGAGTGTAGAAGTTGGGATGTTTGTTGGAAGTTGTATAAGGCTACGTCCACACTAGACCGGATAATTTTGAAAACGCCGGTTTCATGTAAAAATGATAGGTGTCCACACCAGGTGTTTTTGAAAATACCTCCATCCACATTAAAGCGGGTACTTGGGCGAATCTCCTCCCACTGGGCATGCGCAGGACACATCTACAGAAAACATGCAACGTGTTTGGTGTCGAATCGAGCAGTGAAAGTGCGCGTTTGTGCAGGTTCAGACTAGAAAAACTTAAAAGGAAATTGCCAAACGACAGACAGCTGTTGGCTCTCATGCAGGGGGACTTAAAACTAAAAAAAATGGAGTATATGGAGGCAACTAATAGGGAGTTCATGGACAGTATGACCCAGCTGACGACGAACATTGAAAAACTGACTAACTCTGTTGCATTAATAAAGCACCTTGTTAAGTGTATAAAACATGTCTGCATCAGTGTTATCTTGTATTTCCATACAATGTTACATTAGGCTGTTACACATCTATTGTCAGAGAAGTACTTGGATAAATAGACAATAGGTGCAGGAGTAGGCCTTTTGGCCCTTCGAGCCAGCACTGCCATTCAATGTGATCATGGCTGATCATCCACAATCAGTACCCCGTTCCTGCCTTCTCCCCATATCCCTTGACTCCGCTATCTTTAAGAGCTCTATCTAACTCTTTCTTGAAAGCATCCAGAGAATTGGCCTCCACTGCCTTCTGAGGCAGAGCATTCCACAGATCCACAGCTCTCTGGGTGAAAAAGTTTTTCCTCAACTCCGTTCTAAATGGCCTACCCCTTATTCTTAAACTGTGGCCTCTGGTTCTGGACTCCCCCAACATCGGGAACATGTTTCCTGCCTCTAGCGTGTCCAATCCCTCAATAATTTTATATGTTTCAATCAGATCCCCTCTCATCCTTCTAAATTCCAGTGTATACAAGCCCAGACACTCCAATCTTTCAACATATGACAGTCCCGCCATTCCGGGAATCAACCTTGTGAACCTATGCTGCACTCCCTCAATAGCAAGAATGTCCTTCCTCAAATTTGGAGACCAAAACTGAACACAATACTCCAGGTGTGGTCTCACCAGGGCCCTGTACAACTGCAGAAGGACCTCTTTGCTCCTGTACTCAACTCCCCTTGTTATGAAGGCCAACATGCCATTAGCTTTCTTCACTGCCTGCTGTACCTGCATGCTTATTTTCAGTGACTAATGAACAAAGACACCTAGATCTTGTTGTACTTCCCCTTTTCCTAACTTGACACCAGATAGTAATCTGCCTTCCTGCTCTTGACACCAAAGTGGATAACCTCACATTTATCCACATTAAACTGCATCTGCCATGCATCTGCCCACCCACCAAACCTGTCCAAGTCACCCTGCATTCTCCTAACATCCTCCTCATTTTTCACACCGCCACCCAGCTTTGTGTCATCTGCAAATTTGCTAATGTTACTTTTAATCCCTTCATCTAAATCATTAATGTATATTGTGAATAGCTGCGGTCCCAGCACCAAGCCTTGCGGTACCCCACTAGTCACTGCCTGCCATTCTGAAAAGGACCTATTAATTCCTACTCTTTGTTTCCTGTCTATCAACCAATTTTCTATCCATGTCAGTACCCTACCCTCAATACCATGTGCTCTAATTTTGCCCACTAATCTCCTATGTGGTACCTTATCAAAAGGCTTTCTGAAAGTCCAGGTACACTACATCCACTCCCTTGTCCATTTTCATAGTTACATCCTCAAAAATTTCCAGAAGATTAGTCAAGCATGATTTCCCCTTTGTAGATTCATGCTGACCCAGACCGATCCTGTTACTGCTATCCAAATGTGCTGCTATTTTATCTTTTATAATTGACTCCAGCATCTTCCCCACCACTGATGTCAGGCTATCTGGTCTATAATTCCCTGTTTTCTCTCTCCCTCCTTTCTTAAAAAGTGGGATAACATTACCTACCCTCCAATCCTCAGGAACTGATCCTGAATCTATAGAACATTGGAAAATGATTACCAATGCGTCCACGATTTCTAGAGCCACTTCCTTAAGTACCCTGGGATGCAGACCATCAGGACGTGGGGAAATAGGTAAACCACCTTCATATAAGCAAGGACAGAAAACAGGGCAAAGTGAGTATACTTACTTATTCAGTAAGTTATGGGTCAAAGTATTTGGTGACTACATTTCTAACTCTTCTGGCTTCAGTCTCGTTGCCGCCTGTTTTGAAATTGTTAGGTTGGGTGGGGGGTTACATTCAGGAAAACAATGAAATGCCGCTATCTGTTCCGGCATTTCTAGAAATCTCCGGTTACCCCGTCCACATTACCCTTGCCCAAGTGGCGTTTTCAAATTTACACACTCTGGAGGGTGTTTTAGAAAAGCTCCATTTTCGGGGGACAAAACGCCGTTTCAGTGTGGACAGAGGGTCAAAACAAAGAGAAAAAGCTTTGGTTACAGATTTATCTGGTCTAGTGTGGACATAGCCTAAGACGTTGGTGAGGCCTAACTTGGAGTAATGGATGCAGTTTTGGTCTCCTAACTAGAGGAACGATGTAAATAAGATTGAAAGAGTACAGAGAAAATTTACAACTATGTTGCTGGATCTGGAGGATCTGAGTTATAAGGAAAGATTGAATAGGTTAGGTCTTTATTTCTTAGAGCGTAGAAGATTGAGGGGAGATTTGATAGAGGTATACAAAATTATGAGGGGTATAGATAGGATAAATGCAAGCAGGCTTTTTCCATTGAGGTTGGGTGGGACCACAACCAGAGGTCATGGGTTAAGGGTAAAATGTGAAAAGTGTAAGGGAGCATGAGGGGAAACATCTTCACAGAGTGCAGGATGAGCTGCCAGCACAAGTGATGCACATGAGCTTGATTTCAATGTTTCAGAGAAGTTTGGATAGGTAGGGGTATGGAGGCTATGGTCCTGGTGCAGGTTGATGGGCTAGGCACAGAGCAGGTGGGCCAAAGGGCCTGCTTCTGTGCTGTAGTTCTCTGTTACTCTGTGGCTGTATGACTCAGTCAGCAGGCTAAATCTAAACACCCGAAGGAAGATATATAATGATCTTAAGAGCACGTGTTCCTTGTGAAGAGTAATTTAAGAATGTGTTGTTAAACATTCCATGTCATGTTATACTTAATGTCATAATGGTGCCACGGCATAACTTTCCAAAACCAACTCATTGCTTCAAGCATTTAGCAGGAATGGTGACAGATCCATCAAGATGAAATACCTGGGGTCAGACTCAGCCCATCTGCACAAACTATTGCAATGCTTATGTTAGAGAGTTCTGAACAAACAGTAGGCAGACTCTGTTACAGCATCCGTGACCTAGGTTCAATCCCCATCTGGAGGGAGTCTGTGCGCTCTCCCTGTGACTGTGCGGCTCTCCTCCAGGTGCTCTGATTTCCTCCCACATTCCCAAGACTTATGGGTTTGTAGGTTAGTTGGTCACATGGTTGTAATTGGGCAGCGTGGGCTCGTTGGGCCAGAAGGACAATAAGATAATTAAAACATGATATAGGAGCAGAGTTAGGCCATTCGACCCATCGAGTCTGCTCCACTATTCCATCATGGCTGACTTATTAGCCCGTAAACCCCATTTTCCTGCCTTCTCCCCATAACCTTTGACCCACTTCCAATATTACCTGTTACCATGCTGTATCTCTAAATAGATTTAGAATCAGATTTATTATCAATGATATATATAATGTGAAATTTGTTGTTTTGTGGCAGCAGTACAGTGCAGAGCATAAAATTACCACCGTCATCATCATTACATGCCCAGTCATGTGACATGGGCGATCACAGTCTTCCATCTGCCTTTAATCTGAGAAGTTCTCATAAGCTCTTCAAAACTTTTGCCTATCCATCCCTTGATGTAACTCATGAATGTCATGCACTGTTGACCGTGAGCTTCTCTTGCACCAATTTTTCTGTCACTGTAAGATGTTCGAGCTTCTCTTTCTTCAGTACATGCCCCAGAAATTCCGGCTGCCGTTTCCTGACTGATGATAAACAAGAGAAAATCTACAGGTGCTGGAAATCTGAGCAACACACACAAAATGCTGGAGGAACTCGGCAGACCAGGCAGCATCTATGGAAAAATGTACAGTTGACGTTTCAGGCCGAGACCCTTCGGCAGGACTGATTGATGATATCAGCTCTCTTCTTATTCCAAGTTTTCACAACACTTCCTCATTTGTTACTCTGTGCATCCACAATGTTTTCATCATTCTTCTCAAAAAACACATTCCTGCAGCTTCGAGGCTTCCCTCATTTTGCTTTGATATTGTCCAGCATTCACTTCTGTATGTCCGTGTAGAATGAACACAGCATCACAACACCCTGAGTTTCATACCCAGAGGAATTATGGGTACCATAATTACTATACATCACAAGATAAATAATTAGTGAAATAAATAGTGGCAAAAAGGAATAGTGAGGAACTGCTTATAGTCCGTTCAGAAATCTGATGGCAGAGGAGAAGAAGCTGTTCCTGCATTGTTGAGTGCGTGTCTTCAAGATCCTGTACCTCCTCCTTGGTGGTAGTAGTGAGAAGAGGGCATGTCCTGGACGGTGAGGATTCTTAGTGATTAATGCTCCTTCCTGAGGTGGGGAGGGGTGTGCCCATGATGGAACTGGTTGAATCTACAAGTCTCTGCAGCCTCTGGCAATCCAGGACATTGGAGCCTCCATCCCAGGCTTTGATGCCACCAACCTGAACACTCTCCACAGTACATCGGGGAAAATTCTCAAGAGTCTTTGGTGACATTCCAAATCTCCTCAAATGAAGTATACCCACTTCCATATATGGGGCCCAGGAGAGATTCTACGAGATGTAGATGATGAGGAACTTGAAGCTGCTTGCCCTTTCCACCACTGACCTCAACTTCCCCTTCCTGAGGTCCACAGTCAGTTCTTCGGTCACACTGATGTTAATTGTGAACTTGCAATTACAAGGTAAGATAAAAATATTACTTTCAGCTTCTTATTTTTCCAATTCAGAAAATAAAGAAAAATCAATTTTATAGCAAACTATGTGAACTGAAGTTATTTATCCTGATGAAAGGTCTCAGCTCAAAGCATCGACTGTTTACACTTTTGTATAGATGCTGCCTGATCTGCTGAGTTCCTCCAGTATTTTGTGTGTATTGCTCTGCAGATTTTCTTGTCTTAGTGAATTTATTTCTGTTTAGTGGTTTACTTGTCTGTTTGAAGACACAGACGGTCGTGCAGTAGACATACGCTATGTACAGTAACTAAGAATACTTCCGAGAAGTACTTGGAATGAAATTTCAGATCTTCTGGTATTAGATTTTTCTCAGCCTGGGTACAAGGGGCAGGGGCAATAGGGGAAGAGGATAATTCACTCAATACAACTCTAATTCCACAGTCTACAGACTCATTTTCAAGGACTCTACAACTCATGTTCTCAGTGTTAGTTATGGCTGCTTATCTATCTTTCTATCTATCTGCCAGTCTAACTATCTATATATACATAGAGCATGATCACTGGGGTGCCATGGTAGTACAATGGTTAGCGCGATGCTCAGGGCATTGGAGTTCAGAGTTCAGTTCTGGCGTCCTGTGTAAGGAGTTTGCTTGTTCTCCCTGTGACTGCCTGGGTTTACTTTAGGTGCTCTAGTTTCCTCCCACAGTCGAAAGGCGTACAGGTTAATTGGTCATTGTAAATTGTCCTGTGATTAGGCTAGGGTTGCTAGGTGCTGTGGCTTATTGGGCCAAAAGGGCCTGTTCCACACTGTATCTCAATTGATAAAGCAAGATGTGGAACATAGACCTGTACAGCACAGGAACAGGCCCTTCAGCCCACAATGTTGTACTAAACCAATTGAATTAATAATCAAATGGCCAACTGTCTTCTGCCTACACAGTATTCATATTCTTCCATTCTCCTCACATTCATGTGTCTATCCAAACATCTCTTAATGTCCCTACCACCACCCCAGGCAACGCACTCCTGGTAACCATCTATACAGATATTTTGCAAGATTTGTCTCCTTTTGCACATTGGTTGTTTGTTAGCTTTTATTCATTTATAGTTTTAAATTCCATCATATTTCTTTGTTTTCCTGTAAATGCCTGCAAGAAAATGCGTCTCAAGGCAGTACAGTGGATTTCGGTTAATTTGGGCACATCAGGACCAATACATTTTGGCCCAATTAAATGGTTGCACTAAGTAGCCCGAAGTTTCATGGGAATAGTTTAAAAAGCATAAAAATAAGCTACTGTTTGGCTGAGTTACAGATTATGTATTTAAATGAACTACAGAACAGATCAGAACACTATCAACACGACTAGAGTACTATAAAACTGTGTATTAGTTCTGAATAGTTATTGAGCTGTGGTTTTTACACAAACACACGCAATGGACACCATTTAAAAACTGTTTGGTCTAAGCGTGGGGTTGTGTATTACAGTCACACAAGTGCACATGACTGATGCTAGTTAGAAGCTGTTCAACAAGAATCTCCTGTCCTCAATAAAATAATACTGCTACGGTACTATAGAACTGTGTATCAGTTCTAATAGTTATCAATACAGGAAAGTGTGGACATGGTGGAGGATTACAAATACCTGGGGATACGAATTGACAATAAACTGGACTGGTCAGAGAACACTGAGGCTGTCTACAAGAAGGGTCAGAGCCGTCTCTATTTCCTGAGGAGACTGAGGTCCTTTAACATCTGCTGGACGATGCTGAGGATGTTCTACGAGTCTGTGGTGGCCAGTGCTATCATGTTTGCTGTTGTGTGCTGGGGCAGCAGGCTGAGGGTAGCAGACACCAACAGAATAAACAAACTCATTCATAAGGCCAGTGATGTTGTGGGGGTGGAACTGGACTCTCTGATGGTGGTGTCTGAAAAGAGGATGTTGTTCAAGTTGCATGCCATCGTGGACAATGTCTCCCATCCACTCCATATTGTACTGGTTAGGCACTGGAGTACATTCGGCCAGAGACTCATTCCACCGAGATGTAACACTGAGCGTCACAGGAAGTCATTCCTGCCTGTGGCCATCAAACTTTACAACTCCTCCCTCGGAGTGTCAGACACCCTGAGCCAATAGGCTGGTCTTGGACTTATTTCCACTTGGCATGATTAACTTATTATTATTTAATTATTTATGGTTTTATATTGCTATATTTCTACACTATTCCTGGTTGGTGCGGCTGTAACGAAACCCAATTTCCCTCGGGATCAATAAAGTATGTCTGTCTGTCTGTCTGTCTGTTCATCCAGGGTACACTGCCACGTTCTTTAGATTGACTGTAAGTGAACAAAGTCAGCACAGACACCTGGTGTAACTGCTTTCATGCAATGTTTTCAGCAATTGCATCCTCTAAATCCTCATATTCATTGTAACATTCTAGATGCTTGTTGATGCTTTCAAATTCTTCATAGTTCCCAACTTGTTGAAGTCATGAAATCATTTCATTTTCATTCCTGGCCACTGCAACTCCAAGCCTGAATGCTTGACGCCGCAGCGAGCATACCATCCTGAATTGTCCTGCAGCTTACTTCTTGCCAATCTTCAAAAATCATTGCTTTTTGAACACAAGCATAGGCAACTGATACCATTTCAAAACTGTTTGCTCTGTAGTGTCTTACAGCTACACAAGTGCACGTGACTGATGCTTATTAAAAGCTGTTTGGCAAGTCTCCTGTCCCAAATAATTGACATTGTGCCCCAAATAAACAAAGGGAACCCTGAACATTTTTACTGGATTAGTTTTCACTCTTTAAGATTTGTCCCAAATAAACGACTGTCCGATTATCTGATGGCCCAATGAACTGGAATCCACTGCATATGGTGACGTATACATACTTGGATAACAAATTGACCTTGATTTTGACTTTGACTTTGAGGGTAATGGTGAGAGAATTTTATTCACCATTTTGATGCCCAATTGAAAACTAATGTCATCCTTTCAATGTTACTACCCTATCTAGCCCTAGTAACTAATGTTGAACTTGTATTGGAGGAAGTACTTGTTCAGTCAAAACCTGAAGGCGAATTTCCTGCATGTTATATCTTGTCTTTTAGTAACTCATCTACTCATTCATCAGCTATGTGCTGAAACTTGCAGTCATTAATGATTTGTGTGGGGAAAATTCTAGGGCCTGGTGTGAAATCTATTTATGTATTTTTTTAGCAACACAGTCAGGAGTAGGCTCTTTAGACTCTTTGAGTTTTGCTGCCACAGGAACCCCTGACAAACCCAATTAACCATAGCCTAATCATGGGATAATTTACGCTGAGTACCCTCCCAGACCTTTGAGCCATGTTGCCCTAGGAACCCCTGACAAACCCAATTAACCATAGCCTAATCATGGGATAATTTACATTGACCAATTAACCTACCTGGTATGTTTTTGGACTGTGGGAGGAAACCAGAGCACTGGGGGGAAGCCCATGCAGCCACAGGGAGAATGTAGAGACTCCTCACAGAACAGCGCCAGATCTCTGCTGACTGAGCTGAAATAGAGTCACGCTAACCACTGCAGAACTGTGGCACTCCAACGACCATGTCTGATTATATATACATAGATTGAAATGGGGGAAGGAGATAGAAGTGTTCCAAGTTCAAAGCAGGTTTGTCATCGAAGTGTGCATATGTTGCCATAAACTACTCGAGATTCATTTTCTTGCGGGCATTTACAGGGAAGAAAGAAATACAATATAATCTATAGCAACACACACAAAATGCTGGGGGAGCTTTCTGAAGCGTCTCAGTCCGAAACGTTGACTGCATTCTTTTCCATTGATGCTGCCTGCCCTGCTGAGTTCCTTCAGCATTTTGTGTGTGTTCCTCGGATTTCCAGCATCTGCAGGTTTTCTCCTGTTTGCGATAAAATAAGTATATTTTTTTGCGTGACTGTGTGCTCAGGGCTTTGGATGTGCTGTTGCCTCGTGCAGAGCATATTTTACGCATTGGCCCCAGAGGAACGTCGTTTCATTCAGATGCTTTCATGTATGGTTGAACGATGATTAAACTAAACATGATTTGATTTTTGATTTGATTTGGATTTATGAAAATCAAAAAACAAAGACTAATCAACAGCCAGTCAGTATGCAAAAGAGGACGAACTGTGTAAATAAAACTAATACTGAGGACATGTCTTATGAAGATCAGTTCTGTGAGCAAGGGCTTTTATTTTATCTTTGTATGTAAGCATTTATTTATTGAGATTCAGAGTGGAAGAGGCGCTTCTGGCCCTTTGAGCCGAACCGCCTGGTTTAACCCTTGCCTACTCACAGGACAGTTTCACAACGACCAATTAACTTACCAATTAACTTACGTCTTTGGACTGTGACAGGAAACCGGAGCACCCGGAGGAAACCCACACAGTCACAGGGAAAACGTACAACTTACAGGCAGCAGTGGGAATTGAACCCGGGCCGCTGGAACTGTAAAGCGTTGTGCAAATCACTTTGCTACTGGGCAGCTGACTCTGGAGAGAATGAGGATGAGAGGTGACTTGATAGAGGTGTACAAGATGATCGAGTGGGCAGGCAGAGACTTTTTCCCAGGGTGAAAATGACTCATACAAGGGAGCATCATTTTAAGGTGACTGTAGGAAAGTATAGGGGGGGCATGTCAGAGGTAGGGGCTTTTACACAGAAAATGGTAGGTGTGTGGAACACCCTGCCAGGGGTGATGGTAGGGGCAGGTGTATTAGGGGCCTTTAAGAAACTCTTAACTCAGCTATGGACAACCCCAAGTCCGGCTGTGAAAGGTAGAGGACAGGGCATGGGGCTAGCAACTCACTCCCATGAAAATGCAGGGCTGCAGGGACTCCAACAGAGAGGAAGGATCTTCCCCTAAAAGATGTCTGAAGTCAGGTCTGAAAGAAGTTGAACCTTTGGCCCAGGACACAGGATCCTGGCGGGCTGCTGTCAGTAGCCTATGCCCCAGTAGACTACGCCTGAGAGTAAGAATAAACTCTTAGATAGGGTTCTGCAGGAGGGAAGGGTTACATTGCTCTTAGAGGCTGGCACAATACTGTTGGCTGAAGAGCCTGCCCTGTCCTGTGTGTAACCCTCTCACTGAGCTTGTGTGCAAAGTCAGCTCGTTAGCCGGCTTTGCCAGCAGCCACGGGACTCAGCGGCGGAAAGGTCACCTTTCATAAACAATATTTGTCCAGGGTCGGTACCATTTGCGATTCAGCCAGACAGGAATGCTGTGATGTTCCGATTAAAGAAGCCTTAGTTTGAGCTAATCCTGTGTAAATACTGAACACAAAGTACACCGCAGATGCTGTGGTCAAATCAACACGCACAACACGCTGGAGGAACTCAGCAGGTCGGGCAGCATCCGTGGAAACGAGCAGTCAACGTTTCGGGCCGAGACCCTTCGTCAGGACTGAAGAAGGTGGGGGGAGGGTGGAAGGTGCCAGGTGAAAAACCAATCAGAGGAAAGATCAAGGGGTGGGTGAGGGGAAGTAGGGAGGGGATAGGCAGGAAAGGTGAAGAAGGAATGTAAGGGGAAAGCACTATGTGTAGTAGGAGGCGGAACCATGAGAGAGGTGATAGACAGCTGGAGGAGGAGGCAGAGTGAAACTGGGATGGGGGAAGGGAGGGGGAGGGAATTAACAGAAGTTGGAAAATTCGATGTTCATACCAAGGGGCTGGAGACTACCTGGACGGTAGCCCAGACTACCCAATCTCCAGACATATACCGTCTGGGTAGTCTCCAGTCCCTTGGTATGAACATCAAATTTTCCAACTTTCGGTAATCCCTCCCCCTCCCTTCCCCCATCCCAGTTTCACTCTGCCTCCTCCTCCAGCTGCCTATCACCTCTCTCATGATTCTGCTTTCTTCTACTACCCATAGTGCTTTCCCCTTACATTCCTTCTTCACCTTTCCTGCCTATCCCCTCCCACACCCCTTGATCTTTCCTCTTATTGGTTTTTCACCTGGCACCTACCAGCCTTCTCCCTCCCCCACCTTCTTTATAGAGCCCCTGCCCCCTCCCTCTTCAGTCCTGACGAAGGGTCTCGGCCCGAAACGTTGACTGCTCATTTCCACGGATGCTGCCCGACCTGCTGAGTTCCTCCAGTGTGTTGTACCTGTGTAAATACTGCCCATGCATAATTGTCGGTTGGCACGAAATAACAGATCTTACACCGGATAAAATTGTAAAGAAAGTATATTTAGCTATTTCAGCATTATGGAACAGTTAGTAGGAAAAGTGAAAGAGAAAAAGGGCCCACCTCAGTTAACCCAGTCCGAATGTGCACATAAAGGTGGAGCTCGTCATGAAGTTGTCTTCTTTACTCTCGCACCAGGCCCACAATCTGCATGAAAGCTCACACCACATTCCGAACATCGCTCGAAATCCATCTCGAACAAATGGGCTCTCTCGGGAGTACTGGCACTTCCTCCTTGGAGCAATTCATCAGCCCAAAGCACCTTGTCCCACAGGGATTCTCCTTCCCATGCCACTTTCGGCCATCTTCCCTCCTGTCTCTTCCGCAGTGCCTGCAGAGAAGACCCGCAAACCCGATTACTGTCCATCACAAATCTCACTCTGCTCAGTTCCCTCTAGAACCTTCTCCCAATTCCACCATCCTGATTGGCTGACACAGCATTACTAAGTTGAACATCTTAACCCCTTATCTTTTAGCCGAAGTCAAAATAGTCTACAGCAGAACACTTTGCTTTTACAGAACTGCTAAAACGAAATATCTACAGCATAGCAACAGAAATCTTAACCAGGGCATTACAAATGTACTTAACATGTTGTAAAGGGTCCTTGAAAGTGAATCAGTTCATGGCGGTTCAGGTATCTGATGGTTGAGGGGTAATAACTGTTTCTGAACCTAGTGGTGTGGGTCCTGTGCCTCCTGCCTGATTGGGTGTGTTGCCTCCATTTTTTTTGCTTCAAAAATTGGACTCTATTCATGATAATAAAAAATATTGAGTGGATGTGGAGAGGATGTTTCCTATTGTGGGGGAGTTGAAGAAGAGAGGGTTGTCCATTTAGGATGGCGATGAGGAGGAATTTCTTTAGCCAGAGGGTGGTGAATCTGTGGAATTTATTGCTATAGATGGCGATGGACACCAAGACTTTGGGTATATTACAGGAGGAGGTCAATTGATTCTTGATTTGTCAGAGCATGAATGGTTACTGGAAGAAGGCAGAAAAGTGGGGCTGGGAGCAATCTGGATCAGCCATGATCAAATGGCAGAGCAGTCTTGAGGGGCTAAATGGTCTAATTCTGCTGCAATGTCTTATGGACATTGTCTTATTTGCTTATCCTTCTGAGGCCCTCCGTTGTCAGGTTTGACCATGGTTGGTGTATTCCAGCTTTCTATCTGATATGCAACGTGGAGGACAAGCTGTTGCCCACAAAGCTGATGAGTCCGAAGGACCGGTGGAGGCCGATGCAGTATGGCACCAGTGTGTCGCAGGAGTTGCCAGTCAGTGTTGAACTCATCTTAGGGACCCCTGCTCTGGAACTTTCCTGGGGGTTTACTCCCGAGATCTTCCTCATAGGTGGGTGTAGCTGAAAGGTAGCAGAGGTTTGAGATCAGAGTTTTTCTTCTTCTAGGTAAGCTGCCAACCATGGCTGACAAGCCCAATCTTAGGGTCTCTTCTATACCCCTAATTTATCTGCCTCTACCACCACCCCTAGCAGCACCTTCCATGCACCTGTGTCTGCTCCTATGGTAAAGGTAAGGGAGTTGTGGTCACTGTCTCTAAATGTCCAGCAAGAGATCTGACATCTGCCTCTCTCTCATTGACCTGAATACATATTAGACCATGAAACCATAAGATACAGGAGCTGAATTTGGCCATTTGGCCCATCAAACCTGCTCCACCATTTCATCATGGCTGATCCAATTTTCCTCTCAGCTCCAATCTCCTGCCTCCTCTCTGTATCCCTTCATGCCCTGACCAATTAGGAATCTGTCAACCACTGTTTAAAGTCTTGGCCTCCACAGCTGCCTGTGACAATGAATTCCACAGAAACACCACTCTCTGGGGAATTCCTCCCCACCTCCCTTCTAAAAGGACTTCCCACTATTCTGAGGCTGTGCCCTCTGGTCCTAGACTCCCCCACCATATGAAACATCCTATCCACATCCTTTCTATCAAAACCTTTCAATGAGGTCAACCCTCTTTTTTCTGAATTCTAGTGAATACAGGCCCAGAGCCGTCAAATACTCGAAGCCATTCAATGCTGGAATTATTTTTGTGAATCTCCTTGGAAACCTCTCCAGTGTCAGCACCGATAAGGGGCCCAAAACTGCCTACAATACTCCAAGTGAGGCATCACCAGTACTTTTTAAAGACCCAACATTACATCCTTGCTTTTATACTCTCGTCCTTTTGAAATGAATGCTAACATTGTATTTGTCTTCCTCACCACAGACTCAACCTGCAAATTAACCTTTAGGGAACCTTGACAAGGGCTCACAATTCCCTTTGTGCCTCAGATTTTTGAATTTTCTCTCCATTTAGAAAATAGTCAACTCTTTAATTTCTTCTATTCATCTCCATTCTAAATAAATATCCCTCTACTCAGAAGTTGAGGCCTTTGTTTCTAGACTCTCTAACTATAGGAACATCTTCTCCACATTCAGTCTAACTAGGTCTTTCAACATTCAGTAAGTTTCATTAAGATCCCCGCTCATTGTTCTGAATTCCGGTTAGTACATTCCCAGAGCCATCAAACACTCCTCATATGATAATCCCTTCAATCCCTTAAATATTGTGTCAGGAATCCTTTCTGGACACGCCTAACAAATTGCACCCCAACTAAACTTCTTTGCACTTTTCCAGAATCTGCCTCCGTATCTTTTCCTTTGCATCTGCATTGCTATGGGGGAGGGTGGTCTATAGAATACTCCCAACAGGGCAGGGGTTCCCAACCTGAGGTCCACGGGCCCTCGGTTAATGGTAGGGGCCCATGGCATTTAAAAGGTTGGGAACTCCTGCAACAGAGTGATTGCTCTCTTCCTGTTTCATTTCCCAGTCTCACTGCCTCAGCAAACAATGTTCTCCCTTTCTGCACCTGTGATACTGTCCAAGCAAAAACAGTGCCTCTCCCCCACCTCTTTTACATTTATTTAATTTATTTGTAGACCTGTCAAAAGCCTGACTTGAAATGTATACCTTTGACCAGAGTGATAACTCGGTTATCCGAATGTGGATTATGTTGTTTGAGTTAGAAGACAGAGTTCAAAGCTTTGTTGAGAAAATTTCTATTAAACGTGTTCAGCAAAACTAGAATGCTTGTGACTGTGAGGTTTGAAAGTACAAAGGGCATTTTTAAACTAATCTCTTTGGCAAGATCCATTTGTGTGTGGGTGGACACCTGTTTTAAACTTCCTTAAGTGTTGAAGGCAAACAATATTTCATTGATTACACTAAAGTGGGCTGGATAAAGCGGCTTTGTTAGCAGCTCAGCTCTTACCACCCACCCCTGAAAACTGAAGTGAGAATTCCTGACTCGTCATTAAGCACACTAACCTGAGAAAGCAGCGTCCATCGTTCAAACCCCCCCTCCAAATCCATTGTCAAGGACCCCCACCACACCCATCATCAAAGACCCTCACCACATTTACACAGACCTACCACTGAGCATACCTACAGGGAGCACTGTCCGCAAGACCAGCATCCATCATCAAGGACCCCCACCATCCAGGCCATGCCCTCTTCTTGCAGCTACCCTCGGGAAGGAGGTTCATAGACCAGTACAGCAGAGGAGCAGGCCCTTCGGCCCACAGTGTTGTACCAAACCAAATGAATTAGTAATCAAAGGGCCAGAACTGATCTCTTCTGCCTGCACAAACCCTTCCATTTCTTCACATTCATCTGCCTATCTAAACGACTCTTTAGGTCTTTAATGTATCTGTCTCTACCCCCCTCCCTCCCAGGCAGCGCATTCCAGGCACCCAACACTCTCTGTGTAAAAAAACTTACCCCTCAGATCTCCTTTGAAATGACCTCCTCTTATCTTAAATGTACGCCCTCTAGTATTCAACATTTCAACCCTGGGAAAAAGATACTGTCTGTCTATTATCTTTTAATCTTATAAATCTCTAGATCTCTCCTCAGCTTCCAGTATTCCAGAGAAGGTTTGTCCAACCTTTAGAATCATAGAGTCATTAGACCATAAAGAGATAGGAGCAGAATTAGGCCATTCAGCCCATCGAGACTGTTCCATCATTCCATCATGGCTGGTTTATTATCCCCCTCATCCCCATTCTCCTGCAAGCAGCGGTAAATATTAGATTAGATTAGATTCAACTTTATTGTCATTGTGCCAAGTACAGATACAAAGCCAAATGAAATGCAGTTAGCATCTAACAAGATGCTAACAGGAATAGTGTTATTTACAAAACACTGTGAATATAAAGTAAGTGCTACTGCACACAGATATAAAAGTACTGAGACAGTACAATATGGGTGCAATACTGCTTAGCGCTGTGATGTGAGGTTCAGCAGGGTCAGCGCCTCAGGGAAGAAGCTCTTCCTGAGCCTGCTGGTGTGGGAGCGGAGGCTCCTGTAGCGCCTACCGGATGGGAGGAGAGTAAAAAGTCTGAGATGCATCCTTGATAATGCTTTTCACCCTGCCCAGACAGCGTTTATGGTAGATGTTCTCAATGGTGGGCAATTGGGTGCCGATACTCTGCTGGGCAGTTTTCACCACACGCTGAGTATGCTCTCAATGGTACAGCGGTAAAACTCTGTCAGTATCCTGAGACAGAGGTGAGCTTTCTTGAGGCTCCACAGGAAATAAGGGCACTGTTGTGCCTTTTTGATCAGGATGGAGGAGTTTAGGGACCAGGTGAGATCCTCGAAAATGTGGACACCAAGGAATTTGAAGCTTGATACACGCTCCACTACAGCTCCATTGATGTAGATAGGGACATGAGGGTGGTTCCTAGCATGCCTGAAGACTACAATGGTCTCCTTGGTCTTCAGGGTGTTAAGGGCCAGGTTGTTGTCAGCACACCACGTGGCCAGGTGCTGGACCTTGTCCCTGTTGGCCATCTCGTCATCCCCTCTGGGGATATGGGTTTGATTGCAACATTTAAGTGAAATCGAGATAAGTAAATGAATGGATTGGTATGGATTGTCTACTTGTGGGTCAATGGAACAAGGCGGAATAACAGTTTGGGATGGACTAGATGGGCTGAAGGTCCTATTTCTGTGTTCTATGAATCTATGACTCTATGTTGCTATGTCAAGCAGCAGATAGAGGATAGAGATATGAAGTTCAAAGTTCAAAGTAAATTTATTATCAAAGTACATTTTCTGTCACCATATGCAGCCCACAGGTTCATTTTCTTGCAGGCATACTCAGTAAATCCAAATAACCATAATAATCAATGAAAGATGGCACCATCAGGATGGGCAAACTGTACAAATACAAAAGAAAAAGAAGAAATAATAATAATAACAATAATAATAATAAATAAGCAATATAGTAAATATCGAGAACATGAGATGAATGAAAAGTTCTTGAAAGTTAGTCCATAAGTTGTGGCAACAGTTCAGTGATGGTGTAAGTAAAGATGAGTGAAGTTATCCTCTCTGGTTCAAGAGCCTGATGGTTGAGGGGTAATAACTGTTCCTGAAGCTGACCATGTGGTTCCTGAGGCTCCTGTATCTCCTTCCTGATGGCAGCAATGAGAAGAGAGCATGGCCTAGGTGGTGGGGTCCCTGATGATGGACGCTGCTTTCCTGTAACAATGCTCCGTGCAAGTGAGCTCAGTGGTGGAGACGGACTTACCTGTGATCGACTGAACCATGTCCATTATTTTTTGTAGGGCAATGGTGTTTCCATACCAGGTTGTGATGCAGCCAGTCTATATAATCTCCACCTAGCTATAGAAGTTTGTCAAAGCTTTAGATCTTGCCAAATCTTCGCAAACTTATAAGGAAGTAGAGGTGTTGCTGGGCTTTCTTTGTAATTGCACTTACTTGCTGGGCCCAGGACAGGCCCCACAAAGTAATTATACCAGAGAATTTAACGTTGCTGACCCTCTCCACCTCCGATGAGGACTGGCTCATGGACCTGTGGTTTCCCCCTCCTGAAGTCACTAAGCAGCTCCCTGGTCTTGCTGACATTGAGTGAGAGGTTGGTGTTATGACTAGATTTTCAATCTCCCTCCTATCTACTGATTCAAAACCACCTTTGATTCAGCCTACGACAGTGATGTCATCAGCAAGCTTAAATATGGCATTGGAGCTGAGCTGAGCCTGATGGTTATAAATGCGAAGTGAGTAGAGCAGGGGGTGAAGCACGCAGCCTTGTGGTGCTGCTGTGCTGATGGAGATTATGGAGATATTGTTGCCAATCCAAATTGACTGGAATCTGCAAGTGAGGAAATCAAGGAGGGAGGTATTGAGGCCAAGATCTTGAAAAATGTTGATTAATTTTGAGTGGATGCTAGTATTGATTTTTGAGCTGTACTCGATAAAGAGCAACCTGGCGTATGCATCTTTGCTGTCCAGGTGTTCCAGGGTTTTGTAAAGAGCCAATTAAAAGCCATCTGTTGTTGACCTGTTGTGCTGGTAGGCAAATTGGAGCAGATCCAAGTAACTCCAAAGGCAGGAGTTGATATCTTTCATTACCAACCTCTCAGAACACTTCATCGCAGTGGATGTAAGTGATAGTCATTGAGGCAGGTTACTGCGGTCTTCTTGGGCCCTGGTATAATTGAAGCCTGCTTGAAGCTGGTGAGTACCTCAGAGTGCCAAAGCAAGAGGTTAAAGATCTTCAAGGACCTCCAATCAATCAGCCCAAGTCTTTAGTGCTTGGCCAGGTACCCCATATGGGCCATCTTACTGTGGTCTCATCCTCTTGACTGATGCCCTCAGATCAGCCTCAGACACTTAAATCACGGGATCATTGGAGGCTGTGGAAGTTCATGATGGTTCCTCCATGCTTTGACAGTCAAAGTGAACATAAAAGGCATGAAGTTCGTCTGGAGTGAAGCCTGGTTGTCACTTATGTCACTTGGTTTCACTTTGTAAGTGGTGATAGCATTAATGCATTGCCACAGCTGTCGAGCATCCTTCATTGATTCAAATTTCATCCAGAATTGCCACTTCTAGACTACTTCCGAAACATCTAAACTTTAGAAACACGCACAAAACACTGAAGGAACTCAGCAGGTAAGATGAACGAGCTCTCTGTTGGTCAGAGTCCACCATGGATGTTGTGTCCTAGCTGCCTAGATATGCAAGCCTGGGCAGTACAATATGAACTGTAGCACGACTCTCCCACCATAGGAAACATCCTCTCCACGTCCACTCTGTCAAGACCGTTCGCCATTTTTGTATTTTCTCTCCATTTAGAAAATAATCAACTCTTTCATTTCTTCCACCAAAGTGCATGACCATAGACTTCCCGACACTATATTCCATCTACCATTTCTTTTCCCATTCTCCTAATCTGTTCAAGTCCTCTGTAGCCTCTCTACTTCCTCAAAATTACCAGCCCCTCTGCCTATCTGGTGCTCCCGGTGTGGCCTCCTGTATGTCTGTGAGGCCTGACGTGGACTGGGAGACTGCTTCGATGTTCACCTACACTCCATCCACCAGAAACAAACGGGATCTCCCAGCGGCCACCTATTTCAATTCTACTTGCCTTTCCCAATCTGACATATCAGTCCATGGCCTCCCCTACTGTCGCGGTGAGGCCACACTCAGGTTGGAAGAGGAATACCTCATATTCCATCTGGGTAGCCTCCAACCTCATGGCATAAACATTGATTTCTCAAACTTCTAGTAACTGCCCCATTCTCACCATTCTCCATTCCCCTCTCTCACCTTATCTCCTTACTTGCCCATCACCTCCCTCTGGTGGTCCTCTCCCTTCCCTTTCTTCCATGGCCTTCTGTCCTCTCCTATAAGATTCCCCCTTCTCCAGGTCTTTATCCCTTTCACCAATTCCTTCCCAGTTCTTTAGTTCACTCCTTGCCCTCTCGTGGTCTCCCCTATCACCTGCTACCTTGTACTTCCTTAGAAGGTTGGCGTCATTCAATGTCTGTAGTGAGATGCTGAAGATGTTCTATAGGTCAGTTGTGGAGAGCGCCCTCCTCTTTGTGGTGGCGTGTTGGGGAGGAAGCATTAAGAAGAGGGACGCCTCACGTCTTAATAAGCTGGTAAGGAAGGTGGGCTCTGTCGTGGGCAAAGTACTGGAGAGTTTAACATCGGTAGCTGAGCGAAGGGCGCTGAGTAGGCTACGGTCAATTATGGAAAACTCTGAACATCCTCTACATAGCACCATCCAGAGACAGAGAAGCAGTTTCAGCGACAGGTTACTATCGATGCAATGCTCCTCAGACAGGATGAAGAGGTCAATACTCCCCAATGCCATTAGGCTTTACAATTCTACCGCCAGGACTTAAGAACTTTTTTTAAAAGCTATTATTAATGCTTTTTGAGATAGTGATTTAGATGCATATCATATTTTTTACTGAGTTAAGTATTGTATGTAATTGGTTTTGCTACAACAAGTGTATGGGACATTGGAAAAAAGTTGAATTTCCCCATGGGGATGAATAAAGTATCTATCTATCTATCTATCTATCTATCTATCTATCTATCTATCTATCTATCTATCTATCTCCCTTCCTCCCACCTTCTTACTCTGACTTTGCATCTCTTTTTCCAGTTCTGATGAGGATTTTCAGCCTGAAATGTCTACTGTTTTCTCTTTTTGTAGGATTGCCTTAAGGACTCCAGCTCCGGATTTTTTCTCACGGTTTACTCCTCATGAGTGGGTATAGGCACAAGGCAGCAGTGGTTTGAGATCAGAGTTTTCCTTCTTCTAGATGAACAGCCAGCCACAGTTGATGAGCCCCATCTGCCCCATCCAGCCAAAATGCAGCGTCTGTGGAAATGAATGAACAGTCAATGTTTCCATAGCTGCTGCCTGACCTGCTGAGCTCCTCCAGCATTTTGTATGTGTTGCTCTGGATTTCCAGCATCTGCAGAATTTCTGAATCCGCCTTATCTCTATTTTTGTGCCCTGCTCTTCTAACAAACCCTTCAAAGGATCAAATCATCCTTAGATTTCTTCCTGATTGCAAATATGGCTGTATAATTCTTGGTATCAAGACTGCAATTGTCCATAATCCTCTGCCAAGTGTTATCTCAACACAGACATGACTTTAATTGTCGTCAGCTATTTTCATACATATTTTTGACAAATGAATCTTTCATACAGAAGAATGTATATTTTAACAGTGAACATTGGAACTGGCGTCAGAGCAATGGATTACTGACAGCATTAAAAATCGAGATTCCGATCTTGTGACAGATACAGGAGAGTGCAGGTTGTTGGATGGTGGTTTAGGGAAGGGTTATATTTTGCTGTTGTGTCTCCCCACAGTCAGAAAGTTAAACCTTTGGTTGTTCACACACAAAGAATGCATAGTTTGATGAGAGATAACTGTCAGGTGATGCCTGTTAGGAGGCCTCAGAAGGTGGAATTCTCCATGTTACTCAAGTTAACTGGCTGCTACAGATGGCAGATTGATAAGATCATAAGACCATAGAACCTAGGAGCAGAATTAGGCCATTTGGCCCATCGTGTCTGCTCCGCCATCCCATCATGTCTGATTTATTATCCCTCTCAACCCTATTCTACTGTTTTCTCCCTGTAACCTTTGACGTCCTGATTTATCAAGAACCGGATTTATCAAGAACCTATGCCTTAAATATACTCATTCATATCCTCCACAGCCACCTGCAGCAATGAATTCCACAGATTTCACAGACGCCACCACAAAGAAGAGGGCGCTCTCCACAACTGACCTATAGAACATCTTCAGCATCTCACTACAGACATTGAATGACGCCAACCTTCTTAGGAAGTACAGTCGACTCTGTGCCTTCCTGCACAAGGCATCTGTGTTAGCAGTCCAGTCTAGCTTCTCGTCTAACTGTACTCCCAGATACTTGTAGGTCTTAACCTGCTCCACACATTCTCCATTAATGATCACTGGCTCCATATGAGGCCTAGATCTCCTAAAGTCCACCACCATCTCCTTGGTCTTGGTGATATTGAGACGCAGGTAGTTTGAGTTGCGGAAGCATTAAGAAGAGGGACGCCTCACGTCTTAATAAGCTGGTAAGGAAGGCGGGCTCTGTCGTGGGCAAAGTACTGGAGAGTTTAACATCGGTAGCTGAGCGAAGGGCGCTGAGTAGGCTACGGTCAATTATGGATAACTCTGAACATCCTCTACATAGCACCATCCAGAGACAGAGAAGCAGTTTCAGTGACAGGTTACTATCGATGCAATGCTCCTCAGACAGGATGAAGAGGTCAATACTCCCCAATGCCATTAGGCTTTACAATTCTACCGCCAGGACTTAAGAACTTTTTAAAAGCTATTATTAATGCTTTTTGAGATAGTGATTTAGATGCATATCATATTTTTTTACTGAGTTAAGTATTGTATGTAATTAGTTTTGCTACAACAAGTGTATGGGACATTGGAAAAAAAGTTGAATTTCCCCATGGGGATGAATAAAGTATCTATCTATCTATCTATCTATCTATCTATCTATCTATCTATCTATCACAGATTCACCACCCTCAGGCTAAGGAACTTCCTCCTCATCCCTGTTCTAAATGGACGTCTCTCAATTTGAGGTTGTGCCTTCTAGTCTGAGACTCCCCCAGTACGAAACGTTCTCTCCACATGCACTCTATCCAGACCTTTCAACATTTGATAGGTTAATCTTGGCTTCATCAGAGTTTAACGGAAACACATGCAGGCTTCTATCTTTCATATCTGCAGAGGGTTGTGAACTCAGTCATCTCCATCATGGGCACCGGTCTCCCCATCATCGAGGACATCTTCAAAAGCTCCATCATGGGCACCAGTCTCCCCATCATCGAGGACATCTTCAAAGGCTCCATCATGGGCACCGGCCTCCCAATCATCGAGGACATCTTCAAAAGCTCCATCATGGGTACCAGCCTCCCCATCATCGAGGACATCTTCAAAAGCTCCATCATGGGCACCAGCCTCCCCATCATCGAGGACATCTTCAAAAGCTCCATCATGGGCACCAGCCTCCCCATCATCGAGGACATCTTCAAAAGCTCCATCATGGACACCAGTCTCCCCATCATCGAGGACATCTTCAAAAGCTCCATCATGGGCACTGGTCTCCCCATCATTGAGGACATCTTCAAAAGGTGATTTCTCATGGATTTAAGTGGCAACTTTATTTGCTATTTACATGTATTAGGAATTTGCTGTGGTGTGTCACCATAACATGAAGGAAAAAATAACAACATTCAACAATTATAACAATAAAGAATTTTATACAAAATAAACTTAGAGGTTAAAGTAGGGATAGGGAATAAAATGGGCATAAATACACACACACACCAGCATGTGTTCGCAATGTAAAAAAGTGGCATCCATCACTCAGGACATGCCCTCTTCTCATTGCTACAATCAGGAAGGAGGTACAGGAGCCTGAAGGCACACACTCAATGTTTTATGAACAGCTTCTTCCCCTCTGGCATCGGATTTTTGAACTATCTGTGAATCCATGAACACTACCTCACTATTTTTATCTCTTTTTCTACAATTAATTTGTTTTTATATATTTTTATTGTAGTTTATAATAATTGTATGTTTTGCACTGTGAGGCTTCTCTGTACCTCTGGACCCAGACGTCTGTGGTTAAGGGAGTGGCATTGTCCCAGAGCACCAGCTTTAAAAATTCTCCCACACAGGTTTCCTGTCATTGTTGAACACAATAGACAACCACCTCATGTACTGTACAGGATGCTGCCACAAAATAGCAAATTTCATGACTTACTGTATGTCAAAGATCATAAAGCCAATTCTGCAAATTCACACAGTGTAACAGCTTGAACATTTTAAATATTTCACGCACAAGAAAATACTTCACAGGTGCCTTTTTGGCATTTTTTTGGGTGTTGTAAGTCCAAGTGAAGGCAAATGAGAGAAACCTAGAGCAACTCAAGCAGACTGCTGGAGGAACCCAGCTGATCAGGCAACATTTGTTGAAGAAATGAGCCCCAGTCCCTTCACTGGGAGTGGGGAGAAAGAGGAAAACAAAGGCTGGGAAGTAATAGGTGGATCAAAGGAACTGGAATAACAGGCAGGTGAGGGAGGGAGACAATGGGAATGATGCAAGAAGTCGGGAAGTAATAGGTGGATCCAGGTAAAGGGATTAACAGGCAGGTGAGGGAGTGAGAGAATGGGAATGATGTAAGAAGCTGGGAGATGATAGCAGGGTCCAGGTAGATCATTTCCTGATCAGTCAGGGCATCAAAGGATATGGCGAGAAGGCAGGTGTATGGGGTTGTGTGGGATCCTGAATCAGCCATGATGGAATGGCAGAACAGACTGGATGGGCCGAATGGCCTAATTCTGCTCCCATGTCTTATGGTCTTCTGGACTTTTTCTGTTGATCAGGGTCACCCCTCAATGTTGAGGCTGTTCTGGATATCCCCAGCATAGGAAACATCCTCTCCACATCCACCCTACCTAGACTTATCAATATTCAGTAGAATTCTTCTAAATTCCAGTGAGTACAGACCCAAAGCTGCCAAACGCTCCTCATATGTTAACTCCTTCATTCCTGGAATCATCCTTGTGAAGCTCTTCTGAACTCTGTCCAATGACAACACATCCTTTCATCTTTCCAAAACTGTTGACAATACTCCAAGTGCGGCCTGACTAGTGTCTTACAAAGGCTCAGCATTATCTCCTTGTTTTTATATTCTATTCCCCTTGAAATAAATGCCAACATTGCATTTGCCTTCTTTACCACAGACTCACTCTGTAAATTAACCTTCTGGGAGTCTTGCACGAGGACTCCTAAGTCCCTCTGCACCTCCGATGTTTGAATTTTCTCCCCATTTAGATAGTAGTCTCCATCATTGTTCCTTTTACCAAAATGCATTATTGTACATTTCCCAACACTGTATTCCATCTGCCACATTTTTGCCCATTCTTCCGATTTGTCCAAGTCCTGATGCAATCACATTGCTTCCTCAGCACTACCTACCCCTCCACCTATCTTTGTATCACCGCAAACTTTGCCACAGAGCCATCAATTCCATTATCCAAATCATTGACAAACAATGTGAAAAGTAGTGGTCCCAATACCATCCCCTGAGGAACACCACTAGTCACTGGCAGCCAATCAGAAAAAGCCACCTTTATTCCCATTCACTGCTTCTTGCCTGTCAGCCATTCCGCTATCCATGCCAGTATCTTTCCTGTAATGCCGTAGGATTTTATCTTGTTAAGCAGCCTCATTTGTGGTGCCTTATCAAATGCCTTCTGAAAATCCAAGTAAATGACATCTACTGACTCCTTTGTTCACCCTGCTTGTTACTTCCTTGAAGAACTCTAACAGATTTGTCGGGCAAGATTTCCCTTTACAGAAAATATGCTGACGTATTTTATCATTAGTCTTTAGTACTTAGTCATTAGTCTCAAGTACCTTGAAACCTCATCCTTAATAATGGATTCCAACACTTTCCCAAACACAGGGGTTAGGATAACTGGCCTATAATTTCCTTTCTTTTGCCTTCCTCCCTTAATGAGTGGAGTGACATTTGCAATTTTCCAGTCCTCCAGGACCAATGACAGAATTAAGCAATTCTTGAAGATCATGATCAATGCATCCATTATCTCATCAGCAACCTCTCTCAGGACTCTGGGATGTCGTCCATCTGGTCCAGGTGACTTATCCACCTTAAGACCTTCGAGTCTGCACCTTTTCTTTTTTAATAGTAATGGTGCTCATTCCTGCTCCCTGATACTCATGGACCTCTGGCACACCTCTAGTGTCTTCCATGGTGAAGACAGATGCAAAGTACCCATTAAGTCCACCTGCCATTTCTTTGCCCTCATAAGTATCTCACCAGCCTCATTTTCCAGCGGTCCAATATCAACTCTCACCTCCTTTTTACTCTTTATATAACTGATAAAAACTTTTGGTATCCTGTTTTATACTAATGGCTAGTCTGCCCTCATAGTTCATCTTTTCCCTTCTTATAGCTTTTTTCATTGCCTTTTGCTGGATTTTAAAACTTCCCAATCATCCAGCTTCCCACTAATTTTTGCTACACTATATGCCCTTTCCTTGGCTTTTATGCAGTCTTTAACTTCCTTTGTCAGCCACGGTTACCTTCCTTTGCCATTTGAGAACTTCATCCTCTCTGGGACATATTATCCTGCACCTTGTGAACTATTCCCAGAAACCTCAGCCATCTCTGCTCTGCCGTCATCCCCACCTGTATCCTCCTCCAAACTACCTGGGCAAACTCCTCTCTCGTGCCTCTGTAATTCCCTTTACTTCAATGGGATACTGATACACGTGAGTTATGCTTCTCGTTCTAAAACTGCAGTATGACCTCAATCATATTATGATCATGGTCTCCTAAGGGTCTCTTTATGTTAAATTCCCTAATAAGATCTGGGTTATTACACAACACCTAATCTAAGATAGCCTTTTGCAACCTTTTGCAATCATTCCACCGAGATGTAACACTGAGCGTCATTCCTGCCTGTGGCCATCAAACTTTACAACTCCTCCCTCGGAGTGTCAGCCACCTTGAGCCAATAGGCTGGTCCTGGACTTATTTCCACTTGGCATAATTAACATTATTTAATTATTTATGGTTTTATATTGCTATATTTCTTCACTATTCTTGGTTGGTGCGGCTGTAACGAAACCCAACTTCCCTCGGGATCAATAAAGTATGTCTGTCTGTCTGTCTGCAAGGTATGCTCAAGCACAAGCTGCTCTAAAAAGTCATTCTCGTAGATATTCAACAAATTCCCTCTCTTGCAATCTGACACCAATCTGATTTTCCCAATTCCCTTGCCTATTGATGTTCCCCATTACAACTGTGTCATTACCTTTATTACATGCCTTTTTCAGCTCCCTTTGCAATCTAAACCTCACATCTTGGCTACTATTTGGAGGCCTATATATGATTCTCATAATGGTTTTTTCACCCTTGCAGTTTCTAAACTCCACCCACAAAGAATCAGCATTCTCTGACCCTATGTCAGTTCTTCGTAAAGATGTAATTCCATTTCTTGCCAACAGAGCCACACAACCGACTATGCCTTCCTGCCTGTGCTTTCGATACAAAATATACCCGTTGATGTTAAGTTCCCAACTATGGCCTTCTTTCAGCCACGACTTAGTGATGCCCGCGGCATACCGTCCAAACTCTAATTGTGCCGTAAGTTCATCCACCTTATTCCAAATGCTACACGCATTTAAATACAGCGTCATCAGTCCTGCATTCTTCATCCTTTTGGGTCTCTTATCAAAGAAAAGATATGCTGGCATTGGAGATTCAGTAGAATTCATTGCCACAGATGGTTATGGAAGTCATTGAGTATATTTAAAGCAGGGGTTGATATGTCCTGGATTAACCGGGAAGGGGAGGGGTCAAAGGTTATGGGGAGAAGGACAGTGGGATTGAGAGAGTTAATAATTCAGCCATGATGGAATGGTGGAGCAGGCCCAATGGATGAATGGCCTAATTCTGCTCCCATGTCTTATTGTCACCCGATTCGTAGTTACAATGGCACAGAATCAGAATCAATATCTGTCAGTCTGGGATTGCTGGGAGGTCGGAGATTTAAAGGTAGCCTGTCCTGGAGTTGGAGGCCTGTTTCTGTTTGTGAGCAGGAGGGAAAGGGGCCTGCTTTGTTGCTGTTGACTTGTTTTTGTCTGTTGTTGCTGTTGTTCTGTGGGTATGCTCCGTTGGTGCCAGGATGTGTTGCGACACTGGCGGGCTGCCCACCGGAACATTCATCGATGTGCTGGTTGTTAGCAGAAAAGGTGCATTCCTTTGTATGTTTTGATGTACATATGATAAAAAAATTGACGCTGAATCAGAGTATTATTATTCATTTCTCTTTGTGACTGTTTTTTTCTGAAATTGTAACCATATGTGTTATTTGTGCTCTGTGCAGAGGGCTGTGTGCTGTTGGTCATGTGTTCTGCACCTTGGCCACAGATGAACGCTGTTTCATTTGGCAGGATTCAAGTATGGCTGAATGATAACTAAACTTGAACTTGAAATTTAAACTTGAAATCTGAGCCTGCATTTTGAGTAGTGAATAGACTTTACTTCTGGAAGACTACTTTTGATTTTAATTAGTACCTTGCGCTCCTTTATTTTATTTCAAAGGTTCATTTATTATCAAAGTATAATTCTCTGAGTAGCCTTGAAACCAAGAAAGAAAAGAAAGGTAGTGTGAACATCAACCCCTTCACCCTGAAAAAAAAACGAACAAAAATGGAACAGACGTATCAGCCCCCAGATCCCTCCACCCATACAAAAAACAAAACTAACCAAATGGATCAGGCACATCAATCCAAAAATCCCTCTCCCCCACACAAAAAAAAAAACAAGATCAGGTGAAAAAACACTGAATATAAAAGCTCTAAGACTAAAATTAGAGTCTATCATCCAAAGACCAAATCGAAAACGTGGAAAACCTGAACAACACTCTCAGCAGCGGCAAGCTGTCCCCCCTCCCATAACAGGGCATCCGATCAGAAGGCACACAGCCGGTGCTCACCCTTAGCATTCGCTCCGATGCTTCAGTCTCTCTCGTCACTTCAATCAGCGAACAAAGGAAATTTTAATCTGCAAAATGGAGCCAAACTTCAGCTTGCACCCTGTCCTGCAGTCTGCCGGCTACCAGGTGTTTTATTTAGTGATACAGTGTGGAGTAGGCCTTTCTGGCCCTTTTAGCCAGGCCATCCCAGGAACACCCGACAAATCCGATTAACCCTAACCTAATCATCGGACAATTTATAATGACCGATTGACCAACCCAGTCCATCTACAGACTATGGGAAGAAACCGGAACATCCGGGAAAAATCCCAGGCATTCCATGGGAATGACAGACTTTTTACCGATGGTGCCAGAATTGAACTCCAAACGGGGGAACGGCCTGAGCTGTAATAGCATCACATTAGTTGCTAGGCTACCATGGAGCCTAAACTTCATAACAGCAGCATAATCTTAAACAACAAGGACAAACTGACACAAAGGCAGTGCAGTTGGTTTTCTTAAAAGCATAAGACCATAGAATACAGGAGCAGAATTAGGCCATTTGGCCCATCGAGGCTGCTCCGCCATTTCGTCGTGGCTAATCCTTTTTCCCTCTCAGCCCCAACCTCCTGCCTTAACCCTCCATGCCCTGACCAATCAAGAATCTTTCAGCTTCTGCCTAAAATGTCCCCAGTGACTCAGCCTCCACTGATTCACTACTCTCTGACTAAAGAAATTCCTCCTTATCTCTGTTCTAAAAAGATGCCCCTCTATTCTGAGACTGTGTCTTCAGGCCTTAGACACTCCCACCATAGAAAACATCCTCTCCACATCCACTTTATCAAGGACTCTCACCATTCAATGGGTTTCAATGAGGTCACTCCTTACTCTTATGAATTTCAATGAGTAGAGAACCATCATATGATAAGCCTCTCAATCCTGGAATCATTTTTATGAACGTTCTTTGAACCCTCTCCAAAGTCAGCACATCCTTTCTTAGATAAGGAGCCCAAAATTGCTAACGATACTCCAAATGAGGCCTCACCAGTGCTTTATAAAGCTTCAACGTTACATCCTTTCTTAACCGTGGGAAGGTAAACAATTGCTGTCTAACCATTGTGAGGTTGAAAGTCTCCAATGATCCATTACAAACACAAGAGATTCTACAGATGCTGGAAATCCAGAGCAACACACACACAAAATACTGGAGAAACTCAGCAGGTCAGGCAGCGTTAGGGAGGGGAAGAGACAGTCAATATTGTAGGCCAAAATCCTTCATCAGAATCAGAAAGGGAGGGGAAGAAACCAGAATAGGAAGGTGGGGGGGGGGGCAGGAGTGCAAGCTGGCAGGTGATACGTGAGACCAAGTGAGGGGTAAGGTAGGTGAGAGGGGGAAGTAAGACACTGGGAGCTGATAGCTGGAAAAGGTACGGGGCTGAAGGAGAAGGAATCTGATGGGAGAGGAAGAGTGGACTGTGGGAGAAAAGGAAGGAGGAAGATCACTGGAGGGAGGTAATGGGCAGGTGAGGAGAAGAGAAACTCCATTTCCCAGTGATATTAAACCTGATTGTAATTCAACAACCTTCACATCCACTCTAGATGCCAAATATCACATTACAACCTCCACATTCAACATAGCCTGAGAAACTATGGGTTTCTCCAGTGAAAGGAACCCCAGCAAATCCTCCCAAGCATTTCATTTGTTCCAAATAATAAAGAAAAGCCTTGCCCATTCCCATTTCATTGGATCGCTCCCACACTGTAGATGTCAGTCCAGTAAATTAGCCACGCCCACATTTCCCACATTGTCGGTTTCATTGGATGACTCCCATGCTATAGATGTCAGCCGAATAAATAAGCCATGCCCCGTCTCTCCAACTCAGATATTTCCTTTGTTGGATATAGAAGTCAAAGCCATGCATGTAAATCCATCCACTCCACACAAATGCAACAAAATCTCATGACTATTGTTCCCCAAATTCATTCAAATAAAATCCACACTGGGATCGCAACATCTGCCCTTCTGTCATTTTAATTTATAATGCTTTTCTGATCAAATGAATTCCTAAGCAAAAAAATCTTGAACTCATAAGGCTCCTATAACCACTCTCTGTTCCATAAGATCAGAACTGAAATCAGATTTTGTTGTTTTGCCCCAGCAGTATATTGCAATGCATAATAATAAAGACTGTAAATTACATCAACAAGAAGAATCATCATCATTATGTGCCATGTCATTAGACGAAGGTAATCATGGTCTGTCCATGACCATGATGCTTGCCATTGCCTTCTTCTGGGCAGTGTCTTTACAAGATGGGTGTACTGCCTGCTAAGTCCCCTGATCAGGGTCACGTGAAGCCATGGGAGCAGGTGGTGGCTGGCCGTATGAGCAGCCGGTGCAGATCACAAGTCCTGGTTATGTGACCACTGACACCACGCAGACAATCTCTGAAGAGTATTGATAATGCCTGGGGTCACCCGTCTTGTAAAGACACTGCCCAGAAGAAGGCAATGGCAAACCATTTCTGTGGAAAAATTTCCCAAGAACAATCATGGTCATGGAAAGACCATGATCACCCACGTCATATGACACAGCGCCTAACGACCGAACACACTATCTGGTCTAAAGATTCAAGATTCAAGAACTTTATTGTCATTCTAACCGTACATCAGCTCTGCAGGGCAGAATGAGACAGCGTTTCCCAGGAGCAGTGCAATCATAACATAACAAACGCAACATTAAATAATAAACATAACAATAAATAGTAAAACACAACAGCCACATGTCGGTTAAAACCAAGCTAAAAGTCTCCAAAGCAGAGTCAGGTAGAGCAGCTATTTAGCAGTCTGACTGCCTGTGGGAGGAAGCTGTTTAGTAGCCTTGTGGTTTTAGTTTTGCTGCTCCTGTAACGTTTGCCTTAACAGTTCAATGCATGCAGGTGTATACTGTATTTATTACTGCAGTACAGGCCCTTTGGCCCACATTTATTTTTACCAAGTCATAAACACAAGATGTTCTGCAGATGCTTGATATCCAGAGCAACAAAATGCTGGAGGAACTCAGCGGTTCACGGGGCATCTGTGGATATTTCAGGCCAAGGTGCTTCATCAGGAGTGGAAAAGAAGAAGCCGGTCGGATGGGAAGGATGACAAGCTAACACAGCAGGTTTGACAAGACAAGCTAACCCTAACCCTAATTCCAAGGCAAAGCAAACTTGACAAGGTTGTCCTCCTTCTCCTCTCCCAGCTCCTTATTATGGCTTCTTCCCCCTTCTTTCCCAGTCTTGATGAAGTGTCTTGGCGTGAAACATTGACTGTTTATTCCTCTCTGTAGATGCTGCCTGACCTGCTGAGTTCCTCCAGCATTTTGTGTTCATTTTATCAAGTGTTTCAAATGACTTGGAAGCAGTTCCACCAATCTGCAAGCCTTCTTTGTTGTGTGAAGAACCTTGCATTTCCAGAATTAGCCACTTGCGTTGACAGAATACCACTGGCATACGAGTGGAAGTTTTAATATCACTCATTTCACACTAGCTCTTCTTCTTAAACCATCGCCTTAAACCTACTGGTGCATAGGCTGCCGACAGCAGCTCACTAGTGTCTTCTGTCGTGAGCCGATAGAAGATTGATCAGTCCTATGGTTTCTGCTTTCATCACACAAATTCATACGTCTTTGAGTGGACGATTCTCCCTCTCCCAGGGAGGAGGGCTTTGGAGTTTCTACTGCCATCTTAGTCACTCTGCCCTGATGGTAAGCAATGATACCAAATCACTAGAAAGAAGGGACATGGGATCAGAAGTAGAATCCTTATGGGTCGAGTTAAGAAATGGCAAGGGTAAAAAGACACCAATAGCAGTTATATACAGGCCTCCAAACAGCAGACAGGATGTGGACTACAAGTTACAGCTGGAAATAGAAAAAGCGTGTCAGAAGGAAAATGTCAAGATAATTATGGGGGATTTTAATATGAAAGTGGATTGGGGAAGTCAGGAAGATACTGGATCTCAGGAGAGGGAGTTTGTAGAATGCCTATGGGGTGGTTTTTTGGAGCAGCTTGTCCATAAGCCCACCAGGGGATCAGCTGTTTTGGATTGGGTGCTATGTAATGAACCTGAGGTGATCAGGGAGCTAGAAGTAATGGAACCTCTTGGAAGTAGTGATCATAATATGATTGAGTTCAGTTTCAGATTTGAAAAGGAGAAGCTGGTATCAGGTGTATCAATATTTCAGTGGAACAAAGGAAATTACAGTGGTATGAGAGAGGTACTGGCCCAAGTTGATTGAAAAAGTAAGCTAGATGGAGGGACAGTAGAGCAGAATTGCATGAAATTCCTACAAGAAATAAGGAAAGTGCAGGAAAAATATATTCCAAGAAAAAAGAAAATCATGAATGGGAAAATGGCACAAATGTGGCTAACGAGAGAGGTTAAGGCTAAAATAAAAGCGAAAGAGATGGCGTACAAGGAAGCAAAAATTTGTGGGAAAACTAAGGACTGGACGACTTTTAAAAACTTACAGAAGGAAACTAAGAAAGCCATTAGGAAAGAAAAGATGAATTATGAAAAGAAGTTGGCAATTAACATAAAAAAGGATACTAAGAGTTTTTTATTAAATATATGAAGAGTAAAAGAGTGACATGGGTTGATATCGGACCGATTGAAAATGATGCTGGAGAAATTATAACAGGTAACAAAGAGATGGCAGAGGAACTAAATGAGTATTTTGCATCAGTCTTCACTGTGGAAGACATTAGCAACATACCTGATAGCCAGAGGTCTCAGGGGATAGAATTAGGTACAGTAAAGATTACTAGAGAGAAAGTGCTTGGGAAGCTAAATGGACTAAGGATAGATAAGTCTCCTGGACCAGATGAGGTGCACCCATGGGTTCTGAAGGAGATGGCTTTGGAGATTGTGGAGGCATTGGAAATGATCTTCCAGGAATCAATAGACTCTGGCATGGTTCTGGAGGACTGGAAGGTTGCAAATGTAGTTCCGCTGTTTAAGAAAGGACGGAGGCAGCAAAAAGAAAATTACAGACCTATTAGTCTGACATCGGTAGTTGGAAAGTTATTGGAGTCGATCCTCAAGGACGAGGTTATGAAATACCTTGAGGTGCATGACCAGATAGGCCGAACCAGCATGGTTTCATGAAGGGAAGATCCTGCCTCACCATCCTATTGGAATTTTTTGAGGTAATCTCAAATAAGATTGACAAGGGAGAGGCTGTGGATGTTGTGTATTTGGATTTTCAAAAGGCCTTTGATAGGTGCCACATTAGAGGCTGCTTAATAAGATGAGGGCCCGTGGAATTACAGGAAGATATTGGAATGGGTGGAGCATTGGCTGATAGGCAGAAAGCAAAGGGTGGGAATACAGGGATCCTATTCTGGTTGGTTGTTGGTTACTAGTGGTGTTCCCCAGGGGTCGGTGTTGGGGCCGCTTCTTCTTACACTGTACATCGATGATTTAGATTATGGATTAAATGGTTTTGTAGCTAAGTTTGCGGATGACACCAAGATAGGTGGAGGAGCAGGAAGTGTTGAAGAAATGGAAAGGTTGCAGAGAGACTTGGTCAGTTTAGGAGAATGGGCAAAGAAATGGCAGATGAGATACAATGTTGAGAAATGTACGGTTGTACATTTTGGAAGAAGAAATAATCGGGCAGATTATTTAGATGGGGAGAAAATTCAAAAATCGGAAGTGCAAAGGGACTTGGGGGTCCTCATGCAGGATACCCTAAAGGTTAACCACCAGGTTGGATCAGCAGTAAGGAAAGCGAATGCTATGTTGGCATTCATTTCAAGAGGAATAGTGTATAAGAGTAAGGAAGTGTTGATGAGGCTTTATGGGGCATTGGTGAGACCTCATTTGGAATACTATGTGCAGTTTTGGGCCCCCTATCTTAGAAGGGATGTACTAATGTTGGAGAGAGTTCAGAGAAGATTTACGAGGATGATTCCTGGAATGCAGGGGCTAACATATGAGGAGCGTTTGTTGGCTCTTGGACTGTATTCATTGGAGTATAGAAGAATGAGAAAGGATCTCACAGAAACATTTCAAATGTTGAAAGGGTTGGACAGAGTAGATGTGGAAAGGCTGTTCCCCTTGGTGGGTGAGTCCAGGACAAGAGGCCACACTTAGAATTAGAGGGTGTTCATTTAAAACAGTGATGAGGAGAAATTCTTTTAGCCACAGGGTCGTGGATTTATGGGATTCGTTGCCACATACTGCTGTGGCGGCCCGATCATTGAGGGTGTTTAAGGAGGAGATTGACAGGTATCTGATTAGCCAGGGAATCAAGGAATATGGGGAAAAAGCCGGAAATTGGAACTAGATGGGAGGATAGTTTAGCTCATGGTGGAGTGGTGGAGCAGACTCGATGGGCCGAATGGCCTACTTCTGCTCCTTTGTCTTGTGTGAAATCTTGTGCGTGTGTGTTAGCCCCATACCAACCCTCATCCTTTTGCAGCCAGGCTTGGGGCTGGGTGGGATTAGAACTCATTAAAAGTTCAAAAATTCAAAGTAAAATTTATTATCAGAGTGCATACATGTCACCACACACAACCCTGAGACTCCTTTTCCTGCAGGTATACCCAGCAAATCTGTAGAACAGTAAATGTAAACAGGATCAATGAAAAACAAACTGCAATGCAAGATTTATATAAATAAATAGCAATAAATAACGAGAGCATAAAATAACTAGATAAGGAGTCCTTCAAGTGAGACCATCAGTTGCAGGAACACCAGAAGTTGGATAAGTGAAGTTATCCCCTTTTGTTCAAGAGCCTGGTGGTCGAGGGGCAGTAACTGTTGTTGAACCTGGTTGTGCGAGACCTGAGGCACCTTTCCTCCAGTGTCACCCATTCCCCGGTTTCTCCAGCCCTTCACAAGATGAGTGTGAAAAGGTCGGGAGCTAGCCCAGAATACTTCACTGATGCCAGCCTGGGATTTCAGATCTCACAAGAGTGAGCAGTAAGAGAATCTCCAAATATTCCCGGAATTCCCCAGACCACACAGGAATTTTGAATTGATGACTTTTTTAAAACAGGCATCAATGAGAGATTGAGAGTGAGATTAAAATGAAGTCACAGTGTTTTGGAAAACGTACATAGATATTAAAATGTGATGTGTGGTTCAATGCTTTGATGTACATGAGAAAGAAAGCTAAAGTTCCTTTTAAAGATATTTTAATCTTATCTTTAAACTCTCATGAAAGTTAACTTGCAGGTTGAGTGGCTGGTGAGGAAGCCAAACGCAATGTTAGCGTTCATGTCCAGAGATCTAGAATATACAAGCAAGGATGTGATGCTGAAGCTTTATTGGTCAGACCACATGGAGTATTGTGATCAGTTTTGGGCTTATCTAAATAAAGATGTGCTGGCATTGGAGAGGGTCTGGAGGAGGTTCACAAAAATGATTCTGGAAATCACAGGGTTAATCTATGTGGAGTATTTGATAGCTCTGGGCCTGTACTCACTGGAATTTCAAATAATGTGGGGAGATCTCATTGAAAGCTATCAAATATTGAAAGGCCTAGATAGAGTAGATGTGGAGAAGATAGGGGAGCCTAGGACCAGAGAGCACATTTTCAGAACAGAGGGACGTCCATTAAGAATAGAGACAGGAAGGAATTTCTTTAGCCAGAGGGTGGTGAACCTGTAGAATTCATTGCCACAGGCGGCTGTGGAGGTCAGGTCATTGAATATATTAAAGTGGAGGTTGAAAGCTTCTTGAATAAGTGTGTTAAGAGTTACAGTGAGAAGGCAGGAGAACAGGGTCAAGAGGGATAATAAATCAGCCATGATAGAATGGCAGACCAGACTCGATGGGCTGAATGATCTAATCCTTTGCCTTATGATCTATAAATAATAATCATGATGACTATTTTTATATGAAATAAATAAAGGTGGATCCATTTGGAAAAACAGATTATTTATTTCTTAATTGCTGTGTGTGTTAATTGCTTAGTGAGCTGTGGGCATGCTGTGTCAGTGCTGGAAGCTCGACAACACCCACAGGCTGACCCATAACCGTGTTGGTTATTAACGCAAATCATGCATTTCATTGTACGTTTCAATGTTTCGATGTACAGGTGATAAATAAAACCAAACTTCTTTTTAAAGACAAGATTATAATATCTAAAAATAATTGACAGTACCACCACTTTTATATAAAATAAATAAAGATAGCCTGGATTGAAAGAAGCATATAATTGTTTGAGTGCGGAGTAAAGATGTGATACAAATTCTGAAATTGGATTTAAAAATAAATACAAACAGCTTAACTTATATGGAAATTCAAAGAGCGAATGGTTTCGACCAAGAGGTGTGTCTTCATATCATTTGATATTTATACTGTGGGTGTGGCCGTACTGTAAGCTGACTGTTACTGCACCTTTGTATATGTCTGAAACAATTTGACTCAGGGATCTTTCTGGCTATTAGAATTTTATGAGGTATGCATCCAGGTGAACCATTAACAGCAATAAAGTGACAGTTAAACTTTGACAAAGTCATACTGGTATCAGCTTCAGGCCTTGTTAGCTTCAGACTCCGAACCAAAGAGGGATCAAGCAAAAGGCAGCGGCCTGATCGACAGGTAACTGAAAATTCATTTCATACATATACGTCTAGAATGATAATTCAGCTGTGGTGGTAGTTGGGTTTTGAACTCTCGGGGGCTGTATCTAGTGCCGATGAAGGGTCTCAGCCTGAAACGTTGACTGTTTCTTCCTTTCCATAGATGCTGCCTGACCTCCAGCGTTATGTGTGTGTGTGTGTGTGTGTGTGTGTGTGTGTGTGTGTGTGTGTGTGTGTGTGTGTGTGTGTGTGTGTGTGTGTGTGTGTGTGTGTGTGTGTGTGTGTGTGTGCATTGTTCTAAAGCCTTGTGTTGTTTGAGGACACAGGGTGGTGAAATGTTCTGCAAATGACCGATGGTGGCACGCTTGTAATTGAACTTATAATAGGTGAAGAAAACGTTTCTATAGTTGATCAAAATTATGTATTTTAAAATCATTGATTGTATTAATATGGAAACAAAGAGCGCAGGGTGCCTGAGCTTCTCAGAATCAGAAAAGGGTTTAATATCACTGGCATATGTTGTGAAAATTGTTGTTCAATGCATTTTCAGATTGATATGGAAAATGGAATTGTGATTCTATGCGTTCTACTGATCAATTTATGCTTTTGTGACTGATTTAAGGTTTTCTAGTTTTTGTTTCATGGCTCTGACTGGAGGCTGAGGCAGGTATTTGTGAAAAGGATTGGTAATGAGTTTGTTTCTTTGTAAAAATGGTGACTGTCTGGGGTTGTTAGTGAGACCCGCCCAATTAATACAACCTTCTACAATCTGGTCCAACGAGTTTACAGCAGTTTCCTTCTATACTTCCCTTTGTACGTGCTTCTGCATGTAGACTTAATTTTGCCTTCCACATGCTCTTCACATTAATCTGTACATTTAAGAAACATTCTATACTATTGCACTGTAGAATGGCTGTGTTATTCTTATTGATCAGTTGGAACTAAGAAAGAGTGGATAATATTCTGTATGGTTTGTCATGAAAAACAATGCTTACCATCTCTTATAAAACTGGAATTAAAATAACATATTAACATATAACATTTTTGCTTTGGAGGGAAGGAGGATGAGAGGTGCTTTGATTGAGTTGTAGACAAAGACAAGGGGCGTAGAGTGAGTGGATAATCAGAGACCTTTCCCCCAGGGTGGAAATGGTTAAAATGAGGGAGCATCATTATAAGGTTAACACAAAGTACACTGCAGATGCTGTGGTCAAATCAACACGCACAAACAAGCTGGATGAACTCAGCAGGTCGGGCAGCATCCGTTGAAATGAGCAGTCAATGTTTTGGGCCGAGACCCGCCCGAAACGTTGACTGCTCATTTCAACGGATGCTGCCCGACCTGCTGAGCTCATCCAGCTTGTTTGTATGTGACCATTATAAGGTGATTGGAGGGAAGTATAGGGGGTAGGTATTTTACAGAGCGGTGGGTGTGTGGAATGCCCTGCCACAGGTGTTGGTAGAGGCAGATAATTTAGGGGCATTTAAGAGACTCTTAGATAGAGACATGGATGATAGACAAATGGACAGCTATGTAGGAGAGAATGGTTAGATTTATCTTCGAGTAGTTTAAAATGTTGGTGCAACATTGTATGCTGAAGAACCTGTACTGGGCTGTACTGTTCTATGTTTAAAAAACAATCACAAATGTACCCAGAGTTTGTGCAGTATAATTACTACACTGCAGATCTATGGCTTCGCCCTCCTTCCTTTCCACTCCTGATGAAAGGTCTTGGTTCCAAACATCGACTCTTTATTTCCCTCCATACATGTTCCTCCAGCACTCTGTGTGTGTTACTCTGGATTTCCAGCATCTACCAGATCTCATTAACTCATTGTTTTCACCTCAATTGCATTTTAAATGCTTTTTGATTACATGGGTTGTCAAGGACTCAAGATAGATTTGTTTGATGAATGAGTTATTTGAATTTTAAAACAGTAAAAATTATATGCTTTCAGAACCAGACTAAGGTATGGCCTAGAAGTTACTGAAGGTTGCCGCTGGTTAAGAAGGCCTCTGGTAGATGTTGTGTGGTGGAGCTGAGATAATTGCGAGGTTTATTCATCGCTATAGATTTTTAGAACAACCATTTCCTTAATGCTGATTATGCATTGATTGAAATGGAAGCAGTTGGGGGTAGAGTCATAGAATAGAATACAGCATAGAAACAGGTCATTTGGCCCATCTAGTTCATGCCGAACCATGGACCTGCACCTGGACCATAGCTCTCCATACCCCTACCATCCATTTACCTATCTAAACTTCTCTTAATCGTTGAAATAAAAGTTGCATCCACCACTTGTGCTGGCAGCCCATTCCCCACTCTCACAACCCTTTGAGTGAAGATATTTCCTCTCATGTTGCCCTTAAACTTTTCCCCTTTCACTCTTAACCCCTGACCTCTAGCTGTAGTCCCACCCAACCTCAGTGGAAAAGCCTGCTTGCATTTACCCTATCTGTACTCCTCATGATACTGTATATTTCCATCAAATCTCCCCTCAATCTTCTACATTCAAAGCTATACAGTCCTAACCTATTCAATCTTTCCCTATAACTCAGGTCCTCCAGTCTCAGCAACATCCTTGTAAATTTTCTCTGCATTCTTTCAATCTTACTTACATCTTTCCTGTAGGTAGGCGACCAAAACTACATACAACACTGCAAATTAGAGCTCACCAACATCTTATACAACCTCAACATAACCTCCCATCTTCTGTACTCAATGCATTGACTTGTGAAGTGCAATGCGCCAAGAACTTTCTTTACAACCCCATCTACGTGTGACACCACTTTCAATGAATTGTGGACCTGTATTGTCAGATTCCTTTGTTCTACCGCACTCCTCTGTGCCCGACCGTTCACTGTGTAAGACCAACCCTGGTTGGTGCTACTGAAGTTCAACACTTCACACTTGTCTGTATTAAATTCCACTTGCCATTTTTCAGCCCTATTTTTCCAGCTGGTCCAGATCCTGATGGAAGTTACCATAGTAACATGGCTGAGGTTTCTGTTATATAGAATTTTTTGCTTTAATAAGAACATAAGAAATAGGAGCAGGAGTCGGCCATCTGGCCCATCCAGCCTGCCCCGCCATTCAATAAGATCATGGCCGATCTGGCCATGGACTCATCTCCACCTACCTGCCTTTTCCCCAAAACGCTTAATTTCCCTGCTATGCAAGGAGACCAGAACTGCACCCAGTACTCCAGGTGTGGCCTCACCAGTACCTCGTACATTTACAACATAAACTCCCTGCTCGTAAATTCAAACCCTCTAGCAATGAAGGCCAACATCCAATTTGCCTTCTTAGCCTGCTGCACCTGCAGACCAACCTTCTGTGATTCATGCACACACATTCCCAAGTCCCTCTGCACAGCAGCAGACTGCATTTTTTTTACCATTTAAATAATAATCTGCTTTTCCATTTTCCCTTCCCAAGTGGATGACCTTGCATTTACCAACATTGTATTCCACCTGCCAGACTGCTGCCCACTCACTTATCTATATCTCTCATAAACTCTCCATATCTTCTGCACAGTTTGCTTTTCCACTCAATTTAGTGTCATCAGCAAACTTAGATACACTACACTTGGTCCCCTCTTCCAAATCATTAATGTATATCATGAACAGTTGTGGTCCTAGCACCGAGCCCTGCGGCACACCACTCACCACTGATTGTCAACCAGAGTAACACCCGTGTGGCCCAACTTCAGTTAACCAATCCTCTATCCATGCTAATACATCACCCCCAACTCTATGTATCCTTATCTTGTGGATGTGTCTTTTATGCGGCATCTTATCGAACACCTTCTGGAAATCCAAGTAAATAACATTTATCTGTTCCCCTCTATCCACTACACTCATTATATCCTCAAGGAACTCCAGCGAATTTGTCAAACAGGACCCACCATTGCTGAATCCATGCTGAATCTCTTTGAAAGACTTCCCAGTCCATACTAGCCAAATCCTCCCTCATCCCATTGCAATCTCCATCATTTAGACATGATATACTGGTTTTCGACCGAACTACTGCACCCTCCATTTGTATAAGAAACTTAATAATACTGTAATCACTCTTTCAAGAGGATCCCTAACGACAAGCTCACTAATTTTACCTGTCTTATTGCACAGGACCTGATCCAAGATAACATGTTCCCTGGTAGGTTCAGTAACATGCTGTTCAAGAAAGCCATCACGGATGCATTCTATGAAGTCCTCCTCAGGACTGCTTCACCCAATCTATGTGCAAATTAAAGTCCCTCATGATAAATGCAGTTCTGTTCTTACATGCCTCAGATAATTCACTGTTTATTGCCTGTGCCACTGTCATGTTATAATTCAGTGGTCAATAGACAACCCCCACCAGTGGTTTTTTGCCCTTTACTATTCCTAATCTCTACCCAGATGGACTCAACATTCTGCCCCTTAGATCTTATTTTGTCTCTCACTATCGCCCCGATCTCATCCTTAATTAAGGATGCTAGCCCACCTCCCTTACCTTCCTGCCTGTCCTTCCGTATTACCTGATATCCTTGGATATTTAATTCCAAATCCTCTCCACTCTGCCACCACATCGCTGTAATGACCACTAAATCATAGCCCTTTGTACTTTAGAGTAAAAGCTCGAGGGAACTGTATCACCACCATACATTTCTCAGTTTAGTAAGTCTACTGCTGCATATAGAAGGTACACTTAATGCAGTTTACAGAATTGAATGCTTTATGGCCAAGTTTGCAGATGATATCTAGATAAGATGGAGGGGCAGGTAGTGCTGAGGAAGCAGGGGATTTTCAGAAGGATTTAGTAAGAGAATGAGCAAACAAGTTGTAAATGGAATACAGTGTAGGAAAGTGCACAGTTATGCACTTTGGTAGAAAGAATGGAGACGTAGACTGTTTTCTAAATGGGGAGAAAATTCAAAAATCAGAGGTTAAAAGGAACTTGAGAGTTTGCATCCTGGGTTCTAGTGCAGGCCGTTTGAGTCAGTAGTGAGGAAGGCAAATGCAATGTTAGCATTCATTTTGAGAGGACTAGAATATAAAAGCTGAGGCTTTATAAGGCATTGGTCAGACTGCTCTTGGAATATGGTGAGCAGTTTTGGGCTCTTTATATTGGCAACAATGACATTGGAGAGGGTCCAGAGGAGGTTTACAGAATGAAAGGGTTAATGTTAATCTGTGGAATTCATTGATATGGATGGCTGTGGAGGCCAAGTCACAGGGCAGATTTAAAGTGAAAAATGCTAGGTTAGGGCGTCTGAGGTTATGGGGAGAAGGCAAAAGAATGCGGTTGGGAGGGATTATAAGTGGAATGGCAGGGCAGACTCAGTCGGCTGATCGGTGTGCTTCTGCTCCCATGTCTTGGTTTGATGGCCTTATTGAGCACAGGAGCAGGAAGGTTGTGTTGAAGTTGTATAAAATGTTACACAAGATTTTGAGGGGTATGGAGAGGGTAAATGCAAACAGGCTTTTCCCACCGAGGATGGATGAGAATAGAACTAGAGATCATGAGTTAAGGGTAAAAGGGGAAATATTTAAGGAAAACATGAGGGGAAACTTCTTCACTCAGAGGGTGAAGTGAGTGAGGAATGAGCTGCCGGTGGAATTGGTAGATGCGGGTTCGACTTCAAGAGAAGTTTGGATAGGTACATGGATGGGAGGGGTATGGAGGGCTATGGTCCAGATGCAAGTCAATGGGACTGGCAGAATAATAGTTCAGCATGGACTAGATGGGCCAAAGAACCTGTTGCTGTACCATAGTACACTATGATTCTATAAATACATATGTTGAGTAATTTTAATTTCCCAGAAACTGCTATTGGGAAATTCATGTTCAGTATATTATGTGTGAGTCAGAAAAAGCAGCTTTGATTATCACATATCTCTGTAAGGTACAAATCGAGGTCCTCATTCTTATTCAGTCAGAATGCATTGAAACAGTTTTAATTTACCCTCTTTCCATTTTTCTGTTCCCCACTCTGATTGTTATCACTATGGAGAAGGTGCTTGGGAAGGCGATTTTAAAATGGGCCTCCAAGTACCCCAAATCTTATCCTCAACAATTGACTCCAAGTCTTCCTATTCACTGAGGTCAGGTTAACTGGCCTTTCTTCTTATTCTCTCCTTTTTTGAAGAGAGGAATGGTATTTGCAATTATCCAGTCCTCTGGAACTATGTCAGAATCAATTAATCCTTGAACAATCTTCAGCCTCTTCTTTCAAAACCCTGGGGTGTACACCATCTATTCCAAGTGACTTATCTACCCTCAAACCTTTCAGATTCACAAGAATCTTCTCACACTTCATGCCCCTGAAACCTAGAACTTCCAACATACTGCCGATGTCTTCCACGATGAAGACTGATGCAAGATACTTATTCAGTTTGTCCACCATTTTCATGCCCCCCATTACTGCCTTTTCAGAAACAAGAGAAAATCTGCAGACGCTGGAAATCCAAGCATCACACACAAAATGCTGGAGGAACTCAGCAGGCCAGGCAGCATCTATGGAAAAGAGTACAGTTGCTGTTTTGGGCTGAAACCCTTCAGCAGGACTAAAGTTTCCATGTCGTTTTCCAGCAGTCTGATATCTATTCTTGCCTCCCTTTTGCTCTTTGTATATCTGAAAAAAAATTTGGCAACCTATTTGATATTAATGGCTAGGTTACCTTCATATTTCATCTTTTCCCTCATTATGCTTTTTTTAGTTGCCTTCCATTGGTCTTTGCAAGCTTTCCAATCCTCTAACCTCCCACTAATTTTTGTTTTGTTATATGCCCTGTCTTTTGCTTTTACGTAGGCTTTGACTTCCCTGTCAGCCATAGTTGTGTCATCCTGCCTTTAGAATAATTGTTCTTCTTTCAGATGTATCTATCTTGCCCCTTCTGAATTGCTCCCAAAGCTTCAGCCACTGCAGCTCTGCCATCATCCCTGCTAGAGTTCCCTTTCAATCAACTTTGGTCAGCTCTTCTCCCATACTTATGCAATTTCCTTTATCCACAGTAATAATGATATATCTGACTTTAGCTTCTTCTTCTCAAATTGTACTGTGAATTCTAACATATTATGATCATTGCTTCCTAAGGGTTCCTTTATCTTAAACTCCCTAATCAAATCTGGTTCATTACACAACACCCAATCCAGAATAGCTGATACTCTAGTAGCCTGAACCACAAGCTGCTCTAGAAAACATCTTATAGGCTTCTACAAATTCTCACACCAAAATCAGCACCAAACTGATTTTCTCAATCCCCCATGACTATCATATTATTGTACTTTTGACATGCTGTAATTTGTAGCCCACATCCTGGCTACTGTTCAGAGGCCTGTGTATAGGATTAAGGATTTTTTTATCCCTTGCAGTTTCTTAACTCTATTCACAAGGATTTTTCACGTTCTGATCCTAAGTCACATCTTTCTAAGGATTTGATTTTATTTTTTAACTAACAGAGCCACCCCTCTGCCTGCCTTTTCAATACAATGTGCATCCTTGGATGTTAAGCTCCCAACTATAATCTTCTTTCATTCATATAACCATATAACAATTACAGCACGGAAACAGGCCATTTTGGCCCTTCTAGTCCGTGCTGAACGCTTACTCCCACCTAGTCCCACTGGCCCGCACTCAGCCCAGAACCCTCCATTCCTTTCTTGTCCATATACCTATCCAATTTTACTTTAAATGACAATATCGAACCTGCCTCTACCACTTCTACTGGAAGCTCATTCCACACAGCTACCACTCTCTGAGTAAAGAAATTCCCCCTCGTGTTACCCTTAAACTTTTGCCCCCTAACTCTCAACTCATGTCCTCTTGTTTGAATCTCCCCTACTCTCAATGGAAAAAGCCTATTCACGTCAACTCTATCTATCCCCCTCATAATTTTAAATACCTCTATCAAGTCCCCCCTCAACCTTCTACGCTCCAAAGAATAAAGACCTAACTTGTTCAATCTTTCCCTGTAACTTAGGTGCTGAAACCCCGGTAACATTCTAGTAAATCTCCTCTGTACTCTCTCTATTTTGTTGACATCTTTCCTATAAATCGGTGACCAGAACTGTACACCATACTCCAAATTCGGCCTTACCAATGCCTTGTACAATTTTAACATTACATCCCAACTCCTATACTCAATGCTCTGATTTATAAAGGCCAACATACCAAAAGCTTTCTTCACCACCCTATCCACATGAGATTCCACCTTCAGGGAACTATGCACCATTATTCCTAGATCACTCTGTTCTACTGCATTCTTCAATGCCCTACCATTTACCATGTTTGTCTTATTTTGATTATTCCTACCAAAATGTAGCACCTCACACTTATCAGCATTAAACTCCATCTACCATCGTTCAGCCCACTCTTCTAACTGGCCTAAATCTCTCTGCAAGCTTTGAAAACCTACTTCATTATCCACAACGTCACCTATCTTAGTATCATCTACATACTTACTAATCCAATTTACCACCCCATCATCCAGATCATTAATGTATATGACAAACAACATTGTACCCAGTACAGATCCCTGAGGCACACCACTAGTCACCAGACTCATGTGACTCAGTGATGCCCATAATGTCATACCTGTGATCTCTACCTGCGCTACAAGATCATCTACCTCAATCTGCAAATTGCGTGCATTCAAATATAACACCTTCAGTCCTGTATTCATCATTTTGATTTTGTTGTCCTTTTACATTGTAGCTCATCCCACTGACTGCAATTTTGCCTCGTCATCAGCCTCTCCTTGTTAGCAGTTTCAGTGTATACTGCCACTGATTGTATGCCAACTGCCCCATCCTCAGCCCTATCACTCCAGTTCCCATCCCCCTGCCGAGTTAGTTGTAGCAAACCTGCCTGCATGGACATTAGTTCCTCTCGGGTTCAGATCAAACCTTCTCCAGAAGAGACCCCAATGATGCATAAATCTAAACCCCTGCCTCCCACAGCACTTCCTCAGACACGCATTCGTCTGCCAGATCATCCTATTCTTACCCTCACTGGTGCGTGGCACAGGCAGCAATCCAGGGATTGTATTATCAATGAGGCCCTGTTTTCAGCTTTTGACCTAGCTCCCTAAATTCTCTCTTCAGGGCTTGCTCCCTTTTCCTACCTATTTCATGAGTGCCAATATGCACTATGACTTCTGACTGCTCCCCCTCCCCCTTTAGAATGTTGTGGACCTGATCCGAGACATTCCCTGACCCCGGCACCTGAGAGACAACATACCACCCAGTTGTCTATATTACGTCCACAGAATATTGTGTCTGTTCTTCGAACTATGAAATCCCCTGTCACTACTGCTGTCCTCTTCTCTGCATTCCTTTCTCAGCCAAACCGTCAGCATCAGTGCCAGAGACCTGGTCACTGCAGCTTCCCTCTGCTAGGTCGTCCCGACAACAGTATCCAGAACAGTATACTTATTATTGAGGGGAATGGCCATAGCGGTACTCCCGTTCCTTTTCCCTCTCCTGACAGTCGCCCCAGGTACTTGCCTTCTGTTTCTAAGGGGTTATTACTTTACTGCAACTCCAATCTATCACCTTCTCGTTTTCCCGTATGCGTTGAAGGTCATCAATCTGCAGCTCCAGTTCCTTATACACTCTCTGAACAGCTGCAGCTCGGTGCACGTGGTGCCAATGTGGTTACCCGGGAGACTGGAGGTCTCCCTGACTTCCCGCATCTCACACAAAGCCCCTGGAGCCTTCTCGCTGCTCTAAGTCTGCACTAACTGACGAAGAATGAAGAAGAGACTTACCAGATACTTCCCTTGCCCAAGCCTATTCCTGCCACAGCCTTCCCACTCTAACCCTGATCCACTCACACAACGGCCACTCCAGCAACAGCCACTCTTCTTTCTCCTGCCTTATTCTTATTTGCCCTTGCTAAAGAATCGTGATTCAATGGGGCTGCTGGGAAATAAGCTGCCTCCTCCCTCACCCCGGTGGCTGAAAAACCTGCTGTATCAGATCCAGAGTTACAAGCATTTTGTTTTCCTTTACACTCGTGTAGTGAAGAATGACAACAAGCAATCTTGAATTTTGATTCGTGACATTAATGATAGGTATTGTGCGCTGTAACCAAGGCCGAAAATGACGTTAACTTCCTTATTGACACAGTGTGTGTGTTCTGTACTGACGTGCTCATGTTGCCAATGCTTTTCCACAGCAGCTCAGTTTCATCTCTGGCCTCTAATTGTTGTTTATGATGGTGAACTATCTCAAGTATGCGGAGCGTAATGAAAGGATGGAGGTGAGAGCAGGGGAAGTTTGAACAGTTCTTTGGCCTAAAATCAACATCTGTGTTTTATCTCGTGATGTACCTTCTATGCATCGGCTGTGATAAGACCATAAAACCGTAAAACCTAGGAGCAGACTGAGGCCATTCAGCCCATTGAATCTGTTCCACCCACACATGGCTGATTTATTACCCCCTCAACCACATTCTCCTGCCTTCTCCCTGTAACCTTTGATACCCTTACTAACGCAGAATCTATCAACCTCTGTTTTAAATATCACATTCAAAGTTCAAAGTAAATTAATTATCAAAGTGCACCATATTCCACTCTGAGATTCTTTTTTTTGTAGGCTTACACAATAAATCCATAGCAAATTCCATGACTCCAAATTGGGCATTGAAAGTTTAGAAGAATGAGGGGAATCTCTTTGAAACCTACTGGACATCGAAAGGCCCAGATGGAGTGGATGTAGAGGATGTTTCCAATAGGTGGAGGGTCAAGGACCAGAAGGCACAGCCTCAGAATACAGAGGAGTCCCTTTCAAACGGAAATAAGAAGGAATTTCTTTAGCCAGACGGTGTACATGACTCCAATATTCGTGCAGATGAAGTGTCACCTGATCTTGTGATCAAAAGCTGTCACATATGTCTAATTTAATGAAAATTCAAATGGTTATTTGTTAATTGTAGAGAGTAATAATGCAAAAAATAGGGAAAGACTTTTTGGAACCTGGAGCATATTTTCACTAAACATTTGCAAGGGTAGCAGTTAGTATAACACTATCACAGCACCAGTGATTCGGGTTAGCAGTTGGTGTTAATATTACAGTGTCAGTGACCCCGGTTAGCAGTCAGTGTAACTATCACAGTGCCAGTGATGTGGTTTAGCAGCCAGTGTAACTATCACAGTGCCAGTGACCCAGGTTAGCAGCCAGTGTAACTATCACAGTGCCAGTGATGTGGTTTAGCAGCCAGTGTAACTATCACAGTGCCAGTGATCCAGTTCAATTCCGTCTCCCTCTGTAAGGAGTTTGCACGTTCAGCCGGTGATTGCGTGCATTGTCTCTGGGTTCTCCAGCTTCCTGCCACATTCCAAAGGTGTACAGCTGAGTAGGTTAATTGAAGACATGGGTGTAATTGGGTGTTGCGGGCTCGTTTGGCCAGAAGGGCCTGTTACCGGGCTGTATCTCTGAATAAAGAGAGCCACAGACCTGTAGGACGAATACCGGCTGTTCTTCAAGCTCTTCCCTGGCACTGCCATGGTACTCGTTCTGTGTGAAGACGGGTGCCTCATCATTCTTGTTGGTGACATTGACCGTTAACAGTGCTTGGTTCTCCCATTTTCCATCTGATACCACCAGCCGCAGTTCATACCGCTGCTTGTCCTCGTAGTTTAGCCGCTGAGCTGTAAAGATGGTCCCAACATCTGAAGTCCAAGGTAGAGGCCTGAATGTCAAAGACTGAAGTCAGTGGGTCCTTAGCTAGAGGCCCGAAGGTCAAAGATTGACGTTGGCCATCCCGGAGGTCAAAGGCCTAAAGGCCCTGGCTCGTCTTGTCTGGTGGTCAGAGAACTGATTCTGTGAGTTTGTGATTCTGAGGCCAAGGACTGGAAGCCCGACGACAGCCTGACTTGGTTGGAGGGTCTGTCAGTCTGTGTGGGTGGAGGGGGGAGGGGGAGGAAAAGGGGCTGGTTTTGCTTTTGCTGCTGTTTGTGTTGTTCTGCTGAGGATTGTGGATATGCTATGTTGGCACTGGAATGTGTGGCAACACTGCAAAGTTCAAAAGTAAATTTTACTCTCAGAGTACATATATGTTACCAAATACAACCCTAAAATTCATTTTCCTGTGGGCATACTCAGCAAATCTATAGAATAGTAACTATAACAGGATCAATGAAAGATCAACCAGACTGCAGAAGACAACAAACTGTGCAAATGCAAATATAAATAAATAGCAATAAATAACAAGAACATGAGATAACAAGATAAAGATTTCTCAGTGTGAGATCATTGATGTGGAAATATCTCAATGGATGGTCAAGTGAGCGTAGTTATCACCCTTTGTTCAAGAGCCTGATGGTTGAGGGGTAGTAACTCTTCCTGAACCTGGTTGTGTGAGTCTTGAGGTTCGTGTACCTTTTACCTGACAACAGCAGTGAGAAGACAGCATGGCCGTGGTAGTGGGGAATCTCTGATGACAGACGCTACTTTCTTACGACAGTGTTTCCTGCATATGCACTCAGTGGTTGGAAGGGTTTTACCTGTGATGTACTGGGCTCAATCCACTACCTCTTATAGGATTTTCCATTCAAAGGCATTGGTGTTCCCATACCAGGATGTGATGCAGCCAGTCAATACACTGCCCACTACACATCTACAGAAGTTTGTCATACTCCTAAGGAGGTAAAGGTACTGCTGTGCTCTCTTCAAAGGTGCATTTACAAGCTGGGTCCAGGACAGGTCTTCTGAAATAATAACACTAATGAATTGAAAGTTGCTAACTTGCAGGCTGCCCTCAGCACATCAGTAGGTTGTATGATTATTAATGTAAACCAGGAGACCATAACACAATAAGACCATAAGATATAGGAGCAGAATTAGGACATTTGGCCCATCGTATCTGCTCTGCCATTTCACCATGGGTGATCCAATTCCTCTTTCAGCCCCAGTTTCTTGCCTTCTTCCTATACTCCTTTATTCCTTGACCAATAAAGAATCTACCGTACTAAGTTTTGCCTTAAATACACATAATGACCTGGCCTCCACAGCTGCCCGTGGCAAAGAATTCCATAGCTTCATCACTCTCTGACTAAAGAAATTTCTCCTCACCTTTGTTCTAAAAGGCTGCTCCTCTATTCTGATACTGTGTCTTCTAGTCTTAGACTCTCCCACCAGAAGAAACATCCTCTCCACATCCACTCTATCAGGGCCTTTCACCTTGCAATTTGTTTCAATGAAGTCACCCCTCATTCTTCTGAATTCTAGTGAACACAGGCCCAGAGACATCAAACGCTCTTCGTATGTCAGGCTATTCAATCCCAGAATCATTTTCCTGAACCTCCTTTGAACCCTCTCCAGTTTCAGCACATCCTTTCTAGGGTAAGGGGCCCAAAACAACTCACAACACTCCAGGCCTCACCAGTGCTTTATAAAGTTTCAACATTATACCCTTGCGTTCATATTCATTTCTAGAATTCACATTCTAGAAATGAATGCTAATGTTGCACAGACTCAAGCTGAAAATTAACCTTTGGGAAATCCTGCACAAGGACTCCCAAGTCCCTTTGTGTCTCAGTTTTTTGTATTTTCTATCCATTTAGAAAATAGTCAACTCTTTCATTTCTTCTACAAAGTGTATGACCATAGACTTCCTGACACTGTATTCCATCTGTCATTTCATTGCCCATTCTCCTTATCTGTCTAAGTCCTTCTGTAGCTTCTTTACTTCCTCAAAGCTGCCTGTCCTTCCACCTATCTTCATATCGTCTGCAAACTTTGCAACAAAGCCATCAATTCCATCATCCAAATCATTGACATATAACGTAAAAAGAATCGGTCCCAACACAGTCCCCTGTGGAACTCCACTAGACACTGGCAGCTAGCCAGAGAATGCAGCCTTTATTCTCACTCTTTACCTCCTGCCAATCAGCCACTGCTTTATCCATGCTAGAATCTTTCCTGTAATACCATGGGTCCATAGCTTGTTAAGCAGCCTCATGCATGGCACCTTATCAAAGACCTTCTGGAAATCCAAGTACATAACATCAACTGATTCTCCTTTGTCTATTCTGCTTGTTTGTTCTTCAAAGAATTCCAGCAGGTTTGTCAGGCAGTTTTCCTTTGAGGAAACTATGCTAACTATGGCCTATTTCAGGGGTGTCAAACTCATTTTAGGAGGAGTTGGTGCAGGGGGAAGGGTTTTAGATTTTTGGACCATTGGGATCTCTTCTGGGGAAGGTGGGATCTGTACAGATTGGATGGGTTGCACCTGAACTCAAGGGGGAGCAATATCCTTGCTGGTAGGTTTGCTAGCATGGTTCCGGAGGGTTTAAACTAATTTGCAAGGGGGATGGGACCCGGAGCGATAGAGCAGTGAAAGAAGTGCATGGAGTAAAGCCAGATCTAACACATAGAGAGGATTTGAGGAAAAAGAAGCAGAATAAAGGGTGTAAAGGTAGTAAGGTAGAAGGGCTAAAGTGTGTGTACTTCAATGCAAGAAGCATCAGGAACAAAGGTGATGAACTGAGAGCTTGGATACATACATGGAATTATGATGTAGTGGCCATTACGGAGACTTGGCTGGCACCAGGGCAGGAATGGATTCTCAATATTCCTGGATTTCCGTGCTTTAAAAGGGATGGGGGGTGGGGGGGGGGAGGGGAGGATGGGTGGCATTACTGGTCAGGGATACTATTACAGCTGCAGAAAGGGTGGGTAATGTAGCAGGATCCTCTTTTGAGTCAGTACGGGTGGAAGTCAGGAACAGGAAGGGAGCAGTTACTCTACTGAGGGTATTCTATAGGCCCCCTGGTAGCAGCAGAGATACCGAGGAGCAGATTGGGAGGCAGATTTTGGAAAGGTGCAAAGATAACAGGGTTGTTATCATGGGTGACTTTAACTTCCCTAATATTGATTGGCACCTGATTAGTTCCAAGGGTTTAGATGGGGCAGAGTTTGTTAAGTGTGTCCAGGATGGATTCCTGTCACAGTATGTTGACAGGCCGACTAGGGGGAATGCCATACTAGATCTAGTAATAGGTAATGAACCGGGTCAGGTCACAGATCTCTCAGTGGGTGAGCATCTGGGGGTACAGTGATCACCACTCCCTGGCCTTTAGCATTATCATAGAAAATGATAGAATCAGACAGGACAGGAAAATTTTTAATTGGGGAAGGGCAAATTATGAGGCTATAAGGCTAGAACTTGCGGGTGTGAATTGGGATGATGTTTTTTGCAGGGAAATGTACTATGGACATGTGGTCGATGTTTAAGGATCTCTTGCAGGATGTTAGGGATAAATTTATCCCGGTGAGGAAGATAAATAATGGTAGGGTGAAGGAACCATGGGTGACAAGTGAAGTGGAAAATCTAGTCAGGTGGAAGAAGGCGGAATACATGAGGTTTAGGAAGCAAGGATCAGATGGGTTTATTGAGGAATATAGGGTAGCAAGAAAGGAGCTTAAGAAGGGGCTGAGAAGAGCAAGAAGGGGGCATGAGAAGGCCTTGGCGAGTAGGGTAAAGGAAAACCCCAAGGCATTCTTCAATTATGTGAAGAACAAAAGGATGACAGGAGTGAAAGTAGGACCAATTAGAGATAAAAGTGGGGAGATGTGCCTGGAGGCTGTGGAAGTGAGCGAGGTCCTCAGTGAATACTTCTCCGGTATTCACCACTGAGAGGGAACTTGATGACGGTGAGGACAATATGAGTGAGGTTGATGTTCTGGAGCATGTTAATATTAAAGGAGAGTAGGTGTTGGAGTTGTTAAAATACATTAGGACGGATAAGTCCCCGGGGCCTGACGGAATATTCCCCGGCTGCTCCATGAGGCAAGGGAAGAGATTGCTGAACCTCTGGCTAGGATCTTCATGTCCTCGTTGTCCATGGGAATGGTACCGGAGGATTGGAGGGAAGCGAATGTTGTCCCCTTGTTCAAAAAAGGTAGTAGGGATACTCCGGGTAATTATATACCAGTGAGCCTTACGTCTGTGGTGGGAAAGTTGTTGGAAAAGATTCTTAGAGATAGGATCTATGGGCATTTAGAGAATCATGGTCTGATCAGGGACAGTCAGCATGACTTTGTGAAGGGCAGATCGTATCTAACAAGCCTGATAGAGTTCTTTGAGGAGGTGACCAGGCATATAGATGAGGGTAGTGCAGTGAATGTGATCTACAAACATTTGTACATGGATTTTAGTAAGGCATTTGACAAGGTTCCACACGGTAGGCTTATTCAGAAAGTCAGAAGGCATGGGATCCAGGGACGTTTGGCCAGGTGGATTCAGAATTGGCTTGCCTGTAAAAGGCAGAGGGTCGTGGTGGAGGGAGTACATTCAGATTGGAGGGTTGTGACTAGTGGTGTCCCATGAGGATCAGGTCTGAGACCTCTATTTTTTGTGATTTTTATTAACGACCTGGATGTGGGGTAGAAGGGTGGGTTGGCAAGTTTGCAGACGACGCAAAGTTTGGTGGTGTTGTAGATAGTGTAAAGGATTGTCGAAGATTGCAGAGAGACATTGATAGGATGCAGAAGTGGGCTGAGAAGTGGCAGATGGAGTTCAACCCAGAGAAGTGTGAGGTGGTACACTTTGGAAGGACAAACTCCAAGGCAGAGTACAAAGTAAATGGCAGGATACTTGGTAGTGTGGAGGAGCAGAGGGATCTGGGGGTACATGTCCACAGATCCCTGAAAGTTGCCTCACAGGTAGATAGGGTAGTTAAGAAAGCTTATGGGGTGTTAGCTTTCATAAGTCGAGGGATAGAGTTTAAGAGTCGCGAGGTAATGATGCAGCTCTATAAAACTCTGTTTAGGCCACACTTGGAGTACTATGTCCAGTTCTGGTCGCCTCACTATAGGAAGGATGTGGAAGCATTGGAAAGAGTACAGAGGAGATTTACCAGGATGCTGCCTGGTTTAGAGAGTATGAATTATGATCAGAGATTAAGGGAGCTAGGGCTTTACTCTCTGGAGAGAAGGAGGATGAGAGGAGACATTATAGAGGTGTACAAGATATTAAGAGGAATAGAGTGGATAGCCAGCGCCTCTTCCCCAGGGCACCACTGCTCAGTACAAGAGGACATGGCTTTAAGGTAAGGGGAGGGAAGTTCAAGGGGGATATTAGAGGAAAGGTTTTTACTCAGAGAGTGGTTGATGCATGGAATGCACTGCCTGAGTCAGTGGTGGAGGCAGATACACTAATGAAATTTAAGAGACTACTAGACAGGTATATGGAGGAATTTAAGGTGGGGGGTTATATGGGAGGCATGGTTTGAGGGTTGTCACAACATTGTGGGCCGAAGGGCCTGTAATGTGCTGTACTATTCTATGTTCTATGCTCTATAACATTTGACACCCTGACTAATCATGAACCTATCAATCTCTGCTTTAAATATACCAGTGACTTAATGAATGTTGTGCAATATGTTGTTTTGCAGCAGCAATATATAAAAATTACTATGTCAAAAAAAATATATAATGCACAAGAGGATTAAAGAGATAGTGTTCATGGATTGTTCGGAAACCTGATTGCTGAGGGGAACAAGCTGTGATGTAACAGGTCAGAATGCTCTCTGTGGTACATTTGTAGAAATTTCCTTAGCTACATACCAAATCTCCTTAAACTTCTAATGATGTAGAGCTATAGGTGTGCCTCCTGTGTGATTGCATCAATGTGTTGGCCTGTGACAGACTCTCTGAGATATTGTCACCCAAGAACTTGAACCTGCTTGCTCTTTCCTTGCAGATCTCTTCAGTGAGGGTGTGTGTGTGTGTGTGTGTGTGTGTGTGTGTGTGTGTGTGTGTGTGTGTGTGTGTGTGTGTGTGTGTGTGTGTGTGTGTGTGTGTGTGTGTGTGTGTGTGTGTGTGTGTGTGTGTGTGTGTGTGTGTGTGCGTTCACTCATCTACCCCTTCCTGAAGGCCGTAATCAGTTCCTTAGTCTTGTGACACTGACACTGTCTCGATGGGATTTTAGTGGAACAAAGGGAACCTCAGAAGTACCTAAGAGCATGGATAGATAATTTTCTCACTTTATTGTTAGATCCTGATACTTCTGTGATTCCAAGGATCTTCGGAAGTTAACATTTATTGCTTATGATTGTTTACTGTTACAAGAGCAGGAAACAAGAAAGAGGAGTGGAGAGAACAAAGAGAAAGTAATTTTTTTTCTTATCATGCTCACAGTAGAAATAACAAATCCAGTGATAACAATAGCCTATAAGATAGTCTGATTCAAATGGCATGACTCCTGCTACTGAAAAGTGAGAAGTCTCTAGAAGCAATTATACCTTAAAGGCAGGAAAATATACTGACGCAGGTCAGACTGCTCATGAGTACTATGTACAGTTCCAGGCCCCTTATCTAGGAAAAGACATGCTGACATTGGAGAGGGTTCAAAGGACATTCACAATCCTGGAAATGAAAGGGTTAATGTTTGAAAGCTCTGGACTTCAATTCACTGCAGGTTTGAAGAATGTTGGAGGGTGTGGGGGAATCTCAAACATTGAAAGGCCTGAATAGAGTAGATGTGGAGAGGATGTTAACTATAGTGGGGGAGTCTAGGACCAAAGGGCACAGCCAGTAAACAGAGAGATATCCACTTAGAACAGAGATGAGGGGAAATTTCTTTAGCTATAGAGTGGTGAATCTGTGGAGGTAGAGGTTGATAGGTTCTTGATTAGTCATGGATTCAAAGGTTACAGGGAGAAAGCAGAAGAATGGGGTTGAGAGGGATAATAAATCAGCCATAATTGAATGGTGGAGCAGAATGAATGGGCCAAATGGCCTAATTTTTTTCCTATGTCTAATAATCTTATGATCTAGTACTGAACATATCCATGTGCACCATTAGCACATCATTGAAGTCAGCAGTTATCAACTGGCGTCTGATGCTAGCACTCAGCCCTCCCCTAGATAACAGGGGCAAAGCCTTTGTTGTCTGCCTCACTGGTTGAATCTTGGCACACCTGCCATACTCTTTCCAACAAAGGATTGCTGAAACAAATTAGGAGTCTCTGTGAGAGATACTACAACCCTAATTGCATAAATCAAAGGAGGCTTCAACGGAATAATAAAGTTCCAAAGAACAAGCTCATTGATCACTCCAAAGAACCTTGATCTGGTATTCTGTGCAGCACAGGAGCGGTTACAAATGGCCAGGGAAGACACTGCCACCTTTCTCAACAGCACACCAAATAGCATGGTGGTTATCATAAAGCTTTAAAATGCCAGCGATCGGGGCTCAATTCCCGCCGCTGTCTCTAAGAAGTTTGTACGTTCTCTCCAAGACCACGCGGGTCTCCTGGGCGCTGCGGTTTCCTCCCACGGTCCAAAGACGTACGGGTTAGAGTTGGTGAGCTGCGAGCATGTTGTGTTGGTGCCAGAAGCAAGGAGACACTTGCTACCTGTCCTGACGGGAGAGGATCATGGGACAGGAGGTCTAGGGAGAAAGAAAGGGGGAGGAGAGTACCAGAGGGGGATGGAGAGCAGGCAAGAGATTGTGAGAGGGTCAGAGAGAGGGAAAAAAGATAGATGAATAAATAAGAGATGGGGTAAGAAGGGGAGCAGGGGCATTAAAGGAAGTTAGAGAAATCAATGTTCATGCCATCAGGTTGGAGGCTACCCAGACGGAATCTAAGGTGTTGTTCCTCCAACCTGAGTGTGGCTTCACCTTGACAATAGAGGAGGCCATGGTTGACATATCAGAATGGGAATGGGACGTGGAATTAAAATGTGTGGCCACTGGGAGATCCTGCTTTCTCCGGCGGACAGAGTGTAGGTGGTCAGTGAAACAGTCTCCCAGTCTGCGTCGGTCTCACCAATATAGAAAGGGCCACACCGGGAGCACATAATCAGCTTGGGTGCTCTCTCCCATACATCTGTAGAAAGTTGCTAGAGTCTTTGGTGACATACCTAGCTCCTAAGGAAATATCATCACCCTCATGCCTTTTTGTAATTAGATCAATATGTTGGGCCCAGAGTAGCTCCTCAGAGATATTGACACCCTTGGTGTAAAGACCATAAGGGCATATCGCCCAGTGAGCCTATTCCGCCATTTCGTCATTGCTGATCCATTTTTCCTCTCAGCCCCCATTGCCTACCTTCTCCCCATATGCGATGTAAACTGTACGAAAAGCCTCTATTTTTAAAAGAGAAAATGGAGCAGCCTTCTGGATTTCCAGTGTCAGAGATGTTGACTTAAAACTGCTCACCCTTCCCACCACTGCCCCCTCAACGAGCACTACCCTGACTCCCCCTTTTGTGAAGTCTGTAGTCTGTCACACTAACAAGGAGTCAGAGGGGCGAAAGGATTCTGAGAATGACAATGTCCTCAGATTGTATTGGTCATTGGCGCAGACGGTGCAGCTCACTGCATGTTTCAATGTACATATGACAAATAAAGCTAATCTACGTTTATCCTTCAAGTCTAGTCCTACTTGTGGCTGTAACAATGAAGTTCAAACAATACAATTCCGTGATTTTGACTCTGACCTTTTCAAAGCCAATGTTCACATGGTAACATCAGAGACAGCTATATATTATCGATTATATATATTACATGCTATATAATATAGTAGAACATGCTGTTGCAATTCTACACTGCCATTATTGAGAGCTTCCTCAGCCCAGCCTCTGGTTTGGTGTAGCATCCATTTACAATATCCAGAACATGCAGGAAACTGTCAGCTCAGCAGAAAAGGTCACTGGCTGCAGTCTACCACTACCGCAGAACTTGCCTGTGTCCAGGACGAAGAAAACTCATTGTGGACACTACCCACTCTGCAAACTGCCTTTTCCAAAAGCTCCCTTCTAAACAGCATAATAGAGCTATTAAAACAAAAAAACTTCACGGCATCTTAGAAGTTTCTTCCCTCGGGCAGTTAATCCAATCAACCATTCTAGTTAGCCTCTCCCCCAACACCCCCTATCTGTTACCTTGTTACTGCACTGCTCTGTAAACACTTTAAACCACTGTTTATAATGCTATTCACTGGTATTTATGTATTTATGCATATTTTATTCAATATCCTTCTACCTTTATTTTTATATAATTCTTTATTCTGCATAAGATGTAAATGTATATGGTGAATAAAGTTAATTATTGATGCTTGATATAAGACAATAAAATCATAAGACTTGGGGGCAGAATTAAAGCATCCGGCCCATTGAGTCTGCTCCACCATTCCATCATGGCTGACTTATTATCCCTCTCAACCCCATTCTCCTACCTTCCCCTGTAATCCTCATCTCCATCCTAAAGTGGCATTTTCCTATTCTGAGGCTGTGCCCTCTGGTCTGTGCAAAAGATAGACAGTACCGTTGGGAAGTAAGCTACAAGTGGAAAAGAAATGAAAATAAAGGGGCTCAGCTGATTAGATAATTGGACAAGTGGAGTAGAGGCAGGTTCGGTATTGTCATTTAAAGTAAAATTGGATAGGTATATGGACAGGAAAGGAATGGAGGGTTATGGGCTGAGTGCGGGTCAGTGGGACTAGGTGAGAGTAAGCGTTCAGCACGGACTAGAAGGGCCAAGATGGCCTGTTTCCATGCTGTAATTGTTATATGGTTATATGGAGTATAATGTATTTTTATTTTAGTGCAAAGGAATAGGAAAAAGGTATTTAATAAACAAATATTAGTGCAAAAAGGTCTTTATTAAACAAATTATTCAGGATCTAATTAATGTTGAATTTTAAGGATATCCTTGCACAGGCAGTACAGAACATGGCAGGAAGCAATTTGGAAGGCAAAGCACAAACACTGGAGATTCTGCAGAGCAACTCACACAAAATGCTGCAGGAACTCTGCAGGTCCGACAGCATCTATGGAGGGGAATAAACAGGCCAGGACCCTTCATCAGGAAGGCAAAAGATGTATTGGTCTGAACTGCAAAGGGTTGGAATCCAATGAAGAAAGTCTTGCAGAAATGGATTAAAGTGTTTGTGAGATCACCCTGAGAGCAGTGGGTGAAGATTTAAAATCTGCATTTAAAGAAGGATGTGATTGTGTTATCGCTGATGGAACATGGCTATACAGTGAATCTTGTAATGGAGAACTTTCTAACAAGGACATAATCGGCTGAATTAACTGGATTCAATCCATAACCAGGACCCTCTGACAAAGGGATGTACCCATCTAGAATTTCTGGGGCCAGAATCGGGTACATTAGAGATGGCTGTAAAGTGATCTCATTAATGAGAAGAGTCAGAATTAGATTTATTACCACTGACGTTTACTGGCATTTGTTGTTTTGTGGCAGCAGTGCAATGTAACACATAAAATATATTATAAATTACAATATACCTCATTGTGATATATACATACTGTATTTCTTCTTCATTCAATTATTGTGATATATTGTACATAAGCATAGACTTTTGCACAGTACTATATAGACACATTGATGCACCATCAATAACTCTCGGAGACGGGATGTGAACGATAGGCTTTGTATTAGCAGCAAAATGATGCGCGGCATCTCGGAGACTGAGGGAGGAGCAGTGCCTCCAACTGCCTTTATACAGGGGTCTGTGGGAGGAGCCACAGGAGCAGTCAGCAGAGGGGCGTGTCCAGACAGGTATACATAGTTTACCACACACATGTAAAGAAATTCTGTAAAGTGAAGATGCTTTCAAAAGTAATGTTTCCAAATGTCAAAAAATACTATAAAGTGCAGTAAACAGTAAAAAATTAAATCAAATCAATATTTTGTGTAACCAGCTGGCAGTTTGTTCCAAGCATCTTGGAGAACTCGCCATAGTCCTTCTGCGGACTTTGGCTGTCTCACTTGCTTAAGTCTCTCTAGGTAATCCCAGACAGCCTCGATGCTGTTGAGATCAGGGCTCTGTGGAGACCATACTATATGAAAACAGGAAAAAGTCTAGGGTTCATTGTCCATTCAGGAATGGGATGATGGAGAAGAAACTGTTCCTGAAAAGAAGCTGCTCCTGTAGAAGCTGTTCTGCCGAAGGGTCTCGGCTCAAAACATCAGCTGTACTTTTTTCCATAGATGCTGCCTGGCCTGCTGAGTTCCTCCAGCATTGTGTGTGCTGCTTGATTTTCCAGCATCTGCAGGTTCTCTTTCATCTGCTCCTGTACCTCCTCCCTGATGGAAGCGATAAGAAGAGGGCATGTCCTGGGGGATGGGGGTAGTTAATGATTGATGCCACCTCTTGAGGCATCAAAAGATGTCCTCGATGCTGGGAAGGCTAGTGCCCATGATGGAGCTGGCTGAGTTTACAACTTCCTGCAGCTTTTTCCAATCTTGACAGTGGGGTCTCCATACCAGACAGTGATGTTACCAGTTAGAATGCTCTCCATAGTACATTTGTTGAAATTTGCTGGAGTCTTTGGTGAGATACCAAATCTTCTCAATCTCATAATGAAACACAGCTGCTTCATTACCTCTGAGAGCCGAAAAGAATGCTTGACAGAAGCCATTGCTGGGACAATGCCTTGCCTTCTGCAAAACTCAGGACAGCTGTTTAAAATGTTTTAAATGCATCTGTCACTCACCTCTACCTGGTCTTATGATCAGCACACTTCCATTTAGATTGTAATTAGCTGTGAGTAGATGAATGTCAGCATTTACTTGGTTGATTGGTTGCCCATTGAATCTGACGATAACAATTAGATTTGTGCAATTCATAATGTGAACTGCATGAAGAAACCTGTGTGGGGGAGTTTTTAAAGTGGGGCAGTTCCACTCTCTCACCCTCAGAAGTCCAGGTCCAGTGATATGAGCAGTTATCACAAACTGGGGTCTTCCTTGGCCGTAGTGGATGGCCATGACTTCCATGCTTCAACATGTCCTTTGCTCTCCATGAAGGGTTGTACAACTGCCTTCCTGGAAGTCGGATCACTGATGATCTCACCCATCCAGTCTGCCAGAGCTGACTTCACATGCTAGGACAGGCATGTCCCTATCTCACTGGGCTAAGGAACCTGCCGGCTACCCGGCTGTGGCCACTATTGCATGTTACTTGGGACCACAGGTGAGAGCGGAGTGTCTGGTGAGGACCAAAGGTGAGTGAGCTGCCCCAGAATGGACATGACAGCCCCTTTACCAGAGGTGATACCCCTCCCTTGACACCCCATACACCCCAACTCCCTTTGATTAGGATGAGCCTATATTCTCAGGAGCTCAGGAAAATGAGAAATGCTCTTATTCTAACAGATAGAATCATGGGAGTGGTTGACAAGGTAGTCGAGGAGAGGTTATTTCCTCAAACTCATGAATTTCAAGGTGATTCAAGATTGTTTAATGTCATTTCCAGTACACAACTGTAAAAGAGAATGAAATAATTATTACTCCAGATCCGATGAACATAGAAATCTACAGCACATTACAGGCCCTTCAGCCCACAATGTTATGCTGACCATGTAACCTCCTCTAGAGACTGCTTAGAATTTCCCTACCGCATAGCCCTCTATTTCTCTAAGCTTCATATACCCATCTAAGAGGCTCTTAAAAGACCCTATAGTATCCACTTCCAACACCATCACCGACAGTGCATTCCACGCACCCACCACTCTCTGTGTGAAAAACTTACCCCTGACATCCCCTTGGTACCTATTTCCAAGCATCTTAAAATTATGCCCCATCATGTTAGCCATTTCAGCTCTGGGAAAAAGCCTCTGGCTATCTACACGATCAACGCCTCCAATCGTCTTATACACTTCAAGCAGATCACCTCTCGTCCTCTGTCACTCCAAGAAGAAAAGGCTGAGTTCACTCAACCTATTCTCATCAGGTACACCCTCCAATCCAGGCAACATCCTGGTAAATCTCCTCTGCACTCACTCTAAAAAACCACAATATGATAAAGAACATAGTAATAAAAAATTTAAATCTAAGTACATAAGATAACTTATGTACACAGATTGATTGTAAGTCCATGAAGTGATACTAGGCACAGGAGTGTCTGTACATAAGGTGAGTGGTGGTTGGGGGTGTGAAGGGGTGGGTGAGTGGGTGGTTGGGGGTGTGAAGGGGTGGGTTAGTGGGTGGAGGTGTTGATCAGCCTCACTGCTTGGGGAAGGTAACTGTTTTTGAGTCTGGTGGTCCTGGTATAGCCTCCTCCATGATGGGAGTGGGACGAACAGTCCATGAGCTGAGATGAGGATGCATTCCTTCTTTCAGTAAACTGTGAATTCTTGGAATGTGTGAAATAGTCTACCTGAAAGCATATTTACTCTTGGTTGCTGTTTTCAAGGTAGAAAGTGATAACTTTTTGGGTGCTATTGTCAGCAGCTTTGGGCCCCTTACCTAAGAAAGGATGTAAGGGTCTAGAGGAGGTTCATGAGAATAAAAGGGTTAATGTATGAGGAGTGTTTGATGGTGAATGAGGGGGAATCCTATTGAACTTTGAAAGGCCTCGACAGAGTTGATGTGGAGAGGGTATTTCGTTAGTGGGTGAATCCAGGACCGGAGGACACAGCCTCAGATTAGAAGGACATCCACTTAGAACAGCGATGAGGAAAAAATCATTTAACCAGAGAGTGGTGAATCAATTGAATCAATCTATTGATTGCCACAGATGGCTATGGAGGCCAAGTCATTGGCTTCCTTGATTAGTAAGGGCATCAAAGGTTATGGGGAAAAGCAGGAGAATGGGGTTGAGAGGGGTAATAAATCGGCCATGATCGAATGGAGGAACAGACTTGATGGACCAAATGGCCTAATTACGCTCCTAGATTTTATTATCATATGCACTCCAGGATGTTGGGCTTACATTGTGAGCTGTGTCCAGAGACCCGAGTTCTTTGGGCACAGAGCTCGGAAAAAGCGATGCAACAGACTTTTAACACCATAAATCAGCAAGTTGTTTGATATGTCTCCCCTCTCGCTGTGAAATGGGAACACCTCATTTTCCCTTATTAGGGGGAGAGAGAGCCTGTGACTTACCGGGTGAACGAGTAGACTTTGGGATACTACAAGTCTGTGTCTTGATTGATGCTTTGCTGAACGCCTGAGCGCTCGGCGATGGGCGCCGATACTTTTCTTTGCAGGTGGGGTGGGGGGGGGACGCGGATCATTGTCTTGCTGCCTCTTGTGCATGTGGCGGGGGGGGGGCTTTGGGGTTCTGACGTTTAACTGCCATTCATTCTTTGGGCACATTTTTGTTTTGATGCATGTTTGCGAAGAAAAAGAATTTTGGGATGCATACTGTATACAGGGAGGAGGCTACGTAGCATCCACATCAAGACCACCAGACTCAAAAGCAGTTATTTTCCCCAAGCAGTAAGGCTGATCAACACCTCCACCCACTAACCCACCCCATCACACCCCCAACCACCACTACTATATCATTTCCTTTCAGCCACCTTATGTACAGACACTCCCGTGCCTAGCGTCACCTTATGGACATCCAATCAATCTGTGTATGTGAGATATCTTATGTGTTTATATTCATTGTGTTTTTTATTATTATTATTTAATCGCGGCACGACTGCGCAAGCATGTGGGCGTCAGCCAGTGAGAACAGCGAGAAGAGTTTAAAAGGAGACACCTAATAGAGCGGGTGTCAGGGAAGCAGATCTCGGTGTAGAGAGACACAGAGTAGGACGACTTTGGCTCAATGGGGCTTCAGCAATAACGGGTCAAGGCGAGGTAGGTTATATGTGCCGATTACAGACAGGAAGCATGTCTGTGAGGCTGTTGTTCTGTACTGGGTGTCAGATGTGGGAAGTCCGAGAGACACCCAGCCTCTCGATGGCCACACCTGCACTAGGTGCTTCAAGCTGCAGCTCCTTAGGGACCGGGTTAGGGAACTGGAGATGCAGCTCGATGATCTTCATCTGGTCAGGGAAACTGAGGAGGTGATAAACAGGAGCTATTGGCAGGTATTAACAGGGCCTAGGGAGACAGAAGATAAGTGAGTAACAGTCAGAACAAGTCAAGTCGTCACTTTTTATTCTCATTTTGACCATAACTGCTGGTACAGCACAGAGTAAAAATGAGACAACGCTTTTCAGGACCATGGTGCTACATGAAACAGTACAAAAACTACACTGAACTATGTGAAAACAACACAGAGAAAAACTACACTAGACTACAGACCTACCCAGGACTGCATAAAGTGCACAAAACAGTGCAGGCATTACAATAAATAATAAACAAGACAAATGGCACAGTAAAGGGCAGAAAGTTGGTGTCAGTCCAGTCTCTAGGTATTGGGGAGTCTGATAGCTTGGGGGAAGAAATTGTTACATAATCTGGTCTTGAGAGCCCAAATGCTTCGGTACTTTTTCCCAGATGGCAGGAGGGAAAAGAGTTTGTATGAGGGGTGTGTGGAGTCCTTCATAATGCTGTTTGCTTTGCGGATGCAGCGTGTAGAGTAAATGTCTGTAATGGCGGGAAGAGAGACCCTGATGATCTTCTCAGCTGACCTCACTATACGCTGCAGGGTCTTGCGATCCGAGATGGGGCAATTTCTGAACCAGGCAGTGATGCAGCTGCTCAGGATGCTCTCAATACAACCCCTGTAGAATGTGATGAGGATGGGGGGTGGGAGATGGACTTTCCTCAGCCTTCATAGAATGTAGAGACACTGCTGGGCTTTCTCTGCTATGGAGTTGGTGTTGAGGGACCAGGTGAGATTCTCCGCCAGGTGAACACCAAGAAATTTGGTGCTCTTAACGATCTCTACAGAGAGCTATCGATGTTCAGCGGGGTGTGATCGCTTCGTGCCCTCTTGAAGTCAACAACCATCTCTTTTGTTTTGCTCACATTAAGAGACAGGTTGCTGGCTCTGCACCAGTCCGTTAACCACTGCACCTCCTCTCTGTAAGCTGACTTGTCGTTCTTGCTGATGAGACCCACCATGGTCGTGTCATTGGCGAACTTGATGATGTGGTTCGAGCTGTGTATTGCAGCACAGTCGTGGGTCAGCAGAGTGAACAGCAGTGGACTGAGCACGCAACCCTGGGGGACCCCCATGCTCAGTGTGATGGTGTTGGAGATGCTGCTCCCGATCCAGACTGACTGAGGTCTCCCAGTCAGGAAGTCTAGGATCCAGTTGCAGAGGGAGGTGTTCAGGCCCAGTAGGCTCAGCTTTCCAATCAGTTTCTGAGCGATGATTGTGTTGAATCCTGAACTGAAGTCTATGAACAGCATTTGAACGTACGTGTCTTTTTTGTCCAGGTGGGTTAGGGCCAGGTGGAGGGTGGTGGCAATGGTGTCGTCTGTTGAACGGTTGGGATGGTATGCAAACTGCAGGGGGTCCAGTGAGGGGGGCAGCAGGGTCTCGATGTGCCTCATGACGAGCCTCTTGAAACACTTCATGATGATGGATGTAAGTACAATGGGACGGTAGTCTTTGAGGCAGGACACTGAAGACTTCTTCGACACAGGGATGATGGTGGCGGCCTTGAAGCACGTTGGAATGGTTGCACTGCTCAGGGAGATGTTGAAGATGTAGTGAGAACATCTGCTAGCTGGTCTGCACATCCTCTGAGCACTCTACCAGGAAGATTGTCTGGTCCAGCAGCCTTCCGTGGGTTGACCCTGCACAGGGTTCTTCTCACATCGGCCACGGTGAGACACAGCACCTGGTCATTTGGAGGAGGGGTGGACTTCCTCGCCGCCATATCATTTTCCGCCTCAAACCGGGCGTAGAAGTTATTCAGCACATTTGGGAGGGAGGCATCACCTGCACAGTCAGGTGATGTTGTCCTGTAATTGGTGATTTCCTGGATGCCCTTCCACATACGCCTCGTGTCGACGCGATCCTGGAAGTGGCTGTGGATTCGCTGGGCATGTGCATGCTTTGCCTCTCTGATGGTCCGGGACAGTTTAGCCCTCGCTGTTGTTAGGGCTGCCTTGTTGCCTGCTCTGAAGGCGGAGTCACGGGTCCTCAGCAGCACGTGCACCTCCGCAGGCATCCATGGCTTCTGGTTAGCGTGTATAGTGATGGACAGAGTAACATCATCAATGCACTTGCTGATGTAGCTGGTCACTGATGCTGTGTACTCCTCTAAGTTGGTAGAGTCACCATCGGTTGCAGCCTCCCTGAACATGGGCCAGTCAGTGTGCTCAAAGCAGTCTTGAAGAGCAGAGATGGCTCCTGCTGGCCAGGTTTTCACCTGCTTCTGAACTGGTCTGGAGCGCCTGACGAGCGGTCTGTATGCTGGGATTAGCATAACGGAGATGTGGTCTGAGTGTCCGAGGTGGGGTCGGGGCTCTGCCCGGTACGCGTCGGGGAGTTTGTGTAAACCAGGTCCAACGCGTTCTCCCCCCCCCCCCCCCCGTTGCAAAGTCCACATACTGATGGAATTGGGGGAGCACTGATTTAAGGTTCGCGTGGTTAAAATCTCCGGCGACAATAAACAGTCCATCAGGGCGTGCGGTCTGCAGTTCGCTAATAGCCCCGTACAGTTCACAGAGCGCCTCCTTAGCATTAGCGCCGGGGGAAATGTAGACACCGAATAGAAGGTGAATTCCCGTGGTAAATAAAATGGTCTGCATCGAACAGCCACAAACTCCAGTGGCGATGAGCAGTGTCTGGAAACCAGCACAGAGTTCTTGCTCCATTCCGTGTTGATGGAAGCACACAAGCCACCGTGAGTCTTACCGGAGAGAGCTGTGTCCCTGTCCGCTGGAAACAAGGCGAGCCCGTGGCAGCGTCCGGAATTCCATCAGTGAGCCGTGACTCTGAAAACAAACGCACTTTAGCAGACTCTGTACTCCCGCCGAGTGTCTCGTTGGAGTCGGATGTGGTCCATTTTATTGTCCAGGGACCGGACACTGGAGAGCAGAATGGGCGGGAGAGCCGGCCGGCTAGGGTTGGCTTTTTTCCTGGCACGGACCCCTGCCCGCTCTCCTCGCTTCCGCTTCCTCGCACATCGCTTTCGACGTCCCCACCTCCAGCTACCAGAACAGGCGACTCCGAGGACTATAGGGCCGATCCCCTCAGCAAGTCGAGGTCGCGTAACCTTACCAGCAGATCTCCATGAAGGTTTGTTTTTGGGAGAGGAAAGGGTAGGAGTTAGAAGCTAGAGAGGCTGTTCTCCTTGACAATAAGTACTCCTGTTTGAGTACTGTTGGGGGGGGGGGGGGGGAGCGGCCTACCTGGGGGAAGCAACCGAGTCTGGCCCTGTGGCTCAGAAGGGTAGGGAAAGGAAGAGGATGGCAGTAGTGATAGGGGACTCAATAGTTAGATGGTCAGACAGGCGATTCTGTGGACGCAGGAAAGAAGTTTGTCTTCTAGGTGCCAGGGTCCGGGATGTCCTGCAATGGGAGGGAGAACAGCCAGAGGCTGTGGTACATATTGATACCAACGACATAGGTAGGAAAAGGGAGGAGGTCCTGAAAAAAGACTACAGGGAGTTAGGAAGGAAGTTGAGAAGCAGGACCATAAAGGTAGTAATCTCAGGATTACTGCCTGTGCCACATGACAGTGAGAATAGGAATAGAGTGAGGTGGAGGATAAATGCGTGGCTGAGGGATTGGAGCAGAGAGCAGGGATTCAGATTATTGGAACATTGGGACCTCTTTAGGGGCAGGTGTGACCTGTACAAAAAGGGCAGGTTGCACTTGAATCCCAGGGGGACCAATATCCTGGCGGGCAGGTTTGCTAAGGCTACTGGGGAGAGTTTAAACTAGAATTGTTGTGGGGTGGGAACCAAACTGAAGAGACTGGGGAAGAGGCAGTTGGCTCACAAATAGAGAAAGCTTGGAGACAGTGTGAGAGGGAGGATAGGCAGGTGATAGAGAAGGGACGCGCCCAGATGGACGGTTTGAGATGTGTCTATTTTAACACAAGGAGTATCATGAACAAAGCAGATGAGAGAGTGTGGATCAGTACTTGGAGCTATGATGTGGTGGCCATTACAGAGACTTGGATGGTGCACGGGCAGGAATAGCTACTTCAAGTGCTGGGTTTTAGATGTTTCAGAAAGGACAGGGAGGGAGGCAAAAGAGGTGGGGGCGTGGCACTGTTGATCAGAGATAGTTTCACAGCTGTAGAAAAGGTGGACGTCATGGAGGGGATGTCTACGGAGTCTCTGTGGGTGGAGGTTAGGAACAGGAAGGGGTCAATAACTTTACTGGGCATTTTTTATAGGCCGCCCAATAGTAACAGGGATATCGAGAAGCAGATAGGGAAACAGATCCTGGAAAGGTGTAATAATAACAGAGTTGTCATGATGGGAGTTTTTAATTTCCCAAATATCGATTGGCATCTCCCTAGAGCGAGGGGTTTAGATGGGGTGGAGTTCGTTAGGTGTGTTCAGGAAGGTTTCTTGACACAATATGTAGATAAGCCTACAAGAGGAGAGACTGTACTTGATTTGATATTGGGAAATAAACCTGGTCAGGTGTCAGATCTCTCAGTGGGAGAGCATTTTGGAGATAGTGATCACAATTCTATCTCCTTTACCATAGCATTGGAGAGAGATAGGAACAGACAAGTTAGGAAAGCATTTAATTGCAGTAAGGGGAAATATGAGGCTATCAGGCAAGAAATTGGAAGCATAAATTGGGAACAGATGTTCTCAGGGAAATGTATGGAAGAAATGTGGCAAATGTTCAGGGGATATTTGAGTGGTGTTCTGCACAAGTATGTTCCAATGAGACGGAAATGATGGTAGTGTACAGGGTCTCGGCCCGAAACGTCGACAGTGCATCTTCCTATAGATGCTGCCTGGCCTGCTGCGTTCCACCAGCATTCTAAGTGTGAAGTGGTTCATTTTGGTAGGTCAAATATGATGCAGAATATAGCATTAATGGTAAGACTGTTGACAGTGTGGAGGATCAGAGGGACCTTGGGGTCGGATTCCATAGGACTCTCAAAGCAGCTGCGCAGGTTGACTCTGTGGTTAAGAAGACATACGGTGCATTGACCTTCATCAATTGTGGGATTGAGTTTCAGAGCTGAGAGGTAATGTTGCAGCTATATAGGACCCTGGTCAGACCCCACTTGGAGTACTGTGCTCAGTTCTGGTCACCTCACTGCAGGAAGGGCATGAAAACCATAGAAAGGGTGCAGAGGAGATTTACAAGGATGTTGCCTGGATTGGGGAGCATGCCTTATGAGAATAGGTTGAGCGAACTCGGCCTTTTCTCCTTGGAGCAATGGAGGATGAGAGGTGACCTGATTGAGGTGTACAAGATAATGAGAGGCATTGATTGTGCAGAGCCCGTTCAGCGCTGAGGAGAGAACAGCCCGTCCAGGCGCCCGAATGCTCTCGTACTTCCTTTCCGATGGCAGTAATGAGAAGAAGGCATGTCCTGGATTGTGAGGATCTTTAATGGTTGATGCACCACCTCTTGAAGCTGTCCTCAATGCTGGGGAAGGCTGTGCCCGAGATGTAGCTTGCTGAGTCTGCAGCCCTCTGCAACCTCTTTTAATCCTGTGCACTGGAGACTTCATCAGTGAAATATATCTTCAGTTCCACCCTTCTTCAAAAAACAGGGGTTCCTTTCCTCCATCATTGATACTGTTTTCTCCCGCGTCTCCTCCATTTCCTGGACATCTGCTCTCACACCATCTTCCTGCTGCCCTAACAGGGGTAAAGTTCCTCTCATCCTTACCCACTAACCCATGCTCTCTGCATCCAGCACATCTATCTCTGCAACTTCTGCTATCTTCAAGTGGACCCCACCACTAAAAATCTATCGTTACCTCCCCATCCCCCTCCACTTTCCTCAGGGATCACTCCCTCTGCAATTCCCTTGTCCTTTCGTCCCTCCCCACTAGTCTCCTGACACTTATCCCTGCAAGTGGAGGAAGTGGTACACCTAGTCCTGACGAAGGGTCTTGGCCCGAAATGTCGACAGTGCTTTCTCCTATAGATGCTGCCTGACCTGCTGTGTTCCACCAGCATTTTGTGTGTGTTGCTTGAAGTGGTACACCTGCCCACTCACTTCCTTGCTTGCCCCCATTCAGTGTCCCAAACAGTCCTTCCCGGTGAGGCAACACTTCACCTGCAAGTTTGTTTAGGTCATCTTTTGTATCCAGTAGCCCTAGCGTGGCCTTCTCTACAATGGTGAGACCTGACACAGACTGGGGGACTGCCTTGTCCAGCAACTTTGCTCCATATGCACAAATAACATTTCCCAGTGGTCAACCATTTCAATTCCAATCCCCATTCCCATTCTAACATGTTGTTCCATGACCTCCTCTTCCACCACAATGTGTTGAAGCAGGGATTCGTACCCTGATTTGGTAGCCTAAACTTCTAATGTCCTTCCCATGGACAACATCGGTGGCATGGAGAGGGGAGACTTACAGCTTGGGTAACTGCTGGTCTTCCATAAAAAAACCTTGCCCAGGCTTGCACCCTGGAAACTTTCCAAAGCGCAAATCCATGGTCTATCAAGACTATCGGAGGCCTGCTAGCCTAAACTTAATGGCATGACCATCAATTTCTCTAACTTCAGGTAGTTTTTCTGCTTCCCCATTTCTCCATCCCCCTTCTCCCTTCCCTCTCCTTCCATTCCACACTCTGGCTCCCTCATTCCCCTTCACTTCTCCCCACAACCTATGGACTCACTTTCAAGGACTCGTCATCTCATGTCTCAATATTTATTGCATATTTAATTATTACTAATTATTATTGTGTTTTTCATTTCTTTGTATCTACTGTGAATGCCCCAAAAAAATTTAATCTCAAAGTGCATACATGTACGTTGATAATAAATATATTTTGAAGTTTGAACTTCAGATATTTGCTAAGTTGTATATTTTGTTTGTATATATGTGTGGTCAGATGACAATAAACTTGAACTTGAATGGTTCTTGATATAGGTTGAGTGAGCTAGGGCTTTTCTGTCTGGAAAATGAAAGGTGACTTGATAGAGGTGTACAAGATGATAAAAGGCATAGATCGAGTGTACAGCCAGACACTTTTTCCCAGAGCAGAAATGACTCATACAGGGAGGAATAATTTAAGGTGTTTGGAGGAAAGCATAGGGGGGTAAATCAGAGGTAATTTCTTTACACAGAGTGGTGGGTGCATGGAATGCTCTGCTAGGGCTGGTGGTTGAGGGACATTTAAGAAACTCTTAGATAGGGACATGGATGATAGAAAAATGAGGGTTATTTAGGGGGGAAGAGTTAGATTGATTGTAGAGTACACAAGTGTGATACAGTGGACTGAGGGGACTGCACCGTGCTATAGTGTCTTGTGTTTTGTGTTTTTATCCCACCTGATGCCTCCTTTGAAAGACCGTAAAACCATCAGACATAGGAGCAGAATTAGGCCATTCAGCCTATCAAGGTTGTCCACTATTGGAACACGGATATAAAATAGTCATATACAGCACACCACAGGCCTTTCAGCCCACAATGTTGTGCTGACCACGTAACCTACTCTAGAGACTGCCTAGAGTTTCCCTACCGCATAGCCCTCTATATTTCTAAGTTCCATGTACCTACCTAAGAGTCACTTAAGAGTACCTATTGTATCCACTATTCCATCATGGCTGATTTAGTATCCCTCGCAATCCCATTCTCCTGCCTTTTCCCCGTAACATTTCTATAAATCTGATCTCCTGTCTTACAGTTCTCTACTCTGACTTTTCACCCAGAGGAAGCAGCTGTTCTCAACTAGACATCCCTTAATTCCAGTGAGTAAAGAACATAGAAAACTGCATCACAGTACAGGACCTTCAGCCCACGATGTTGTACCAACCTTTTAACCTACTCTTTGGTCAATCTAACCTTTCCCTCCTACACAACCCATGGTCATCCATTTTTCAGCTATCTAAGATCCTCTTAAATGTCCCATAAATGTTAAATTTGAGGTGCGACGGCAGCATTGTGGTTAGTGCAACAGTATTACTGTTCAGAATTCAATTCTGACATCACCTAGCAGAGTTTGTATGTTCCTGCCTGCCAGCACCTGAGTTTCCTCCAGGTGCTCTGGTTTCCTCCTACTGTCCAAGTATGTATCGGTTAGTAGGTTAGTTGTCCTCTGATTGGTGGGTTGTGGGGCAATGGGCTGCAAGAGCCTGTTCCATGCTATATCTTTAAGAAAATAAATAAATCCCTCTGAATATATGTTAATCTTTATCAGACTAAATCGTGAAGGGACACATTGCTCAAGTGTCTCAAGATGCTTAAGGTTCATAGTTATGTCTCTTAAGAGTGGAGATGAGGAGTGGATGTGGTATGTATGAATTTTAGTAAAGGTTCCCCATGGTAGACTCATTCAAAAGTCAGCAGGCATGGGATCCAGTGGAACTTGGCTGTGTAGATTTAGAATCGGCTTTCCCACAGAAGACAGAGAGTGGTTGTAAATGGAGTGTATTCTGCCTGGAGATTGGTGACCAGAGGTGTTCCACAGGGATCTGTTCTGGGAACCCTGCTCTTTGTGATTTTTATAAATTCAAAATTCAAGATGTGCGATTCAGGGTTGTTTAATGTCATTTCCAGTACTCAAGTGTAAAGGAGAACAAAATAATTGTTATTCCAGATCTGATGCAGCACAAAAAATAGAATAAGATAAAGAACAGAATAATAAAGAACACAATAAATATAAATACTTAAGATAGCTGATACACACAGAGAATTAGATGAGGAAATGGAAGGGTGAGTTAGTAAGTTTCTGTGTCTGTGCTGTAGTGTTCTATGTTCTTTATGGCTCCTCCTATATCACATGGTCTTATGGTCAGCATGGTGTAGTCAGCGCAGTGCTGGTCTCTATAATTAAGGAAACGTATTCAAAGCTACTATTCTCTTCTCACTGCTGCCATCAGGAAGAAGGTTCAGGAACAGATATGACTCCTCAACCATCAGGCTGCTGAACCAGAAGGGATGACTTCACTCACTTTCTCTCATCCCAGCACCAAACTGTTCCCACAACCTATGGACTCACTTTCAAGGACTCTTTATCTCATGCTTTCAATATTTATTGGTTACTCATTATTATTCTTATTCTCTTTGTATTTGCAAGGTTTGCTGTCTTTTGCACATTGGTTGTTTGTCTGTCGTATGTGTGGCCTTTCATCGATTCTCTTGTGTTTCTTTGTACTTACTGTGAATGCCCGCAAATAAACAAATCTCGGGCTTGTTTATGGTGACAAATATGTACTTCGATAATACATTTACTTTGAACTTTGATATCTGGAATGGATAGGCTGTCTTATGAGAAAAACTGAAATAGACTGGGGTTCTATCTGCCCGGGATGAATGAGAGGTGACTTGATTGAAGTATACAAGATCAAGAAGGGCCTTGATAAGGTTTGTGTGGACAGAACAGAACATGGAACATAGAACACAGAGTACTGAATGTGTGTAGAACATTACAGCACAGTGCAGGCACCTCGGTCCACAAAATGTGCCAACCATTTAAACTACTCCAAGATCAATCTAACCCTTCCCTCCCACATAGCCCTCCATTTTTTCTATCATCCATATGTCTATCTAAGAGTCTTTTAAATGTCCCTAATGTATCTGCCTCTACCACCATCCCCTGGCAGCACATTGCAAGCACCCACAACTCTGTTAAACACCTACCTCTGACATCCCTGCAAATACTTTCCTCCAAATACCAGTATTAGCCATTTCTGCCCTGGGAAAACAATCTCTGGTTGTCCCCTTGATCTATGCCTCTTCTCATCTTTTACACATCTATCAAGTCAATTCTCAACCTCCTTCGCTTCAAAGAGGAAAAGCCTTAGCTTGCCCTAGAAGCAAAAAGTAGTAAGGTGAAAAGTGAAAGTGGCAGGCAGGCAAATCCAGGGCAAAAAGCAAAAAGAGCCACTTTTCAACATAATTGTATAAGGGCTAAGCGTGTTGTAAAAACAAGCCTGAAGGCTTTGTGTGTCAATGCGAGGAGCATTCGTAACAAGGTGGATGAACTGAATGTGTAGATAGTTATTAATGAATATCATATAGTTGGGATCACAGAGACATGGCTCCAGGGTGACCAAGGATGGGAGCTCAACATCCAGGGATATTCAATATTCAGGAGGGATAGACAGGAAAGAAAAGGAGGTGGGGTAGCATTGCTGGTTAGAGAGGAGATTAATGCAATAGAAAGGAAGGATATTAGCCTGGAGGATGTGGAATCGATATGGGTAGAGCTGAATAACACTAAGGGGCAGAAAACGCTGGTGGGAGTTGTGTACAGGCCACCTAACAGTAGTAGTGAGGTTGGGGATGGCATTAAACAGGAAATTAGAAATGCGTGCAATAAAGGAACAGTAGTTATAATGGGTGACTTCAATCTACATATAGATTGGGTGAACCAAATTGGTAAGGGTGCTGAGGAAGAGGATTTCTTGGAATGTATGTGGGATGGTTTTCTGAACCAACATGTCGAGGAACCAACTAGAGAGCAGGCCATTCAAGATTGGGTATTGAGCAATGAGGAAGGGTTAGTTAGCAATCTTGTCGTGCGAGGCCCCTTGGGTAAGAGTGACCATAATATGGTGGAATTCTTCATTAAGATGGAGAGTGACATAGTTAATTCAGAAACAAAGGTTCTGAACTTAAAGAAGGGTAACTTTGAAGGTATGAGACGTGAATTAGCTAAGATAGACTGGCAAATGATACTTAAAGGGTTGATGGTGGAAATGCAATGGAAAGCATTTAAAGATCGCATGGATGAACTACAACAATTGTTCATCCCAGTTTGGCAAAAGAATAAACCAGGGAAGGTAGTGCACCCGTGGCTGACAAGGGAAATTAGGGATAGTATCAAGTCCAAAGAAGAAACATATAAATTAGCAAAAAAAAGCAGCACACCTGAGGACTGGGAGAAATTCAGAGACCAGCAGAGGAGGACAAAGGGCTTAATTAGGAAAGGGAAAAAAGATTATGAGAGAAAGCTGGCAGGGAACATAAAAACTGGCTGTAAAAGCTTTTATAGATATGTGAAAAGAAAAAGATTGGTCAAGACAAATGTAGGTCCTTTGCAGTCAGAAACAGGTGAATTGATCATAGGGAACAAAGACATGGCAGACCAATTGAATAACTACTTTGGTTCTGTCTTCACTAAGGAGGACATAAATAATCTTCCGGAAATAGTAAGGGACCAAGGGTCTAGTGAGATGGAGGAACTAAGGAAAATACATGTTAGTAGGGAAGTGGTGTTAGGTAAATTGAAGGGATTAAAGGCAGATAAATCCCCAAGGCCAGATGGTCTACATCCCAGAGTGCTTAAGGAAGTAGCCCAAGAAATAGTGGATGCATTAGTGATAATTTTTCAAAACTCCTTAGATTCTGGATTAGTTCCTGAGGATTGGAGGGTGGCTAATGTAACCCCACTTTTTAAAAAAGGAGAGAGAGAGAGAAACTGGGGAATTATAGACCGGTTAGTCTGACATCGGTGGTGGGGAAAATGCTAGAGTCGGTTATCAAAGATGTGATAACAGCACATTTGGAAAGAGGTGAAATCATCGGACAAAGTCAGCATGGATTTGTGAAAGGAAAATCATGTCTGATGAATCTTATAGAATTTTTTGAAGATGTAACTAGTAGAGTGTATAGGGGAGAGCCAGTGGATGTGGTATATTTAGATTTTCAAAAGGCTTTTGACAAGGTCCCACGCAGGAGATTAGTGTGCAAACTTAAAGCACATGGTATTGGGGGTATGGTATTGATGTGGATAGAGAATTGGTTGGCAGACAGGAAGCAAAGAGTGGGAGTAAACGGGACCTTTTCAGAATGGCAGGCAGTGACTAGTAGGGTACCACAAGGCTCAGTCCTGGGACCCCAGTTGTTTACAATATATGTTAATGATTTAGACGAGGAAATTAAATGCAGCATCTCCAAGTTTGCGGATGACACAAAGCTGGGCGGCGGTGTTAGCTGTGAGGAGAATGCTAAGAGGATGCAGGGTGACTTGGATAGGTTAGGTGAGTAGGCAAATTCATGGCAGATGCAATTTAATGTGGATAAATGTGAGGTTATCCACTTTGGTTGCAAGAACAGGAAAACAGATTATTATCTGAACGGTGGCCGATTAGGAAAAGGGGAAATGCAACGAGACCTGGGTGTCATTGTACACCAGTCATTGAAGGTGGGCATGCAGGTACAGCAGGCGGTGAAAAAGGCAAATGGTATGTTGGCATTCATAGCAAAAGGATTTGAGTACAGGAGCAGGGAGGTTCTACTGCAGTTGTACAAGGCCTTGGTGAGACCGCACCTAGAATATTGTGTGCAGTTTTGGTCCCCTAATCTGAGGAAAGACATTCTTGCCATAGAGGGAGTACAGAGAAGGTTCACCAGATTGATTCCTGGGATGGCAGGACTTTCATATGAAGAAAGACTGGAACGACTAGGCTTATACTCACTGGGATTTAGAAGATTGAGGGGGGATCTTATTGAAACGTATAAAATTCTAAAGGGATTGGACAGGCTAGATGCAGGAAGATTGTTTCCGATGTTGGGGAAGTCCAGAGTGAGGGGTCACAGTTTAAAGATAAAGGGGAAGCCTTTTAGGACCAAGATGAGGAAAAACTTCATCACACAGAGAGTGGTGAATCTGTGGAATTCTCTGTCACAAGAAACAGTTGAGGCCAGTTCATTGGCTATATTTAAGAGGAAGTTAGATATGGCCCTTGTGGCTAAAGGGATCAGAGGGTATGGAGAGAAAGCAGGTACAGGGTTCTGAGTTGGATGATCAGCCATGATCATACTGAATGGTGGTGCAGGCTCGAAGGGCCGAATGGCCTACTCCTACACCTATTTTCTATGTTTTCTATGTTTCTATGTTTTGTTCGACCTATTCTCATAAGACATGCTCTCTAATCCAGGCAGCATCCTGGTAAATCTCCTCTGCACCCTCTCTAAAGCTTCCACATCTTTCCTGTAGTGAGGTGACCAGAAATAAACACTATACACCAAATATAGTCTAACCATAGTTTTGTAGAGCTGCAACATTACCTTGTCCATGTAACCATATAACCATATAACAATTACAGCACGGAAACAGGCCATCTCGGCCCTTCTAGTCCGTGCCGACGCTTACACTCACCTCGTCCCACTGGCCCGCTCTCAGCCCATAACCCTCATCGGGTTAAATCAGAGCTCAAAAGTCCAGAGGGGCCTGTTCTACACTTTATCTCAATAAATAAAATAAGTAAGTAAATTTCCCCTCATCTCTGTTCTAAAGAGATGTCCTTGTAATCTGAGGCTGTGTCCTCAGGTTTTAAACTTGCCATTACACACCCAGTCTATCTGACCTCTCAATATCCTACCACTAAGTGTATGTTTAATATTCCCCCACCCCCTCTGTGCTTTCTGTGCTGTAGTGTTCTATGATTCTATGAGAATTTGGAGCAGAGGTTGTAATCAGATCAGGAATAATCTTACTGAAGCAAGCATTTTTGAGCTACATAGCTGGGTCTGCTCCCAGTTTGCAACTTCATCTTTGACAGTAATTATGATTGCACAGTAAATTGTGGTCTTTGCATATGAAATATCACATTTTCTGCATTTAATCTTACACGGTACTGTGGTAATTTTATGTATTGCACTGTACTGCTGCCACAAAAATAAACAAATTTCATGATATATGTGAGTGATGATAATCCTGGTTCTGATATGGGTCTCTATTGTGGACTGAGAGTGGGAAGGAGGCACGGGGAGGGGAATCATAGTTGGGAAAAGGAGAAGGGAGAGGGGAGGGAGTGGGAGGCACCAGAGAGACATTGTGTAATAATCAATAAACCTATTGGAATCAAATTACCTTGCCTGGTGTATTAGGGCTGGGTGTGACTACACCCACACCACACCACCCCAGGCACTCCTTCTCTGCCACTTGTCCCACACCCCTCCCACAGCCTCCAGCTTCGCTATTCCCAACATCCTTTGCTCTTGCCAGGTTTACAAACCTGCTTTCCACTCCACATTGACAAGTACATTAAGTACTGTGCTATACACACACACACTCATGCACGCACGCACACACACACACACGCCTTAGACTTCTGAATAGTACTGTATATATTCAGGAATGGTTTACAATCTTGCAGTGAAATAGAGATGGCTTGTCTTAATAGACTCTCATTTTTGTGCTCTGAGAAGACTTAATTTTTCTTTATGTCTTTGTCGCAGGTACTAGTTGATCATGAGGAAATCCAGTCAGCAGCACGTTGGCCAGCATCTTTTAATTCTTACTGCATTAGTAAGTTTTTTAAAAAATCTTGAATTTGTCTTCACAAATAATAGTAATATTAAATTAGAATGTTATTAATTTATATTAAATAAAAGTCTGACATGTCAGTCCATGGCCTCCTCTTCTGCTACATTGAGGCCATTCTCTGGTTGGAGGAGCAACACGCCATAGTCTTTCTTTTTGTCCAGTCTAGTTCCCCTCTCACACCATCTCTTCCCCTCATCTTCCCATCACCTCCCCAATGCCCCTTCTCCTTCACTCTCTCCCACAGACTACTCTCCTCTTCTGTCAGATTATTTCTTCTTCAGCCTTTCACCTCTTCTACCTATTGTCTCCCAGCTTCTTACTCCATCTTTCCTCTCTCACCTCCACACCCCCTGGCTTCACCTATCCTCTTCTAGCTTGTTCAGGTTCAGGTTTGTGTCATTCAACTGCACACGTGCATAGCACCAAATGAAACAACATTCTACCAGACGAAGTTGCACAACACAGTCCATATAACACACACACACAACACATAAAGTAATATTGCTACAAATAAGTTAACAAGTAATAAAATATATTCCAGAAGGTTGGCATTTAGCAAAGGGCACATTAATGACACAAGTTAAAAAATAATCAGTTGAAATGCTAGCGACGTTCACATAGAGCTGGGTGGTGACGGGGAGTTCAACGGTCTCACATCCTGAGGGAAAAAAACCAAAGGTATAGCTATGGGCATTCACATGGGTCCCAGATACACCTGCCTTCTTGTTAGCTATGTGGAACAGTCTATGTTCCACGCCTACACTGGCATCACTCCCAAACCTTTCCGACGCTACATCAATGTCTGCATTGGTGCTGCTTTCTGCCCCCATGCTGAGCTCATCGGCTTCATCAGCATTGCCCCCAACTTCCACCCTGCCCTCAAATTTATCTGGTCCATTTCCAAGACCTCTCTCCCCTTCCTTGATTGATGTTTCTATCTCTGAAGACATCTACTGAAATCTTTTATAAACCCACTGATTCTCACAGCTACTTGGACTATACCTCTTCCCACCTTGTCTCTTGTAAAAATGATATCCCCTTCTCTCAGTTCCTCCATCTCCTCCCCACCTACCATCAGGACGAGGCTTTTCAATCTAGAATGAATGAGATGTCCTCTTTCTTCAAAGGAAGGAGCTTTCCTTCCTCCACCGTCAATGCTGACCTCACCCGTATCTCTTCCATTTCCATAAGACCATAAGATATAGGAGTAGAATTAGGCCATTTGGCCCATCGAGTGGGCTGCCCCATTTCATCCAATTTTCCTCTCAGCCCCAATCTCCTGCTTTCTGCCTGTATCCCTTCACACCCTGACTAATCAAGAAACTACCAACCTCTGCCTTAAATATACATAAAGACTCGGCCTCCGCAGCTGTTTGTGGCAAAGAATTCGCAGATTCACCACTCTCTAGCATGCCTACCCTCACTCCATCTTCCCGCCACACTACCAGGTATAGGATTCCTCTTGTCCTCACCTACCACCCGACTAACCTCTGTGTCCAACACATGATTCTCTGTAACTTCCATCATCTCCAACGGGCTCCCACCACCAAGCACATCTTTCCCTCCCCCCAACTTTCTGCTTTCAGCAGGGATCGCTCCTTACATGACTCCCTTGTCCATTTATCCAGGAGGTACTTATCCTTGCAAGTGGAACAAGTGCTACACCTGCCCCTACACCTCCTCCCTCACTACCATTCAGGTCCCTAAACAGTCCTTCCAGGTGAGGCAACGCTTCACCTGTGAGTCTGATGGGGGTCATCTACTGTATACAACATTCCCAGTGTGGCCTCCTGTATATTGGTGAGACCAGATGCAGATTTGCAGATTGGGAGACCGCTTCGCTGAGCATCTATACTCCTTCTGCCAGAAAAAAGCAGGATCTCCTGATGGCCTCCCTCTTCAATTCCACCCAGTGCCGTTTTGACACGTCAGTCCACGGCCTCCTCTGTTGTCACAATGAGGCCACACTCAGGTTGGAAGCTTATATTCCGTTTGGGAAGCCTCCAACCTGATGGTATGAACATTGATTTCTTGAACTACTAGTGATTGCCCCCCTCCCCCTCTCAGCCCAAAACATTGACTGTTTACTCTTTTCCATAGATACAGCCTGAGCTGCTGAGTTCCTCCGGCATTTTGTGTGTGTTGCTGGGGGAAGAAGCTGTTTCCCATCCTAACATGCTTCCTGTCCTAATGCTCCAGTTCTTGCCCTGATGCTACGGTACCTGCTGCCTGATATTGGACTGATGGGAGGGCTCACTAACAATGCTATGGGCCCTGCATACGCAATGCCCGTGACAAATGATCTCAGATGGGTGGAAACGGGACTCTGATGACTCTCTTGCAACCTGCAGGTTGTTCTCCTTCCCTTCCCTCCACCGTCTTGTTCTGGCTTCTGCCCTCTTCCATTCCAGTCCTGATGGAAGGCCTTGGCTCGAAACGTCGACTGCTTGTCTCTCCCCCCTCACTCCCCCCATGATGTTGCCTGAACTGCTGAGTTCCTCTTTCATCTTGTGTGTGTTACTCTAGTATTTCTCTTCCTGCTGCTGCCATCAGGAAGGAGATGAGTCCATGAGTCTCAAGTCCCACACCAGCAGGTTCAGGAACAGTGACTATTATCCCTCAGCTAGTGGGGATAACTTTACTCACCTTCAACACTGAACCGACTCCACAATCTACATGCTCACCTTTAAGGACCCAACAACCCATGTTCTCGATATTTATTGCTTAGTTATTTTTTATTATTATTATTACTACTGTATTGTGGTCTTTTGCACTCTGGTTGTCTGTCCTTGTCATGTGTGCTTCTTTGTATCTACTGTGAATGCCTACAGGGTAAAATATGGTGACATATAGTATATGTACGTTGATAATAAGTTTACTTTAAACTTTGAAGTATTTTGTTGATGACCATTATTAATCATTATATTTATTATAATTTATTCAATCTTTTTATTGAATGGAATTGTAGCTTCTAATGCTCTCAGGATATTATTGACCATCAAGCCTCTTTTCCTAGTGTAGTGTTAAATACTCAGTTACCTTTCACCACACCTTCACCACTGGGAGCCAGGAGCTGATTGCTCAATAGGAATTTAAATTTAGAGAGGTTTCTTTGTTCGTTTACAGTTGAGCAACAACTGAGAAATGCTTCGCCTGAGGAAATAATTTGACATAATAACCTACTGTTGGCTTCTCTGCTTGACCAACTGCCAGAACTTGATACCACTTTCTTTTCAAAATTACAAATATCACTTTTAATTGGACTTTAACACAATAAACAACAGACATTTTACTACATATTAAAATAATTTTTTAACTGGAGGGTTTATTAAGAATTTATTGACAGTTTGACTAATTTACGTCACTCACCGTGCCTGACACTCTACCCACTTCAAGTTCAAGATAATTGGCACCTGGCTGTATGTATACAACCAAACAAAACAACATTCCTCTGGAGCACAAAACATATATAACACACAGCACATAAAACAAAATACTACCACAAATAAGTTGTTTGTTTGTTGTGCTGTTACGGTGCTGCTGTTTAGAGCAGCTACAAAGGTCCTCCATCCCTTGTGATTCCCAGAGCTTCCTTCGTTGTGTCAGTAGCTTCCTCTTGGTTTTCACTACTGTCAGCCATGCAAGTCCCAGGTGGAGACTCAGGAATACCGTCGCACTCATGCATTGCTGTGTCTGTAACAGTTTTGTTTTACCAGTCAGAGTTGCTAGCCCTGAGGTGAAACCCTGAACCCAGAAGACCGGTGGACCACTCTGAGTCTATCCTCTACCCTTTGGCATAGGTGACCCTGGCTCCAGGCAACATAGCTTTCTGGGTGATTGAGGCACACAATCGATCGTGGTCCTCTTGGAGGCAAAAATAAGTTAATACAATATAATTCAAAATGTATGCAGTACACAGCACAGGTAAACAGTTCACTGTCCGAGTGACAAGACTTTGGTGATGGCAGGGTATGCAGCGATCTCATAGACTCAGGGAAGAAGTTGTTGCCTGGTCTGGCAGTCCTACTCCTCACGTTCCTGTACCTCCTTCCTGATGGCAGTGGGTCAGAGAGATTGTGGGATGGGTGGTAGGGATCCTCAAGAATGCTGTAGGCCCTTTGTCTGCAATGCTGCCAGTAAATGTCACATTTAGGGGAAAGTGTGGTGGTGGGGGGGGGGGGGGAGTGCGGATATCCTAATGAACCTGTTTTTACAAATGTTTTTTTCAGAAATTAATCACAATGACTTGGTTATTGAGTAAGGTTACGATGAGTAATCTCACACAAGAACCAACGACAGGTGATGACAAGTTTAAAAATTATAAGGTTTTAATTCAGTCTGTTTTTCATTCCACCACAGATACAGGGCTTTTTTTTTATTCATGAGACCAACCATGAAAGTAGGGAGATTAACCTGTGGAGGATTTTCAGTAGGAAATGCTTCCTGTTGGATTCCCGCCTGCACGAGGAATGTCGTGCTAATCAAAACAACTCACTGGGTAACTTGTAATACCGAATTTGAAGAGAATAGTTGCTGGGCTTTGAAAATTGCAGATGGAATGTAGTGTTGGGAAGTGTAGGGTCATGCACTTTGGTAGGTGGTGTAAAGGTGCAGAGTATTTTCTAAATGGGAAGAAAATTCAACAATCAGAGCTGCAAAGGGATTGTGGAATCCTCGTGCACTGAGGCAAGATAAAATTGTCAGATCTTGTAAATTCACAATATCGCTATATCAGTAATGGAAAAAACTGACAGTGACTTTGAACACGGAGAGTGGTGGGTCTGTGGACACCCTGCCAGAGGTGAAGGTAGAGGTAGATATATCAGGGCATTAAAGAAACTCGTAGATAGACACACGGATGATAGAATAACAGATGCCCCTCTAGGAAGGAAGGGTTAGATTGATTTTCCAGTAGGTTAACAGGACGACACAATATTTTGGATGAAAGGGCCTGTACTGTGCTGTACTGTCCTGTACTGTGCTGTACTGTCCTGTACTGTGCTGTATTGTCCTGTGTTCAAGGCTCAACTTTATTCACCATATACGTTTACATGTATAAGAAATACATTGATAACGACCAGCATATATTTACAATGTAAACAGCATTATAAAAAGTGGTTTAAAATGTTTCCAGTGCAGTGACAGGGGTAATAGATAGAAGGGTAGGGGTGGGCTAACTGGAATGGTCGAGCAAATTAACTGTCTGGGAGAAGAAATGCTTAAGATGGTTTTTGTTTGAATAGCCCTACAGAGCTTTCCAGAAGGGAGCTTTTGGAAAAGGCAGTTTGCAGAGTGGGTTGGGTCCGCAATGATTTTTCCTGCCCGCTCCTTTGTCCTGGACACATCCAAGTCCGGCAGTGATGGCAGACTGCAGACATTGACCTTTCCTGCTGAGCTGACAGTTCGCTGTCGTTTTCCTACATTGTGAGAGGATGCTGCACCAAACCAGATAGTGATGGCTGATGACAAACACAAGAAGGTCTGTAGATGCAGGAAATCCAGAGCAACACACACAAAATGCTGGAGGAACTCAGCAGGCCAGGCAGCATTTATGGAAATGAATAAACTGTCGGCATTTTGGGCTGAGACCTTGTTTCAGGACTGGAAAGGAAGGGGGAAGATGCCAGAATAAAAAGGTGGGCGGGAGGGGAAGGAGGATAGTTAGAAAGCGATAGGTGTAGATATGTGGTTAGGAAAGGTAAATGGCAGGAGAGGAAGGAATGTGATAGAAGAGGAGAATGGACCATGGGGGAAAGGGAAGGAGGAGGGGACCCGGGGGAGGTGATAGGCAGGTGAGAGGATGTAAGAGGCCAGAGTGGAGAATAGAGGAAGAGGGGAGGGGGAAGGGAACAATGTTTTACTGGAAGGAGAAATTGATATTCATAGTATCAGGTTGGAGGCCACCCAGACATTGCTCCTCCACGCTGAGGGTAACCTCATCTTGGCACAAGAGGAGGCCATGGACCGACATGTTGGAACAAGAATGGCAATTGGATTAAAGTGTTTGGCCACTGGCAAGTTCCACTGTTGGCAGATGGAGCAGGGGTGCTCGACAAAGTGATCCCCCAATTTATGATGGTCTCATCAATGTAGAAGAGGCCTTATTGTGATCACCGGACACAGTAGGGAACCCTAGCTGATGTGAGGATGCTCTCTGTGATAGTGTGTGCAATTGCACCAGCATGTCAATTTTACTGGAGTAACTCCCCTGAGCTAAGATTAACATTTAGATACCTGTTCTTCAATTTCCTGAGGTTTGCAATTTGTTAATTCCTTCTAGAACTCGCTCTTCAAGAATGGGCATGTTTGTTTGGCATCTATTAAGAACATTCTCACTTCTCTTGCGGAGTTCCCACAGAAACAGAATTTATCTCGAGGGTTTGTGTTGTAGGGATCCATATGCAAACAATAAACTGCCTTGCTGTGATGCATTTATATCAAATGTGATAACTAACTAATGTCTTGATGTTATTTTATTTCCCTTTAGCAATTAATGAGAAGCACAAAGTCCAAAATACAAAGTAAATTTATTATCAAAGTAATATGTCACCATACTCTACCCTGAGATACACTTGCTTGTGGGCATTCACAGTAGAACAAAGAACTATAATAGGATCACTGAAAAACTACACCCATTCATTCGGCACACAGCAATGGTGTCATCAGCAAACTTAAATATGGCATTGGAGTTGTGTTTAGCCACACAGTCATAAGTGTAAAGTGAGTAGAGCAGGGATCTAAGCACACAGCCTGTGCAGATGGAGATTGTGGAGGAGATGTTGTTGCCAATCTGAACTGACTGGGGTTTGCCAGTGAAGAAATCCAGGATCCAATTGCTCAAGGGGGTATTGAGGCCAAGGTCTTGGAGCTTATTGATTAGTTTTGAGGGGATGAAAGTATTGAATTCCAAGCTATAGTCAGTAAAGAACATCCTGATGTTTGCATCTTTGCTGTTCAGATGTTCCAGGGTTGAGTGAAGGGCCAATGAGATGGCATTTGTTGTTGACCTGTTGTGACGGTAGGCAAATTGGAGAGGATCCAAGTTGCTCCTCAGAGGCAGGAGTTGATATGTTTCATCAACAACCTCTCAAAGTACTTCGCCACCTTGGATGTGAGTGTTACTGGATGAAAGTCATTCTGACAGATTACCACATTCTCCTTAGGCACCGGTATAATTGAAACCTGCTTGAAGCAGGTGTGTACCTCAGTCTACTGAAGTGAGAGTTAATGGTCTCGGTGAACGTTAAGTGATAGTTAATGGTATCGGACAGCAAATGTCACCCTACTTTTTAGAAAAAGATGTAGGCAAAAGACAGGCAACTATAGGCCAGTTAGCTTAACATCTGTAGTTGGGAAAATGCTTGAAGTTGTCATTAAGGAAGAAATAGCAAAACATTTAGAAAGGAGTGGTTCCATTAGACAGACAAAGCATGGACTCAGAAAGGGCAGGTCCTGTTTGACAAACTTACTGGAGTTCTTTGCGGACATAATGAGTTCAGTGGATAGAGAGGAACAGGTGGATGTCGTATACTTAGATTTCCAGAAGGCGTTCAATAAGGTGCCACACAAGAGACTTATAAATAAGATACGGATGCATGGCATCGGAGGAAGTGTATTGGTGTGGATAGTGGATTGGTTAACCAATAGAATGCAGAGAGTTGGTATAAATGAGTGTTTCTCCGGTTGGCAGTCTGTGGTGAGTGGGATGCCGCAGGGATTTGTGCTGGGCCTGCAGTTGTTTACCATTTCCATTGATGATTTGGAAGAGGGGTCTGAGTGTAGCATAGCAAAATTTGCTGATGACCCTAAACTGAGTGGAAAAGCAAATTGTGCAGAGGATGTGGAGAGTCTGCAGAGGGATATAGATAGGTTAGGTGAGTGGGCCAAGGTCTGGTAGATGGAATACAATGTTGGTAAATGTGAGATCATGCACTTTGGAAGGAATAATAGAAAAGCAGATTATTATTTAAATGGTAAAAGATTGCAGCATGCTGTTGTGCAGAGGGACTTGAGAGTGCTTGTTCATGAATAGCAAAAAGTTGGCTTGCAGGTACAACAGGTTATTAAGAAGGCAAACAGAATGTTGGCCTTCATTGCTAGAAGGATTGAATTCAAGAGCAGGGTGGTTATGCTGAGACTGTACAGGGTACTGGTGAGGCCACACCTGGAGTACTGTGTGCAGTTCTGGTCTCCATACTAGAGGAAGGATATATTGGCTTTGGAGGGAGGTTCATCAAGTTGATTCCAGGGATGAAGGGGTTAACCTATGAAGAGAGATTGAGTCACCTGGGACTATACTCTCTGGAGTTCAGAAGAATAAGAGGGGATCTTATAGAAACGTACAAAATTTTGAAAGGGATAGGTAAGAAGGAAGCAGGAAAGTTGTTTCCATTGGTAGGTGAGACTAGAACTGGGGAACATTACGTCAAGATTCAGGGGAGAAGATTTAGGACGGAGATGAGGAGAAACTGTTTTTTCCAGAGATGGACAGACAGACAGACATACTTTATTGATCCCGAGGCAAATTGGGTTTCGTTACAGCCGCACCAACCAGGAATAGTGTAGAAATATAGCAATATAAAACCATAAATAATTAAATAATAATAAGTAAATTATTCCAAGTGGAAATTAGTCCAGGACCAGCCTATTGGCTCAGGGTGTCTGACACTCCGAGGGAGGAGTTTTAAAGTTTGATGGCCACAGGCAGGAATGACTTCCTATGACGCTCAGTGTTGCATCTCAGTGGAATGAGTCTCTGGCTGAGTGTACTCCTGTGCCTAACCAGTACATTATGGAGTGGATGGGAGACATTGTCCAAGATGGCATACAACTTGGACAGCATCCTCTTTTCAGACACCACCATCAGAGAATCCAGTTCCACCCCCACAACATCACTGGCCTTACAAATGAGTTTGTTGATTCTGTTGGTGTCTGCTACCCTCAGCCTGCTGCCCCAACACACAACAGCAAACCTGATAGCACTGGCCACCACAGACTCCTAGAATATCCTCAGCATCGTCTGGCAGATGTTAAAGGACCTTGGTCTCCTCAGGAAGTAGAGACGGCTCTGACCCTTCTTGTAGACAGCCTCAGTGTTCTTTGACCAGTCCAGTTTATTGTCAATTTGTATCCCCAGGTATTTGTAATCCTCCACCATGTCCACACTGACCCCTTGGATGGAAACAGGGGTCACCGGTGCCTTAGCCCTCCTCAGGTCCACCACCAGCTACTTAGTCTTTTTCACATTAAGCTGCAGATGTTTCTGCTCACACCATGTGACAAAGTTTCCCACTGTAGCCCTGTACTCAGCCTCATCTCCCTTGCTGATGCATCCAACTATGGCAGAGTCATCAGAAAACTTCTGAAGATGGCAAGACTCTGTGCAGTAGTTGAAGTCTGAGGTGTAGATGGTGAAGCGAAAGGGAGACAGGACAGTCCCCTGTGGAGCCCCAGTACTGCTGACCACTCTGTCTGACACACAGTGTTGCAAGCACACGTACTGTGGTCTGCCAGTCAGGTAATCAATAATCCATGACACCAGGGAAGCATCCACCTGCATCACTGTCAGCTTCTCACCCAGCAGAGCAGGGCGGATGGTGTTGAATGCACTGGAGAAGTCAAAAAACATGACCCTCACAGTGCTTGCTGGCTTGTCCAGGTGGGCGTAGACACGGTTCAGCAGGTAGACGATGGCATCCTCCACTCCTAGTCGGGGCTGATAGGCGAACTGGAGGGGGTCTAAGTGTGGCCTAACCATAGGCCGAAGCTACTCTAGAACAAGTCTCTCCAGGGTCTTCATGATGTGGGAGGTCAATGCCACTGGTCTGTAGTCATTGGAGCCACTGGGGCACGGCGTCTTCGGTACAGGGACAAGGCAGGATGTCTTCCACATCACAGGAACCCTCTGGAGACTCAGGCTCAGGTTGAAGACATGGTGAAGTACTCTACATAGCTGGGTGAATCAGAGTGGTGAATCTATGGAATTCTCTGCCCAGGGAAGCAGTTGAGGCTTTCTCACTAAATATATTTAAGAAACAGTTAGGTAGGTTTTTACATAGTAAGGGAATTAAGGGTTATGGGGAAAAGGCAGGTAGATGGAGCTGAGTTTACGGTCAGATCAGTCATGATCTTATTGAATGGTGGGGCAGGCTCGATGGGCCGGATGGCCTACTCCTGCTCCTATTTCTTATGTAACATTCCACCCAGTTGATCAGCTCAGGTCTTTAGTACTTCCAGGTACCCCATCTGGTTATTAAAACACATAAACACATCAGGGATGGGCAATAAGTGCTGGCTTAGCTGCCGATGCCCTCATCACGTAAATTACTAAATTTAAAAAAGCAGGCCCTTTGGTCTATCTAGTCATGCCAAAATATTATTCTGCCTAGTTCCATTGACCCAGGCATGGACTGTGACCCTCTGTACCCCTACCATTCATTTACTATTCTAACTTCTCTTAAACATTGACAGCCCACTGGCAGCTCATTCTGTGCTCTCACCCACCTTCTGAATGATGATCTTCTCCCTCATGTTGCCCTTAAACAGTTCACTTTTCCCCCTTAGTCTCTCCCAAACACACTGGAGAAAACTTAAACACAAAGTACACTGCAGACGCTGGGGTCAAAGCAACACGCACAACACGCTGGAGGAACTCAGCAGGTCGGGCAGCATCCATGGAAATGAGCAGTCAACGTTTCGGGTCGAGACCCTTCATCAGGACTGAAGCTGGGAGGGGGCAAGGGCCCTATAAAGAAGATGGGGGGGGGGAGGGTGGGAAGGACAAGGCTGGTAGGTGTCAGGTGAAAAACCAATCAGAGGAAAGATCAAGGGGTGGGTGAGGGGAAGTAGGGAGGGGATAGGCTGGAAAGGTGAAGAAGGAATGTAAGGGGAAAGCACTATGTGTAGTAGAAGAAGACAGAATCATGAGAGACGTGATAGGCAGCTGGAGGAAGAGGAGGCAGAGTGTAACTGGGATGGGGGAAGGGAGAGGGAGGGAATTACTGGAAGTTAGAGAATTCAATATTCATGCCAAGGGGCTGGAGACTACCCAGACGGTATATGAGGTGTTGCTCCTCCAGCCTGAATTTGGGCTCATCATGACGAGAGTAGAGGAGGCCATGTATGGACATATCCGAATGGGAATGTGAAGCAGAGTTGAAGTGAGTGGCAACTGGGAGATCCTGTCTGTTGTGGCAGACGGAGCGGAGGTGCTTGGCAAAGCGGCCCCCCGATCTGTGTCGGGTCTCGCTGATGTAGAGGAGGCCGCACTGGGAGCACCGGATACAATAGATTACCCCAACAGACTCACAAGGGAAGTGTTGCCTCACCTGGAAGGACTGTTTGGGGCCCTGAATGGTGGTAAGAGAGGAGGTGTAGCACTTACACTTGCAGGGATAAGTATCAGGTGGGAGATCTATGGGGAGGGACGTGTGGACCAGGCAGTCGTGGAGGGAACGATCCCTGTGGAAAGTGGAGAGGGGTAGAGAGGGAAAGATGTGCTTAGTGGTGGGGTCCTGTTGAAGGTGGCAGAAGTTGTGGAGGATAATGTGCTGGATCTGGAGGCTGGTGGGGTGGTAGGTGAGGACAAGGGGAACTCGGTCCCTGTTGTGGTGACGGGAAGATGGAGTGAGGGCCGATGTGCGGGAAATGGAAGAGATGGGGGTGAGGGCCTCGCCCTCCCTTCCCCATCCCAGTTTCACTCTGCCTGCTTCTCCAGCTGCCTATCACCTCTCTCATGATTCCGCCTTCTTCTACTACACATAGTGTTTTCCCCTTACATTCCAATTTTTTTAATTCAAATTTTTATTATTATTTATTCATATTTTACAAAGCAGCACAGCATATCATAGAGCAGATACAGTACAGCATATTTACACAGCCATCCCATGACAGGAAAATATGAAACTAAGAAACAGAAAAAAAACTTCTAATTTAAGTTCAAATTAACATACAACCAAAATTGATCCCACACGTCTTGCAATTTTCCCTCACTGTTAATTCTTCCCAACATGTGTTCATATGATGAAATCTTAACCATTTCCTCAGTCCATTCCCTCACAGTGGGACATCTGGGTTTTTTCCAGTTTTGCAATATAATTCTTGCAACTGTGATGAGACCCACCTTTAAAATAGTAAATTTGTCATTGTTTACATTAGGTATCATTGTCCTATCACCCAGGAGCCAAAGCCGGGGACACAAGGGCAGTGTAGGACCCGACCAATTCCCCAACAAATCAGGAACTTTACACCAAAATGGACGAACCACGGAACCCTCCCAAATCATGTGAAAATATGTGCACACCTCATTTTTATATTTCCAGCATAAATGATTATCAACAATCCCTATTTTGTACAGTCTAGTTGGTGTCCAATAATATCTGTGTACTATCTTATACTGAATAAATTTCCCTCTCGCTTCCCTGATATGTCTACCCACATTTGATAAAATATTTGACCACTCACTATCTTCAATATCACTTCCAAGGTCCTTCTGCAATACTGCTTTGAGATTGTTACACGGTTCACCCACAGAGTGCTTGAACATTTTATAAAACACTGATGCTTTATGAACTTCCTGGGGTAGTGTAAAGTTTTGTGGGCCACCATTCTTGAATATGCTATTAGCGCAATGTCTTATTTGTAAATACTTCCAGAAATTCCTTTTATCTACAAAGTTATATTTCCTCTGCAAATCCACATAAAAATCCCATTCTCATAGAGATCACCTACTGTATTTACACCTTTAATCTTCCATTCTTTCTAGTACACCATTCTTTTCCGAATGCATATCTCAGGGTTATTCCAGAGTGAGGAGTATAACTGGTTTAAATGTGACATTTTACAAGCTTCGTGAATTGTACTCCACCCACCCCTTGAGTGAAATAGTATAGGATTTAGATTAGTCTTGTTTTCCACGTTGTGAGAGGATGTTAAGGGGAGAATGTGGTGCAGCCAAACTCCGTTCTATAACTACCCAATCTAAATCAACATCTGCCCTGTCCCAATGTTTAGCTAACTTGGTTATTTCAAAGGATAATTTATATGCCCTGACGTCTGGTAGACTGAGCCCACCCATGTCCCTGGACATACACATCTTACTCATTTTAATTCTGGGCTTCTTCTTATCCCATAGCAAGTCACTAATAATTTTGTTGTATTGCTTGTAGATCAAATCTGAAATATATAAAGGAAGCATCATAGAAGGATAGTTAAACTGAGGTGCTATGACCATTTTAACTACATTGACTACCCCAGAGTGACAGTCTCAGTGCCCCCCACTTACCCAGATTATTTCGTATCCTACTCAATAATGGATCATAATTTAAAGTAATTATTTCATCCAAATTCTGACTGAGCTTGACCCCTGGATACTTCATTCCAACTGGCACCCATCTGAAATTAAACTGAGATACTGAATTTGAATAACACAATTTTGTCATTGGCATAGCCTCAGATTTACTGCAGTTGATTTTATAACCAGACATGTCAGAATACAATTGAACTGTTTTCATTAGTGGGGGTAAGGAATTAGGAGGGTCACTAATCAGTAATAAAATATTGTCAGCATATAGCATCAACCTATGCTCCTTTCCGCCTCCCTTACATTCCTTCTTCACCTTTCCTGCCTATCCCCTCCCTGCTTCCCCTTGATCTTTCCCCTTACTGGCTTTTCACCTGGCATCTACCAAGCCTTCTCCTTCCCACCCTCCCCCCCCCCCCACCTTCTTTATAGGGCTCCTGCCCCCTCCCTCTTCAGTCCTGACGAAGGGCTGTACACATTTCACACATACACATTTCACTGTATGTTTCAATGTACATGTGACAAATGTAGCTAATCTTTAAGCAGATAAAAAACACTAAACTAACTCAATTTCCCATGATCTGAATTGAAGGAGTACATATATCCCAGATGATTGTTGAGCCAAAGGAGATTACAGAACTAAAGAGAGTATTGGATTTGAAAATGAGAATGGAAAATTTTCAAAGCAGAAGGATTTCCTAACCATTAATCATTTCAGCAAGTACAAGGCTGAAGGTCAAACTTGACTTGGCACAAGTTCGGACACCAGATCAAGTTGGCGTACTTTGGGTAATCTCAAGTCAAGTCAAGTCACTTTTTATTGTCATTTCGACCATAACTGCTGGTACAGTACATAGTAAAAACAAGACAACGTTTTTCAGGACCATGGTGTTACATGACACAGTACAAAAACTAGACTGAACTACGTAAAAAACAACACAGAAAAAAAACTACACTAGACTAAGGACCTACCCAGGACTGCATAAAATATACAGAACAGTGCAGGCATTACAATAAATAATGTACAATAGGGCAGTAAGTTGGTGTCAGTCCAGGCTCTGGGTATTGAGGAGTCTGATAGCTTGGGAGAACAAACTGTTACATAGTCTGGTCATGAGAGCCCGAATGCTTTGGAGCCTTTTCCCAGACGGCAGGAGGGAGAAGAGTTTGTATGAGGGGTGTGTGGGGTCCTTCATAATGCTGTTTGCTTTGCGGATGCAGCGTGTAGTGTAAATGTCCATAATGGCGGGAAGAGAGACCCCAATGATCTTCTCAGCTGACCTCACTATCCGCTGCAGGGTCTTGAGATCCGAGATGGTGCAATTTCCGAACTAGGCAGTGATGCAGCTGCTCAGGATGCTCTCAATACAACCCCTGTAGAATGTGATGAGGATGGGGGGTGGGAGATGGACTTCCCTTAGCATTAGCCCAGAGATGCTGCTGGGCTTTCTTTGCTATGGAGCTGGTGTTGAGGGACCAGGTGAGATTCTCCGCCAGGTGAACACCAAGAAATTTGGTGCTCTTAACGATCTCTACCGAGGAGCTGTCGATGTTCAGCGGGGAGTGGTCGCTCTGTGCCCTCCTGAAGTCAACAACCATCTCTTTTGTTCACATTATGAGACAGGTTGTTGGCTCTGCACCAGTCTGTTAGCCGCTGCACCTCCTCTCTGTAAGCTGACTTGTCGTTCTTGCTGATGAGACCCACCACGGTCATGTCATCGGCAAACTTGATGATGTGGTTCGAGCTGTGTATTGCAGCACAGTTGTGGGTCAGCAGAGTGAACAGCAGTGGACTGAGCACGCAACCCTGGGGGACCCCCGTGCTCAGTGTGATGGTGTTGGAGATGCTGCTCCCGATCCGGATTGACTGAGGTCTCCCAGCTAGGAAGTCTAGGATCCAGTTGCAGAGGGAGGTGTTCAGTAGGCTTAGCTTTCCAATCAGTTTCTGAGGGATGATTGTGTTGAATGCTGAACTGAAGTCTATGAACAGCATCCGAACGTATGTGTCTTTTTTGTCCAGGTAGGTTAGAGCCAGGTGGAGGGTGGTGGCAATGGCGTCATCTGTTGAACGGTTGGGACGGTACGCAAACTGCAGGGGGTCCAGTGAGGGGGGCAGCAGGGTCTTGATATGCCTCATGACGAGCCTCTCCAAACACTTCATCACGATGGATGTGAGTGCAACGGGACGGTAGTCATTTAGGCAGGACACTGAAGACTTCTTCGGCACGGGGACGATGGTGGCGGCCTTGAAGCACGTTGGAATGGTGGCACTGCTCAGGGAGATGTTGAAAATGTCAGTGAGAACATCTGCTAGCTGATCTGCACATCCTCTGAGCACTCTACCAGGGATGTTGTCTGGTCCAGCAGCCTTCCGTGGGTTGACCCTGCACAGGGTTCTTCTCACATCGGCCACGGTGAGACACAGCACCCGGTCATTTGTAGGAGGGGTGGACTTCCTTGCCGCCATGTCATTTTCCACCTCAAAACAAGCGTAGAAGTTGTTCAGCGCATCTGGGAGGGAGGCATCACCTGCACAGTCAGGTGATGTTGTCCTGTAATTAGTGATGTCCTGGGTGCCTTTCCACATGCGCTGCGTGTCGCCGCTGTCCTGGAAGTGGCTGTGGATTCACTGGGCGTGTGCACGCTTTGCCCCTCTGATGGCTCGGGACAGTTTGGCCCTTGCTGTTGTTAGAGCTGCCTTGTCGCCTGCTCTGAAGTCACGGGTCCTCAGCAGCCCACGCACCTCCGTGGTCATCCATGGCTTCTGGTTAGCGCGTCTGATGTGTACATAGAGTGGGAACGGGATGCTGATCGAGCTTGCATTAGAATAGCCAGATCCAGAGAGGTCAAAGGCACAACTGTCTATCTGCAACAGGTAACCTGAGTCGGATTAGCATTGGAATAAGTATGGGTAAATTAAACAATGTTAACGTTTGCTGTTCATTGTGGGTTAAATACGCTGAGTGGCCACTTTATTAGGTACAGGACTGGAACCCGGTGTGGCCTTCTGCTGCTGTAGCCCATCCACTTCCAGGTCTGACATGTAGTAACGTGTGGTTGTTTGACAGCCTTCCTGTCAGCTTGAACCAGTCTGGCCATTCTCCTCTGACCTCTCTCATTAACAAGGCATTTTCACCCACAAAATCGTTGCTCACTGGATGTATTTTTTCTCTCTTTGCACCATTCTCTGTAAACTCTAGAGACTGTTGGACATGAAAATAGTTTCGTTTATGGAAAATCTTTCCTGAAAAACCTGTTGGAATTCTTTGTGGAGATTACAAGTAGGACAGATAAAGGGGATGTAGTGGATGTTGTATATTTGGACTTTCAGAAGGCCTTTGACAAGGTGCCACACATGAGGCTGCTTACCAAGTTAAGAGCCCATGGTATTAGAGGGAAGTTACTAACATGTTTACAGCATTGGCTGATTGGTAGGAGGCAGCGAGTGGGAATAAAAGGATTCTTTTCTGGTTGGCTGCCAGTGACCAGTGGTGTTCTGCAGGGGTTGGTGTTGGGACCACTTCATTTTATACTGTATATAAATGATTTAATGATGGAATAGATGGTTTTGTTGCCAAGTTTGCAGATGATACGAAGGCAGGTAGTGTTGAGGAAACAGGCTGCAAAAGGACTTAGACAGATTAGGAGAATGGGCAAGAGAATGGCAAATGAAATACAATGTTGGAAAATGCATAGTCGTGCACTTTGGTAGTAAAAATAAATGTAGAGACTATTTTCTAAATGGGGAGAAAATCCAAAAATCTGAGATGCAAAGGGATTTGGGAGTGCTTGTGCAGAAGACCCTGAAGGTTAATTTGCAGGTTGAGTTGGTGGTGAGGAAGGCAAATGCCATGTTCACATTCATTTCAAGACGTTATAAAATTTGTGCAGGATAGTTTTTTGCAGCAATACATAGAGGTACCAACTAGAGAAGGGGCAGTGTTGGATCTCCTGTTAGGGAATGAGATAGGTCAGGTGATGGAGGTATGTGTTGGGGAGCACTTTGGGTCCAGTGATCACAATACCATTAGTTTTAATATAATTAAGGAGAAGGATAGGACTGGACCCAGAGTATAGATTTTTGATTAGAAAAAGGCTAACTTTGAGGAGATGTGAAAGGGCTTAGAAGGAGTGGATTGGGACAATTTGTTTCATGGGAGGGATGTAATAGAGAAATGGAGATCATTTAATGGTGAAACTTTGAGGGTTACAGAATCTTTATATTCCTGTTAGGTTGAAAGGAAAGGTTAAAAGTTTGAGAGAGCCATGGTTTTCAAGGGATATTGGAAACTTGGTTCGGAAAGAGAGAGAGATCTACAATAAATATAGGCAGCATGGAGTAAATGAGGTGCTTAAGGAATATAAAGAATGTAATAAGAATCTTAAAGAAATTAGAAAAGCTAATAGAAGATATGAGGTTGCTTTGGCAAGTAAGGTGAAAATAAATCCAAAGGGTTTCTACAGTTATATTAATAGCAAAAGGACAGTGAGGGATAAAATTGGTCCCTTAGAGAATCAGAGTGGACAGCTATGTGTGGAGCCAAGAGAGATGGGGGAGATTTTGAACAATTTCTTTCCTTCGCTATTCACTAAGGAGAAGAATATTGAATTGTGTAAGGTAAGGGAAACAAGTAGGGAAGTTATGGAAACTATGACGATTAAAGAGGAGGAAGTGCTTGCGCTTTTAAGGAATATAAAAGTGGATAAATCTCTGGGTCCTGACAGGATATTCCCTAGGACCTTGAGGGAAGTTAGTGTAGAAATAGCAGGGGCTCTGACAGAAATATTTCAAATGCCATTAGAAACAGGGATGGTGCCAGAGGATTGGTGTATTGCTCATGTTGTTCCATTGTTTAAAAAGGGTTCTAAGAGTAAACCTAGCAATTATAGGCCTGTAAGTTTGATGTCAGTGGTAGGTAAATTAATGGAAAGTATTCTTAGAGATGGTACATATGATTATCTGGATATACAGGGTCTGATTAGGAACAGTCAACATGGATTTGTGCGTGGAAAGTGATGTTTGACAAATCTTATTGAATTTTTTGAAGAGGTTACGAGGAAAGTCGACAAGGGTAAAGCAGTGGATGTTTTCTATATGGACTTCAGTAACGCCTTTGACAAGGTTCTACACGGAAGGTTAGTTAGGAAGGTTCAATCATTAGGTATTAATATTGAAGTAGTAAAATGGATTCAACAGTGGCTGGATGGACGATACCAGAGAGTAGTGGTGGATAATTGTTTGTCAGGTTGGAGGCCGGTGACTAATGGTGTGCCTCAGGGATCTGTATTGGGTCCAATGTTGTTTGTCATATACATTAATGATCTGGATGATTTGGCGGTAAATTGGATTAGTAAGTATGCAGATGATATTAAGGTAGGTGGCGTTGTGGATAATGAAGTAGGTTTTCAAAGCTTGCAGAGATTTAGGCCAGTTAGAAGAGTGGGCTGAACGATGGCAGATGGAGTTTAATGCTGATAAGTGTGAGGTGCTACGTTTTGATAGGAATAATCAAAATAGGACAAACATGGTAAATGGTAGGGCATTGAAGAATGCAGTAGAACAGAATGATCTAAGAATAATGGTGCATAGTTCCCTGAAGGTGGAATCTCATGTGGGTAGGGTGGTGAAGAAAACTTTTGGTATGCTGGCCTTTATAAATTAGAGCATTGAGTATAGGAGTTGGGATGTAATGTTAAAATTGTACAAGGCATTGGTAAAGCCAAATTTGGAGTATTGTGTACAGTTCTGGTCACCAAATTATAGGAAAGATGTTAACAAAATAGAGAGAGTACAGAGGAGATTTACTAGAATGTTACCTGGGTTTCAGTACCTAAGTTACAGAGAAAGGTTGAACAAGTTAGGTCTTTATTCTTTGGAGCATAGGAGGTTAAGGGGGGACTTGATAGAGATATTTAAAATTACAAGAGGGATAGATAGAGTTGACGTTGATAGGCTTTTTCCATTGAGAGTAGGGGAGATTCAAACAAGAGGACATTCCAGGAAAGGAATGGAGGGTTATGGGCTGAGTGCAGGTTGGTGGGACTAGGTGAGAGTAAGCAATTGCTATATGGTTATATGGTCTAGAATACAACAGCATGGATGTGATGCAGAGGCTTTATAAGGCACTGGTGAAGCCTCACCTTGAGTATCGTGAACAGTTTTGGGCTCCTCCTTTAAGAAAATATATGCCGATATTGGAGAAGGTTCAGAGGGGTTTCACCATATAACCATATAACAATTACATCATGGAAACAGGCCATCTTGGCCCTTGTAATCCGTGCCGACGCTTACACTCACCTAGTCCTACTGGCCCGCACTCAGCCCAGAACCCTCCATTCCTTTCCTGTCCATATACCTATCCAATTTTACTTTAAATTACAATACTAAACCTGCCTCTACCACTTCTACTGGAAGCTCATTCCACACAGCTACCACTCTCTGAGTAAAGAAATTCCCCCCTCGTGTTACCCTTAAACTTTTGCCCCCTATTCTCAAATCATGTCCTCTTGTTTGAATCTCCCCTACTCTCAATGGAAAAAGTCTATCCACGTCGACTCGATCTATCCCCCTCATTATTTTAAAACCTCTGTCAAGTCCCCCCTCAACCTTCTACGCTCACAAGGATGATTCTGGGAATGAAATGGTTATCATATGAGGAATGTTTGATAGCTCTGAATCTGTACTTGCTGGAATTTAGAAGGATGGGAGGAGGGATCTCATTGAAATCTTTTGAATGAGTAGATTTGAGTAAATCAGAGTAGATTTGGAAGGGATGTTTCCCATGGTGGTGGAGTCTAGGACAAGAGGGCACAGCCTCAGGATAGAGGGATGTCCATTTAAAACAAAGATGTGGAGAAATTTCTTTAGCCAGATGGTGGTGAATTTGTGGAATTTATTACCACAGGGCAGCTGTGCAGGCCAAGTTGTTGGGTGTATTAGGGCAGAGCTTAATAGGTTTTTGATTGGACATGGCATCAAAGGTTATGGGCAGAAGGCCGGGGAGTGGGGCTAAGGAGGGGCAAAAAGGGTCAGCCCTGACTGAATGGCAGAACATTGATGGGCCAAATTGCCTAATTCTGCTCCTATGTCCTACAATCTTATGGTTATACCTTTGTACTGTAATACTGCTGCAAAGCAACAAACTTCACATTATATAAGGCAATGTTACTAGACAGACCACTTAAATAGACTAGACTGCTTTTTACTGCTCTTCCAAAGCAATCTATTGACAAACTTCAACTCATTCAGAACATAATTGTCAGACTTTTAACCAAAACCAGGATGAGGGAGCATGCACTCCCATCCTAGCTACTTTGCATCGGCTTCCTGTATCTTTTAGAATTGGTTCTAAAGTTCTCTTACTTGTTTTTAAAACTCTTAATGGTCTGGGACCGGACTACATCACAGAATCGTTTTTGTTTTATAATCCTGCTGGAGCTGTCAGGTCTTCTTCCACCGGTCTCTTAACTTAAAACAATTCCCTTCAAAAGATAATTGATGGGTCAGCTTATTTGGACTAGACTATGCAACTCAACACCTAACTCAATACCTGGATGGCTGCATCACTGCCTGGTATGGGAACTGTACTTCCCTCAATCACAGGACTCTGCAGAGAGTGGTGCAGACAGCCCAGTGCATCTGTAAATGTGAACTTCCCACTATTCAGGACATTTACAGGGATAGGTGTGTAAAAAGGGCCCAAAGAATCACTGGGGACCAGTCTCACCCTCACCATAACTGTTCCAGCTGCCACCATCCGGGAAACGGTACCGCAGCATAAAAGCCAGGACCAAAAGCTTCCGGGACAGCTTCTTCCACCAGGCCATCAGACTGATTAATTCATGCTGATATAACTGTATTTCTATGTTATATTGACTATCCTGTTGTACATAATATTTATTATAAATTACTACAGTTGCACTTTGCACATTTGAACAGAGACGTAACGTAAAAGATTTTTACTTCTCGTGTATTTGAAGGATGTAAGTAATAAAGTTATTTCAATTCAATTCAGTTCAATACTACAAGGGATGCAGACTCAATTGACGCTTTTAAAGACCAGCTCAAAATCTATTTATTTAACCTTCCTTTTTTAAGTCTTATTTTACATGTTTATTTTTAATTTTCATTTTATTTTATTTTCACATTTTCACTTTATCCCATTGTAAAGCACTTGAACTACATCATCTGTATGGAAAGTGCTCAATAAATAAGTTATTATTATTTTTATTGTATTTTTAGTTTTTTTCAGCTCAAGTTGGCAAAACCTGAGGACCAGGAATAGCCAAGCACTCTCATTTGTCAGTTGTTAAGAACTTTCAGACTATTCTAGTGGTGCGTAGTTATAAAGTCATTAAAAACTACAACGCAGAAACAGGCTCTTTGGCCCATCTGGTCCATGCTGAAACATTTAAACCGCCTACTCCCTTTGACCTGCACCGGGACCATAGCCCTCAGTACTCTATCATCCACGTAACTATCCAAACTTCTCTTAAGTGTTGAAATCCAGCTCACATGCACTTTATTCCACACTCTCTGAGTGAAGACATTTCCCCTCATATTCCCCTTGAACATTTCGCCTTTGAATTTTCTCTGTACTCTTTCAGCCTTATTTCCATCTTTACTGTAGGTAGATGACCAAATCTGCACACAGCACTCTAAACTAGTCCTACAGAATTTTAATAATAACTAGCTCAATTAGAAAAAAAGACCTGTTTATTGCATAGTGGTCAAAATGGTCATAGTGCTGCTAATCGCTAGTTAATGGAGTTTTATGGATGGTTCAAGACCTGAGTAGTTGAAGGGAAGAAGCTGTTCCTGAATCTGGTGGTGTGAGACTTCAAGCTTCTGTACCTCCTGCCTGAAGGTAGTTGAGAGAAGATGGCATGGCCTGGATGATGGGGATCTTTGATGATGAACATTGGCTTCTTGAAGCAGCACCTCCTGTAGTTACTACCGATGGTGGGGAGGCAGAATTTGTTACTCTCTGCAGCTTCTGACATTCCTCCACAAGTGAATTGTCCTACCATACCAAAATGCAACCACTCAGGATAATTTTTAACAGTATTTATTTATTTAGAGATACAGTACAGAACAAACCCTTCCAGCCCAACGAGCCATCATGTCCAGCAACCCACCTGTTTAACCCTAGCCAAATCCCTGGACAACTTACGATGACCTACTAACTGATATGTCTTTGGACAGTGGGAGGAAACTGGAACACACTAAGGAAACCCATGTGAGCATACAAACTCCTTACAGAGGACGGTGGAATTGAACTCCGAACACTGAGCTGTAACAGCATTGCACTCACCGCCATTTTGCCAAGGCACCCCACCAACATCTGTAGAAGTTTGTTAGAGTGGTCAGTGACAAGCAGTGCCTCCTGACGAAGTAAAGATGTTGGCGTGCTTTCCTTGTTATTGTGTCTATGTGTTGGGCCTAGAATAGGTCATCTGAAATGTTAATGCCCAGGAATTTAAAGCTGTTGACTCTCTCCACTGCCGAATGACCCCCCCCCCCCCCACCCCACTCTATGTAGGCTGGCACATGTTTGCCCTCCTTCCCTTTCCTGAAGTCAACTATCAACCCTTAGGAGCATGTAGTGCCTGAGGGAGAATGCATAGTGCCTATAAGGAGTATTCACCCACCCTTCATGTTTTCATGTTTTATTGTTTTACAACATTGAATCACAGTGGATTTAATTTGACTTTTTTGAAACTGATCAACAGGAAAAGACTCTTTCATGAGAACAGATCTCTACAAAGTGATCTAAATTAATTACAAAGATAAAACCCAAAATAATTGATTGCAGAAGTCAATACCCCCTTCAAGTCAGTATTTAGTAGATGCAACAATTACAGTCTTGAGTCTGTGTGGATAGGTCTCTATCAGCTTTGCACATCTGGGTACTGCAATTTTTCCACATTCTTCTTTACAAAACTGGTCAAGGTCTGTCAGTTTGCAAGGGGTTCGTGACTAAACAGCCCTTTTCAAGTCCAGACACACATTCTCAATTGGATTGAGGTCTAGACTCTGACTTGGCCACTCCAGGACATTAACTTTGTTGTTTTTAAGCCATTCCTGTGTAGCTTTGGCTTTATGCTTGGAGTCATTGTCTTGCTGGAAAACAGATCTCCCAAGTCGCAGTTCTCTTCAGACTGTACCAGGTTTTCCTCTAGGATTTTCCTATATTTTGCTGTATTCATTTTACCCCTCTGCCTTCACAAGCCTTCCAGGGCCTGTTGCAGTGAAGCATCCCCACAGCACGATGCAGCCACCACCATGCTTCGTGTTTTTGATGATGTGCAGTGTTTAGCTTATGCCAGACATAGCGTTCAGTCTGATAGCCAAAGAGCTCAATTTTGGTTTCATCAAACCATAGAAGCTTCTTCCAGCTGACCTCAGAGTCTCCCGCGGTGACCTGGAAATTTCCTTGTGTCCATCTCCTGACTTGTGCTTTTCAATAACCTTTTCACAAATTTGCTTGGAGTGTTCTTTAGTTTTCATGGTGTAGTTTTTGTCAGGACACTGACTCACCAGCAGTTGGACCTTCCAGATACAGGTGTATTTTTATGACAATCAACGGGAACACCTTGACTGCAGACAGGTCCCCAAAAATCAGATCTTCATTTAACCAATTATGTGACTTCTCAAACCAATTGGCTGCACAAGTGATGATTTGGTGTGTTGTATTCAAGGGAGGTGAGCACTTATGTAATCAATTATTGTGTTTTGTATTTGTAATTAATTTAGATCACTTTGTGGAGATCTGTTTTCACTTTGACATGAAAGAGTCTTTTCCTGTTGTTCAGTGTAAAAAAAAGCCAAATTAAATCCACTGTGATTCAATGTTGTAAAACAATAAAACATAAAAACTTCCAAGGGGGGTGAATACTTTTTGTAGGCACTGTATATTGAGAGTAATTGTGAGAAAGGAATAACAGAGGGATACAGGAGCCGCGTCACCAGAATCAGGGGCAATTGTTACCACTCAGCCATCAGGCTGCTGAACTGGCATGGATAATTTCACTAACACCAACAATGAACGATTTCACAACCTATGGACTTACTTTTGAGGACTCTATAACTCATGCTGTCAATGTTATTTATTTGCTTATTTATTATTTTGTTTTTCTTTTTGCATTTGCGCATTTTGTTGTCTTTTGCACATTGTTTGTGTTTGTGTGCAGTTTTTCATTCATTCTGTTGTGTTTCTTTGTACCTACTGTGAATGCCTGCAAGAAAATGAATCTCAGGATTGTATATGCTGACGTATATGTACCTGATAATAAGTTTACTTTGAACTTACTGATTTGAAAGATTCACATTGTTGGTGACTGAATGTTTTGGGTTATGCATGGTGAGAAGGCAAAGTACAGTTGTGATGATATCGCGTGGGAGGATGTCTGAAGAAACTGGGATAATTTCCACTTCTGACTGTGATGACTGAGCCAAATGATATTCCGTCAGGCCTGCACGGGCCGGCTCCTCCTTGTCTCCACCCAGCTAACAGGACTCACCCGTCACAAACTCCAGAAAACTCTGCAGATGCTAGAAATCCAAAGAAGCACACACAAAATGCTGGAGGAACTTAGCAGGCCAGATAACTTATATGGGAAAGAGTAAACAGTCAACATTCTGGGCCAAGACCCTTCATCAGGACTCACATGATGAGTCACTTGCCACTTGTTTCTAATTCATCACCTGCAGCCTATATAAACCCATCTCTCATCCGCAGTCTTTGTTCACTCCTCGAGCCAGTCAGCCTCAACCAGTTGCTCCTAGCCTTCAGTTACCTTGTTGCCTGATCTTGTTTAGTATTGGGTCTCTCTTATTTTGTGGCCCCTCGTGGCTAGTTATTTTGCAGTTTATTATTAAAGTGATCACCCGCCACTAAATCGTCCCGCTGCTCTGTGTTTGGTACACTTTTCGACATATTCATTTCCTGATCTGAATATGTTGTTATATTGCTTTTGCCAGAAGCACAACACCACATTCTTCACTTCTTGTTCTCACTGACAACTTTCAAACCTCTGTCCCAAGGGAAGACCATTTTCCTGCACATGATCACATCCCCTGCTCTGAGAAATTGCTAAAACAAGGGCCTTTCTCTGAGAGTCTGCCCTCCATTTTCTCAGTGGAAGTGAAAGGGCCTTTCTCTTCCACTGCCCCCACCCCCCACCGCCCCAACTCCAGAATTCATCCAGTGGTTATTTCTGGTATGTTGAAGTGTGGAGCTGTCATAATGCCTGCTGAATCTAATCAGTCAGGAGCACTGGATATAAAGTATAAATATAAAACGCTTACAGACAAGATTCCAAAACTTCCAAATTCTATGTCCCTGCTCCCAGTAACTCACTAAGCCTGAGTTTGTAAAACATAACCTTTATCTCTTCATCATGGCATTTAGATTTACAAAGGCACATCATAATCAATTCATAAACATGAGGAGGTCTTCAGATGCTGGAAATCCAGACCTGCAGAGGAACTCAGCAGGTCAGGCAGCATCTATGGAAATGAATAAACAGTTGACCCTTCAGCCAAGTCCTGAAGAAAGGTCCCTGGGAAAAAGTCTCTGGCTGTCCACTCGATCTATGCCTTTTATCATCATCACATACAGCTCTATCAAATCACCTCTCATCCTCCTTCTCTCCAAAGAGAAAAGCCCTGGATCTAGCATATATATCATTATTTTATTTTATATTTCCTGCAGGTATTAATCACGAAAATCAATGGACAACTTCCCAAAGGACCTCTGAAGTCGACGAGTATTACTGTTGTTGAGGGAAGCAGCATTCCTTATATGATATATCAGGTAACACTCTGATCATTTCCACTGGTATGGTTAAATTATCTCTAGTTAGGCCACACTTGGAGTACTGTGTCCAGTTCTGGTCGCCTCACTATAGAAAGGATGTGGAAGCATTGGAAAGGGTACAGAGGAGATTTACCAGGATGCTGCCTGGTTTAGGGAGTATGGATTATGATCAGAGATTAAGGGAGCTAGGGCTGCCAACACAGATGCCTTGTGCAGGAAGGCACAGAGTCGACTGTACTTCCTAAGAAGGTTGGCGTCATTCAATGTCTGTAGTGAGATGCTAAAGATGTTCTATAGGTCAGTTGTGGAGAGCGCCCTCTTCTTTGTGGTGGCGTGTTGGGGAGGAAGCATTAAGAAGAGGGACGCCTCACGTCTTAATAAGCTGGTAAGGAAGGCGGGCTCTGTCGTGGGCAAAGTACTGGAGAGTTTAACATCGGTAGCTGAGCGAAGGGCGCTGAGCAGGCTACGGTCAATTATGGAAAACTCTGAACATCCTCTACATAGCACCATCCAGAGACAGAGAAGCAGTTTCAGCGACAGGTTACTATCGATGCAATGCTCCTCAGACAGGATGAAGAGGTCAATACTCCCCAATGCCATTAGGCTTTACAATTCAACCGCCAGGACTTAAGAACTTTTTAAAAGCTATTATTAATGCTTTTTGAGATAGTGATTTAGATGCATATCATATTTATTTTACTGAGTTAAGTATTGTATGTAATTAGTTTTGCTACAACAAGTGTATGGGACATTGGAAAAAAAGTTGAATTTCCCCATGGGGATGAATAAAGTATCTATCTATCTATCTATCTACTCTTTGGAGAGAAGGAGGATGAGAGGAGACATGATAGAAGTGTACAAGATATTAAGAGGAATAGACAGAGTGGACAGCCAGCGCCTCTTCCCCAGAGCACCACTGCTCAGTACGAGAGGACATGGCTTTAAGGTAAGGGGAGGGAAGTTCAAGGGAGATATTAGAGGAAGGTTTTTCACTCAGAGAGTGGTCGGTGCGTGGAATGCACTGCCTGAGTCAGTGGTGGAGGCAGATACACTAGTGAAATTTAAGAGACTACTAGACAGATATATGGAAGAATTTAAGGTGGGGGGTTATATGGGAGGCAGGTTTTGAGGGTCGGCACAACATTGTGGGCCGAAGGGCTTGTAATGTACTGTACTATTCTATGTTCTATCTTCTAAATTATACAAAAACAGTTCTATGCAGTGACAAATAAAAGGATTAAGACTTTATATTAAAAAGTCACAAATAAATCTCAGTACACAATAAGCTGAATGAATTTGATGGGTTTAGCAGCATTTATGGATGGAAAAGGACTGCTGATGTTTCATCTTGAAGCCCTTCATCCAGACTGAAAAATAGAGGGGAAGTCGGCAGCCGGGTGCCATGGCAGTGTAGCAGTGAGTGCGACACTGTTACAGCTTGGGCCATTGGAGCTCCGGCGTCCTCTGTAAGCAGTTTGCATGTCCTCCCCGTGACCGTGTGGGTTTCCTCCAGGTGCTCCGGTTTCCTCCCACAAGCCAAAGACACACCAGTTAGTAGGTTAACTGGTCATTATAAATTGTCCTGTGATGGGTGGGTTGCTAGGCAACATGGCTCAAAGGGCTGGGAGGGCCTGTTCCACGTTGTATTTCTAAATAAACAGAAGATAAAAATTAAAATGGAGAGGGTAGGGGCAGAGCAAGAGAAGGCAGATGACAGGTGTATTCAGGTAACGGGTGTAGTCAGGTGATAGGTGTATTCATCTGACAGGTGTGTTCAGATGACAGGTGTATTCAGGTGATTAGGTGTACTCGGGTAATTGGTGTATTCAGGTGACAGGTGTATTCAGGTATTTAAGCGAGAGGTGATTTTGGGTAATAGGTACAGTATATTCAGGTGATAGGTGTATTTGAGTGATAAGTGTATCCAGGTGAGGGACTATTTACAACTCATGTTATCATTATTATTGATTTATTATTATTATTATATTTTAGTATTTGTACAGCTTGCCTTTTCCACTTTGGTTATTTATCATTCTTTGTCTATGTATGGTTTTCTGTGGATTGTCATATTTCTTTATTTTCCAGTGAATATCTGAAAGAAATTAATCTCAAGATATGAAATGGTAACACATACATATTTTGATAAGAAATTTACAGTATATTGAAGCTAGAACTTTAAACTTTGAATTATGATAATACTGGTTAGAGCTTAGAAGAACAAGGGGGGGATCTCATTGAAACCTATCGAATGGTGAAAGGCTTAGACAGAGTTGATGCAGAGAGGATGTTTCCCATGGTGGAGGAGTCTAAGACCAGAGGACACATCCTCAGAAAAGGGGGATGTCCATTATAACAAAGATGAGGAGGAATTGTTTTAGCCAGAGAATTGTGAAACTGTGGAATTCATTGCCATAGATGGCTGTGGAGGCCAAGTCATTAGGTATATTTAAAGCAGAGGTTGTTAGGTTCCTGATTAGTCAGGGTGTCTAAGGTTACAGGGTGAAGGCAGGAGAATAGGGTGGAGAGGGATAATAAATCAGTCATGATGAAATGGCGGTGCAGACGTGATGGGTTGAATGACCTAATTTGCTTCGAAGTCTTATGGTCTTTTGTTTGGAATTTGAGTGGGAATCATACCAGAAGCTGTGAGGTGACAGGTGGAATTGACAAAGGGCTGAGGAAGCTGGATAGGTACAGCAGCGTGTGCAGATGAGCTGTTGTGGAGATGATATGTAGTTCAACTTCTAGGTTTCTTTCCAACCTTTTTCTCCTTGTGCTCTCTGCCCCACTATCTACCTGATCGATGCTACCATCATTGTTTGAGCAAGTACGAGGGTTGGTGAGTATTTCCTGAGGCTGAGGATATCTTAAGATGTCTTTCAAACAATTGTACAGCTTGTGGTCTCTCGAACTGATCTGTAGATATTGTATGAAAAGGCAGGATCTGCAAGGTAATGCTGCATCTCTATAAAACACTGGTTAGACCACACTTGGAAAATTGTGTTCGGTTCTGGATGCCTCATTGTAGGAAGGATGTGGAAGCTTTAGAGAGGGTTCAGAGGAGATTTACCAGGATGCTGCCTGGTCTAAAGAACATGTTCAAAGCTCAAAGTAAAGTTATTATCCAAGCGCCTTCTGATCAAGTGGTATGACTCAGAAGAGCAGAGAGGTGAAGATGTTGATAGGAGATTGCCTAGTCAGAGGAACAAAGATGAGGTTCTGTGGACGCAATAGAGGCATCCAGATGTATGTTGCCTCCCTGGTGGCAGGATCAGGGATGTCTCAGAGCAGGACAATGGCATTATCAAAGGGGAGGGTGAGCAGCCAGAAGTTTTGGTGCATATTGGCACTGATGGCATGGGTAGACAAGGTGAGGAGGTCCTGAAGAGAGTTTTCAGGAAGCTAGGTAGAAAGCTGAAAAACAGGTCTTCCAGGGTAGTAATCACTGGATTGCTGCCTGTGCCACGTGCTAGTGAGGGTAAGAATAGGATGATTTGGCAGATGAAAGCGTGGCTGAGGAACTGGTGCAGGGGGAAGGAGTTCACATTTATGGATCATTGGGATCTCTTCAGGTATGACCTGTACACCCGAACCTGAGGGAGTTCAATATCCCTGCAGGCAGATTGGCCCGATTTGATCGAATAGGATTAAACGAATTTGGCAGGGGAATAGTAACCGGCATGATAGTGCTGAAGATGAGGCAGTTGGTTTACGAGCAAGGAGAGGCTGATGAAAGGGGAAAATTGCTGTCAACAGGATGAGTTGCAATGTAAAAGGCGGACAAAATCGAAAAGGTGAATACAGGACTGAAGGTGATGTATTTGAATGCGCACAGTATACGGAATAAGGTCGATGAATTTGTAGCACAGTTACAGATTGGCGAGTATGATTTTGTAGGCACTACTGAATCGTTGCTGAAAGAAGATTGTGGCTGGGAGATTAACGTCCAAATTTGCACATTCTATTCAAAGGACAGGCAAGAGGCAGAGGGTGTGATTTGGCTCTATTGGTAACAAATGAAATTAAATCATTAGAAAAAAGTGACATAGGGGCAGAAGGTGTTGAACTATTGTGATAAAGCTAAGGAACTGCAAGCGTAAAAAGACCCTGATGGGAGTTATATACAGACCCCCAAGCATTAGAAAGGATGTAGTCTACAAGTTACAAGGGGCGATAGAAAAATGCATACTAAAAGGGCAATAGTCCTGGGGGATTTCAGTATGCAGGTAGACTGGGAAATCAGGGTGGTGTCAGATTGCAAGAGGGGGAATTTTCAGAATGGCTATGAAATGGCTTTTTAGAGTAACTCAAGATTGACCCCACTAGGGGGTTTGAATTTTGTGCAATGAACCGGAATTGGTTAGAGAACTTAAGGTAAAAGGTCCTTAGGGGAAGTCACACACAGGAGAAAATCTGCAGATGCTGGAAATCTGAGCAACACACACAAAATGCTGGAGGAACTCAGCAGGCCAGGCAGCATCTATGGTAAAGAGTATACTCAACATTTCGGGTCTCACTGATATACAAGAATCCACTGATTTACCTGATGTAGATTGGGAGACCACTTTGACAAGCACCTATGCTCCATCCACCAGAAAAAGTGGGATCTCCCAGTGGTCACCCATTTTAATTCCACTTCCCATTCCAATATGTCCAGCCATGGCCTCCTCTACTATTGTGATGAAACCATACTCAAGTTGGAGGAGCAACAACTTAAATTCTGTTTGGGTAGCCTCCAACCTGATGGCATGAACATCGATTTCTGGAATTTCCAGTAATGGCCCACCCCACCCCCCCAAGTCCCCACTTCTCTACTCCCCACCCCCTTTTCCCTCTCTCAACTTATCTCCTTGCCTGCCATTTTGCTGCCTTCTGATGCTCCTTCCCTTTTTTCTTTCTTCCATGGTCTTCGGTCCCCTCCTATTAGATTCCCCCTTCTCCAGCCCTGTATCTCTTTCAGCAATCAACTTCCCAACTCTTTACTTCACCCCTCTCACCTCCCAATTTTGCCTATCACCTTCTAACTCTGACTCCTCATCTCTTTTTCTCCCATCCTGCTGAAGGTTCTCTGCCCGAAACGTTGACTGTTTATTCTTTTCATAGATGCTGCCTGGCCTGCTGAGTTCCTCCAGCATTTTGTGAGTTTTGCTTCGGGGAAAGAGATCATAATATGATCGAATTCATCCTGAAATTTGAGAATGGGAGGCTAAAGTCAGATGTATCAGTATTACAGTGGAGTAAAGGGACATGAGAGAGAAGTTGGCTAGAATTGATTGGAAAAGTATACTAGCAAGGATGATGGCAGAGTAGTAATGGCTAGAATATCTGGGAGCAATGCAGAAGGCACAGGATATACACATCCCAATGACACAACCGTGGCTAACATGGGAAGTCAAAGCCAACATAAAAGTCAAAGAGAGAGCAAATAGTAGAACAAAAATTAGTGAGCTGTTAGGGGATTGGGAAGCTTTTTAAAAACCAGCAGAAGTCACTAAGAAGGTAAAGACAGAATATTAAAGTAATCCAGCCAATAATATTAAAGAGGATACCAGAAGTTTCCTCAGATACATAAAGCATAAAAGAGATGCGAGAGTGGATATCGAACCACTGGAAAATGATGCTGCAGAGGTAGAAATGGGGGTCAAGGAAATGGTGGATGAAGTGAATAATTATTTTACATCTGTATTCACTGTGGAAGACACTAGCAGTATGCTGGATGTTCCAGGTGTCAGGAGTCATGAAGTGTGGAATGTTACCATGACTAGAGAGAAGGCTCTTGGGAAACTGAAAGGTCTGAATGTTGATAAGTCATCTGGACCAGATGGTGTACACCCCAGGGTTCTGAAAGAGGTGGTTTAAGAGATTGATGAGGCATTAGTAATGATATTTCAAGAATCACAGGATTCTAGAATGGTCTGGAAGAATGGAAAATTGCAAATGTCACTCCAGTCTTCAAGAAGGGAGAGAGGCAGAAGAAAGGAAATTATAGTCTAGTTAGTCGGACGTCAGTGGTTGGGAAGATGTTGGAATTGATTGTTAAAGATGTGGCTCTGGGTACCTGGAGGCACATAGTCAGCATGGTTTCTTCAAGGGAAAATCTTGCCTGATACATCTGTTGTAATTCTATGAAAACAGTAACAAACAGAATGGATGAAGGAGAATTAGTTGATGTTGTGTACTTGGATTTTCAGAAAGACTTTGACAAGGTGCCACACATGAGGCTGCTTAACAAACTACAGGCCCATGGTATCACAGGAAAGATTCTAGCATGGATAAAGCAGTGGCTGATTGGCAGGAGACAAAGAGTGGGAATAAAGGGAGCCTTTTCTTTTTGGCTGCCGGTGACTACTGGTGTTTCCTGTGGTAGGACACTCTCAATGGGCACAGCCTCAGAATAGAGGGGCATCCTTTTAGACTAAAGATGAGTGGAATTTCCTTAGCCAGAGAGTGGCGAGTCTGTGGAATTCATTGCCACAGGCAGCTGTGGAGGCCACATCATTGGGTATAGTTAAGACAGAGGTTGATAGATACTTGGTTGATCAGGGAATGAAGGGATACAGGGAGAAGGCAGGAGATTGGAGCTGAGAGGAATAATTGATCAGCCATGATGAAATGGCAGAGAAGACTCAATGGGCCAAATGGCCTAATTCTGCTCCAATATGTTATGGTCTTATGGCCTCATGGAATGTGCTTGACTATGCCCATACTTCAGGTTTTACCAACTTGAACTGAGAAAAAATAAAATTAATAATAATCATAATAATAAAAAGACCAACAAATTCAAAGTGGCAAATGTAGAAAATGCTAAGAGAAACCAGAAACAATCCAACACATTACAGGATCCTGTAGCAGTTTAACTCAATCTGATTACTTACACAGGCACAATCATTCTTCAAAATCTTGCTTTAAAATACAGATTTATAAGAGAAATCATACCTGACTGTAAATACAAGCCGGATCTAGTTATAGAGTTGAAGTTGCTCACATTATATTACAACTGATCTGTTATTACAGATAGGACAATTCATAATAACCGTCCGGATATAATATTACATGATAAACAAGCAAGAACAAGTTACTTAGTAGATATAGCCATTCCAAACACACATACATACAGAAATCAAAGTGAAAAACACCAGAGATATGCTGAATTAAAAGAGGAAATTGAACGATTATAGAACATGAACAGAGTATACATTGTCCCAATAGTAATATCTACAACTGGTATCATCCCGAAGTCACTGCGCAATAGCATTAAACAATCAGACCTACACAGCTATAGTTATGTAACTCTTCAGAAAGCCACAGTGCTAAACACCACTAGAATAGTCCGAAAGTTCCCAGCAATTGGGAAGTGAGTGTGCTTGGCTATGCCCGTACCTCAGGCTTTACCAACTTGAGTTGAGAAAAAGTATAAGCTACAATAATAATAAATAAATAATACTGAAAGGTTGAACGAGTTAAGGTTTTTCTCTCTGGAGCAAAGGAAATCAGGAGGTGACTTAACAGAGGTCCACAAGATGATACAAGGTATAGCTCGCGTGGATAGCCAGGGGCTTACTTTCAGGGAGCAAGTAGCTAGTACAAGGGGGCATAATTTTAAGGTGATTGGAGGAAATTATAGGGAGGACATCAGAGGTAAGTTCTACATGTGGAGAGTGGTGGGTGTGCATAATGCCCTGCCAGGGGTGGAGGTAGAGGTAGCTACGTTAGGGACATTTAAAAAACGCTTAGATAGGCAAGTGGATGATAGAAAAATGGAGGGTCATGTAGGAGGGAAGGGGTAGATTGATCTTAGAGTAGGTTAAGAGGTTGTCACAACAATGTGGGCCAAAGGGCCTGTACACTGCCGTAATGTTCTATGTTCTAGGTTGAAAATAACTGCTGCTGAGACATTGAGGAATTAAGAAAAAGCAAAATGTGCTGTTTATGAAGCTCATTGAATCCAAGAACATAAGAGATGGAAGTATTTGACCAGTGTGGGCTTGTAACATTTCTGTTACCACTTCATTACCTTTTCCACGCACAAATGAAAAGTTCAAAGTTGAAAGTAAACTTCAACTTTGAAAACAGAAAATGCAAAATATACCCAGTAGGTTAGATGGAATTTTTTTGCATAGGAATTCAGAAATAATATTCTAGGTAAATGATCTGATTAAAAGGTCACTGACGTGAAATACTAACACTTCCTTTTTTACACAGCTGATATTTACTGCAAATGAAGGGTTTTACCCCTTGTGTCAACAGTAGAGGTTCAGTTGTTGTTCAGACCAAACATCAGAAAGGGGGAGAAACGTGATCTAAGTGACTTTGACTGTGGAATGATTGTTGGTGTTAGATGGGGTGGTTTGAGTATCTCAGAAGCTGCTGATCTGGGATTTTCACACACAGTAGTTTTCAGAGTTTACAGAGAATGGTGCCAAAATACAAAAAAAAACACCCAATGGGCTGCATTTCTGTGGGTGAAAACGGCTTGTTAATGAGAGAGATCAGAGGAGAATGGCCAGACAGGTTCAAGCTGACAAGAAGGCAACGGTTGCTCAAATAACTGTGTTACAATAGTGGTGTAGAGAAGAGCATCTCTGAATGCACAACACATCGAACCTTGAAATGGACGGGTTACAGCAGAAGACCAAAGAATATACACTCAGTGGCCACTTTATTAGGTACAAGAGGTAACAAATAAAGTGGCCACTGAGTGTAGGTTTGTTTTGAATGTAAGAATGTCATCTTTGATTTGACTATATTGGTCATTTCTACTTCAGATGCCAAAGTAACAAGTCTGTACATTTTGTCATATACTGTAAACCTTTTCCTTTTGTTGTAGTTTCAACCAACCAACAGTGCTGTAAGGTCATTTAGGATGACTGGTGAGACCCATGGCAGAATACTTATCGAAGAAGATGGGTGGTTGTATTTCAATAAAACGGTGGATCGTGAAGAACAAGCTGACTACGTGTTACAGGTAAAATGGAAAGACATAAGAGATAGGAGCAGAATTAGGCCATTCAGCCCACTGAATCTGCTCCACCATTCCATCATGGCTAATTTCGCCAGATTCACCAGATTGATTCCTGGGATGGCAGGACTTTCATATGAAGAAAGACTGGATCGACTAGGCTTATACTCACTGGAATTTAGAAGATTGAGGGGGGATCTTATTGAAACGTATAAAATTCTAAAGGGATTGGACAGGCTAGATACAGGAAGATTGTTCCCGATGTTGGGGAAGTCCAGAACGAGGGGTCACAGTTTAAAGATAAAGGGGAAGCCTTTTAGGACCGAGATGGGGAAAAACTTCTTCACACAGAGAGTGGTGAATCTGTGGAATTCTCTGCCACAAGAAACAGTTGAGGCCAGTTCATTGGCTATATTTAAGAGGAAGTTAGATATGGCCCTTGTGGCTAAAGGGATCGGGGGTATGGAGAGAAAGCAGGTACAGGGTTCTGAGTTGGATGATCAGCCATGATCATACTGAATGGCGGTGCAGGCTCGAAGGGCCGAGTGGCCTACTCCTGCACCTATTTTCTATGTTTCTATTTATTATCCCTCCCAACCCCATTCTCCTGCCTTCTCCCCATAACTGTTGACACATAGAAGCATAGAAAACCTACAACACAATACAGGCCCTTCAGACCACAATGCTGTGCCAAACATGCACTTATTTTAGAAATTACTTAGGGTTACTCATAGCCCTCTATTTTTCTAAGCTCCATGTACCTGTCCAGGAGTCTCTTAAAAGACCCTATCGTATCCGCCTCCACCATCGCCGGCAGCCCATTCCACGCACTCACCACTCTCTGAGTAAAAAACTTGCCGCTGACATCTCCTGTGTACCTACTTCCAAGCACCTTAAAACAATGCCCACTTGTGCTAGCCATTTCAGCCCTGGGAAAAAGCCTCTGACTATCCACACGATCAATGCCTCTCATCATCTTATACACCTCTATTAGGTCACCTCTCATCCTCCGTCACTCCAAGGAGAAAAGGCCAAGTTCACTCAACCAATTCTCATACCCTGACTAATCAAGAACCTATCAACCTCTCCTTTAAATACACCCAATGAGTTGTCCTTCGCAGCTGTCCATAGTAATGAATTCCATAAATTCGCCACTCTTAGGCAAAAGATATTCCTTCTCATCGCTGTTATAAAAGGACATCCTTGTATTCTGAGGCTGTGCCCTCTGGTGCTAGACTCATTAGTGTAGGAAACAACCAGTCCACATCCACTCTATCCGTTACATTCCTCTCTGGGAGTGTAACGTACACACTCACTGAATATGCCATTCTTCTATTATTTATGTCTCCAATACCAACCAAGCAACTCGAACCACTTCCCATCATTCATTTGATTAATGAAAGCCAATGTGTCATCAACCCTGTCTACCTGTAATGCCACTTTCAAGGCAATTTGGATCTGTCTTCCCAGACCCCTCTGGTCTGCTGCACTTTTCAGTGCCATACCGCTAATCGCGCAAATCTTAGCCTGGTTTGTCCTCCCAAAGTACAACACCTCACACTCGTCTGCATTAAATTCCCTCTGCCATTTCCCCCCCTGTCCAGATTCTGCTGATAGCTTTGATAGTCTACCTACTGTCCACAGCATCCACCATCTGGATGTGATCCACACATTTTCAGATTTGGTTTACCCCATTATCATCCAGATCATTCATATACTGTAGCTGACCAACAACAACAGACCCAGCGCCGATCTCTGTGGCATTTCTCTAGTCACAGGCCTCCAGTCAGAGAAGCAGCCATCTACAACCACTTTCTAGCTTCTCTCACAAAGCCAATGTCTAATCCAATTTACTGCCTCATCTTGAATGCAAAGTGATTGAACCTTCTTGACCAGCTTCCCATGTGGGTCGTGCTAAAGTTCAGAGACAACATCCACTGCCTTGCCTTCATGAACTTTCCTGGTAAATTCTTTGACAAACTTCCCAAGATTGGTTAGACACGACCTACCACAAAAAGCCATGTTGACGATCCCTATCACGAACAAGAGAAAATCTGCAGACGCTGGAAATCCAAATAACACACACAAAATGCTGAAGGAACTCAGCAGGCCAGGCGGCAAATATCGTCATTTACCTATACACATCGAAACAATGTTCGTCTGGACCAAGGTGCACAACGCTGCACATATCAATCACACACAAGATACAGTATAAGGTAATATTACCACTAGCAAATTAACAAATAATAAGGTAACACATGTTCAAAAGTAAACGGTACTGGTGCTTCGAACGTGATGAGACCTGGGAGGTGGCAGGGAGTTCAGTGTCTCACGGCCTGGGGGAAGAAGCTGTTTCTCATTCTAACAGTTCTTGTCCTAATGCTGTGGTACCTCCTGCCTGATGGTCAGGGTTCAAAGAGGCAGTTGGATGGATGGGAGGGATCACTATCGTGCTGAAGGTCCTGCGTCTGCAGCGTTCCCGATTAGTATCCTGGGTGGGTGGAAGAGAGACCCCAGTGATCGTCTCAGCAGTCCCTGCAATCCTTTGTAGGGGCTTAAGGTTAGATTTTACAGAGAAAATTTACAAGGATGTTGCTGGGTCTGGAGGACCTGAGTTATAAGGAAAGATTGAATAGGTTAGGACTTTATTCCTTGCAATATAGAAGATTGAGGGGAGATATAATACAAAATTATTGGATAGGGTTACAATCGGAGGTCATGGGTTAAGGGTGAAAGGTGAAATGTTTAAGGGAACATGAGGGGAAACTTCTTCCCTCAGAGGATCGTGAGAGTGTGGAACGAGCTGCCAGTGCAGGTGGTGTATGCAAGCTTGGTTTCAACGTTTAAGAGAAGTTTGGAGAGGTACATGATGGTAAGGGTATGGAGGGTTATGGTCCAGGTGGTGACTGTTGGGACTAGGCAATTTAGGTGGATCAGCATGGAGTAGATGGGCCAAAGGGCCTGTTTCTGTGCTGTAGTTTTCTATGACTCCATGTCTTGCAGTTCCTGTATCAGACGGTGATGGAGCTGGTCAGGACACTCTCGATGATGCTCCATAAAAAATTAGAATAGAAGCGGGGTTGGGGGGGGGGGGCAATCCTCACTCAATCTTATCAGGAAGTGGAGATGCTGCTGCACTTTATCGGTTTAGCTTAGAACTAAAGTGGACATTTCTCTAAGACAAATAGTGCAGGCATGTTGGAATGTTGGAGTTTGACTTGCCCCACCTTGACTTTGATTATTCATTTGGTCAACAGAAGTATTGGACTGGGTTAATCATTTCTAATTTTGTTTCCTTGTATTTAGATAGAAGGCCTTAATGCAGAAAAAGAGGTAGTCGAAGGACCCGTCACAGTGACCATTGTCATTCAAGATGTCAACGACAATGTGCCTACGTTTACAGAAACTGAGTACAAAGGTGTTGTGTGGCAGAACTCCAGACCAGGTATGTATCATCTTATAGGGTCATAGTATCATAGAAAAGTGCAGCACAGAAACAGGCCCTTCAGCCCATCTAGTCCTTGCTGAACCATTTAAACTGCCTATTCCCATCGACCTACAGAATAAAGGAAAAGTTTACCATTGCTACATTGGGACCTTAGAACCAGGCGCTTCAGGCAGATCGGGCTCATCAGCCGTGGTTGGCAGCTTGTCTAGGAGAAGGAAAACTCTGATCTCAAACCTCCTCTGCTTCGCAGCTGTACTCACTCATGGGGAAGGCTTTGGGAGTAAATCCTCTGAAGGAAAATTACAGAGCTGGAGTCCCTGAGGCAGTCGTACGTTGAGCTGAATGCTGACTGGCAACTCCTGTGATGATGCCACTAGTGCCAAACTGTATTGGTCTCTGCCGTTCCTTTGAATTCATCAGCTGTGTGGAGAGGGGGAGTTTGCTGCCCGGGCAACAGCTTACTCTCCATATCGTACTGTGCAGGCTTGTGTATCGTGTGGGCAGCTGGGATGGAACACCATGGTCAACCCAGGCCAATAACGGGCCTCAGATTGTATTGTGTTTGAAAAAGGAGTTAGTGCTTTCCCAGCATATATGATGAATAAACTCTTCTTGGGGTTCCAGCCGGGTACAGGTATCAATTATAACTGATGTTTCAGTGACAAACTCTGCCATCTTCATCAAGGATGACGCCTCAACATGTCTAGTCTGATGGCATTTATACCCCTGTAGTCTGGCCCTTCTGATTGGTTAGTCCGCATCCAATCGGGTTTCTGCTCTCCCACTTTGCTTACAATCGAATTCCAGTTCTTACATAGAGCAAGACCTTCATCTTTGTTAAAATTCTTTTCCTGTAGTTTTATTTCAATTGCTTCCTTTACCACGCGGTCCCAAAAGCCATTGACACGGCAGAGTAGGTTTGTGCCATTGAAGTCAATTCTACGACTATTGCAAGTGAAATGTTCTACTACTAGACTTCTGTGGTAACTCAAATGGATAAACCTCCTGTGCTCCTCGATGCATTTCAACCATGCGTCCCTTCTGGCTGATATACGCTGCTCTGCATTCACAGTGAATCCTGTAAATGTCAGCCTTTCTAAGTCTCAGGTCATCTTTGACCCATATAAGCTGAGATCTGAGCTGACAAGAAGGTGATAGTAACTCAAATAATCACAGTGGTGCGCAGAAGAGCATCTCTGAATGTACAACACGTCGAACCTTGAAGTGGATGGGCTGCAGAAGCAGAAGACCATGAACAGACACTCAGGATAGTTGAGGGAATGGCTCATACGAGAGCTGGAATATCAGAACCCACCAATTGTCCATCCAGGCCCAGAGTCGCTCTCTGGGCATAAGGAAACTGCATGTGCAGAGCTGAGACAGAAGGTAGATATCATGTTCAAGTTGAGACATGTGAGTGTTGAGGATGATGGGGAGGGAGGAGTGGTTTTGTTTCCAGACTATCTGTACTAACAGGAGCCATGTGAAGTCACTAACCAGCTGTTTTGATTTGTTGACGTTAAGGGAAAGCTTTAAGAGGCTGGTCATGGCACATATTAACCTTCAGCCTTCCAAACAACCTTGACCTACTATAATTTGCCTACTGCTGAAGCAGATGCCATCTCCCTGGCCCTGTGGTGAACTACATATACCTGTCTGGACACGCCCCTCTGCTGACTGCTCCTGTGGCTCCTCCCACAGACCCCTGTATAAAGGCAGTTGGAGGCACTGCTCCTCCCTCAGTCTCCCTCAGTCTCCGAGATGTTGTATTAGCTGCAAGAGACCACCAGTCTCGTAAGCCAGAGGGTCACCATAGCTTCTAGATCGCATTCCACAGACATCCGGGGGGGTTGTGTAGCGACATTGGTGGTGCAGGGCACAGAATATCGGGACTTTGCACTACTGGTCATGCCTCACCTGTGTGCCCCTGTGCTATTGGGGCTCGACTTCCAGAGCCACCTGAAAAGTGTGATAATGGAGTATGACAGGCCCCCCCCCACCAATCACTGTCAGAAATCCTCAGTTTTGTGGGGCTTCGTCATATACCCCGCTACTGACCACACACACACACACACACACACACACACACACACACACACACACACACACACACACACACACACACACACACACACACACACACACACACACACACACACACACACACACACACACACATCCCACCCAGCACCATGCCGACAGCTGCGCTACTGACACTACTTGCAGCCTCTCCACCCTCAAGATCCCTCCCCCACCGCTGTTCGCCAACCTGACCCCCAACTGTAAACCGGTGGCAACTAAAAGCAGGAGGTACAGCGCGGGGGACAGGGCCTTCATTCAGTCAGAGGTGCAGCAGCTGCTCAGGGAGGGGATCATTGAGCCAAGCACAAGTCCTTGGAGGGCCCAGGTGGTCGTTGTTCGGACAGGGCAGAAAAATAAGATGGTCGTGGACTATAGCCAGACCATCAATAGGTTCACGCAGCTTGACGCGTACCCCCTACCCCGCATCGCGGATATGGTCAATCAGATAGCTCAGTACAAGGTGTACTCGACCATAGACCTGAAATCCGCTTACCACCAGCTCCCCATCCGCCCGGAGGACTGCCCCTACACCGCCTTCGAGGCGGGTGGCAGGCTCTATCACTTCCTGCGCGTCCCCTTCGGTGTCACGAATGGTGTCTCTGTCTTCCAGAGGGAAATGGACCGGATGGTGGACCAGTGCCAACTGAAGGCCACGTTCCCATATCTGGATAACATCACCATCTGTGGTCACGACTGGCAGGATCACGACACCAACCTCCAACGATTTTTCCAAGTGGACAAAGCTCTTAACCTTACCTATAACAGGGACAAGTGTGTGTTTGGAACCACCCGACTTGCTGTTCTTGGGTATGTTGTGGAGAACGGGGTCATTGGCCCTGACCCCAACCATATGCGGCCCCGTTGGAACTCCCTCTTCCCACCACCCTCAGAGCCCTCAAACGGTACCTGGGCTTCTTTTCCTATTACGCCCAATGGGTCCCCCATTACGCAGACAAGGCCCGCCCCCTGGTCAAGTCTACCACATTTCCCCTCTCTGCCGAGGCCTGCGCGGCCTTCAGCCGCATTAAAGGGGACATTGCTAAAGCAACGATGCATGCGGTGGACGAAACCATTCTCTTCCAAGTAGAGAGTGACGCCTCCAACTTCACGCTGGCTGCTACCCTCAATCAGGCAGGCAGGCTGGTAGCATTCTTTTCTCGTACCCTTCAAGGCTCTGAAATTCGGCACTCCGCGGTGGAGAGAGAAGCCCAGGCCATAGTAGAAGCTATTAGACACTGGAGGCACTATCTCGCCGGCAAAAGGTTCACCTTGCTGACCGACCAGCGCTCAGTTGCGTTCATGTTCAGCAACTAACAGCGGGGCAAAATCAAAAATGATAAAATTTTGCGGTGGAGAATGGAACTCTCCACCTACAACTATGATATCCTGTACCGGCCTGGAAGGCTCAATGAGCCCCCTGATGCCCTATCCCGGGGAGTGTGTGCCAGCGCACAGCTCGACCAGCTATACGCCCTCCATGCACATCTTTGCCACCCGGGGGTCACCCGATTTTACCATTTTGTGAAAGCCTGGAACCTGCCTTACTCCCTTGAGGACATCAGGACGATGACCAGGGACTGCCAAGTCTGTGCTGAGTGCAAACCGCACTTCTACCGTCCTGAAAAGGCACAACTTATCAAGGCCACCCGCCCCTTTGAGCAACTGAGTGTCGACTTTAAGGGCCCCCTTCCCTCCACCGACTGCAATGTCTACTTTCTCAACATAATCGACGAGTACTCGCGGTTCCCCTTTGCCATCCCCTGCCCCGATACCACTGCCACATCTGTCATAAAAGCCCTGCACCAGCTCTTCACTCTGTTCGGATATCCCTGCTATATCCACAGTGATAGGGGGTCCTCCTTTATGAGTGACGAGCTGCACCAGTACCTGCTGGCTAGGGGTATTGCTACTAGTAGGACCACGAGCTATAATCCCTGGGGAAATGGACAGGTGGAGAGGGAGAATGCCACTGTGTGGAAGGCCACACTTTTAGCCCTTAAGTCAAAGGGACTGCCGGTCTCTCGCTGGCAGGAGGTCCTCCCTGAGGCACTCCACTCTATCCACTCCCTGTTATGCACGTCCACCAATGCCACCCCTCATGAGCGACTCTTTTCTTTTCCCAGGAAGTCTGCCACTGGGACCACCCTACCGGTTTGGCTGACGTCCCCAGGGCCAGTGCTGCTCCGGAAACATGCGAGGAGCAATAAATACTCCCCGATGGTCGAGAGGGTTCACCTACTTCATGCGAAACCCCAGTATGCCTATGTGGTCTTACCTGATGGGCGGGAGGACACGGTCTCCGTCCGCGACCTGGCGCCCGCAGGAGCACCAGACCACTACCCCGAACACTCCACGGTGACTATGAACCCCGTACCCACCGAGGTGTATACCCATGAGACACCGCGCACACCAAGCCCTACACAGACTCCTCATGACACTCCCATACCGGGTGCCACGCACACGCATGAGGGATCACTGACGCCTAACGGGCTGGCACCTCAAGTCAGGCCGGAGCCAGCACAACCACCGTCTCCGGTGCAATCACCACCGGCACCTGTGCAATCACAGCCGGTGCTACGTAGATCGCAGCGACAGATTCGACCACCTAATAGACTTAACCTGTAAATATACTTGTAAGAAACTTCGCCCCATGGGGACTCTCTTTTAAAACAAAGCGGGGGTGAATGTGGTGAACTACATATACCTGTCTGGACACGCCCCTCTGCTGACTGCTCCTGTGGCTCCTCCCACAGACCCCTGTATAAAGGCGATTGGAGGCACTGCTCCTCCCTCAGGCCCTACACTCATTTCTGGGATATCCGGGCAGTAAAGACACTTGTATGTTAGATTTTTGTTTATCGACTACAGTTCTGCCTTCAATACTATTGTGGCGAGCATTCGGCTCATGATGACAAACGAGGAAGTTCATTTAACTCAACAACCATTTTCATTGTGACAAGCACAAAAACAGTCCGGGCGCTATGACCCGAGGAGGGAACCCACTCAGTCATGTACAGATGGGGGAGGTGATTGTCGCACACCCTGGTTACTGTCAGGGTGAGCCACAAACACACATGTCAATAACTATAACCTGGGCTAAAATGTAACAATAAATGAATGTGAACATCCCACCATAATCTCACAAACGCATTTTAACACAAGAACAATAAATAGCACTGGTCATTAGGAATGCTGGGGTGGGCTGTCGACCATGCACTCCTCCCCCACCCCGGAACACTACACTATTATTGCAAGCAAACTCATCACCAAACACCAGATCCTGGGAATCGACACCTCCCTCTGCAACTGGATCCTTGATTCTAGGAACTTCCAACCTGGGATCCACAGATCCCTTGCTAAATGGTATTGGTCCATGGCATAAGTAGGGTTGGGAACCCCTGCTTGATTTCCTGACCAACAGACTGCAATCAGTAGGGATATGCAGCAACACCTCTGGCACGATTATCCTCAATGCAAGGCTGCGTCCCCTATCTCCCTACTCTGCTCCTTCAATACTCTTGACTGGGAGGTTCTATCTCCACCTACAAGCTTTCAGATGACACCACTGTAGTGAGCTGTATCTCCAATAACAATGAGTCAGGGTACAGGAAGGAGATGTAGAGTTTAGTGACACCATGTCATGACATCAAGCTTTTCCTCAAGGTCAACAGCTGGTTAGTGACTTCACATGGCTCCCGTTTGTACAGCTAGTCTGGATACAAAACTGCTCGTCCCTCCTCATCATCTTCAACACTCACATGCCCCAACTTGAACATGATATCTACCTTCTGTCTCAGCTCTGTACATGCAGTTTCCTTATGCCCAGAGAGCGACTCTGGGCCTGGAGTGACAATAGCTGGCACCTTAAATTCCAGCACTTGTACAAACCATTCTGTCAACTATCCTGACTGTAAACCACCATTTCAAACAGCAAATTGACGGCCAGGTGCTTTTTAAAACTACTGCAACAAAATAATAGAGTGCAACCTTCTGATTCTGGCTTCTTTCAGGTCCTGAAGAAGGATCTTGTTTCAAAACATCAACTCTTTATTGAGATCTACTGAGTTCCTCCAGCATTTTGTGGATTTTCATCATCTGCAGAATCTCTTGTATTCTCATACCTTTTCCTCCACCTCACCCCCTCCTCCACTTAGTACATAGAGCACAGCCTCCAACAACAGCACAGGAAAAGGCCCTTCAGCCCACAATGTGCTGATCCAATGAAATTAGTAATCAAAAGGGCAACCTAACTAATCCTCTCTGCTTACACAGTGTCCATATCTTTCCATTTTTCTCACATTCCTGTGCCTACCTAAACATCTCTTAAAAATCATGAATGTATCTGCCTTTACCACCACTCTAGGTAGCACATTGCAGGCACCCAATACTCTTTGTAAAAAGATTTGCTGTACCTTGGTCTTTTCACCTGGACTCACCTATCATCTTCTTTTCCCCTCCCTCTACTCTTTTAATGTGGCTTCTGCCCCCTTCCTTTCCAGTCCTGATGAAGGGTTTTAGCCCAAAACATTGACCTGTTCATTTCTCTCTATAGATGCTCCCTGATTTACTAATTTCTTCCAGAATTTTGTGTGTGTGTTTTTCTCTGGATTTCCGGCATCTGCAGAACATCTTGTGTTTATAATATATGACTAACAGCTTGCACCGTTAGTGCCTAATGCCCAAGGTATTTTTTTAATATTCACAGGCAAGCCCTTCATGGAAGTGAAGGCCACAGATCTGGATGATCCCAACACTCCAAATGGTAAAATTGAATACAGCATCACCCGGCAGGTACCCAGCTCAGTTCACGTATTGTTTTTCCAGATTGATAAATATACTGGGGCCATCTCCACTACGCAACAAGGTATGTTGACTTTTTTGGTAATGTTGTAATAGAACTCACACCTGTAGCTAAACGTTAGCATTCATTCTGAGAGGATGAGAATGTAATGCTGAGGCTTTGGTCAAACAACACTTGGAGTATTGTGAAGAGTTTTGGGCCCCTTATCTGAGAAAAGATGCACTGGCATTGCAGTTTGTCCAGAAAAAGTTCACGAGCAGTGCAGTTGTTAGAACCACTGATTTTTACATTGTAGGGGAATTAAGGGTTATGGGGAAAAGGCAGGTAGATGGAGCTAAGTTTACGGTCAGATCAGCCATGATCTTATTGAATGGTGGGGCAGGCTCGATGGGCCGGATGGCCGACTCCTGCTCACATTTCTTATGTTCTTTTGAACGATGCTTAACAGTACAGCAACTCAGGTTCAATTCATACCATTGCCTGTAAGGAGTTTGTACATTCACCCCATGATCACGTGGACTTCCTCGGAGTGCTCTGGTTTCCTCCTACAGTCCAAAGACGTATCAGTTGGTATGTTAATTGGTCATTGTAAATTGACCGGTAATTAGGCTGGGACTAAATTGGTAGATTGCTGTCCAGCACAGCTTAAAGGGCTGGAAGGGCCTGGTTTGCACTAAATCTCAACAAAGAATGATCCCAGGAATGAAAGGGTTAGTGTATGAGGAGTGTTTGATGGCTCTAAACCTATAAGATATAGGAGCAGAATTAGGCCATTCAGCCCATTGCATCTGCTCAACCATTCTATCATGGCTGATTTATTATCCCTCTCAACCCCATTCTCCTGCCTTCACCCCATAACGTTTGATGCCCTGACTAATCAAGAACCTATCAACCTGTACTCATTAGATAAGAATGAGAGGGTGGGGGGAATCTGACTGAAAGCTATTAAATAGTTGAAGGCCGAGATAGAGCGCATGCGGAGAGGATGTTTCCTATAGTGGGGGACTCTAAGACCAGAGGGCCAAATCTCAGAATGCAAGGATTTCTCTTCAGAACAGAGATAGCAGAATTTGTTTAGCCAGAGAGTGGCAAATCTGTGGAACTCATTGCCACAGGCATCTGCGGGGGCCAAGTCCTTGGGTATATTTAAAGTGGTGGTTGATAGGTTCTTGATTAGTCAGGGGCTGAAAGGTTACTGGAAGAAGGCAGAAGACTAGGGTTGAGAGAGATAATAAATCAGTCAAGATTGAATGGCAGAGCAGACTTGATGGGCCAAATGGCCTAATTTTGCTCCTTTGTCTTATGGTCTAAATACCGGTTTTAAGTGTAGATACCAAAACCTGCAGTCAGAGCCCCAGATATGGTCTTACCAGCCTAAACCAAGCTTTGCTGATTAATTTCATTGGAATAAAGGCCTCCTCCCCACAAACCCTTCTGATGTCTTGCTGAATGTTCATGTGTCCCTTCTGCACCTCTGGAATCACCTTGAATGTACATGAGAGGCTCGGTAGTCTGGCGGTTAGCATAATGCTATTAGAGCGTCAGCAACCTGGGTTCAGTTCCCGCCACTGTTTTTATAAAGAGTTTGCATGTTCGCTCAATGACCATGTAGGTTTCCTCTGGGTGCTTTGGTTTCCTCCCATAGTCCAAAGATATACCAGTTGGGACTAGTGAATTGTGGGCATGCTATGTTGGCACTGAAAGTATGGAGACACTAGCGGGCTGCCCAGTACAACCCTCGCTGATTTGATTTGATGCAAACAATGCATTTTACTGTATTTTTCAATGTACATGTGACAAATAAAACTAACTGATCTTTTGGGAGGAAGACGTATAGAACATAGAACATTACAGGCTTTTCAACCCATCATGTTGTGTCAACCTTTTAGATAGATAGATGAATAGATAGATACTTTATTGATCCCAAAGGAAATTACGGTGTCACACCAGCATTACAAGGGCACAGATATACAAATATTAAAAGAGAAGTAGAAAGAATAAAAAAAGTAACCTGAAAAATAAGAAGTACAAAATTTACAAGTCAAAGAAGACAAGCTTTACAAGATTTCCAAGTTCACACTGATAAGATGGTAGTTCAAGAATTACTGTAATATTATACAGTAATGGGTGCACATTCACAATGTTGAGATAAGAAGTGATGTGTAGTATTGCACAGGGTGTCCACTATACTAGGGTGTGGTAAACAGAGCCAAACAGAGCTTGAACAGAGGTTAATAGTCTAACAGAAGGACATCACCACTTCCCCAGCTACAGGTTGACTCATTATAGAGTCTAATGGCCGAGGGTAAGAATGACCTCATATAGTGCTCTTTGGAACAGCATATTTGTCTTAGTCTGTTACTGAAAGTTTTAACCTACATTGAGATCAATCCAACCCTTCCCTCCCACATAGCCCTACATTTTATATCATCCAGGTGCCTATCCAAAAGTATCTCAAATATCCACAAGGTACCTGCCTCTACCACCAGCCCTGGTAGAATGTTCCATGCACCAACCACTCACTGTTTAAAAAAATTAAATTACCTCTGATATCCTTCCCTATACTTTCCTCCAATCACCTTAAAATTATGCCCCCTGGTATTAGGCATTTCCACCCTGGGAAGGAGTCTCTAGCTGTCCAGTCAATTTGTGCCTCTTTTCTCCTAGTATGCCTCTATCAAGTCACCTCTCATCCTCCTTCACTCCAAAGAGAATAGCCCTACTGGTAGTGGTTTTGGAAGGATGGGTGGGGATCTCATTGAAACCTTTCGAATGTTGAAAGCCTGGACAGAGTAGATGTGGAAAAGATGTTTCCCATGGTGGGGAGTCTGAGACAGCAGGATAGAAGGGCGTCCATTTAAAACCGAGATGTGGAGGAATTTCTTCAACCAGAGGGCGGTGAATGTGTGGAATTTATTACCACACGGCATCAAAGGCTACGGGGCGAAGACCATAAGACTATAAGACCATAAGACAACAAGGTCAAATTAGGCCATTTGGCCTATCGAATCTGCTAAACCAGTCAACCATGGCTGATCCTTTATTCCCCTCCTCAGCCCCACTCCCTGGCCTTCTCCCCATAACCTTTGATGTCATGTCCAATCAAGAGCCTGTTAATCTCTGCTTTAAATACACCCAATGACCTGGCCTCCAAAGCTGCCTGTGGCAACAAATTCCACAGATTCACCACCCTCTGGCTAAGGAAATTTCTCTGTATCTCTCTTTTGAAAGGGCACCCTCTATCCTGAGGCTGTGCCCTCTTGTCCTAGACTCTCACACCATGGGAAACATCCTTTCCACATCTACCGTACTCTGTCTAGACCCTTCAACATTTGAAAGATTTCAGTGAGATCCCCCCCCCCCCCCCCATCCTTCTGTATTCCAGTGAGTTCACTGTCAGAGCCATCAAACATTCCTCATATGATAACCCTTCCATTCCTGGAATCATCCTTGTGAACCTCCTCTGGACCCTCTCCAATGCCAGCACATCTTTTAGATGAGAAGCCCAAAACTGTTCACAACACTCAAGGTGAGACCTCACCAGCGCCTTATAAAGCCTCAGCATCACATCCTTGCTTTTGTATTCTAGACCTCTTGAAATGAATGCTGACTCTCTCGCTGACTCCTACCAATCAGTCAATACTTTAACCCATGCCAGTAACTTTCCTGTAATACCATGGGCTCTTAACTTGGTAAGCAGCCTCATGTGTGGCACCTTGTCAAAGGCCTTCTGAAAGTCCAAATATACAACATCCACTACATCCCCTTTATCTATCCTACTTGTAATCTCCTCAAAGAATTCCAACAGGTTCATCAGGCAAGATTTTCCCTTAAGGAGATCCATTACCAACCTGATATTCCCAGTCTACTTGCATGCTGAAGTCTCCCGTGATTAATATTATGTTGCCCTTTTGCCAGAAGGCTGGAGAGGGGCTAAGGAGAGGGAGAAAGGATCAGCTATAACTCAATGGTGGAGCAGATTCGATGGGCCAAATGGCTTTATAGTCTTATGGTCTTTATTTTGTGTTACTGTAGGAAATAAACATAGTTGTGCAGAATGTACTGGTTTGGCACAAATTATCACAGAGTCCAAATCATTTCCTGTGGTGGGGGCGTCTAAGATCAGACGACACAGCCTCAGAATTGAGGGGTGTGCATTGAGAATGGAGCAGAGGAGGTATTTCTTTAGCCAGAGGGTGGTGAATCTGTGAAGTTCACTGCCACAGGCAGCCGTGCAGGCAAAGTCATTTGGCATATTTAAGGCAGAGCTTGATATATTTTTGATTAGTCAGGACGTGAAGGGACACGGGGAGAAGGCAGGAGACTGGGGCTGAGAGGAAAATGGATCAGCCATGATGAAATGGCGGAGCAGACTCAATGGGCCATTTGGCTTATTCTGTTCCAATAGCTTATGGTCTTCTCAGAATCAGAACTGAATTAGAATCCAAATTGATATCACTGGCATACGTCATGCTTTGTAGCAGTAATACGGTGCAATGCGTAATGAAAAAATCTTCCAATTACAATGCAGAAAATCTGTATAAAATTAAATTAAAAATGTAGTGCAAATAGAGAGCATAAAAACATTGAGGGAAGTGTTCTTGTGGGCCTCTCAAACTAACAGGCATAGATTTTAGATAAAGCAACACATACAAATTGCTGGAGGAACTCAACAGGTCTGGCAACAAGGGTAGACAGTTGATGTTCCGGGCCGAAACTTGTCATCAGAGTGAGAAGAGAGGGGGAAGATGCCAGAATAAAGCATGCTGGCTTTTTAAAAAAAATAAAAAACGATGAATAATGCTTCCTTAACTTGTCTTATTACAGGATATGAATTACTTGATCCAAATAAAGAAAAACAGTATGATCTAATCATTTCTGTGACGGATTTAGCTGAGTTATCCCTCAGTAAAAACACCATAGTAAAAATCGATGTTAAGGAGAATCTGTGGAAATCACCAGGAACGATAAGGATTCCTGAGAATTCTACTGCACCTTATCCCCAGACAATCACAAAGGTAAGACCAGCATGTGCTCAAAGTTCAAAGTAAATTTGCAATGTTTGTTTTTATTTATTTAAAGATACAGTGTGGAGCAGACTCTTTCAGCCCTTCGAGCCACACCACCCAGTACCCACCTGTTTAACCCTAGCCTAATCGCTGGACAGTTTACAATAACCAATTAACCTACTAATCAGTACATCTTGGGATTGTGAGGGGAAACCAGAGCACCCAGAGGAAACCCATGCATTCCATGGGCAGAACATACAGACTCCTTACTGAGGACGCTGGGATTGACCTCTGAACTCTGATGCCCCAAGCTATAATAGCGTCACACAAACCGCTGTGCTACCATGACATCCTATTAGTTTGAATTTTTTTTTCAAAGTGCATACATGCACCATGTGCTACCCTGAGATTCATTTTCTTATGGGTATTCACAATATGACATAGATGCACAATAGAATCAATGAAAAACTACACACAAAGACTGACAAACTGCAAACATAAAAAGAAGCAAGTAGTAATAATAAAATAAATAATATTGAGTGCATGAACTGTAGATTTATTGAAAGTGAGTCCAAGGTTGTGTTCAGTGATTTGTGGAGAATTACTTACTCAAGTCCATTATCATCACTTGCATATTGAGGAAATGATATATACTCAGTTGCTCTGTTATCTTAGTTTTGAAAGTTACTGACCATCATTTTAATGCTTGAAATCACATTCCAGTTCAAGTTCAAGTCTATTGTCATTCAACTGTACACATGTATATGGCTAAATGAAATAATGGTCCTCTGGGACCAAGGTGCAAAATGCAGTGGGACACATAAAGTAATATTAGCAGATTAAATATTCTGTAGATATACTAGGGCTCCATAATAGGGTGACACCAGAACCACTCAGGGCGTTAGAGTTCGGAGTTCACCCTGAACCCACTGATTGAGATGCAGCATGGAACAGGCCCTTCTGGCCCAGAAATCCCCCCATTTAATCCTAGCCTAATCACAGGACAATTTACATTGACCAATTAACCTGTTGACCGGTACGTCTTTGGACTGTTGGTGGAAACCAGAGCAATCGGAGGAAACCCACACGGTCACAGTGTGAATGGACAAACTCCTTACAGAGAGCGGCAGGAATTGAACCTGTGTTGTCCCTCCCAACCTCAGTGGAAAACACCTGCTGGCATTTACCCTATCTATACCACTCATAATTTTGATAATGTTCAAAAAAAAGTGTATTTACTTCTTTTCCACCAAGGAGGACTGTGGAAGCGATAATCTGTCATTCTCAAATTAGGTGCAGTGGAACATGCCTGGTGCAATATTTGACATCAAGCCTAAGGGCAAGAAGCATTATCCCGATTTTCCATTCGCAATTGATGCCAATGGTGACATTAACGTGACAAAACCACTGGATAGAGAAGAGATTAGCGAAGTAAGTACTCGATTTCTGTCATTTGTGTTATTTTGAAACTTCAAGCCTTTGTCTTTTCATAGACTGGGCAACACATCCAGGAAAATGGGGCTCGTCAGCCATGGTTGGCAGCTCTTCTAGGAGAAGGAAAACTCTGATCTCAAACTTCTGCTGTCTTGCGGCTACACCCACTCAGACTTTGGAAGTAAATCCTGAAGGAAAAATCCAAAGCTGGAGACCCTAAAGTAGTCCAATGTTGAGTTCAATGCTGAATGGCAACTCCGGCAATGCCGCTGGTGTCAAACAGTATCGGTCTCTGCTGTTCCTTCGGGTTTATCAGCAGCATGCAGAGGGGGAATTTGCAGCAAGGGCAATAGTTTGCTCTCCATATCACACACACCTGGCTTGCATATAACATAGACCAGGATGTAATATCCATAGTTAACCCTGACCAATGTGGGACTTCCTAACAAGGCCTTCAAAAATGAAAGTATTGAGTACAGGAGTTGAGATGTTATGTTGAAGTTGTACAAGAAATTGGTGAGGCCTAATTTGGAGATTTTTATGTAGTTCTGGTCACCTACCCACAGGAAAGATGTAAATTCAAAAAATCTGATTTGCAAAGTGTCCTTGTGTAGGATTTCCTAAAGGTTTGCAGGTTGAGTTTATGGTGAGGAAGGCAAATGTGATGTTAACATTCATTTTAAGAGGACTAGAATATAAAAGCAAAGATGTAATGCTGAGGCTTTATAAAGTATTCATGAGGCCTCATGGGCCCCTTTTAGAAAGGATGAGCTGACATAGAAACATAGAAACAGAACATAGAAAACCTACAGCACACTACAGGCCTTTCAGCCAGCAAAGTTGTGCCGAACATGTCCCTACCTTAGAAATTACCGGGCTTGCCTATAGCCCTCTATTTTTCAAAGCTCCATGTACCTATCCAAAAGTCTCTTAACAGACCCTATCGTATCTGCCTCCACCACCGTTGCTGGCAGCCCATTCCACACACTCACCACTCTGAGTTAAAAACTTATCCTTGACATCTCCTCTGTACCTACTCCCCAACGCCTTAAACCTGTGTCCCCTTGTGGCAGCCATTTCAGCCCTGGGAAAAAAGCCTCTGACTTTCCACATGATCAATGCCTCTCATCATCTTATACACCTCTATCAGGTCACCTCTCACCCTCCATCGCTCCAAGGAGAACAGGCCAAGTTCACTCAACCTATTCTCATAAGGCATGCTCCCCAATCCAGGCAACATCCTTGTAAATCTCCTCTGCACCCTTTCTATGGCTTCCACATCCTTCCTTCCTGTAGTGAGGCGACCAGAACTGAGCACAGTTCTCCAAGTGCGGTCTGACAAGCATCCTGCAACATTACCTATCGGCTCCTAAATTCAAATCCATGATTGATGAAGGCCAATACACCGTATGCCACCTTAACCACTGAGTCAACCTGCACAGCTGCTTTGAGTGTCCTATGACTCGGACCCCAAGATCCCTCTGATCCTCCACACTGCCAAGAGTCTTACCATTAATACTATATTCTGCCATCATATTTAACCTACAAAATGAACCACTTCACACTTATCTGGGTTGAACTCCATCTGCCACTTTTCTCAGCCCAGTTTTGCATCCTATCAATGTCCTGCTGCAACCTCAGACAGCCCTCCACACTATCCACAACATCTCCAATCTTTGTGACATCAGCAAAGTTACTAACCCATCCCTCCACTTCCTTTATAAAAATCACAAAAAGTAAGGGTCCCAGAACTGATCTCTGAGGCACACCACTGGTCACCAATCTCCATACAGGATATGACCCGTCTATGACCACTCTTTGCCTTCTGTGGGCAAGCCAGTTCTGGATCCACAAAGCAATGTCCCCTTAGATCCCATGCCTCCTTACTTTCTCAATAAGCCTTTCATGGGGTACCTTATCAAATGCCTTGCTGAAATCCATATACACTACATCTACTGCTCTTCCTTTATCACTGTGTTTAGTCACATCCTCAAAAGATTCAATCAGGCTCGTAAGGCAAGAACTGCCCTTGACAAAGCCATACTGACTATTCCTAATCATATTATACCTCTCCAATGTTCATAAATCCTGCCTCTCAGGATCTTTTCCATCAACTTACCAACCACTGAGGTAAGACTCACTTGTCTATGTTTTCCTGGGCTATCTCTACTCACTTCCTTGAATAAGGGAACAACATCCACAACCCTCCAATCCTCCAGAACCTCTCCCATCCCCATTGATGATGCAAAAATCATCGCCAGATGCTCAGCGATCTCCTCCCTCGCCTCCCACAGTAGCCTGGGGTACATCTCATTTGGTCCCGGCGACTTATCCAACTTAATGCTTTCCAAAAGCTCCAGCACATCCTCTTTTTTAATATCTACATGCTCAAGTTTTTCAGTCTGCTGCAAGTTATCACTACAATCACCAAGAGCCTTTTCCATAGTGAATACTGAAGTAAAGTATTCATTAAGTACCTCTGCTATTTCCTCCAGTTCCATACACACTTTCCCACTGTCACACTTGATAGGTCCTATTCTTTCACTTCTAATCCTCTGGCTCATCACATACTTGTAGAATGTCTTGGGGTTTTCCTTAATCCTGCCTGGCAAGGTCTTCTCATGACCCCTTCTGGCTCTCCTAATTTCCTTCTTAAGTTCCTTCCTGTTAGCCTCATAATCTTCTAGATCTCTATCATTACCTAGCTCTCTGAAACTTTTGTAAGCTTTTCTTTTCTCCTTGACTAGATTTATTACACCCTTTCTACACCACAGTTCCTGTACCCTATCATAACTTCCCTGTTTCATTGGAACGTACCTATGCAGAACTCTACACAAATATCCCCTGAACATTTGCCACATTTCTTCCATACTTTTCCCTGAAAACATCTGTTCCCAATTTAAGCTTCCAATTTCCTGCCTGATAGCCTTATAATTCCTCTTACTCCAATTAAACACTGTTTCTTTCTCTCTCCAATGCTATTGTAAAGGAGATAGAATTATGATCACTGTCTCCAAAATGCTCTCCCACTGAGAGATCTGACACCTGACCAGGTTCATTTCCCAATGCCAAATCAAGTACAGCCTCTCCTCTTGAACATACCTAACAAACTCCACCCCATCTAACCCCTTGCTCTACGGAGATGCCAATCGATATTTGGGAAATTAAAATCTCCCATCACAACAACTCTGTTATTATTACACATTTCCAGGATCTGTTTTCCTATTTACTCCTCAATATCCCTGTTACTATTGGATGGCCTACATACACCAAGTAAAATTATTGACCCCTTCCTGTTCCTAACCTCCACCCACAGAGACTCCGTAGACATGGCCCTCCATGGCGTTCACCTTTTCTGCAGCTGTGACACTCTCTCTGATCAACAGTGCCACGCCCCCACCTCTTTTGCCTCCCTCCCTGTCCTTTCTGAAACATCTAAAACCCGGCATTTGAAGTAACCATTTCTGTCCCTGAGCCATCCAAGTCTCTGTAATGGCCACCACATCTTAGCTCCAGGTACTGATCCACGCTCTAAGCTCATCCACTTTGTTCACAACACTGCTTGCATTAAAATAGACACATCTCAAACCTTAGGTCTGAGCGCGTCACTTCTCTATCACCTGCCTATCCTCCCTTTTGCACTGTCTACAAACTTTCTTTATTTGTGATCTAACCTCCTTTTCCCCAGTCTCTTCAGTTTGGTTCCCACCCCCCAATAATTCTAGTTTAAATTCTCCCCAGTAGCCTTGGCAAACCTCCCAGCCAGGATATTGGTCCCCCTGGGATTCAAGTGCAACCAGTCCTTTTTGTACAGGTCACACCTGCCCCAAAAGTGGTCCCAATGATCCAGAAATCTGAATCCCTGCCCCCTGCTGCAATCCCTCAGCCATGCATTTATTCTCCACCTCATTCTATTCCTACACTCACTGTCACGTGGCACAGGCAGTAATCCCAAGATTACTACCTTTGTGGTCCTGCTTCTCAACTTCCTTCCTAACTCCCTGTAGTCTTTTTTCAGGACCTCTTCCCTTTTCCTACCTATGTCATTGGTATCAATATGTACCACAGCCTCTGGCTGTTCTCCCTCCCACCACAGGATATCTTGGATGCAATCTGAAACATCCCGGACCCTGGCACCTGGGAGGCAAACTACCATCTGAGTTTCTTTCCTGCATCCACAGAAACACCTGTCTGACCCCCTAACTACAGAGTCCCCTATCACTACTGCCTTCCTCTTCCCTTCCCTACCCTTCTGAGCCACAGGGCCAGAGACCCGACACAGATTGGGGGACCGCTTCATCGAGCACCTCCGCTCCATCCGTCACAATAGACAGGACCTCCCGGTTGCCACCCACTTCAACTCTGCCTCTCATTCCCATCAAGATATGTCCATACATGGCCTCCTCTACTGCCATGATGAAGCCAAACTCAGGTTGGAAGAGCAACACCTCATCTACCGTCTGGGTAGCCTCTAGCCTGGTGGTATGAACATTGAATTCTCCAATTTCCGGTAATTCCCTCCCCTTCCCCCTTCCCCCATCCCAGGTCCCTCTCTGCCTCTCTCCCCTTTCAACTTTCTGCTCCTTTATCTCTACAGTTCTTTCATGCTTATCCCCTCCCTCCTTTATCCTTCCTCTGATTGGTTTTCCACCTGGCGCCTCTAGCCCTTCCCCCTCCCCTATCTCTATTACTGGGCTTCGGCCCTCTCTTCCCCCGCATTCCTGATGAAGGGTCTCGGCCCGAAACGTTGGCTACTCTTTTCTCACAGATGCTGCCTGGCCTGCTGAGTTCTTCCAGCGTTGTGTACGTATTCTTTGATCCACAGCATCTGCAGTTGTATTTTTGTGTTTTCACTGTCGCTTGCCCCAGTTAGGCTGTCACCCCCCCCCCCCCAACAGTACTCAAACAGGAGTACTTATTGTCAGGGGGTACAGTCACAGGGGTACTCTCTAGTACCTGACTCTTCTCCTTCCCCCTCCTGACTGTGATCCACTTGTCTGTCTCCCGTGGCCCCGGTGTGACCACCTGCCTAGAACCCCTTTCTATCACCTCCTCGCTCTCCCTGACAGGCAAAGGTCATCGAGCTGCATCTCCAGTTCCCTAACTCAGTCCCTTAGGAGCTGCAGCTCGACACACTGGGTGCAGATATGGCTGCCCAGGAGGCTGGGAGACTCCAGGACCTCCCACATCTGACACCGAGCAGAGAAAACTAGCCTCACACACATACTACTTCCTTTCCGCAACTAACACAGTTAAACCTACCTCGCCTCATCCCTAAGCCCGTTGAGCCAAAGCCCTATCACTCTGCCACCTCTGACTCCGCTGCCCGCTGGATATGACGGATCTCTTCTTAAATCTTTCCCGCTCTTCTGGCTGACACCACGCGCCTGCGCAGTCTTGCCTCTCTTTTACCCCGAGTAGTAAAACTGCCTTCACTCCGGAAATCCTTATTCAAAGGAGGTTCTCAAAAATGATTCTAGGATTGAACAGCATGTCACATGAAGAGTGTCTGATGGGTCTGGGCCTATATTCACCGGAATTCGGAAGAATGAGGGGTGACCTAATTGAAACCTATCGAATGGTGAAAGGCCTTGATAGAGTGGATGTTTTCTATGGTGGGAGAGTCTTGGATCTGAGAACAGAGAGGTGTCCTTTAAGAATGGAGATGAAGAAGAATTTCTTTGGACATAGAGTGGTGATTCTGTGGAATTCGTTGCTGCAGGCATCTGTGAAGGCCAAGTTGTTATGTATATTTAAAGCAGAGGTTGATAGATTCTTAAAACATATATGTATGATATTTTCCATGACTGTTTTGACACTCAAAGCTGCTGCTCAGGTTGATTCTATGGTTATGAAAGCATACGATGCATTGGCCTTCATCAATCGTGGGATTGAGTTTAGGAGCCAAAATGTTGCAGCTACATAGGCCAGACCCCACTTGGAGTACTGTGCTCAGTTCAGGTCACCTCACTACAGGAAGGATGTGGAAACCATAGAAAGGGTGCAGAGGAGATTTACAAGGATGCTGCCTGGATTGGGGAGCATGCCTTATGAGAATATGTTGAGTGAACTTGGCCTTTTGTCCTTGGAACGACAGAGAATGAGAGGTGACCTTATAGAGGTGTATAAGATGATGAGAGGCATTGATCATGTGGAAAGTCAGAGGCTTTTTCCCAGGGCTGAAATGGCTAGCATGTGAGGGCATAGTTTAAGGTGCTTGGAAGTAGGTACAGAGTAGATGTCAGGGGTAAGTTTTTTTGGTGAGTGCGTGGAATGGGCTGCTGGTGCTGGTGGAGGCGGATATAGAACATAGAATAGTACAGCACATTACAGGCCCTTCAGCTCACAATGTTGTGCCAACTCTCAAACCCTGCCTCCCATATAACCTCCCACCTTAAATTCCTCCATATACCTGTCTAGTAGTCCCTTAAACTTCACTAGTGTATCTGCCTCCACCACTGACTCAGGCAGTGCATTCCATGCATCAACCACTCTCTGAGTAAAAACCTTTCCTCTAATATCCCCCTTGAACTTCCCTCCCCTTACCTTAAAGCCATGTCCTCTTGTACTGAGTAGTGGTGCCCTGGGGAAGAGGCACTGGCTGTCCACTCTATCTATTCCTCTTAATATCTTGTACACCTCTATAATGTCTCCTCTCATCCTCCTTCTCTCCAGAGAGTAAAGCCCTAGCTCTCTTAATCTCTGATCATAATCCATTCTCTCTAAACCAGGCAGCATCCTGGTAAATCTCCTCTGTACCCTTTCCAATGCTTCCACATCCTTCCTATACTGAGGCGACCAGAACTGGACACAGTACTCCAAGTGTGGCCTAACTAGAGTTTTATAGAGCTGCATCATTACATCGCATCTCTTAAACTCTATCCCTCGACTTATGAAAGCTAACACCCCATAAGCTTTCTTAACTACCCTATCTACCTGTGAGGCAACTATCAGGGATCCATGGACATGTACCCCCAGATCCCTCTGCTCCTCCACACTACCAAGTATCCTGCCATTTACTTTGTACTCTGCCTTGGAGTTTGTCCTTCCAAAGTGTACCACCTCACACTTCTCCGGGTTGAACTCCATCTGCCACTTCTCAGCCCACTTCTGCGTCCTATCAATGTCTCTCTGCAATCTTTGACAATCCTCAACACTATCTACAACACCACCAATCTTTGTGTCATCTGCAAACTTGCCTACCCACCCTTCTACCCCCACATCCAGGTCATTAATAAAAATCACAAAAAGTAGAGGTCCCAGAACAGATCCTTGTGGGACACCACTAGTCACAACCCTCCAATCTGAATGTACTCCCTCCACCATGACCCTCTGCCTTCTGCAGGCAAGCCAATTCTGAATCCACCTGGCCAAACTTCCCTGGATCTCATGCCTTCTGACTTTCTGAATAAGCCTACCATGTGGAACCTTGTCAAATGCCTTACTAAAATCCATGTAGGTCACATCCACTGCACTACCCTCATCTATATGCCTGGTCACCTCCTCAAAGAACTCTATCAGGCTTGTTAGGCACGATATGCCCTTCACAAAGCCATGCTGACTGTCCGTCATCAGACCATGATTCTCTAAATTCCCACAGATCCTATCTCTAAGAATCTTTTCCAACAACTTTCCCACCACAGACGTAAGGCTCACTGGTCTATAATTACCTGGACTAGCCCTACTACCTTTTTTGAACAAGAGGACAATATTCACTTCCCTCCAATCCTCCGGTACCATTCTCATGGACAACGAGGACATAAAGATCCTAGCCAGAGGTTCAGCAATCTCTTCCCTTGCCTCGTGGAGCAGCCTGGGGAATATTCCGTCAGGCCCCAGGGACTTATCCATCCTAATGTATTTTAACAACTCCAACACCTCCTCACCCTTAATATCAACATGCTCCAGAACATCAACCTCACTCATATTGTCCTCACCGTCATCAAGTTCCCTCTCAGTGGTGAATACCGAAGAGAAGTATTCATTGAGGACCTTGCTCACTTCCACAGCCTCCAGGCACATCTTCCCACTTTTATCTCTAATCGGTCCTAGCTTCACTCCTGTCATCCTTTTGTTCTTCACATAATTGAAGAATGCCTTGGGGTTTTCCTTTACCCTACTCACCAAGGCCTTCTCATGCCTCCTTCTTGCTCTTCTCAGCTCCTTCTTAAGCTCCTTTCTTGCTACCCTATATTCCTCAATAGACCCATCTGATCCTTGCTTCCTAAACCTCATGTATGCTGCCTTCTTCCACCTGACTAGATTTTCCACCTCACTTGTCACCCATGGTTCCTTCACCCTACCATTCTTTATCTTCCTCACCGGGACAAATTTATCCCTAACATCCTGCAAAAGATCCTTAAACATCAACCACATGCCCATAGTACATTTCCCTGCAAAAACATCATTCCAATTCACACTCGCAAGTTCTAACCTTATAGCCTCATAATTTGCTCTCATAATATGATAGGATCTTTTAAGAGACTCCTGGATAGGTACATGGAGCTCAGAAAAATAGAGGGCTATGGGTAACCCTAGGTAATTTCTAAGGTAAGAACATGTTCGGTACAGCATTGTGGGCCGAAGGGCCTGTATTGTGCTGTAGGCTTTCTATGTTTCTATGATATGCTACACTTTAACTTGCAGCAAAGTATTTGTAGGAAGTTCAGCAATTGCGGTCTGTGAGACCCAAATGAATAAACACACTTGATGAACAACAGGATCTAATTATGCCCTTTTTTATGTTTGCTTTGTATATACTGTATGTTTGGTGGGACCACTCAGTGAGAGGCTATCTCATTGAAACCTACTGAATATTGGAAAGTCTAGTTTAAGAGGATGTCTGCAATATTGGGAGAGTCTATAGTCTAAGGCTAGAGGGTAGAGACTTTGTTATCTACTAGGTAATATTGCTCATGATTTAGTACATTAACTCTTCGATCTGTGCTTAGTATCAGCTGTTGGTTTACGCTATGGATGACAAAAGGGAGAATCTGGAAGATCCACTGGAAATTATGGTCATCGTGGAGGATGTTAATGACAACTACCCGGTCTGTAACAGCCCAGTGATGTTCCTCGAGGTGCAAGAAAATGAAAAGATGGGTGAGCATGATTTCATCAAAGAATACTTTTTGGTAATATTATACTTACTTCCCATTACGCTGCTAGTTTTTAGGGGAGCAATGAAGGTCCTCCATCTAGGGGATGTTCAGGGGCTTCCTCTCAATTTCCACTACTGTCGGCCGTGCAAGTTCTGGGTGGAGACTCAGGTATACTGTCGCTCTCAGATGTAGAAGGATCCCACACTGCTGTTTCCATAACAGTTTTGTTTATCAGTCAGTTAACACTGAGCTGAACCCACGAACCTGGAGGACCTTAGTCTGGCCTTTACCCTTTCACCTGTTTGGATGAGGGATTCGTTGCCACAGGCAGCTGTGGAGAGCAAGTCAGTTCGTATATTTACGGCAGTGGTTGATAGATTCTGGATTGGTCAGGACGTGAAGGGATTCAGGGAGAAGGCCGCAGACTGCAACTGAGAAGAAAATTGGGTCAACCATGATGAAATGGCGAAGCAGTTTTGGTGGGCCAAATGAACTAATTCAGCTCCTATATCTTATGATCTTATGGTGACCCTACCAAGAGCCAAAGTGTAAGGCCCTGACTCCAGCCAGCATAATTCTCTGGGTCTTTGAGGTGTGCAAACCTCCAAACCACGACAAGGTGGTGGTCCTATTGGAGGTGGTAACATCCTACATTTTGCTTAGAGGAATGGGACACAGGTCTTGGAAATCTGAAATAAAGAAAATACTGTAAAATCCCAGTAGATCAGACACAATTCTTGGAAAGAGATAGACTACTACTTATTATTTCCTGTCATAGTCACCTTATGTACAGACACTCCTCCCTAGCATCACATTATGGACATTTAATCAATCGATCTTTATAACACCATAGGACCATAAGATATAGGAGCAGAATTAGGCCATTTGGTCCATTGAGTCTGCTCTGCCATTTCATCACGGCTGATCCATTTTCCCACTTAGCTCTAATCTCCTGCCTTCTCCCCGTATCTCTTCATGCCCTGACTAATCAAGAATCTATCAACCTCTGTCTTAAATATACATAGAGACTTAGCATCCAAAGCAACTTGTGGCAGTGAATTCCATAGATTAGAATCTAAGACCACAGGAAACATCCTCTCCACGTCCACTCTATCAAGGCCTTTCACTATCTGATAGGTTTCAATTAAATCATCCCTCATTCTTCCGAATTCCAGTGAATATAGGCCCAGAACCATCAAATGTTCTTCATATGACAAGCTGTTCAAACCAGGAAGGATTTTTGTGAATTTCCTTTGAACCCTCTCCAGTTTCAGCACATCCCTTCTAAGATAAGGGGACCAAAACTGCTCACAATATTCTAAGTGTGGCCTCTCCAGTGCCTTATAAAGTTTCAACATTATATCCTTGCTTTTATATTCCAGTCCTTTTGAAATGAATGCTAACATTGTACTTGCCTTCCTTTCCTTAGACTCAGTCTGCAAATTAATCTTCAGAAAATTCTGCACAAGTACTCCCAAGTCCATTTGCACCTCAGTTTTTTAATATTTTTTCTACATTTAGAAAAGAGTCAATCCTTTCATTTCTTTTACCAAAGTACATGACCATACATTTCCCAACACTGTATTCCATTTCTTTGCCCCTTCTCCAAATCTGTATCAGTCCTTCTGTAATGCCTCTACTTCCTCAGAATTACCTGCCCTTCCACCTATCTTCATATCATTCGCAAACTTTGGAACAAAGCCATCAATTCCATCACTCAAATCATTGACATATAACGTAAAAATAATCGGTCCCAACACAGTCCCCTGTGGAACACCACACGTCATCGGCAGCCAGCAGGGAAAGGCTCCCTTTATTCCCACTCTTTGTTTCCTGCTAGTCAGCCTCTGTTTTAACCATTCTAGAATCTTCCCTGTAATACCATGGGCACATAGCTTGTTAAGCAGCCACATAACGTTGCACCTTGTCAAAGGCCTTCTCAAAATCCAAATACCCATCGACCGATTCTCCTTGGTCTATCCTGCTTGTTATTTGTTCAAAGAATTCCAACAGATTTGTCAGGGAAGATTTTCTCTTGAGCAAACCATGCTGATTACGGCATATTTTATCATGTGCCTCCAAGTACCCTGAGACCTCAACCTTGATAAGACATAGGAGTAGAATTAGGCCATTTGGCCCATCGAGTCTGCTCCAGCATTTAATCATGGCAGATCCTTTTTTTTCCCTCCTCAGCCCCACTCCCTGGGCTTCTCCTGTAACCCTTGATGCTGTGTCAAATCAAAAACCTATCAATCTCTGCCTTAAATACACCCAATGACCTGGCCTCCACAGTTGCCTATGATAATCAATTCTACAAATTCACCACTCTCTGGCTAAAGAAATTTCTCTGCATCTGTTTTAAATGGATGGCCCTCTATCTTGAGACTGTGCCCTCTTGTCCTAGACTCTCCCACCATGGGAAAATCCTTTCCACATCTACTCTGTCTAGGCCTTTCAACATGCAAAAGGTTTGAATGAGATCCTCCCCTCAGCCTTCTAAATTCCAGTGAGTACAGACCCAGAACTATCAAATGTTCCTCATATGATAACCCTTTCATTCCCCAAATCATCCTTGTGAACCTCCTCTGGACCCTCTCCAATGCCAGCACATCTTTTCTCAGATGAGGGGCCCAAAACTGTTCACAATACTCAAGGTGAGGCCTCACCAGTGCGTTATAAAGCCTCAGCATCACATCCCTGCTCTTGTATTATAGAACATTTCATTTGCCTTCCTCACCACTGACTCTACCTGCATTTAACCTTTACGGTGTTCTGCACAAGGACTCCCAACTCCCTTTGCATCTCATATTTTTTGTATTTTCTCCCCATTTAGAAAATAGTCTTTAACAATTTTCTTTAACTTTAACAATTTTCTCAATTCAGGAAGCAATATTGGAACAGTACTTGCAACGGACATGGATGATGCAGACTCAAAAAACGCTTTGTTGAAGTATGAAATCATCGGTCAAGAGCCAAAGATTCCAGAAGATAACATGTTCGGAATTGATGACTTTACTGGCACTATCAAACGCTTCGCAGGTAGTCTTGAAAAGAAAACGGCACCAGAATACATTCTACGAATCAAAGTTACAGACCAATTGGGAGACGCTGGAGGTATGTATGAAGCTCACGTATCCCAGAAGCGTATTGTGTGCTGTGCAGGAGGTGGGTAAAAAAAGTGGCCACGGAGTGTATCTATGCATGTTCTGCAGCGTTTTGCCAATCCTGTTCATTGGCCCCTTCATACCAGATGATGGTGAAACCATTTTCATTCCTCCCACAGTCGCTGCTCGACCCGTTGGGTTCCCCCAGCAGATGTTTTGTTGCTCTTTACTCTCCGAGAAGCTACAAGAAAGACAGTTAATGCTTCAAGCAGACAAACTAACCTTGAACTTGGTAAACTTTAAGTACTGTAGCCACAAAACAACACATTTCAGCACATGCACACAGTGGCAACTTTACTGGTACCTCCCGTACCTAATAAAGTGGCTACTGAATGTACATTGTGGTATTTTGCTGTTGTAGCCCATCCGTTTCAAGGTTTAACATGTTGTGCGTTCAGAGATGCTGTTCTGCACGCCACTGTTGTAACATATGGTTATTTGAGTTACTGTTAAATTACTTATCAGAATCAGGTTTATTATCACCAGCATTTGCCACGAAATTTGTTAACTTAGCAACAGCAGTTCAATGCAATACATAATAAAGAAGAAGAAGATGAAGAAATAAATTACAGTATAGGTATATTGAATAGATTAAAAATTGTGCAAAAGCAGAAATAAAATATATTTAAAAAGTGAGCTAGTGTTCACGGGTTCAATGGCAGAGGGGAAGAAGCTGTTCCTGAATCGCTGAGTGTGTGCCTTCAGGCTTCTGTACCTCCTACCTGATGGTAACAGTGAGAAAAGGGCATGCCCTGGGTGCTGGAGGTCCTTAATAATGGACGCTGCCTTTCTCAGACACCACTCCTTGAAGATGTCCTGGGTGCTTTGTAGGCTGGTACCCAAGATGGAGCTGACTAGATTTACAACCCTCTGCAGCTTCTTTCAGTCCTGTGCAGTAGACCCCCCCCACCCCTGCCCATACCAGACAGTGATGCAGCCTGTCAGAATGCTCTCCATGGTGCATCTATAGAAGTTTTTGTGTGTATTTGTTGACATACCAAATCTCTTCAAATTCCTAATGAAATACAGCCACTGTCTTGCTTTCTTTATGACTACATCAGTATGTTGAGACCACGTTAGGTCCTCAGAGATCTTGACACCCAGGAACTTGAAACGGCTCACTCTCTCCACTTCTGATCCCTCTATGAGGATTGGTATGTGTTCTTTCATCTTACCCCTCCAGAAGTTCACAATCAGCTCTTTCGTCATACTGACATTGACTGCCAGGTTGTTGCTGCAGCACCACTCCACTAGTTGGCATATCTCACTCCTGTACGCCCTCTTGTCACCACCTGAGATCCTACCAACAATGGTGTCTGTAAATCAGCAAATTTATAGATGGTATTTGAGCTATGCCTAGCCACACAGTCATGGGTATATAGAGAGTAGAGCAGTGGGCTAAGCATACACCCCTGAGGTGTGCCAATGTTGATCATCAGCGAGGAGGATATCTAATTCGCACAGATTGTGGTCTTCTGGTTAGGGAGTTGAGGATCCAATTACAGAGGGAGGTACAGAGGCCCAGGTTCTGCAAGTCCTCAATCAGGATTGTGGGAATGATGGCATTAAATGCTGCGTACAAGGCTAGATTTTGGCTGTGCTGTGATAGTCCCAGATTAAAACATAGAGTAAAATTCAAGCAGAAAGGGCTGCAACTGAAGAGCTACCAGTATTCCCCACTAATCCTACAGAGGGACAGAGAATGACACAGTAGCGTAGCGGTTAACTTAACACTACAGTGCTAGCCATCAGGGATCAATTCCTACCACTGTTTGCAAGAAGCCCATGACCATGTTAGTCTCCCCTGGGTACACTGGATTCGCCCCATATTCCAAAGACAACATTTAGGGTTGGTGAGCTGTGGACATGCTATGTTGGGGCTGAAAGTACAGCAACAGTTCCGTTCTGCTCTCAGATTATGTTGGTCATTGACTTAAATGATACACTTCATTGTTTGTTCTTAACGTTATTAAAAACTCATCCCATCTCAGACACTGTCTGTTCAATCTCCTGCCATCTGCTAAGAGATATAGAAACATCCAAGATAGTAACTGCAAAAAACAGCTTCTTCCTGAGGGCTGAATAATGCTACATCCCGGCTTGCCAATTGCCTTTGAGTGTTATGGACTATCAATGCCACTTGTTGCAAGTAAATGTGTAATTTTTAAAAATTAAACCATATCGCATGCATCGTAAACACCTGTTTTGCATGGACTGTAGCACTGCAATCTCATTGTCTTGAGCAATGACAATAAAGTTCTGCTTTATTCTAAAGAAGATTATGTCTTCTGTCTCTGAGGTTAGCAGAAAAATTGGCTTTTCTGGGTGCCTAGACTCCCCACTCACTGCAGTGAAGGGTCCTGCTGAAGGTGTCTCGGCCCGAAACGTCAACTGTGCTTTTTTCCACAGATGCTGCCTGGCCTGCTGAGTTCCTCCAGCATTTTGTGTGTGGTGCTTGGATTTCCAGCATCTGCAGATTTTCTCTTGTCTCATGGCTGTCCATAGGGTTTCTCTGTCCATTCATGCATAATTTTTCAACTCGTTCAGGAGGTCCCCAGTCCAAAATTGTCAGGAATAATGATTTCTGGAAGAGTAGACGTAAAGATAATTGACCAATGAGATAAAGCAATGAATATAGAACAGAGAACATAGTACGTTACAGATAGTACAGGCCCTTCAGCCCACAATGCTGTGCCGCCTTTTAACCTAATGTAAAATCAATCTAACCCTTCCTTCCCACATGGCCCTTTATCTTTCTATCATCCATATGCCTACCTCAGTGTCTCTTAAGACCTCTGTTCCTGCAGAGCTGCGCAGTAACTGAGATGCTCCCACACACATAGCCTTCAATGCGGTGCAGCTGGAATTTCCTTCTACTTAATGTTAAAATAATTTTAGAATCTGTTAATATAATTGTGAAATACCTTGTAATTAGTTATGTATTAACAAATATAATACATAGATTTACTAAATTATAAGTGTACCGCAACCTTTAATTTGAAACATTTTAGAGCTTCAGTGTATTTGCATTCTCAGTGTTTCATGTTACAACGCTGTTACAACCTGAAACAGTAAACACAGAATGGAAGCCGGTAGCTCACTGTTAATAAACTGTTGGCCCACTGAACATCAATGCCATCTAGTCAAAACATTTTACTTTTGCCATGTTCCTATCAGTTGTTTTGACTGCCTGACATTGCTTGTTTGTGTTGTCAGTCGTGGTTTGTGTTTGAATGATGTGACAAATTCTACCTGGCCGTGTAAACGTTTCCTGCTCAGAGCAATGGTTGGCCCACGTAGCCGTAAGAAAAAATAGAGGGAACGTTGCTTAAGACCATAAGACCGTAGAACATGGGAGCAGAATTAGGCTTTTCAGCCCATCGAGTCTGCTCTGCCATTTAATCATAGCTGATTTATTATCCCACTTTCCTGCTTTCTCCCTGTAAACTTTGATGCCCTTTTTAATCAAGAACCTATCACTCTCCTCTTTAAACATACCCAATGTGTTAGCCTCTGCAGTTGTTTGTGACGAGTTCCACAGATTCACCACCCTCTGGCTGAAGAAATTCCTCCTCTCCACAATTGTAAATGTACATCCCTTTATTCTGAGGCTGTGCCTTCTGATCTTAACCTCCCCCACTATCAGAAACATGCTCTCCACATCCACTCTGTCTAACTCTTTCAATATTCAATAGGTTTCAAAGAGATCCCCCTCATTCTTCTAAACTCCAGTTGTTACAGGCCCAGACCCAACAAGCACTCCTCTTGCATTAACCCTTTCATTCCTGGAATCATTCTTGTGAACCTCCTTTGAACGTCTTTTCTTAGGTCAGGGGCCCAAAACTACTCACAATACTCAAGTGTAGTCCGACCAATGCCTTATAAAGCCTCAGCACCAGGTCCTTGCTTTTTTATTCCAGTTCACTCAAAATGAATGTTAACATTGCATTTGCCTTCCTTACCACCGATTCAACCTTCAGGGAATCTTGCCCGAGGACTCTCAAGTCCCTTTGCACCTCTGATGTTTGAATTTTCTCCCTGTTCTGAAAATAGTCTATGCCTTTATTCCTTCTGCCAGCGTGCATGACCACACACTTCCCTACACGGTATTCCATCTCCCTCTTTCCCCTTTCTTTCCAGTCCTGATGGAGGGTACATAAGAAATAGGGGCAGGAGTCGGCCACCTGGACCGTCAAGCCTGATCCGCCATTCAATAAGATCGTGGCTGATCTGGCCATGGACTCGTCTCCACCTACCTGACTTTTCCCTATAACCCTTAATTCCCCTACTATGCAGGAATCTATCCAACCTTATCTTAAATATATTTACTGAGGTAGCCTCCACTGCTTCATTGGGCAGAGAATTCTCCAGGTTCATCACTCTTTGGGAAAAGCAGTTTCATTAAATCTTAAGGCTATGTCCCCTAATTCTAGTCTCACCTACCAGTGGAAACAACTTTCCTGCCTCTATCTTATCTATCTCTTCATAATTTTATATGGTTCTACAAGATCTCCTCTCATCCTTCTGCATTCCAGCGAGTATGGTCCCAGGCGACTCAATCTCTCCTCATAGTTTACACCCTTCATCTCTGGAATCAACTTGGTGAACCTTCACTACACCGCCTCCAAAGCCAGTATATCCTTCCTTAAGTAAGGAAACCAGAACTGCACACAGTACTCCAGATGCAGCCTCACCGGTACCCTGTACAGTTGCAGCATAACCTCCCTGCTCTTCAATTCAATCCCTCTAGCAATGAAGGACAACATTCCATTTGTATTCTTGATAGCCTGCTGCACCTGCAAACCAACCTTCTGTGATTCATGCAGCACTCCCAAGTCTCTCTGTACAGCAGCATGCTGCAATCTTTTACCATTTAAATAATAATCTGCTCTTCTATTTTTCCTTCCAAGGTGAATGACCTCACATTTACCAACATTGTACTCCATCTGCCAGACCCTTGCCCACTCACTTAATCTATCCATATCTCACTGCAGATTCTCCGTATCCTCTATCCAGTTTGCTTTTCCACTCAATTTAGTGTCATCAGCAAACTTAAAAACACTACATAAAAACACAAAATGCTGGCAGAGCTCAGCAGGCCAGTCAGCATCTATGGAAGGAGGTTGTGACTGTCTGGCCATAGATGCTGTCTGGCCTGCTGAGTTCTGCCAGCATTTTGTGTTTTTATTTATTTCCAGCATCTGCAGATTCACTCATGTTGCCTTTAAAAACACTACACTTGGTCCCCTCTTCCAGGTCGTTAATGTATATCATGAACAGTTGCAAGCCCAGCACCGACCCCTGTGGCACACTGCTCATCGCTGATTGCCAACCAGAGTAACACCTATGTGTCCCAATGCTCCGCTTTCTATTGGTTAACCAATTCTCTATCCATGCCTATCTATCTCTATCAGCTTGACCTGCTGAGTTCCTCCAGCATTTTGTGTGTGCTGCTCTGGATTTCCAGCATCTCTATTTATTTATTATATCCCTCGTGTTTAATATGAATATATGTTACACAACCATGGAATATAATTTTTTCCCACATTTTTATCTGGCAAATTTGTCTAAAGAATCCCAGAAGGGAGCCACCTTCATGATTTTAGTTTCCTGTAGTCTCTGCAGCTCCAGCAGTCACAGCCATTCAGTTTATTTTTGCCTGCGGTTTTGGCAGACACTCTTAGCCTGTTTTCTTTGGAGCTATCACTGGCTGGGAGGGCTGTGGTTTGGGAATTAGCATCATTACTTCTTGCTTTATACACAAGCAACCAGGAATAACTGTTGTGGAAACTACACAGAAAACTATAGCACAGGAACAGGCCCTTCGACCCATCTAGTCAATGCCAAACCATAGATCTGCCTAGTGCTATTGACCTGCATCTGGACCGTAGACTTTCATACCTGCCCATCCATGTATTTATCCAAATTTCTCTTAAAAATTGAAATCAGCCCTGCATCCACCACTTGTGCTGGCAGCTGGTCCCCCCTATGAGTAACGATCACCCTCAACCCTTAAGCAATGACCTCTAGTTCTAGTTGGACCCAACCTCAGTGGAAAAAAGCCTGTTTGCATTTACCCTATCTTCGTGTAGATGTGCTCAGTGATGGGGAGAGCTTTACCGTGATAGTCTGAGCTGATCCACTACTTTTTGTAGGATTTTCCATAACAAGGCATTGGTGCTTCCATACCAGGCTGTGATGCATCATCAAGGAGCCCCACTACCCATACTGTGCTCTCTTCTTGCTGCCGCCACCAGGAAGAAGGTACAGGAGTCTCAGGACCCATGTCATCAAGTTCAGGAACACTTATTACCCCTCAATACTATCAGGCTCTTGAACCAAAGGGGATAACTTCACCCAAATTCACTTGCCCCATCATTGAAATGCTCCCACAACCTATGGACTCACTTTCCAAGACACTTCATCTCATGTGCTAAATATTTATTGTTTATTTATTTATTATTATTTCTTTCTTTTTGTATTTGTACAGTTTGTTGTCTTTTGTGCACTCATTGAATGTGAACGTGATGTGGTCTTTTATTGACTCTATTATGGTTATTATTCTATTATGGATTTATTGAGTATGCCCAAAGGATAATGAATCTCAGGGTGACATAAATCAAGGCACTGAGTTCAAAAGTCATGTTGGGACCTTGTAGAGCTCTGGTTAGGCCATCTGGAGTTCTGGTCTGTTTTGCACACGGTTCTGGTCACCCCACTGTTAAACGATGTTGTGGCTTTTGAGAGGGTGCAAAGCAGGTTTACCAGGATCACACACAAACAAGAGAAAACCTGCAGATGCTGGAAATCCAAGCAACACGCACAAAATGCCGGAGAAACTCAACAGGCCAGGCAGCATCTGTGGAAAAGAGTAGGAGTGATGAAGGGTCTTGGGTTGAAATGTCAACTGTTTACTCTTTGCCACAGATGCTGCCTGGCCCAGTGAGTATCTCCAGTATTATAGATAGATAGTTGGATATTTTATTGATCCCAAAGGAAATTATAGTGTCACAATGGCATTACAAGTGAACAGATATAAATATTAGAAGTAGAAAGAATAAAAAATTAAGTTAACACAAACAGTCTACCAGGAGGGGATCATCACTTCCCCGGCTATAGGTTGACTCACTATAGAGCCAAGGGATAAGAATGACCTCATATAGCGCTCTTTGGAGCAGCGCAGTTGTCATAGTCCAGAACTAAAAGTGCTCCTCTGTTCAGCCAAAGTGGCATGCGGAGGGTGAGAAACATTGTCCGGAATTGCCAGGATTTTTTGTAGGGTCCTTTGTTCTACCACAGCCAGTGTGACCAGTTTGACCCCTGTAACAGAGCCAGCCTTTCCAATCAGTTTACAGAGCCTGTTGGCATCACCCGTGTTGATGCCATTGCCCCAGCACACCACCGCATAGAAGATTGTACAGGTGACGACAGACTGGTAGACCATGTGAAGGAGAAGCCTGCATAGTCCAAAGGACCTCAGTCTTCTCAGGAGGTACTGGTGACTCTGTCCCTTTTTATACACAGCCTCTGTGTTGGTGTTCCACTCAAGTCTGTCATCCAGGTGCACCCCCAGGTACTTGTAAGTCCTCACCACAATAGTAACAGGGAGCAATGCAGGCTTAGTCATCACCATCTTCTTTGTCTTACTAATGATGTGTGTGTTCCTCAGTTTTACCAGGATGCTGCCCGGTTTAGTGGGTATGTGCTATCGTGAGAAGCTGGATAAGCTTGGGTTGTTTTGTCTGGAGTGGTGGAGGCTGAGGGGAGATCTGATAGAGGTTTATATGATTATGAGAGGCATAGATAGAGTAGACAGATAATATCTTTTTCTCAGGGTTGAAAAGTCCAATAGCAGAGGACCTGCTTTTAAGGTGAAAAGGGATAATTTTAAAGGAGATATGAAGGAATTTTTCTTTTACTCAGAGTTGTGGGCATCTGTAATGTGCTCCCTGGGGTGGTGGTAGAGGCAGAAGCAAGAGGGACTTTCATGAGACATTCAGATAGGCACGTGAATGTGAGGGAAATGGAGGAATATCAAAATTGTGTAGGTAGGAGAGATTCATTTTTTAAAATTTACTTTTTAGCACAACACTGTGGGCCGAATAGCCCGTTGCTGCATTGCACTGATCTATGTTCTAAATGGGGCATACGGGACAGGAAGATGCCTCAGAATCACATGATTTGGGAGGACCCCATCAAGTTGGTAGAGACAGTGCAGAGGTTACCTACCTTTTTTATGCATGGTCCCCTACCCTTAACCCAGCTATACAAAGAGTGAGAGCTGATTTTGTACCACTGGAAAATGACACTGGTGAGGTAGTAATGAGGGGCAAAGAAATGGCAGGTGAATTTAGTAAGCATTTGCTTCAGTCTTTAATGTGGAAGACGCTAGCTGTATGCCAGAGGTCCATGCATGCCATTGCAGTTACAAAGGAAAAAGTGCCAGGCAAACTCAAAGGTCTGAAGGTGGATAAGTCACCTGGACCAGATGGACTACATCCCAGAGTCCTGAGAGAGGTTGCTGAAGAGATAATGGATGTATTGGTCATGATCTTTTAAGAATCACTTGATTCTGGCATGGTCCCGGAGGTCTGGAAGATTGGAAATGTCTCTCCGCTCCTTAAGAAGGGAGGAAAGCAAAAGGAAGGAAATTATAAACCAGTTAGCCTAACCTCAGTGGGTGGGAAAGTGTTGGAGTCTATTATTAAGGATGAGGTTACAGGATATTTGGAGATGAATGATAAAATAAGTCAATATGATTCCTGTCAATGGAAATCTTACCTGATAAATCTGTTAGAGTTCTTTGAGGAAGTAACAAGCAGGGTGGACAAAGGAGAGGCAGTGGATGTCAGTTACTTAGATTTTCAGAAGGCATTTGATAAGGTGCCACACATGAGGCTGATTAACAAGATAAAATCCTATGATGTTACAGGAGAGATATTGGCATGGATAGAGGAATGACTGACAGGCAGGAGACAGCAAATGGGAATAAAGGGGGCCTTTTCTGATTGGCTGCTAGTGACTAGTGATGTTCCTCAGGGGTCAGTATTGGGACCACTACTTTCACATTGTTTGTCAATGATTTAGATAATGGAATTGATAGCTTTGTGGCAAACTTTCTGGATAATATGAGGATAGGTGGAGGAGTAGGTAGTGCTGAGGAAGCAATGTGATCACAGCAGGACTTAGACAGATTGGAAGGATGGACAAAAAAGCGGCAGATGGAACCCAGAGTTGGGAAATGTATGATCATGGATTTTGGTAAAAGGAACAATAGTGCAGACTATTATCTAAATGGGGAGAAGGTTCAAACATCAGAGGTGCAGAGGGACTTAGGAGTCCTGGTGCAAGACTCCCAAAAGGTTATTTTACAGGTGTAGTCTGTGGTAAAGAAGGCAAATGCAATGTTGGCATTTATTTCAAGGGGAATGGAATATGAAAGCAAGGAGATAATGCTGAGCCTTTATAACACACTAGTCAGGTTGCAACAAGCTGGAGGAACTCAGCAGGTCGGGCAGCATCTGTGGAAATGAACAGTCAACATTTCAGGCCGAGACCCTTTGTCAGGACTGAAGAGGGAGGGGGCAGGGGTCCCATAAAGAATGTGGGGGAGGGTGGGAAGGAGAAGGCTGGTAGGTGCCAGGTGAAAAACCAGTAAGAGGAAAGATCAAAGGGTGGGGGAGGGGAAGCAGGGAGGAGATAGGCAGGATAGGTGAAGAAGGAATGTAATGTTCTACTACACTATGTGTAGTAGAAGAAGGCAGTATCATGAGAGAGGTGATAGGCAGCTGGAGGAGGAGGTAGAGTGAAACTAGAATGGGGGAAGGGAGAGGGAGGGAATTATCGGAAGTTAGAGAGTTACCAGAGGGTGGAGGGAGAGGGGGAAGGGAATGGAGAGAGGGGGAAAGGGGAGGGAGAGAGATTTGTTTGTTGTAAGTTTGATTTTTGATGCACCTAACAAATACCCTTGCACTAAAGTGCTAAGCGAGTCCAGGCATTTTTTCCCCTTGGTCATAACCCAAATATCTAACATTGAGAATCTATTTTAATCCAAATTTAGACTATATTGTAATTGAAAAATCTTATTTTTTTCCAGGACTAAGCACCGAATGCCTTGTCAATATCTCTGTTATTGATATCAATGACAAGATTCCAATCTTTGAACAGTCACAGGTAAATATTAAGCCAACACAGAGTCATAGAGTCATATTCAATGTCTGAAATATTTAGGCACTGGAGATTCTGCTGGAAAACCAGAACACACACAAATGCGGGAGGAACTCAGCAGGTCAGGCAGTATCTATAGAAGGGACATTTTGGGCCAAAACCCTTCGTCAGGATTGAAGACCTTCATCTATTCCTCTCCATAGATGCCGCCTGACCAACTGAGATCCACCAACATTTAATTTGTGTAGCTCTGGAATATTTGCTGGATTATTAAGGGTGCTGGATGCAACATATTTATGTGGCAGAATATGGGATTTCCCCTCCTCCTTCCCTTTCTCCCATGGTTCACTCTTCTCTCCTATCAGATTCCTTATTCTTCAGCCCTTTACCTTTTCCACCTATCACCTCCCAGCTTCTTACTTCATTTCTCATTCTCTACACAGCCATCTTTCCCCTCACCTAGTCTCTCCTATCATCTGCTCACTTCTTACTCCATCTCTCATTTTCTACCCACCCACCTTCCCCCTGACCTGGTCTCACCTATCACCTGCTAGTTTGTACTCCTGCCCTTCCCCCCACCTTTTTATTCTGACTTATTCCCTCCCCCCCCCTTCCAGTCCTGATGAAGGGTCTCAGCCTGAAATGTCGACTGTTTACTCCCCTCCATAGATGTTACCTGACCTGCTGAGTTCCTCCAGCATTGTGTGTGTGTGTGTGACTCTTCTGATTGTGAACTGTTTTCCCCATACTTCAAATGTCTGGTTTGATCTATTCTGCTCTGATTGAATTCAAAACATCTTTACTGAAGCACATTTTGTTCCATATCTGATCAATCACCTCATCCGATTTATTGATTTAGAAATAGATAGATAGATAGATACTTTATTCATCCCCATGGGGAAATTCAACTTTTTTCCAATGTCCCATACACTTGTTGTAGCAAAACTAATTACATACAATACTTAACTCAGTAAAAAATATGATATGCATCTAAATCACTATCTCAAAAAGCATTAATAATAGCTTTTAAAAAGTTCTTAAGTCCTGGCGGTAGAATTGTAAAGCCTAATGGCATTGGGGAGTATTGACCTCTTCATCCTGTCTGAGGAGCATTGCATCGATAGTAACCTGTCGCTGAAACTGCTTCTCTGTCTCTGGATGGTGCTATGTAGAGGATGTTCAGAGTTATCCATAATTGACCGTAGCCTACTCAGCGCCCTTCGCACAGCTACCGATGTTAAACTCTCCAGTACTTTGCCCACGACAGAGCCCGCCTTCCTTACCAGCTTATTAAGACGTGAGGCGTCCCTCTTCTTAATGCTTCCTCCCCAACACGCCACCACAAAGAAGAGGGCGCTCTCCACAACTGACCTATAGAACATCTTCAGCATCTCACTACAGACATTGAATGACGCCAACCTTCTTAGGAAGTACAGTCGACTCTGTGCCTTCCTGCACAAGGCATCTTCAATATAGAAGATGCAACATAAAGTTATGGGTGCCATGGTAGTGTAGTGGTTACCATGACACTGTTACAACTCAGGGCATTGGAGTTCAGAGTTCAATCCCATCATCAACATTGATGAAGGTAGAGCAGTAGATGGATGTAGTGTATATGGATTTTAGCAAGCCATTTGATAAGGTATCCCATGCAAGGCTTATTGAGAAAGTAAGGAGGCATGGGATCCAAGGGGACATTGCTTTGTGGATCCAGAACTGGCTTGCTCACAGAAGACAAAGAGTGGTTGTAGATGGGTCATATTCTGCATGGAGGTTGGTGACCAGTGGTGTGCCTCAGGGATCTGTTCTGGGACCCCTACTCTTTGTGATTTTTATAAATGACCTGGAGGAGGAAGTGGAGAGATGGGTTAGTAAATTTGCTGATCACGCAAAGGTTGGTGGTTTTGTGGATAGTGTGGATGGCTGTCAGAGGTTACAGCGGGACATTGATAGGATGCAAAACTGGGCTGAGAAGTGGCAGATGGAATTCAACCCAGATGAGCGTGAGGTGGTTCATTTTGGTAGTCAAATATGATGGCAGAAGATAGCATTAATGGTAAAACTCTTGGCAGTGTAGAGGAACAGAGGGATCTTGGGGTCCGAGTCCATAGGACACTCAAAGCTGCTATGTAGGTTGACTCTGTGGTTAAGAAGGCATCCAGTGCATTGGCCTTCATCAATCGTGGGATTGAGCTTACGAGCTGAGAGGTAATGTTGTAGCTACATAGGACTCTAGTCAGACCCCACTTGGAGTACTGTGCTCAGTTCTGGTCACCTCACTACAGGAAGGATGTGGAAACCATAGAAAGGGTGCAGAGGAGATTTACAAGGATGTTGCCTGGATTGGGGAGCATGCCTTATGAGAATAGGTTGAGTGAACTCGGCCTTTTCTGCTTGGAGTGACGGAGGATGAAAGGTGACCTGATAGAGGTGTATAAGGTGTACAAGGCATTGATCGTGTGGATAGTCAGAGGTTTTTCCCAGGGCTGAAATGGCTAGCATGAGAGGGCATAGTTTTAAGGTGCTTGGAAGTAGGTACAAAGGAGATGTCAGGGGTAGTTTTTTTATGCAGAGAGGGTGGTGAATGCATGGAATGGGCTGCCGGCAACGGTGGTGAAGGTGGAAACGATAGGGTTTTTTAAGAGACAACTGAATGGATACACGGAGCTTCGAGAAATAGAGGGCCATGGGTAAAGCCTAGGTAGTTCTAAGATAAGGACATGTTCGGCACAACTTTGTGGGCCAAAGGGCCTGTATTGTGCTGTATGTTTTCTGTGTTTCTGTGTATCCCCTGTAAGCAGTTTGTACGTCCTCCCCATGGAATGTGTGGCTTTTGTTATAAGGATCTACCCCTTAGTAATAATGACTAGAGTGACAGAGGGAGATTCTGTAATTACGGATAAGTGTCTTTATTGTCTCAACGGAAAAGCACATGAATTTACACAACCAAACACCTATGTTTTTCTAACCCTCCACGAACAACCAAAGAATAGAAAAAGTTATATCTAAAAGGAGTCTATGATGGTCATGTGTTCCTCATTGTCCCCACATGACTGAGGTCCTCCATATCCACGATGGTAGGACTCCAGTGGTTGGAGTTATCACTCTTTTGCATTTGAAGCTCCTGACATTTATAGTGTTCCTCATCAGTTAAAATAATGCATCTCCATTCCATTGGCTCTAGGTCGCATGAGGTTGCAGGGTCACCTTCTTTTTTGCTTTGGTCCAGGGCTACAACCAGCATTGTTCTTTGGTCTCGGCCCACAGCCCCTGACTGCTTCAAACCAATCAAATCCTGTGACCCAGACACAGTCCAATGACATTACAGATTGCTTCTCCTGCAAGCCTGCCAGTTCACATAATAAATAACTACTCACCTGAGAATGGTCTCGGGTTTAGCAGGTCATTGCTGGAACTCCTTATGTCCACGTCCAGTTGCTCTGTTTAGATTATCCCAGAGCGAGAAGCGGTTCATCAAAGAGTTCACAAGATGGGGGGAGTGGGACTGCAAAGACAGTCTCACAAAATGGCCACCTCCATCTCATTCACGAGCAAAGACCATCGGTTTGTCTACTTCCACTGTCCTTGATTCATTTGAATTCACTGATTTGTAGACTGCAGTTCTTTCTGGCCAACAGTTTCCTCCGGGTGCTCTGGTTTCATCCCACAGTTCGAAGATGTACCAGTTAGGAGTTTGATTGTTCATTGTAAAGTGTCCTGTGATTAGGCTGGGGTTAAATCAGGGGTTGCCGGTAGTGCTGGAAGAGCTTAATGTGTGTTGTATCTCTAAATAAATAAAGTGATTTGTTATTGACTATGCATGCACATTGCTTTTATCTATAAATAAAAACACAAAATGCTGGCAGAACTCAGCAGGCCAGACAGCATCTATGGGAGGAGGTAGTGACGACGTTTCGGGCCAAAACCCTTCATCAACACTCCTGATGAAGGGTTTCGGCCCGAAACGTCGTCACGACCTCCTCCCATAGATGCTGTCTGGCCTGCTGAGTTCTGCCAGCATTTTGTGTTTTTATTTATTTCCAGCATCTGCAGATTCACTCGTGTTGCTTTTATCTATTGTTGTTTTGTGTTTTGTTTTCCTAGTATGGTCCAATCGTCTTAAACGAAACCGTTCGTGTAGGTAACATGGTAATAGAAATTCAGGCTACAGATGATGATGAGGCTTTCACGGGCAGCTCTGAAATACAGTACAACGTTGTCGACGGTGACAAAAATGGAATTTTCAAAATAATAACCGATGAAAGCACCAATAAGGGAATGGTGAAGCTGGCTAAGGTAAAGGAATGAAAAAATTCACTGCTTCAATTGCTTATGTTTAAAAGGCCGTATCTTTGATATACTGTACCAATTTTTTTGATTGAATGGATTAAGTCCTGTGAAATTCATTGAGTATATTTAAAGCGGTAGTTGATCAGTTCTTGATTAGTCAGGGTGTCAAAGGTTATGGGGGGGTGGTGGAGGCTGAAGAACGGGGTGGAGAGGAATAATAAATCAGTCATGATTGAGTAGTGTAGCAGAATCGATCAATTATTCCAGCTAGCACCCCCCAACCCTCTCTATCTATTAACCCAGTCCCTGCACTGTAAACACTTTAAACCACTTTATATAATGCTATTTACATTGTAAATACATGCTGCTGTTTATGATAGGTCCTTAACAGTCAGATAGTAAGGGTGTCAAAGATTATGGGGAGAAGACTGAGGAGTGGGGCTGAGGAGAGGAAAAAAGGATCAGCCATGATTGAATGGCGGAGCAGACTCGATGGGTCAGATGGCTTTGTTCTGCTTCAATGTCTTATGGTCTTAATATCAGCCATGATGGAAATGTGGAGCTGATTTGATGGGCTGAATGGCCTAATTCTGCTCCTCCTATGGTCTTATGGATCTGATACAGTTAGGTGGCCCAGTATGGTATTTAATGCATTGGCTCTGGAGAAGACTGTAAGACCAAAGATATAAGATCAGAAATAGACCATCCGGCCTATCACTTCTGCTCCACTATTTGACCATGGCTGATTTATTTTCCCTCTCAGAACCATTCTCCTGCCTTCTACCCACAACTATTGATACCCTGACTTATCAAGAACCTTTCAGATTTATATTTATTCATCACACGCACATCAAAACATACCATGAAATGCATCATTTGCTTTGCCGAAGGATGTGCTGGGGGCAGCCCGCAAGTGTCTCCACACATTCTGCCGCCAACATAGCATACTACAGTGCTTAGCAGAACAGCACAGAACACAAAAAGCAACAAAACAATAACAGTAAATCAAACCCTATTCTTCTTTTGTACGCTCCCCCCCACCACCCCAAACTCCACATACACAGTCCTGTAACTCCAGAACTCCAGCCTCCGGTGAAGTTGCGGATTTACAGACTTGGGGCTCCAGCCACTGGGCCTGTCTTCTGGACTTCAAAGTATTTAATATCCAAGAATGTACGTGATATACAACCTGAAATTCTTACTCTTCACAGACATCCACAGAACACAAAAAAAAACAAAGAATGAGTGACGAAACATTAGAACCCCAAAGCCTCTCCCCCCACTCGCTCCAACAAAAGCAATGACCCCCACCACCCGCCATGCAAGCAGTAGCAAAGCCCCTGGAAACCGTGATCCAGAGTCCATCAAAAACGACTGTCCATCCCAACACCAACATCTCAAAGGCTCTCTCTCATCAGCGAGGGAGAGAGAAATATTGCTCCTGCAGCAACAAGATGGGAGCTCACTGTTCTGATGTCACAATCTGCCATGTTGCTTGGCCGAGTCCCTTGACTCGAGGACCAACAGACTCTCACTCACTATCAAGAGAGAGAGAGAGAGATTGCTCGAGTGCAGGGGCCTTTGACAGCAGCACATACCGCCTGCTGTTTCGATATTTCAGTCACCTACAACGCTTCAGTCAGTGACACCAGTGAAGAACAGGGTTCTTTGGGGTCCACGGGTCCGCACCCTGAAAGCGCATGTCTTCCAGCTGCACGTGCACTCTGAGAACAAGAACGCACCTCCCATGGGCAGTCGTGGTTTGAGGCTGCAGCTGTAGATCACGGAGGCCGACAGGTGTGTGAATGTCACTCCACTCCACGCATGAGTGCAAATGTTATTCAACTCTTTAAGAAGGGTGGAAGGAAATTATAGGCCAGTTGGCATAACCTCAGTGGCTGGAAAGTGTTGGAGGCCATTATTAAGGATGAGGTTTCGAGGTACTTGGAGACTGATGATAAAAAAAAGTCAAAGTCATCATAGTTTCTGCAAGGGAAAGCTTGCCTGACAAATCTGTTAGAATTCTTCAAAGAAGAAACAAGCCACTGGACAAAGAAGAAGTAGTGGGTGTCATTAACTTGGATTTTCAGAAGGCATTTGATACAGCGCCACACATGAGGTTACTTAACAAGATAAAATCCTCTGGCATTACAGGAAAGATATTAGCAGAGATAGCAGAATGGCTGAAGAGTGGGAAACAGCAAGTGGGAATAAAAGGCACCTTTACTGGTTGGCTACCATGAATAGTGGTGTTCCTCAGGGGCCCGGTTGGCTACCATGAATAGTGGTGTTCCTCAGGGGCCCGGTTGGCTACCAGTGAATAGTGGTGTTCCTCAGGGGCCCCGGTTGGCTACCAGTGAATAGTGGTGTTCTTCAGGGGCCCGGTTGGCTACCAGTGAATAGTGGTGTTCCTCGGGGCCCGGTTGGCTACCATGAATAGTGGTGTTCCTCAGGGGCCCGGTTGGCTACCAGTGAATAGTGGTGTTCCTCAGGGGCCCGGTTGGCTACCAGTGAATAGTGGTGTTCCTCCGGGGTCCGGTTGGCTACCAGTGAATAGTGGTATTCCTCAGGGGCCCGGTTGGCTACCATGAATAGTGGTGTTCCTCAGGGGCCCGGTTGGCTACCATGAATAGTGGTGTTCCTCAGGGGCCCGGTTGGCTACCAGTGAATGGTGTTTCTCAGGGGCCCGGTTGGCTACCATGAATAGTGGTGTTCCTCAGGGGCCCGGTTGGCTACCAGTGAATGGTGTTCCTCAGGGGCCCGGTTGGCTACCATGAATAGTGGTGTTCCTCAGGGGCCCGGTTGGCTACCATGAATAGTGGTGTTCCTCAGGGGCCCGGTTGGCTACCATGAATAGTGGTGTTCCTCAGGGGCCCGGTTGGCTACCATGAATAGTGGTGTTCCTCAGGGGCCCGGTTGGCTACCAGTGAATAGTGGTGTTCCTCAGGGGCCCCGGTTGGCTACCAGTGAATAGTGGTGTTCTTCAGGGGCCCGGTTGGCTACCAGTGAATAGTGGTGTTCCTCGGGGCCCGGTTGGCTACCATGAATAGTGGTGTTCCTCAGGGGCCCAGTTGGCTACCAGTGAATAGTGGTGTTCCTCCGGGGTCCGGTTGGCTACCAGTGAATAGTGGTATTCCTCAGGGGCCCGGTTGGCTACCATGAATAGTGGTGTTCCTCAGGGGCCCGGTTGGCTACCATGAATAGTGGTGTTCCTCAGGGGCCCGGTTGGCTACCAGTGAATGGTGTTTCTCAGGGGCCCGGTTGGCTACCATGAATAGTGGTGTTCCTCAGGGGCCCGGTTGGCTACCAGTGAATGGTGTTCCTCAGGGGCCCGGTTGGCTACCATGAATAGTGGTGTTCCTCAGGGGCCCGGTTGGCTACCATGAATAGTGGTGTTCCTCAGGGGCTCGGTTGGCTACCATGAATAGTGGTGTTCCTCAGGGGCCCGGTTGGCTACCATGAATAGTGGTGTTCCTCAGGGGCCCGGTTGGCTACCATGAATAGTGGTGTTCCTCAGGGGCCCGGTTGGCTACCATGAATAGTGGTGTTCCTCAGGGGCCCGGTTGGCTACCATGAATAGTGGTGTTCCTCAGGGGCCCGGTTGGCTACCATGAATAGTGGTGTTCCTCAGGGGCCCGGTTGGCTACCAGTGAATGGTGTTCCTCAGGGGCCCGGTTGGCTACCATGAATAGTGGTGTTCCTCAGGGGCCCGGTTGGCTACCATGAATAGTGGTGTTCCTCAGGGGCTCGGTTGGCTACCATGAATAGTGGTGTTCCTCAGGGGCCCGGTTGGCTACCATGAATAGTGGTGTTCCTCAGGGGCCCGGTTGGCTACCATGAATAGTGGTGTTCCTCAGGGGCCCGGTTGGCTACCATGAATAGCGGTGTTCCTCAGGGGCCCGGTTGGCTACCATGAATAGTGGTGTTCCTCAGGGGCCCGGTTGGCTACCATGAATAGTGGTGTTCCTCAGGGGCCCGGTTGGCTACCATGAATAGTGGTGTTCCTCAGGGGCCCAGTTGGCTACCATGAATAGTGGTGTTCCTCAGGGACCCGGTTGGCTATCAGTGAATAGTGGTGTTCCTCAGGGGCCCAGTTGGCTATCAGTGAATAGTGGTGTTCCTCAAGGGCCCGGTTGGCTATCAGTGAATAGTGGTGTTCCTCAGGGGCCCGGTTGGCTACCATGAATAGTGGTGTTCCTCAGGGACCCGGTTGGCTATCAGTGAATAGTGGTGTTCCTCAGGGGCCCAGTTGGCTATCAGTGAATAGTGGTGTTCCTCAGGGGCCCGGTTGGCTATCAGTGAATAGTGGTGTTCCTCAGGGGCCCGGTTGGCTAGCATGAATAGTGGTGTTCCTTAGGGGCCCCAATTAGGACCACTACTCGTCACGCTGTTGTCAGTGATTTAGATAATGGAATTGATAGATTTGTGGCAAAGTTTGTGGATGATATGAAGACAGGTGGAGGGGTAGGTAGTGTTGAGGAAGCAATGCGATTGCAGCAGGACTTAGACAAATTGGAAGAATGAGCAAAAAAGTGGCAGATGGAATACAGTGTAATTCCAGTGTATGTAATTAGTTTTGCTACAACAAGTGTATGGGACATTGGAAAAAAGTTGAATTTCCCCATGGGGATGAATAAAGTATCTATCTATCTATCTATCAGTGTTGGGAAGTGTATGATAATGCATTTTGGTAGAAGGAACAATAGTGTGGGCTATTATCTAAATGGGGAGAAGGTTCAAAAAGAAGGACGCACTCTATCCTGAGGCTGTGCCATCTTGGCCTAGAACCCCCCACCATGGGAAGTACAGTTGGCCCTCCATATCTGCAGGTTCTGCATCCATGGATTCAACCAACCGCGGATTGGGATAAAAAAAAAGGAAGTTCTCTCTCTAGCACTGGTTGTTTGAGCATTGTTCACCTCGTTTCAAGTTCGGTTGTTACTTGTGTTGTGTGGACCCTTTGTTTCCGTGAAAAAATGGCTCCTAAAAAGCAATTAAGTGGTCAAAGCAATTCCTCAAAAGCTAAGAGGGAGCGTAAAGTACTGTAATCTAGAGATGATTAAAAGTATTACTCGTTGTTTGAGCATTGTTTGCCTCGCATCTTGTTCGTTCGCTACTTGTGTTGTGAGCGAGAGGAACCCTCTCCAGGGCCAGCACAGTTTTTCTTAGATGAGGAGCCCAAAACTGTTCACAATACTCAAGATGAGGCTTCAACAGTGCCTTATAAAGCCTCAACGTCGCATCCCTGCTCTTGTATTCTAGTCCTCTCAAAATGAATGCTAACATTACATTTACTTTCCTCACCACCGACTCATTAAGTACTTAATCAGTACTTTGCTTCAGTATTCATGATGGAAACGGATCTTACTGATTGTAGTGATGACTTGCAGCAGACTGAAAAGCTTGAGCACGTAGATATTAAGAAAGAGGATGTGCTGGAGCTTTTGGAAAGCATCAAGTTGGATAAGTCGCCAGAACCAAACGAGATGTACCCAAGGCTACTGTGGGAAGTGAGGGAGGAGATTGCTGAGCCTCTGGCGATGATCTTTGTATCATCAATGGGGACGGGAGAGGTTCTGATGGATTGGAGGGTTGCGGATGTTGTTCCGTTATTCAAGAAAGGGAGTAGAGATAGCCCAGGAAATTACAGACCAGTGAGTCTTACTTCAGTGGTTGGTAAGTCAATGGAGAAGGTCCCGAGAGGCAGGATTTAAGAACATTTGGAGAGGTATAATATGATTAGGAATAGTCAGCATGTCTTTGTCAAGGGCAGGTCGTGCTTTACGAGCCTGATTGAATTTTTTGAGGATGTGTTTAAATACATTGATGAAAGTAGAGCAGTAGATGTAGTGTATATGGATTTCAGCAAGGTATTTGACAAGGTACCACATGCAAGGCTTATTGAGAAAGTAAGGAGGCATGGGATCCAAGGGGACATAGCTTTGTGGATCCAGAACTGGCTTGCCCACAGAAGGCAAAGAGTGTTTGTAGAAGGGTCATATTCTGCATGGAGGTCGGTCACAAGTGGAGAGCCTCAAGGATCTGTTCTGGGACCCCTGCTCTTTGTGATTTTTATAAATATAAGCATATAACCACCCATCATCCATTTATTCCATCATCTAAATTATTGAAATACAACATAAAAAGAAGTAGTCCTAACAGCAACCCTTATGAAACATCACTAGTCGCTGGCAGCCAACCAGTAAATGATCCTTTTATTCCCACTTCCTGCCTCCTACGAATCAGCCAAAGCTCCAACCATACCAGTAACTTCCCTGTAGTCCATGGGTACTTAACTTGGTAACAGTTTCATGCCTGGCACCTTGTCAAAGGCCTTCCTAAAGTCCAAATATACAACATCCACTGCATCCCTTTTATCTATCCTACTTACAATCTCCTAAAGGATTTCCAACAGGTCCTGTCACACTCACCTCAATAATAAGCAAATCCTTTGAGAGGCTGGTCAAAGATTACATCTGCAGCATGCTACCACCCAAACTGGACCCCCTACAATTGACCTACCGACACAACCGATCGACAGATGAAGCAATAGCCATTGCTCCACATACTGTCCTTACACATCTGGAGAAGATGGATACTTATGTGAGAATGCTGTTCTTGGACTACAGTTCAATATTTAACACTATCCAGGCTCAACAAGAAGCTCAAAGACCTCAGCCTTGACCCTGCCTTGTGCAACTGGATCCTGGACTTCCTGTTAGATTGCCATCAGGTTGTAAGAGTGGATTCCCTCACCTCCACCCCACTGACTCTCAATACAGGAGCCCCTCAGGGCCTCGTACTGAGTCCCCTCCATTACTCTCTGTATACCTATGATGGTGTCGCCACCCACAGCTTAATCTGCTAAGTAAACTTGATGATGACACTACATTGATTGGCCTAGTCTCAAACAATAACAAGGTGGCCTGCAGGAAAGAAGTCATCTCTCTGACACAGTGGTGTCAAGAAACAACTTCTCCCTCAATGTTGCAAAAATAAAGGAGTTAGTTGTGCGTTACAGGGGGAATGGAGATGGGCTAACCCCTATTGACATCAATGGATCTGGGTTTGAGAGGGTAAACAGCTTTAAGTTCCTCAACATCTACATCACTGAGGACCTCACATGATCTGTACACACCATTTGTGTGGTGAAAAAAGCACAACAGCATCTCTTTCACCTCAAACAGTGGAAGAAGTTTGGTATGGGCCCCCAAAACATATGATCTTTCTACAGGGGCACATTTGAGAGCATCCTGACTGGCTGCATCACTACCTGGTATGGGAACTGTACCTCCCTTAATGGCAGGTTTCTGCAGAGAGTGGTGCGGACAGCCTAGCGCATCTGTAGTTGTGAACTTCCCATGATTCAGGACATTTACAAGGACAGGTGTGTAAAAAGGGCCCGTAGGATCACTGGGGACCCAAGTCATCCCAACCACAATCTATTCCAGCTGCTACCATCCGGGAAGCGGTACTGTAGCATAAAGGCCAGGACCAACAGGCCATCAGACTGATGAACTCATGCTGACTTGAGTGTACTCTATATTGCATTGACTGTTATTTTTATTATAAATTACTATGATTGCACATGGCACATCATGATGGAGATGTAACATAAAATTTTTTATTCTTCATGTATGTGAAGGAAGTAAGAAATAAAGACAATTCAGTCAAATTCCAGGTTTGTCAGGCAAGTTGTTCCCTTAAGGAAACCATACTGACTTTGTCCTGTCTTGTCCTGTGTCACCAAGTCATCCATAACTTCATCCTTTAACAATTGACTCCAGCATCTTCCCAACCGCTGGCTAACTGGTCTATAATTGCATTTTGCTGCCTTCTTCCTTTCTTAAAGAATGGAGTGACTTTTGCTATTTGCCAGAGACCAATGATTTTTGAAAGATCATTACTCATGTCTCCACAATCTCTACTGCTACCTCTTTCAGAACCCTAGGGTGCAGGTCATCAAGCCTATACGACTTATGTATCCTTAGATCTTTCAGCCTTTTGAGCACCTTCTCCTCTGTAATAATAACTGCATTCACTTATCTTCCTTCACAGTCTTCAACATCAGACACACTGCTAGTGTCTTCCACAGTGAAGACTGATGCTAAATACTCACTTACTTCATCTACCATTTCTCTGGTCCCCCCATTATTATTTATCCAGCCATATTTTCTAGTGGTCCTATATCCACTTTTACTATCCACTTTGATATTGTTTTGTAGTTTGCTTCCACATTTCATCTTCTCCCTGCTAATGAGTTTTTTAGTTGCTCTCTGTAGGTTTTTCAAAGCTTCCCAATCCTCGATCTTCCTGCTAACTTTTGTTTTGTTTTGTTGTATGCACGTATAGTTGTATGTTGTATGTTATATGTTGTATGTTGTTATAGTTGTATGCACATATGTTGTATGGCACGCATAGTGATGGTCTTGGACAGAGTAACATCATCAATGCACTTGCTGATGTAGCTGGTCACTGATGCTGTGTACTCCTCTAAGTTGGTAGTGTCCTGCCTAAATGACTACCGTACCGTTGCACTTACATCTATCATTATGAAGTGTTTTGAGAGGCTCGTCATGAGGCATATCAAGACCCTGCTGCCCCCCTCACTGGACCCCCTGCAGTTTGCGTACCGTCCCAACCACTCAACAGATGACGCCATTGCCACCACCCTCCACCTGGCCCTAACCCACCTGGACAAATAAGACACACACGTTCGGATGCTGTTCATAGACTTTAGTTCAGCATTCAACACAATCATCCCTCAGAAACTGATTGGAAAGCTGAGCCTACTGGGCCTGAACACCTCCCTCTGCAACTGGATCCTAGACTTCCTGACTGGGAGACCTCAGTCAGTCCGGATCGGGAGCAGCATCTCCAACACCATCACACTGAGCACGGGGGCTCCCCAGGGTTGCGTGCTCAGTCCACTACTGTTCACTCTGCTGACCCACGACTGTGCTGCAACACACAGCTCGAACCACATCATCAAGTTCGCCGATGACACGACCGTGGTGGGTCTCATCAGCAAGAACGACGAGTCAGCTTACAGAGAGGAGGTGCAGCGGCTAACGGACTGGTGCAGAGCCAACAACCTGTCTCTTAATGTGAACAAAACAAAAGAGATGGTTGTTGACTTCAGGAGGGCACAGAGCGACCACTCCCCGCTGAACATCGACGGCTCCTCGGTAGAGATCGTAAAGAGCACCAAATATCTTGGTGTTCACCTGATGGAGAATCTCACCTGGTCCCTCAACACCAGCTCCATAGCAAAGAAAGCCCAGCAGCATCTCTACTTTTTGCGAAGGCTGAGTAAAGTCCATCTCCCACCCCCCCCCCCCCCCCCCCATCCTCATCACATTCTATAGGGGTTGTATTGAGAGCGTCCTGAGCAACTGTATAACTTCCTGGTTCAGAAATTGCACCATCTTGGATCACAAGACCCTGCAGCGGATAGTGAGATCAGCTGAGAAGATCATCAGGGTCTCTCTTCCCGCCATCTCGGACGTTTACACTACATGCTGCATCCGAAAAGGAAACAGCATTATGAAGGACCCCATGCACCCCTCATACAATTTCTTCTCCCTCCTGCCGTCCGGGAAAAGGCTCCAAAGCATTCGGGCTCTTACGACCAGACTATATAACAGTTTCTTCCCCCAAGCTATCAGACTCCTCAATACCCAGAGCCTGGACTGACACCTTGCCCTACTGTCCTGTTTATTGTAATGCCAGTACTATTTTGTGCACTTTATGCAGTCCAGTGTAGGTCTGTAGTCTAGTGTAGCTTTCACTGTGTTTTTTTTTATTACATAGTTCAGTCTAGTTTTTGTACTGTGTCATGTAAACCATGGTCCTGAAAAACGTTGTCTTATTTTTACTATGCACTGTACCAGCAGTTATGGTCGAAATGACAATAAAAGTTGACTTGACTTGATGCACTCTCTTTTGCCTTTACATTAGCTTTGACTTTCCTTGTCAGCCATTTGAGTTTTTTGCCATTTAAGTATTTCTTTGCTTTTGGAATCTTGCACCTTCCTCATTTTCCCCAGAAACTCACACCATTGCAGCTCTGCTATCATCCCTGCCAGCTTCTCCTTCCAATGTACTTTGGCCAAGTCCTCTCTCATACAAATGTAATTTCCTTTACTCCACTGAAATACTGCTATGTCAGACCTTATTTTCTGCCAATCAAATTTCAAGTTGAACTTAGTCATATTGTGATCACTGCCTCCTAACTGTTCTTTTACCTTAAGCTTCCTAATCACCTCCGGTTCATTACATAACACCCAATCCAGTATAGTTGTTCCCCTAGTAAGCTTAACAACAAATTGCTCTAAAAAGCCATCTCTTAGACATTCAACAAACTCACTTTCTTGAATTCCACTTCTAACCTGATTTTCCTGCACGTTGAAATCTCCCATGATGATCATAACATTGCCTTTATGACAAGCCTTTTCTATTCCCTGTTGTAATCTGTGGTCCACGTCCCAGCTACTGTCTGGAGGCCCATATATAACTGCCATCAGGGTACTTTTACCCTTGCAGTTTCTTATCTCAAGCCACAAGGATTCAACATCTTTTAATGCTATGTCACATCCTTCTACTGATTTGATGCAATTTATTTTAACGAACAGAGCCATGTCAACCACTCTGCCTACCTTCCTACCCTTCTGATACAATGTGTAACCTTGGACATTCAGCTCCCAACTAGAACCATCCTTCAGATACGATTCAGTGAAGGCCACAACATCATACTTGACAATCTGTAATAGTGCAACATGATCATCCACTGTATTTCTTATACTCTGTACATTGAGATATAACACTTTGAGTACAGTATTTGCTATCCTTTTTGATTCTGCATCCCTAAAGCACAGATAATCACCTGCTGGCTATAGTTTTGTCCTGCCCTTCCTGACAGTCTGACTGCACGCTATCTTTGCTTTTTTACCATCTGTCTTTTCCTGAGACCCTTCACTCCAGTTCCCACACCCTTCCAAATTATTTAAATCCTCTCCAACAGCTCTAAAAACCTGCCTGTGAGAATATTGGTTCCCCTGGGGTTCAGGTGCAACCCGTCACTTTTGTACAGGCCATGCCTCCCCCAGAAGAGTTCCCAATGATCCAAGTACCTGAAGCTCTGCCCCCCGCACCAGATTCTCAGCCACGCAATTATCTGTCAAATCATCCTGTTTCTATCCTCACTGGTACGTGGCACAGGCAACAATCCAGAGATTACTACCCAGGAGGTCCTGCTCCTCAGCTTTCTACCTAGCTCTCTAAATTCTCCATTGAGGACCTTTTTGCTTTTCCTTCCTATGTTATTGGTACCAATATGTACCAGGATATCTGGCTGCTCTCCCTCCCTCTCCAAAATGTTGTGGACACGATCTGACACATCCCTAGCACCTGGAAGGCACTTGTGCAGGAAGGCACAGAGTCGACTGTACTTCCTAAGAAGGTTGGCGTCATTCAATGTCTGTAGTGAGATGCTGAAGATGTTCTATAGCTCAGTTGTGGAGAGCGCCCTCTTCTTTGTGGTGGCGTGTTGGGGAGGAAGCATTAAGAAGAGGGACGCCTCACGTCTTAATAAGCTGGTAAGGAAGGCGGGCTCTGTCGTGGGCAAAGTACTGGAGAGTTTAACATCGGTAGCTGAGCAAAGGGCGCTGAGTAGGCTACGGTCAATTATGGATAACTCTGAACATCCTCTACATAGCACCATCCAGAGACAGAGAAGCAGTTTCAGCGACAGGTTACTATCGATGCAATGCTCCTCAGATAGGATGAAGAGGTCAATACTCCCCAATGCCATTAGGCTTTACAATTCTACCGCCAGGACTTAAGAACTTTTTAAAAGCTATTATTAATGCTTTTTGAGATAGTGATTTAGATGCATATCATATTTTTTACTGAGTTAAGTATTGTATGTAATTAGTTTTGCTACAACAAGTGTATGGGACATTGGAAAAAAGTTGAATTTCCCCATGGGGATGAATAAAGTATCTATCTATCTATCTATCATTCCTAGGTCCACAAAGGGGCTTATGAGTCCTTGTGCAAGACTCCCAGAAGGTTAATTCACAAGTGTTGAGGTAAAGAAAGCAAATGCAATGTTGGCATTTGTTTCAAGTGGAATAGAATATAAAAGCAAGGCAATAATGCTTTGGCTTTATAAGACACAAGTCAGCCCACACTTGAAGTATTGTCAACAGTTTTGGGCCTCATATCTCAGAAAGGATGTATTATCATTGGAGAGAGCCCAGAGGAGGTCCACGAAGATGATTCCAGGAATGAAGGGGTTACCATGTGAGGAGGATTTGGCAGCTTTGGGGCCTATAGTCACTGGAATTTAGAAGAATGTGGGGGCAGGGGATCACTTTGAAACCTACTGAATGTTGAAAGGAGTAGATAGGGTGAATATGGAGAGGATGTTTCCTCTGGTGGGGGTATCCAGTACTAGAGGGCACAACTTCAGAATAAAGGGCAACCTTTTAGAACAGAGGTACGAAGGAATTTTTTTTTTAGCCAGAGAGTAGTAAATCTGTGGAATGCTCTGCCACACAGACTGTGGTGGAGGCCAAGTCTGTGCGTATATTTAAGGCAGAAGTTGATCATTTCCTGGTTGGTCAGGGCATCGAAGGATATGGCGAGAAGGCAGATGTATGGGGTTGAATGGGATCTGGGATCAGCCATGATTGAATGGTAGAGCAGACTCGATGGACTGAGTGGCCTAATTCTGCTCCTAGGTCTTATGGTCTAATGGACCCAGTGACCCTGAAAAGAAAAAGACAGGAAAGAAGGAGAAGAAGAAATGTTTTCATGGATGAACTGGAAGACATCATCTGGGTCTGCAAACACCTCTGGCGCCAACTTTTCCAATTGAACTTCGGGCTTTGATCTTTAGGATCAACCCCAGACTCACCGATGATGACAAACGAGAGTAGGAAGTGCAGGCCTTGAGCTCCAGACTCACCATTGTCAGGAACCTGAATGCTAGGTCATGAACTGACATACCTGAGAGGGTGACCGGCCATCATGCCTCCTGAGGTCCAATCCAAGAACACTCCATCAGCTTGCTGACCCGTAGGTGCCACCAGCACTTGTCCTCTCTGGTCTGCCAATCAATCACGTCCACTTCACTCATCTTCATATGCAGTGGATGGTGAGGGTCCTTAATGATGGAAGTTGCCTTCTTAAGACTCTGACTCTTGAAGACATCGGGAGAGATGTACCCATGATGGAGCTGAGAGAGTCTACAGGCCTCTGCAGCCTCCTGTGATCCATTGCATTGGAGCCTCCATACCAGGCTGTGACATCATGTCAGAATGCTCTCCACTGGATAACCTGTAGAAATTTGCCAGAATCTTGGTGACACTCCAGACCTTCTCAAACTCCTAATGAAGTACAGCTACCGGCGTGCCTGCTTCATGATTGCGTCAGTCTGTTGGGCCCACCATAGATCCTCTGAGCTGTTGATGCCCTGGAAGTTGAAATTGTTCAACCATTCCATTGCTGATCCCTCATTGAGGACTGGTGATGTTCCCTCAACTTCCCCTTCCTGAAGCCCATAATCACTTCATTGGTTTGACTGATGTTGAGTGTGATGATGTTATTATGACTCCACTCAACTAGCCAAACTAATTCACTCCTGTACACCTTGTCGTCATCATCTGAGATCACCTACATTTTTTGTTTAGGTTCAGAGAGTCATAGACAAGTGCAGCCTAGAAACAGGCCCTTTGGGCCATCTAGTCCATTCTGAGCTATTTAAACTGTCTATCCCCATTGACCTGCACCAGGGCGATACCCCTCCATACCCCTACCATCCATATACCTATCCAAACTTCTCTTCAAATTGAGCTTGCATGTTAGCGTAGCAGCTAGTGCGATACTATTACAGCTCAGGGGTGGGGGGGGGCGGAGTTTGGAGTTCACTTCCTCTGTCCTTTGTAAATCTGTATGTCCCTCCCGTGAGGGTGTGCGTTTCCTCCGGGTGCTCTGGTTTTTAATTTTATTTGTTTGGAGGCACAGCACAGAATAGGGCCTTCCAGCCCTTCGATCTGTGCCACCCAGCAACCCCGATTTAACAGTAGTGGTATCACAGAACAGTTAACCTTCCCGGTAGATCTTTAGATTGTGGAAGGAAACCAGAGCACCCAAAGAAAACCCAGGCATTCTGGGGTGGTGGGGTACATACAGAGACACCTTACAGATGATGTGGGAATTGAACTCTGAACTGCACCCCAGCCTGTAATAACATAACACTGACCACTGCACTACTATGCTTTCCTCCCACAGTCCAAAGACGTATGGGTTAGTAGATGAATTGGTCATTGTAAATTGTCCTGTGATTAGGCTAGGGTTAAATAGGTGGGTTGCTAGGCAGTGCAGCGTGTTCTGCATTCTATTTCTAAATAAAATAAAATAAATTTCTACTGCCTCTGTTCTTTCAGTCTCTAGACTTTGAAGCGCAGTCGACCTTTGCGTTAAACATCAGTGCCACAAATCCCGAGCCCCTCGTTGACGGCGTATTCTACAACTCAAGCTCATTCACAGTGCTCCTGATTAATGTGACCAATAATGATGAACCACCGTATTTCTCAGAAAAAGTATATCAAACGTGGGTCTTTGAAAATGCTTCTAAAGGAGATTCCGTGCTTAAGGTGGAAGCCCGCGATCCAGAAGGTTCTGAAGTGAGGTAATAAGCATCCATCATATATTTATTGAAGCATGTATATTTCAGCTTGGGAGGAGGTGACTCAGGTAGTTATCATAAATCATACAGTCACAGAACACTACAGCACAGAAAAAGGCTCTTCAGCCCGTCTTTAGTCCACACCAAGCTATTAATCTGCCTCGTCCCATCAACCTGCACCCGGACCATAGCCCTCCATACAACTCCCGTCCATGTATTTACCCAAATTTCTCTTGTGTTGAAATTGGCCCCACATGCTCCACTCTCACTGGCTGCTCATTCCACACTCTCACCACCCTCTGAGTGAAGAAGTTCCCCCCCCCCATGTTCCCCTTAAACATTTCACCTTTCACCCTTAACCCATGACCCAACCTCAGTGGAAAAAGCCTGCTTGCACTTACCCTATCTATACCCCTCATAATTTTGTATACCTCTATCAAATCTCCCCTCATTCTCCTACACTCCAGAGAATAAAGTCCTAACCTATTCAGCTTTTTCCTATACTCAGGTCCTCAAGTCCCAGCAACATCCTTGTAAATTTTCTCTACAACATTGAAAACTACATCACAGTACAGGCCTTTTGGCTCACAATGTTGTGTTGACTTTCTAATCTGCTCTAAGTTCAATCTAACACTTCCCTCCCACATAGCCCTCCATTTTTCCTTCGTCGAAGTGCCTACCTAAGAGTAAATGGATCTGCCTCTACCACAATCCATGGTAGGGTGTTCCATGTGTAAAAAAAACTATCTTTGACATTTCCCCTATACCTTCCTCCCAGCACCTTAAAGTTATGCCAGAAAAAGTCTCCGGCAGTCCACTCAATTTAGGCCTCTTATACAGTAATACATCTTTTTGAATCATTGTTGAATGTTAAAACTGGCCCAAAGCCTCAGTGAAACAAAAGCTGAGAGACAACACCCACTAAAATTAGCGAACATAATATTGATTACCTTGTTAAAATACAATTGCCAAAACCATTGATTTATAAATATCTTTGAACATTTTAGGCACAAGATTTTAATAGAAGGAATTTTGTTTGATAAGTGTCTGTTATGGAATTTGTTACAGAATAAACAGAAATATTGGCTTGCTGATTATTATATTATGTTATATTATATACAGTGGATTCTGGTTAATTGGGACACATCAGGACCAGTACATTTTGGCCCATTTAAGCAGCGCCCCAATTAGTCGAAGTTTCATGGAAATAGTTAAAAAGATATGAAAAGGACAAACTAAGTAGTTAACAGAAATACAGAACAAGTTAGAGCACTACCTACAGTATTATTAAACTCTGTATTAGTCCCTGATAGTTATCGATACAGGAATTCACCCAGGGTACGCTGCCGCATCCTTTTGATTGACTGTAAATGAACAAAATCAGCTCAGGCACCTGGTGTAACTGCCTTCATACAACATTTTCAGCAACTGCATTCCCCAAATCTTCATTTTCATTGTAACATTCTAGACGGTTGTCGATACTTCCAAATTTTTCCTAATTTGTTGAAGTCGGGAAATCATTTCACTTTCACTCCTGGCCATTTCTGGCATCTCCAAGTCTGAATGCCTGAAATCACGGAACTGTCTTACTGCTTATTTCTCACCAACTATCAGTGACACAAATCACTGCTTCTGAACACAGGCACATGCAACTGACACTATTTACTCAAAACATGGTGTAGTGTCTAACTGGCACACATTTGACACTAGTTAGAAACTATTCAGCAACATCTATTGCCCTAATTAAGTGGCATCGTGTTCCAAACAAATGAATGGAATCCCGGCAACTTTTCACGAGTTTTTCCTTTAAGAGTCGTCCCAAGGAAGTGACTGCCCCATTTACTGATGGCTCAATTAACCAGAATCCACTGTATTAGCTTATTCATATATATTACTGGGTTATTATATGCTATATATTACATATTACATTTATATTATTTATTAATTCATTCATTTAATAAATAAATACTGTTAGTCAAAGCATGGTGGAACTAAGTTAAATAATGTTATAGCATTTGATAGATTGTTTAAAAATTAATTGCATAAAGATGAATAGATGGAACAAAATGACCTTGGTAACATTAAGACATCATCAAGATGATAGTATTAATGGTAAGACTCTTGCCAGTGTGGAGGATCAGAGGGATCTTGGGGTCCGAGTCCACAGGACACTCAAAGTAGCTGCGCAGGTTTACTCTGTGGTTAAGAAGGCGTACGGTGTATTGGCCTTCATCAACTGTGGAATTGAATTTAGGAGCCGAGAGGGAATGTTGCAGCTATATAGGACCCTGGTCAGACCCCACTTGGAGTACTGTGCTCAGTTCTGGTTGCCTCACTACAAGAAGGATGTGGAAACCATAGAAAAGGTGCAGAGGAGATTTACAAGGATGTTGCCTGGATTGACAGACAGACATACTTTATTGATCCCGAGGGAAATTGGATAACATGCCTTATGAAAACGGGTTGAATGAACTCGGCCTTTTCTCCTTGGAGTGATGGAGGATGAGAGGTGACCTGATAGAGGTGTATAAGATGATGTGTGTATAAGATTGATTGTGTGGGTAGTCAGAGGCTTTTCCCCAGGGCTGAAATGGCTGCCACAAGAGGACGCAAGTTTAAGGTGCTGAGGAGTAGGTACAGAGGAGATGTCGGGTAAGTTTTTTATGCAGAGGGTGGTGAGTGCGTGGAATGGGCTGCCAGCAACAATGGTGGATGCAGATACGATAGGGTCTTTTAAGAGACTTTTAGACAGGTACATGGAGCTCAGAAAAATAGAGGGCCATGGGTAACCCTATTAATTTCTAAGGTTTTTGTTTGGCACAGCAATGTGGGCCAAAGGCCTGTATTGTGCTGTAGGTTTTCTATGCTTCTGTATAACACAACCATATAACAATTACAGCATGGAAACAGGCCATCTCAGCCATTCTAGTCCATGCCAAATGCTCACGCTCACCTAGTCCCACCTACCTGCACTCAGCCCATAACCCTCCATTCCTTTCCTGTCCATATACCTATACAATTTTTTTTAAATGACAAAATCGAATCTGCCTCTACCACTTCTACTGGAAGCTCGTTCCACACAGCTACCACTCTCTGAGTAAAGAACACAAAGTACACTGCAGATGCTGTGGTCAAATCAACACGTACAAAAGCTGGATGAACTCAGCAGGTCGGGCAGCATCCGTTGAAATGAGCAGTCAACATTTCAGTCCTGACAAAGGGTCTCGGCCCGAAACGTTGACTGCTCATTTCAACGGATGCTGCCCAACCTGCTGAGTTCATCCAGATTTTGTACGTGTTGCTCTGAGTAAAGAAGTTCCCCTCGTGTTACCCCTAAACTTTTGCCCCTTAACTCTCAACTCATGTCCTCTTGTTTGAATCTCCCCTACTCTCAATGGAAAAAGCCTATCCACATCAACTCTATCTATCCCCCTCATAATTTTAAATACCTCTATCAAGTCCCCCCTCAACCTTCTACGCTCCAAAGAATAGAGACCTAACTTGTTCAACCTTTCCCTGTATCTTAGGTGCTGAAACCCAGGTAACATCTTCTCTGTACTCTCTCTATTTTGTTGATATCTTTCCTATAATTCGGTGACCAGAACTGTACACAATACTCCAAATTCGGCCTTAGCAATGCCATGTACAATTTTAACATTACATCCCAACTCCTATACTCAATGCTCTGATTTATAAAGGCCAGCATACCAAAAGCTTTCTTCACCACCCTATCCACATGAGATTCCACCTTCAGGGAACTGTGCACCATTATTCCTAGATCACTCTGTTCTACTGCATTCTTCAATGCCCTACCATTTACCATGTATGTCCTATTTGGATTATTCCTACCAAAATGTAGCACCTCACACTTATCAGCATTAAACTCCATCTGCTATCTTTCAGCCCACTCTTCTAACTGGCCTAAGTCTCTCTGCAAGCTTTGAAAACCTACTTCATTATCCACAACACCACCTATCTTAGTATCATCTGCATACTTACTAATCCAATTTACCACCCCATCATCCAGATCATTAATGTATATGACAAGCAACATTGGACCCAGTACAGATCCCTGGGGCACACCACTAGTCACCGGCCTCCAACCTGACAAACAGTTATCCACCACTACTCTCTGGCATCTCCCATCCAGCCACTTTTGAATCCATTTTACTACTTCAATATTAATACCTAATGATTGAACCTTCCTAACTAACCTTCCGTGTGGAACCTTGTCAAAGGCCTTACTGAAGTCCATATAGACAACATCCACTGCTTTACCCTTGTCAACTTTACTAGTAACCTCTTCAAAAAATTCAATAAGATTTGTCAAACATGACCTTCCACGCACAAATCCATGTTGACAGCTCCTAATCAGACCCTGTCTATCCAGATAATTATATATACCATTTCTAAGAATACTTTCCATTAATTTACCCATCACTGACGTCAAACTTACAGGCCAATAATTGCTAGGTTTACTCTTAGAACCCTTTTTAAACAATGGAACCACATGAGCAACACGCCAATCCTCCGGCACCATCCCCATTTATAATGACATTTGAAATGTTTCTGTCAGAGCCCTTGCTATTTCTACACTAACTTCCCACAAGGTCCTAGGGAATATCCTGTCAGGATCCAGAGACTTATCTACTTTTATATTTTTTAAAAGCTCTAGTATTTCCTCTTCTTTAGTCATCATAATTTCCATAACTACCCTACTTGTTTCCCTTACCTTACACAATTCAATATCCTTCTTCTTAGTGAATACTGATGAAAAGAAATTGTTCAAAATCTCCCCCATCTCTTTTGGCTCCACACATAGCTGTCCACTCTGATTCTCTAAGACACCAATTTTATCCCTCACTATCCTTTTGCTATTAATATAACTGTATATTTAAGACATTTGATTAAGAAAATCACTGTGTAACTAATAGCAATATTAATAAAAGTAGAATTAGGTCAGATAAACTGTCAGACCTGCTTCCTCATTCAATAAGTTCATGAATGAACCAACAATTATTGGAGTTCCACTTTCTTGGCAGAATCCCATAACTCTTGAATCCCTATTCTTTGAAAATTAAATTTATTGTTGGAACATAGGACACTACAGCACAGTACAGGCCCTTCAGCCCACAATGTTGTGCCAACCTTTAACTGAGATCAATCTAACCCTTCCCTCCTGCATAGCCCTCTATTTTACTATTGTCCATGTGTCTATCTAAGAGCCCCTAATGTATCTGTCTGTACCACTGCTCCGGGAGTGAGTTCCACGGACCCACCAGTCTGTGTGGAAAAAGAATAATACTTCAGGGACATTTAAGAAATGTCTGCAGACACTGGAAACATGAGAAAGTCTGCAGACACTGGAAATCCAAAACAACACATAAAAAATGCTGGAGGAATTCAGCAGGCCAGGTAGCATCTGTGGAAAAGAGTAAACAATCAGGATTGAGGAAGGGTTTCAGCCTGAAACATTGACAGCTTACTCTTTTCCATAGGTGCTGCCTAGTCTGTTGAGATCCTCCAGCACTCTGTGTGTGTTACATTAGGGATATTTGAGAACAAAACATGAGACAGTCTGCAGATGCCAGAAATCCAAAGCAACACACACAAAATGTTGGAGGAACTCGACAGGCCAGGCAGCTTCTATGGAAAAGAATAAATAGTTAACACTTTGGGCTGAGGCACTTCTTAAGGCTATTTAAAAGACTGTTAGATAGGCACACAGTTGCTAGAAAATAGAGAGTTATATAGGAGGGAAGGGTTAGATTGATTTTGAAGTTGATAGAGGGTTGACACAACATCATTCCGTTCTGTATTCTATGTCATTACATTTCAGGCAAAATAATTGTGCAGGATCATTAACTCTTGCACTCTTCACAGCTGCTGGCTGACATGCTGAGTATTTAAAGCAATTTTGCTTTACTTCTCACTGAAGTATTTTGCTGAAGAAACATTTATCAAGGATTACTTTCCACTTATTAATTGTGCTGAGCAATTAATAAGTGGCAGCTGGCAGCTGCTGAGCAATGTATGTTATTCTGACTGAATAATAACTGTAAAGGACTGCTTTTGATTGACTAGGTACTGGCTAACAAAAGATCCACGTAAATGGTTTTACATTAACAACCAAACTGGAGAAATTTTTGCTCTTGGTAATTTGGATATGGAGACGGAAAGCCATTATAAAATTGAAGTCACCGCAGTAGAAAAAGGTAAGCACTTAAATTAATTCTTAACTTGAAAAGTGTCATGAGACAAACAAGAGTCCATGATGATGTAATGCTGAAGTTGTTTATGGCATTGAGGAGGCCTAGTTTGGAGAATTATGTGATGTTTTTTTCACCTTCCTACAGGAAAGATGTAATAAGTTTTAAAGAGTGCAGAGAAAATTTACAAGAATGTTTCCGGGTCTGGAGGACCTGAGTTATAAGGAAAGTTTGAATAGGTTAAGACTTAATTCCTTAGAATGTAGAAGACTGAGAGGAAATTTGATAGGGGACTACAAAATTATGAGAGGTATTAAAGGTGGGCATGCAGGTACAGCAGGCGGTGAAAAAGGCAAATGGTATGTTGGCATTCATAGCAAAAGGATTTGAATACAGGAGCAGGGAGGTTCTACTGCAGTTGTACAAGGCCTTGGTGAGACCGCACCTAGAATATTGTGTGCAGTTTTGGTCCCCTAATCTGAGAAAAGACATTCTTGCCATAGAGGGAGTACAGAGAAGATTCACCAGATTGATTCCTGGGATGGCAGGACTTTCATATGAAGAAAGACTGGATTGACTAGGCTTATACTCACTGGAATTTAGAAGATTGAGGGGGGATCTTATCGAAACGTATAAGATTCTAAAGGGATTGGACAGGCTAGATACAGGAAGATTGTTTCCGATGTTGGGGAAGTCCAGAACGAGGGGTCACAGTTTAAGGATAAAGGGGAAGCCTTTTAGGACCGAGATGAGGAAAAACTTCTTCACATAGAGAGTGGTGAACCTGTGGAATTCTCTGCCACAGGAAACAGTTGAGACCAGTTCATTGGCTATATTTAAGAGGAAGTTAGATATGGCCCTTGTGGCTAAAGGGATCAGTGGGTATGGAGAGAAAGCAGGTACAGGGTTCTGAGTTGGATGATCAGCCATGATCATAATGAATGGCGGTGCAGGCTCGAAGGGCCGAATGGCCTATTCCTGCACCTATTTTCTATGTTTCTATGTATAGAAAGGGTAAATGCAAGCAGGTTTGTTCTGCTGAGGTTGGAATCCGGAGATCATGGTTTAAGGTGAAAAGTGAAAAGTTTAAGGGGAACATAAGATAAAACTTTTTCACTCAGAGAGTGGTTAAAGTGTGGAATGAACTACCAGCAGAAGTGGTGCATGCCAGCTAGAGTTCAATGTTTAAGAGAAGTTTGGATTGGTACATGGATGGTAGGGATATGGAGGATAATGGTCCTGGAGCAGGTCAATGGGAGTAGGCACTTTAAATGGTTTGGTACAGACTAGATTGGCCAAAGGACCTATTTCTGTGCTTTACTTTTCTACGACTCTATGACTACGGTGGTACTTATCCACTGTGTCTTACGATTACAGGAAATCTGTACGGGAGATTTTTTGAGTGGAAAAGCTGTTGCATTGGGGCAGTTCCACTCTCTTGACCTCAGAAGTCTAGGTCCAGTGCTACGAATAGTCCTCAAACTGGGGTCTTCCTTGGTTACAGTGGATGACCATGACGTCTTTTGTGCCTTGTCATGTCCTTTGCTCTCCATGGAGGGTTGCAGTACCACTTTCCTGCCATTGGATCTCACAATAGATTTCATCCATCCAGTCTGCCAGAGCTGACTTTTCATGCTAGGACAGGCATGTTCCGTTTAACTATAACAGGTAGTTAAAACTGTCCAATGCATCACTGGCACCAGTCAGTTTGGCATTGATCCAGATTAGCCTGGTTAGATCTAGTCTTGTTTTGTTTATATAAATCTATTTTATCTGCTAAGCCTTAGAGATTCAGGTCATTTTGTCACTCTGCCAAATTCCAGTTCAGTCAAAACGCATCATTGGCACCACTCTTTAGGAAGGGAGGAAGGCAAAAGAAAGGAAATTATAGGCCAGTTAGCCTAACCTCAGTGGTTGGGAAAGTGTTGAAGTCAGTTATGAAGGATCAGGTTTCGGGGTACTTGAAGACTAATAATAAAATAAGTCAAAGTTAGCATGGTTTCTGTAAAGGGAAATCTTGTCTGACAAGTCTGTTAGAGTTCTTCAAAGAAGAAACAAGCAGGGTGAACAAAGGAGAGGCAGTGGATATCAGTTACTTGGATTTTCAGGAGGCATTTGATATGGTGCTGCACATGAGGCTGCTTAACAAGATAAACTCCTGTGGCATCACAGGAGAGATACTGGCATGGATAGTGGAATGGCTGACAGGCAGGAGGCAGCGAGTGGGAATAAAAGGGGCCTTTTCTGGTTGGCTGCCAGTGACTAATGATGTTCCTTAGGTGTCAGTATTGGAATGGCTACTTTTAACATTGTTTGTCAATGATTTAGATAATGGAATTGATGGCGTTGTAGCAAAGTCTGCAGATTATACAAGATAGGTGGAGGGGTCGGTGGTGCTGAGGAAGCAATGCAATTACAGCAGGACTTTGACAAATTGGAAGAATGGGCAAAAAAGTGACAGATGGAATACAATGTTGGGAACTATACGATAATGTTTTTTGGTAAGAGGAACAGTAGTGCAGACTACTATCTAAATGGGGAGAAGGTTCAAACATCGGAGGTGCAGAGAGACTTGGGAGTCCTCGTGCAAGACTCCCAGAAGGTTAATTTATAGGTTGAGTCTGTGGTAAAGGTGGCAAATGCAATGTTGGCATTTATTTCATGGGGAATAGAATATAAAAGTAAGGAGATAACGCTGAACCTTTTATAGACACTAGTCAGGGCACACTTGAGGTATTGTCAACAGTTTTGGGCCCCATCTCTCAAAAAGGATGTATTGCCATTGGAGAGAGTACAGGGAAGGTTCACTAGGATGTTTCTGGGAATGAAGGGGTTAACATATGAGGTGCGTTTGGCAGCTTTGGGCCTGTACTCACTGGAATTTAGAAAAATGCAGGGGGATCTCTGAAACCTACTGAATGTTGCAAAGACTAAATAGGGTGGATGTGGAGAGGATGTTTCCTATGGTGTAGGTATTTAGAACTAGAGGACATAGCCTCAAAAATTGAGAGGCAACTTTTTAGAACAGAGGTAAGGAGGAATTTTTATAGCCAGAGAGTAATGAATCTGCAGAATATTCTACCGCAGACTGCGGAGGAGGCCCAGTCTGTGGGTATGTTTAAGGAGGAAGATGATAGTTTCCTGATCGGTAACGGCATCAAAGGATATGGTGAGAATGCAACTGTATAGGATTGTGTGGTGTCAGCCATGATGGAATGGTGGAGCAGACCTGATGGGCTGAATGGCCTAATTCTGTTCCTATGTCTTATGACAAACAATCCATACTCCTGAGATAAGCTGTTTTATTTATTTATATATATATTTTATGAATGTGTTTTTAAAAATCTTTTTCTTGAGCCTCACCAGATCCAGAGTAACAATTATTTTATTCTCCTTTACCCTTGCGTACTGGAAGTGACATTAAAAAATCTTGAATCTTAAATGGGCATTATGGCCAAGAGAGCTCACCAGTGCCTCAGCTCTCTCTGGAGACCAAAGAAATTCGACATGTCCCCTTTGACCCTTTCCAATTTTTATCAATGCACAATAGAAGGCATCTTATCTGGTTGCATCACAGCTTAGAACACAAGGAACTCCCGTGACCACAAGGAACTGCGGAGAGTTGTGGACACAGCTCAGCGCATCACCATCTCCCCTCCATCACACTTGGTAAAGCAGCCAGCGTAATCAAGTCCCCACCCACCCTGGACGTTCTCTCTCCTCCTGCCTCCCATCGGGCAGAAAATGCAACAGCTAGAAAGCATTTGCCACCAGGCTCAAGACCAGCTTGTGCCTTGGCTGTAAAACGACTATTGAACAGTTCCCCTAGTATATTAAATTGGACTTTCACAATGAGTAGGTACAGAGGAGATTCAGGGGTAATTCTTTTTACACAGACAGTGGTGAGTGTGTGGAATGGGCTGCCGGCGATGGTGGTGGAGGTGTATACAGTAGGGTCTTCTAAGAGACTCCTGGATAGGTACGTGGAGCTTAGAAAAATAGAGGGCTATGGGTACCCCAAGTTAGTTTCTAAAGTAAGTACATGTTCTTATTGTGTACAGTTCTGGTCACCAAATTATAGGAAAGATGTCAACAAAATAGAGAGAGTACAGAGGAGATTTACTAGAATGTTACCTGGGTTTCAGCACCTAAGTTACAGGGAAAGGTTGAACAAGTTAAGTCTTTATTCTTTGGAGCGTAGAAGGTTGAGGGGGGACTTGATAGAGGTATTTAAAATTATGAGGGGGATAGATAGAGTTGACGTGGATAGGCTTTTTCCACTGAAAAAGTAGAAGTAAATTTAAAGCTGAAAGTAAATTTAATATCAAAGTACATGTATATCACCATATACTACCTTGAGATTAATTTTCTTGCAGGTATTCCCAGTAGAATGTAGAAACATAATAGAATGAAAAATAACACAGAAAAACTGACAAGCAACCAATACACCCAAGTTCAAAGTGCAAAGTAAATTTATTATCAAGCTACTTGTATGTCATCCTGAGATTCATTTTCTTGTGGGCATACTCAATAAATTCATAATAGAATAATAACCATCACAGAATCGATGAAAGACTACACCAGCTTGGGTGTTCAAACAGTGTGCAAATACAAAATGAAAAAAATAAGAAGACGACAAATTGCACAAATAAAAAATACAAAAGAAAATCAATAAGACATGCATTGTAGACTGAGTCCACAAGTTATGGAATTAGATGGGTGAAGCTATCCACGGTGGTTCAGCAGCCTGGTGGTAGAAGAGTAATAACTGTCCCTGAACCTAGCAAAGTTTAACAAGGAATGGGGGTGGGGGAAATGCAACATTTTTCCTGAAGTACTAGTGAGAGCTAGTATACTCCCGGAAAATCTAGAAAGGTGTTATGGTCATTATTCAATAGGTTTATTGAGTATTCCCACCAGAAAATCACTCAGGGTTGCATATGGTAACATATAAGTACTCTGATAATAACATTTACTCTGAACTTTGAACTTTAACGCGGTGCGTTAGAAGCTGCAGCTGGATGCACTTCTCACAGTTGTAGTCATCAGGGACACTAGAGGCCTCCCTGCCTTCCCACATCCCACAAGAGGAGCTTTCCACTGTCCTGCCTGGCATCCCCACCATTCCAACTGCTGGCAGAACTCAACAGGTCAGGCAGCATTGATGGAAAGGAATAAACAGTCGATAGTTCAAGCTGTGACCCTTCATCAACACTGGAAAGGCGGGGGGCAGAAGCCAGAATTGGTCCCACAACCTACGGACTCACTTTCAATGAATCCCATCTCCTGTTCTCCATATGTACTGCTTATTTATTTATTATTACTGTTATTAGCAACACACACAGAATGCTGGAGGAGCTCAGCAGCTCAGGCAGCATCTATGGAAAAGAATAATCAGTTGATGTTTTGGGCCAAGACCCTTCTCCAGTCCAGAAGAAAGGTCTCGACCCAAAACGTCAACTGTTTACTCCTTCCCATAGGTGCTGCCTAGCCTGCTGAGTTCCTCCAGAATTTTATGTGTTTTGTTCTGGATTCCCGGCATCTGCAGAACTTCTTGTGCTTATCATTACTATTATTAATTTCCTTTATCATTTCTTTGTATTTACTGTGAATGCAGTAAAATGAATCTCTGGGTTGTATATGGTGACATGTATGTACTTCGATAACACTTTAAACTTTTCACTGTTCCAGCTACAATGGGTTTTCTCATTTTGATGTTCAAACCACGAATTAGAAACATAGAAAGCCTACAGCACAATACAGGCCCTTTGGCGCACAAGGCTGTGCTATACATGTCCTTACCTTAGAACTACCTAGGTTTTACCTGTAGCCCTCTATTTTTCTAAGCTCCATGTAACCATCCAGGAGTCTCTTAAAAGACCCTATTGTTTCCGTTTCCACCACCGCCACTGGCAGCCCATTCCATGCACTCACCACTGTGTAAAAAACTTACCCCTGACATCTCCTCTGAACTTACTTCCAAGCACCTTAAAACTGTGCCCTCTTGTGCTAGCCATTTCAGCTCTGGGGAAAAACGTCTGACTATCCTCACAATCAATGCTTCTCATTATCTTGTACACCTCTGTCAGGTCACCTCTCATCCTCCGTCACTCCAAGGAATTCTTCAGAGTTTCACTCGGAAAAATCTGGGTGGGATAGAACTTGCTCCTTAATTTCAAACAGTGATCCCACATTGCCCAATATCTTGATATTCATACCTTAGTATGATTGTAGGTACAAAGTGTTCCAAAACGGTGACTTTTATTACTTTATCTCTGCTTGCTTGTCATTTCTAAATGACCTAGTTCCTCGGTAAATATTCTATATATGCAGTTAAAGATTGAAAGCAAGATTACTACATCTTTCCATCCCTATTTATGAAAAAAGTGAACTGTGAGATAAGATGAAAAAGCTCCCTTTCAATGAGATAACAACTGTAATGTAATAAAAATTCAGAATTGCCTGAATACAGACAAGTACAGAGTTGTTATCTACACATTATAAACCACCAATCTATTTAGAGTCCTAGAGTTGCAGAATACTACAGCACAGAACATACATTTGGCCCATCTAGTCCATGCTGAACTATTAATCTACCTAGTCCCACCAACCTGCACCCCGACCATAACCCTCTATATCTCTCACATCCATGGACCTGTCCAAATTTACCAACTGTTGAAATTGAACCTGTGTCCCATCACCCACTGGCAGCTCATTCCACCACCCTGAGTGAAGAAGTTCCCCTTAAAGGTTTCACTTTTCACCCTTAACCCATGACTTCCAGTTGTAGCCTCACCTAACCACAGTGGGAAAAGCCTGTTGGATTTACCCCATCTATACCCCTCAAACTTTATATACCTCTATGTCCTATATCTACAATTGACTTTGTCTTTTCATTAGACTCTGCATCACTGTTCAATTTTCTCTCCCTCTCCCGCTCACCTCCCCCTCCACTCCCCCCTCTCCTTCCTCTCTCTCTTTCCTCTCTCTCTCCCCCTCTCCTCTCTCTCCTCTCCGCTTCCCCCTCACTCCCCCCTCTCTCCCCTCTCTCTCTCCACCCTCTCCCCCTCTCTCCCCACTCTTTCTCAACTCTCTCCTCTCTCTCCCCCCTTTCTCCACACTCACTCTTTCCTCTCCCTTTCCCCAATCTCTCTCCCCACTCTCTCCCCCTCACTCTGTCCCCTCTCCCTCTCCCTCCCCTCTCCCTTCCCTTCACCCTCTCCCCTCTCCCGTCTCTCTCCCCTCTCCCCTCTCTCACCCTCTCTCTCCCCCCTCTCTCCCCCTCTCTCCTCCCTCTCTCTCCCCCCTCTCTCCCCTCTCCAGTACAGTTCCCATACCAGGCAGTGATGAAGCCAGTCAGGATGCTCTCAATTGTGCCCCTGTAGAAAGTTCTTGGGATTTAGGAGCCCATATCAAACTTCCTCAATCATCTGAGGTGAAAGTGGTGCTGTTGTGCCTTTTTCACCACACAGCTGGTGTGTACAGACTACGTGAGGTCCTCGGTGATGTGGATGTTGAGGAACTTAAAGCTGTTCATCCTCTCAACCCCAGATCCATTGATGTCAATAGGGGTTAGGCTGTCTCCATTCCTCCTGTAGTCCACAACCAGCTCCTTTGTTGTTGAGACATTGAGGAGAGGTTGTTTTCTTGACTCCACTGTGTCAGGATGATGAATTTCTCTCTGTAGGCTACTTCATTATTATTTGAGACTAGGCCAATCAGTGTAGTGTCGTTGGCAAATTTAATTAGCAGATTGGAGCTGTGGGTGACAACACGGTCATGGGTATACAGAGAGTAAAGGAGGAGACTTAGGACACAGCCTTGAGGGACATCTGTGTTGAGGGTCGGAGGGACAGAGGTGAGGGAGCCCACTCTTACCACCTGCGGGCGATCTGACAGGAAGTCCAGGATCCAGCTGCACAAGGCAGGGTGAAGGCCGAGGTCTCTGAGCTTCTTGTCGAGCCTGGAGGGAATTATGGTGTTGAATGCTGAACTGTATTCCAAGAACAGCATCCTCTCTCACATAAATTATCCTCTCTGGTTCAGGAGCCTGATTATTGAGGGGGTAATAATTGAACCTGATGATATTGTACCTTCCTGATGGCAGAAGTGAGGGAGCAACATGGCCTGAATGGTGAGGTTCCGGGATGACGGGCACTGCTTTCCTGTGGCAGCACTCTGTGTAGGTGTGCTCAGTGGTGAGGAGGGCTTTGCCCGTGATGGACTGGGTGCATCCATTAATTTTTGCAGGCTTTTCCATTCCTGGGCTTTGGTAATTCCAGACCAGGCCGTGATGCAACCAGTCAGGGTACTCTCCATTGTGCATCCACAGAAGTTTGTCAAAGTTTTAGATGACAAGCTAAATCTGGACAAACTTCAAAGAAGATAGAGGCGCTGCCGTGCTTTCTTTGTAATGGTAACCCACCAATTCATCCACGTTTATTTTTCTCAGCATTTTTATTGAAGGCTTCAAGCGCAAGTAAGAATGAGCTACTTTTCTTATTAAAGATTTCAAAAATTACTTCTCCCAGTAGAGAAAAATGTGCATTCAAACTTTAAATCACTTCACAAATAAAATCTCCTAAAGTTCAGTGCTAACCAAATTTTTGCCTTGAATTTTCTTATAGGCAATCATTTAAAAAAATCCACTGTGGACATCCTCATCCATTTAGAAGACGTAAACGACAATTCTCCAAAATTAGCAAAAGACTCCTCCTGGTTTTTCATTTGCTTGCCAGCCGAAGAAGAAATGAAGGTGACGATCCACGCTGTCGATGATGACATAGTATATGGTTCTCCGTTCAATTTTTCTCTGAATGGAGTGCCAGGCAGACAGTGGTCTGTTAAACCAATCAATGGTAGGTGGATTCCAATAATGAGGTTTTGTTAATAAACAGTCTGTCACAGGTTCCCCATTCTACATTAGAATCTAAACTGCATTTTGAAGCCATTTGTTCTGTCTACATATACTCAATGGCCACTTCATTAGGTACCTCCTGCATCTAATGAAGTGACCCCTGACTGTATGTTTATGGTCTTCTGCTGCTGCAGCCCATCCACTTCAAGGTTTTGGCATGTTGTGCATTCAGAGATGCTCTTCTGCACACGACTGTTGTAATGCATTAGTTATTGTTGCCTTCCTGTCAGCTTGAACCGGTCTAGCCATTCTCCTCTGATCTCTCTCATCAACAAGGTGTTTTTGCCCACAGAACTGCCACTCACTGGATGTTTATTTGGTTTTTGCACCAGCATCTATAAATTCTAGAGCAGGGGTTCCCAACCTGGGGTTCACTGACTCCTCAGTAAGGCTCCAAGGCATAAAAAAGGTTGGGAATCCCTGCTCTAGAGACGATTGTACATAAACGTCCCAGGAGATCAGCTGTTTCTGAGATACTCAAACCACTCTCTCTGGCACCAACAATCATTTAACAATCATAGATCACACTTCTTCCACATTCTGATGTTTGGTCTGCACAGCAACTGAACATCTTGACCATATGTGCATGCTTTTATGCACTGAGTTGCTGCCACATAATTGGTTGAATTTCCTGAAGAGACTTTAGTAACCCCAAGACACTCTTAGGAATTTGCCACTGGAGATCACATTTTGTATCATGAAGGAATCTGCTTCAGTCTCTGGCTGGGACTGTGGGTTGAAATCTCATCTAATCTCCTTGACATATACCAATTTTAAATACAGTTTTCCTACCACTGAACATTTCTTTACTTCCCACTTCCTCCCTGCTTTCCACAGGAATTGCTCCCTCCACGATTCCCTTGTCCATTTGTCCCTCCCCACTAAGCTCCCTCCAGGCATTTAACTGTGCAAATGGCTAAAGTGCGACACCTGCACATACATCTCCTCCCTCACCTCCATTCAGGGCCCCAAGCAGTCCTTCCGGGTGAGTCAACACTTCATCTACAAACCTGCTAGGGTCATCTATTGTATCTGGTGCTCCCAATGCAGCCTCCTCTATGCTGGTGAGACCCGTCAGAAACCGGAGGGTTGATTTGTCAAGCACTACTGCACCATCTGCCACAAGTGGGACATACCAGTGGCCAAACATTTCAATTCCCATTACTGTTGTGACGTGTCAATCCATGGTCTCCTCTTTGCACCAAGATGAGGCCACCCTCGAGATGGAGGAGCAACACCTTATATTCCATCTGGGTAGCTTCCGACCTGATGACACGAATATCGATTTCTCCTTCCAGTAAACGTTCCATCCCCCCCTTCCTCTATTCCCCAATCTGGCCTTTCAATTCTTCATGTGCCTGGGTCTACTCTTCTTCCCTGTATCCTGTGGTCCACTCTCCTCTCCTATCAGATTCCTTCTTCTCCAGCCCTTGCCTTTCCCATGCACCTGGCTTCACCTATCTTCTTCCAGCTAGCCTCCTTCCCTTCCCTTCCCCCGACCTTTTTATTCCAGCTTCTTCCTCCTTCTTTTCCTGTCCTGATGAAGGGTCTCATTGACTGTACTCTTTTCCACAGATGCTGCCTGACCTGCTGAGTTCCTCCAGCATTTGGTGTATGTCGCTTTGGATTTCCAGCACCTGCAGAATATTTTTTTAATTTTATCCAAACCGTTTCTTTCTTTATTTTTATTTTCGAGATATAGTATGGTCACAGGCCCTTCTGGCCTGATGAGCCCATGCCATCCAATTACGCCCATGCGACCAATTGACCAACTAACCCGTCTGTACGTCTTTGGATGGTGAAATGAAACTGGAGCACCCAGAGGACACCCATGACGTCACAGGGAGAACATAAAAACTTCTTACAGACAGCGGCGGGAATTGAACCCAGGTTGCTGGCACAGTAGTAGCTTTACATTGAACATTACACAGTCTTGCCAACACAAATTAGATTTAGTTGAACTTTAATTCAATTTTTTTTCTAACTTAACATCTGAAATCATAAGTGCAAAGCACCACTTCAAAATAATCTAACTCAGATCTTCAGTCATATGGGATTAATTAGCATGGGGGGGGGGGTCCATTTTACGATCATAAGACGTAGCAGCCAAGTTTGCTCTACAACCCACTGAGTCTGCTCCATGGCTGACTAATTACCCTTCTCAAACCACTCTCCTGCCTTCTCTACATAACCTCCAATGCTCAGATTAACTGACAACCTATCAACCACTGCTTTAAATATACTTAATAATTTGGCCTTCACAGCTGTCTGTGGCAATGAATTCCACAGATTCATTGCCCTCTGGCTAAAGAAATCCCTCCTGATCTTTGTTCTAACTGGACACCTCTCTATTCTGGGCAAACACGAGGAAATCTGCAAATGCTGGAAATTCAAGCAACACACACAAAATGCTGGTGGAATGCAGCAGGCCAGGCAGCATCTATAGGGAGAGTACTGTTGATGTTTCGGGCCGAGACCCTTGATCATGACCCCACTAAGGAGCACCAGGCCACTGTCTCCTATACCATTACCAACCTTATCAACTCTGGGGATCTCCCATCCACTGCCACCAACTTCATAGTTCCCACACCCCACAATTCCCATTTCTACCTCCTACCCAAGATCCACAAACCTGCCTGTCCAGGTAGACCCATTGTTTCAGCTTGTTCTTGCCCCACTAAACTCATTTCTGCATACTTGACACTGTTTTACCCCCCTTTTTTTTCAATCCCTTCCCACCTATGTTCGTGACACTTCTCACGTTTTGAATTTTTTCAATGATTTTAAGTTCCCTGGTCCCCACCGCCTTATTTTCACCATGGATGTCCAGTCCCTATATACCTCCATCCTCCACCAGAAAGGTCTCAAAGCTCTTCGCTTCTTTTTGGATTCTAGACCTAACCAATTCCTCTCTACCACCACTCTCCTCCGTCTAGCGGAATTAGTTCTTACTCTCAATAATTTCTCCTTTAGCTCCTCCCACTTCCTCCAAACCAAAGGTGTAGCCATGGGCACCCGCATGGGTCCCAGCTATGCTTGCCTTTTTGTTGGTTTTGTGGAACAGTCCATGTTCCAAGCCTACACTGGTATCCATCCCCCTCTTTTCCTTCGCTACATCGATGACTGCATTGGTGCTGCCTCCTGCACGCATGCTGAGCTCATTGACTTCATTAACATTGCCTCCAACTTTCACCCTGCCCTCAAATTTACCTGGTCCATTTCCATATAACCATATAACAACTACAGCACGGAAACAGGCCATCTCAGCCCTTCTAATCCGTGCCGAACACTTACTCTCACCTAGTCCCACCTACCTGCACTTAGCCCATAACTCTCCATTCCTTTCCTGTCCATATACCTATCCAATTTTTTTTTAAATGACAAAATCGAACCTGCCTCTACCACTTCTACTGGAAGCTCGTTCCACACAGCTACCACTCTCTGAGTAAAGAAGTTCACCCTCGTGTTACCCCTAAACTTTTGCCCCTTAACTCTCAACTCATGTCCTCTTGTTTGATTCTCCCCTACTCTCAATGGAAAAAGCCTATCCACGTCAACTCTATCTATCCCCCTCATAATTTTAAATACCTCTATCAAGTCCCCCCTCAACCTTCTACGCTCCAAAGAATAAAGACCTAACTTGTTCAACCTTTCCCTGTAACTTAGGTGCTGAAACCAGGTAACATTCTAGTAAATCTCCTCTGTACTCTCTCTATTTTGTCAACATCTTTCCTATAATTCGGTGACCAGAACTGTACACAATACTCCAAATTTGGCCTCACCAATCCCTTGTACAATTTTAACATTACATCCCAACTCCTATATTCAATGCTCTGATTTATAAAGGCCAGCATACCAAAAGCTTTCTTCACCACCCTATCCACATGAGATTCCACCTTCAGGGAACTGTGCACCATTATTCCTAGATCACTCTGTTCTACTGCATTCCTCAATGCCCTACCATTTACCATGTATGTCCTATTTTGATTAGTCCTACCAAAATGTAGCACCTCACACTTATCAGCATTAAGCTCCATCTGCCATCTTTCAGCCCACTCTTCTAACTGGCCTAAGTCTCTCTGCAAGCTTTGAAAACCTACTTCATTATCCACAACACCACCTATCTTAGTATCATCTGCATACTTACTAATCCAATTTACCACCCCATCATCCAGATCATTAATGTATATGACAAGCAACATTGGACCCAATACAGATCCCTGAGGCACACCACTAGTCACCGGCCTCCAACCTGACAAACAGTTATCCACCACTACTCTCTGGCATCTCCCATCCAGCCACTGTTAAATCCATTTTACTACTTCAATATTAATACCTAACAATTGAACCTTCCTAACTAACCTTCCGTGCGGAATGTTGTCATAGGCCTTACTGAAGTCCACATAGACAACATCCACTGCTTTACTCTCGTCAACTTTCCTAGTAACCTCTTCAAAAAATTCAATAAGATTTGTCAAACATGACCTTCCACGCACAAATCCATGTTGACTGCTCCTAATCAGACCCTGTCTATCCAGGTAATTATATATACCATCTCTAAGAATACTTTCCATTAATTTACCCACCACTGACGTCAAACTTACAGGCCAATAATTGCTAGGTTTACTCTTAGAACCCTTTTTAAACAATGGAACCACATGAGCAATATGCCAATCCTCCAGCACCATCCCCGTTTCTAATGACATTTGAAATATTTCTGTCAGAGCCCCTGCTATTTCTATCCTGTCAGGACCCAGATATTTATCCCCTTTTTATATTCTTTAAAAGCTCTAGTACTTCCTACAGCTCCCTCCCCTTTCTCGATCTTTCTGCCTCCACCTCTGGAGATGGCTTATCTACTGATATCTACTATAAGCCTACAGACTCTCACAGCTACCTGGACTATTCCTCTTCCCACCCTGTCTCTTGCAAAAAGGCTATCCCCTTCTCGCAATTCCTCCATCTCCGCCGCATCTGCTCTCAGGATGAAGCTTTTCATTCCAGGACGAAGGAGATGTCTTCCTTTTTTAAACAAAGGGGCTTCCCTTCTTCCACCATCAACTCTGCTCTCAAACGCATCTCTCCCATTTCCCGCACATCTGCCCTCACCCCATCCACCCGCCACCCCACTCGGGATAGGGTTCCCCTTTTCCTTACCTACCACCCCACCAGCCTCCGGGTCCAACGTATAATTCTCCGTAACTTGCGCCACCTCCAACAGGATCCCACTACCAAGCACATCTTTCCTTCCCCTCCCTCTTTCTGCTTTCCGCAGGGATCGCTCCCTATGCGACTCCCTTATCCATTCGTTCCCCCATCCCTTCCCACCGATCTCCCTCCTGGCACTTATCCTTGTAAATGGAACAAGTGCTACGCCTGCCCTTACACTTCCTCCCTCACCACCATTCAGGGCCCCAGACAGTCCATCCAGGTGAGGCGACACTTCACCTGTGAGTCGGCTGGTGTGGTATACCGCGTCCGGTGCTCCCGGTGTGGCCTTTTATATATTGGTGAGACCCGACACAGACTGGGAGACCGTTTCGCTGAACACCTACGCTCGGTCTGCCAGAGAAAGCAGGATCTCCCAGTGGCCACACATTTTAATTCCATGTCCCATTCCCATTCTGATATGTCTATCCATGGCCTCCTCTATTGTCAAAATGAATCCAAACTCAGGTTAGAGGAACAACACCTTATATACCAGCTGGGTAGCCTCCAACCTGATGGCATGAACATTGACTTCTCTAACTTCCGTTAATGCCCCTCCTCCCCTTCTTACCCATCCCTGATATATTTAGTTTTTTTCCCCCTCCTCTTTTTTTTCTCTCTCTCTGCCCATCACTCTGCCTGTTCTCCATCTCCCTCTGGTGCTCCCCTCCCCCTTTCTTTTCCCTAGGCCTCCCGTCCCATGATCGTTTCCCTTCTCCAGCTCTGTATCCCTTTCACCAATCACCTTTCCGACTCTCAGCTTCACCCCACCCCCTCCGGTCTTCTATCATTTCGCATTTCCCCGTCCCCCTCCTACTTTCAAATCTCTTACTTTCCTTTCAGTTAGTCCTGACGAAGGGTCTCAGCCTGAAACGTTGACAGCACTTCTCCCTATAGATGCTGTCTATTCTGGGGCCATGGTGGGGATGCTCTCTATTCTGTTTTAAATGGATGGCCCTCTATCTTGAGACTGGGTCCTCTTGTCCTAGACTTCCCCACCATGGGAAACATCCTCTCCACATCCGCCCTATCTAGGCCTTTCAATATTTGATATGTTTCAATGAGATCCCTCCCTTATTCTTCTAAACTCCAGTGACTATAGGCCCAAAGCCAACAATAGCTCCTCATACCTTAATCCTTTCACTTTCTTTTGACTTCCTTTTCTGAGAAAACTCACAACAGCATTTTTCTTTGCAGATACCCATGCCTCTCTCATCATGAAATTTGGAAAGCATCAGGAAGAAACAGAGTATAAGATTTCTGTGACAGTTTTCGATCGTGGCGTCCCACCTCGGCAAGGAAAAGATTACATCACAGGTAAAGGTTCACAGGGATCTCCTTAACATCTGAAATCATTATTCATGCACAATTTGACATCAATATCCTTGTTGTTTTCTCTCTTATGATAATGTGTTCTGTGAATAGAGAGACTGCATCTGTTTAAGCGGGCTGCATAGTACATCAGCTATAAAATGGGTGCTGAATTAGTTGTGGTATGACCTCTGTGTTACTTGCACATGCTTTTTTTTAAAGACCAATTTAATTACAAGACATCTGACCTCAAGAACATTTGATGACTCTGGGTCTGTACTCGCTGGAATTCAGAAGGATGAGGGGGGACCTCACTGAAACCTTTCAAATGTTGAAAGGCCTAGACAGAGTGGATGTGGAAAGGATGTTTCCTATGGTGGGGGATTCTAGGCCAAGAGGGCACAGCCTCAGGATAGAGAAGTGTCCATTTAAAATAGAGATGTGGAGAAATTTCTTTAGCCAGAGGGTGGTGAATTTGTACAATTTATTACCACAGGCAGCTGTGGAGTCCAGGTCATTGGGTGTATTTAAGGCAGAGCTTGATCGGTTCTTGATAGTACATGGCATCAAAGATTATGGGGAGAAGGTCGGGAAGGGGAGCTGAGGTGGGGTAAAAAGGATCAGCCATGATTACATGGTGGAGCAGACTTGATGGGCCAAATGGCCTAATTCTACTCCTATATCTTATTGGTCTAATGGGGTGCTGCATATGCAGGGCCCCTAACATTGTTAAGGAACCCTCCAATCTCTTTGACCTCATACCATCAGGCAGGATGTACCATAGCATTAGGACAAGAATTGTGAGGATGAGAAACAGCTTCTTCCCCCAGGCCGTAAGACTACTGAGCTCCCAGCCACCACACCGGTCTCATCACGTATAAAGTACTAGCTGTGTAATACTGATTACTGCTTAACTTGTGTCGTAAATGCACCTTATCACTTGTTAATTTACTAGTGGTAATATTATGTTGTGTGTGTCTTAGATGTTGCGTGTTGTGTACCTTGGTCCGGAGAAACGTTGTTTAATTTGGCAGTAAATGACAATAAACTGAACTTGAACTTGAACCTGTCATTCAACCATATATGGTGATGGCATCCATCTGTCTTGAAGGGCAAAAGGTGATGATGGTCATCATGACATGCCTGGGTGGAAGGTATGGAGATCCTGAGATGCCCAGTCGTCCAAATCCCCCTCTCGGCCTCACCGGTGTAGTCCAAAGGAAAGCTTATGAGCAATACATTTGGCACCAGCTTGACTGCAGGAGCTGCCGGACGAATGTTCAGTGATGTCCAGCCGCCTGTTGGACTCTGGTTTTGCGGTCTGGATTTACTCCCATAGCCTTTGTCTCTCCCAAGGCTGCCCACAAGCCATTGGGGCTACTTACCCATAGCTGGGGATCTGGTTCACAAGTACCAGGACATGTCCACACACTGGAAGGCCTACGTGCTACACGTACAGAGCCAGACCTCTTCCCCATCCTCTGTAGTTCAGTCTGAGTCGGAAAGGAGTTCAGTTTCCATGTGTCGCCAGCGAGGAGGCACTACATGAGGCTTGCTGTTGGAGAGGCTGTGTACTGGCAGGGAGAGACTTACACATTCAGCTCTCCTTTTCACAAGACTGCTAGTCAGCGGTGGAAGCTGAAATTGAGAGTGACAAGCACTACCCACTACACTACCACACTAGACTCATCACAACGTGCATTTGACACCCTTATGGGTGTTAACCGTACACAAATACCCATCATTATAGACAAATGAAACAGCACTACTCGGGGGCCCAGATGCAAAACACAGTACCAACAGTCACACACAGTGCAAGGCACGTATTGCATAATTATGTTTTATAGTTGGAGCATCCAGAGGAAACCCACATGGTCACTGTGAGAATATGCAAACTCCTTATAGACAGCCGTGCGAACTGAACCCAGGGGTATTACTTAGTAATTAATTAATTAATTTAGAGATACAGTGCAGATTAGCCCAGCAGCCCACCTATTGGAAACCACCCTCATCACAGGACAATTTACAATGACCAATTGGCCTGCAGTCGGTGTTTGGAATGAGGGAGGACACAGGAACACACGGAGAAAACCCACGCGGTCACGGGGAGAACGTACAAACTCCTCACAGTCGGTGCTGGAATTGAATTCTGACACGCTGAGCTGTAAGATCGACGCGCTGCACTGCTGTGCCCCCCCCCCTCCCCCAAGACATGTAAATTTGCATCTGATTTGTACAGATATGCAACATTCAAATCAGAAACATACAGTGCTCTGCAAAAGTCTTAGGCACAAGTATATCGCCAGGGCACCTAAGACCTTTGCACAGTACTGTAGTAATTTTATGCTTTGCACTGTATTCCTGCCACAAAAAAAAACAAATGTCATGATATATGTGAGTAATGATAAACCTGATTCCGATATGGGTCTCTATTGTGACTGAGAGTGGGAAGGGGGCAGGGAGAGGGGAATCATGGTTGGGAAAAGGGGAAGGGAGAGGGGAGGGAGAAGGAAGCACCAGAGAGACATTCTGTAATGATAAATAAACCAATTGTTTGGAATCAAATGATTTTACCTGGTGTCTCAGAGCTGGGTGTGTCTGCACCCACACTAGCTCCCCCCCTGCCCTTGGTACTACATCTCTGCCACCTGCCCACACCCAGGTGGTTGGTGTGAATGAGTGTATCGTCAGCGTGCTCTGATGGGGCTGGAATTGTGGTATTGGTGTCAGTGAGTGTATCTACAGCTCCACTGTGGTACTGTGTTTTGCATCTGGGCCCCCGAGTAGTGCTGTCACTTGGATCATGGTAATACCTACGTCAGGCTGCTGTTTATTGATTACAGCTCAGTGTTCAGCTCAATCGTACCCTCAGTTCGAATCAACGAGCTCCAAAACCTGGGTCTCTGTACCTCCCCCTGCAAATGGACTTCCTGACTGGGAGACCACAGTCTGTGTGTATCGGAAATATTATCACCTCCTCACTGACAGTCAGCACTGGTGCAGCTCAAGGATGTGTGCTTAGCCCACTGCCCTACTCTCTCTACACCCATGAGTGGCTGGGCACAGCTCAAGTACCTTCTATAAATTTGCCGGTGACACAACTATTGTTAGCAGAATTTCAAATGATGAGCTGGCGTACAGGAGTAAGATAGGTCAGCTGGTTAACTGGTGTAGCAGTAACAACCTTGCACTCAACTTCAGTAAGACCGAAGAATTGATTGTGGACGTCAGGAAGGGGAAATCAAGAGAACACACACCAGTCCTCGTCACGGGAAAGGGCGAGCAGGTTCAAGTCCCCGGGTGTCAACATCTCTGAGGATCTATCCTGGAGCCAACATTTTGATGCAATTACAAAGGAGGCATGGCAGTGGCTATAATTCATTAGGAGTTTGAGGAGAATTGATATGTCACCAAAGACACTTGCAAATTTCTACTGATGTACTATGGAGAGCTTTCTAATTGGTTGCATCACTGTCTTGCATGGAGAGACCACAGCACAGGATAAGAAAAAGCTGCAGAAAGTTGTAAACTGAGCCAGCTCCAACATGGGCACTAGCCTCCCAGTATTGAGGACATCTTCAAAAAGTCCTCGACAGCACCCAGGACACGCCCTCTTCTCATTTCTACCATCAGGGAGGAGGTACAAGAGCCCGAAGACACACACTCAATGTTTCATGAACAGCTTCTTCCCCTCTGCCATCAGATGTCTGAAGGGACAATGAACCCATGAACACCACCTCATTATTATTTTTCCTTAAGGGTGGGGGATGAAGGATGAAGTAAGAATCTGAGAGGTCCACTCTCTTCTACTGTCAGATTCCTTCTCCAACCCTTTACCTCTTCCATCTATCAACTCCCTGCTTCCTATTTCATTTCTGTCCTCCACCGACCTATCTCCCTCTACCTTGTACCCCTTCCCCTCCCTTATTTTGGCATTCATCCCCCTTCCTTTCCAGTCCTGATGAAGGGTCTCAACCCAAAACGCTGGTTGTTTATTCATTTCTGTTGATGCTGCCTGACCCGCCGAATTCCTCCAGCATTTTGTGTGTGTTGCTCTGGATTCCCAGCATCTGCAGAATCTCCTGTGTTTATGGATTGTAGAGTCCTTGACAGTAAGCCTATTAACATTTGCACATTAGATTCCACAAGCTAACTGGGGGGCAGTGGCCTTTGATTTGACAGCTTTCTACTTTCTTTGGATTTGATTAAACATGATCCACTTATTTTTCCACGCATTTTCCTCTAACAGTGCGGATCTCGCAGTTCATCACCCGTCCCCCTCAAAATTCCATTTCTAAAGATAACATTTTTCCATTCCCCTTCTGCCAAGACCTTCTCAGACTCTGACCCATGCTGGTTTTAATTTTCCAACATATACATGCATCAGAGGAAGCTGTCAACTCTTAAAATCACTCTTGAACTGTACTCAAGCCTATAGAACATGGTAACAATACAGACCCTTCAGTCCATGATGCTGTGCTGAACCACATAGGCCAATCTACCACCAGGCACAAACAACTTTCTTACTTACGGCCTGTTACACCATTTGTGTTTAGTGCAGCAATGCAGGTCCTTCATCTCTGTTGGTGTTCAGACCTTCCTTCATGGTGTCAGAAGCTACCTCTGGGTTTTAACTACCGTCAGGCATGCAAGTCCCAGGTGGAGACTCAGGAATACTACAGCACACAGATGTAGAAGGATTCTTCATTGCTGTTTCCATAACAATTTTGTTTGACCAGTCACGGTTGTTAGCCCTGAGCTGAAACTCCAAATTTTGAGAACCGGTGGACCACTCTTACCCTCTACCCTTTGACCTGTTTGGCAGGGATGACCCTAGCAAGAGCCAAAGCATAAAGCCCTGACTGCAGCTAATGTAGCTCTCCGGGTCATTGAGGCACACAAGCCTCCAAACCGTGACAAGGTTGTGGTCCTTTTGGATGCAAACAACACAGAACATAGACCATTACAGCACGGTACAGGCCCTTCAGCTCATAATGTTGTGCTGACCTTTTAACCTACTCTAACGTCAATCTAACCCTTCCCTCCTACATAGCCCTCCAATTTCCTGTCATCCATGTGCCTATCTAAGAGTGTCTTAAGTGCCCCAATGTATCTGCCTCTATCACCATCCCTTGTAGCGTATTCCATGGATCCAGCACTCCCTCTGTAAACAATCTACTTCTGACATCCACCCCTATACTTTACCCCAGTTGTCTTTAAATTAGCCATTTCCACCCTGGGAGAAGGTCTCTGACTATCCACTCGATCGATGCCATCTAGCCTTCCCCTCCACTCTCTGCTTTGCCTAGGGATTACTCTGTACATGACTCCCTTGTTCACTCTGCACCCATCTCCTTCCTGGCACTTACCCCACAAGTGGGACAAGTACTAAACCTGCACCTACACCTCCTCCCTCACCACCATTCAGGGCCGTAAACAGTGCTTGCAGGTGAGGCGACACTTTACCTGCAAGTCTGTCAGGGCTGTCCATTGTATCTGGTGCTCCCGGTGTGGCCTGGTCAGTGAAACCTGATGTAGATGAGGAACTCCTTCGATGAGCATCTTCGCTCTGTCCACCTCAAAAGGCAGGTACTTCATGTGGCCAACCATTTTAGCTCAATTTCCCATTTCCATGCCAACATGTCAGTCCATGGCCTCCTCAACAGCCCACACTTGGGTTGGAGGAGCAACCAATTCTGTCCGGGTAGCTTCCAATCTGATGGCATGGTCAGTCCTCAGTAATTTCTCCCCTTTTCCCATTCTCTCTTTCTCCTTTCCTGTTCTGGTTCCCCTCTCATCCTTTCTCTTCTCCTCACCTGCCCATCACCCATCTCTGGCATCCCTCCTCCTTCACTTTCTCCTGTCAGATTTTTCCTTTAGCCTTTATTTTCTCCACTTCTCACCTCCAAGCTTCATACTTCATCTCCCCTCTCTGACAGACCCAACGTGCCTCTCACCTGACTTCCCTATCACCTGCCAGACTGTACTCCTTCCCCTCCACTAGTCTTCCTCCCCCCAGCCGCCTTCTGAATTCTTCCCCCTTCATATCTCAGCCAGCAACGTTGACTGCTTATTCCTTTCCACGGATTCTGCCTGACCTGCTGAGTTCCTACAGCTTTTTGTGTGTGTTGCTCAGGTTTTCCAGCATCTGCAGGATCTCTTGTGTTTTTTAGCAACAGTTTGGACGAGCATTTTGCATGTTAGTTCAGCAGTGCTGAACTGAACGAGACTGACCTGGATGTTTCATATCGTATTCATTATTGGCTTGCCTTCTTCTGCTTGCGCAATTCATTCTTTGTCTTCGCGTGTTGGGCGTTTGATATTTTCTTGAACAGGTTCCATGGCTTTTCTTTGTTTCATGGCTGATTGCAGGAGGATGAATCCCAAAGCTGTATTCTGTGTACATACTTTGATAACAAATATACTCCAAATCTTTGAATCTAAATACTATCCTATACTGTAGTGAAGAACGTTCCAGCTACCTGTCCTCGGTGATTTTTCTGCTTTAATCCTTCAATCAGATTCAGATGAATTTATTTATAACAAGTACAACCAACACTAAGCATTAAATTTGTAATATCTCCTGTACTGATTTCCTCAATTGCCTATGTTATTCTTACTCATAGTACAGCACAGCACAGGCCTTTTGGTCCACAATCCTTGACAGCTTTTTAACCTACTCCACGATCAATCTAACCTCTCCCTCCTATATAACCCTCAATCTGTGTGCTGTCTAAAAGTTTTTTTAAATGCCCCTAATACATCTGCCTCTAGCATCACCTCTTCAGGACACTCTACCCACTCATCACCTCTGTGTACAAAAAAAAAAATGATTTTGCCTGTGTAACTTCTGTTGTTTGCTCTTGTGTATTGGTTAGGCCAGTTTGGCCTTGATCCAAATGTGCCTAGTTAGATCTACTCTTGTTTCGTCTATCTAAATCTCTTTCGTCTGCCAAGCCTTAGAGCTTCAGGTTCTTTTTTGTCACTCTGCCAAATTCCAGTTCAGTCAAAGCGCGTCACTGACACCCAGCCTAACAGCCATTAAGGACATACAGTATATACAGAAAGGTCCCGGAGTTTGTACGTGCTCCCCATGATGGTGTGGGTTTCTTCCAGGTGCTCTGGTTTCCTCCCACAGTCCAAAGATGTACCAGTTGGTAGGGTAATTGGCCGTTGTAAATTGTCCCATGATCATGCCAGGGTTAAATCAGGGGATTGCTTAAATCGAGTGGTGTGGCTCAAAGGGCCGGAAGGGCCAGTTCCACACTGTATCTCAAAAAAAAAACAGCATCACTTTATGGGCATACAATCAATGTAATTATACAAGCATATTGTGTATTTATATTTATTATTTGTGTTGCTTTATTATTATTGTATTCCTTATCTTATTGCCCCTTATACTTTACCTCAAACATCTTTATGCCGCATGGGATCCAGAGTAACAACTATTTCATTCTCCTTTACACCCGTCGACTGCAAATGACATTAAACAATTTTCTTGATCTTGAAACCTGCTCTTTTTCCCTGTGAAGAAGTCACTGAGATGCCCGTTCTTTCTGTGAGGCCTGGGTTACAGTACGTAAACGTTTCTGAAGCGGCTGCTCCTCTGGTTTTGGTTGCACTTCAACTCCTCGCCTCTGATATACGGGCACCCAGTACGGAGGGGGTAGGATCACTCGGAGAATCTACTGGTAGGCTTGCTGGGCCTGGCCAGGATGAGGGCTCTGCCTGGACCTACTACATGTCCCTCTTTTGGGGATACATTCGTGCCCAGGTGTCCCTGGAGCGGGTAAATGCGGTCACCAAGGGTACAGTGGGGGATTTCTGGGAATGGTGGGCCCAACAGGGAGCTGACTGTTTTATTGACAGCAATAGTCATACTTCAATTTGAATTTTTTTCACTGTCTTGTAAATTCTTGATGTTTGTATTTTGTATATTTTTTCTGTGAATAGACTTTTGTAGTTTTGTGACAACAAAAACATTTGCAATGTCATGGTGAGAAAGTGGTTAGGGTGAGACTAACTGGCCAACTCTCACAAAGAATTGATTCAATAACCTCCCTATAGATTAAATCCTTTCTCTGCAGATCTCCTTTGCACTGTCTGCTGCAGGTACATCGCTTGGCACAACACTCACAAAATGCAGGTGGACCTCAGCAGCTCAGGCATCATCTATGGAAATGAATAAATTGTTACCTCATGATGTTACTGGCCCTTTCCCCACACCTTTCAGTACGTATGTCAGATAGGCTGGTGCGGTGATGCAGTGGGCAGTTTTGACTACCTGTTGTAGAGCCTGATTACAATGTGAGTCACTAAAAAATAAGACAAAGAACACAATAATAAAATAAATACATAAGGTAGCTTTTATATATATACTGTAGATTGATTGTATGTCCATAAAGTGATGCTAAGCACAGGAGTAAAGGGGTGGGTTAGTGTGTGGAGGTGTTGATCAGCTTGCTGCTTGGGGAAAGTAACTGTTTTTGCATCTGGTGGCCCTAGTGTGGATGCTACGTAGCCTCTTCCCTGATAGGAGTGGGACAAACAGTCCGTGAGCAGGGTGGGTGGTGAGCAGCCGGAGAGTGGTGTATCTGTGGAATTCATTGCCACAGGTGGCTGTGGAGGCCAAGTCATTGAATATATTTAAGGCAGAGGTTGATAGATTCTTGATTAGTCAGCACATTAAGGGATACAGGGAGAATGCAGGAGATTAGGGCTGAAAGGATAAAATCGATCGGCCATGATGAAATGGCAGACCAGGCTTGATGGGCCAAATGGCCTAATTCTGCTCCTATACTTTATGGTCTTATGGGTAGGAGCCTTCGTGAATTTTCTGGCACCTTCCTGTACATACGTCCTTAATGGCAGGTAAGCTGGTGCTGGTGATGGGTTGGGCAGTTTTGACTACCTTTTATAGGGCCATCCTGCCCACTGCTGAGCAGTTTCCATACCAGGCAGTGATGCAGCTTGTAGAATGACGTGAGCATAGATGTGCATAGCAGGTAAACAGACATACCTACTTCTGATTAAATGTTTAATGCACTGTCAACAATTTAATTCCAGTACAGTAACATTTACAAAGGCTTCTGCAAATGTCCAGTATTTAAGTCAGGACAACATACTGCATGGAAATCGGTCTCTTTATTTATCAACTGGCACAAATGCCAGGTGCATTTACAGACATTTTTAATCTCTCCCTCTCCCGGTGTAGAGTGCCCTCCTGTTTCAAAGCATCCGCCATTGTTCCTGTACCTAAAAAGACCAAGGTAATGTGTCTGAACGACAGGCGTCCTGTCGCACTCACCTCAATAATAAGCAAATGCTTTGAGAGGCTGGTCAAGGACTACATCTGCAGCTTGCTACCACCCAAACTGGACGCCCTACAACTCACCTACCGACACAACCGATCAACAGACGGTGCAGTAGCCACAGCTCTACACACTGTCCTTACACATCTGGAGATGAAGGACGCTTATGTGATAATGCTGTTAGACCATAAGACACAGGAGCAGAATTAGGCCATCCGGCCCATCGAGTCTGCTCCACCATTCAATCATGGCTGATCATTTTTTATTCTCCTCCTCAACTCCAGTTCCTCGTCTTCTCCCCGTAACCTTTGATGCCATGTCCAATCAAGAACCTATCAATCTCGGTCTTAAATACACCCAACAACCTGGCCTCCACAGCTGCAAGTGGCAACAAATTCCACAAATTCACCACCCTTTCACTAAAAGGTTTACTCTGCATCTCTGTTTTGAAATGGTGCTCCCTCTATCCTGAGGCTGTGCCCTCTTGTCCTAGACTCTCCCACCATGGGAAACATCCTTTCCACATCTACTCTGTCTAGCCTTTCAAGATTGGAAAGCTTCCTATGAGATCCCCCCTCATCCTTCTGAATTCCAGTGAGTACAGACCCAGAGCTATCAAATGTTCCTCGTATGATAACCTTTTAATTCCTGGAATCATCCTTGTCAACCTCCTGTGAACCCTCTCCAATGCCAGCACATCTTTTTGAAGATGAGGAGCCCAAAACTGTTCACAATACTCAAGGTGAAGCCTCACCAGTGCCTTATAAAGCCTGAGCATCACATCCTTGCTCTTGTATTCTAGACCTCTTGAAATGAATGCTAACATGGCATTTGCCTTCCTCACCACCGACTCAACCTGCAAGTTAACCTTCAGGGTGTTCTGCACAAGGACTCCCAAGTCCCTCTGCATCTCAGATTCCAGGATTTTCTCCCCATTTACAAAATAGTCCACACATTTATTTCTACTACCAAAGTGCATGACCAAGATTGTATTTCATTTGCCACTTTCGTGCCCATTCTCCTAATTGGTTCAAGTTCTTCTGCATCCTACCTGTTTCCTCAACACTACCTCCCCCTCCACCAGTCTTTGCATCATCTGCAAACTTGGCAGCAAAGCCATCTATTCCATCATCTAAATCATTGATATACAGCATAAAAAGAAGCAGTCCCAACACCAACGCCTGCGGAACACCACTAGTCACGGGTAACCAACAAGACAAGGATCCTTTTATTCCCACTCGCTGCCTCCTACCAATCAGCCAATGCTCTAACCATGTTAGTAACTTTCCTGTAATACCGTGGGCTTTTAACTTGGTAAGCAGCCTCATGTGTGGCACCTTCTGAAAGTCCAAATATAAAACATCCACTACATCCCCATTATCTATCCTACTTGTAATTTCCTCAAAAAATTCCAACAGGTTCGTCAGGCAGGATTTTCCCTGAAGGAAACCATGCTGACTTTGTACAATCTTGTCCTGCATCACAAAGTACTCCATCACCTCGTCCTTAACAATTGACTCTTACATTTACCCAACCACTGAGGTCAGGCTAACTGGTCTTGGCCTACAGTTCAGCATTCAACACCATAATTCTCTCCAGGCTCGACATGAAGCTCAGAGGCCTCGGCCTTCACCCTGCCTTGTGTAGCTGGATTCTGGACTTCCTGTCAGATCACCGGCAGGTGGTAAGAGTGGGATCCCTATTTTCTGCCCCTCTGACCCTCAACACAGGTGCCCCTCAGGGCTGTGTCTTAAGCCTCTAAGCCTCCCCCCCCCCCTTTACTCTCCGTATACCCATAACAGTGTCACCACCCATAGCTCCAATCTGCTAATTAAATTTGCTGACAATACTACACTGAATGACTAATCTCAAATAATAATGAGGTAGCCTACAGAGAAGAAGTCATCACCCTGACACAGTGGTGTCAAGAAAACAACCTCTCCCTCAATATCACAAAATTAAGGAGCTGGTTGTGGACTACAGCGGGAATGGAGACAGGGTAACCCCTATTGACTTCAATGGATCTGAGGCTGAGAGGGTGAACAGCTTTAGGTTCCACGGCATAAACATCACCAAGGACCTCACGTGGTCTGTACGTACCAGCTGTGTGGTGAAAAAGGCACAACAGAACCTCTTTCACTTCAGCCTATTGAAGAAGTTTGGTATGGGCCTCCCAAGTCCTCAGAACTTTCTACAGGGGCACAATTGAGAACATCCTGACTGGCTACATCACTGCCTGGTATGGGAACTGTACCTTCCTCAATCGCAGGACTCTGCAGAGAGTGGTGTGGACAGCCCAGTGCATCTGTAGATGTGAACTTCCCACTATTCAGGACATTTACAAAGACAGGTGTATAAAAGGGGCCCAAAGGATCATTGGGGACCCGAGACACTCCAACCACAAACTGTTCCAGCTGCTACCATCTGGGAAACAGTACCGCAGCCTAAAAGCCAGGACCAACAGGCTCCGGGGACAGCTTCTTCCACCAGGCCATCAGAATGATTAACTCATTATGACACAACTGTATTTCTATGTTATATTGTTGTACATACTATTTATTATAAATTACTATAAATTGCACATTGCAGATTTAGACGGAGACATAACGTAAAGATTTTTACTCCTCATGTATATGAAGGATGTAAGTAATAAAGTCAATTCAATTCGATTTAGTTACCTGGAACATGATGATGTTGCTGTCTACCCTAAGGAGGAGGCATACAGGAGTGCGATAGATCAGCTGGTTGAGTGGTTTAGGGCATACGTTGAAGGTGAGAGGAGGATGTGAGGGGTTAAGTGTTTTACTCAGCCTGGTACGTGCTGCCTGGTGTGGTGGTAGATACAAGCTGAATGGAGGCTTTAAAGGGACATTTAGACAGGCATATGGATGTAAGGAAAGTGGAGGGATATGGACATGGTGTAGGTAGAAGAGATTAATGTTTTTGGGAGAGGGTTTATTTACTTTTTAGCTGGTTTGGCACAACATTGTGGGCTGAATGGCCCGTTCCTGTGTTGTATGTTCTGTGTTAACAACCTCGCACTCAACTTGTTCAATAAGACCAAAGAATTGATTGTGGAATTCTCGAAGGGGCAATTTTGAGAACACAATACAGTTCTCATCGCGGGGTCAGCAGTAGAAAGGGTGAGCAGTTTCAGGTTCCTGGTATCAACATCTCTGAGGGTCCATCCTGGACCCAACATATGGAGCCAATCATGAAGAAGGCATGCAAGTAGTTGTACTTCATTAGGATTTGGAGGAGATCTGGTATGCCACCAAAGACTCTCGTAAATTCCTACAAATGTACTATGGAGAGCATTTGTACTGGTTACATCACTGTCCGGTACGGAGGGGCCACTGCACAGGATCAGAAAAAGCTGCAGGAAACTGAGGCAGCTCCATCATGGGCACTGGCCTCCCCAGTACTGAGGGTACCTTCAAAGGGCGATAACTCAAGAAGTCAGCGTCCGTCATTAAAGACCCTCGCCGCACAGGACACGTCCTTTTTCATTGCTACAGGAGCCTCACTGTTTCAGGAACAGCTTCTTCCCCCCCGGCATCAGTTTTCTGTATGGACTTGGAACCCAAAAACACTACCTCACTTCTTGTTCTTTTTGCGCTAGATAGATAGATAGATAGATAGATACTTTATTCATCCCCATGGGGAAATTCAACTTTTTTTCCAATGTCCCATACACTTGTTGTAGCAAAACTAATTACATACAATACTTAACTCAGTAAAAAAATATGATATGCATCTAAATCACCGTCTCAAAAAGCATTAATAATAGCTTTTAAAAAGTTCTTAAGTCCTGGCGGTAGAATTGTAAAGCCTAATGGCATTGGGGAATATTGACCTCTTCATCCTGTCTGAGGAGCATTGCATCGATAGTAACCTGTCACTGAAACTGCTTCTCTGTCTCTGGATGGTGCTATGTAGAGGATGTTCAGAGTTATCCATAATTGACCTATTACATGTATATATTCTTACAGTGATTTATAGTAATTATTGTGTATTGCTCTCTACTGCTGCCACTAAACAACATTTTCACAACATATGTCGGTGATAATAAACCTGATTCTGAATCTGAACAAAGGGTCAGAGCTTGGCCCTGAATAACTAACAACAGAAATACATTGCCCTTTGCACTTTTCTTTGACATTCATTTTCAATAACGTCTGTGGCAGCAAGCATTGACAAAAATGCAAGTAGTCTGCGGACTGACCATGATCACTTTCACAGTATTTGTACTCAAGACTGTCTGAATTTTGTACAGTACATTTATTAAAACCAAGGGGGTAGACAGAGCGGGAATGGGAGCACTCAACGATAACTTATAGTGTATGTTATGTATTGCACTATGCTGCGACTGCAAAACAACAAATTTCACGACATACGACAGTGAAAATCAACCCAATTCTGATTCTGTTTCTGCTCTGGATATCAAGTGAACATCTGCAGTAATCACAAATACTAGAGGCTCTGCAGATGCTGGAAATCCAGAGTAACACGCACAAAACGCTGCAGGAACTCAGCAGGTCAGGCAGCATCTGTGGAGGGGAGAAACAATCAACGTTTCAGGCAGAGACCCTTCATCAGGACTGGGAAGGAAGGGAGAGGAAGCCAGAATAAGAAGGTGGGGAGGGGAAGGAGTACAGCTGATATGTGAAACCAGGTGAACGGGAAGGTGGGGGATGGGTGTGACATGAGAAGTTGGGAGGTGACAGGTGGAAGAGATAAAGGCATGGAGAAGAAGGAATCTGATAGGAGGAGAGTGGACCATGGGAGAAAGGGAAGGAGGAGGGGAACCAGAGGGAGCTGATGGGACAGTGAGGAGAAAAGAAGGATTAAGAATAATCTGAATGAGGAATGGAAAAAGAAAGAAGAAGGAGGGGGGAGAAATTAGCTGGAAGTTGGAGAATGGAGAAATGCTGCCTGACCTGTTGAATGCCGCCAGCATTTTGTGTGTGTTACTCATCATTTCCAGCATCTGCATGATCTCTTGTGTTGACGCTGACTCAACATTGTTTGCTACCAATTACTTTTTATGGGCAATTGCTCAATGGATATCAGCCTTCAATTTGCGTATTTTAGGGATAAAATTATTGTTTTTTTTTATTAAAAATTATCTTTGCAGTGAGAAGATCTCTGCACGGTTAGGCAAAGAATCTGCTATGCTGCTATACCTTCCATCTATCTCACATCTGAGAAAATGGGTGACATTTCAACTGATTTATACTCCAAAGGATCTACAGAACACATGTATTTCAATGCCTAGTCATTATGTTTATCTTCTGTTAATGATTTAAAAATAGTGTCTCATGAGAATTAAATTTGTAACTAAATGTGCTCTTCATTTTGACATTTGGACACAATTTAATCATGCAACGTTTGCAATGTAAATGTACACCCAGTGGCCACTTTATTAGATACATCCTGCACTAAAAGTGGCCACCATGCATCTTTATGGCCTTCTGCTACTGTAACCCATCCACTTCAAGCTTTGGCATGCTGTGCATTTGGAGATGCTCTTCTGCACACCACTGTTGTAACGTGTGGTTATTTGAGTTACTGTCATTTTCCTGTCAGCTTGAACCAGTCTGGCCATTCTCCTCTGATCTCTCTCATTAACGAGGTGTTTTCACCCACAGAACTGCCATTTACTGGATTCTTTTTATTTTTCTGGTGTGCGTGAAAATGCTAGGAGACCAGCAGTTTCTGAGATACTCAAACCACGCTGTCTGGCACCAACAATCATCCCACACTCAAAGTCACTTAGATGACATTTCTCCCCCATTCTGATGCTTGGTCTGAACAGGAGCTGAACCTCTTGTCCACGTCTCCATGCTTTTATGCATTGGGTTGCTGCCACATGATCAGCTGATCAGATATTTGCATTAAAGAGCAGATGTACCTAATAAAATAGCAAAAGAGTGTATTACAAAGAAAAGTACAAAGTAAATTTTTATTATCAAAGAACATGTATGTCACCATATAGAGCCCAGAAATTCATTTTCTTGTGGCATACTCAATAAATCCATAGAATAATAACGATAACAATGAACCAGGAGACAACACAGACATGAAATCAGTCCCATGATTGTAAGAAATCTGATTAAACCTAAATTGAAAATGTAGAGCAAAAATGGATTTGGTAAATGTTTCAGCATCCATGCAACAAATAGACATTGAGGTTCTTAATAATCCAGGCTATTAAACACATAATGCAAATGAGTGAAAACGTGTGTTCAAAACATTGTAATGGATTCTGGTGCATTGTTAAGGGGAAATAATACATCTGTTGTTAGGGTGGTTCAGAAGGCATATGGCATGTTTGCCTTTATTAGTCGAGGCATTGAGTTTAAAAGTCAGTAATTTAACTTGTAGCTCTCTGAAACTCAGGTTAGGCTGCATCTGAAGTATTGCGCTCCTTTATAAGAAGGGAGGTGAGGCTTTGGAGAGGGTGCAGAAGAGGTTTACCAGGATTATGTCTGGATGAGAGGACATGTGCTATCATGAGAGATTGGACAAGCTTGGGTTGTTTTCCCTGGAGCGCCAGAGGCTGAGGGGAAATCTAATAGACGTTCATGAGAGGTACAGACAGAGTAGACAGACAGTATGAGGAGGAATTCCTTCCGCTAGAGAGTGGTGAGTCTGGAATTCATTGCCACGGGCAGCTGTGGAGGCCAAGTCTTCATGCATATTTAAGGCAGAGGCTGATAGATTCTTGATTGGTCAGGGCATGAAGGGATATGGGGAGAAGCAGCTGATTGGGGCTGAGAGGAAAATTGGATCAGCCATGATGAAATGATGGAGCAGACTCGATGGGTCAAATGGCGAATGCTGCTCGTGTATCTTATTAGGGACTTTTAAGAGATGCTGAGATAGACACATGAATGTGAGGAAAATGGAAGGATATGGACATTGTGTAGGCAGAGTGGAATTAGTTTGGTTGGCCATTTGATTGCTAATTTAGCTGGATTGGCACAACATTGTGGGCTGAAGGGCCTGTTCCTGTGCTGTAGCATTTTATGTTCTATGTATTGAATTGGCTTTATTTCTTACATTCTTCACATACACGAGGAGTAAAAATCTTTACATCTCCATCTCGATGTGCAATGTGCAATCATAGTAATTTATAATAATTTATAATAAATAGAACAGTCAGTGTAATATAGAGTACACTCAAGTCAGCGTGAGTTCATCAATCTGATGACCTGCTGGAAGAAACTGTCTCGGAGCCTGTTGGTCCTGGCTTTTATGCTGCGGTACCACTTCCCGGATGGTACCAGCTGGAATAGGTTGTGGTTGGGGTCCCCAATTATCCTATGGGCCCTTTTTACACACTTTTCCTTGTAAGTGTCTTGAATCACGGGAAGTTCACAATTACAGATGCGCTGGGCTATCCGCACCACTCTCTGCAGAGACCTGTGATTGCGGGAAGTACAGTTCCCATACCAGGCAGTGATGCAGCCAGTCAGGATGCTCTCAATTGTGCCCCTGTAGAAAGATCATAGGATTTGGGGGCCCATACCAAACTTCTTCAACCGTCTGAGGTGAAAGAGGCGCTGTTGTGCCTTTCTCACCATACAACTGGTGTGCACAGACCACGTGTGATCCTCAGTGATGTGGATGCCGAGGAACTTGAAGCTGTTCACCCTCTCAACCCCAGATCCATTGATGTCAATAGGGGTTACCCTATCTTCATTCCTCCTGTAGTCCACAACAAGCTCCTTTGTTTTTGCGACATTGAGGGAGAGGTTGTTTCCTTGACACCACTGTGTCAGAGAGGTGACTTCTTCCCTGTAGGCCACCTTGTTATTGTTTGAGATTTGGTCAATCAATGTAGTGTCATCGGTAAATTTAATTAGCAGATTGGAGCTGTGGATGGCGATACAGTCATGGGTACACAGGGAGTAAAGGAGGGGACTCAGTATGCAACCCTGAGGGGCTGTACTGTACTGTGTTGTAGTGGGATCACTCTAGTAGAGTATGATGTTCTAAGGAGTCATCTGTTAGTGGGTCTTGCAGGGGCTGCGGAGGCTGATCCAGGAACAACATAACTGGGTTGTTATGGTAGATTCCCTTAATGGAGCACACCTGTGCATGACTTTGTTTAACGTGGGAGGCTGATCCATGGTCCTTGGCAGATCGGGGTCAGGGCCCAGTGACATGGAATGCAAGACTACTGGGGACCCTTCACTGCTGCAGCCTTCTTCCATCTTCACTGCCTTTGTGATGTGTCATCATCTTCTGCCAGCTCCACTGATGAGGGCTTTGCCAGATTGTTCTTCATGTGGAACCTCCCCATTGACCTTACTGACATGGGCGACCCTATCAGGAGCTAAATTCAAATGGCATCACTCTCGGGATCGCAGGAACTTACAAGCCTCTTCACCATGACAGAGTAATGGTCTTATTACCTTACTTATGTAGTCATGGTAATTTTTTTCATACTCGTACTTTAATCTCTAACTTTAATTTTATATAATTCTTTACAATTGTTGAATGTTCCGTTCGGTGCATGTCACACACTGACAGTAAATTTCTCATACATGTAAATGTAAATGGCAAATGAAGCTGGTCTTTGAAACTGGCCTATAGATTAGTGCACAGTCCGGTGAGGGTGGGGGGTGAGTGGGGGCAGAGTAGCACAGCAGACAGTGTTGCTCTCTCAATAATCCACGTCCCGTTGGTTTGGTCTGTCTGGTATGTACAGTATTTGAACAGTGTCCCTGTGACTGTGGGTTTCCCCTGAGTCTCCAGTTTCTTCCCACCTCTCAAAAAACATTTTTATTTTATAGTGAACATAGTGCTGCACAGGCCCTTCAGCCCATCATGTTGTGCTGATCTTTTAACTGACTCCATTTAACACTTCCCTCCCACATAACACTCCATTTTTTTCTATCATCCACCTGCCTATCTAGGAGTTTCTTAAAAATCTCTGTAATATATCTACCTCTACCACCATTCCTGGCAATGCATTCTACACACCCACCACCCTCTGTGTAAAAAACAAACTTACCTTTGACATTCCCCCAAACTCTCCTCCAATCAGCTTAAAATTATGCCCCTGGTTTTAGCCATTTCCAACTTGTCTCTGGCTGTCCATTCGATCTGTGCCTCAAATCATCGTATCATCTGTCAAGTCACCTCTCATCCTCCTTCACCCCGAAGAGAAAAACCCTAACTCGGTTAACCTATCCTCGTGAGGCAAGCTCTGTAGTCCTGGCAGCATCTTGGTAAATCTCCTCTCGAAGCAACCGCAGAACTTTAATAACATAGAACATAGGACATACTGTGGAACACTGCAGCACGGTACAGGCTCTTCACCCATGATGTTCTGCCAGCCTTTTAACTTACATTAAGATCCACCTAACCCTTCCCTCTTACATAACCCTCCATTTTTCTATCATCCATGAGTTTCTCAAATGTCCTTAATGTACCTGCTTCTATTGCCAGTGTTGGCAGAGTGATCCACACAGACAGACAGCACTCTCTTTAGGCTGAGTAATCTTCTGTTGACTGCACTTGTGGGAGAAGAAGGGCAAGGAGGAGAAATTACCAGAAGTTGGAGAAATCAATGTTCATGCCATCTGGTTGGAGTCTACCCAGATGGTTGCACCTCCAACTTAAGTATGGGCATATTGTGGTTGTAGAGGACACAATAGGTCACCATGCCAGAATGGGAATGGGAAGTTGAATTGGAATGTTGGCTGCTGGGAGATCTTTCCTTTCATGGTGGATCGAGTGAAGGTGCTTGATGAAATGGTCCTCCAGTCTGTGTCGGGTCTCATCGATGTTAGCATTCATTTTGAGAGAGCTAGAGTATAAAATCTAGGAAATAGTGCTGAGGCATTTGAAGGCTTTGGTTAGACTGCACTTGGAGTATTGTGAGCAGTTTTGGGTCTCTTATCTAAGAAAGGACGTGCTGGCATTGGAGAGGGTCCAGAGGAAGTTCACAAGAATGATCCCAGGAATGAAAGAGTTTACATATGAGTAGCACTTGATGGCTCTGGGCTTGTACTCGCTGGAGTTTAAATGAATGAAGGGGGAATTCATTTAAAACCTATTGAATATTGAAAGGCCTAGATAGAGTGGATGTGGAGAGGATGTTTCCTAGAGTTGGTGAAGCTAGGACCAGATAGCACAGCCTCAGAACAGAGGGATGTCCACTCAGAACATATATGAGGAGGAATTTCTTCAACAGAGAGTGATGAATCTGTGGAATTCATTGCCACAGACCAAGGAGGAGGCCAAGTCATTGAGTATATTTAAAGAGGAGGCTCAAGTTTCATGTTTCAAGTTCAAGTTTATTGTCATTCAGCCATACACATATATACCACCAAACGAAACAATGTTTCTGTGACCAAGGTGCACAACACAGTATATATAAATCACACACAATGCATAAGGTCATATTACCACAAATAAATTAACAAATAATAAGGGGCATTTACGTTACAAGTTAAAAAGTAAACATCATTATTCTATTGGCACTTCATAAGTGATGCGACCTGGGTGGTGGCAAGGAGTTGAATTGGTTAGAATGAGGTGAGGGAGCCTCATTCACCTCAATCTCCTCAGGAAGTGAAGCTGTTGTGCTTTCTTTACAAAGAGGTGGTGTTGAGGGACCAGGTTGATGGGTTCTTGATTAGTAAGGGCATCAAAGGTTACAGGGAGAAGGCAGAGGAATGCTTAACCAATTAAAATATGAACTACACAACACATATGTCTCTCTGTTTTTACCCCTAGTTAAAGTGTGCAAGTGCTCTAAGTCCAGAGTGTGCTTCATTCCAGTAGACGATGAACCCAGTTATTCAAGAGCAGGACTTGCAGTTGGAATTCTTCTTGGAACACTCACTGTAATAGGTAAGTGTGGATTATTTATTCATCTATTATTGAAACAAAACATAGCCAACTAAAAGTAGTGGATATGGCCCTGTCCATCACCATAAAGCCTACCCCACCACTGAGTACATCTACACAGAGCAGCACCCATCATCACAGACCCTCAGGCCATGCTCTCTTCTCACTGCTGCCATCAGGAAGGAGGCATAGGGGCCACAGCACTCCCACCAGCAGGTTCAGGAACAGTTATTACCCTCAACCATCATGTCTGCCTCTATCTGCTTCCGTCTGGTAGGCGCTTCAGATCCCTCCAGACTAAGACTAATAGGCACTGGAGAAGTTTTTTCCCTACTGCGGTCACTTTGCTGAACAGTTAACTGTCGGCTAACTATTACTTGGATTGCACTACCTGTATGTATAATCTATATTTTCATTTATATTTATCAATATTATTGTTATGAGCGGAGAGACAACATCTGCCGGAAGTAAATTCCTTGTATGTGCATAAGTACTTGGCGATTAAAGTCTGATTCTGATTCTGATCAAGTCACATCTCATCCTCCTTCATTCCAAAGAGAAAAACCCTGGCTCACTTGACATTCCTCGTAAGATAGTTTTTCATAAGTTCTATTGATTTCTTTATTTTCCTGTAAATGCCTGCAAGAAAATTAATTTCAGGATAGGATATGTTGACATATACATACTTTGATCATAAATTTACTTTGAACTTTGCTAAGATTTTGTTACAAAAATATTAGTTTAAAACTGCTTGCAGAGAAATAATTTGACATGTTCATTCATCACTCCACAGGCTTGATCCTCTTAATCGTATTTTTAAAAACCAAACCAAAGAAACATGGAAAAGTTGAAATGACGCCTCCAGCGGAACGGACTGAGAATGAAACGATACCTCTGGCTAACGCATAACGGCAGATATCTAAATGCCGACTGCACTCAGAAGAAGTTATCAGAGTCAGCCTTCCAATCGAAGATTATGAAGATCCATTTACAAAACTTTCCAGGGATTATTCTTTTTATTATAAAACAAGTTTTGAATATTAAAAAGTTTCCACACACCCACACACACACACACACACACACACACACACACACACACACACACACACTCTCTCTCTCTCTCTCTCTCTCTCTCTCTCTCTCTCTCTCTCCTCTCTCTCTCTCTCTCTCTCTCTCTCTCTCTCTCTCTCTCTCTTCCTGAATACTTAGTGACATGTAAGGTTCTCTACCAAGCATGCGATTAATACATTCTGCTTTGCTGTTAAAAGCACTCCATTGTATTTGGAATATCATTGTCTGTATCATATTCTAGAGTTTTTATTTACATCATATTTGGGGGTGAATGTGACGATAGACAAATTGAGTTTATAAATAGTTTGGATTTTTGTTATGTTAGAGTGATTTGTTTGATTAATAAATAAATTAATTTAGATTTGATAAATTGTCTGTCCCCAAATGCACTCAGAGGCCACTTTATTAGGTACAGCTGTACAGCAGCTTGTTAATACAAATATCGAATCAGCCTGTCATGCCGCATCAACTCAATGCATAAAAGCACGCAGACGTGGTCAAGAGGCTCAGTTATTGTTTAGATCAAACATCAGAATGGGGAAGAAATGTGATCTAAGTGACTTGGACAGAGGAATGATTGTTGGGGTGGCCGGAAACCACTGATCTCCTGGGATATTTACACACAACAGTCTCTAAAGTTTACAGAGTTTAGTACAAAATAATTTTTTTTTAAATCCAGTGAGGGGGCAGTTCAGTAGCCTGACTGGTTCACGATGACAGGAAGGCGATGGTAACCATGTGTTACAAGAGTGGTGTGTGCAGAAGAGCGTCTCTGAACATACATGTCGAGTCTTGGTAGATGGGCTACAGCAGCAGACGCCAAACCGGCTTCCACTCCTGTACCTAATGAAGTGGCCACTGAGTGTACTTCTTGCCGAAATGATGGTCTTTTTAAAATTTAATTATTTTATTTGTTAGTTAATCAGGGGAATAATTCTGGGTGAACACCAGAGCAGCTAATCATATAGACCATCTGGTGTGTCTTTTCACTGTCTTCATATCATTTGGCATCTAAGATAAATGAGTCAAAGATTTGTAATATTTTTAAAAATTTCCTCAGGTTTATTTTATAGCTGAATGTTTGTTTACTGAGTCTTGCATCAATTCCATTTTGATGAGATCACAACAGTGATGTCATCAAAGTGTTTGAACTGATTTTCATTCCTATGATTTGTGTTTGATTTGTAAGAAACTTGACAAAACAACTTCTTTATTCTGTGATGGGTGAGCATAGACAATTGAAAGTATGGGGGGGGTGGGTGCGGCAGGGGTAAATTTTTTTATGCAGAGAGTGGTGGGTGTGTGGAATGCACTGCCAGAGGTGGTGGTACAGACAGATAAAGTAGGGACATTTAAGAAACTCTTAGACAGGCATACGGAATTTTTAAAAAATAGAGGGCTACGTAGAAGGGATTGATCTTAGAGTAGGGTAAAAGGTCATCACAACATTGTGAGCTGAACGGCCTGTACTGTTCAAAAACTACAACCAATCTAAATCTCTTAATAATTTTAGTAATCATGCAGCTGCATTCCGTTTCACATCATAGAAATCCTTGTTGATAAATGTTTACAGAAAGTGTAATATCAATTCCTTCAAGTTTATGTAACAGGCTGTTGGCCTCTCTCTATGGAAGCAGGTTTTTTTTGACCATACATTCATTGAGAGAACATAAAAACTCCTTACAGACAGTGGTGGGAAGTGGAGTTGCTTGTTATCTTGAGGAAAGTTAGTAGTATTCCAAACTTTGCTTTTTTTTATTGGTCCGAAAACAAATTTAATCTCCAGACCTTTCTGACTGCTGCTATCAATGAGAGAACCATCTAAGTAAGTACTGTGTAAAAACTGGGAGTCTGCTCCATCCACCACAAGCAGACTTTCCCAGTGGCCCAACATTTTAATCCCCATGCCCATTCTGACATATTGGTCCATGGCCTCCACTTGTCAACAAAGAAACCACCCTCAGGGTGGAGGAGCAACATTTTTTTTCTGTCTGGGTAGCCTCCAATCTAATGGCATGAATATTGATTTCTTGCAGTGAAAAAAAATCCCCTCCCTTTCCCCTCTTCTTCTATCCTCTACACTGGCCTCTTACCTCTTCTCACTTGCTTATCACCTCCCTCTGATGCCCCACCACCTCCCCCTTCTCCTATGGCCCATTCTCCTCTCTGATCAGATTCCTTCTCTCCAGCCCTTTACCTTTCCCACTCACCTGGCTTCTCCTTATCACCTAGCTTGTCCTCCTTCCCCTCCCCCTGCCTTTTTATTCTGGTGTCTTCCCCCGTCCTCAGTCCTGAAGAAGGGTCTCGGCCCGAAATATTGACTGTTTACTCCTCTCTATAGATGCTGCCTGACCTGCTGAGTTCCTCCAGCATTTTGTGTGTGTTGCTCTGGATTTCTAGCATCTGCAGAATTTCTTGTGTAAACAAGAATATTGCTTGGAAGATATTCTTTGTGTCAATTGTTTTAAAGCATTTTTCCTTTGTGTTAAAACTGAATTGAAATGTTAATGATAAGAAGATTGTATGTTGTGTTGTCACTGCAACTGGAGAGCATCAAAGGGTAAACCTTTAAGAAATAGTTCAGTGGCTTTATAATCTGGTGTGATCGCGCTTGAGATAGCAATTGTACTACTTGTCTTGCCTGTAGAAATTACAGATATTCTCAGTGTGACCGTGCCTCTGTTTTCAGGCTTTATGTTCTAATTTTGGAATACAAGTATCTGCCAAGCTGATTTTTGGTATTTCTTTGAGTTGTACTGATCATCACGTTCCTGGTGGGCTCTTAGCTACATGGGGTATAAAATGGCTGGAGTCACTAACATAGCAAAAACAGTGAAAAGAAAACTGCCAATGTTTATAAAAAGATATCTACCAGAAAACACAATGATAGCTTTGTACTATTTTTGTGCAGTGTGAACTGCTGGCAGGCCCAGTCTCTCTCTCTCACTGAGAGCAATGATCCCTGATTTACTAGGCAGCAGGATACACCTTCTTCAATGACAACTAAAGATTACACGTGAATGAGAATATGATGCACCCCAAAATGTAGTTACAATCATACTCAAAAATAAACAAGTATCTACCTTATATACAGTATACAGACAACATATACCCATTTGCACGTCCTTATTACTAAAGAAATGGAATATTCCACCATGTCTGGCAGGAAAGGCACCACAACCCCAACCCGAGCACAGCAGCTCAGTTTAGGTCCCATTATGAGAATATACTGGGGGAAGTCTATACGCTCAGCACAACGGCAGGGTGGGTGGGTGGGTGTGTGTGTGTGTGTGTGTGTGTGTGTGTGTGTGTGTGTGTGTGTGTGTGTGTGTGTGTGTGTGTGTGTGTGTGTGTGTGTGTGTGTGTGTGTGTGTGTGTGTGTGTGTGTGTGTGTGTGTGTGTGTGTGTGTGTGCACTTGTGCTTATCGAGTGCCCTCCATCATAGGCTCGTTATGATATCCAGATTTTTTGGAAAAGTAGAAAACCAGAAAGAGCTTTGAGGATGAGGAGATCTGGTACAAGTCCAGAGGCTCTTGTACTTTCTACCAGATGACAGCAACGAGAAACGAGCGTGGCCAGGGGAGCGGGGATCTCTGATGGTGGATGGACTCTCCTACAGCAGTGCTTCATGTAGATGTGCTCAGTGGTTGGGAGGGCTTTACCAGCGATGTACTGGGTTGAATTCACTACCTTTTGTAGGGTAAAAGGAAATTTTCATATGAGCATTGCAAGTAACTGAGTAAACAAATGTTTAGTTTAACACAAAAAGAAAGAAGACTTAGTAAGCTGTCAGTGAGACCATGGCTGAACACTGGTTTCCCAACCTAAGAAAGCATCTGTTTGTTTCAAGGGAGTGTGACAAAGATTGATTGCCTAGTAAAGGCCACAATGGCGTAACGGTTAGCACAACACTATTACATCTCGAGGTGTATCTTCTCCCCACAACCACAGGGGATTCCTCTGGATACTCGAGTTTCCTCCCACAGTCCAATGACATACCAGTTAGTAGGTTAATAGTTATTGCAAATTGTCCAGTGATTAGGTTAGGGTTAAATAGGTAAGTTGCTAGGCAATGCACCTCGTTGGGCTGGTAGGGTCTATTCCATGCTGTATCAATAAATAAATAATCAATCATTGTTATTATTTTGTCCTGTGTTAAATAGGTAGGTTGCTGGACAGTGTGGCTCATTCCATGATATATCTTTAAATAAAATAAATCATATTAAATATACTGAGGTTGTCCTTTGAGGAAACTTAGCTTATATTCTCAGAAAAATAATTAAAACATGTAAAATTCTTCATATTCTTGATGGAGGAGTGCAGGAAAATATTCTCCCCACCTGAGTTCAGAATTCAGGTTTGGATAAGGAATTAGTCATCTGAGGATTAATTTCTACGCTCCTGCGGTTGTGCCAAACTTCTCTGGGTTGTATATGGTGACATATACGTACTTTGATAATAAATTTACTTTGAACAAGTAGAATGAGAGTGTTCAGTAGATGACTTGGGTCAGAGACTGAGAGGTGTTTCAAAGTTCAAACTACATTTATTATCAAAGTAATAACCCTTGAGATTCGTTTCCTTACAGGCAGCCACAAAACAAAAAGTAAGTGGAGCCCAATAACAAAAGACCATCAAACATCCAAATGTTCAAAAAAAAACCAAATCATACAAACAATAAAAAATAAGCAAATAACAATCAGAACTAAAGTTCAGAATTCACAGCCACAAGCCAGTCATCACTAGGGCTGGTCCAGGAGCCCGTTAGTTGCAGGCCTCAGAGTAAACCTCAGCGCAGAGACAAGTAAACCTCACCGAGCAATGAGCTGATTGCTTGCCTCCAGCCATGACCACTGACCTTTTCAATCAGGCTCAGTGCTTAAATCAGCCAAATATCAGCTCGTTCCTCACTCTCAGATCTGGGCCCGCTCCCTACTACCTCGACTCAGCCTGTACCCCGATCTTTGCAATCTGGCCTGGCACTTAAATTGATCAAACATCAGCTCATTCCTCGCCCTCAGGCCTGGGCCCCGCTGCCTCGATTCTGCCTCGCCTCAGATCTGCCGTTTTGAATCAATCCTAGTCCACTCCAGCAATAACCAAACATTGGCTTGTTTCTCACTCTCAGGCACAAGCCCCTAGTTTTGGCCCAAGCACACCACGGCACAAGTGTTCTGTGCCTTCAAGACTTTAGTTCACAATGCAAAAATGCCAGGTCAAATACAAAGGGAATCAAGAAAATCAGAAAATGACCATCCATAAAATCAAAGTTCAAAGTAAATTTATCATCAAAGTACATATTTGTTACCATGTACAAGATTCATTTTCTTGTGGGCATTCACAGTAAATACAAAAATCACAACAGAATCATTGAAGAACCACACACAACAAGAGGGACTAACAATCAATGTGCAAAAGGTAACGTTTCTGCTATCTTATGATACCATTTCTGAATTTAAAACTTACTGAAACTCCATGGTGAGAAGCAGCAGAATATTTGGTTCTTAAATCAGCAGCTTTAAGGCAGAAAGCAACTTTCATTATTAAGCTTTCTGAGGATGTGTGCACTGTTCCAAAGCTGAAACAGCAAAGCCTTTGTCAACACTGAACCTTCTCGTGTGCATACTTAGCATTTGTGAGGGTTTATATTCTGCAAGGAAAACTTTCAAAACTTTTGAACTTCTGAAATAAACTTGAATGTGACATTTTCCAATGCTGTAGGTTGTTTTGAGTATTCTATTGCCCATGTCCAGAAGACATAGGAGGGGAATCAGGTAATTCGACCCTCTCACCCTAGACTGCCCCATTGTAGGAAACATCTTTCCACACTCAAAGGCAACACGAGTGAATCTGCAGATGCTGGAAATAAATGAAAACACAAAATGCTGGCAGAACTCAGCAGGCCAGACAGCATCTATGGGAGGAGGTAGTGACACTTATGAACAGTTTGGATAGGGTAAATGCAAGCAGGCTTTTCCCTCTGAGGCTGGGTGGGACTACAACTAGAGGTCATGGGTTAAGGGTGAAAGGTGAAATGCTTATGGAGAACATGAGGGGCAGCTTCTTCAGTCAGAGGGTGGTGAGAGTGTGGAACGAGCTGCCAGTGAGAGTGGGGAATGCAATTTCAATTACAACGTTTAAGAGAAGTTTGGATAGGTACCTGGATGGGAGGGCGCAGTTCAATGGTTTAAATGGTTTCAGTATGGACTGGATGGTCCGAAGGGCCTGTTTCTGTGCTGTGGTTTTGTACGACTCTATAACTCTATGAGTCCGCTCTGCCATTCCATCATGGCTGATTAATTATTCCTCTTAACCCCATATCCTTTGATGCCCTTACTGATCAAGAAGCTATCTGCTTTAAATATACCCATGAAGTTAATTCAATAGATTCTGGCTGAAGAAATTCCACACATCTGTTCTAAAAGAACATCCCTCTATTCTGAGGCTGTGCTCTCTGGTCCTAGCCTCACCCTCTATAGGAAACATTCCCTCCAGATCCATTCTATCTAGGCCTTTCAATATTCAATGAGAGCTCCCCTTATTCTTCTAAACTCCAGTGAGTACAGGCCCAGAGCCATCAAACGTTCCTCATACGTTAAGTCTTTCAATCCCGGGAGCATCCCTGTGAGTGTACCCTGGACCCTCTCCAATGCCAGCATATCGGCACACGATACTCCATGTGTGGTCTGACCAATGTCTTATAGAGCCTCAGCATTACATCCTTGCTTTTGCATTCTAGCTCTGGAAATGAATGTCACCACTGACTCGACTGGCAAATAAATGCAGTACTCTGGTTTTAAAGTTTATAAAATACTTCTTATCGAGATACAGTGTGGAATAGGCCCATCTGGCCCTTCAAGCCACACCACTCCTCAATCCCTTGATTTAATCCTAGCCTAATCACAGGACAAGTAACAATGACTAATTAGCCTACCTTTGGACTGTGAGAGGGAACCGGAGGAAACCCTTGCAGGCAAGGGGAAAACATACAAACTCCATACAGGTGGCGGTAGCAATTGAACCTGGGTCACTGGTGCTAATCACTACCCTACTGTGCCGTCCTTCCACCCGGCTTTACAGTTTCCCAGCTGCACGGTAGGTCAGCCTGTCCTTTCCACCTCTCCCGGCTGGGTTTCTGGGGAGCTGCCGCTCTGCCCTGCCTTCCACCTGCTAACAATAAACTCACAAAGAGAGCAAAGCAGGAAAAGATAGTAACTGAGCACTGACAGGATCTGTGACTGTGTCTGAGTCAGACAACAAATAGAAGGTTTGAACTACCACAACACTATATTTATATTGGTTTATTTTTGCCTCTGTTGAAAACAACTCCTCAGTTAAATGAACAGGTTTCCATGTCTGTTAAGATTTAAATTAGCTTTATTTGTCACGTATACAAATAAATGACGGGGTGGAGATATGTCTCTTCCACGGGAGGTGTAAGGTGCTCCTTCCCTTCGCCGGCCTGCAGGTCACCCTTGGGCAAGGTGTGGCTCCCACTTAGGCACCACCCCCATCCGATCAGGGTCACGTGAAGCCACGGGAGCAGGTGGTGGATGGTCGTACGAGCAGCCGGTGCAGATCACAAGTCCTGGTTATGCGACCACTGGCACCAGGCAGACAATCTCTGAAGAGTATTGATAGTGGCTGGGGTCACCCGTCTTGCCCAGAAGAAAGCAATGACAGATCAATTCCGTAGAAAAATTTGTCAAGAACAACACAGCAGGGCACACAACGAATGAACGCATGACACATCGAAGCATAGAGTGAGATGCGTTGTTTTGTGTCAGAGTGAAGATGGGCTGGGGGCAACCTGCAAGTGTTGCCACATACATTCAGAACCATAGCATGCCCACAACTTACTAACCTCAGCACGTGGGAGGAAATGAGAGCATCTGGAAGTAATCCACACAGTCATGGGGGGAGAGCTGCAGCTCCTGAAGGACCGGGTGAGGGACTGGAGATGCAGCTCGATGACCTTCGTCTGGTCAGAGAGAGTGAGGAGGTGACAGAGAGAAGCTATAGGCAAGTAGTCACACCAGGGCCTGGGGAGACAGATAAGTGAGTAACAGGCAGGAGAGGGAAGGGCAGGAGTCAGACACTAGAGTACCCCTGTGGCTGTCCTCCTTGGCAATAAGTACTCCTGTTTGAGTACTATTGAGGGGGCAACCTACCTGGGGGAAGCAACTGTGGCTGCGCCTCTGGCACAGAGTCTGGCCCTGTGGCTCAGAAGGGTAGGGAAAGGAAGAGTAAGACAGTAGTGTTAGGGGACTCTATAGTTAGGGGGTCAGACAGGCGATTCTGTGGATGCAGGAAAGAAACTCGGATGGTAGTTTGCCTCCCAGGTGCCAGGGTCCGGGATGTTTCTGATCGCATCCATGATACCCTGAAGTGGGAGGTCATGGTACATATAGAGAAGGGATGGTTTGCGATGTGTCTATTTTAATGTGAGGAGTACCATGAACAAAGCGGATGAGCTTAGAGTGTGGATCAGTACTTGAAGCTATGATGTTGTGGCCATTACAGAGACTTGGATGGCTCAGGGGCAGGAATGGTTACTTACAGTGCCAGGCTTTAGATGTTTCAGAAAGGACAGGGAGGGAGGCAAAAGAGGTGGGGGTGTGCCACTGCTGGTCAGAGATAGTGTCATGGCTGCAGAAAAGGAGGAAGACATGGAGGGATTGTCTACTGAGTCTCTGTGGGTGGAAGTTAGAAACAGGAAGGGGTCAATAACTCTACTGGGTGTTTTTTATAGACCACCCAATAGTAACAGGGACATCGAGGAGCAGATAGCGAGACAAATTCTGGAAAGGTGTAATAATAACAGGGTTGTCGTGGTGGGAGACCTTAATTTCTCAAATATTGATTGGCATCTCCCTAGAGCAAGGGGTTTAGATGGGGTGAAGTTTGTTAGGGGTGTTCAGGAAGGTTTCTTGACACAATATGTAAATAAGCCTACAAGAGGAGAGGCTGTACTTGATCTGGTATTCGGAAATGACCCTGGTCAGGTGTCAGATCTCACAGTAAGAGAGCATTTTGGAGATAGTGATCACAATTCTATCTCCTTTACCATAGCACTGGAGAGGGATAGGAACAGACAAGTTAGGAAAGTGTTTAATTGGAGTAAGGGGAAATATGAAGCTATCAGGCAGGAACTTGGAAGCATAAATTGGGAACAGATGTTCTCAGGGAAACATACAGAAGTAATGTGGCAAATGTTCAGGAGATATTTGTGTGGGGTTCTGCATAGGTACGTTCCAATGAGACTGGGAAAGGATGGTAAGATACAGGAATCGTGGTGTACAAAGGCTGTTGTAAATCTAGTCAAGAAGAAAAGAAAAGCTTACGAAAGGTTTAAAACTCTAGGTAATGGTAGAGATCTAGAAGATTATAAGGCTAGCAGGAAGGAGCTTAAGAATGAAATTAGGAGAGCCAGAAGGGGCCATTGAAAGGCATTGGCGAGCAAGATTAAGGAAAACCCCAAGGCATTCTACAAGTATGTGAAGAACAAGAGGATAAGACGTGAGAGAATAGGATCAATCCAGTGTGACAGTGGAAAAGTGTGTATGGAAACAGAGGAGATAGCAGAAGTGCTTAATGAATACTGTACTTTGCTTCAGAATTCACTATGGAAAAGGACATTGGCTATTGTATGGATGACTTACAGCGGACTGAAAAGCTTGAGCATATAGACATTAAGAAAGAGGATGTGCTAGTGCTTTTGGAAAGCATCAAGTTGGATAAGTCACTGGGACTGGATGAGATGCACCCCAGGCTACTGTAGGAGGGAAGGGAGGAGATTGCTGAGCCTCTGGCGATGATCTTTGCATTATCAATGGGGACGGGAGAGGATCCAGAGGATTGGAGGTTTGCAGATGTTGTTCCCTCATTGAAGAAAGGGAGTAGAGATAGCCCAAGAAATTATTGATCAGTGAGTCTTACTTCAGTGGTTGGTAAGTTGATGGAAAAGATCCCAAGAGGCAGGATTTAAGAACATCAGGAATAGTCAGCATGACTCTGTCAAGGGCAGGCCGTGCCTTACAAGCCTGATTGAACTGTTTGAGCAAGTGTCTAAAGACATTGATGAAGGGAGAGCAGTAGATGTAGTGTATATGGATTTCAGCAAGGCATTTGATAAAGTACCCCATGCCAGGCTTATTGAGAAAGTAAGGAGGCATGGGATCCAAGGGCACCTTGCTTTGTGGATACAGAACTGGCTTGCCCACAGAAGGCAGAGTGGTTGTAGACGGGTCATATTCTGCATGGAGATCGGTGACCAGTGGTGTGCCTCAGGGATCTGTTCTGGGAACCCTTCCCTTTGTGATTTTTATAAATGACCTGGATAGAGAATGGAGGGATAAGTTAGTAAGTTTGCTGATGACACAAAGGTTGGGGGTATTGTGAATAGTGTGGAGGGCTGTCGGAGGTTAAAGCAGGGCATCGATAGGATGCAAAACTGGGCTGAGAAATGGCAATAGAGTTCAACCCAGGTAAGTGTGAGGTGGTTCATTTTGGTAGGTCAAATATGATGGCAAAATATAGTATTAATGGTAAGACTCTTGGCAGTGTGGAGGATCAGAGGGATCTTGGAGTCCGAGTCCATAGGACGCTCAAAGCAGCTGCGCAGGTTGACTGTGTGGTTAAGAAGGCATATGGTGCATTGGCCTTCATCAACCATGGGATTGAGTTCAAGAACCGAGAAGTAATAGAACCTGGTCAGATTCCACTTGGAGTACTGTGCTCAGTTCTGGTCACCTCACTACAGGAAGGATGTGGAAACCACAGAAAGGGTGCAGAGGAGATTTACCAGGAGGTTGCCTGGATTGGGGAGCATGCCTTATGAGAATAGTTTGAGTGAACTTGGTCTTTTCTCCTTGGAGAGACCGAGGATGAGAGATGACCTGATAGAGGTGTATAAGATGATGAGAGGTATTGATCGTGTGGATAGTCAGAGGCTTTTTCCCAGGGCTGGAATGGCTAGCATGAGCGGGCACAGTTTTAAGCTGCTTGGAAATTCAGAGGAGATGTCAGGGGTAAGTTTTTTATGCAGAGAGTAGTGAGTGCGTGGAATGGGCTGCCGGCAACGGTGGTGGAGGCAGATGCGACAGGGTCTTTTAAGAGACTCTTGGAGTCTCTTAAGGTACATGGAGTTTAGAAAAATAGAGGGCTATGGGTAACCCGAGGTAATTTCTGAAGTAAGTACATGTTCGGCACAACACTGTGGGCTGAAGGGCCTGTATTGTGCTGTAGGTTTTCTATGTTTCTATGTTTCCTTACAGACAGCGTTGGGAATTGGACCCTAATCAGTGATTGCTAGCCCAGCAGATCATTGTCGCTAACCGCTACAGTGCCATAGCATGCCTTGTCTGAGAGCATACAAGACTAGAAAGACTAGAAAGACTAGAAATTGTGCACAGCTGTTTTATTAATGTATCTAAACACTGTGGGACAAGCCACAGCACCCAGCAACCCGCCTATTTAACCCTAGCCTAATCACGAGGGAGAAGCACCCAGAGGAAACCCACAAGGTCAAAAAAGAGAATGTACCAACTCTCCTCATAGACAGCGATGGAACTGAACTCTAAACTCCGGAATGCCCTGTGCTATAATAGCATTCGACAAAGCCCAGGGAAACCGTGAGCTCCAACTTGTGCAAATTAGACTGTTTCATTAAAATGGGCCTTTTCCTTTTTGTTTTTCTTTACTAACCCTTTAGTCAAATTAAGAATAACAAAGCTAAATCGTTTAATTGCATATGGGGTACTGTCTGTTATTTCATAGTACTGACTTGTAACAGGGGAACACATCACACAGCACCCACACAAACAGGAGGTTTTGCACCTGAATCTCACCCGTTTGGCAGGGCCAGAGATTGTCTTCCCTAGACTTACGCAGCTGACAGAACCTGAGGGTTACATAAAAAACACAATGTGCTCTGTGATTCGGCTGAAGTGTACCGTAGGCAGAAAATGGTGGAAATTGTCGCAGCAGGAGAAAGAACACTGACCTCCGCAGCACAGAGGTCACAAGTTGTCCGTGCATCAGGTCCGTATCAGAAACTCACTGACAATAGGTGTTGGCACAATGCTTTTCACATCTAGCAGTCTGATGCACCATCAATAACTCACTCTGAGACGTAAGAAGCGAGATATCAGCTTTTATTGACTGGAAGAATGAACAACACTACATCCTGGAGAATGAGGCCGGGCATCAGGCCTCCATCGCCTTTATACAGGGGTCTGTGGGAGGAGCCACAGGAGCAGTCCAGACAGGTATATGTAGTTCACCACACAGTCAGGCTTCAATTCCCGGCACAGACTGTAAGGAGTCTACACGTTCTCCCCGCGACTGCATTAGTTTCCTCCGGGTGCTCTCATATCCTGACGGGGATGGGCCTTATCTGAGCTGTGTCGTGGGAGGGCTGCCAGTGCAGGCACTTCTCCAAACGGCCACTTAAAATCTACAGTATTTTCTTTTTGTGGATGAGGGGTCTGATGTAACTGATACGTGTGCTTTTCTAAGGGCAGGTTTAGCTGATAGTACTTTCGGTGAAGTCTGAGATTATCTCAGGGTAGTGTATGCTGATATATACGAATGTACTTTGATAAGAAATTTATTTTCAGTACTTACTTTGAACTTAGATTAAATCATAGACCGTACAGCATATGCTACCTGAGATTGATTTTCTTGCAGTTATTTTGAAGAAACTGAAGTGGAATAGAATCAATTCTTGTTTGTTACGTGACATGCCGTCTGACGTTTCATTTGCCATTGCCTTCTGGCTATGTGGCGCTGGAAGCACAACAACGTTTATGTGCTTCCCCCAGCAATGCTTGGACTGTGTTGGTCATTGACGCAAAACAATGCATTTCACTGTAGTAGAAATAAACGTGCGGACTATTTTCTAAACAAGAAGAAGATCCAAATATCAAAGATGCAAAAGAGCTTGTGTCATGATTTAGATGATGAAACATGAAGGGACAAAGGTCACGATTTAGATGATGAAATAGATGACTTTGTTGCCACGTTTGCAGATGATATGAAGATTGGTGGAAGGGCAGGTAGTGTTGAGGAAACAGGTAGGCTGCAGAAGGACTTAGACAGATTAGGAGAATGGGCAAGAAAGTGGCAAAGGAAATATGATGTTGCTAAATGCATGGTCATGCACTTTGGTAGTAGAAATAAATGTGCGGACTATTTTCTAAACGGGGAGAAAATCCAAAAATCTGAGATGCAAAGGGACTTGGGAGTCTTTGTGCAGAGCACAAAGGTTAACGTGCAGGTTGAGTAGGTAGTGAGGAAAGCAAATGCAATGTTAGCATTCATTTCAAGAGGTCTGGAATACAAGAGCAGGGATGTGATGCTGAGGCTTTATAAGGCACTGGTGAGGCCTCACCTTGAGTACTGTGAACAGTTTGGGCTCTCATGTAAGAACGTAATAACAGGCTCTCATATGAGGAACGTTTGATGGCTCTGGGCCTGACATTACAATGGCATGAGCAATAAACAGAGAAATATCTGAGGCAAGTAACAATGGAACAGCAGTCATCATGGGGGCCTTAACTCGCACACAGACTGGGTGAATCAAGTTGGTCAAGGCAGTCTTGAGGAGGACTTCACAGAAAGCATCTGTGACGGCTTTCTTGACCAGCATGTTACCGAATGTATAAGGGAACATGCGATCTTAGATCTGGTCCTGTTGAATGAGATAGGTAAAATTAGTGATCTTGTCGTTAGGGATCCTCAGGATCAGGATCCAACTGAAGAAGTGAAAGCACAAGTGAAGGAATTGAGAAGTTTTATTGAAATGATGAAGCCTCAGCATAAAAAAGAGATTACACCGTTAACGAATGCATTAGATGAAAAAAAGACTTGTATTTCATTACAAATGGAAGTGGGGAATTAAGAAAGCTACAGTACTTGAAGAAGTACACCCCAGATCATACGTGGTCCAAACAGAAGAAGGAGCAGTGTTAAGAAGAAATCGCAAAGACCTCAAGAAAGAGCCAACTTCAGAGTTTCAGTTAACTGATGCAGACCAGACAAACCATGAAAATAACAACCAAACACAAGAACTGTGTGAACCACTTAGAAGGTTTATTCATGTTTGAAAACCCCCGGAGAAACTGATAGAGACATGTTAAATTATGCATTTGTTCGGGTTAATGTTGCTAATTGTTTTTCTTTTTAAGGAAAGGAAGATGTGGTGATATGACGAGTCAGAATGTAATTGGAGAGAGTTCTCAGCATGTGCAGAAATGATAGAATGATCTGGAACATGGCTTGGTAAAAGCGTGGTTTGGTTTTGTTGCTGCAAATAAAAGTTCTAAGTCTTCCAGAATATGATTCTGTATTGATAACCCACGGTATGTATAAATATAAAGAATACAACAGATAGAGGGGAACAGATGGATGTTATTTACTTGGATTTCCAGAAGGTGTTCGATAAGATGCCACAAAAAAGACTTATCCGTAAGATAGGATACATACAGTTGGGGTGATGTATTAGCACGGATAGAAAATTGGTTAACCAATAGAAAGCAGAGAGTTGGGATACATGGGTGTTACTCTGGTTGGCAATCAGTGGTGAGTGGTATGTCACGGGGGTCGGTGCTGGGCCCGCAAATGTTCACAATATACATTAACGATCTGGAAGAGGGGACCGAGTGTAGTGTATCTAAATTTGCTGATGACACTAAATTGAGTGGAAAAGCAAATTGTGCAGAAGATATGGAGAGTCTGCAGAAAGGTGTAGATAGGTTAAGTGAGTGGGCAAGGGTCTGGCAGATGGACAACAATGTTGGTAAATGTGAGGTCATCCACTTTGAAAGGAATAATAGAAGAGCAGATTATTATTTAAATGGTAAAAATTGCAGCATGTTGCTGTGCAGAGGGACTTGGGAGTGCTTGTGCATGAATCACAAGAGGTTAGTTTGCAGGTGCAGTAGGTTATCAAGGAGGCAAATGGGACGTTGACCTTCATTGCTAGAGGGATTGGATTTAAGAGCAGGGAGGTTATGCTGCAACTGTACATGGTACTGGTGAGGCTCCATCTGGCGCACTGTGTGCTGTTCTGGTCTCCTTGCTTGAGGAAGGATATACTGGCTTTGGAGGCTGTGCAGAGGAGGTTCACCAGGTTGATTCCAGAGATGAGGGGGTTAGACTATGAGGAGAGATTGAGTTACCTGGGACTGTACTCACTGGAATTCAGAAGGATGAGAGGAGATCTTATAGAAACATGTAAAATCATGAAAGGTATAGATAAGATAGAGGCAGGAAAGTTATTTCCACTGGTACGTGGGACTAGAACAAGGGGATATAGCCTCGAGATTCAGGGGAGTAGATTTAGGAGGGAGATGAGGAGGAACTGCTTTTCCCAGAGAATGGTGAATCTCTGGAATTCTCTGCCCAATGAAGCAGTGGAGGCTACCTCAGTAAATATATTTAAGATAAAGTTGGATAGATTTTTTGCATAGTAGGGGAATTAAAGTTTATAAGGAAAAGGAAGGCAGGTGGAGATGAGTCCATGGTCAGATCAGCCATGATCTTATTGATCTAACATTGTAAGGCCTAGACAGAGTAGATGTGAAAAGGACGTTTCCCATGGTAGGGGAGTCTAGGACAAGAGGGCACAGCCTCAGAATAGAGGGGCATCCATTTAAAACAGAAATCCAGAGAAATTTCTTTAGCCAGAGGGTGGTGAATTTGTGGAATTCATTACCACAGGCAGCAGTGGAGGCCGGGTCATTGGGTGTGCTTAAGGTGGAGATTGATAGGTCCTTGACTGGCCACGGCATCAAAGGCTATGGGGAGAAGGCCTGGGAGAGGGTCTAAGGAGGGGAAAAATAATGATTAGCCATGATTGAAAGGTGGAGCAGACTCGATGGGCCAAAGTCTGCTACTATGTCTTCTGTTCTTATGGCCTTATGTTGTGTGACATGGATGATCATGGTCTTTCCAAGACCATGATTGTTCTTGCCAAATTTTCCTGTGGACATGGTTTGCCATTGCCTTCTTCTGGGCAGTATCTTTACAAGACAGGTGACTTTGGAGATTGTCTGCCTGGTCAGTGGTCATATAACCAGCCGCTCATACGAACATCCACCAATATTCCATATCCCTTTGCCACATGCTCAGCAACTCTCTGCTAGGTCAGTTTGGAGAGTGGGTTTACTGCCCAAGCGCTGGGTCAAGGCAAGGATTGGAAATGCAGGAGATGTACACCATGTAGGGTCTACGGAGCACCAAGAGTCAAAAGGAACTGGTGTGGCCCTACTCCTAAATGCGATGGCTTCGGGCTGTGAGTAGACCGTCGGTTTGATCACCTACACAAAGAAAAACAGTTATTGTTTCAGGCCAGAGATTCCTCTTCAGAGGAAGATTTGGGGAGAATTTCTTCAAAGGTTCTCCAAGGAGGGATGCCAGACCAGGTCAGTGTTGAGGGCACAGGACCTATTACTATTAACAGTAATGGTTTCTTTCATATGGTATTGGTTTGATATTGTCACATATACCGAGAGACAGTGAAAAGCTTGTCTGGCACACTGTTCATACAGATCAGATCACTGCACAGTGCACTGAGGTTGGAATTGGTTTGTTATTGTCACATGTACCGAGAGACAGTGAAAAACTTGCCCTGCATACTAATCAGATGATTACACAATGAACTGAGGTAGGTAAAACAACACAGAATGAAGAATAAAAGCTGCTGAAAGTGAGGTGCAGCTAAACGATGAAGAACAAGATCGTCGTGAGGTAGATTGTGAGGTCAAATGTGGAATTTATCGTACAAGAGGTCCGTTTAAGCACCTGAATAACAGTGAAGTAGAAGTTGTCCTTGAGCCTGGTGGTATGTGCTTTCAGGTTTTTGTATCTTCTGCCCAATAGGGGTGGGGAGGGGTAAGTGTGAATGTCTGGGGGTAAGGGGTCTTTGCCTCAACTATAAAACTATAAGACAGAGGAGTAGAATTATGCCATTTGGCCCATCAAGTCTTCTCCACCGTTCCATCATGACTGATTAATTATCCCTCTCAATCCTATTCTCCTGTCTTCTCCCCGTAACCTTTGACCCTGAGATTAATTTTCTTGTGGACATTCACAATAGATACAAAAAAAATACAATAGAATCGATGAAAAGCTACATACAAAGACAGACAAACAACCAATGTGCAAACGACATCAACTTGTGCAAAAACAAACACTAGGCTATTCCACAGTACCACAGGGGTTAGCTCGGAACATTGGTGTTTGGAGTTCAATTCCGGCATCCTCTGTAAGAAGTTTGTGCGTCCTCCCTATGACCGCGTGGATTTCCGCTGTGTGCTCCGTTTTCCTTCCACAGCCCAAAATATTGGGGTTGGTAGGTTAGTTGGTCCTTGTAAATTGTCCTGTGATCAGGTTGGGGTTAATTTGGTGGATTGTTGGGCAGTGCGGCACACTGGGCTGGAAGGGTCTGTTCCACACAGTTCGTTCCTTAAGTGCGGTGTCATATGACAGAGGCGATCATGGTCTTTCTTGGCAAATTACAAGATGGATGACCCCAGCCATTATCAATACTCTTCAGAGATGGTCTGCCTGGTTAGATAGATAGATAGATAGATACTTTATTCATCCCCATGGGGAAATTCAACTTTTTTCCAAATGTCCCATACACTTGTTGTAGCAAAACTAATTACATACAATACTTAACTCAGTAAAAAATATGATATGCATCTAAATCACTATCTCAAAAAGCATTAATAATAGCTTTTAAAAAGTTCTTAAGTCCTGGCGGTAGAATTGTAAAGCCTAATGGCATTGGGGAGTATTGACCTCTTCATCCTGTCTGAGGAGCATTGCATCGATAGTAACCTGTCGCTGAAACTACTTCTCTGTCTCTGGATGGTGCTATGTAGAGGATGTTCAGAGTTATCCATAATTGACCGTAGCCTACTCAGCGCCCTTTGCTCAGCTACCGATGTTAAACTCTCCAGTACTTTGCCCACGACAGAGCCCGCCTTCCTTACCAGCTTATTAAGACCTGAGGCGTCCCTCTTCTTAATGCTTCCTCCCCAACACGCCACCACAAAGAAGAGGGCGCTCTCCACAACTGACCTATAGAACATCTTCAGCATCTCACTACAGACATTGAATGACGCCAACCTTCTTAGGAAGTACAGTCGACTCTGTGCCTTCCTGCACAAGGCATCTGTGTTGGCAGTCCAGTCTAGCTTCTCGTCTAACTGTACTCCCAGATACTTGTAGGTCTTAACCTGCTCCACACATTCTCCATTAATGATCACTGGCTCCATATGAGGCCTAGATCTCCTAAAGTCCACCACCATCTCCTTGGTCTTGGTGATATTGAGACGCAGGTAGTTTGAGTTGCACCATATCACAAAGTCCTGTATCAGTTTCCTATACTCCTCCTCCTGTCCATTCCTGACACACCCCACTATGGCCGTGTCATCAGCGAACTTCTGCACATGGCAGGACTCCGAGTTATATTGGAAGTCTGATGTGTACAGGGTGAACAGGACCGGAGAGAGTACGGTTCCCTGCGGCGCCCCTGTGCTGCTGACCACCGTGTCAGACCTACAGTCTCCCAACCGCACATACTGAGGTCTATCTGTTAAGCAACAAGTGGTTGCTTAACCAGGACTTGTGCTTCTCGTACGGCCATCCACCACTGCTCCAGTGGCTTCACCTGACCCTGACAGCACCTTGCCCGGGGGGTGACCTGCAGGCTAGTAAGGGAAGGAGCACCTTACACATCCTTTGTCTCCACCTGGCCACCCAACCCACACCGTATCTCTAAATAAATAAAATAAATAAATAGAGAAAACAAAATAATAATCATGGCGAAAATGTACAAACTCCTAACGACAGATTAACAACATCTACTCCAAAGCAAGCAGTGAAATGCACCACTTGCATTAACAACCAACACTATCTGGGGGCAGCCTGCAAGGATCAGTGCACATTCCACGGTACTGTGACAAAGTGGTGAGCAAAACAACACGAGGACATAACGTACAAAATGCAACAACAGGTAAACAAGTAACACAAACAGAATGCTGGAGGAACTCAGCCGCTCTCCTCTTATGGAGAGGAATAAACAGTCGATGTTTCAGGCCAAAACCTTTCGTCATGACTGATAAACAAACCCTTTTTCCACTTCCCTCCCATGCTCACACACACACAGATGGGCCTCCAACCCCAGGACAGGCCACAAACTCCAGGCCATGGCCGCAGACTCACGGACATCGAGCCTCTGAACTCTGAACTTGCCAACCAAGGTGCTTCAACCTCCATGCTTTGACCACAGGACTCGCCAGCCTCCAGATGCTGCTGACCTCTGAGCAGGAAAGGCAGTGGCTAACGTTTCTTCCGCATCATCTGTAAGCAAGAGCTCGGGCTGGCTGAGGCCCAGCTCTCTCTACTTCTGTCCCTCCTGCCTGATGGTAGCTGTGAGAAGGTGGCACGGCCCAGATGATGGTTGTTGCCTTCTTGAGGCAGTGCCACATGCCGATGCCTCCGATGGTGAGAAAGGAAGTACCTGTGATGGGGAGGGGTGTGGTGCTACTAGTCAGGCAAAATGTCAAGGCAGTGCTCCATCAGGACAGACTGGAGAACTCAGCTAGTGAGGTGTTATGGGTGGAACTGAGAAATAAGAAAGGTATGACCACGTTAACGGGGCTATATTACAGACCACCCAACAGTCCATGGGATTTAGAGGAACACATTTGCAAAGAGATTGCAGAGTATTGCAACAAACATAAGGTTGTTATAGTAGGTGATTTTAACTTCCACATATTGACTGGGAATGCCATACTGTAAAAGGGTAGACAGGATAGAGTTTTTCAAATGTGCTCAGGGAAGTTTCCTTCATCAGTACGGAGAAGTCCCGAAGAGAGAGTGTGTGATACTGAATCTGCTATTAGGGAATGAGACAAGGGTGGGTGACAGAGGCTTGTGTAGGGGAACATGTTGCATTCAGTGAGCACAACGCCATTAGTTTCAAAGTAAATTTGCAAAAAGATGGATCTGATCCATGGGTTAAAATTCTAAACTGGAGAAAGGCCAATTGTGATGGTATCAGAAATGATCTGGCAGGTGTTGACTGGGATAGGCTGTTTTCTGGCAAAGGTGTATTTGGAAAGTGGGAGGCCTTCAGAAATAAAATTTTGAGAGTACAAATCTTGTATGTGCCTGTCAGAATAAAAGGTGAAGATAACAAATGTAGAGAAGCTTGGTTTTCAAGAGATATTGAGGCCATGGTTAAGAGAAACAAGGAGGTGCATAGTGAGTATAAGTAGGTAGGAACAAATGATGTGCTATTAGACTACAAGAAGTGCAAGAGTACACTTACTAGGTAGCCACTGAATGCATGTTTGTGATAAAGGTTTAGACTTCTTTAATGTTTTAGACTTATTGTTTTTGACCAAAATTAATTCTGCTCCTTTGAGATGAACACTGCGGACTCCGCTTCATCTTATTTTCTCCAATGAATGAATGATACACATGCTCTATGGCCCTGGTAATCACACCTCCCTACTACATCGCTTGTTCGTTATGAGCTGCGTTGCATGACATGGGTGATCATGGTCATTCTATCACCATGATTGCTCTTGACAAATTTTTCTACAGATTTGCCATTGCCTTCTTCTGGCTATGTTGGTGCTGGAAGTGTGGCAACATTTACAGGCTTCCCCCACCACTGCATTGGACTGTGGTGGTCACTGACACAAAACAATGCATTCCACTGTATGTTCATTCATTCATTATCTGCCATGTTGTATGACCATGATTGTTCTTGGCAAATTCTTCTACAGAAGTGGTTTGCCATTGCCACCTTCTAGGCAGTGTCTTTACAAGATGGATGACCCCAGCCATGATCAATACTCTTCAGAGATTGTCTGCCTGGCATCAGTGGTCGCATAACCAGGACTTGTGATGTGCACCAGTTGCTCATACGGCCATCCACCACCTGCTCCCTTGGGTTTACGTGACCCTGATCGGGGGGTGGGGGGCTAAGCAGGTGCTACAACTTGCATAAGGGTGACCTGCAGGCTGGTGGAGGGAAGGTAGAAACGCATCTCCACCCTGACACCCACTCCATTTAATAATCTCCTGAAATCTGTTTCACTAAACTGATATCATTTTTGACCGTTTGAAGAGTTACAACATGTTAAAATATGGCAGAGCTTTGCTCTTTTTCTCTTTGAAGTTTTGTTTATTCTGTAACTTGATGATCCAGATAAATCCTCTTATCTGATCACCCGTACGTATTGCTCAGAGGAGCCGCTGCAGTTCAAAGGAAGATAATTAATTTTATAGTGCAAGAGATTCTGCTCCCCTGGCTTCTTATCCTGGTTTCTGCCCACTTCCTTTTCAGTCCTGATAAAAGGGTCAGGGCCCAAAACAATGGTTGTTTATTCCTCTCCATAGACACTGCCTGACCTAAGTTCCTTCAGCATTTTGTGTATGTTGCTCAAGATGAATTTAAAGCCTGGATTAGCCAATGAAATAAAGATGTCCTGGCTGTTAGAAGGATTTGCTTGAGAGAAGGGGGGCAAAAAGAGAAAACCCCCAGCTCTCTCAACTTATCCTCAAAAGACTTCCTCTCTAATCCAGGCAGCATCCTGGTGAATCTCCTCTGCACCCTCTCTAATCCAGGCAGCATCCTGGTGAATCTCCTCTGCATCCTCTCTAATCCAGGCAGCATCCTGGTGAATCTCCTCTGCATCCTCTCTAATCCAGGCAGCATCCTGGTGAATCTCCTCTGCATCCTCTCATATCCAGGCAGCATCCTGGTAAATCTCCTCTGCACCCTCTCTAAAGCTTCCACATCTTCTTAGAATGAGGTGATCAGAACTGAACACGATATTCTAAGTGCGGTCTAACATGGATTTACAGAGCTGCAATGTTACCTCGCAGCTCTTGAATTCAATTAAGGCTAACACACCACACGCCTTCTCAAATCCCTATTAACCTGCATGGTAACTTTGAGGAATATATGGACGTGCACTCCGAGATCTCTCTGTTCCTCCACGTTTCTAGAATCTGGCCATTAACCCTGTAGAAAGTGTGTAAGACAAAGAAACAATTATTTCAAACCTTTTGTACAGACATCAAACCCAGAGAAGTGCCATCACTGTGTAATGAAATGAATTGCAAATGTAAATAAGGGAAAAGTAGTTCACCTAGATTCTCAAAATCTTTTGCTTGAGTTATAAAGGATATCAAAGTCAGAGGCTAAGCAGAACATCCAGCAAATAACCTTTGTTTTGATTATAAACTAGTATAAAATTTGTGTTCTTTAAAAGACAAGTAACTTCTTCAGATGCATTAGAATCAAAATCAAACTGAAAGTCAAAATAAATCTATTAACAAAGAACAAATATGTTACCACATACTGCCATGAGATTCCTTTTCTTGCAGTCATCTACAAAATAAAGAAATACAATAGAATTTATTTTTTTAAAAAACAAAAAATAGCCAAACAACCAACATGCAAAAGAAGACCTAACTCTAGTTAGGCCACACTTGGAGTACTGTGTCCAGTTCTGGTCGCCTCATTATAGGAAGGATGTGGAAGCATTGGAAAGGGTACAGAGGAGATTTACCAGGATGCTGCCTGGTTTAGAGAGTATGCATTATGATCAGAGATTAAGGGAGCTGGGGCTTTACTCTTTGGAGAGAAGGAGGATGAGAGGAGACATGAAAGAGGTGTACAAGATATTAAGAGGAATAGATAGAGTGGATAGCCAGCACCTCTTCCCCAGGGCACCACTGCTCAGTACGAGAGGACATGGCTTTAAGGTAAGGGGTGGAAAGTTCAAGGGGGATATTAGAGGAGGGTTTTTAACTCAGAGAGTGGTTGGTGCGTGAAATACACTGCCTGAGTCAGTGGTGGAGGCAGATACACTAGTGAAATTTAAGAGACTACTATACAGGAATATGGAGGAATTTAAGGTGGAAGGTTATATGGGAGACAGGGTTTAAGGGTAGGCACAACACTGTGGGCCGAATGGCCTGTACTGTGTTGTATTGTTCTATGTTTCTATGTTCTATAAAACAAACTGTATGAATAAAATTAATGCTCAATGCAGGAGAGGGCTTTACCCGTGGTGGACTGGGCCATATCTACTACTTCTTGTAGATTTTCCATTCAGGGGTATTAGTATTTCCAGGCTATGATGCAGCCAATACTCTCCACCACACATCTACAGAAGTAAAGAATATTATTCTTTCGCAGCCTTATTATTGAATAATTCCTATATTCACAGTTGCGTATTTAAAAGGTTATGAATTCATAAAGAACCTATGTGCAGTAAAACACAAATCTTCTAGTCTAACACACACAAAATCCTAGGGGGACCACTATCCTGGCGGGAAGATTTGCGAAGGCTACTGGGGAGACTCTAAACTAGAATGGTTGGGGGGTGGGAGTCAAATTGAAGAGACTAGGAGAGAGGAGGTTAGTTGACAAATAGAGAAAGCTTGTAGACAGTGTGTGAGGGAGGATAGGCAGGTGATAGAGAAGGGGAGCGCTCAGACCGAAGATGTAGGGGAGAAGGAAGAAAAAGATAATGAAGTTGTTTGCACCATTAGGGATAAGCAGAGAGTAAGAGGTGGAGAGTTTCTTAAATGCATCTATTTTAATGCTAGGAGCATTGTAAGAAAGGTGGATGAGCTGAGAGCATGGATTGATACCTGGAAATATGACGTTGTAGCTATTAGTGAAACATGGTTGCAGGAGGGGTGTGATTGGCAACTAAATATTCCTTGATTTTGTTGCTTCAGGTGTGATAGAATCGGAGGGACAAGAGGGGGAGGTGTTGTATTGCTGGTCCGAGAAAATATTACAGCGGTGCTCTGGCAGGATAGATTAGAGGGCTCGTCTAGGGAGACTATTTGGGTGGAATTGAGGAATGGGAAAGGTGTAGTAACACTTATAGGTGTGTATTATAGACCACCTAATGGGGAGCGAGAATTAGAGGAGCAAATTTGTAGGGAGATAGCAGATATTTGTAGTAAGCACAAGGTTGTGATTGTGGGAGATTTTAATTTTCCACACATAGACTGGGAAGCCCATTCTGTAAAAGGGATGGATGGTTTGGAGGTTGTAAAATGTGTGCAGGATAGTTTTTTGCAGCAATACATAGAGGTGCCGACTAGAGAAGGGGCAGAGTTGGATCTCCTGTTATGGAATGAGATAGGTCAGGTGACGAAAGCATGTGTTGGGGAGCACTTCGGGTCCAGTGATCACAATGCCATTAGTTTCAATATAGTTATGGAGAAGGATAGGACAGGACCCAGGGTAGAGATTTTTGATTGGAAAAAGGCTAACTTTGAGGAGATGTGAAAGGATTTAGAAGGAATGGATTGGGACTACTTGTTTTATGGGAAGGATGTAATAGAGAAATGGAGGTCATTTAAAAGTGAAATTTTGAGGGTACAGAATCTTTATGTTCCTGTTAGGTTGAAAGGAAAGGTTAAAAGTATGAGAGAGCCATGGTTTTCAAGGGATATTGGAAACTTGGTTCGGAAAAAGAGGGAGATCTACAATAAATATAGGCAGCGTGGAGTAAATGAGGTGCTCGAGGAATATAAAGAATGTAAAAGAATCTTAAGAAAGAAATTAGAAAAGCTAAAAGAAGACATGAGGTTGCTTTGGCAATTAAGGTGAAAATAAATCCAAAGCATTTCTACAGTTATATTAATAGCAAAAGGATAGTGAGGGATAAAATTGGTCCCTTAGAGAATCAGAGTGGAGAGCTATGTGCGGAGCCAAAAGAGATGAGGGAGATTTTGAACAATTTATTTTCTTCAGTATTAACTAAGGAGAAGGATATTGAATTGTGTAAGGTAAGGGAAACAAGTAGGGTAGTTATGGGAACTATGATGATTAAAGAAGAGGAAGTACTGGCACGTTTAAAGAATATAAAAGTGGATAAATCTCTGGGTCCTGACAGGGTATTCTCTAGGACCTTGAGGAAAGTTAGTGTAGAAATAGCAGGGGCTCTGACAGAAATATTTCAAATATCATTAGAGATGGGGATGTTGTTTGTCATATACATTGATGATCTGGATGATGGGGTGGTAAATTGGATTAGTAAGTATGCAGATGATACTAAGATAGGTGGCGTTGTGGATAATGAAGTAGGTTTTCAAAGCTTGCAGAGAGATTTAGGCCAGTTAGAAGAGTGGGCTGAAAGATGGCAGATGGAGTTTAACGCTGATAAGTGTGAGGTGTTACATTTTGGTAGAAATAATCCAAATAGGACATACATGGTAAATGGTAGGGCATTGAGGAATGCAGTAGAACAGAGTGATCTAGGAATAATGGTGCATAGTTCCCTGAAGGTGGAATCTCATGTGGATAGGGTGGTGAAGAAAGCTTTTGGTATGTTGGCCTTTATAAATCAGAGCATTGAATATAGGAGTTGGGATGTAATGTTAAAATTGTACAAGGGATTGATGAGGCCAAATTTGGAGTATTGTTTACAGTTCTGGTCACCGAATTATAGGAAAGATGTCAACAAAATAGAGAGAGTACAGAGGAGATTTACTAGAATGTTACCTAGGTTTCAGCACCTAAGCTACAGAGAAAGGTTGAACAAGTTAGGTCTTTATTCTTTGGAGTCTAAAAGGTAGAAGGGGGACTTGATAGAGGTATTTAAAATTATGAGGGGGATAGATAGAGTTGACATGGATAGGCTTTTTCCATTGAGAGTAGGGGAGATTCAAACAAGAGAACATGAGTTGACAGTTAAGGGGAAAAGTTTAGGGGTAACATGAGGGGGAACTTCTTTACTCAGAGAGTGGTAGCTGTGTGGAACGAGCTTCCAGTAGAAGTGGTAGAGGCAGGTTCGATTTTGTCATTTTAAAAAAAATTGGATAGGTATATGGACAGGAAAAGAATGGAGGTTTATGGGCTGAGTGCAGGTCGGTGGGACTAGGTGAGAGTAAGCGTTCGGCACAAACTAGAAGGGCCGAGATGGCTTGTTTCCTTGCTGTAATTGTTATATGGTTAAAAAGCTGGAGGAACAGAGCAGGTCAGGCAGCACCTATGGAGTGGAATAAATAGTCAATGTTTTGGGCTAAGACTCTTCATCAGAATCGGCTTCGTTCTTCTTCAGCCTTTTACCATGTCCATCTATCACCTCCCAGCTTCGCACTTCACCCCCCTCACCTACCCATGCACCTTCCCCTTCTCAGGATTCACCTATCTCCTGTCATCTTGTACTGCTCCCCTGTACCCCTACCTTCTTAGTCTGGCTTCTTCCCCATTCCTTTCCAGCCCTGATGAAGGGTCTCGGCCCAACTGTCGACTCTATACTCATCTCCATAAATGCTGAGTTCCTCCAGCATTTTGTGTGTATTGCTCTGGATTTCCAGCATCTGCAGAATCTCTTGTGTTTATGGTCTTCTAGTCTTCACTTCAGCCTCAACTCGTGTATATATTTTCCACTTTTGATTGCTCAGTTTTTTCCACATTACCTTATTTTATTTCAAACAGAAGAAGAAAGGATTAATAAAAGAGTAATTTTGGTACTTTTTATTTCGGGTTAATATAAACATAACTATTGGTAGTTTATTTTCCATAATACAACTTGTCTTTTTTTCCATTACACTCCAAATCCATTATTCCCAAAAGTTTATCGAGGAACATATTTTATCAAGAAAAATTGCTGCGTATGAAAAGTGCCAGGTATGCAAAGAAAGCTGCAGAAAGTTGTAAACTCAGCCAGCTCCGTTGTAGGCACCAGCCTCCCCAGCATCCAGGACATCTTCAAAAGGCAACGCCTCAAAAGAGCGGCATCCATCATTAAGGAGCCGCATCACCCAGGACATGTCCTCTTCTCATTGCTACCATCAAGGAGGAGCTACAAGAGCCTGAAGACACACACTCAATGGTTCAGGAGCAGCTCCTTGGAAGACAATTTAAGAGACGGGCTGAATCAGAAAGGTTGGGTGCAGACTGAACTGAGGTGGCAAGGTTCAGGCCCCAGAGCATATCAAAGCAACTGAACCCAATGTTTGAATGATGGTTTAGGCATCGGGCCAGATTGAAAAGGTCAGGGTGTCAGGACTGGAGGTGAGGGACGGGCTGGTTCAGCTCTCAGCTCTGAAATGTTTACTCGGCTTTGCCCTGAACTGAGGTCTGTTGGCAGACTCCCCACGCACTTTTCGCTTGCTTTTATTGTTTGCATGATTTGTGTTTTTCTCTGCACATTGTGAGTTCAATGGTCTTTTTTATTGGGTTCTTTTGGGTTTCTTTGTTTTATGGCTGCCCGTTAGGAGGCGAATCTCAAGATTGTATAATGTGGGTAAGTTGGAGAGACATAATCTGATTAGGGATAGTCAGCATGGCTTTGTCAAAGGCAGTTCATGCCTTACGAGCCTGATTGAATTCCTTGAGGGTGGGTAGTGTATATGGATTTCAGTAAGATATTTGATAAGGTTCCCCATGTGAGGCTCATTCAGAAAGTAATGAGGCATGGGATCCAAGGAGACCTGGCTTTGTGGATTCGGAATTGGCTTGCCCACAGAAGGCAAAGGGTGGTTGTAGATAGTTTGTATTCTGCTTGGAGGTCGATGATCAGTGGTGTTCTGCAGGGATCTGTTCTGCTCTTTGTGATTTTTATAAATGACCTGGAAGAAGTAGTAGAAGGGTGGGTTAGTAAGTTTGCTAATGACACTAAGGTTGAGGGTGTTGTGGATAGTCTGGAGGATTGTCAGAGGTTACAGCAGGACATCAATAGCATGTATTTCTAGACTGAGAAGTGGCAGATGGAGTTCAACCCAGATAAGTGTGAAGTGGTTCATTTTGGGAGGTCAAATTTGAAGACAGAATATAATATTAAGAGTAAGACTGTTGGCAGTGTGGAGGATCTCAGATATCTTGGGGTCTGTGCCCATAGAAATATTGGAATATTGAAATATCTTTATTGTCATTGCATAGTACAATTTGTCATGCACCAATACAGCAAAAATGAGTTTGCAACTCTCGTACTCAATGCTATAAAACAACTAATAAAAGAAATAAACAATAAATAAAATCAAGTAACCAGCTGGTACAAGCAATGTCCAGCAGCACAAAAGCGCAACTCAGATGCATGATGGCCACAAAACCGGTAGTAAAAGTAGCAATATAACAAATTTATGGATGATGCTTGATCGATTAGTTCAGTGCAATTATGGCTCTGGGGAAAAAAGCTATTTTTCAGTCTGGAAGTGCAGGCATAGAAAATCTTACAATGTCTGCCAGACATTGAAGTTCAAGCAGATGATTGCATGGGTGTGTGTTGTCCTTGCAGATGCTTGTAGCTTTCCTTAGGCAGCGTGAGCTGTAGCTGTCCTCCAGAGCTGGGAGCTGTGTCCCGATGATCTTCTGTGCTGGAGACAACCCGCTGAAGTGCTTTCCTGTCAGCTGCTGGACAACTGAGATACCTCACAGAGATGCAGGATGTTAAGATGCTCTCTATGGTGCAGCGGTAATAGGTCACCAGCATCTGATCAGGTAGACCAACTTTCTTCAGCGTCCTGAGGAAAAACAAGCGTTGCTGTGTTTTCTTAACTATTGTTGTGGTGTTAGTGGACCATGTAAGGTCTTCTGAGATGTGTATTCCCAGAAACCTGAAACTGGACACTCTCTCCACTATGTCTCCATTAATGTAGACTGGAGCGTACTCGTCATCCCGTGACTTTCCAAAGTTGGACACTCAAAGCTGCTGTGCAGTTTGACAGTGTTATTAAGAAGACATATGGTGTGTTGGCCTTCATCAACCACGGGACTGAGTTCAAGAGCCGTGTGGTAGTGTTACAGCTATATAAAACCTTAGTTAGACCCCACTTGGTACTGTGTTCACCCCAATACAGGAAGGATGTGGATACTATAGAGAGAGTGCAGAGGAGATTTACAAGGATGTTGCCTGGATTGAAGGGCAAACCTTATGAAAATAGGTTGAGTGAACTTAGCCTTTTCTCCTTGGAGCAATGAAGGATGAGAGGTGACCTGACAAAGGTGTATAAGATGATGAGAGGCATTCATCATGCGGATAGTCAGAGGCTTTTTCCCAGGGCTGAAGTGGCTAACATGAGGGGGCACAGTTTTAAGGTGTTTGGAAATAGGTACAGAGGGGATATCAGGGATAAGTTTTTCACACAGAGAGTGGTGTGTACGTGGAATGGGCTGCCAGCGGCAGTGGTGGAAGCAGATACGATAGGGTCTTTTAACAGACTCTTAGTTAGGGACATGGAGCTTAGAGAAATAGAGGGCTATGCGGTAGGGAAATTCTAGGCAGTTTCTAGAGCGGTTTACATGGTCAGCACAGCATTGTGGGCCAAAGGGCCTGTAATGTGCTGTAGATTTCTATGTATACATATAATATACTTTGACCTTAGAACTTACTACGTATTGCAACGTACTGCTTCTGTAAAACAACAGATTCCACAACATAAGACAGTGATATTAACCCTGATTCTGGTTCTGAGTCTGAGTTTGCTGTCAGCTCTGTTGACCAGATTTGGTGTTATTCTTTTTTCTCTTTCTTTCTCTAAATATAAGCTTGGAAGATTTAACTATAAATTTCTTGGCTTTAAGTCTGGCCTTTTGTTCTTTGCTTTTTATCTAAAAAAGTACTATCATCTGTCGCCAACTCTCAGTCAGACTGGGAACAAGAGATCATCCAACAGTCAGTATCTTCCTTCCAACAGCTCTTGACGTAGAACAGCGCAAGAACAGGTGCTTCAGCATCTGCCCCTACCACCACTCCTGGACCTGCCACGGGCAACGGTCGAGGAGTTTAACAAACTCTCAGACAGGCACATGAATGATAGAAAACTGTGAAAAGGAATAGTTAGATTCATCTTGGAATAGGTTCAAAGGTCAGCACAACATTTCAAGCCGAAGGACTTGGTTGTGCTGTACTGTTCTATGCTCTGTGATCTATTGCCCCTGGGACGAGTACTCCAGAGAGATGCAACATCCCAACTATGAATATGTCTCTTTATTTATTAATTTACTTCGTGATAGTGCCAAGGAGGCCTTTCTGGCCCTTTGAGCCATGGCACCCCAGCAATCTCCAACAACCCTGATTTTAACCCTAACCTAATCACAGGACAATTTGCAATGACCAATTAGCCTTCTCGGTACACGTTTAGACTGTGTGGAAAACATGTGGACTGTGAACTCCGACACCCCGTCTCCTCTTTCAGATCAGATAAGATTCATTGAATCATTATGTGTACATTGAAACTTACAATCAAATGTGTCATTTGTGCCGACAATCAACACACCCAAGCATATCCTGATGAAAGGTCTCTGCCCGAAACGACAACTGTTCATTCATTTCCATAGTTGCTGCCTGACCTGCTGAGTTCCTCCAGCATTTTGTGTGTGTTGCTCTGGACTTCCAACTTCTGCAGAATCCCTCATCTTTGCATCACCCAAGGGTATGCTGGGGGCAGCCCACGAGTGACATCGCACATTCAAGGACAAACATGGCATTCGCACAATGTTCAGCAGAACAACACAAGCAACAACAGCAAAACAAACCGCCTTCCTAACTTGCATGCACACACAGAAACAGGCTTCCTGCCTCAGGCCAGGCTGTCTCTGGGCCTTCAGCCACCAGTGGACTCATGGATTTATAGGCCCAGATTATTCCAGGTTGTTGATTTAACTTAATTACCTCAATTGTCAAGACCGAATTTAAACCAGAGATTCTGCAGATCCTGGAAATCCAGAACAACGCACAAAATGGTGGAGGAATTCAGCATCTAAGGAGAGGGAAAAAACAGTCTACATTTTGAACCATGGGACCATAGGAGCAGGATTGGGCCTTTTGGCACATTGAGTCTGCTCTGCCATTCAATCGTGGCTGATCCATTTTATCCCCACCCCAGCCCCACTCCCTGGCCTTCTCCCCATAACATTTGATGCCGTATTCAATCAAAAATCTATCAAGCTCTGCCTTAAATACACCCAACGACTTGGCCTCCACAGCCGCCTTTGGTAATAAATTCTACAAATTCACCACCCTCTGGTTAAAGAAATTTCTCCGCATCTCTGTTCTAAATGGATGCCCCTCTATCCTAAGGCTGTTCCCTTTTGACCTTGACTCCCCAACCATGGGAAACATCCTTTCCAAACTATTCTGCCCAGGCCTTTCAACATTTGAAATGTTTCAGTGAGATCCCCTCATCTATCAGTGAGTACAGGCCCAGAACCATCAAATGTTCCTCATATGATAACCCTTTCATTCCCAAAATCATCCTTGTGAACCTCCTCTGGACCCTCTCCAATGCCAGCACATCTCTTCTTCGATGAGAAGCCCAGAACTGTTCACAATACTCAAGGTGAGGCCTCACCAGTGCCTTATAAAGCCTCAGCATCACATCCTTGCTCTTGTATTCTAGACCTCTTGAAATGAATGCTAACATGGCATTTGCCTTCCTCACCACCAACTCAACCTGCAAGTTAACTTTCAGGGTGTTCTGCACAAGGACTCCCAAATCCCTTTGCATCTCAGATTCCTGGATTTTCTCCCTATTTAGAAAATAGTCTGCACATTTATTTCTACTGCCCAAGTGCATGACCATGCATTTTCCAACATTGTATTTCATTTGCCACTTTCTTTCCCATTCTCCTAATCTGTCTAAGTCCTTCTGCATCGTGCCTGTTTCCTCAACATTACCTGCCCCTCCACCAATCTTCGTATCATCTGCAAACTTGGCAACAAAGCCATCTATTCCATCATTTAAATAATTAATATACAGCAATTAAAGAAGTGGTCCCTACACTGACCCCTGCAGAACACCACTAATCACTGGCAGCCAACCAGAAAAGGATCCTTTTATTCCCACTCACTGCCTCCTACCAATCAGCCAATGCTCTAGCCATGTTAGTAATCCTCATGTAATTCCATGGGCTCTTATCTGGCTAAGCAGCCTCATGTGTGGCACCTTGTCAAGGGCCTTCTGGAAGTCCAAAAATACAACGACCAGTGCATCCCTTTATCTATCCTACTTGTAATCTCCTCAAAGAATTCCAACAGGTTCATCAGACAGGATTTTCCCTTAAGGAAACCATGCTGACTTTGTCCTCTCTTTTCCTGTGTCACCAAATGCTCCATCACCTCATCCTCAAGAGGTGGGATCTCAGTCTTGGTTTTTGTTTTTTTTTACCAACCATCTTATCCTGAGTCCCTTCACTCTGGTTCCCAAACCAGCACCGCCAAATTAGTTTAAATTAGTTTTGGGTCAAGACTCTGGATTATCAGAATACAGGGACCCATGGAACCTCAGAACTTAGGCCTCTGTCTTCCCCAGTGACTCGCAGACCCAGATTGATAATTAGATCACAGAACAGTACAGCACAGGAACAGGCCATTCAGCCCACAATGTTGTGCCCAATCAGCCACAATGGTCAAAACAGAGTTTGAACTCCCTGGATTATAAGAACATAAGGACTAGAAGCCAAAGTAAATCACAGGGCCATTCTACCCTCTCTGCAGTCATCAACATCATAGAATCAGAGAGTCATAGAAAATTACGGCACTGATACAGGCCCGTCAGTCACTTGGCCCATCTAGTCCGTGCCAAACCTTTAACAAGGCTAGTCCCTATCTACTTGCATACCCCTCCCATCCACGTACCTATCCAAGTTTATCTTAAATGTGAAGATAAACTTGGAAGGACATTCTTGCTATTGAGAGAGTGCAGCGTAGGTTCACGGGGTTAATTCCTGGGATGGCGGGACTGTCAAATGTTGAAAGATTGGAGCGACTGGGCTTGTATACACTGGAATTTAGAAGGATGAGAGGGGATCTGATTGTAACATATAAGATTATTAAGGGACTGGACACGCTAGAGGCAGGAAACATGTTCCTGCTGATGGGTGAGTCCAGAACCAGAGGCCACAGTTTAAGAATAAGGGGTAGGCCATTTAGAACGGAGTTGAGGAAAAACTTTTTCACCCAGAGAGTTGTGGATCTATGGAATGCTCTGCCTCAGAATGCAGTGAAGGCCAATTCTCTGGAAGCTTTCAAGAAAGAGTTAGATAGAGCTCTTAAAGATAGCGGAGTCAAGGGATATGGGGAGAAGGCAGGAATGGGTTACTGATTGTGGATGATCAGCCATGATCACATTGAATGGCAGTGCTGGCTCGAAGGGCCAAATGGCCTACTCCTACACCTATTGTCTATTGTCTGTTGTTGCAATTGAACCCATATGCACCACTTGTGCTGGCAGCTCATTCCACACTTTCACCACCATCTGAGTGAACGTTTCACCTTTCACCCTTAACCCATGACCCCTGGTTGTAGTCCCACCTAAGTTCAGTGGAAAAGCCTGTTTGCATTAACCTTAACTATACTCCTCATAATTTTGTATATCTCAATCAAATCTCCACTCAAGCTTTTATGTTCTCAGGAATAAAGTTATAACCTATTCAATTGTTCCTTATAACCCAGGTCCTCCAGTCCTCATGTCTCACCTTACACCTCAGTGCCTTTTCTCAGCATTATTCCCCCTGTCAGTTGGGTTATCAGCAATCTCCTGATCCCTGCTTTGAATGAATATAATGTCTGGGTCCCTCCAGTAGCTGGCAGTGGAGAATCCCTTCAGTTCGCCACCCTCTGTGCGAAGAAATTTCTCCTCACCCTTTCATGTCCACTGCTTAAGGCTGCCACAGCTTATCCTCGGGTTGTCTAGGTCGTTAACATAAATGACACATTTCCCTTTATGTTTTTATGTAGATCACAAGACTATAGGACATAGGAGCAGAATTAGGCCATTTGGCCCATCAAGTCTGTTCCACTATTCCATCATGGCTGATTCATTATCCCATTCTCCTGCCTTCTCCCCTTTGATGCCCTTAGCAATCAAGAACCTATCAATTTCTACTTTAAATATACCCAGTGACTTGGCCTCCACAGCCATCTGTGGCAATGAATTCCATTAACTCACCACCCACTGGCTAAAGAAATTCCTCCTCATCTCGGTTCTAAAGGGGCATCCCTCTATTCTGAGACTGTGCCCTTTAATAACTCTCCCATCATAGGAAGCATCCTCTCCGCATCCGTTCTACCTCGGTCTTTCAACAAGGTTTCAATGAGATGCACTTTCATTCTTTTAAGCTCCAGTGAGTAGACGCCCACAGCCTTCAATCACTTCTTATATATTAACCCTTCCGTTCCTGGAATCATTCTTGTGAGCCTCCTGTGGTCCCTCTCCAGCATCAGCATGTATTTTCTTAAATAAGAGTCCAAAACTGCTGACAATACTCCGAGTGTGGTCTGACCAATGCCTCAGCATTGCACCTTTGCTTTCATATTCTAGTCCTCTCGAAATGAATGCTAACATTGCATTTGCCTTCCTCACCACTGACCAATGGTCTGAACAGCTTCCTTCTGTGCCGCTATAAACAAGTAAGGATTACCAAAAGCTATAATCCCTCCATCTGGCAGAAAAACCTGCCGGGTGTCACGATTTGAAATTCAGTTAATATTTTGCTGCATTTTGGAGAGCACTGCACGCTTTAAACTCTCCTTGCCGTGGATAATAAAAACATTTACAAGCTGATGCGTGCATTAAAGGATTATGCCAGCATTCACAATGGATTGGAAGTTAAATGATCAACACACCAATATAATATACCAATTCTTAAAATGTGGAGTTATTCCAGGATTTTAAAGCTGATTGATTGCTTCACTGTAAAACCCTTCAGACTATAAATCTCTGAAAGTTAACCCTGATCTTACTGAGTAGCATTACCACAGTACGTTTATTATCGAAGTACATATCTCTGACCATATACCACCCTGAGGTTTCTTTTCTTGTCAGCATTCACAGAAATTACAAGAAACACAATAAGGCCACACCAAACAGGACAAACAACCTGTGTGCAAAAGACAGCAAATTGTTCAATTACAAAAGAAATAAGGAAATAATAAATAAATAAATAAATAAATAAATAAATAGATAGATAGATAGATAGATAGATAGATAGATAGATAGATAGATAGATAGATAGATAGATAGATAGATAGATAGATAGATAAATAAATAAATAACAATAAGTATCAAGAACATGAGATGAAAGTGAGCCCATAGTTGTGGGGACAGTTCAGTGATGGGGTGAGTGACATTGACTGAAATTATCCCCTCTGGTTTAAAGGCCTGATTGTTGAGGGTAGTAACTGTTCCAGAACCTGGCGCTGTGAGTCCTGAGGCTCCTGTACCTCCTTCCTGATGGCAGCAGTGAGAAGAGAGCACGGCCTGGATGGTGTGGGTCCCTGATGCTGCTTTCCTGTGTCAGCACTGCTCAGAGATGGCTGTATCCACTACTTTTTGTAGGATTTTCCATTCAAAGGCATTGGTGTTTCCATATCAGACTGTGCTGCGACCAGTCAGTACACTCTCCACTATAAATCTATAGTAGTTTATGAGAGATTTAAATATCATGCTAAATTCTCACAGACTTCTAATGAAGTAGAGGCACTGCCGAGTTTCTTTGTAACCGCACTTACATGCTGGGCCCAGGACAGATGCTCTGAAATGATAATTTCATGGAAGTTAAAGACGCTGACCCAGTCCTCTCTACCTATGATTCCCCATTGAAGACTGGTTCATAGACCACCAGACCACCTCCCAGGTGCCAGGGTCCAGGATGTTTCAGATCGCGTCCAAGTTATCCTACAGTGGGAGGGAGAATAGCCAGAGGTCATGGTACATATTGGTACCAATGACATAGGTAAGAAAAGGGAGGAGGTCCTGAAAAAAGACTACAGGGAGTTAGGAAGGAAGTTGAGAAGCAGGACCGCAGAGGTAGTAATCTCAGGATTACCACCTGTGCTACGCGACAGTGTGTATAGAAATAGAATGAGGTGGAGGATAAATGCGTGGCTGAGGATTGGAGCAGGGGGCAGGGATTCAGATTTCTGGATCATTGGGACCTCTTTAAGGGGCAGGTGTGACCTGTACAAAAAGGGCAGGTTGCACTTGAATCCCAAGGGGACCAATATCCTGGCAGGGAGGTTTGCTAAGGCTACTGGGGAGAGTTTAAACTAGAATTGTTGGGGGATGGGAACCAAACTGAAGAGACTGGGGAAGAGGCGGTTGACTCACAAATAGAGAAAGCTTGGAGACAATGTGTGAGGGAGGATAGGCAGGTGATAGAGAAGGGACGTGCTCAGACTGATTGTTTGAAATGTGTCTATTTTAATGCAAGGAGCATTGTGAACAAAGCGTGGATCAGTACTTGGAGCTATGATGTGGTGGCCATTACAGAGACTTGGATGGCTCAGGGACAGGAATGGTTACTTCAAGTGCCGGGTTTTAGATGTTTCAGGAAGGGAGGCAAAAGAGGTGGGGGCGTGGCACTGTTGATCAGAGAGAGTGTCATGGCTGAAGAAAACATGGACGTCATGGAGGGATTGTCTACGGAGTCTCTGTGGGTGGAGGTTAGGAACAGGAAGGGGTCAATAACTTTACTGGGTGTTTTTTATATGCCATCCAATAGTAACAGGGATATCGAGGAGCAGATAGGGAAACAGATCCTAGAAAGGTGTAATAATAACAGAGTTGTCATGATGGAGATTGTAATTTCCCAAATATCGATTGGCATCTCCCTAGAGAAAGGGGTTTAGATGGGGTGGAGTTTGTTAGGTGTGTTCAGGAAGGTTTCTTGACACAATATGTAGATAAGCCTACAAGAGGAGAGGCTGTACTTGATTTGGTATTGGGAAATGAACCTGGTCAGGTGTCAGATCTTCCAGTGGGAGAGCATTTTGGAGATAGTGATCATAATTCTATCTCCTTTACAATAGCTTTGGAGAGAGATAGGAACAGACAAGTTAGAAAAGTGTTTAATTAAAGTAAGGGAACTATGAGGCTATCAGGCAGGAAATTGGACACTTAAAATGGAAACAGTTGTTTTCAGGGAAAAGTACGGAAAATATGTGACAAATGTTCAGCGGAGATTTATGTGGAGTTCTGCATAGGTACGTTCCAATGAGACAGGGAAGTTATGGTAGGGTACAGGAACTGTGGTGTACAAAGGCTGTAATATAAGTCAAGAAGAAAAGAAAAGCTTACAAGAAGTTCAGAAAGCTAGGTAATGTTAGAGATCTAGAAGATTATAAGGCTAACAGGAAGGAGTTTAAAAAGGTAATTAGGAGAGCCAGAAAGGGCCATGAGAAGGTCTTGGCAAGCAGGATTAAGGAAAACCCCAAGGCATTCTACAAGTATGTGAAGAGCAAGAGGATAAGACGTGAAAGAATAGGACCTATTAAGTGTGACAGTGGGGAAGTGTGTATGGAACCGGAGGAAATAGCAGAGGTACTTAATGAATACCGTGCTTCAGTATTCACTATGGAAGAGGATCTTGGCGATTGTAGTGCAGAGTTGCAGCAGGCTGAAAAGCTTGAGCATGTAGATATTAAGAAAGAGGATGTGCTGGAGCTTTTAGAAAGCATCAAGTTGGATAAATCGCTGGGACTGGATGAGATATACCCCAGGCTACTGTGGGAGGCGAGGGAGGAGATTGATGAGCCTCTGGCGATGATCTTTGAATCATCAATGGGGTTGGGAGAGGTTCCAGAGGATTGGAGGGTTGAGGATATTGTTCCTTTATTCAAGAAAATGTGTAGAGATAGCCCAGGAAAATTATAGACCAGTGAGTCTTACCTCAGTGATTGGAAAGTTGATGGAGAAGATCCTGAGAGGCAGGATTTATGAACATTTGGAGATGTATAATATGATTAGTAGTAGTCAGTATGGCTTTGTCAAGGGCAGGTCATGCCTTATGAGCCTGATTGAATTTTTTGAGGATGTGATTAAACACATTGATGAAGGAAGAGCAGTAGATGTAGTGTACATGGATTTCAGCAAGGCATTTGATAAGGTACCCCATGCAAGGCTTATTGAGAAAGTAAGGAGGCATGGGATCCAAGGGGACATTGCTTTGTGGATCCAGAACTGGCTTGCCCACAGAAGGCAAAGAGTGGTTGTAGATGGGTCACATTCTGCATGTAGGTTGGTGACCAGTGGTGTGCCTCAGGAATCTGCTCTGGGACCCCTACTCTTTGTGATTTTTATAAATGACCTGGATGAGGAAGTGGAGGGATGGGTTAGCAAGTTTGCTGATGACACAAAGGTTGGAAGTGTTGTGGATACTGTGGAGGGCTGTCAGATGTTACAACAAGACATTGATAGGATGCAAAACTGGGCTGAGAAGTGGCAGATGGAATTCAACCCAGAAAAGTGTGAAGTGGTTCATTTTAGTAGATCAAATATGATGGCAGAATATAATATTAATGGTAAGACTCGTGGCAGTGTGGAGGATCAGAGGGATCTTGGGGTCCAAGTCCATAGGACGCTCAAAGCAGCTGCACAGGTTGACTCTGTAGTTGAGAAGGCATACAGAGTATTGGCCTTCATTAATCGTGGATTTGAATTTAGGAGCTGAGAGGTAATGTTACAGCTATATACGACCCCACTTTGGAATACTGTGCTCAGTTCTGGTCACCTTACTATGGGAAGGATGTGGAAACCATAGAAAGGGTGCAGAGGAGATTTACAAGGATGTTGCCTGGATTGGGGAGCATGCCTTATGAGAATAGGTTGAGTGAACTCAGCCTTTTCTCCTTGGAGCAATGGAGGATGAGAGGTGACCTGATAGAGATGATGAGAGGCATTGATCATGTGGATAGTCAGAGGCTTTTTACTCAGAGAGTGGTGAGTGTGTGGAATGGGCTGCTGGCAACAATGGTGGAGGTGGATACTATAGGGTCTTTTAAGAGACTTTTGGATAGGTACATGGAGCTTAGAAAAATAGAGGGCTATGGGTAAGCCTAGTAATTTCTAAGGTAGGGAGATATTCAGCACAATTTTGTGGGCCAAATGGCCTGTATTGTGCTGTAGGTTTTCTATGTTAAGAGGTTGTTGCTATGGCACCACTCAGCCAGATTTTCAATCTCCCTCCCATATACTGATTCATCACCACCTTTGATTCAACCTGCGACTGTGGTGTTATCAGCAAACTTAAATATGCATTGGAGCCATGCTTAGTCTCCCAGTCAGAAGTCAGAATTCCCAACAAGGAAGTGTGCAATACTTGATCTGCTATTAGGGAATAAGACAGGGCTGGTGACAAAAGTTTGTGTAGGAGAACATTTCATCCAGTTTTAAAGTAAATATGGAGAAAAATGGTTCTAGTCCACATGTTGAGATTCTAAATTGGAAAAAGGCCGATTTTGATGGCATCAGCTGGCAAGCGTGGACTGGGACAGGCTGTTTTCTGTCAAAGGGTACTTATTAAATGGGAGGCCTTCAAAAGTGAAAAGTGAGTACAAAGCTTGCATGTTTCTGTCGGAATAAAAGGCAATGATAACAGGCTTAGGGAACCTTGGTTTTTCAAGAGATATTGAGGCCCTGGTTAAGAGAAAAAGGAGAGGCACAGCAGGAATAGACAGGTAGGAACAAATGAGGTGCTTATGGAGTACAAGGAAATGGAAGAGAACACTTAAGAAGGAAATCAGGTGGCAGAAAGAAGGCATGAAATTGCTCCAGCAGACAAGGTGAAGGAGAATCCAAAGGAATTCTACAGATATGTTAAGAGAAAAAGAGGACAAAATTGGTCCTCTGGAAGATCAGGTTAGTTATCTATGTGTGGAGCCAAAAGAGGTGGAAAGATCTGAAATGGATTTTTTGCATCTCTGTTTACTCTGGAGACAGACACAGAGTCCGTAGAAGCGAAGCAAAGCAGCTGTGAAGTCATGGGACCTAGCAAGATTACAGAGGAGGAGACATTTGCTGGATTGAGGCAAATAAGGGTGAATAAATCCCCAGGGCTTGACAAGGTGTTCCCTCGGACCCTGAGGGAGGCAACTACAGAAATTGCAGGGGCCCTAGCTGAGATAGACAGACCTTAGCGACAGATGAGGTACCAGAGGATTGGAGGATAGCCAATGTTATTCTGCTGTTCAAGAAAGGCTCTACAGATAAAGAAGGAAATCATAGGCCAGTGAGTATGACATCAGCAGAGGAAAGTTATTGGAATGTATTCTAAGGGACTGGATATATGAGTACTTGGAAAGACATGGACTGACTAGGGACAGTCAGCATTGTTTTGTGTGTGGTAAACCATGTCTAACCAATCTTACAGAGTTTTTCAAGGAAGTTACCAGGAAAGTGGATGAAGACAAGGCAGTGAATGGTGTCTGCATGGACTTTAGTAAGGCATTTGACAAGGTCCCACATGGGACATTGGTTAAGAAGGTCCAGTTGCAAGATGAGGTAGTAAATTGGATTGAATATTGGCTTTGTGAGAGAAGCCAGAGAGGGGAGTGGGAGGTTGGGAGGTTGCCTTTCTGACTGGAGGCCTGTGATTAGTGGAGTGTCCTGGGGATTGGTGCTGGGTCTGTTGTTATTTGCCATCTATATCAATGATCTGGATGATAAGGTGATTAACTGGATCAGCAAATTTGTGGATGACACTAAGATTATGTGTGTAGTGAGGACTGTGTGAAAGATTCTCAGAACAGGCAGTGGGATCTGGACCAGCTGGAAAATGGGCTGAAAAATGGCAGAAGAAATTTACTGCAGACAAGTGTGTGGTGTTACATTTCAGAAGGACCAGCCAGGGTTGGTCTTACACAGTGACCGGTTGGGCACTGAGGAGTGCGGTAGAACAAAGGGATCTGGGAATGCAGGTTTGTAACTCACTGAATGAGGTGGCACAGGTAGATAGGGTCATAAAGAAGGCTTTTAGCATGTTGGCTTTCATAAAGCAAAGTACTGGGTACAGGAGATGGGATGTTGTGTTGAAGTTGTGTAAGATGTTGGTGAGGTCTAATTTGGAGTATTGTGTGCAGTTTTGGTCACCTACCTACAGGAAAGATGTAAACAAGGTTGAAAGGGTGCAGAGAAAATTTACAAGAATGTTGCTGGGACTGGAGGACCTGAGTTAAAAGGAAAGATTGAATCGGTTAGGACTTTATTCCCCAGAACGTAGACGATCAAAGAGAGATTTAATAGAGGGAACAATATTATGAGGGGATAAATATGGTAAATGGAAGAAGGCTTTTTCCACCGAGGTTGGGTGGGACTACAACTAGAAGTCATGGTTTAAGGGTGAAAGATAAACAGTATAAGGGGAACATGAGGGGAAACTTCTTCCCTCAGAGGGTGGTGAGAGTGTCAAATGAGCTGCCAGTGTAAGTGCTGCGTGATTTCAACACTTAAGAGAAGTTTGGACAGGTACATGGATGGTAGGTGTGTGGGGAACTATGGTCCACGTGCAGGTTGATGGGAGAATGCAGTTTAAGTAGTTCAGCACAAAATGGATGGGCTGAATGGCCCGTTTCTGTGCTCCACTTTTCTATGACTCTAATCAGTGAGGATTTGGGCACCACATTAGTGTAGTGGATAATGTGAGGCTACCAGACTTTGGGGTGTCAGAGTTCAAAGTTCAACTCCAGTGCTGTCTGTCCGCAAGTTTGTACACTCTCCATGTGACCACGTGGGTTTCCTCCGGGTGCTCCGGTTTCCTCCCACAGTCCAAGGACGTATCAGTTAGTAGGTTAATTGATCATTGTAAATTGTGCTGTGATTAGGCTAGGGCGAAGTGGGCGGGTTGCTTTTGGCACAGTGCACTGGGCTGGAAGGGCTTGTTCCATGCTTTATCTCGAAATAAATCAATCAATCAATCAATCAATAAAAAACAAACAAATAAATACATAAAAGATTGTGCCTGGTCCGCCGTGCTCCCAGTGCTAATGCAGCATGCCCTAACCCGTATGGGTTTGGGATGTGGGACCTGGTGGTCGCTCAGTGGAAGAACAAACTGGAGTGGACCAGGACAACTTGCCGTCGTTTCTACAGACTCAGGGACTTGGGCAATTTTTATTTCTTTATCGCTGTGTGTTTTTCTGAAAATTGTAACCATATGTACTACTGATGCAATGTGTTATGTGCAGTGTGCTATGTGCTGTTGGTAATGCGTTTTGCACCTTGCCCTAGAGGCAATGTTCCCTCTAATTTGTAATGACCAGTGTGCGCAAAAATCTTGTGCTGTCCAACTTTCTTGCCCAGTGACAGCAACACGTGCACACTGAATAATTTCTTCAATAAAAACAGTATAAATAAGCCAGTTCTAAAATCTGCAGACAAATCATCGCAAACTCCACGTTGTCAGCATTGCCTGCATCAGAAACCAGAAAAGGAAATGTGATTGTGTACAATTGTAAAATATACCTAACATGCCAATGAGGTAGAGAGTGACAACCTTTTCTGCATAGTTTAAATTCCTTTGAGCACTAGTAGCAAAAGATGAGTGCGCGCACTCTCGCAAACACCTTAGAGGGAGCATTGCGTGGAGCAATGCTGTTTTGTTCAGCTGTGTTCATGTATGGTTGAATGATAATTAAACTTGAACTTGCAATACGAGCTAGGGATTTTCTCTTTGGAGTGAAGGAGATAAAGATTAAATATCAAGGTGATTATCTTTATTTGTCACATGTACATTGAAACCTCAAAAAATACAGTGAAATGTATTCAAGTCAAGTCACTTCTATTGTCATTTCGACCATAACTGCTGGTACAGTACATAGTAAAAATGAGACAACGTTATTTCAAGACCATGGTGTTACATGAAACAGTACAAAAACTAGACTGAACTACGTAAAAAACAACACAGAGGGAAAAAAACTACACTAGACCACAGACCTACCCAGGACTGCATAAAGTGCACAAAACAGTGCAGGCATTACAATAAATAATAAACAGGACAACAGGGCAGTAAGGTGTCAGTCCAGGCTCTGGGTATTGAGGAGTCTGATAGCCTGGGGGAAGAAACTGCGTTGCGTCAATGACCAGTACAGTCCAAGTACGTGCAGGGAGCTGGCCACAGGTGTCGCCATCTTTCCAGCTCCAACACAATTTACTAATCTCCACATCTTTGGAATGTGGGAGGAAACCCACTCGGTCATGGCAAGAACACACAAACTCCCTTCAGACTGGATCAGGGTTGCTGGCATTGTATTAAGAGGTGACTTGATAGAGGTGGGTAAGGTGATAAGAGGTATAGAGGATTTTGCCCAGGATGGCAATGACTGATTCAAGATGGTTTAATGAAGGTACAGGGAGATGCCAGAGTGATGGGTGGGAGTTTGCACTCCTGGGAGTGGTAGTAGCTGCAGCAGAACAGTACTGTGCAAAAGTCTTAGTTTGCATATATAAAGCTAGGGTGCCTGCGAGGTTTACACAGTACTGCAGTAATTTTATGTATTGCCCTGTACTGCTGCCACAAAAAAAAACAAAATTTCATGATAGATGTGAGTGATGATAAACCTGATTCTGAAATGGATCTCTATTGTGCACTGGGAGTGGGAAGAGGGCAGGGACAGGGGAATCATGATTGGGAAAAGGGGAAGGGCAGGAAGTGGGAAGCACCAGAGAGACATTCTGTAATGATCAATAAACCAATTGTTTGGAGTCAAATGACCTTGTCTGGTGTCTCAGCACCTGCACCACCTGCTGTTCTTGGAACCTCTTCTCTGCCACCTGTCTCACACCCCTCCCTCGCCATTCCCAACGTCCTTTGCTCTTGCCAGATTTACAAACTCACTCTCCACATCACGTTGACCAATACAGTGCTGTGCAAAAGTCTTAAGCACCCTAGCTATATATACTGTATGTGCTAAAACTTTTGCACAGTACTGTATTAGGGACATTTAAGAGAATCTTAGATAGGCATGTGGATGATGGAAAAATGCAGGGTTATGTAGGAGGGAAGGGTTAGATTGATCTCAGAGTGGGTTAAGTGTCAGCACAACATTGTGGGCAGAAGGGTCTGTAGTGTTCTATGTTCTATGAAGCAGACGTTGATATGGAAGATTGCTTAGCTTCTGGTGCCAATATGTGAAACCCAATAACCCTAACCGTAAGTTTTTGCAATGTGGTGGTACCCAGAGGAAACCTATTAAATATATGTTATTACTCAAAAGTTAGGCAAAAGAAATTAAAATTATAGATCAAAATTTGCAAATTAAGTTAGAAGATAAAATTGATAAGTTTGGCACTTCAAGATACTTTCTGCTGTTTTAGTAATGTTCTTGTGGGATATCCTCCATAGCATAGATATCTTGCTGTCATCCCCAGCATTTTAATGCACTTGGCACTAAAGGTATCACTTTAATCCAAGTTAACTGCAATCATGAGTATCATGACCATTTTAAAATGTAAAATTGAATTTCGAGAGACCCAAGAAGCCTAGTTTTTTCACCTAGGACGGCCCGGTAATGTAGTGGGTAGTGCAATCACTTTACACAGCTGGTACTCACCAACTGGGACTCGATTACCTCTGTTGGATCCAACTGTTTATTCTTAGACTAAACTGTTTAATTGATATTTTCCTTGCAATTTAATAATTAATTATCTGCTTGTATTTTAATATAATTGCTTATACATAAGTAACTGCCTAGAATGATTCCATGTGGTATATAGTCGTTATACAAGGTATGATTCTGGAAGCTTCTCTCAATACTGCATCATTTGAATAAGAGCTGTCTCTTATCTACAAGTTTGAATTGAATTTTCCTTAACCATGGATATAAAAATAACTGCTCTAAGCTGGGCGCCATCTTAGATTTTATCATCTTAATCTCAATTTTAGCTTTTTGTATTTCCTTTCACTTAGTAGACATTATTACCATGTGTTTCAATTTTTCTTTGTTCTGTCAACGCTTAATAAAACAGCCGTGAAGCATCATGTTTTGTGCCTTGATGTTGTGCCAACCTTTTAACCTACTCTAACGTCAATCTAACCTTACGCTCCTTCTATCGCCCATTGGACTATCTAAGAGTCTCTTAAAGGTGCCAAGTGTATCTGCCTCTATCACCACCCCGGCAGAGCATTGTATACACACATAACTCTCAGTGTAAAGAATTTACCTCTGATATTGTCTCTAAGTTTTTTTCCAATCACTTTAAAATTATGATCCCTCAATTTAGCCATTTCAGCCTGGGATAAAGTCTCCAGCTGCTTGTTTGATCTCTGCCTCATCCCTTTTAACTGCTCGATCAAGTCACCTCCTATCCTCCTTTCCTCCAAAGAGAAAAGCCCTACCTCACTCAATCTATCCTCACAAGACATGCTCTCTAATGCAGGCAGCATCCTGGTAAACCTCCTCTGTACTCTCTCTAAAGCTTCCATATCCTTCCTATAATAAGGCAATCAAAACTAAACACCATATTTCAAGCAACACATACAAAATGCCGGAGGAGCAAACACGAGGAAATCTGCAGATGCTGGAAACTCAAACAACAACACACACAAAATGCTGGTGGAACACAGCAGGCCAGGCAGCATCTATAGGGAGAAGCGCTGTCGATGTTTCGGGCCGAGACCCTTCGTCAGGACTAACCGAAAGGAAAGATAGTAAGAGATTTGAAAGTAGTGGGGGGAGGGGGAAATGCAAAATGATAGGAGAAGACCGGAGGGGGTGGGATGAAGCTAAGAGCTGGAAAGGTGATTGGTGAAAGTGATACAGAGCTGGAGAAGGGAAAGGATCATGGGACGGGAGGCATTGGGAGAAAAAGGGGGGGGGGAGCACCAGAGGGAGATGGAGAACAGGCAAACAACTAAATATGTCAGGGATGGGGTAAGAAGGGGAGGAGGGGCATTAACGGAAGTTAGAGAAGTCAATGTTCATGCCATCAGGTTGGAGGCTACCCAGCCGGTATATAAGGTGTTGATCCTCCAATCTGAGTTTGGATTCATTTTGACAATAGAGGAGGCCATGGATAGACATATCAGAATGGGAATGGGATGTGGAATTAAAATGTGTGGCCACTGGGAGATCCTGCTTTCTCTGGCGGACTGAGCGTAGGTGATCAGCAAAACGGTCTCCCAGTCTGTGTCGGGTCAGGCAGCATCTATGGAAATGAATAAACAGTCAACGTTTTGGGCCGAGGCCCTTCATCAGGACTGGAAAGGAGGGGGGGAAGATGCCAGAATAAAAAGATGGGGTGAGGGGGAAGCAGGATATCTAGAAGTTGATAGGTGAAGCCAGGTGGGTAGGAAAGATAAAGGGCTGGAGATGAAGGAATCTGATAGGAGAGGAGGAAGGGGAAGAGGAGGGCCACCACAAAGTGGTGATAGGCATGTGAGCAGAAGAGGTAAGATGCCAGCATAAGGAATCGAAGAAGAAAGAAGGGGAATGGAAAATTATTTTACCGGAAGGAAGAATTGATATTCATACCATCAGGTTGGAGGCTACCCAGATGGAATCTAAACTGTTGCTCTTTCCCCCTAAGAGTGGCCTCATCTTGGCACAATACTCCAAGTGTCTTCTGGCTTGAAAATAGTTGTAGATATTTAGAATCAAGTAGCTTATCATATTTTGGCAAAGTTTCACATTGGGTTGAAAGCACAGTGCTCCAGTGAATCGTTTTGTACGGCACAATAGAGTAGTGGCTAGCATTATGTTATTATAGCGTCAGAGATTGGCTGTAATTCCCACCGCTGTCTGTAAGGAATTTGTATGATTTCCCTGTGAGTGCACGTATTTCATAGAACATAGAACAATACAGCACTGGAACAGGCCCAACTGTAATCAAATACCCAACTAAACTAATCTCTTCTGCCTACACAATGTCCACATCCTTCCATTTTCCTCACATTCATGTGCCTATCTAAAAGTTTCTTAAAAATCCCTTTTGTATCCGTTCTTACCATCACCCCAGGCTGTACATTCAGACACCTGCCTTTCTCTGTGTTAAAAAAAAACTTACCTCTCACATCTCCTTTGAAATTACTCCCTCTCACCTTAAATGCATGCCCTCTGGTTTTAGACATTTCAACCCTGGGAAAAAGATATTGTCTGCATCTATGCCTTTCATAGTCTTATAAATCTCTATCAAATCTCGTCTCAGCCTCCACTGCTCCAGAGAAAACAAGCAAAGTTTGTTCAACCTCGTGTGAAAGCACCTGCTTTCTAATCCAGGCAGCATCTCCAAAGCCTTGACATCCTTCCGCTAACGGCGAGACCAGAACTGTATGCAATACTCCCAGTGCAGTCTAACTAGAGTTTTACAAAGCTGCAACATAACTTCCTGACTTTTGAACTCAAAGCCTTGACTAATAAAGGCGCACATGCCATATACCTTCTTAACCACCTTATCAACCTGTGTAGTCACTTTCAGGGAGCTAAGAAACTCCTCTGAATGCCCCAGTCTCTTCCACATTCTGACGATGTATGGTTAAGACTAGATGGTTGTGGCATGCTACATTGGTGCTGGAGGTGTGGTAACACTTGCAGGCTGCCCCCGACACATCCTCGGACTATGTTGATTTTTGATGCAGAACAACTCTTTTCACTGTATGTTTCAATGTTCAATGTGGCAAATAAAGCTAATATTTAATCTGCAATTGGCTTAAACAGAGAAATCCAGCTGGCACATATCTGGGCAGTGAACACCTCCTACTGGCCTCCTGGCAAAACTATTTGGTTCTTTCAGCTTAAACATTTTGTTTTACACTCTCGACTCAGAATCATATTAACTTGATGAAGGACTTTCATAAGAAATGCAAGCAAGCATAATAAATCTGAAATACAAACCTTCTGTGTATGTAAATCAGAATTAGTACGTGGTACAACTGCACTGGAAATACTCAGCCGGCCAGAGAGCATTTGCAGAGAAACAGAGATTATGTTTTAAAGTCAAAAGAGGGTTCATGAGAATGATCTCAGGAATGAAAGAGTTAACACAGGAGGTGTGCTAGATGACTCTAAGCCTGTAATCGCTGGAGTTTAGAAGAATGGGGGAACGACATTATGGCCTGCTTGGACCTCGAAAAAATTCTTTATTCAGTTCTTAATTCGGATCTAAAGTTCCATAAGGTCTGGGGACCTTTTATCGAGTACTTTCATAACCTTCCTCTTGACTAGGGTTTTTTTTTTCTTTTTTTTTCTTCTTTTCGGTCCCTTGCTTTCAGCTCCCTTTTTTTTCTGGTAGTAGGCATTATTGTTGCTAAGTGTATTCACAGTTTGGGAGTTTGACTGTCCTGACTTATACTCTCTATATTGTGTTGTGGTTGGTCTGGAGTTGTTGTTGTTTTTTTCTTGTGTTGTGGGGCTTGGGGAGGACACTAAGCTTACTTGTCTTTAATTTATGTGCTTTTTTGTTAAATTCTCTTCCTTTGTAGCATATTGTTATTGTATGCTTAATTTTGCACTGTATTAATGCTCCTCATTGGGATTTGGGGTTTTTAATTTTGTAAAATGTTTTGAAAAACTAATTTTAAAAATTTTTAAAAAAAGAAGAATGGGGGGAGGGAGGGAGGGTCTCATTGAAACCTATTGAATGCTGAAAGGTCTACATAGAATGGATGTGGGGAGGATGTTTCCCATAGTGGAGCAGTCTAGGACCAGAGGGCACAGCCTCAGAATGCAAGGAGGTTCCTTTGGCTAGAGAGTGGCGAATCTGTGGAATTCATTGCCACAGGCAGTTCTGGAGGCCAGGTCATTGGGTATATTTAAGGTGGATGTCGATATATTCTTAATAAGTCAGGACATAAGTTATGGGGAGGAGACAGGAGAATCAGGTTGAGAAGGACAATAAATCAGCCACGGTGGAATGGCAGAGCAGACTCGATGGGCCGAATGGCCTAATTCTGCTCCTATGGACACCACAGTAGCGTAGCGATTGGCACGGCACTATTACAACGTGGGACATTCCGGGTTTCAGAGTTCAATTCTAGCGCCTCTCTGTAAGGCGTCTCCACACGTCCTCGCCGTGGAATGCGCAGGTTTTCCCTGGGTGCTCCGGTTTCGTCCAAAGACGTACCAGGTAGGTATATTGGTCATTGTAAACTGTCCTGTGATTAAGTCAGGGTCAGGAGTCTCTGGGGCAGTGTGATTCGAAGGGTCAGAAGGGGTTACTCCACGCAGTATTGCTAAATAAATAGCTTATGGTCTTATGCTGGTCTGGCCCCACCTTCTGCCCACTTAGTTTAAACCTGCCCACATTGTCAGAAACTATCCTCCCCGTGAGGATTTTTGTTCCCCTCCAGTTTAGGTGTAACCTGTATTTCTTGTACAAGTCCCGCCTGCCCTGAATGAAAACCAAACCATCCACATTATTGTTCCATTCTTTAAAAACTACTTTGAATAAAACATCTGAAACCAGATATTACCTTACTATAAACATGAGAAAATCTACAGATGCTGGAAATCCAGAGCAACACACACAAAATGCTGGAGGAACTCAGCAGGTCAGGCAGCATCTATGGAAGCGAACAAACAGTCGATGTTTTGGGCCGAGACCCCTCTTCAGGACTGAGAAGGAAGGGGGAAGATGCCAGAATAAAAAGTTGGAGGGAAGGAAAGGAGAATAGCTAGAATGTGATAGGTGAAACCAGGTGAGTGAGAAAGGTGAAGGGCTGGAGAGGAAGGAATCTGATAGGAGAGGAGAGTGGACCATAGCAGAAAGGGAAGGAGGAACACAGGAGGAGGTGGTAGCCGGGCGAGAAGAGGTAAGAAGCCAGGGTGGAAAATAGAAGAAGAGGGAAGGCAGGAAGGAATTTTTTTATCTGAAGAAGAAATCGATATTCATGCCATCAGACGGAATATAAGGTGTTGCTCCTCCAACTTGAGAGAGGCCTCATCTTGGCACAAGAGGAAGCCATGGACCGACATGTTAGAACGAGAATGGGAATGGGAATTAAAATGTTTGGCCACCAGGAAGATCCACTTTTGGAGGATGGAGCAGAGGTGCTTGACCTTACTATAGTCCTTCTGTCTGGAAACATAAAAGCATGAGCTCAGTTGGAATATCGGCAGACAGTTTAGTATTTTTATAGACTTCATAATGGGAAGAGATCGTGATCTTTTCTAACTCACTGTTCAATACAGATGTGAGCACTGGATTCCAAACTAATTTAGCACCAATCTTCACAGTGCCAGCGATCACCGATCGGGGTTCAGTTCCTGTAAGGAGTTACACACAGCCAATTACATAGCCTGGTCAAAACTGTCTACTTAATTGTGTGTGCCCCTATTTTCTAATGCAGCAGCTAGTGTAACGCTTTTACAGCACAGTGATCTGGATCGATTGCCGTCGCTGTCATGTTTTCCCTGTGACCTGGGGCTCTGGCTCCCCCCACACCTCAAAGACGTAAGGGTTAGAATCAGTAAGTTGTGGGCATGCTGTGTTGGTGACAGAAACGAGGCGATAGTTGTGTTCTGTTCCCAGCGCATCCTCGACCTGTGCTTGTCGTTGACACAAAACAGCAGTTCATCATATTTTTCAATGTTCTTGTGACAAGGTTCCTTAAGTTGTCAAAGCCAGGGGGAGGTAGGGGGACAAGCTCCCACTAACTATTAAATGCTCCCAATGGTGTCCATTTCAAATGGGCTCTGACAACCAGGTCTATCTCCTGGTCTTCCTGTGTGGTTTAGCTACTAAGCCTGATGGAACCATTTCTACCGGAAGGAGAAAGGGCAAAGGCAAGTTTTTAGTGCCCTAAAACCAGTCACTTCAGGCATACAGGGCTTGTCTGCTGTGGTTGGCAGCTCATCTAGGAGAAGGAGAACTCTGATCTCAAACCTTCACTGCTTCACAGCTATACCCACTCATTCAGGAGTAAACCCCCAGGGAAAAATCCGGAGCTGGAGTCCCTAAGGCAGTCCAACTTTGAGTTCAACACTGACTGGCGATTCCAGAAATGCCGCAGGTGCCAAACTGTATCGGTCTCTACTGTTCCTTTCGATTCATTAGCCACGTGGAGAGGGGAAGCCTCCTGCACGGACAACGGCTTGCTCATGATACTGTACAGCCCCGGCTTATGTACCATGTAGACAGCTGGGTTACAACATCCATGGTCCACCTTAACCAAGGGAGGACCTCTCTCACTCTCTCTCCCTCTCTCTCACTCTCTCTCCCTCTCTCTCACTCTCTCTCCCTCTCTCTCCCTCTCTCTCCCTCTCTCTCACTCTCTCTCCCTCTCTCTCCCTCTCTCTCCCTCTCTCTCACTCTCTCTCCCTCTCTCTCCCTCTCTCTCCCTCTCTGTCCCTCTCGCTTCCTCTCTCTCCCTCTCTCTCACTCTCTCTCCCTCTCTCTCCCTCTCGCTTCCTCTCTCTCACTCTCTCTCCCTCTCTCTCACTCTCTCTCCCTCTCTCTCCCTCTCGCTCCCTCTCTCTCCCTCTCTCTCTCTCTCTCTCTCTCTCACTCTCTCCCTCTCCCTCTCTCTCCCTCTCGCTTCCTCTCTCTCCCTCTCTCTCCCTCTCTCTCCCTCTCTCTCACTCTCTCTCCCTCTCTCTCTCATGACAAATAAAGCTAATCTTTTAATCTTTTCTCTCTTCAGACCGTTACTTCACTACTTGCCTAAAACAAAACATTTCTAGAACTTTGGAAACCCTTGAAAGAATCTATGATTTATCCATCATAAACAGTGTTTCAAATCCAAACAAAAGTTGGCTGGACTACCTTTTCCCAACAATAATAATGACATGAACCCCTACCTAATTTTAGAAATGACATCATACAGTCAGTTATGTAAATTGTAGCTAAAAATGTTTGAGAGTAAAGAAGTTACCATGTGTTAACACATCACTGACATTGAAATGATTTTTCAAATCAGAACAACACACACAAAATGCTGGAGGAAGGACCAAGTGGTTAACACAAAAAAAATGAAAAATAAAAGATATAAACTCAAAAAAGAAATCATACCTGACTATCAATACAAGCCTGATCCGGTTTTAGAGTCAAAGTTCTACAAATTATATTACAACTGATCTGTTATTATGAATAGGACAATCCATGATAATCATCCAGATAATTTGCTGATGATACTAAGCTGGATGGCAGTGTGACATGTGATGAGGATGTTAGGAGAATTCAGGGTGACTTGGATAGGCTGGGTGAGTGGGCAGATACTTGGCAGATGACGTTTAATGTGAATAAGTGTGAGGTTATCCACTTTGGGAGTAAGAACAGGAAGGCAGATTATTATCTGAACGGTGTAGAGTTAGGTAAGGGAGAAATACAAAGAGATCTAGGAGTCCTTGTTCATCAGTCACTGAAGGTGAATGAGCAAGTGCAGCAGGCAGTGAAGAAGGCTAATGGAATGTTGGCCTTTATTACAAAGGGAATTGAGTACAAGAGCAAGGAAATCCTGTTGCCATTTGTACAGGGCCCTGGTGAGACCACACCTGGGGTGTTGTGTACAGTTTTGGTCTCCAGGGTTAAGGAAGGACATCCTGGCTGTAGAGGAAGTGCAGCGTAGATTCACGAGGTTAATTCCTGGGATGTCTGGACTGTCTTACGCAGAGAGGTTAGAGAGACTGGGCTTGTACACGCTGGAATTAAGGAGATTGAGAGGGGATCTGATTGAAACATATAAGATTATTAAGGGATTGGACAAGATAGAGGCAGGAAATATGTTCCAGATGCTGGGAGAGTCCAGTACCAGAGGGCATGGTTTGAGAATAAGGGGTAGGTCATTTAGGAGAGAATTAAGGAAAAACTTCTTCTCCCAGAGAGTTGTGGAGGTCTGGAATGCACTGCCTCGGAAGGTAGTGGAGGCCAATTCTCTAGATGCTTTCAAGAAAGAGCTAGATAGGTATCTTATGGATAGGGGAATCAAGGGATATGGGGACAAGGCAGGAACCGGGTATTGATAGTAGATGACCAGCCATGATCTCAAAATGGCGGTGCAGGCTCGAAGGGCCGAATGGTCTACTTCTGCACCTATTGTCTATTGTCTATTGTCTACAAAATATTACAGAATAAGCAAGCAAAAATAACTTGAAATAACCATTCCAAACACACATAACTTATAATCAATAAGTGAAAAAAACAGAAATATGCTGAATTAAAAGAGGAAATTGAAAGACTATAGAACATGAACAGGGTATACATCATCCCGAAAGCTTGAGCCAACAAAAAAAAATAATAAATATATAAAGAGCATAAGATAACAATCCCTTGAAGGAGAGTCTATAGATTGTGGAATCAGTTCGGTGTTGAGGTGAGTGAAGTTACCCCCTCTGGATCAAGAGCTTGATGGTTAATGGGTGTTAACTGTCCTGGTGATGTGGGCCCTGAGGCTCCTGTATCTTCTTCCTGATGGCAACAGTGAGAAGAGAGCTTGACCTGGATAGTTAGGGTCCCTGATGATGGATGCTGATTTCCTGCGACAGCGCTCCATGTAGACGTGCTCACTGGTGGGGAGGGCTGTACCTGTGGCGGACTGGGCTGTATCCACTACTTATTAAAGCTTTTCTGTTCAGGGGCATTGGTGTTTTCATACCATTCTCTTCCTAAGAGTGCAAGTGACAGCCAATAATCTCTGGATGTCATCTATGGAAAGCAAAATTAGAAATGGAAATGTATTTGGAATTGGCTTATTATTGTCCATGTACAGAGTGAAACTCTTGTCCTGCATACTGCCCATACAGATCAATCCATTACACCAGAGATTCTGCGGATATTGGAAATCCAGAGCAACATACTGGAGGAACTCAGCAAGTCAGGCAGAATCTGTGGAAGAGAATGAACAGTTAATGTTTCTGGCTGAGATCCTTCATCAGGACCGGAAAGGAAGGAAGCCACAGTAAAAGAGCAGAGGGTGGGGAGAGGGAGTATGGGAGCATGACAGATCAGTGGGTTGAGTGACCTAACCCTGCGCTCTATATCAGTCAGACCAAGCAATTGATTGTGGACTTCATGAAGGGGAAGTCAAATGCACACTCACCAGTCCTCATTGAGGGACCAGCAGTGGAAAGGGTGAGCAGTTCCAAGTTCCTGGGTGTCAACATCTCTGAGGATCTATCCTGGGCACAACACATTGATGGTATGTCTCCAAAGACTCGAGCGAATTTCTACAGATTCTGAGAGCATTCGGACTGGTTTTGTTGTATATGTGGCCGTTTACACAATATCATTAATAAAAACACTGGAGACTGGAGCTACGTTAACAGGATTCTTTACTAACTAAACCCCAATTGAACACATATATACAGATCAATACACACCCAATAGCACATGCTCAATAACAATAGACAATAGACAATAGGTGCAGAAGTAGACCATTCGGCCCTTCGAGCCTGCACCGCCATTTTGAGATCATGGCTGATCAACTACTATCAATACTCGGTTCCTGCCTTGTCCCCATATCCCTTGATTCCCCTATCCATAAGATACCTATCTAGCTCCTTCTTGAAAGCATCCAGAGAATTAGCCTCCACTACCTTCCGAGGCAGTGCATTCCAGACCCCCACAACTCTCTGGGAGAAGAAGTTCTTCCTTAACTCTGTCCTAAATGACCTATTTAGACATCCAGAGACAGAGAAGCAGTTTCAGCGACAGGTTACTGTCGATGCAATGCTCCTCAGACAGGATGAAGAGGTCAATACTCCCCAATGCCATTAGGCTTTACAATTCAACTGCCAGGACTTAAGAACTTTTTTAAAGCTATTATTAATGCTTTTTGAGTTAGTGATTTAGATGCATATCATATTATTACTGAGTTAAGTATTGTATGTAATGAGTTTTTGCTACAACAAGTGTATGGGACATTGGAAAAAAATGTTGAATTTCCCCATGGGGATGAATAAAGTATCTATCTATCTATCTATCTATCTACCCCTTATTCTCAAACCATGCCCTCTGGTACTGGACTCTCCCAGCATCTGGAACATATTTCCTGCCTCTATCTTGTCCAATCCCTTAATAATCTTATATGTTTCAATCAGATCCCCTCTCAATCTCCTTAATTCCAGCGTGTACAAGCCCAGTCTCTCTAACCTCTCTGCGTAAGACAGTCCAGACTACCCAGGAATTAACCTCGTGAATCTACGCTGCACTTCCTCTACAGCCAGGATGTCCTTCCTTAACCCTGGAGACCAAAACTGTACACAATACCCCAGGTGTGGTCTCACCAGGGCTCTGTACAAATGCAAGAGGATTTCCTTGCTCTTGTACTCAATTCCCTTTGTAATAAAGGCCAACATTCCATTAGCCTTCTTCACAGCCTGCTGCACTTGCTCATTCACCTTCAGTGACTGATGAACAAGGACTCCGAGATCTCTTTGTATTTCTCCCTTACCCAACTCTACACCGTTCAGATAATAATCTGCCTTCCTGTTCTTACTCCCAAAGTGGATAACCTCACACTTATTCACATCAAACGCCATCTGCCAAGTATCTGCCCACTCACCCAGCCTATCCAAGTCACCCTGAATTCTCCTAATATCCTCATCACATGTCACACTGCCACCCAGCTTAGTACCATCAGCAAATTTGCTGATGTTATTTTCAATGTCTTCATCCAAATCGTTAACGTAAATGGTAAACAGCTGTGGTCCCAATACCGAGCCCTGTGGCACCCCACTAGTCACCACTTGCCATTCCGAGAAACACCCATTCACCGCTACCCTTTGCTTTCTATCTGCCAACCAGTTTTCTATCCAAGTCAATGTCTTCCCCCCGATGCCCTGAGCTTTGATTTTACCCATCAATCTCCTATGTGGGACCTTATCAAATGCCTTCTGAAAATCGAGGTACACTACATCCTCTGGATCTCCCCCGTCTAACTTTTTGGTTACATCCTCGAAAAGCTCCAACAGATTAGTCAAGCATGATTTACCCTTGGTAAATCCATGCTGTCTCGGCCCAATCCTATCACTGCTATCTAGATATGCCACTATTTCATCCTTAATAATGGACTCTAGCATCTTCCCCACCACCGATGTCAGGCTGACAGGTCGATAGTTCTCTGTTTTCTCCCTCCCTCCTTTCTTAAAAAGTGGGATAACATTAGCCATTCTCCAATCCTCAAGAACTGATCCTGAATCTAAGGAACATTGGAAAATGATTACCAATGCATCCGCAATTTCCAGGGCCACCTCCTTTAGTACCCTAGGATGCAGACCATCTGGACCTGGGGATTTGTCAGCCTTCAGTCCCATCAGTCTTCTCATCACCGTTTCCTTCCTAATGTCAATCTGTTTCATTTCCTCTGTTACCCTATGTCCTTGGCCCATCCATACATCTGGGAGATTGCTTGTGTCTTCCTTAGTGAAAACAGATCTAAAGTACTCATTAAATTCTTCTGCCATTTCTCTGTTTCCCATAACAATTTCACCCAATTCATTCTTCAAGGGCCCAACATTGTTCTTAACTATCTTCTTTCTCTTCACATACCTAAAAAAGCTTTTACTATCTTCCTTTGTATTCCTGGCTAGCTTACGTTCGTACCTCATTTTTTCTCCCCGTATTGTCTTTTTAGTTAAGTTTTGTTGTTCCTTAAAAACTTCCCAATCATCCGTCCTCCCACTCACCTTAGCTCTGTCATACTTCCTTTTTTTTAATGCTATGCAATCTCTGACTTCCTTTGTCAACCACTGTGGCTCCTTTCCCCTCTTTGAATCCTTCCTTCTCTGGGGGATGAACTGATTTTGCACCTTGTGCATTATTCCCAAGAATACCTGTCATTGCTGTTCCACTGTCTTTTCTGCTAGGCTATCCATCCAGTCAACTTTGGCCAGCTCCTTCCTCATGGCTCCATAGTTTCCCCTGTTCAACTGCAACACTGACACCTCCGAGCTGCCCTTATCCTTCTCAAATTGCAGATAAAAACTTATCATATTATGATCACTACCTCCTAATGGCTCCTTTACTGCAAGATCGCTTATCAAATCCTGTTCATTACATAACACTAAATCCAGAATAGTCTTGTCCCTCGTCGGCTCTCGTACAAGCTGTTCCAAGAATGCATCCCGTAGGCACTCTACAAACTCCCTATCCTGGGGTCCAGCACCAACCTGATTCTCCCAGTTCACCTGCATGTTGAAATCCCCCATAACTACTGCGACATTACCTTTGCCACATGCCAATGTTAACTCCCTATTCAACTTGCACCCAATATCCATGCTACTGTTTGGTGGCACTACAACGTGTTACTACAACATAAAGTAGTCCCATATTATACAGTAGGCTATATGGTACAGGTTTCATCACCATCCGGTACGGAAGGGCCACTGCACAGGATCGGAAAAAGCTGCAGAGGGTTGCCAATTTAGCCAGCTTCATCATGTGTACTTGTACCAAGGACATCATCAAGAGGTGATCATTAAAGACCCCCCATCACCTGGGACATGTCCTTTTCTCATTGATACCATCAGAGAGGAGGAACAGGTTCCTAAGTTCACTCAACATTGCAGGAACAGCTTCTTTCCTTCCACCATCGGCTTTCTGGATGGACCGTGAACCCATGAACAATATCTCACTATCTTTGCACCACTGTGTAATTTAGAGTGCATGTTATGTATTGCACTGCATTGCTGCGACGAAACAACAAATTTCATGACATGTGGAGGAGGTCCTGCGTAGGTCAGGGACAAGGACATATGTTGAGTCCCAACTGCCTACACAATGCACAAGCCAGGGCAGTACCCTACGGAAAGCAAGCTGTTGCCCCCTCTCCACGCAGCCGATGAACCCAAAGGAACGGCAGAGACTGATACAATTTGACATGAGAAGCATTGCAGGAGTTGCCGATCAGCATTGAACTCAATGTAGGACTGCCTTAAGGACTTCTGTTCCGGATGTTTCCCTCGAGGTTTACTCCAGAAGCCCTCCGCATGAGTGGGAATAGCTGCAAAGCAGTGGAGACCTGAAATCAGAGATTTCCTCCTCCTAGCTGAGCTGCTAAGCATGACTGCCAAACCTTGCTTGCCTGGTCCTCTACACCAACCACATTTAAAGAATACTAGAATTTATATAGCAAAATGTAGTAAGTGTCATGAAGAGAATCTGAAAGTCTATTTTTACTTGGGTGCAACTTTAAAGAGCGATTTGGAATTTGCTTTTCAAGTGTGTTGCTAATGGTAACTAGCTGATGAGTAATAGCAGATTGCTCAGCTAATCACGCTAAAGACATCATTTCCCGCTTTGACATGTACAGGATCAGATTACAAGAATGTGTCGTAATACATGTTAAAGCGGGAAATGATAACAGGGAAAATGTCACCTACCAGACAAATAGAAATTGCAACCGTTTAAAAACTAGTATGATCAGAATCTGAATCAGAATCAGGTTTATTATTACTGGCAGAGATTATGAAATTCATTGTTTTTCAGCAGCAATACAGTGTAATACATAAAATATACTATAAATTGTAACAAGAAAATATGGAATCATATGTTTATTACAATAGCATATTATATATACTTAATATCATGTAGAATATACTTCTATTATAATCTATAGTTTATTTCATTACAATATAATCTGAGGCCTCTGTTGGTCAAGGTCGACCATGAATGTTGCGTCCCAGCTGTCTACCTGATACTCGGGCTGGGCACTACAATATGGAGAGCAAGCTGTTTCAAGTAGCTGATGAATGCAAAGGACCGATACAGTTTGGCACCAGCGGCACCGCAGGAGTTGCCAATCAGCGTTGAACTCAACGTAGGACTGTTTTAGGGACTCCAGCTCCGGATTTTTTTCTCGGGGTTTACTTCCAAAGCCTTCCACACGAGTGGGTATAGCTGAAAGGCCGTAGTGTCTTGAGATCAGGGTTTTCCTTCCCCTAGATAAGCTGCCAACCATGGACGACGACCCCCATGTGCCTGAAGTGATAGGTTTTAAGGTGCCATTAACCTGCCTTTTCCCCTTCTCTAGTCTGTAGAAACGGTTCCACTGGGCTCAGTCGCTAAGCCACACGTGAAAACCAGGGGCTGGACTTGGTTGTCAGAGGCTATTTGAGATGCACGTCACTGGGGGCATTTAATAGGTAGTGGGAGCTCGTCCCCATTACCACCCTCGGCTATAACGTTAATGAAGCATACTTCTATACACTTATTTCTTATTATAGTATATTTTATTATAATATCATATACAACCAATTATTGCTCCAAGGGTAGTCCTAGCCGAAGGGTGGTAGTGGGGACGGATTTCCACTGCTAAACAAATGCTCTTCATGGTGTGCATCTCAAACAGCCTCTGACAACCAAGTCCAACTCCAGACCTTCACGTGTGGCATAGTTCTTATGCCCGGCAGAGCTGTTCTCACTGACAGGAGAAGGGGCAAAGGCGGACCACTGGCACCTTAAAACCAGTTGCTCCGGGCAGATGGGGCTCGTTAACCACGGATGGTAGCTCATCTAGGAGAGGGAAAACTCCGATTTCAAACCTCCGCTGCCTTGCGGCTGTACCCGCTCACGAGAAAGGTTTTGGGAGTAAACCCCAAGGAAAAATCCGGAGTCGGAGTCCCGAAGGCGGCTGACCGCTGTACCCAGCACCGGCACGGCAACTCCTGCGATGCTGCTGGCACCAAACTGTATCGACTCTCGTCGTTCCTTTGGACCTGTCATCAGCATGGAGAGGGGGCTCACACTGCATGGGCAACAGACGGATCTCCATATCAACCCTGCCCTGGCTTGTGCCCTGGAGAGGCCACTACCAGAGGTGCAGTACCCACGGTCGACCACGACCAACAGAGGCCACACAATTATTATTGGTGTTGGCCAATCCACACCAGGGGTGCGTGAAAAGAGCTACTTTTTAATCAGGGCGGCGATCAAGATTTTGAAGTCAAGAGTTTCACGGAGGTTTTTCCTGATTTGAGCAGCGACCAATCAGCAAGAAGGATTCATTAAAAGGGGTCAATAAGAATAATTTAAGTTTAAGTGGAGCAGCCATTCCTTTGAATGTCAGACTTTAGAGTGGCTTTGGCTCATCGGGCTTAGGCGAGATCAGGCTTGGGTGGAGCAGTTTGCCTTGTAAGTTACTCTTTCTCTCTGTTCTTATCCACTCACTCCTCATCTGTTAGTGCATAGTATAGTGAGAATGGCTGCAGGGACAATGTGTGGGACATGGGAAGTCTGGGAGAATTTCAGTATCCTAGATAAACACATCTTCACCAGTTGCAGCTCCTGAGAGAACATATTAAGGAACCGGAGCTGCAGCTCGATGACCTCTGCCTCACACAGGAGAATGAGGAGGTGATAGACAGGAGCTACAGGGAGGTAGTCACCCCTGGGTTGCAGGAGACAGGTAACTGGACGACTGTCAGGAGAAAGAGGGGAAATGCACAGCATACGTGTAGCCGCTCCCTCAATAATAAATATACAACTTCAGATACTTCTGAGGGGGCGACCTACCCGGGGAAGCCACAGTGACCCAGTCTCTGGCACTGAACCTGGTGCTGTGCTCAGAAGAGCAGAGAGGGGAAGAGGACTGCACTGTTGATAGGTGATTGCCTTGTCAGAGGAACAGAGACGAGGCTCTGTGGGCACAATAGACACCTGGATGGTATGTTGCCTCCCTGGTGCCAGGATCAGGATGTCTTGGATCGGGTCTATGCCATCTCTGCGTTGCTACCTGTGCCATGTGCTAGTGAGGGGAGGAATAAGATGATTTGGCAGGTGAAAGCGTGGCTGAGGAACTGGTGCAGGGGGAAGGGGTTCACATTTATGGATCATTGGGATCTCTTCAGGTATGAACTGCACACCCGAACCTGAGGGAGTTCAATATCCCTGCTACACACACAAAATGTTGGTGGAACGCAGCAGGCCAGGCAGCATCTATAAGGAGAAGCACTGTCGACGTTTCGGGCTGAGACCCTTTGTCCTGACGAAGGGTCTCCACCAGCATTTTGTGTGTGTTGCTTGAATTTCCAGCATCTGCAGATTTCCTCGTGTTCAATATCCCTGCGGGCAGGTTGGCTCGAGTTGCTCGGGTGAGTTTAAACTAATTTGGCATGGAGATGGTAACTGGAGTGATGATGCTGAAATGAGGTGGTTGGTTTACAAACAGGCAATGTGTAGTGAGACTCCTATCAAGGAGTGGCTGATGATAGGGAAAAAATGCAGTCAATAGGATGTTGCAATGTGAAAGACAGACAAAATTGAAAAGGGTGAATTCAGGACTAAAGATGTTAAATTTGAATGTGCACAGTATGCGGAATAAGGTGGATGAACTGCAGCACAGTTACAGATCAGCATGTATGATGCTGTAGACATCACTGAATCATGGATGAAAGCAGATTATAGCCCTGAGTTAACGTCCAAGGATGCACATTGTATTGAAAGGACAGGCAGGAAGGCAGAGTGGGTGCCATTGCTCCATTGGTAAAAAATGAAATCAAATCATTTGAAAGAGGTGACATAGGGCCAGAAGGTGTTGAATCATTGTGGGTAGAGCTAAGGAACTGCAAGAGTAAAGAGACCCTGATTGGAGTTATATGCAGATCCTCAAAGAGTAGTAAGGATTGGTCTACAAATTACAGCAGGAGATGGAAAATGCATGCCAAAAGGGCAATGCTACAATAGTCATGGGAGATTTCGATATGCAGGTAGATTGGGAAAGTCAGGTTAGTGTTGGATTCCAAGAGGGGGGAATTTCTCGAGTGCCTATGAGAATTCCAGCCGACGCTGCTCTGCTGTCCTCCCTGCCAGCAGCTCGTGGTCGGACACACTAGGGGATCCGTTATTCTGGACTGAGTGTTGTACAATGATCCGGAATCAGAGAGCTTAAGGTAAAAAACCCTCAGGGGAAAGTGATCATAACACTGTATCAATGTTACAGAGGAGTAAAGGGAATTACAGAGGCATGAGGGAGGAGTTGGCCAGAATTGATTGGAAAAGAACACTGGCAGGGATGATGGCAGAGCAGCAATGGCTGGAATTTCTGGAACCAATTTAGATGGCACAGGATATATACATCCCAAAGAGGAAGATGACACAACTGTGGCTAACAAGAGAAGTCAAAGCCAACATTAAAGCCACAGAGAGGTTATATAATAGAGTAAAATTAGTAGGAAGTTAGAAGATCGGGAGACTTTCAAGTACCAAGAGAAGGTAACAATAAAGACTTTAAGAAGGTAAAGATGAAATAGAAAAGTAAACTAGCCAAAGATATCAAAGAGGATACCAAATTTTTCTTCAGATACATAAAATGAAAAAGAGAGGCAAGTGTGGAATTTGGGTTGCTGGAGAACAATGTTGAAGAGATAGTGAGAGGGGACAATAAATGGTGGACAAACTGAATAAGTATTTTGCATCAGTCTTCACTGTTGAAGACACTACTATGGTGGAAGTTCCAGGTGTCTGGGGGCATGAAGTGTGTGAAGTTACCATTACAAGGGAGAAGGTTCTTGGGAAACTGAAAGGTCTGAAGGTAGATAAGTCACCTGGACCAGATGATGTACACCCCAGGATTATGAAAGAGGTGGCTGAAGAGATTGTGGAGGCATTAGTAATGATGTTTCAAGAATCACTAGATTCTGGACTAGTTCCTGAAAACTAGAAAATTGAAAATGTCACTCCACTCTTCAAGGAGAGAGGCAGAAGAAAGGAAATTATAGGCCAGTTAGTCTTACGTCATTGCTTGGGAAGATGTTGAAGTCAATTGTTAAGGATGAGGTCTCAGGGTACTTGGAGGCACATGATAAAATAGGCCATAGCCAGCATAGTTTCCCCAAGAGAAAATCTTTCCTGAAAAATCTGTTGGAATTCTTTGAAGAAATAACAAGCAGAAGTAGTGTACTTGGATTTTCAGAAGGCCTTTGACAAGGTGCCACACATAAAGCTGCTAAACAAGCTATAAGCCCGTGGTATTACAGGGACGATCCTAACATGAACAAGTAGCTGACTGGCAGGAGGCATAGAGTGGGACTAAAGGGAGCCTTTTCTGGTTATCAGTGACTAGTGGTGTTCCATGTGGGTCTGTGTTGGGACCGATCCTTCTTACTTTATGTGTTAATGAATTGGCTGATGGAATTGATGGCTTTATTGCAAAGTTTGCAGATGATATGAAGACTGGGAGAGGGGCAGGTGGTTTTGAGCAAGTAGAGAGGCTACAGAAGAACTTAGACAGATTAGGAGAATGGACAAAGAAGTGGCAGATGGAATACAGGGTTGGGAAGGGTATGGTCATGCACTTTAGTAGAAGAAATCAAAGGGTTGACTATTTTCTGAATGGATCGAACTTAGGTATCCTTGTGCAGGTTTTCCTAAAGATTGATATGTAGGTTGAATCTGAGGTGAGAAAAGCAATTGCAATGTTAGCATTCAGTTCAAGAGGACTAGAATATAAGAGCAAGGATAGACAATAGGTGCAGAAGTAGTCCATTCGGTCCTTCGAGCCTGCACCGCCATTCTGAGATCATGGCTGATCATCTACTATCAATACCCGGTTCCTGCCTTGTCCCCATATCCCTTGATTCCCCTATCCATAAGATACCTATCTAGCTCCTTCTTGAAAGCTTCCAGAGAATTGGCCTCCACTGCCTTCCGAGGCAGTGCATTCCAGACCCCCACAACTCTCTGGGAGAAGAAGTTTTTCCTTAACTCTGTCCTAAATGACCTACCCCTTATTCTCAAACCATGCCCTCTGGTACTGGACTCTCCCAGCAATTGGAACATATTTCCTGCCTCTATCTTGTCCAATCCCTTAATAATCCTATATGTTGCAATTAAATCCCCTCTCAATCTCCTTAATTCCAGCGTGTACAAGCCCAGTCTCTCTAACCTCTTTGCGTAAGACAGTCCGGACATCCCAGGAATTAACCTCGTGAATCTAATGTTGATTAATGTTTAGACTTTATAAAGCCCTGGGTAGGCCTCGCTGGGAGTATTGTGAGCAGCTTTGCGCCCCTTGTCTTAGAAAGGATGTGCTGAAACTGGAGAAGGTTTAAAGGAGGTTCATGAAAATGATTCCAGGACTGAACAGCTTGTCACATGAAGATCATCTGATGGCTCTGGGCCTGTATTCACTGGAATTCAGAAGAATGAGGGGTGACCTCAGTGAAACCTATCAAATGGTGAAAGGCCTTGATAGAGTGGATATGCAGAGGATGGTTCTTATGCTGGGAGAATCTAAGACCAGAGGACACAGCCTCAGAATAGAAAGGTATCTTTTTAGAACAGAGATGAAGAGGAATTTCTTCAGTCAGAGAGTGGTGAATCTGTGGTATTCTTTGCAAGAGGCAGCTGTGGAGGCCAAGTCTTTATGTATATTTAAAGCAGAGATTTATAGAGTCTTGTTTGGTCAGGGTATGAAGGGATACCGGGAGAAGGCAGGAGACTGGGGCTGAGAGGGAAAATGGATCAGCCATGATGAAGGAGACTCGAAGGGCCAAATGGGCTAATTCTGCTCCTATGTCTTATGGTCTTAAAGTAAGAAATAAGTAGAGTAAGAAGAGAGAGAAAAAAACTAATGGATGGACTGCTGCAGCCAAATGCCGTGAACAATGAGAAACACACTGAGTGGCTACTTTATTACACACCCGTACCTAATAAAGTGGCCAGTGAGCATAGTATTTTTCAGATGGATGCTAACAGATCTTGTCTAAATCATTGTTAAACTCTCTGGTGATCTCTGAGTCTGTTCTGCTTCTCCCATAATGTCAGTTGACTTTATTTGGTGGGCTGAGGTCAGAGTACTGCAGTATCTAGGATACATGTTCCAAAACAGTGGTTCACACACACCATCAAATAGATGAGAATGTGTGTGAGAGGACAGGAGCGAGGCTTGTGAGCAATCATCTGTCAAAGGAAGTTTATAGTAAAATACATAGATGATAGATTCAGGAACAGTGGTTACGGTAATGGCTGGCCTTCCATTTTCAGCAAAACCTCCAAAAATTTTATTTTCAGCACTCATAGCTAAAAATATTATGGCCCACTCTCCTCTCCTATCAGATTCCTTCTTCTCCAGCCCTTGACCTTTCTCACCCACCTGGCTTCACCTATCACCTTCCAGCTGGCCTCTTTCCCTTCCCCCCTCCTTTTTATTCTGGCATCTTCCCCCTTGCTTTGCAGTCCTGGGGAACGGTCTCAGCCTTTATTCATTTCCACCAACGCTGCCCGACCTGCTGAGTTCCTCCAGCATTTTCTGTGTGTTGCTCTGGATTTCCAGTGTCTGCAGAATATTTTGTGTTTATAGTATGCAATAAGAGTTAACAGAGGAGTATTTGATGGAACTTTGTTTTAAATACGCAGAGTCAGAATCAGGTTTATTATCATGTGCCATGAAATTTGTTAACTTAGCAGCAGCAGTTCAATGCAATATATAATCTAGAAGAAAAAAATAATAAAATAATAATAATAGTCATAAATAAATAAGTAAATCAATTACAGTATACGTGTATTGAATAGATTAAAAATCGTGCAAATAACAGAAATAATATATATTTAAAAAGAGAGGTGGTGCTCAATTCTGCTGCTCAAACAATCACACTCTGTTCTTTTGATTTCATTGCAGTAACCAGATTATTTTTTTACTTTAGAGATACAGCACAGAACAGGCCCTTCAGGCCATTCACACCACGCTGCCCAACAACCCCCGATTTCACCTGAGCCTGATCATGGGACAATTTACAAAGACGAACTAACCTGCTAACCGGTACGCTTTGGCCTGTGGGAGGAAACCAGATCATCCAGGAAACAGACACGCATTCTATGGGGAGGACGTACAGGCTCCTTATAGATAACATCAGAATTGAACTCCAAACTCTGATGCCCAGAGCTGTAATGTCTGTATATTGTATCAATTTGTTAATGAATTTCAAATGATTTGAAGATAGAGTTGTATGAGCCAGGAATGTCACAGAAGTCATAGGACACTACAGCACAGATACAGGCACTAGAACTCATCTACTGCGTGCCCAATCACATCAACCAGCAGCTGGACTGTAACCCTCCACACCTCCCCCGTCCATATATTTATCCAAACTTCTCTTAAATGCTGACATCGACCTCACAGTCTGAATATAGCTTCAGACTTTCTCAGTAATTCCCAACAACTGATGATGTGAAAGTAAAGTGAAAAAAATATAATTTGGCACATTTGGACCAAGCAGATAATTCTGCTCATCTTTATGTTGTACCTTCAAACTCACGTGTCATTATGAGACAGTTTTAGTTAAGACCATAAGACATAGGGGCAGAATTAGGCCATTTAGTCCACCAAGTCTGCTCTGTGATTTCATTATGTCTGATCCATTTTCCCACTCAGCCCCTGATGCACCATCAATAACTCTCTCTGAGACGTAAAGGCGAGATATCGGTTTTTATTGACTGGAAGAAGGAACAAGCAGTGGTTGATCACCATACTACATCCTGGAGACAGAGATGCCGGGCTCAGACCTCAATCGCCTTTATACCGGGGTCTGTGGGAGGAGCCACAGGAGCAGTCATCAGGGGGCGTGTCCAGACTGGTATATGTAGTTCACCACAGCCCCGGTCTCCTGTCTTCTCCCCATATCCTTTTATGCCCTGACCAATCAAGAATTGATCAACCTCTACCTTAATATACCCAATGACTTGGCCTCCACAGCCAACTGCGGGAACAAATTCCACAGCCTCACCACCCTCTGTCTAAATAAATTCTTTTTCATCTCCATTCTAAATGGACATCCCACTATTCCAAGGCTGGGCCCTCCAGTTCTAGACTCCCCCACTATTGGAAACATCCTCTCCATGTCCACTCTATATTAGATAGATAGATAGATAGATAGATAGATAGATAGATACTTTATTCATCCCCATGGGGAAATTCAACTTTTTTTCCAATGTCCCATACACTTGTTGTAGCAAAACTAATTACATACAATACTTAACTCAGTAAAAAAAAAAAATATGATATGCATCTAAATCACTATCTCAACAGGTTTCAATGAGATCTCCCTAATTATCGGACACCAATTAATCATTGGAGACTAAGCGTTTCTTTCACACAGTCCCATAAGTCAAGATCTGATGTACGTGTTTCCCGTTGAGTGTTGCAATCCCCCCCACCCCCATAGTAAGTCAATAGACAATAGACAATAGGTGCAGGGGTAGGCCACTCGGCCCTTCGAGCCAGCACTGCCATTCACTGTGATCATGGCTGATCATCCACAATCAGTACCCCATTCCTGCCTTCTCCCCATATCCCTTGACTCCCCTATCTTTAATAGATAGATATAATAGATATCGGTAGACCAAAAATTGCGGTAAAAGGATGTGGTTGGAGATTAATATTTAAGACTCTTGAAATAATATTAAAAATATCTTTCCAATAGTTTTGTAAACAAGGACAAGACCAAAACATATGGGTCAACGAAGCAATATCAGAATGACATCTATCACAGGTTGGATTAACATAAGAATAAAATCGAGCAAGTTTATCTTTAGACATGTGAGCTCTATGTACAACCTTAAATTGTACATCCTTTTACCGCAATTTTTGGTCTACCAATGATAGATAATAAGCGTTTATCCGCTTCATCCCTACGAATGATTGCATTTGTTACACTAATGGCTAGAAGATCTATTTTACTGAATTGGAAATAAATTAACCCTCCAACTGTATTTCAGTGGTTTTCTCAAACTATTTCCTGTTTGAGTTTAGAAAAAATTAGAAGTGTGGTTTTTGACTTTTCAGTTAAATTTGAGGAAACTTGGAGACCATTTATTCAACGTTTTCATATGAATTAAATGGTCTGATCCTGAACCTTATTGTTACTATCCTGAATTGTGTGGATGGAGGTTGGGAGTCATTGGCTCTGCTGTATGTATTTAACATTATGCGATTGCCCATGTTGGTTAGTTTTTTTTTAGTTTTTTTTAGTTGTTGTTTTTTTTTGGGGGGGGTTCTTTTTTTTTTCTTAATTCCTTTACATTATACTATGAGTTTGAGAGACTCTATGTATTGATTAATACATATTTGATTGTTAATTAATCTATTATGTACTCTCAAATGTTTTGTACTAATATTTTTCTTATGTTTTTCTTAAAAAATTAATAAAAAGATTTGAAAAGAAAGAAAGATATAATAGATATCTTATTTAAGAGATATCTTTAAGAGAAGTCTGTGTGAATTAAGTGTTGAGAGCTTTTTTTAGCTCTTAATCTAAAATGACATGTATTTACTAAGTCTGGATGTGTTTACATGAATCAACATGTTGAAATCAGCTGGATTAATTTGGTGTTGGGGCAGTTTTTTTCAAGTTCAAGTTCAAGTTTATTGTCATCTGCCTGTACATATATACAACCAAACGAAACTATGTTCTTCCAGTGCACCCACAAAACATATATCACACCCAGCAGAAGAAAACAAAATATTACTACAAATAAATTAATAAAATATAATCCAAAATGCATGTTGTGCGCAGCACAGGTAAACAGTAAACACAGAGAGAGGTGGGTGTATGGAACACTCTGCCACCGCCGATGTTTGAGTCGGATATATTAAGGACATTTAAGAAACTCATACATAGGCACATGGATGAAAGAAAATGGAGACTTGGTAGGAGGGTTAGAGTTAGATTGAGCTTCAAGTCAGTTAACAGGTATAAAGCCACCATACTATTCCTTAAAGTTTTGCCCTTTGATGTTCTTCAGTTGCCCTGGCAACACAACTAGCATTCTTCTTATTACTACATCATTTACATTTCAATTCAGTACGTTTCTCCCACCATCCGAAGGTACAGCGTTTCTATGAAACAGTTCATAAGCCAGAATGTCGTAAAGTGAAGAAGCAATTACTGTATTAACATAAACTAAGGATGCTTTAAAATAATTGACACAAAAAAACCATCCAATCAATATTCTTATTTAAATAATACTTCAATCGACTAGAGTGGTCAGGGAGATTTGGAGATCAAATTCGTTCCTGGACCAAGTAAATAAGCAAAGTTTGAAATACTACTGAATTTAATTTATTTATTTACAGATACAGCACAGGACAGGCCCAATGAGCCACACTTCCCAGCAACCCACCTATTTAAACATAGAAAACCTACAGCACAATATAGGCCCTTTGGCCCACAAAGTTGTGCCGAACATGTCCTTACCTTAGAAATTACTAGGGTTACTCACAGCCCTCTATTTTACTAAGCTCCATGTACCTATCCAAAAGTCTCTTAAAAGACCCTATCATATTCGCCTCCACCACCGTTACCCGCAGCCCGTTCCACACACTCACCACTCTCTGCGTAAAAAACTTACCCCGACATCTCCTGTGTACCCACTTCCAAGCACCTTAAACCTGTGCCCTCTTGTGGCAGCCATTTCAGCCCTGGGAAAAAGCTTCTGACTATCCACACGATCAATGCCTCTCAATACCTTATACACCTCTACCAGGTCACTTCTTATCCTCCGTCGTTCCAAGGAGAAAAGGCTGAGTTCACTCAATCTATTCTCATATGGCATGCCCCCCCAATCCAGGCAACATTCTTGTAAATCTCCTCTGCACCCTTTCTATGGTTTCCACATCCTTCCTGTAGTGAGGTGACCAGAACTGAGCACAGTACTCCAAGTGTTTTCTGACCAGGGTCCTATATAGCTGCAACATTACCTCTCGGCTCCTAAATTCAACTCCACGATTGATGAAGGCCTTCTTAACCACAGAGTCAACCTGCTCAGCTGCTTTGAGTGTTCTATGGACTCGGAACCCAAGATCCCTCTGATCCTCCACACTGCCAAGAGTCTTACCATTAATATTATATTCTGCCATCATATTTGACCTTCCAAAATGAACCACCTCACACTTATCTGGGTTGAACTCCATCTGCCACTTCTCAGCCCAGTTTTGCATCCTATCAATATCCCACTGTAACCTCTGACAGCCCTCGACACTATCCACAACATCCCCATCCCTGAGGCACACCACTGGTGACCGACCTCCATGCAGAATATGACCTGTCTACAACCTTCTGTGGGCAAGCCAGTTCTGGATCCACAAAGCAATGTCCCCTTGGATCCCATGCCTCCTTACTTTCTCAATAAGCCTTGCATGGGGTACCTTATCAAATGCCTTGCTGAAATCTATAAACACTACATCTACTGCCCTTCCTTCATCAATGTGTTTAGTCACATCCTCAAAAAATTCAATCAGGCTCGTAAGGCATGACCTGCCTTTGACAAAGCCATGCTGACTATTCCTAATCATATTATACTTCTCCAAATGTTCATAAATCCTGCCTCTCAGGATCTTCTCCATCAACTTACTAACTACTTAAGTAAGACTCACTGGTCTATAAATTCCTGGGCTATCTCTGCTCCCTTTCTTGAACAAGGGAACAATATCCGCAACCCTCCAATCCTCTGGAACCTCTCCCGTCCCCATTGATGATGCAAAGATCATCACCAGAGGCTCAGCAATTTCTAGTTACCTCTCATTTGAGTTCTCCTTCCCACTTCCACTCCATAGTCTCTGTTTTTGTCCACTTGCATTGTTCCAGTGAAGTTCAGCATAAACTTGAGCAAGAGCAGTTTATCTTTCTTTGAGGCAAGTTACAATCTTTGAGGTTTAATATTGAATTCAACAATGACAACAAAGAAATATATATAGGAAAATTTCCTATGTCAATAGAAAGATTATGTTGTGCAAAGGAGAATTTCTTTGCTTTGATCTCTTCCACTTTTGCAACAAGCTTTAAATCTTGGCGACATAAAAGAGTACAGACACTGAAATCTGGAGCAAAAAACACTCTCAAAGCTCAAAGTAAATTTATTATCAAAGTACATATATGTCACCATATACAACCCTGGGATTCAATTTCTTGCAGGCATAATCAACTTCTGTGTTTAACCAAAAGACAACAAACTGCAAGCAAAAAGAAAGAAATAATAATAATAATAAATATAAAAGCAATAAAGGTTCAAAGGTGAAATTTAATGCCAGAGCAATGTGAACAATATACATCCTGAAATGCTTTTTCTTCGCAAACATCCACAAAATCAGAGGAGTGCCCCAAAGAATGAATGAAAGTTAAACATGAGAACCCCAAAGCCCTCCCCCCAATTCCCCCCTCATGCACATAAGCGGCAGTAAGCAACGATCCCCCTACCCCCACTGGCAAAAAGAAGCACATCAGTACCGTCACCAAGCCAAAGTGTGAGCTAAGCATTAGCAAAGACACAGACCAAAGTCACCTCAAAGGCTTTGCATTTCATCCGACATTTGACAAACCACAGATTCTCTCTCTCCCTGGCAAGGGAGAGGGAGGTGTCCCCCATTTTCACAGCGAGCAACAGACATAACAACAACCTGCTAGTTTATGATGTTAAAAGTCCATTTCATTGCTTTTTTTGAGCTCTGTGACCGAAGATCACAAAGAGCTTGGGTCTTCAGGCCCACAGCAAAAGATTTTCCGGCCTTCCCGATGGCACACAAGTCTCTTGCCATGACACTGACTCTCCAGAGCCCCGACATCTTGGGCTTCCAAACGCGATCGGGATTCTCAGGCCAAACCCTTGGCATGTCGAATAGCGGCCAGTCATGGAACCCCGAGAACGGGTCCCATTCCCGCAAAGAACAGAAACCTGCATGTAACTCCAGCTCAGGGTCTTCAAAAGAACCCTAAAAGGGAAAAATAAAGATATTAAAGATGGAAATAGAGCTGTTTCCGAAGATGCAGGCAAAGGAGTCGCCGTTAGGCACCGTTAATCCTCCTAAGCTCTGCCTTTAACTGAGAAGATGAGATAAGGAGTCTTTGAATAGGATGTGGGAACATTTCAATGATGGGACAAGTGAAGTTGAGTGAAGTTATCCCTCAAGAACCTGACAGTTGAGGGGTGATGACTGTACCTGAGCCTGGTGGTGTGAGTCCTGAGGTTCCTGTACCTCCTTCCTGATGGCAGCAGCAAGAAGAGAGCATGACCTGGGTGGAGGGGGTCCCAGATAATGGATGCTGCTTTCCTGGGACAGCGATTCATGTAGATGTGCTCAGCGGTTGGGAGGGCTTTACCTGTGATGGACTGGACCATATCTACTACTTGGTGTAGGGTTTTCCATCCAAGGACATTGGTGTCTCCATCCCAGGCTGTGATGCAGCCTGCTGAAGGAACTCAGCATCACTAAAGGCACTTACTGTATGTGTCAACTGTCAACATTTCACGTTGAAACTTGCACCAGTCCTGCTGAATTGTCTCAACCAGAAATATCCTCTCCATAGATGGTGCCTCTGTTGCCTCTGATCCTCCCCACTGCTAAGAATCCTGCCATTAACACTAGTACTCTGCCTTCAAATAATATATTTAGTACCTGCTCATCTTTACAGATTGTTGACCTCTGAGTTTGGGGAGAACATTATTCATTGTGAAGAATAATTCCAGCGAAGCCAAGAGACTGAAAAGCACAAATAAGGACCTCTTGAGAATTTTGAGCTTTTTTTTCCTGTAGAGAATGGATTTGCTTTATAGAAGAGCAGTGACTTCCCTCCCCCCACCCCCCACCTTCTTATATCTGGCTCTTCACCCTTCCTTTCCAGTCCTGATGAAAGGTCTCAGCCTGAAATGTTGACTGTTTATTCATTTCCCTAGATACTGCCTGACCTGCTGAGTTACTCCAGCATTTTGTGTGTTACTCTGGATTTCCAGCATCTGCAGAACCTCTCAAGCTTGGGACTAATTTAATGCTCTCCATGTCGCTCTTTGAAATAAGATCTGATAATTACAATAATATACTGTGTAAGAAACATGTAAATAATATTTCCACAGCAAACATGAGGAAATCTGCAGATGCTGGAAATTCAAGCAACACACACAAAATGCTGGTGGAACACAGCAGGCCAGGCAGCATCTATAGGGAGAAGCGCCGTCGATGTTTCGGGCCGAGACCCTTCATCAGGACGAACAGGACATCCTGACGAAGGGTCTCGGCCCAAAACGTCAACAGCGCTTCTCCCTATAGATGCTGCCTGGCCTGCTGTGTTCCACCAGCATTTCGTGTGTGTTGTAATAATATTTCCAGCACTTTTTAATTTTAGAAAAATAATTGGATCAATGTGACAGAAGAATGACCTACAGCAGAACTGGCCAATTCTGATAAAAGAACATAGAACACAGAACACAGAACATAGAATATAGATTACTACAACACAGTACAGTCCCTTCGGCCCACAATGTTGTACCAACCTTTTAACCTACTCTAAGATCAAACTAACCCTTCCCTCTCTATTTTTCTATCAGACATTTGCGTATTGAAGATTTTCTCAAACATCCCTGATGTATCTGCCTCTACCACCACCCCTGGCAGCACATTCCAAACACTCACCACTCTCTGTCTGAAAACCAAACATATACTCTCCTCCAAGCATCTTACAATGATTCCCCCTCGTATTAGCTATTTTTCCCCTGGGAAAAAGGTACTGACTGTTTACTCCATGTTCTTGCATACCTCTATCAAGTCACCTCTCATCCACCTTCGCTTCAAAGAGAGGAGCTCAGCCTTTCCTCGTAAGATACGCTCTCTAATCCAGGCAGCGTCCTGGTATGTCTCCTCTGTACCCTCTCTACAGCTTCCACATCCTTCCTATAATGAGGCAACCAGAACTGAAAAAAACAGAATTGTATTTGTAATCTGACCTTCTGTATATTGGGAAGACTAGGTGACCATAAGTGTCTTGCAGAGCAACTGTGTTCTGTCATCAAATTCCGTCAGAGCAAAGTGTTGGCAGAACTTAGCTGGTCAGGCAGCGTCTATGGAAATGAATTAACAGTCAACGTTTCAGGCTGAAGAGGATTCAGGAAGAAGATACCAGAATAAAAAGGTGGGGGGGAGGGGAAGGAGGATGGCTAGAAGGTGATAGGTGAAACCTGGTAGGCAGTGAAAGGGAAAGGGCTAGACAGGAAAGAATTTGATAGGAGAGGACAGTAGACCATAGGAGAAAGGGAAGGAGAGGGGGACCAAGGGGGGAAGGTGATAGGCAGATGAGAAGAGATAAAAGGTCAGAGTGATAATAGAAGAAGAGGGGAGGGTGAGGATCTTTTTACCAGAAGGAGAAATTGATATTCAGGCCATCAGGCCACCCCGACGGATCTCATCTTGGCACAAGAGGAAGCCATGGACTGATATGTCAGAACAGGAGTGGGAACAGGAATAAAATTGTTTAAAAATTCCACTTTTGGTGGATGGAGCGAGAGTGCTCGATGAAGTGGTTCCCCAATGTGGAGCAGGTCGCATCAGCAGCACCAGAGGTAATAGACGACAACAGCAAATTCACAGGTGAAGTGTTGCCTCACCTGAAATGACTGTTTGGGGCTCTGAACGGAGGTGAGGGAGGAGGTGTATGGGCAGGAGAGCTTGCAGGGATAAGTGCCTGGAGGGAGGGACAAATAGACAAGGGAATCATGGAGGAAGCGATCCCTCGGGAAGTGAGGGGGGTCGGATACATTTGGAGATGGTGGTAGTTGCAGAAAATGATGTATTGGATGCAGAGGCTCATGGGGTGGTAGGTGAGGTCAAGAAGAACTCTGTCCCTGGGGGAAGATCGGGTGAGCACAGATTTTCATCATGTGCTGCCAGTTACACATCATCTCAATTTCCCTTCCCATTCGCAGATGAAGTTGCCTGTCATCAGCCTTCTCCACAGCCTAACCAAAGGAACAATCCTTATACAAAGAGGCAGAACTTTAAGGTGATTGGAGGGAAGAATAGGGGGATGTCAGAGGTAGGTTTTTTACACAGAGAGTGGTGGGAATGAAGTCCTAACCTAGTCAACCTTTTCCTGTAACTTAGAAACTTAAGTCCTGGCAACGTCCCTGCAGATTTTCCTTGGGTGTGACAACTTCTCCTTGTGCACGTGACAATGATCTCTACAACAGGTGGTCAAAACTGCCCAATGCATCACCTGCACCAGCCTACCCACTATCAAGGATATATATATACAGAAAGGTGCCAGAAAAAGGCCAGTAACATCATGAAGGATCCCACCCACCCTGCTCATGGACTGTTTGTCCCACTCTCATCAGGGAGGAGGCTATGTAGCCTCCACATCAGGACCACCAGACTCAAAAACAGTTACTTTCCCCAAGCAGTGAGGCTGATCAACACCTCCACTCACTAACCCACCCCTCCACACCCCCAACCACCACTAGTTTATCATTTCCTGTCAGTCATCTTATGCACAGACGCTCCTGTGCCTAGCGTCCCTTTATGGACATGCAATTAATCTATGTATATAGACTATCATATGTACTTATATTTATTGTGATGTTTTATTATTGTGTTCTTTATCTTACTGTGTGTTTTTTATGCTGCATCGGAACTGGAGTAACACTTACACTTGTGTACAGGAAATCACAGTAAACAATAAACAATCTTGAACAATAAACCAACTTAACCAATATAGCATTGCCCTCCCCAGACATGAAGATACTGGTCCAGGTTTAGATTGCAGAGCAGCAGTAAAGAATTCCCACTTGTCTGAACGTCTATAGATGTGTAGTGCACAGTATATTGACTGGCTGCATCACAGCCTGGTATGAAAACACCAGTGCCCTTGAATGGAAAATCCTTCAAAAAGCAGTGGATATGTCCCAACACCATCACAGGTAAAGCCCTCCCCACCATTGAGAACACCTAGACATTGCAGCATCCGTCATCACGGACCCCCAACACCCAGGTCATGCTCTCTTCTCAAACAGAATTAGAATCAGAGTGTAATTCTGATTCTTATTCTGAAACATTAGAAAGCTTACATTAGTACAAGAAAAATACACAAAAGAAATTTGACAGCCAAGTCTAACAGGGGTAATAGATACAGTGAACCTGGGACCTGTTTGCTTTCTTAACCTGTTCAGATCAGATTTATTCTCAGCAGCTTCTCTAATTCCTTTTTTCAGATTTTACACAATCATTTGCCCGAAGCCAACATTGAAAACAAAATTGTTGGCAGCACTCAGCAGATGAAAGGGGAATGTTTGTAAGATCTCCTTGGATCTGTCAGTATCATTCCATCTGATACATAAACCAGAAACAAGATTCGGGAATCAAGACCATAAGACATAGGAGCAGAATTAGGCCATTCAGCCCATCAAGTCTGCTCCACCATTCCATCATGGCTGATTGATTATCCCTCTCAACCCCATTCTCCCCAAAACAGCTGACACTCTGACTAATCAAGAACCTATCAACATCTGTTTTAAGTATACTCAATGACTTGGCCTCCACAGCTGTCTCAAGCAGTGAATTCCACAGATTCACCACCCTCTGGCTAAAGAAATTCCTCCTCATCTCTGTTCTAATTGGACATCCCTCTATTCCGAGGCTGTGCCCTTTGGTGATAGACGCCCCTGCTATAGGAAGCATCCTCTCCGCACCCACTCTTTCAATATTCGATAGGTTTCAGTGAGACTCCCCCCCCCCCCACCATTCTTCTAAACTCCAGCCATCAAACACTTGTCATTCATTAACCCTTTCATTCCCAGAATCAATCTCATGAATCTCCTCTGGACCCTCTCCAATGCCTGCACATCCTTTCTCAGATAAGGGGCCCAAAACTGCTGACAATACTCCAAGTGCGTCTGACCAAAGCCTCAGCATCACATCCCTGCTCTTGTATTCCAGCCCTCTTGAAGGGAATGCTAACATCACATTTGCTTTCCTCACCACCGACTTAGCCTGCAAGATTCAATGTTCAAGTGTGATAGTCATGTGTACATTGAAACATACAGCGAAATGTGTCATTTGTGATTACAATGAACACATCCAAGGGTTTTCTGGGGGCAGATAGCAAGTGTCACCACACATTCCAGCGAACAGCTTTCCCGTAATGCTCTGCAGAGCAGCACAGAACACAAGAAGCAACCAACAGCCACAGCAGAGCAAGCCCTGTTCCTCCCTCCCACCTACATACAGAGGCCTTTAATCCCAGGACGTTGCATACTGAAAGGTCTAGATAGAGTGGATGCGAGGAGATAGGGGAGAGTCTAGGACCAGAATAGAAGGATGTCCATTTAGAACAGAGATGGGGAGGAATTTCTTCAGCCAGATGGTGTGGAATTCATTGCCATAGATGGTTGTTGAGGCCCAGTCATTGAGTGTATTTAAAGTGAAAGTTGATAGAGTCTTGATTAGAAAGGAGATCATGGGGAGAAGGCAGGAGAATGGGGTTGAGGGGGATAATAAATCAACCATGATGGAACAGCACAGCAGATTTGATGGGCTGAATGGCCTAATTCTACTCCTATGTTTTATGGTTCTTATGGTCTTATGGACTTCTCTGAGGATTGTCACTTTGTTGTGGTGGAGGGGCTTGTGACTTCCGGAGATCCTGAGAGTGATGCTGCCTGGAGCTTAGCTCCTGGTAGGGTTACCCATGGTGATAAGGTCAAGGTGGTGGTTCCAGACAAAGAGCGATCCAATCAAAACCTCTACAGTGGAGCTGGTGGAAGATGATGGTCTTACTACAACGGCAGAGGTGGAGGAAGGTTTCAGCAGTGATCTCGCATTCCATGACATTGGACCCTGTCCCGATTTGTCAAGGACCGTGTGGTGGTTGCCCGAGCATTAGCCTTCCCATGTTAAACAAAGTTATGCGTAGGCGTTCTCTCTTAAGGGGATGACTGCTTACTTAACATCATATTCAGCTTGAGTGATCACACTACTATTGTTGGTTGTCTGTCATATATACCAATGACTGGAAACCGGAGTGGGAGAGCTTTTAAAGTGGAAAAGCCATGGGTCAGTTCCACTCTCTTGACCTTCAAAGTCCAGGTTCAGAGATACATGTAGCCATCACAAACCACCTTCCTGGCCAACAGATCTCACTGTTGATCTCATCCACCCAGTCTGCAGGAGCTGACTTCAAATGCTTGTCCCTATCTCACTGGGGTATGAGGCCCGCTGTCAAACCGGTGTACCTACTGGGGTGTGGCCACTGTTGCACCCAAACAGCTACTTGGAGCCACAGCTGAGAGCTGAGCTGATGGAGACTAAAGGTGAGTGAAGAAGAAGAAGAATAGCCCTTAACTCGGCAGTGGAGTTATCGGGGCACCGTCACGACGGTGTTTCCGTAGCAAGCTATTCTTGTTTTTACGAAGCTGAGTTGCTAGCTCGACGCTCAACCCGGCTTGGACTCAAACTCGGGAACCTTCGCTCCGGAGTCCGGCGCTGATATTATTGCGCCACCAAGCGGGACAAAGGTGAGTGAGCTACCCTGGAATGGACACGACAAGTCCCTTCACCAGAGGTGCTACTTCTCCCTGAACACCCCATACACCCACTCATGAGCTTTTAACCTGTGGGTAACCACCCTGAAAGCAATACCAGTGCCAAAAACTAACAGAAAATTAACTATAAAAGTGTGCTGTATAATTTAAACCATATCTACAAACAACCTCCTCCCCAAGCCCTCAACAAGTTATGGAAAACCACATGAGGTCATCATATTGAAATGTTTTTACCAACGACACTGGCTTATCCCAAGAACATGCATTATCTCAAACCAGAAATATCCCGTGGAAACACATGTATAAACAGGTAATAAATATCAATGTTTTTAATAGCAGTAATTTACACCACAGGAACACTTTCTACTGAACGCAAGCAAATGTTTCTTTTAATGCCTTAAGTGGAGAGGTAGTCACCGTGATTCATCAACACAAGAGATTCTGCAGACGCTGGAAATCCAGAGCAACACACTAAAAAGGCTGGAGGAACTCAGCAGGTTGGGCAGCATCTATGGAAATGAATAAACGGTTGATGTTTTGACCAGAGACCCTTCCTCGGGACTGAAAAGGAAGGGAGAAGACACCAGATTAAAAAGGTGAAGGGAAGGAGGACTAGCCGGATCGTGATAGGTGAAGCCAGGTGGGTGCGCAGGGGAAAGTACTGAAGGAGAGGGAATCTGATAAAAGAGGAGAGTGGACCAGAGGAGAAAGGGAAGGAGGGGACCCAGGGGGAGGTGACAGGCAGGTGAGAAGAGGTAAGAGGCCAGAGTGGGAAACAGAAGGGGGATGGCAAGGGAAACGTTTTTTTACTAGAAGAAGAAATTGACATTCATGCCAACAGATTGGAGGAGTCCAGATGAAATATAAGTTGTTGCTCCTTCATCTTGACACATGGGGAGTCCATGGCCCGACTTGTCGGAACAGGGAGGAGAGTCGGAATTGAAATGTTTGGCCACTGGGAAGTCCCACTTTCAGCATTCCCTAATTACTTGTGAGTAGTGCTGAGAATACTTAGGTGATAAATGATTCTGGTATGCACTTTTAGCAATTCAGGGCAGAGCCCCCACAAGTGGCTGCTCGGGTATATGCTTTATGGGTGTTGTGAGAACATACGATCTGTCAATTTTGACAGCTATTTAAGGACAAATAGCAGCAATGAAAAGCTGGATGAAAGACAATAAGCAGCTGAGGGCGAAGAGGATAAACATAAGGAGATTCTGCAGATGCTGGAAATCCAGAGCAACACACACAAAATGCTGGAGGAACTCAGCAGGTCAGGCAGTATTTACAAAAATGAATAAACAGTTGACGTTTAGGGCCAAGCACCTCGGGTTAAGAACTAAGATGCCTGCGTTGTGTAATGGGTCACAGGAAACATTTCAAGTTGACACAGTTTGCTCCATACTGATGAATTGCTGACACTTTTGTACTGGAATTGCTTCTCGGTGCTCTTCAGGCACAATAAATATATTTGGTGCTGTTGTTTAAAGACATAATACCAATGTTAATTCATTTACTTATTTATTGAGATACAGTGTTTGAGATCCCATCATTGGCGAGCAATGAATGAAACTGAGGCCTTTACTAGAGGGAGGAAAAATGGATCTCATCGGCAAGTCTGGAGAAACAAAAGGATCTTGGATCTGAACATCAGTTCAATGATTCTGGTTTTTCATATACAGATGTTGCCTGATGTGCTGAGTATTTATTTATTTACTGAGATAAAGCATGGACTAGGCCCTTCCCCCAGACACGCCGCCCAGCACCCGCCGGACTGAACCCTGGCCTAACCACAGCACCAATTACAATGACCAATTAACCTAGTAATCTCCCTCCCCAATGATCTCCCTCCTACCACTTACCCTTGCAAGTGGAACAAGTTCTACACCTACCCCTACACCTCCTCCCTTACTAGCATTCAGGGCCCAATCAGTCCTCCCAGGTGAAGCAACACTTCACCTGTGGCTGTTGGGGTCATTTACTGTGTCAGGTGCTCCCGGTGAGACTCAACGAAGACTGGGAGACCACTTTGCTGGGCACCAACGCTCCGTCCGCCAGAACAAGCGGGATCACCCTTTTTAATCCGCTTCCCATTCCCATTCCGATATGTCTATCCATGGCCTCCTCCACAGGCCACACCTTATACTCCATCTGTGCAGCCTCCAACATTATGGCATGAACACCTATTTCTCATTTCTGATTACGCCTCCCCCCTTTCACTATTCCCTATTGCATTAGCGGCAGACCAATCGATTCAGAGAGAGAGAGAGCTTTGCACAGGTCAGGGAGAAGAGCTTTAAAGAAAAGGAGTGTTTCGCAGGGCTTGACACATTAGAATAGTGGGTATGACTGCGAGGCCAGTTTTCTGTTCTGGGTGTCAGATGTGGGATGTCCAGGAGTCTTCCAGCCTCCCCGATGGCCACATCTGCACCAGGTACATCGAGCTGCAGCTCCTTAGAGACGGAGTTAAGGAACTGGAGCTGCAGCTCGATGACCTTCGGCTTGTTACGGAGAGTGAGACAGACAGGAGCTACAGGCAGGTAGTCACCCCAGAGCCACAGGAGGCAGATAAGTGGGTGATTGTCAGGAGAGGGAAGGGAGCGCGTCAGGTAGTGGCTGTCTCCTTAACAATAAGTACTCCATTTTGAGTGTTGTTGGGGGGACTGCCTACCTGGGGGAAGCAACAGTGGCACTGAATCTGGCCCTGTGGCTCAGAAGGGTAGGGAATGGAAGAAGAGGGCAACAGCAACAGGGGACTCTATAGGTAGGGGGACAGATAGGCAATTCTATGGACATGAAAATTAAACAAGGATGGTAGTTTGCCTCCCAGGTGCCAGAGCTCATGATGTTTCTGAGCGCATCCACAGTATCCTGAATTGGGAGGGTGAGCAGCCAGAGGTCGTGGTACATATTGGTACCAATGACATAGGAAGAAAAAGAGAGGAGGTCCTGAAAGCAGAATACAGGGAGTTAGGAAGGAAGCTGAGAAGCAGGACCTCAAAGGTAGTAATCTCGGGATTGGTCCCTGTGCCACGCGACAGTGAGAATAGGAATAGAATGAGGTAGAGGGTATATGCGTGGCTGAAGGATTGGAGCAGGGGGCAGGGATTCAGATTTTTGGATCTTTGGGACCTCTTCTGGGGCGGGTGTGACCTGTCACAGGTTGCACTTGAATCCGAGGGGGGAATCAATATCCTGGTGGGGAGGTTTGATAATGCTGTTGGGGAGGGTTAAACTATACTTGCAGGGGACTGGGAACAGAAGTGAAGAGGCAGAGGGCAGGGAGGTTGGAGCACAAGTTAGAGACAGCTTGTAGGGAGTTTGTGAGGAAGGATAGGCAGATGTTAGAGCAAAGATGCACTCAGCCTGATGGTCCGAGATGTGTCTATTTTAATGCAATGAGTATCATAAACAAGGCAGATGAACCTAGAGCGTGGATCAATATGTGGAACTGTGGCATTGTGGCTGTTACAAAGTCTTGGATGTCTCAGTCAGGAATGGTTGCTGAGTGTGCCAAGCTTTAGATGTTTCAAAAAGGACAGGAAGGAAGGCAAAAGAGGTGGGAATGTGGCATTACAAATTAGGGATAGTGTCACAGCTGCAAAAAAGGAGGAAGTCACAGAGGGATTGTCTACTGAGCCAGTGTGGGTGGAAGTCAGATACAGGAAAGGGACAATAAGCTTACTGGCTGTTTTTTATAGGCTCCCCCCAATAGTAACAGGGATATCGTGGAGCAGATAGGGAGGCAGATTCTGGAAGAGTGCAATAATAATAAGGTTGTTGTGATGGGAGATTTTAACTTTCCTAATATTGATTGGCATCTCCTTAGAGCAAGGGGTTTAGATGGGGTGGAGTTTGTTAGGTGTGTTCAGGAAGGTTTCCTAATGCAAGCCAACTAGAGGAGAGGCCATACTTGATCTGGTATTGGGAAATGAACCTAGTCAGGTCTCTTGGTGGAAGAATATTGTGGAGGTAGTGACTACAACTCTACCTCCTTCACCATAGTGCTGGGGAGGAATAGGAGCAGACAATTTGGGAAAACATTTAATTGGGGTAGGGGGAAATATGATGCTATTAAGCAGGAACTTGGGAGCATAAATTAGGAGCAGATGTTCTCAGGGAAATGCACGGCAGAAATGTGGCTAACGTTCGGGGGATATTTGCATGGAGTTCTGCATAGGTATGTTCCAATGAGGCAGGGAAAAGATAGCAGAGTTAAAGAACCATGCTGTACAAAGTATGTAGAAAATCTAGTTAAAAAGGGAAAAAAAAAGCTTATGAAACATTCAAGAAACTAGGTACACTTAGAGGTCTAGAAAATTACAAAGTTGCTAGAAAGGAGCTTAAGAATGGATTTAGGAGAGCCAGAAGGTCCATAAGAAGGCCTTGGTGAGCAGGATTAAGGAAAACCCCAAGGCATTCTACAAGTATGTGAAGAGCAAGAGGATAAGCCATGTGAGAATAGGACCAATCAGGTGTGATAGTGGAAACATGTGCATGGAGTTGGAGGAGGTAACAGAGGAACTTTGCTTCAGTATTCACCAGAGAAAAAGACCTTGGCAATTGTGGAGATTTCAGCGGACTGAAATGCTTGAGCATATATACATTAAGAAAGAGGATATGCTGGAGCTTTTGAAAAGCATTAAGTTAGACAAGCTACTGGGACCGGATGAGATATACCCCAGGCTACTGTGGGAAGCGAAGGAGGAAATTGCTGAGCCTCTGGCAATGATCTTTGCATCATCAATAGAGATAGGAGAAGTACCAGAGGGTTGCAAATGTTGTTCCCTTGTACAAGAAAGGGAGTAAAGATAACCCAGGAAATTATAAACCAGTGAGTCTGACTTCAGTGGTGGGCAAGTGTTGGAGAAGATCCTGAGAGGCAGGATTTATGAGCATTTGGAGAGACATAATCTGATTAGGAATAGCTGGCATGGCCTTGTCAATAGCAGATTGTGCCTTACAAGCTTGATTGAATTATTTGAGCATGTAACAAAACACATTGATGAAGGTAGAGCAGTGGATGTAGCGTATATGGACTTCAGTAAGGCATTTGATAAAGTTCCCCATGTAAGGCTCATTCAGAAAGTACGGAAGCATGGGATCCAAGGAAACCTTGCTTTGTAAATCAAGAATTGGCTTGCCTACAGAAGGGAAAGGTTGTAGATAGTTCGTATTCTGCATGGAGGTTGGTGACCAGTGGTGTGCCACAGTGATCTGTTCTGGGACCCCTCCTCTTTGTGATTTTTATAAATGACCTGGATGAAGAAGTAGAAAGTTAGGTTGGTAAGTTTGCTCATCACATTCTACAGGGGTTGTATTGAGAGCATCCTGAGCAGTTGCATCACTGCCTGGTTCGGAAATTGCACCATCTTGGATCACAAGACCCTGCAGCGGATAGTGAGGTCAGCTGAGAGGATCATCAGGGTCTCTCTTCCAGCCATTACAGACATTTACAATACACGCTGTATCTGCAAAGCAAACAGCATTGTGAAGGACCCCACGCACCCTTCATACAAACTCTTCTCCCTCCTGCTGTCTGGGAAAAGGCACCAAAGCATTCGGGCTCTCACAACCAGATTAGGTAACAGTTTCTTCCCCCAAGCTATCAGACTCCTCAATACCCAGAGCCTGGACTGACACCAACTTACTGCTCTCTACTGTGCCTATTGTCTTGTTTATTATTTATGGTAATGCCTGCACTGTTTTGTGCACTTTATGCAGTCCTGGGTAGGTCTGTAGTCTAGTGTAGGTTTTTACTGTGTTGTTTTTACATAGTTCAGTGTAGTTTTTGTACTGTTTCATGTAGCACCATGGTCCTGAAAAACATCTGGTTTTTACTTTGTATTGTACCAGCAGCTATGGTCGAAATGACAATAAAAAGTGACTTGACTTGACTTGCTGATGTCCTCTCCTATTAGATTCCCCTTTCTCCAGCCCTATATCTCTTTCGCCAATCAACTTTCCATCTCTTTGCTTCATCCCTCCCCCTCCCGGTTTCACCTATCACCTTGTGTTTCTCTCTCCCCTCCTCCCACTTTTTAAATCTACTCCTCATCTTTTTTTCTCCAGTCCTGCTGAAGGGTCTCGGCCCAAAACATCAACTGTACTCTTTTCCAGAGATGCCGCCTGGCCTGCTGAGCACCTCCAGCAATTTAGTGTGCTGCTTGCATTTCCAGATCTGCAGATTTTCTCTTGTCTGTAACCTGCTAACCGGTACATCTTTGGACCGTGGGAGGAAACTGTAGGAAACCCCATGCTCTCACGGGGAGGACGTACAAACTTGGGTGGAGTGGGCTCGTTGGGCTGTAAAGGCCTGTAACCATAAGGTATCACCAAATAAAAATAAAACAAAATGCAGTTTTTTTATTTTAGAGACACCATGTTAAACAGGCCCTTCCAGCCCAATGAACCACACCATCCAGCAGCCTTCCGATTTAACGCCAACCTAATCACGGGACAATTTACCAATTAATCTACTAACTGGTACATCTTTGGACTGTGGGAGGAAACTCATGAGGTCACGGGGAGAACGTACAAACATCTTACAGACAGCAATGGGAATTGAACCCAGGTCACTGGTACTGTAAAGCGTTGTGCTACTGTGCTGCCCATGTAACTTTATAGTCCTGTTTGTCTCATTCTCCATTTCCACACTGTCTCTGCTCATCAAGGATCAAGAGTCAAAGATCTGGTCCTCGGGTTGAGGTTCTAAACTGGAAAAAGGCCAAATTTGAAGAAATGAGAAAGGATCTAAAAAGTGTATATTGGGACAGGTTGTTCTCTAGCAAGGATGTGATTGGTAAGTGGGAGGCCTTCAAAGGAGAAATTTTGAGATTGCAGAGTTTGTATGTTCCTGTCAGGATTAAAGGCAAAGTGAATGAGAATAAGGAACCTTGGTTCTCGAGGGATATTGGAACTCTGATAAAGAAGATGTATGACATGTATAGGCAACGAGGAGCAAATAAGGTGCTTGAAGAGTATAAAAAGTGAAAAAAAAAACTTAAGAAAGAAATCAGGAAGGAGGGCTAAAAGAAGACATGAGGTTGCTTTGGCAGTCAGGGTGAAGGATAATCCTAAGAGCTTCTACAGGTATACTAAGAGCAAAAGGATAGTAAGGGATAAAATTGGTCCTCTTGAAGATCAGAGTGGTCGGCTATGTATGGAACCAAAAGAAATGGGGGAGATCTTAAATGGGTTTTTTGTGTCTGTATTTACTAAGGAAACCGGTAAGGAGTCTATGGAAGTAAGGCAAACAAGTAGTGAGGTCATGGAACCTATACAGATTAAAGAGGAGGAGGTGCTTGGTGTCTTGAGGCAAATCAGAGTAGATAAATCCCCAGGACCTGACAGAGTATTCCCTCGGACCTTGAAGGAGACTAGTGTTGAAATTGCAAGAGCCCTGGCAGATATATTTAAAATGTCAGAATCCACGGGTGAGGTGCCGAAGGATTGGAGGATAGCTCATGTTGTTCCGTTGTTTAAAAAAGGCTCTAAAAGTAATCCGGGAAATTATAGGCCGGTAAGTTTGGTGTCAGTAGTAGGTAAATTATTGGAAGGAGTACTAAGAGATAGGATCTACAAGTATTTGGATAGACAGGGACTTATTAGGGAGAGTCAACATGGCATAGTAGGTCATGTTTAACAAATCTATTAGAGTTTTTCGAGGAGGTTATGATGCACCATCAATAACTCTCTCTGAGACGTAAAGGCGAGATATCGGCTTTTATTGACTGGAAGAAGGAACAAGCAGTGGTTGACCACCATACTACATCCTGGAGACAGAGAGGCCGGGCTCAGACCTCAATCGCCTTTATACAGGGGTCTGTGGGAGGAGCCACAGGAGCAGTCAGCAGGGGGTGTGTCCAGACAGGTATATGTAGTTCACCACAGGTTACCAGGAAAGTGGATGAAAGGAAGTTGTCTACATGGACTTCAGTAAGGCCTTTGACAAGGTCCCGCATGGGAGGTTAGTTAGAAAGATTCAGTCGCTAGGTATACATGGAGAGGTAGTAAATTGGATTAGACATTGGCTCAATGGAAGAAACCAGAGAGTGGTAGTGGAGGATTGCTACTCTGAGTGGAGGCCTGTGACTAGTGGTGTGCCACAGGGATCAGTGCTGGGTCCATTGTTATTTGTCATCTATATCAATGATCTGGATGATAATGTGGTAAATTGGATCAGCAAATTTGCTGATGATACAAAGATTGGAGGTGTAGTGGACAGTGAGGAAGGTTTTCAAAGCTTGCAGAGGGATTTGGACCAGCTGGAAAAATGGGTTAAAAAATGGCAGATGGAGTTTAATACAGACAAATATGAGGTATTGCACTTTGGAAGGACAAACCAAGGTAGAACATACAAGGTAAATGGTAGGACACTGAGGAGTGCAGTAGGACAAAGGGATCTGGGAATACAGATACATAATTCCCTAAAAGTGGCGTCACAGGTAGATAGGGTCATAAAGATAGCTTTTGGCATATTGGCCTTTATAAATCAAAGTATTGAGTATAAGAGTTGGAATGTTATGGTGAGGTTGTATAAGACATTGGTGAGGCTGAATTTGGAGTATTGTGTGCAGTTTTGGTCACATAATTACAGGAAGGATATTAATAAGGTTGAAAGAGTGCAGAGAAGGTTTACAAGGATGTTGCCGGGACTTGAGAAACTGAGTTACAGAGAAAGGTTGAATAGGTTAGGACTTTATTTCCTGGAGCGTAGAAGAATGAGGGGAGATTTGATAGGGGTGTATAAAATTATGATGGGTATAAATAGAGTGAATGCAAGCAGGCTTTTTCCTCTGAGGTCAGGGGAGAAAAAAACCAGAGGTCACGGGTTAAGGGTGAAGGGGAAAAGTTTAAAGGGAACATTCGGGGGGGCTTCTTCACACAGAGAGTGGTGGGAGTGTGGAATGAGCTGCCAGATGAAGTGGTGAATGCAGGCTCACTTTTAACATCTAAGAAAAACTTGGACAGGTACATGGATGAGAGGGGTTTGGAGGGATATGGGCCAGGTGCAGTTCAGTGGAACTAGGCAGAAAAATGGTTCGGCACAGCCAAGAAGGGCCAAAAGGCCTGTTTCTGTGCTGTAATGTTCTGTGGTTCATGGGAAGAATGTACAAACTCCTTATAGACAGCGGTGGGAAAGGAACCCAAGTCACTGGCGCTGTAAAGCATTATGCTAACCTCAATCAGGGCAGCTACTTAACTGGGCCAAAATGTACTGGTCCTGATGTGTCCCAATTAACTGGAAAGTTTAAAAAAAAGAAGAAAATTTTGAAAAATTAATGAAATTTTAAAATAAATACAAACTTTGTAGATAGATACATAATACATAAATAAACAAATAGTCAGACACACAGACAAACAAAGGGAATCCATTATATTAGGAATTTGTTGTGGTGTGTTGGCATGACATATAACGAACACAACAACATTCAACAATTATAAAGAATAACATTATATAAAAAGAACACTAAAGCTTGAAGTACAGATGTGGAATAAAATGTGCACAATACATAAAAATCATTTGCAGTCTAATAGAATCTTAATTTTCATACTTGGATCTCTCTGTCAGGAGTGAAGACAGAACAGTAGGAAAAAGTTATAAATGCAAACATGATTAAAGTTAAAATAAGAACAATGAGATGCCACACTAAAATCTTGGCAAGCCTGTCACAGAAGCAGAAATATATATAGAAAAATAAAATTCATCATTTTTATATAATTTATTGAATGCAGCCAAGAGCAATACAGGAAGATCGAACTGAACTAGGGATGAAGAGAGTGATCTGACAAAACACCCATCAGTCCAAAGAGCGAGCAGCTATATTCTTGACAGAATTAGTTTTTGGCTTTTTCCCAGGGTCTGGTCACGAGTTTCCACTTCGCCTGCCATTTGCAGTTTGTTGACGGTGACGAGGGTCCCACTGGGTCAAACATCAGCATGCGGAAACATGATCTCAACAGTCACAGCAGCCTCGTTTCCCACCTATTAATCCTAGGCAGTGAGGCCTTGCATAACAAATTGTTTTAAATGAATGTTAATTCATTATGCAAATTGAATTGGTTCAGCACAGCATTGTGGGCCGAAGGGCCTGTTCCTGAGCTGTACTGTTCTATGTTGCATCTCCTGTGTTCTAGCACTTATGACTGCGAGGATACACACAGCTGCAATGCCATATTCAAGTTTGCTGGCGATGCCACTGTTGTAGGCCAAATCAAAGGTGGCAATGGATCAGAATATGGGAGAGAGATTGAAAATCAGGCTGAGTGGTGCCATAACAACAACCTCTCACTCAATAACAGCAAGACCAAGAAGCTGATTATTGACTTCAAGAGAAATAAATCAGAGTTGCATGAGCCAGTCCTCATTGGAGGATCAGATGTGGAGAGTGTCAGCAACTTTAAATTCACCCATGTTACTATTTCAGAGAAACTGTCCTCGGCTCAGAACCTAAGTGCAATTACAAAGAAAGCACGACAGAGCCTTCAGTTCCTTTGGAGTTTGCAAAGACTCGGCATGACATCTAAAACTTTGACAAATTTCTATAGATGATGTGGTGGAGAGTATACTGATCAGCTGCAACACAGCCGTTTATGGAAACACTAGTATCCTTGAACAGAAAATCCTACAAGAAGTAGGGGATACATCACTGGAGTGTTGTCGCAGGAATGCAGCATCTATCTTCAGGGATCTCACCTTTTTATTCTGACTTCTGCCCCCCACCCCAACTTCCTTTCGAGCCCTGAAGAAGGGTCTTGGCCAAAATGTCAATTATTTATTCATTTACATAGACGCTGCCTGACCTGCTGATTTCCTCCAGCATTTTGCGTGTGATGTTCTGGATTTCCAGCAGCTGCAGAATCGCTTGTGATTAGAATCTAGTTGCCTTTGGATTTACTTTATGGGCTGAACATTCCTGAAGTTGTTATGGTGGAAAAGAAGACAAATCATAAATAATCATGACATACTGTATACACAACAACACATACAAAATGCTCTTCCAATATTTTCTATTACCAAAATATGTTGATGTCTAACAAAATTTGCCAAAAGTATAAATTTCACATTGTTGTCTCATAAACCAAAGAAAAAACCTGTTTTTGAACTTAGTTGTGATGGCCACAGAGGTCATAGGTTGAAGGTGAAGGGTTAAATGCTCAAGAGGAACATAAGGAAGAATTTCTTCACTCAGAGGCTGGTGACAGTGAGGAATGAGCTGCCAGTGGAAGTGGAGCATTGGGGGGGCGGGGGTCGATTTCAACATTTAAGAGAAATTTGGAAATGTACATGGATGGGAGAGGGATGGAGGGCTTTGGTCAATGTGCAGGTTAATGGAACTAGGCAAATTAATGGTTTAGCAAACACTGGATGGATCGAAGGGCCTGTTTCTTTGCTGGAGTGCTCTATGTCTCTATGCCTCTATGTAATGATACATCAGCTTTAAATTCCTCGGTGATATCATTTCAGAGGACTTGTTCTGGGCCCAGCTGAAGAGAGCAATTATGAAGAAAGCACTTTCGTTTACTTAGGAGTCTGCAAAGATTTGGCATGAAATCTAAAGTTTTGACAAACTTCTATTGATTTGTGGTGCAGAGTATATTGTCTAACTGCAGCATAGCCTGGCATGGAAACACCAATGCCCTTGAATGGAAATTCCTACAAAATGTAGTGGATACAGCCCTGTCTATCATGGGTAAAGCCCTCCCCACCATTGAGCACCATTTCATCAATGGAGTGTTGTTGCATGAAGGCAGAATTCATCATCAGGGACCCCCACCACCCAGGTCATGCTCTGTTCTCATGGCTGCCATCAGGTAGAAGGTACAGGAGCCTCAGGACTCCCACCACCCAGGTCATGCTCTGTTCTCACGGCTGCCATCAGGAAGAAGGTACAGGAGCCTCAGGACCCCCACCACCCAGGCCATGCTCTGTTCTCGCGGCTGCCATCAGGAAGAAGGTACAGGAGCCTCAGGACTCCCACAACCAGGTTCAGGAACAGTTATTACCCTCAACCATCAGACTCTTGAACCAGAGGGGATAACTTTACTCAACTTCACTCACCCCATCACTGAACTGTTCCCATAACCTGTGGATTCACTCTCAAGGACTCATGTTCTAAATATTTATTGCTTACATATTTATTTATTTTTTTTTGTATTTGCACAATTTGCTGTCTTTTGCACGTTGGTTGTTTGTCCATCCTGTTGGGTGTGGTCTTTCATTAATTCCATTGTGTTTCTTTGGTTCTGCTGTGAATAAGGAAGAAATGTGATCTAAGTGACTTTGACTATGGAATGAATATTGGTACCAAATGGGTAGTTTGAGTATTTCATTAACTGCTGATCTCCGGGGATCTTCACACACAACAGTCTCTAGTGTTTCAGACACTTCAAGTGAATGGTGCGAAAATGGTGCTTTGTGGCAAAGATGTAAGATAATATTAAGATAGGTGGAGGGGCAGGTAGTTTGGAGGAAGTAGAGAGGCTACAGAAGGACTTAGACAAATATGGATAATGGGCAAAGAAGTGGAAGATGGAATACAGTGTTGGGAATTGTATGATCATGTACTTTGGTAGAAGAAATGAAAGTGCAGACTATTTTCTAAATGGAGAGAAAATACAAAAACTGAGACACAAATGGACTTGGGAGTCCTTGTGCAGGTTTCTCTGAAGGTTAATTTGCAGGTTGAGTCTATGGTGAGGAAGGCAAATGCCATGTTAGCATTCATTTCAAGAGGACTAGAATAGAAAAGCAAGGATGTAAAGCTGAGACTTTAAAAGCAGTGGTGAGGCCTCACTTGTATTGTGAGCAGCTTTGAGCCCCTTATCTCAGAAAGGATGACTTGAAGTTGGAGAGGCTTCAAATGATGTTCACAAAAATGATTCTTGAATTGAAAGACTTGTCATGTGAAGGGTGTTTCAAGGTCTGCCTGTACTCAGTGGAATTCAGAAGAATGCGAGGTGAACTCATTGAAACCTATCAAATGTTGAAAGGCCTCAATAGAGTGGATGTGGAGAGGATGTTTCCTATGGTGGGGGGTCTGGGACCAGAGGACATAGAATACAGGAATTGAATGAGGTAACAGATAAATGCATGGCTGAAGAATAGGAGCAGGGGGCAGGGATTTGGATTTCTGGATAACTGGGACCTCTTCTGGGACAAGTGAGACTTGTATAAAAGGGACTCATTGCACTTGAATTTGAGGAGGATCAATATTCTTGCAGGCAGATTTACTAGAGCTGTTGGGAGTGGTTTAAACTAATGTGACTAGAGGATGGGAACCAGGATGAGAGAGTTTAGGATGAGCCAGCAGGTTTACAAGTAGATGATGGGTGTAACATGAATGTAAGGAAGGACAAGCCAATGACTGGGTATAAATGCAGACAGAGCAAAGAGTTAAATTGTACCACAGAGGCAAAATTTAAAAGGGTGAAGGATGCAGGACTGAAGGTGCTGTACTTAAATGTGCGTAGCATTCGGAATAAGGTGGATGAACTTATGGTGCAAATAGAGATTGGTCAGTATGACATTATCAGCATCATTGAGTCGTGGCTGAAAAAAGGCCATAGTTGGGAGCTTAACATCAAAGGATATACTTCATATCGAAAGGACAGGCAGGAAGGAATAGGCAGTGGTGTGGCTCTGTTGGTAAGAGATGGAATTACATCTTTAGAAAGACGTGACATAGGGTTTGAGAATGTTGAATCTTTGTGGGTGGATTTAAGAAATTGCAAGGGTTAAAAAAAACATTATGGGAACCATGTACAGGTCTCCAAATAGTAGCCAAGATGTGGGGTTGACATTGCAAAGGGAGTTGGAAAAGGCATGTGATACAGTTAATCACACAATTGTAGTAGACTACTTTAACATGCAAGGGGATTAGGAAAATCAGGCAGGTCGGTGTTGAATCGCAAGAGGGAGAATTTGTTGAATGCCTGTGAGATGGCTTTTTAGAGCAGCTTGTGGTTGAGCCTACTCGGAGAAAGGCTATCTTAGATTGGGTGTTGTATAGTAACCCCAGATCTTATTAGGGAGCTTAAGGTAAAGGAACCCTTAGGAGACAGTGATCATAATATGATTGCATTCATGCTGCAATTTAAGAGGAAGAACCATAAGTCACATGTATCAGAGTCACAATGGAATAAAGGGAATTACAGAGGCATGAGAGAGGAGCTTGCCCAGGTGGATTGGAGGGGGATACTGGCAGAGATGATGGCAGAGGAGAGATGTCTGAAGTTTCTGGGAATAGTTCACAAAGAGCAGGATGGATATATCCCACAGAGAAAGAAGTTTTCAAATGGCAGAAGTAGGCAACCGTGGCTGACAAAGCAAGTTAAGGACTGCATAATAGCCAAGGAAAGGGCCTATAAGGTAGCAAAAGTGAGTGGGAAGTTGGATGATTGGGAAACTTTTATAAAATCAACTGTGAGGGCAGATTAGCCAATAATATAAATCAGGATACCAGAAGTTTTTTCTGCTGTAAAAGAGTAAAAGGGAGGTGAGGGTTGATATTGGACCACTGGAAAATGTTGCTGGTGAGGTAGTAATGGGGATCAAAGAAATAGCAGATGAACTCAATGGGTACTTTGTATCTGTCTACTCACTAGCAGTGTGCCAGAGGCCCGTGAGTGTCAGGGAGCAGGAGTGATTGCTATTGCTATTACAAAGGCAAAAGTACAAGGCAAACTCAAAAGTCTTAAGGTGGATAAGTCACCTGGACCAGATGGACTACATCCCAGAGTCCTGAGAGAGGTTGCTGAAGAGATAACGGATGCATTGGTCATGATCTTTCAAGAATCACTTGATTCTGGCATGGTCCCGGAGGACTGGAAGATTGCAAATGTCGCTCTGCTCTTTAAAAAGGGAGGAAGGCAAAAATAAAGGAAATTATAGGCCAGTTAGCCTAACCTCAGTGGTTGGGAAAGTGTTGGAGTCTATTATTAAGGATGAGGTTTCGGGGTAATTGGAGACTAATGATAAAAGAAGGCAAAGTCAGCACGGTTTCTGTGAAGGGAAATCTTGTTTGACAAATGTTAATTCGTTGAGGAAGTAACCAGCAGGGTGGATAAAGGAGAGACAGTGGATATTATTTACTCGAGATTGCTTAACATGAGGCTGTTTGACAAGATAAAATCCTTTGACTTTACAGGAAAGATACTGGCATAGTTAGCAGGTTGGCTGACAGACAGGAGGCAGCGAGTGGAATAAAAGGGACCTTTTCTGGTTGGCTGCCAGTGACTAGTGGTGTTCCTCAGGGGATGGTATTGGGACCACTACTTTTCACACTGTTTGTCAATGATTTGGATAATGGAATTGATGGCTTTTTGGCAAAGTTTTCAGATGATACAAAGACAGGTGGAGGGGTAGGTAGTGCTGAGGAAGCAATGCGATTGCAGCAGGACTTACAAATTGGAAGAATGGGCAAAAAAGTGGCAGACGGAATATAGTGTTGAGAAATGTATGATAATGCATTTTGGTAAAAGGAACAATTGTGCAGAATATTATCTAAATAAGGAGAAGGTTCAAGCATCAGAGGTGCAGAGGGACTTAGGAGTTCTCGTGCACAACTCCCAAAAGGTTAATTTACAGGTTGAGTTTGTGGTAGAGAAAGCAAATGCAATGTTGGCATTTATTTCAAGGGGAATAGAATATAAAAGCAAGGAGATAATGCTGAGGCTTTATAAGACATTAGTCAGTCCACACTTGGAGTACCGTCATCAGTTTTGGGCCCCATATCTCAGAAAGGATGTATTGTCATTGGAGAGTCCAGAAGAGGTTCACAAGGATGATTCTGAAAATGAAGGGGTTAACATATGAGGAGCATTTGGCAGCTTTGGGCCTGTACTCACTGGAATTTAGAAGAATGTGGAGGATCTCATTGAAACCTACTGAATGTTGAAAGGACTAGATAGGGTGCATTTTGAGAGGACGTTTCCTGTGGTGGGGATATCCAGAACTAGAGGGACAGCCTCAAAATTGGGGAGCAACCCTTTAGAATAGAAGTAAGGAGGAATTTTTTTAGCCAGGGATTAGTGAATCCATGGACTGCTCTGCCACAGACTGCAGTGGAGGCCAAGGCCATGCGTGTATCTAAGGCGGAAGTTGATCGTTTCCTGATTGGTCAGGGCATCAATGGATATGGCAAGAAGCTCCAGCCTATGGTTAGGCCACACTTAGACCCCCTCCAGTTCGCTTATCAGCCCCGACTAGAGGTTGAGGATGCCATTGTCTACCTGCTGAACCGTGTCTACGCCCACCTGGACAAGCCGGCGAGCACTGTGAGGGTCATGTTTTTTGACTTCTCCAGTGTGTTCAACACCATCCGCCCTGCTCTGCTGGGTGAGAAGCTGACAGTGATACAGGTGGATGCTTCCCTGGTGTCATGGATTATTGATTACCTGACTGGCAGACCACAGTACGTGCACTTGCAACACTGTGTGTCAGACAGAGTGGTCAGCAGCACAGGGGCTCCACAGGGGACTGTCCTGTCTCCCTTTCTCTTCACCATCCACACCTCGGACTTCAACTACTGCACAGAGTTTTGCCATCTTCAGAAGTTTTCTGATGACTCTGCCATAGTTGGATGCATCAGCAAGGGAGATGAGGCTGAGTACAGGGCTACGGTGGGAAACTTTGTCACATGGTGTGAGCAGAATCATCTGCAGCTTAATGTGAAAAAGACTAAGGAGCTGGTGGTGGACCTGAGGAGGGCTAAGGCACCGGTGACCCCTGTTTCCATCCAAGGGGTCAGTGTGGACATGGTGGAGGATTACAAATACCTGGGGATACGAATGGACAATAAACTGGACTGGTCAAAGAACACTGAGGCTGTCTACAAGAAGGGTCAGAGCCGTCTCTATATCCTGAGGAGACTGAGGTCCTTTAACATCTGCCAGACGATGCTGAGGATGTTCTACGAGTCTGTGGTGGCCAGTGCTATCTTGTTTGCTGTTGTGTGCTGGGGCAGCAGGCTGAGGGTAGCAGACACCAACAGAATAAACAAACTCGTTCGTAAGGCCAATGATGTTGTGAGGGTGGAACTGGACTCTCTGATGGTGGTGTCTGAAAAGAGGATGCTGTCCAAGTTGCATGCCATCTTGGACAATGACTCCCATCCACTCCATAATGTACTGGTTAGGCACAGGAGTACATTCAGCCAGAGACTCATTCCACCGAGATGCAACACTGAACGTCATAGGAAGTCATTCCTGCCTGTAGCCATCAAACTTTACAACTCCTCCCTCGGAGAGTCAGACACCCTGAGCCAATAGGCTGGTCCTGGACTTATTTCCACTTGGCATGATTAACTTATTATTATTTAATTATTTATGGTTTTATATTGCTATATTTCTTCACTATTCTTGGTTGGTGCGGCTGTAATGAAACCCAATTTCCCTCGGGATCAATAAAGTATGTCTGTCTGCCTGTCTGTCTGTCTGTCTGTCTGTCTGTCTAATTCTGTTCCTGTGTTTATAGTCTTAGGGTTTTATGGGTGTCCTTTTAGAACAGAGACAAGTTCGAATTTCTTCAGAGAGAGAGTGATGAATCTATGGAATTCGTTGCCACAGGCAGCTGTGGAGGCCAAGTCTATGTATATTTAAGGCAGCAGTTGATAATTTCTTGATCAATCAGGGCATGAAGGGATATGGGGAGAACGCAGGAGTTTGGGGCTGAGAGGAAAAATGGATCAGCCATTGATGGTCTAACTCTTCTATATCTTATGGTTTTATGGAAAATCAAAAAAAAATACATCCAATGAATAGCAGTTCTGTGAGAAAAATACTTTGTTAATGAGAGAGGTTAGAGGAGAATAGCCAGACTGGTTCAACTGACAGAAACTCAAATAACCACACGTTACAGCAGTGGAGTGCAGAAGAGCATCTCTGAACACACGGCACGTTGAACCTTGCAGTGGATGGGCTACAGCAGCAGAAGACCACGAACATACACTCAGTGGCCACTTTATTAGGTACAAATTTAGGTATCTGTAAATTTGCATGTTGTGAAATGTGTTGTTTTATGGCTACAGTACCTAAAGTTTACCAAGTCCAAGGTTAGTTTGTCAGCTCAAAGCATTAACTCTCTTTCTTTCGACTTCTCAGGGAGAAAAGAGAAACAAACAATCTGCTGGGTTGAGCGGCGACTGTGGGAGGAAAGAAGCTGTTTTCCTCACTGTCTGGTGTGGAGGGGCCAATGTACAGGATTGGAAAAAGCTGCAAAGGGTTGTAAACTCAGCCAGCTCCATCAGGGGCACCGAACACCCCCAGCATCCAGGACATCTTCAAAAGGCGATGCCTCAACAAGGTGGCTCCCATCATTATGGATCAATGGTACTGTGTTTTTCTCCTTTGCCCTGGAGGAACACTGTATCATTGTATTCATTGGGTTGAATGACAATTGAACTTGATTAAACTTAAACTTGACTTGATGGAGCAGTATCAGATGATAATGGGTATGGAAAGAGTGAACAGCCAGCACCTTTCTCCCAAGGTGCAAATGGCTAATATCTGGAAACAGAATTCTAAGGTGATTGGAGGGAAGTGTAAGGAGGATGTCAGAAGTAGGCCTTTTAAAAAGAGTGGTAGGTGTGTGGAACACCCTGCCGGGGTGGTGGTCGAGACAGGTAGGTCACGGACATTTAAGAAACTCTTAGATAGGCACATGGCTATCAAAAGGTAGCATTCACCATTATGGACTCCCACAACCCAGGACATACCCTCGTCTCATTGCTACCATCATGAAGGAGGAACAGGAGCCTGAAGACTTAACATTCCAGGAACGGCTTCTTTCCCACCACCATCCGATTTCTAAATGGTCTCTGAACCCATGAACACTACCACACTGTTTTTCTCTCCTTTTGCATTACTTTGTACTTGTATTTTCAGAAGACCTTTGACAAAGTGCTGCACATGGGGCTGCTTAGCAAAATAAAAGCCTATGGCATTGCAGGGCAGTTACTAGCATGTGTGGAGCATTGGCTGGTCGGCAGAAAACAGAGAGTGGTAATAAAGGGATCCTATTCTGGCTGGCTGCCGGTTACCAGTGGAGTTCCACAGGGGTTGTTGTTGGGACCGCTGCTTTTTACGATGTGTGTTCAATGACTTGGACGACAGTATTAATGGATTTGTGCCTAAATTTGCCGATGATACAAAAATAGGTGGAGAAGTGGATAGAGTTGAGGAAATAGAGACTTGATTAGTTTAGAAGAACAGGCAAAGAAGTGGCAAATGAAATACAATGTGGGAAAGTGTATGGTCATGCACTTTGGTGAAAGAAATAAACTGGCAGACTATTATTTAGATGGGGCGAGAATTCAAAATACAGAGATGCAAAGGGACTTGGGAGTCCTTGTGCAGGATACCCTAAAGGTTAACTGCCAGGTTGAGTTGGTTGTGAAGAAGGCGAATGCAATGTTGGCATTCATTTCTAGAGGTATAGAATATAAGAACAGGGATGTGATGTTGAGGCTCTATAAGGCACTCGTGAGACCACACTTGGGAGTATTGTGTGCAGTTTTGGGCTCCTTATTTTAGAAAGGATATACTGACATTGGAGAGGGTTCAGAGAAGATTCACAGGAATGATTCCAGGAATGAAAGGGTTACTGTATGAGAAACGTCTGGCAGCTCTTGGGCTGTATTCCCTGGAGTTCAGGAGAATGAGGGGGGGATCTCATAGAAACATTCCCAATTTTAAAAGGCCTGAACAGATTAGATATGGCAAAGTTATTCCCCATGATAGGGGATTCTAGGACAAGGGGGCATGACTTCAGGATTGAAGGACATCCTTTTAGAACTGAGATGCGGAGAAATTACTTTAGTCAGAGGGTGGTAAATCTGTGGAATTTGTTGCCACGAACGGCTGTGGAGGCCAAGTCATTGGGTGTATTTAAGGCAGAGATAGATAGGTTCTTGATTAACCAGGGCATCAAAGGGTATGGGGTGAAGGCAGGGGAGTGGGGATGACTGGAAGAATTGGATCAGCCCATAATTGAAAGGCGGAGCAGACTCAATGGGCCAAATGGCCTACTTCTGCTCCTATATCTTATGGTCTTATTTTTAAATATATTTCTTATTTTAATTCATAGAAATTTTTGTATGTATTGCGCTGTGCTGCTGCCACAAAACAATATATTTCATGACCTATGTCAGTGATAATAAATCTGATTCTGATTCTGAATAAGACACTTGATATTTCAGGGTGAAACTCTGCAACTGTCCTAAGTTGCTCCAGCAGACTATTGTTCCAGATTCCAGTATTTGCTATCTTTCACATCTCTTGGGGAATAAAGTTGTAGGAATGATATCACTTTCTGTTTACTTACACTTCATCTTCTCAGATTAATGATGTAAATCCCAGAAAACATTAATTACTTTCCCATTCCCTTTCCAATAGTCTAATATTACTTTATCAGCAGAGCTCACTTCTGAAATACACGGGGGATTATACTTCCATTCTATATGGCCATTCTATTTGTGAACTATAATTATTTTTGTAGTGTGAGCTTATTTGGAAAAAATGCTTGTAAATGGTTCCTCCTAACCCTTTTATCAGCTACATAAACTCAAGAGATTCTGCAGGCGCTGGAAATCCAGACCAACACATGCAAAATGGTGGAGGAACTCAGCAGTTCAGGTAGAACCTATGGAAATGAATAAACAGTTGATTTCTCCAACTTCCACTAATTATTTCCCCCTTTCCCTTCCTTCTTCAATTCCCCACCCTGGCCTCTTACCTCTTCTCCCCCCCCCCCCCTATAACCTTCCCTGGTGCCCCTCTTCCTTCCCTTTCTCCCGTGGTCCACTCTCCTCTCCTATCAGATTCCTTCTTCTTCAGCCCTTTACCTTTTCCACCTACCACCTCCCAGCTTCTTACTTCATTCCCTCCTCCCCACACACCCAGCTTCACCCACCTTCCAGCTTGTCCTCCTTCCCCCTGCCCCAACCATCTTACTCTGGCTTTTTACCCTCTTCCTTTCCAGTCCTGATAAATGGCCTCAGCATGAAATGTCAAGTTCCTCTAGCAGATTGAGTGTGTTGCTCTTTTATCAGCTTTTACTTATGTGATTTAATCAGTACCAACAAGTAACAATTGAGGCTGTGAACCTTTATCATTATGAAAAGCCAAAAACTAACTGTTTATAAAATAAATCCCAGAACCCAAACATCTTATATTGAATCTATGGAACATTTTTGTAATAATTACCCTCTTCCCACTCATCAGTCTTTTTTTAGCATTTTGTCTGCACACTGGAATCTTCCAAATTACTTTTTTTTTCCATTTGCACAAAGAAGATATTCACTAATTGCTTGGAAGATAATGTTAACAGTTTTGTGGTTAGCATTTTTTTTTTTGCCATTGCTGGCTTAATTGAATGGAAACCTCAAACTAGCAGAAGTTTGCTTGAATCAGGAAACCCGATGTTCAACAGTACACCAAGTACAAATTTAAATTTGTCTATTTATGGCCATCTGCACTAAACATTAGACTATTTTTGAAAGCGGAAAATACTTGAATAGGGTAATACACACAAAATGCTGGAGGAACTCAGCAGGTCAGGCAGCTTCTATGGAAAAGATAGCTTCTGTGGAAAAGAGTACAGTCAACATTTGGGCCAAGACAGGAGAGGAAAGGGGAAGAGGAAGGAGAGGAAGGGGGTCACTCTTCCCGCCATTACGGACATTTACACCACATGCTGCATCCGCAAGTCAAACAGTATTATGAAGGACCCCAAACAACCTTCATACCAACTCTTCTCCCTCCTGCCATCTGGGAAAAGGTACCGAAGCATTTGGGCTCTCACGACCAGACTATGTAACAGTTTCTTCCCCCAAGCTATCAGACGCCTCAATACCCAGAGTCTGAACTGACACCAACTTACTGCCCTCCACTGTGCCTATCGTCCTGTTTATTATTTATTGTAATGCCTGCACTGTTTTGTGCACTTTATGCAGTCCTGGATAGGTCTGTAGTCTAGTGTAGTTTTTTTCTGTGTTGATTTTACGTAGTTCATGTAGTTTTTGTACTGTTTCATGTAGCACCATGGTCCTGAAAAACATTGTCTCGTTTTTACTGTGTACTGTACCAGCAGTTATGGTCAAAATGACAATAAAAAGTGGCTTGACTTGACTTGAAAAAGATACTTGAATAAGACGGTGGAGGGAGGGAAAGCTGGATAGCTTGGAGGTGATAGGTGGGAAAGAGGTGCTGGAAATCTTGAGCAACACACACCAAAAGCTGAAGAAACCCAGAGGGTCAGGCAGCACCTATGGAAATGAGTAAACGGTCAACCCTTCCCTTCATTAGGACTGGAAAGAAAGGGGACAGAAGCCAGGATACAAGGTTGGGGGAGAGGGGAAGGAATCTGATAGGAGAGGAGAGTGGACCATGGGAGAAAGGGAAGGAGGAGGGGCACCAGAGGGAGGTGATGGGCAGGTGAGAAGAAACAATGGGTTGGAGGGGAACCAGAATGGGGAATGGAAAAGACGGAAAGAGGGAGGGTGAAGAAATAACTGGAAGTTAGAGAAATTGATGTCTGTGCTACCCAGACAGAACGTGAGATGTTGCTCCTCCAACACTTTCTGGGTAGAGGATATAACTGATTTAAATGTGACATTTTACAAGCTTTATGAATTGTACTCCACACACTCCTTGAGTGAAATAGTATAGGATTTAGATTAGTCTTGTTTTCCTGATGTTGTGAGAGAATGTGGTGCAGCCACGCTCTGTTCTATAACTACCCAATCTAAATCAACATTAGCCCTGTCCCAATGCTTAGCTAACTTGGTCATTTCAAAGGATAACTTATATGCCCTGATGACTTTACTGGGTGTTTTTGATAGGCCGCCCAATAGTAACAGGCCACAGAAACAGATCCTGGAAAGGCGTAATAATAGCAACACACTCAAAGTGCTGGTGGAACGCAGCAGGCCAGGCAGCATCTATAGGGAGAAGTACAGTCGACGTTTCGGGGCGAGACCCTTCGTCAGGACTAACTGAAAGAAAAGGTAGTAAGAGATTTGAAAGTAGGAGGGGGAGGAGGAAATCCAAAATGATAGGAGAAGACCGGAGGGGGTGGGATGAAGCTAAGAGCTGGAAAGGTGATTGGCGAAAGGGTTACAGAACTGGAGAAGGGAAAGGATCATGGGACGGGAGGCCTCAGGAGAAAGAAAGGGGGAGGGGAGCACCAGAGAGAGATGGAGAACAGGCAAAGTGTGATGGGCAGAGAGAGAAAAAAAGGAGGGGGGGAAATAAATAACAGATGGGTTAAGAACAGGAGGAGTGGCATTAACGGAAGTTAGAGAAATCAATGTTCATGCGATCAGATTGGAGGCTACCCAGACGGAATATAAGGTGTTGTTCCTTCAACCTCAACGTGGCTTCATCTTGACAGTAGAGGAGGCCATGGATAGACATATCAGAATGGGAATGGGATGTGGAATTAAAATGTGTGGCCACTGGGAGATCCTGCTTTAGTTAAAATGTGTGGCCACTGGGTAAGTGGGTTCCGTCTGGATAACACAAGGAAGAGCCGTAGATGTAGTGTATATGGGTTTCAGCAAGGCATTTGATAAGGTACCCCATGCAAGGCTTATTGAGAAAGTAAGGAGACATGGGATCCAAGGGGACATTGCTTTGTGGATCCAGAACTGCCTTGCCCACAGAAGTTAAAGAGTGTTTGTAGATGGGTCATATTCTGCATGGAGGTCGGTGACCAGTGGTGTACCTCAGGGATCTGTTCTGGGTCCCTTACTCTTCGTGATTTTTATAAATGACCTGGATGAGGAAGTGGAGGGGTGGGTTAGTAAGTTTGCTGATGACACAAAGGTTGGGTGTGTTGTGGATAGTGTGGAGGGCTGTCAGAGGTTACAGTGGGACATTGATAGGATCCAAAACTGGGGTGAAAAGCGGCAGATGGAGTTCAACCCAGATAAGTGTGAAGTGGTTCATTTTGGTAGGTCAAATATGATGGCAGAATATGGTAAGACTCCTGGCAGTGTGGAGGATCAGAGGGATCTTGGGGTTCGAGTCCATAGGACGCTCAAAGCAGCTGCGCAGGTTGACTCTGTGGTTAAGAAGGCATACGGTGTATTGGCCTTCATTAATCATGGAATTGAATTTAGGAGCTGAGAGGTAATGTTGCAGCTATATGGGACCCTGGTCAGACCCCACTTGGAGTACTGTGCTCAGTTCTGGTCACCTCACTACAGGAAGGATGTGGAAACCATACAAAGGGTGGAGAGGAGATTTACAAGGATGTAGCCTGGATTAGGGAGCATGTCTTATGAGAATAGGTTGAGTGAACTCAGCCTTTTCTCCTTGGAGCAACGTGGGACCTGATAGAGGTGTATAAGATGATGAGAGGCATTGATCGTGTGGATTTTTTATCCAATTTTTTATCCAAATTAAGCCAATTTTTTTATCCAAAAGCCAATTTTTTATCCAAATCTATCTCTATCATTAGATACCTATCTCTGTCATTAACTATCTATCTATCTATCTATCCATCTTTTTGTCTCTATCCATGTATTTATCTATCTATTGATTTGCACAATTTGACTTCTTTTGCCCATTGTTTGTTAATTTGTTTTCTCTGTTTTTTTAAAGTCTATTCTATTTTTCCTGTAAATGTCCACAAGAAAATGAATCTTGAGTTCATATATGGTAACATCTATGTACTTCGATATTAAATTTACTTTGAACTTTGGACTGTGAGAAATGGTGTAAGAGTGTATGGGAGAGAGGATGTTCTGTAGTTTCTGGGAATGCTTCCCAAAATATGTACATATGGTAATCAGAGCAGATAATTCTGGGATCTATTGCCATAATTGTGACTCTGAGGATATCGATAAAGGTTTGCGCGATTGGAATAATCGTATATGGGTGGTCAGACTTGTTATGTTTCGTAACTTCAAAACATTAAAGAAAGACACAGGAGTCCGAAGTGTGAGTCTAATTTCATGTTTACTTGAAGCAAAGTGCAGATGTATCACATGGAAGCAGACATCCACAGTGTAGTAAATTTTAAATTGCTCCATTCAGGCCTGAAGATTTAATCGCTGTGGAGGATTTCTTACTCTTGTGAGATAACGGCTTCCCTGACAAAGGGATCACTCTGCTCAACAGGTGAGACTTGTGGCTGTGAAACAATCTCAGGTTCTGTGGCCTCCTCTATGCTGATTGTAGGAGGTGTCTCTGAGACTGTGGGAAGTGTTTCTGACAGCTCTGGACACCTTTCTTCTCCTTGTTCTTCTTTCTGAGATGTGCATCTTGATCATGGGAAGGTCCACTTAGCTCACAGGAATATTTTCTTACTAATCCTTCAATTGCCCCCTTTGTGATCTGATCTCTCTTCTTGGCTTCCTCATTCACAATGTCATCTGACGAATCCTATGTATTTTTATCTCCATTGACTCTTTTCTTTCTGGCCTTTCATTCATCCAGCCAGGCTTTGGTCTTTGCATCTACTTTTAAAAGCAGCTTTTGTCTCCCACTTGAAGTTCATGCAAAAACTTTAATGCACGCAGAGTAGGCTCTCATTCTTTGTACTCACAAAAGCTGAATGCTTGCATCTTTCCTGAAGGTCCTTGAACTGTCTCCCAGTTAAAAACCAAGCCACATTTCACCAAGAACTTCCTGAGTAACATATGAGAGGTTGGTGCTAAGCAAACTCAAAGGTCTTAAGGTGGATAAGTCACCTGGACCAGATGGACTACATCCCAGAGTCCTGAGAGAGGTTGCTGAAGAGATAACAGATGTATTGGTCATGATCTTTCAAGAATCACTTGATTCTGGCCCTGGAGGACTGGAAGATTCCAAATGTCACTCCAATCTTTAAGAAGGGAGGAAGGCAAAAGAAAGGAAATTATAGGCCAGTTAGCCTGACCTCAGTGGTTGGGAAAGTGTTGGAATCAGTTATTAAGGATGAGGTTTCGGGGTACTTGGAGACTAATGATAAAAGAAGGCAAAGTCAGCATGGTTTCTGTGAAAGGAAATCTTGCCTGACAAATCCGTTAGGGTTCTTCAAGGAAGTAGCAAGCAGGATGGAGAAAGGAGAGGCAGTGAAAGACATTTACTTTGATTTTCAGAAGATATTTCATAAGGTGCCACACATGATGCTGCTTAACAAGATAAAATCCTGTGGTGTTACAGGAAAGATACTGGCATGGATAGAGGAGTGGCTGACAGGCAGGAGGTAGTGAGTGGGAATAAAGGGGCCTTTTCTAGTTGGCTGCCAGAGACTAGTGGTGTTCCTCAGGGATCAGGATTGGGACCACTACTTTTCATTGTTTGTCAATGATTTGTATAATGGAATTGCTGGCTTTGTGGCAAAGATTCTGGATGATATGAAGATAGGTGGAGGGGTAGGTAGTGCTGAGGAAGCAATGTGATTGCAGCAGGACTTATGTTTCCTCTAGTGGGGATATCCAGAATGAGCGGGCACAGCCTCAAAATTGAGGGGCGACCTTTTACAACAGAAGAAGAACAGAAGTAAGGAGGATTTATTTTAGCTAAAGAGTGATGAATCTGTGGAATGCTCTGCCACAAACTGTGGTGGAAGCCATTCCATGGGTATATTCAAAGCAGAGGTTGATATACTCCTGATTGATCGGGGTATCAAGGGATATGGTGAGAGGGCAGGTGTATGGGATTGAGTGGGATCCCAGATCAGCCATGATGAAATAGCGGAGTAGACTCAGTGGGCTGAATGGCCTAATTCTGCTCCTATGTCTTATGGTTTTATGGTCATGGCTAGAATGTACTCCTGTCTGAGCAAATACCTGGACCCACTGCAATTTGCTTATCACTATAGTAAGTCTATGGCAGACACAATCTCAATGGCTCTTCACACAGCCTTAGATCACATGGCCAATACAAACATCTATGTCAAGTTGCTGCTTCTTGACTATAGCTCAGTGTTTAACACCATCATTCCCACAGTCCTGGTCGATAAGCTACGGAACCTGGGCCTCTGTACCTCCCTCTGCAATTGGATCCTCAACTTCCTAACCAGAAAACCACAATCTGATCGGATTGGTGATAACATCTCCTCCTCGCTGACGATCAACACTGGTGCACCTCAGGGACCTGTGCTTAGCCCACTGCTCTACTCTCTACTCTCCATGACTGTGTGGCTAGGCATAGCTCAAATACAATCTATAAATTTGCTGCTGCAACCTCTGTTGGTAGAACCTCAGATGGAGACGAGAGGGTGTGCAGGAGCAAGGTATACCAGCTAGTTGACTGGTCTCGCAGCAACAACCTGCGCTCAGCATCAGTAAGACAAAAGAGCTGATTGTGGACTTCAGGAGGGATAAGATGAGGGAACACATACCAATCCTCATTGATATGAAGAGTCAGAAGTAGAGAGAGTGAACAGATACAAGTTCCTCGGTGCCAAGATCTCTGAAGATCAAACTTGTTCTCAACATATCAATGCAGCTATAAAGAAGGCAAAACAGCAACTATATTTCATTAGGAGTTTGAAGAGATTTGGTTTGTCAACTAAAGCACACAAAGACGACTATAGGTGTACCGTGGAGAGCATTCTGACAGGTTGCATCACTGTCTGGTATGGGGGTTGGGGAGAGGGCTACAGCACAGGACTGAATGAAGCTACAGAAAGTTGTAATATTAGTCACCTCCATCTTGGATACTAGCGTCAGTAGTATCCAAGACATCTTCAATTATCGGTGCCTCAGAAAAACGGTGTCCATTATTAAGGACCCCTATCACCCACTTCTCATTGTTACTGACAGGAAGGAGGTACAGAACACTAAAGGCACGCACTCAGTAATTCAGCAACAGTTTCATCCCCTCTGCCATATGATTCCTAAATGGACATTGAACCCATTAACACTACCTCACTTTATATATATATATATATATAAAATAAACCTGATTCTGATATCAGAAGTATTCTCAGATATGTTGCCAACAAAACCCGTTGTAGTCGGACGACTGCTTTCGTCACCTTCAATATTCCTCTGAACAGCATGGACGTTCCTTGGTCTAATATGTTTCTAATCGGGGCACAGAGGTTGGCACCAACACCCATTTTTCCCCTGTTGGGCAATGGTTCATGGTGTTGCATGGAAACAGTTCTGGCATCATCCAGTACCTTTCTTAATTTGCTTTCACAGTCTATACAGGGGACATGGCATGCAAATGGTCAATAAATTTCCAATTAAGTTGTAGTTGCTTCAGCCAACCATGAACAAACAATGCTGGTACTCCTGTTTTTACAACATACAAGTACAATGTGGCCTCTTGGTTGTTGTATTTCACTGTTACAAATGTCATTCCTACGGGAGTTATCTTTTCTCCAGTATAAGTTCTTAGATGGACATCTGCAGGCTTCAGTTTAGTAACTTTGAAATGTCATTCAAACTCATCTTGTAGAATGACTGAAACAGCTGAGCCAGTGTCTAATTCCGTTTTAATTAGTTTGCCGTTCACTTCTGGCCTAAGCCACATTGCTTCTATTGTTAGTTTTCACATTGTAAATCTCAAGGCTACACAGTCCTGTATCACTCCCATCATTATCAGAAATTAGTGCCCTTTTTGAAACTGCAACTTGCCTTTTTAGCTTTTTCTCTTTCCTATGCAGAACATATATTTTTGTCTTCCTGACATACTGTTTGTATATGACCTACTTTGCTTCATTTTTTGCAAGTTTCATCTTTAAACCTGCATTGGTTTGATGTATGTGAGCCCCTGCCACAATGGTAACACAAGTTTTTCCAGTCAGGACAGTTTCTGTTTAGATCTTGCAATTTTGTTCACGTTCACTTTCTTTGCTGACTGCAATGCAATTGTGTCTCTGCCTGCTGTTTCCATTGATCAGTGCTCTTTTAAATGTAAGCTGTGCTTCAGTTAGGAGCCATTTTTGATGTTTTCTTGTAGGATTCCACAAACTAAACAATCTCTTAGTGCCTCATTAAGCCTATCATTGAACCGACAATGCTCAGACAATCTCTACAATTCAGCCACATACACTAAAATGGACTCCCCTTCTTTTCGATTCTGCTTATGAAACCTAAAGAATTTACATTCAACAATGTTTCAGTTCTAAATATTCCTGCATTACTTTCACAGTAGCAGCAAAGCTCATTTGGTTGGAGCAGTCAAATTTCAAAGGAAACTGTATGCCCTTAAACTCAATGCACTTAGCAGAATTGGTACTTGTTTCTCATTGGCTATGCCATTGCTTTCAAAATACTGTTCAATTTGCTCAGTAAATAAAATCCAGTTATCTGTTGTGTAATTAAATGTGTCAATCTAACCAATGTAGCCAGCCATTTCTGATTTTATTTTACGGTTATTCTCATCTGGTACTCAGTCATTATCAGCCCATGAATTGTTCCCTTTTCTGAATGTTTGAAAAGCTCAATTGTATCTTCCCTTCTGAAGAATATGAGCTGCTCTACTTTTTTTAAACTCGACTGTCTCTGCATCTACTGGACTGTGTTCTTTTATCCACCATTTCTCACTGTGCTTTTTTTTAACTTGTTGTTCCTCACTGCGCTTCAACAGGTTGGTAGTCATATCGGGTTTGTTTCTAAAAGTAGCTCGTTGCCGCTGTTATATTTTGTTACTTCAAAATATTAAACTAATTCAAAGAAAGACATGGTGTGAGTCTGACTTTGTGTTTACTTTAAGTGAGACACACATGTATCACGCAGTAGCATGATGTCATATGTAATCTATATATTTACACATATAACCTGTAATGAATTATTTGAATGAACAAGAATGATTAATGAACGTGGTAGAGTGTGATTAAACAAAGGGATCTGGGAATACAGGAGATAGGATGTTATGTTGAAGTTGTATAAGACATTAGTGAGGCCTAATTAGGAGTATTGTGTGGAGTCACATACCTACAGGAAAGATCTAAATGAAGTTCAAAGAGTACAGAGAAAATTTATAAGAATGTTTCCGGGTCTGGAGGACCTGAGTTATAAGGAAAGTTTGAATAGGTCTTTATTCCTTGGAACATAGAAAATCGAGAGGAGATTTAACAGTGGTATACAAAATTATGAGGAGTATAGATAGGGTAAATGCAAACAGTACTATGATTGCACATTGCACATTTAAATGGAGACAGAACATAAAGATTTTTACTTCTCGCGTATGTGAAGGATGTAAGAAGTAAAGTCAATTCAAATACAAACTCAAGAAGAATCAGTGCACTCATTGTCAGATTAACGTTAGTAGTTATAGAACAGCACAGCACAGAACAGGCCCTTGAGCCCATGATTTTGTGCTGACCCTTTAACCTACACCAAGATCAACATAATGCTTCCGTCCCACATAGCCCTCCATTTTTCTTAAATCCCCCTAATGTATCTGCATCCTTCAGTTTCTTTCACCATCTTCACTCTCCAAGCAGGCGTATCATTGGGATCCAAGACCACTCTGTGTTTGATTATGCCTTCACACATCTACCACTCTCTCAAGCCTCACTTCATCGTGTCTCTATCACCTATCAGAGCCATTGTGTGGCATTCACTAGGTATGGTTCTTCTTTCTTATTGGAGCAAGCTGGGTAGATTAACTAACAAGTTAACCAAGGAATTGACTGTGCACTTCAGGAAGGGGGAAACCGAGGGATCTGAAGTGGAAAGAATGGGCAGTTTCAAGTTCATGGCTGTTCAATCAGAAATCCGATGGCAGAGGGGAAGAAACTGTTCCTGAAACATTAAGTGTGTGTCTTCAGGCTCCTGTATCTCCCCCTTAATGGTAGCAATGAGAAGAGGGCATGTCCTGGGTGATGGGTGTTGCCCTTTTGAGGCATCGCCTTTCAAAGGTATTCTGGATGCTGGAGAGACTAGTGGCCATGATGGAGATGGCTGAGTTTACAACTTTCTGTAGCTTTTTCTGGTCCTGTGCAGTGGCCCCTCCGTACCAGACAGTGACGCAACCAGTTAGAATGCTTTCCATGGTACGATCAGAACGGAGGGACCAGCAGTGGAAAGAGTGAGCAATTACAAGTTCCTGGCTGTCCACATCTCTGAAGATCTATCCTGGGCTCAATACGTAGATGCAATTACAAAAAAGGCACAACAGTGGCTGCATTTCATTATAAGTCTGAGGGGAGTTGGTTTGTCACCAAACCCACTGGCAAGTTTCTACAAATGTACCACGGACAGCATCCACTGATTCCATCACTGTCTGGTATGGAGGGACCACGGCACAGGATTGGAAAAGGTGTAAACTCAGCCAGCTCTGTCATGGGCACTAGCCTCTCCAGCATCGAGGACATCTTCAAAAGGCAATACCCCAAAAAGGCGACATCCATCATTAAGGACCCTCATCACCCAGGACATTACTACCATCAGAGAGGAGGTACAGAAGCCTGAAGACACATACTCAATGATTCAGCAACAACTTCTTCCCCTCCACCATCAGATTTATGAATGGACAATGAACTCTTCCTCAGCATTCTTCTCCTCTCTTTTTGCACTACTTATTTAATTCATCTTTATATATGCTTTTCATTGCAATATATAGCCTTTATTACTATGTATTGCTGCCACAAAACTTCACAATTCAGGACACGTGCTGGTGATATTAAACCTAATTCTGATTCTGAAGAAGCCTCAGAACCCATACCACCAGGTTCAGGAGCAATTATTACCCCTCAGCCATCAGGCTCTTGAATCAGAGCTCCTCACTCACCCCATCATTGAAACGTTCCCAAAACCTACGGACTCACTTTCAAGGACTCGTCATCTCATGCTCCTGATACTTATTGCTTGTTTATTTATTATCATTATTCTTTCTTTTTGTGTTTGCTCCTTGTCTTTTGCACAAAAAGAGAAGTCAATTTCTGATGGAAATTTCTAGTAACAGATATGTCTTGGTCCCTGTTGTATCATTGTTTTGGAGGGGAGCCTGATGGCTCTGACTCAGCCTTCCAATTGCCAAAAAAATAGCTTCAGGCAATTAAAGAAGTTTTACAAATTTTCCATTGACTCAATCTTCCCTCAGCTTAATTTCAAACTTTCATAACTATAACTTCATAATCAAGGCTGAACTTAATTTGCCATACACAGTTATATCTGGAAGAAATTTGCTGTGGTGTGTTGGTCGGGGGTGGTACAGTAGCATGGTGGTTAGCACAACACTTTACAGTACAGGTAACCTGGGTTCAATTCCTGTCGCTGCCTGTAAGGAGTTCATACATTCTCTCCATGACCTCCGGGTGCTCTGGTTTCCTCCCAGAGTCCAAAGACTTACTGGTTGGTAGGTTAATTAGTCATCATAAATTGTCCCATGATTAGCCTAGGATTCAATCAAAGGATTGTTGGGTGACACAGCTCGAAGGACTGGAAGAGTTCTGCTATGTGTCTCTAAATAAATAAACATGAAACAAGAAACAACATTCAACAGTTATAAACAACAAAAGAAGAATTACATTAAATAGTAAGGTTAGAAGTTAAAGTACAGATATAGAGTAAAATGTGCAAAAATACATAAACGCCAGCATGTATTTACAATGTAAACAGCTTTATACAAAGTGGTTTAAAGTGAGGCGCTGCAGAAGCGGAGCGGTTAGCGCAATGCTATTACAGCCCAAGGTGCCGGAGTTAGGATTCAATTCCATCGTCCTCTGTAAGTAAGTTTGCATGTTCCTTCCCATATATGCACCAGGTGCTCTGGTTTCCTCCGACAGTAGGTTAATTGGTTATTGGTCCTGTGATTAGGCTAGGGTTAAATTTGTGGGTTTCTGGGCAGTGGTGCTCAAAGGTCTGGTTAGGCCTTTTCCCCTGTTCCGCACTGTATCCCAAAATAAAATAAAGTGTTTACACAGCAATGCAGTGATTGAGGTAATAGAGGGGGCGGGAAGAGCTAACTAGAATGGTTGATCCGATTAGTTGCCTAAGGAAAGAAACTTTTAAGATGTTTTTGTTTTAATAGTCCTACAGTGCTTTCCAGAAGTGAGCTTTTAGTAAAAAGGCAGTTTGCTGGGTGGGTCAAATCTGCAATGATTTTTCCTGCCTACTTTATTCTGGGTGCATACAGGCCAGCATCAGAAAGCCCACCACCCAGCTCATGCTCTCTTCTTACTGCTGCCTTTAGGGAGAAGGTGCAGGAGCCTCAGGACTCACACAATCTGGTTCAGGAACCATCAGGCTCTTGAACCAAAGGGGATAACTTCACTCAACTTCACTTGCCCATCACTGAAATGTTCCCACAACCAATGGACTCACTTTCTCATGTTCTTGATATTTATTGTTTACTTATTATTATTATTATTATTATTATTATTATATCTTCTTTTAGTATTTGCACAATTAGTTGTGTTCTGCACTCTAGTTGAACACCCTAGTTGGGCATCTTTCATTGACTCTGTTATAGTCCAAAGACATACCGAGGAGGTTAATTGGTCGTTATAAATTGTCCTGTGATTAGATTAGGGTTAAATTGGGGTTGTAAGGTGTTGCTGGATGGTTTGGCTCGAAGGGACAGAGGGGCCTATTCCACATTGTGTCTTTAAACAAACAAACAAGCAAACAAATAAATAAAGAAAGACAGATAGATAGATAAATAAATGGATAGACAGATAGATACATAGATAAATAAATGAAGGTGCTGAAGTCAGAAGCCCAGTATCTATAAGTCTGAGGGTCTGGAGCCTAGGATTGGAGGTCATAGGTCCAGAGGCCATCTCTCCTGGTGTGGGAGTCCTGTCTGTGTGATTGGATGGTGGGGAAAGGCTTGTTTGTTGTTGTTTTGTTTGTTACTATTGTTTGTGTTGTTCTGCTCAATATGGTGGGCATGCTCTGTAAATCTTCAGAAATCCACAATACTAAACACCACTAGAATAGTCTGAAAGTTCCTAGAAAGTGAAAAATGAGTGTGCTTGTCTATGCCTGTACCTCAGGTTTACCAGCTTGAGCTGAGAAAAATGTTTATAGTAATAATAAGTAAGTAATAAATAATATTGAGAAAATGAGTTGTAAAGTTCTTGAAAATTATGGAAGGTAGTATATGCGCAAACTTTAATAATAAATTTATGTTGACTGATTTTACAGTGAATTTCTCTGGAGAAGGAATTCACAACAGACCCAACCTTGATGTAACAGCGACCTCTAGTGACTCAAGAGTTGATAGCAGTGATGAGATGTTAGGAGCAGCAGCCATACCTTGAACTGGGTCCGTTAAAGCCTGTTTCTGGGAAATGGCATGGCAACAGGCAACAGGCAACAGATCCTACGGAAGAAGGCAAGTGTTTTCTTGCAGATCTGCTCAACCTGAGGAATTTGATAAATGGCCTAAAGTGGCTCCATAACTCAGTGAGAGTGGGGACTAGTTGTCCCACTCCCATCAGGGAGGAGGCTACATAGGACGTACTCCAGCGGTCTAGGACCACCAGACTCAAAAACAGTTAGGACAGTTTTAGAAGCCCTCCAGTGGTTGGGGTCAAGCATGGATGTTGTGCCCTAGCTGTCCAGATACACAAGTCAGGACAGTTGGAGAGCAAGCTGCTGCCCATGTATCAGGCTCCCCCTCTCCATGCAGGAGCGGTGGAACCAGTGGCATCACTGGAGTTGCCAGTCAGCGCTGAACCTCACATGAAGACCAGGAGATGAACTTGGTTGTAAGAGGCTATTTGAGACATACCTAATTAGAAGCACTTAATAGGTAGTGGGAGCTCACCCCCACTACCTTCCCAACCCTCCAACCATGACAACTTTAAGGAACCACACCCCCAAACACTAGTATTTTATCATTTCCAGTCAGTCACCTTATGCACAGACACCCCTGTGCCTATCGTCACTTCATGGACATACAGTACCATCAATCTATGGATATAAGCTGGTTTACATATATTGTCTTTTTTAGTATTATTGTGTTCTTTATCTTATTGTGTTGTTTTTTGTGCTGCATTGGATCTGGAGTCACAATTATTTTGTTCTCCTTTACACTTGTGTACTGGAAATGACATTAAACAGTCTCGAATCTTCAATCTTACAAAAGAAAACACAGAAGACTTGAGGTGCTCAGAAGTCAGATTCAGATCTATCTATCTATCACATGTACATCATAATCACTGCTCCTTCTAGGCCGAGTGAGTACGCGGCCGCACAGTGACCGCAATGTTCCCGCGCACGTAGCCGTTGTTGCTGTGCAGCTGGAGTAAAGACAGATGAGAAACAGTTTACAAAGTGCGAAAGATTTTCTTTGTTTTACTGTATCTCATTATACCCTTCAGTTAATAAATAAACTTGAAAGTATGTGATTTTTCAATTTTCATTCCAAATATTCAGAGTACACATATTACAAAAAAAACCATTCAATGTGCCGGGCAGTTTTGCAGGCCACGTGAGAATCTCGTGCTCAGAGCAATGGTTGGTCTATGCAGCTGCAAAAACTGTCAGAGGGAACATTGATTGAAACTTACAGTGAAATATGTCACTCATGTTAACAACCAGCACATTGAAGGATGTGTTGGGGGCAGCCCGCAAGAGTCACCACACATTCAGACACCGTCATTGAACGCCCAGGATGCTCAGCAGAACAACATGGAACTGGATATTCCTGGTGACAAAACAACACAGCAAAACATGCCCAGTTTCTCCACCCACACACGCACACAGGCTTTTAACCCCAGGACAGGCCATCTTTGGCCTCCAGCCTTCAGTGCACTAAAGGATTCACAGACACTGGTCCCTTGACAACCTCAGCAGACTCACAGAGGCCTGCAAACCGGGGGCACCAATCATCGAGTCGTGATGTAATCATTTATAATAATAGCTTTGCACTAACTGCTACACTATCGTGGTGCTTCCATTAACCTTCGGGCTACAACCTTCAGTATCAGCCCAGAATTCATTGTCGATGACAAAGGCAGGGCCCAAGCACTAGGCCTCAAACTCCAGTCTCACCAATTTGTGTACTAAGGGGTCACCAGCCCTCACGCCTCCAGCCCACACGGAACCTAATGTTGACTCACTGACCTGGGGGGGGGGGGGGGGGGGTCACCGCTAGACTTTACGCCGCAGGGAACCGTACTCTCTCCGGTCCTGTTCACCCTGTACACATCAGACTTCCAATATAACTCGGAGTCCTGCCATGTGCAAAAGTTCGCTGATGACACAGCCATAGTGGGGTGTGTCAGGAATGGACAGGAGGAGGAGTATAGGAAACTGATACAGGACTTTGTGATATGGTGCAACTCAAACTACCTGCGTCTCAATATCACCAAGACCAAGGAGATGGTGGTGGACTTTAGGAGATCTAGGCCTCATATGGAGCCAGTGATCATTAATGGAGAATGTGTGGAGCAGGTTAAGACCTACAAGTATCTGGGAGTACAGTTAGACGAGAAGCTAGACTGGACTGCCAACACAGATGCCTTGTGCAGGAAGGCACAGAGTCGACTGTACTTCCTAAGAAGGTTGGCGTCATTCAATGTCTGTAGTGAGATGCTGAAGATGTTCTATAGGTCAGTTGTGGAGAGCGCCCTCTTCTTTGTGGTGGCGTGTTGGGGAGGAAGCATTAAGAAGAGGGACGCCTCACGTCTTAATAAGCTGGTAAGGAAGGCGGGCTCTGTCGTGGGCAAAGTACTGGAGAGTTTAACATCGGTAGCTGAGCGAAGGGCGCTGAGTAGGCTACAGTCAATTATGGATAACTCTGAACATCCTCTACATAGCACCATCCAGAGACAGAGAAGCAGTTTCAGTGACAGGTTACTATCGATGCAATGCTCCTCAGACGGGATGAAGAGGTCAATACTCCCCAATGCCATTAGGCTTTACAATTCTACCGCCAGGACTTAAGAACTTTTTAAAAGCTATTATTAATGCTTTTTGAGATAGTGATTTAGATGCATATCATATTTTTTTACTGAGTTAAGTATTGTATGTAATTAGTTTTGCTACAATAAGTGTATGGGACATTGGAAAAAAGTTGAATTTCCCCATGGGGATGAATAAAGTATCTATCTATCTACCAGGTAGGTAGGGTTAATAGCTGACTTTCAAGAGCACTTGTGAGTTATGTTCCGGCTGGACTTAGTCCTTAAACTGCTGGAGAACAATGCGGAAAGATCAGGTGCTGTTTTCTCCCGGTAGGGATTAGTTTTTAGTTCCAAGTGCTCCTGTCGCGTTTTGTCACCCTGCAACCTTATCCTTCAATCTCTCTGGAGGCCTCTTATGGAGGACAGCATGTGTATAAAGGTCTCTCTCCAGCAGACTTCATCGTGATCATCATGACTTCAGTATTTCTACTACTTTTTAATGTTTCTTAATTGCACATATCATTTTTTTTATGTTCTAACACTGAGCAGCAGTGAACCATCTGATTGGCCTATCAGAGTTCTCTTTGGGAACTAGTTGACTTGATCAGCATTTCTGATCTGGCTATTGTTCACGATTGCACTTAATTAAAAAAGACCGACATGACATCTGATCATGTCCATGTCACTGCTTTTCAAACACGGATCGGAGACTGAGATTCTGGCCTGACCTTGACATCTCCCACATACCTGTGTTTAAACCTTAACCTGCCCCCCTAACTCCCCTTGCTATCCCCACATCCATCTCAATAAACCTAAAAAAAACTTAAAGGTGGAACAACCTCTGCTGGCTTCATCCACTCCTGTAACACATAGGTTTCCCTCTGTTACAGTGCTGTTTAAAAAGTCTTAGGTACCCACCAGCTGTGTGGTGGAAAAGGCCTCTTTCACCTCAGATGGTTGAGGAAGTTTGGTATGGGCCCCCAAATCCTAAGAGCTTTCTACAGGGGCACAATTGAGAGCCTCCTGACTGGCTGCATCACTGCCTGGTATGGGAACTGTACCTCCCTTAATCACAGGATTCTTGTGAACTTCCCATGATTCAGGACATTTGCAAGGACAAGTGTGTAAAAAGGGCCCGTAGGATCACTGGGAACCTGAATCACCCCAACCACAATCTATGAACAAAGGGAACTATGGAGCTATGAGAGAGGAGCTGGCCAAAGTTCAATGGAACAATACTCTAGCAGGGAAGACAGTGGAACAAAAATGGCAGGTATTTCTGGGAATAATGCAGAAGGTGCAAGATTGGTTCATTCCAAAGAGGAAGAAAGATCCTAAGGAGAGTAAGGGGTGGCCGTGGCTGACGAGGGAAGTAAAGGGCAGTATGAAAATAAAAGAGAAGAAGTATAACATAGCAAAGATGAGCGGGAAACCAGAGGACAGGGAAGCTTTTAAAGAGCAACAGAAGATAACAAAAAAGGCAATACGCCAAGAAAAAATGAGGTACGAAGGTAAACTAGCCAAGAATATAAAGGAGGATAGTAAAAGCTTCTTTAGGTATGTGAATAGCAAAAAAATAGTTAAGACCAAAATTGGACCACTGAAGACAGAAACGGGTGAATTTATTATGGGGAACAAGGAAATGGCAGATGAGTTGAACAAGTACTTTGGATCTGTCTTCACTAGGGAAGACACAAACAATCTCCCAGATGTAATAGTGGTCAAAGGAACTAGGGTAAAAGATGAACTGAAGGAAATTTATATTAGGCAAGAAACGGTGTTGGATAGACTGTTGAGTCTGAAGGCTGATAAGTCCCCAGGACCTGATGGTCTGCATCCCAGGGTACTTAAAGAGGTGGCTCTAGAAATCGTGGACGCATTGGTAATCATTTTCCAATGTTCTATAGATTCAGGAACAGTTCCTGCTGACTGGAGGGTGGCTAATGTTGTCCCACTTTTCAAGAAAGGAGGGAGAGAGAAAACAGGGAATTATAGACCGGTTAGCCTGACGTCAGTGGTGGGAAAGATGCTGGAGTCAATTATAAAAGATGAAATTACGACACATTTGGATAGCAGTAGAAGGATCAGTCCAAGTCAGCATGGATTTATGAAGGGAAAATCATGCTTGACTAATCTTCTGGAGTTTTTTGAGGATGTAACTATGAAAATGGACAAGGGAGAGCCAATGGGTGTAGTGTACCTGGACTTCCAGAAAGCTTTTGATAAAGTCCCACATAGGAGATTAGTGGGAAAATTTAGGGCACATGGTATTGGAGGCAGAGTACTGACATGGATTGAAAATTGGCTGGCTGACAGGAAACAAAGAGTAGCGATTAACGAGTCCCTTTCGGAATGGCAGGCTGTGACCAGTGGGGTACCGCAAGGTTCGGTGCTGGGACCGCAGCTGTTTACAATATATATTAATGATTTAGATGAAGGGATTAAAAGTAACATTAGCAAATTTCCAGATAACACAAAGCTGGGTGGCAGTGTGAAATGTCAGGAAGATGTTATGAGAATGCAGGGTGACTTGGACAGGTTGGGTGAGTGGGCAAATGTATGGCAGATGCAGTTTAATGTGGATAAATGTGAGGTTATCCACTTTGGTAGCAAGAACAGGAAGGCAGATTACTATCTAAATGGAGTCAAGTTAGGAAAAGGGGAAGTACAACGAGATCTAGGTGTTCTTGTACATCAGTCAATGAAAGCAAGCATGCAGGTACAGCAGGCAGTGAAGAAAGCTAATGGCATGCTGGCCTTTATAACAAGAGGAATTGAGTATAGGAGTAAAGAGGTCCTTCTGCAGCTGTTCAGGGCCCTGGTGAGACCCCACCTGGAGTACTGTGTGCAGTTTTGGTCTCCAAATTTGAGGAAGGACATTCTTGCTATTGAGGGAGTGCAGCATAGGTTCACAAGGTTAATTCCCAGAATGGCGGGACTGTCATATGTTGAAAGATTGGAGCGACTGGGCTTGTATACACTGGAATTTAGAAGGATAAGAGGGGATCTGATTGAGACATATAAGATTATTAAGGGATTGGACACGCTGGAGACAGGAAGCATGTTCCCGCTGATGGGTGAGTCCAGAACTAGAGGCCACAGTTTAAGAATAAGGGGTAGGCCATTTAGAACTGAGATGCGGAAAAACTTTTTCACCCAGAGAGTGGTGGATATGTGGAATGCTCTGCCCCAGAAGGCAGTGGAGGCCAAGTCTCTGGATGCATTCAAGACAGAGTTAGATAGAGCTCTTATAGATAGTGGGGTCAAGGGATATGGGGAGAGGGCAGGAACGGGGTACTGATTGTGTATGATCAGCAATGATCACAGTGAATGGCGGTGCTGGCTAGAAGGGCCGAATGGCCTACTCCTGCACCTATTGTCTACTGTCTATTGTCTATTATTCCATCTGGGAAATGGTACCGCAGCATAAAAGCCAGGATCGACAGGCTCCGGGACAGCTTCTTCCACCAGGCCATCAGACTGATGAACTCACACTAACTTGAGTGTACTCTATATTACATTGACTGTTCCATTCATTATAAATTACTATGATTGCACATTTAGATGGAGAGATGTAACATAAAGATTTTTACTCCTCATGTATGTGAAGGATGTAAGAAATAATGTCAATTTAATTCAATTCAACTTTATATCATAGGGTCCCTAAGACTTTTGCACAATTCTGTAGTAATTTTATGTATTGCACGGTACTGCGGCCACAAAAAAACAACAAATTTCATGACATCTGTGAGTGATGATAAACCAGATTCCGATATGGGTCTCTATTGTGGACTGACAGTGGGAAGAGGGCAGGGAGAGGGGAATCATGGTTGGGAAAAGGGGAAGGGAGAGGAGGGAGTGGGAAGCACCAGAGAGACATTCTGTAATGATCAATAAACCAATTGTTTGGAATCAACGACCCTGCCTGATGTCTGAGGGCTGGGTGTGTCTGCACCCACACAACCCCACCCCCAGCAGTCCTTCTCTGCCACCCGTCCCGCACTCCACCCTCACCATTCCCAACATCCTGTGCTCCCATCAGATTGACAAACTCGTGCTGTGCTCCACATTGTGCTGTATACTGTATAGTATATGTGTCTATGACTCTTGCAGAGTAATCCTCCCCCCCATCTGGTTCTAACTTCTGTTTACCCTCATGGTTCCTATTCTCACCTATATCACTCCCATCCTAGCTACTCTGCATTAGCTTCCTGTATTGTTTAGGATTGATTTTAAAGTTCCCTTACTTGTTTTTAAAACATCTCAGTGGTCTGGGACCGGACTACATCACAGAATCGTTTTTGTGTTATAATCCTGCCCGAGCACTCGGGTCGTCTTCCACCGGTTTTTTAAATCTAAACAATTTCCATCAAAAGGTAATTGGCAGGTCAGCTTTTTGGGACTACACTCCTAAATGATGGAACTGAGTACCAAAAACTATAAGGGATGCAGACTCAGTTGAGACTTTTAAACACCAGCTCAAAACCTATTTATTTATCCTTGCTTTTAACTGACAACTTCTTGTCTTTTATTTTCATGTTAAATTTTATATTTTAATTTTTAATTTTATTTTTAATGTCTGCATTCTATCCCATTGCAAACCACTTTGAATTCATTGTCCATATGAAAAGTGCCCTAAGTCATTGTTATTTTTTCTCTGCTCAAGCTGGTAAAACCTGAGGTACAGGCATAGCCAAGCACATTCACTTCTCAATTGCTAGCAACTTAGAGACTATTCTAGTGGTGTTTAGTATTGTGGCTTTCTGGAAATTTACACAGATATTACTGTGTAGCCCTAATTGTTTAATGCCATTGTGTAGTGACCTTGGGAGAATACCAGTTGTAGATATTACTATGGGGACAATGTATACCCTGTTCATGTTCCAAAGTCAGGTGTCAAGAGAAATATGCCTCTTCTAATTCAGCATATTTCTGGTGTTTTAAACTTATTGAGTTGTGTGTGTTGTGTGTTTAGAACGGCTGTGTCTATCGTGTAAGTTGTTCTTGCTTGTTAATCCTGTAATATTATACCCGGACTGTTCTTGCAGATTGACTTTCTGTCATAACGGATCAGTCGTAATATAATTCGTGGGACTTTGACGCTAAAACCGGATCAGCCTTGTATTTATAGTAAGGTATGGTGACTTTCATGAGTTTGTATTTTAAAGCAAAGTTTTGATGAATGAAGTTGGCGACTTGTAAGTAATTAGATTGAGTGATTGTGTCTGTATAAGTAATTGGATTGAGCTATTATTATTATTATTATCCGAGCCCTGCTCCAGTAGCCCTTTATATTTGTGTTCTGCTGATCTTATCCCCCACCCCCAGCAAGCTGTGGGAACTACAATTCTGATCAGATTAAGTGCCTGGGGGAAGAAACTTTGAAGATGGAGTGAGGTTTTTATTTTAATATTCCTATAGCGCTTTCCTGAAGGGGTGAAGTTTGCACAATGTATCCACAATGCTTTTTTCTGCCCACTTTGTTGTCCTGGACACATAGGAGTCCTGCAGTCATGGTCGACTGCAGCCAATGACCTTTTCTGCTGACCCGACAGTTCGCTGTAGTCCTTGTACATTGGCTCAAAAGTTCATTTTATTACCGAAGTATACAACTCTGAAATTCTTCAGTTCTCCGGGTAGCCATGAAACCAAGAAAGAAAGGCAGCACGATCATCAACCCCCAAATCCCTCCTCCCCACAAAGACAAACAAAACAGATCATGCATATCGAACCACCCCCCCCAATCCCTCCTCCTGCACAAAACGGATCAGGCACATTGATCCCCCAAATCCCTCCTCCCCACAAAGACAAACAAAACAGATCATGCATATCGAACCACCCCCCCCCCCCCAATCCCTTTTCCTGCACAAAACGGATCAGGCACATTGATCCCCCAAACCCCTCCTCCCCCACAAAGACAAACAAAACAGATCATGCATATCGAACCACCCCCTCCAATCCCTCTTCCTGCACAAAACGGATCAGGCACATTGATCCCCCAAATCCCTCCTCCCCGCAAAGACAAACAAAACAGATCATGCATATCGAACCACCCCCCCTCCAATCCCTCTTCCTGCACAAAACAGATCTGGCACATTGATCCCCCAAACCCCTCCTCCCCACAAAACAAAAACAAGCAAAACGGATCAGGAACATCGACCACCCCCACTCAAATCCCTCCTCCCAGACAAAAAAAATTTGAATAAAATGGATCGGGCAAATTGCACCCCCCCCCAAATCCCTCCCCCCACACACAAAGCTAACAAAAATGATCAGCACATTGAGAGAGGGTGCTACACCAAAGCAGACAGCGATGGCTGATGTGAGGATGCTCTCTATGATGGCAGTAGAGAATCGCTTCTTCTGAATGTGGTTTACTAATATCTAAACCCTATCAATTCATTAATTATCCTGAACCAATTGACTGGCTTAGAATAAACAAGATTGCTGAATGAATTCTAAAATTCATCTTATTAAAATGTATTAAAGTGATTAAGATAATCCAATGAATGGGAATTGTGATGGTCAACGAATTTGACCACAGTTTAGCAATCCAAAACTTACTGGAGCATTATAAGAGGATGCTTAAATTGTACTGACTGTAAAAGAGAGTATCCACAAATAAGATGGCTATTTACCAGCCTCTATCTGTAGGGCAAGATGCACTACTGTACTTCTACTCAACTAAGTTGAACTACTGTGTCCAACTCTACACCTGAGTGACAGGGAAATGTCGGAAACGGCTTTGAGCAGGAGCTCCCAACCTTGGGTCCATGGACCCCTTACTCAATGGGAACCCCTGGGTATTAGAGTCATACAGCAATACAGGACCAATGAGCCCATGTTGACCACGAAGTCCACCTTATCTGTCCCAATCTCCACCCTTCAGCCCACCACCCTCCAAGCCATCTCCAGCATTCAGCACATCTCCCTCCAAGCCATCTCCACCCTTCAGCCCACCTCCCTCCAAGCCATCTCCAGCATTCAGCCCACCTCCCTCCAAGCCATCTCCAGCATTCAGCCCAACTCCCTCCAAGCCATCTCCAGCATTCAGCCCACCTCCCTCCAAGCCATCTCCAGCATTCAGCCCACCTCTCTCCAAGCCATCTCCAGCTTTCAGCACATCTCCCTCCAAGCCATCTCCAGCATTCAGCCCATCTCCCTCCAAGCCATCTCCAGCTTTCAGCCCACCTCCCTCCAAGCCATCTCCAGCATTCAGCCCACCTCCCTCCAAGCCATCTCCAGCATTCAGCCCACCTCCCTCCAAGCCATCTCCAGCATTCAGCCCACCTCCCTCCAAGCCATCTCCAGCATTCAGCCCACCTCCCTCCAAGCCATCTCCAGCATTCAGCCCACCTCCCTCCAAGCCATCTCCAGCATTCAGCACATCTCCCTCCAAGCCATCTCCAGCATTCAGCACATCTCCCTCCAAGCCATCTCCAGCATTCAGCCCACCTCCCTCCAAGCCATCTCCAGCATTCAGCCCACCTCCCTCCAAGCCATCTCCACCCTTCAGCCCATCTCCCTCCAAGCCATCTCCAGCATTCAGCCCACCTCCCTCCAAGCCATCTCCAGCATTCAGCACATCTCCCTCCAAGCCATCTCCAGCATTCAGCCCACCTCCCTCCAAGCCATCTCCCTCCAAGCCATCTCCAGCATTCAGCCCACCTCCCTCCAAGCCATCTCCAGCATTCAGCACATCTCCCTCCAAGCCATCTCCAGCATTCAGCCCACCTCCCTCCAAGCCATCTCCAGCATTCAGCACATCTCGCAGGAAAGCAGCGTCCATCATCAAAAGCTCCCACCACCCAGGTGATGCTCTATTCTTGCTGCTGCCAGCAGGAAGGAGATACAGGTGCCTCAGGACTCACACCACCAGGTTCAGGATCAGTTACTACCCCTTTGAACCAGAGGGGATAACTTCTGTTATGTTTTCTAACTCCAAAACATAAAAACTAAAATACTAATAATAATAATAATAATAATTGAAGATAAAATTATGGGGCCGGGAGTACATTTTTCAGTCTCGATTTTACTTTAAGTGAGACATGCATACACAAGGACATGATGGTGTGTTGATGCCATTCATGTATTTTTACATATAATCCATGAGTTATTTACAGAAAAGTGTGCTTAATCAAATATATTAATGATATTACACAAATATTACTGAAATATTAAATACTCAACACTCCTCCCCACTTAGCTATAGTTGGCTATAAACTCTCCAGCCAGTAGGCATGGGTCATGTCGGTGAAGAGCCTTGGCAAAGTGTTTAACAGCTCACTGAAGATGCAGCATTCGTCGAAGCAGTTGGGGAGAAGCTGCAGCAATGGTTGGCTGCTGTGGACAAGTCAGGGCTGCCGGGTAAATCCAACGCCTGGATTAATCCGTATGTTATTCTCCCTCGGATCCTGTGGCCTCTGCTAGTCTAAGATGTCCCACTGTCAACAGCTGACAGTGAGAAACAGTGACAGCTGACTTTTCAGAGAAAATCCAGCCAGCATCTGGGGAGGCGGCTGGATCTGCCTAGGAGCCTGGTACGGGAAGGAAAACGGACTGAAACTCCCTGTCAGCGGTGTGAGCGAGGAGTTCATGGTCACCCGTGCAAGAGAAGTGCTGCAACACAGCGAGCCCAGCAACCCGAAGGTCTCACACGCTGGCTTTGAGGTGAGGACGGGCATGAGGTGGAGGGCACAGGATGCGGTTGAACAAACCGAAGCACGGCTATGCCAGAGCATGCTGGTGGGCTCAGTGGCATCGGGACGGGTGGGCTTTGGGTTGTTTCCCAATAGTCCGCTATGATAAGGAGCAAGGAAGAGCGAGGCACCGGTTGGTCCAGCAGGAAATGCGAGCTCCGGACTTCAGGCAAGATGGCGACTGTTTAGCTGTTCCGAACTTTTGCTCCGTCATTTTCCCTACCTTTGCACTATATGTCTCCATTCTTAAACCTTAGTTAGGTATTTTATTAGGTTTCTCTTACTTGCCTGCGAACACATCTATCTTATAATGTCTAACAAAAGTACTAAAACTGGGAAAAAAGAAATTTCTACGGCTTTGCCGGTTGACATTCTCGCTGCTTTGGAACAGCATCGACAAGATATTTTAAAAGAATTTAGAACTTCTTTCAACCAGCTGGATATCAAATTGGATCGGATCAACGCTAGAGTGGACGAACATGCCGAACATTTATCTTGCATCGACTCGGCTTCTTAAGATTTAAAACGCCGTGCCCAATATTTGGAAACCCTCTGCTCCAGCCTGGAGCAGCAGATTTGTAAGCTTTTTTCCAAAATGGTGGATCTTGAAAACTGGAGCAGACGTTGTAATCTACGAATTCTTGGTTTGCCAGAGGCCACCGAACAGGGCTCTCCCGTGAAATTTTTTTCCGATTTTCTCTGTGAGATTTTTGGGAAAGAATTTCTTCCCACTCCACCTGAGCTTGAAAGGGCACACAGGATCTACGTTCCCCGTGCAACTCTGGGTTCCCGCCCACGGCCGGTAATTTTGTGCTTTCATCAATACCAGGTGAAAAACCGTTTGATTATGAAGGCACGCTGCAGAGGTACTTTTGCTTTTCAAAATACAGTCATTCGCTTTGTGGAGGATTTTGCCCCCCAGGTTCTGAAGATGCGTGCTGAGTTTAAAGGTGTAATGAAAGTGCTTTTTGATCGTGGTTTTAGACCCTCTCTTCGCAATCCAGCCGACCTGCGAATTACGCTTACTACTGGAGAATATAAGTGGTTTAAATCAGTGAAGGATACTGAAGCATTTGTCGGAAGTCTTCCGGCTATCCCGTCTCCTCAGGAACCCGGTCTGACCTTTTAAAATGGTGGATAAGTACCTCTCGTAGTAAAGCTACTTTTTTTCCTGACTCAGACTGTACTTGAATAATTCAGACATTATCTATTGAGACTCTAAGGGCTGTAGACAATCTCTCCCTGGACTTGGTGCGTTCTTTCTAAATAGATAATCTGAGTTTAATGTTTCCCTGTGGACGTTTAGACTGTACTTGTGTAATCTATTTTATTCTTGTATAACTTTATCTATAGAGATCTACAATTGACTTTAACTTGTTTTGGAGGTTTGGAGTTTTTATTGAAGGCCTCCCTGTTGGTTGATTCATAGTTTAAGTTTTGCTTTTTTTTTCTGTAAATGGTTGATAAGTACTATTTTCGAATCTATAATTTTCCTCTTTTCTCCCTCCCTTTTTTTTTCTTTTAATCTTCTATAATTTTTCGCGGGTAAGTTAGTTTTGGTTTTCTTTTGATTCTCTTTGTATTAAGTCTCACACTTCTGCTGAAGCTGTTCCTATTTGTTATGTTTTCTAGTGCATAAACTAGTTACCATTTGCTATAGTATTTATACGGAACTGTTGTTAATGACACAGAACTGGAAGTCATATTTGGGTTAATTTTTTTGGTAGAGCTAGCTGCTTTTTTTGGTAGCTGTCTAGTTTTGGGTTGGGAGGATGGGGTGGATTCTCCAGTTCCAACACCACTCACTGTTTCCTTTGCTTTCCTCTGTTACTCAGGACATGTTTCTGTTTTGATTCTACGAATCTATGTTTACATTTTTGCTCCCAGACTGTTATTGTACTGCTTGACTTTTTATATGCCTGCTGCCTTCTACGTACTAACAACTGATAATGGTTAACACACTTAAATTTGTGAGCTGGAATGTAAAGGGATTGAATCACCCTGTTAAAAGAAGGAAGGTCTTCTCACATATTAAACAACTCAAAGCGGACATTGCTTTCCTTCAAGAAACTCATATTCGTTGTTCTGATAACTCCCAGCTTTTGTCAAAGTGGGCGGGTCAGCATTTTCATTCATCCTTTGCTGCCAAAGCTAGGGGGGTCTCCATCCTTATTAACTCAAATATTCCTTTTGAACTCCATAATAAGATATCTGATACAAATGGCTGTTTTGTTATTGTTTCTGGTAAACTATATAATACTAAAGTTGTACTAGCAAACCTGTATGCCCCCAATTTTGATGATGTTAATTTTTTTGAACGTTTTTTCTCCTCACTACCAGACTTAAACTCATACTCTTATACTGGGTGGTGATTTCAATTGTTGGTTAGATCCTAGTTTGGATCGATCGTCCTCTGTTACTAGACCACCTACTAAATCTGCCTCAGCTATTCAATCGTTTCTAATTATCATGATATCTAATTATCGTCTCTGATATATGGCGTTTCCTTCATCCTACTGAGAGAGATTATTCTTTTTTTTCACATGTTCACCATACCTTTAGTAGAATTGACTACTTCTTACTCGACAATCAACTCATTCCATTTGTCTATTCTTGTGATTATCAGAGTATACTGATTTCTGACCATGCCCCAATTACTCTGTCCTTAAATTTTCCTGGCCTCCCTCAGAGGAATAAACACTGGCAGTTTGATTCAACTTTACTATCGGATGATGATTTTCTAAAATTTATCAAGGATCAGATAACCTTTTATTTTAACACCAAAACATCACCTGAAGTGTCATCCCAGATTGTCTGGGATGCCATGAAAGCATATCTGAGGGGTCAAATAATCTCCTATACAGCAAATCTTAATAGAAAGTCTTGTGCAGATCGTTTAGACCTCATTAATCAGATTAAAGAATTGGATCAACTGTATGCTCAAACTAAGAATCTTGAACTATACAAGAAACGTGTAGAACTTCAAACTAAATCTAATCTTCTGTCCACTCAACCTGTCGAACGCCAACTTCTTGAAAGTAAGAGTCGTTTTTATATTCATGGTGACAAATCTGGTAAATTTCTAGCCAATCAGCTGAGGCGTTCCAAAGCCAAACAACATATTACAAAGATCCGGAAGGAGAATGGAGATCTTACATCGGATCACTTAGAAATCAATGACGCATTTAAAAATTTCTATTCTCGACTTTATTCCTCTGAATATTTGAATGACAATATCTCTATCGATCATTTTTTAAATAATCTGAATATTCCTTCACTTTCATCTGATTTTAAAGCCAAACTTAATGCGCCTATATCATCAGAAGAAATATCTTCTGCAATTTCTGCATTGTCCTCAGGGAAATTTCCTGGACCTGATGGGTTCCCCGTAGAATTTTATAAATCATTCTCTTCACTTCTCTCCCCTCAGTTACTTTCAGTATTATCTGACTCGTTTAACTATGGCAAATTGCCACCCTCTTTCAATGAGGCTTCTATTATTCTTTTATTAAAAAAGGGTAAAGACCCAACAGAGAATTCCTCGTATAGGCCGATTTCATTGCTTAATGTTGATGTTAAAATCTTGGCCAAAGTTTTGGCTTATAGATTAGAAACTGTTATCCCCTCTATTATTTCTGATGATCAAACTGGTTTTATTAAAAACCGTCTTCCTTTTTTTAACATTCGGCGTTTATTTAACTTTTTATATTCACCTCCAACTGGGATTCCTGAATGTGTTATTTCCCTTGATGCGGAGAAAGCATTTGATCGTATAGAGTGGAACTACCTTTTTGCAGGTTTAGAAAAATTTGACTTCGGTCAAAGTTTTATCTCTTGGATCAAATTGCTGTATTTGTGTCCTACTGCCTCTGTTTTAACTAATTTTCAGAAATCCCAGTTATTTAACCTCAAACGTGGCACCCGTCAGGAATGCCCTTTAAGTCCCTTTCTCTTTGATTTGGCTATTGAACCTTTGGCGATAGCTTTTCAAAATTGTCCTGAACTGACCGGGATTTGGAGAGGGGGTGTTGAGCATAAAGTTTCTCTTTATGCTGATGACTTATTACTTTTCTTTCAAATCCATCTACATCCTTACCTCCAATGTTTTCACTTCTTGACCAGTTTAGCCAGTTCTCTGGATATAAACTTAATTTACATAAGAGTGAACTTTTCCCAATTAATAAAGAAGCACAAGAATTAACATTTTGTGATCTCCCTTTTAAAGTAGTCCACAATCAATTTACTTATCTTGGGATTATAGTCACAAGGAAGTTTAAAGATCTCTTTCGTGAAAATTTTGCCAATCTTTCATATACTATTAAACAGAGTCTGTTACAATGGTCACCTCTATCTATGTCTTTGGTAGGTCATATTAATGTTGTTAAAATGTATGTTCTCCCTAAACTTTTATATTTATTTCAATCAATCCCAATTTTTATTCCTAAATCTTTTTTTGATTCCTTAGACTCTATTATTTTGTCATATCTGTGGAAGAATAAGCGCTCTAGAATTAACAAAGTTTATCTCCAAAAATTTAAAAAAGAGGGTGGCATGGCCTTACCTAACTTTCGTTTATATTATTGGGCAGCCAATACATGTTGTGCTACCTTTTGGTCTTTTTTCCATGGCCAACCCGAGTGCCCTAATTGGGTGGCAATGGAGTTGAGCTCCACTAAAGAATTATCTATCTCTGCACTTCTTGGCTCTGTACTCCCTAGTAGTTTGTACAGATTAATAGTTAATCCTCTTGTCAGACACACTTTGCGTATATGGGCTCAGTTTAGGAAATTTTATGGTTTCCATGGTTTTTCCTTTTCTAGCCCTATCTTACATAATCACCTTTTTTTACCTACTACGTATGACTCAGCCTTCCATGATTGGTATAGGAAGGGCATTAGACATTTTGAAGATCTTTTTATTGATAATCGCTTCGCCTCTTTTCAACAGCTCTCTGCTAAGTTCAATCTGCCTAATGCTCATTTTTTTAGATATCTCCAAATTAGACACTTTATTACTCCTTTAATCCCTAACTTCCCTGTAATGCCTGAGAAAAATGTTATGGACTTACTTCTTTCTATTAATCCACTAGGTAAAGGTTTAATATCATTTATTCATGATAAATTAGCAGCCCTAGACGTGCCCCTGTGGATAAAATTAAAATGGCATGGGAGCATGATTTAAATACCTCCTTATCCGATGAGACTTGGGACTCGATTCTCAAATCGGTTAACTCAACCTCTCTTTGTGCTCGCCATTGCCTTTTACAGTTTAAGATTGTTCATAGAGCCCATATGTCTAAATCCAAATTATCTCGGTTTTACCCTAACATCAGTCCGCTTTGTGATAAATGCAAAAGGGGCGAGGCCTCTCTCATTCATATGTACTGGCTTTGTCCTAGCTTGGAGAAATTTTGGAAAGATGTCTTCATAACGTTATCGTATATTCTGAATCGCCACCTAGAACCTAACCCTTTAATTGCTTTGTTCAGTTTCTGGGGTGAGACAGATTTACGTCTGAGTTCGACTAAGTGTCGAATATTATCTTTTGCCTCTCTCCTGGCTAGACATTTAATCCTCCTTAGATGGAGAGATGTTGCCCCGCCCACACATGCTCAATGGCTTAACGATATTATGGCCTGCTTAGACCTTGAAAAAATTCATTATTCAGTTCTTAATTCAGATATAAAGTTTCATAAGGTCTGGGGACCTTTTATTGAGTACTTTTATAACCTTCCTCTTAACTAAGGTTTTTTTTCGGTCCCTTGCTTTCAGCTCCTTTTTTTTGTTGGTAGTAGGCATTAATATCTTCTGTTGCTGAGTGTATTTACAGTTTTGGGGGTTTGATTGTCCTAATTTATATTCTCTATATTGTGTTGTGGTTGGTCTGGAGTTTTTTTTTTGTTGCGGGGCTTGGGGAGGATACTAATTTTACATGTCTTCAATTTGGGTGCTTTCTCAATTATCTTTCTTTGTATCATATTATTATTGTATGTTTATTTTTGCACTGTATCAATGTTCTTCATTTTGATCCAGGTTTTTTTATCTGTAGCTATGTAGAAAATGTATAAAAAAACTAATATTTAAAAAAAAGGAAATACGAGCTCCAGTGGAGGAGCTATGCGCCAGTGACATTGCTGGCATGCGGCAACGAGGCACGTGGAGAAGATGGGACCAGGTAATGGAGTATATCTCACGGGGGGAAGTTTGGTGAACATCAAGTTCCTGATCCAGTTGGAACACAACATCTCACGGGGGGAAGTTTGGTGAACATCAAGTTCCTGATCCAGTCGGTCTATGATGCCTTGGTAAGTCCGGTGAACATCTACCGCTGGGGCAAGGCCAAAACTCCAGCATGGTCCCTGTACCAAGGGAAGGGGACACCAGAGCACATTCTCAGCTGCTGCCCAAAAGCCCTGGGGGAAGCGCTTTGTCATTGGCACCACAACCAGGGGCTGAAGACAGTGGCTAACACCTTGTGCAAAGTAATTGCTTTCATCAAGGCGGGGGAGAAGGCCAAACCCAATCCCAGGAGCACGCCGGTTTCCTAGGAACTGCAAAGGGCTGGCAATTGAGAGCTGACCCTGGGGAAGCAGCTCAGATTCCCTGAGCACATCTCCTCGACCATGACTAGACCAAACATAGTGCTGCTGCCAGAGTCATCTATACAGGTGGTCATGGTGGAGCTGACCGTTCCCTGGGAAGACCGGATGGAGGAGGCCCATGAAAGGAAAGAGACAAAGTACCAAGACTTGGTGGAGGAGTGCTGCAGAGGGTTTGCTGTTCACCCCTCTGCCGAGCCTACAGCCGGATGAACATCTCAGACCAGAAGAGGAAAACCATCAGGAACACCTTAAAGATGCAGCAGAGCGAGCTGTGGATCAGGAGGACTGATCCATGGCTGAATGCTACTCAGACACAAATTGGAGCTTGATCAATCCCTGCTGAGTCACCCGGTGAGAGTGTCTGATGATCCGAAACACCCTGATGATGTATCAGAGTGCATAACAAGATGAATCATTCTATCTAGTATTATCAGAGAGCTCAAAATGAACGATCTCACCTGACCCCTCAACACCACTGCTTTGTCAAGAAAGCACAGCAGCATCTCCACTTCCTGAGGAGATTGAGGTGAGTGAGGCTTCACTCCCTGCACATTTTAACCAGTTTTTATAGGGGAACTATTGAGCGTGACCTGACCAGCTGATTCACCGCCTGATACAGGAATGACAAGGCACCTGATCGCAAGACCCCACACAGAATTGCAAGGAATGCTGAGAGGATCACTGGGGTCTCTCTTCCACCCATAAGATATAGGAGCAGAAGCAGGCCATTTGACCCATCGAGTCTGCTCCACCATTCAATCATGGGCTGATTCAATTCTTCAGGTCATCCCCACTCCCCTACCTTCAACCCATACCCTTTGGTGCCATGGCTAATCAAGAACATATCTATCTCTGCCTTAAATGTGCCCAATGACTTGGCTTCCACAGCCACTCACAGCAACAAATTCCACAGATTTACCATCCCCTGAGTAAAGTAATTTCTCAGCATCTCAGTTCTAAATGGACATCCTTCAATCCTGAAGTCGTGCCCTCTTGTCCCAGACTCCCCTACCATGGGAAATAACTTTGCCATATCTAATCTGTTCAGGCCTTTTAACAATAGGAATGTTTCTAAGAGATCACCCCTCATTCTCCTGAACTCCAGGGAATACAGATCAAGAGCTGCCAGACGTTCCTCAAACGGTAACGCTTTCATTCCTGGAATTATTCTCGTGAATCTTCTCTGAACCCTCTCCAATGTCAGTATATCCTTTCTAAAATAAGGAGCCCAAAACTGCACACATTACTTCAAGTGTGGTCTCACGAGTGCCTTATAGAGCCTCAACATCACATCCCTGCTCTTATATTCTATACCCCTATAAATGAATGCCAAAATTGCATTTGCCTTCTTCACAATCGACTCAACCTGGAGGTTAACCTTTTGGGTATCTTGCACAAGGTCTCCCAAGTCCCTTTGCATCTCTGCATTTTGAATTCTCTCCCCATCTAAATAATAGTCTGCCTGTTTATTTCTTCCACCAAAGTACATGACCATACACTTCCCCACATTGTATTTCATTTGCCACTTCTTTGCCCATTTCCATGAACTATCTAAGTCTCTCTGCAGGCTCTCTGTTTCCTCAACACTACCCGCTCCTCCACCTATCTTTGTATCATCAGCAAATTTAGCCACAAATCCATTAATCCCATAGTCCAAATCATTGACATACATCGTAAAAAGCAGCAATCCCAACACAGACTCCTGTGGAACTCCAGCCAGAATAGGATCCCTTTATTCCTACTCTCTATCTTCTGCCAATCAGCCAATGCACCACCCATGCTAGTAACTGCCCTGTAATTCCATGGGCTCTTATCTTGCTAAGCAGCCTCATGTGTGGCACCTTGTCAAAGGCCTTCTGAAAATCCAAGTACACCATGTCTACTATATTTCCTTTGTCTACCCTGCTTGTAATTTCCTCAAAAAAATTGCAGTAGGTTTGTCAGACAGGATTTTCCTTTCAGGAAACCATGCTGGCTTTGGCCTATCTTGTCATGTGCCTCCAGGTACTCCTAATCTCATCCCTAACAATCAATTCCAACAACTTCCCAACCACTGATGTCAGGCTACCAGGTCTATAGTTTCCTTTCTGCTGCCACCCACCCTTCTTAAATAGCGGAGTAACATTTGCAATTTTCCAGTCATCCGGTACAATGCCAGAATCTAGCGATTATTGAAAGATCATCATTAATGCCTCTGCAATCTCTCCAGCTACTTCCTTCAGAATCTGAGGGGTGCATTCCATCAGGTCAGGAGATTTATCCATCCTCAGACCATTAGCTTCCTGAGCACGTTCTCAGTTGTAATTTTCACGGCACAAACTTTACTTCCCTGATACTCTTGAATGTCTGGTATACTGCAGACGTCTTCCACTGTGATACAAAATACACATTCAGTTCCTCTGCCATCTCTGCATCTCTCATTACAACATCTCCTGTGTCATTTTCTATTGGTCCTATATCTACCCTCAACTCTTCTATACTCTTTATATACTTAAAATGCTTTTAGTATCTTCTTTGATATTAGTTGCCAGCTTCCTTTCATAATTCATCTTTTCCTTCCTAATGACCTTCTTAGTTTCCTTCTGAAAGTTTTTAAAAGCTTCCTAATCCTCTATCTTTCCACTAGTTTTTGGCTTTCTTGTATGCCCTATCTGTTGCTTTTACTTTGGCTCTGACTTCATTTGTCAGCCACGGTAGTGTCCTTCTTCGATTTGAAAATTTCTTCTTAGTTGGAATATATCTGTCTTGCACTTCTGTCATTCTTCACAGAAACCCCAGCCATTGCTGCTCTGCTGTCCTTCCTGCTAGTTTCCCTTTCTAGTCAACTGGGCCAGTTCCCTCCTCATGCTATTGTAATTTTCTTTGTTTCCACTGAAATACCGACACATTGGATTTTAGTTTCTCCGTCTGAAATTTCAAAGTGAACTCGATCATATTGTGATCTCTGTTCCCTAAGGGTTCCTTAACCTTAAGCTCCCTTATGAGCTCCAGATCATTGCACAACACCCAATTCAGCACAGGGACTCAACAACAAGCTGTTCTAAAAAGCCATCCCTTAGACATTCTACAAATTCTCTCTTGAGGTCCAATACTGCCTTTTCTATTTCTTGCTGTAATTTGTAATCCATATCCCGGCTGCTGTTTGGAGGCCTGTATACAACTGCCATTAGGGTCCTTTTACCCTTGCCATTTCTTAACTCAACCCATAGAGACTCCACACCTTAATCCTATGTCATCCCTTTCTAATGATTCAATATTATTTCTTATACACAGGGCCGCACCATCCCCTCTGCCTACTAACCTATCTTTCCGATACACCGTATATCCTTGGACGTTCAACTCCCAATGGCAGCCATCCTTCAGCCAAGTTTCAGAGATGGCCACAATGTCATACTTGCCAATCTGTAGCTGAATTTCAAGATCGTCCATTTTATTTCTTATGCTGCGCGCATTCAAATACAACACCTTCAGTCCAGTATGTGTTGCTTTCTGTTTTAACTACATCATGCCTCTATTGCCTGTAACTCATCTCACTGGCTATGATTATACTTCATCTCCTGCCTGTCTTTCTATCATCTCTGTTGCACGCAATCTTTGATTTATTTCTGTTTTCCCCTTCCTTAGCCCTATCATTCCGGTTCCCATCCCCCTGCCAAATTAGTTTAAACCCTCCCTAACAGCTCTATTAAACCTGCCTGCTAGGATATTGGACCCCTTTGGGCTCAGGTGTAACCTGTCCTTTTTGTACAAGTTGTATCTTCCCCAGAAGAGGCCCCAGTGATCCAGAAATCTGAAGCCCTGAACCCTTAACCAGTCTCTCCGCCATGAATTAATATGCCTGATTATACTATTCTTGCGCTCGTTCGCACGTGGCACAGGCAGCAACCCCGAGGCTGTCCTCAGTGCTTTATCTGAATGGCTCAATATCTGTAGAAAGCAGAAGAAATCTTCTAGTAAGAAAGGGCAGTAATTCAGCTTAATTGTCAAAAAACCCTAGAGGAGAGGATACCCTTAATTATCTTCAGGAATTTGGTGATGCTTTATCTTGCTCTGCTTTTATCCAGAAGCAGAAGCAACACGTTTATCCAGAAGCAACACGTTTCTCCCATCTGTCAAATTTTAATGACTTACTCAAGACACTTCAATAGTACACCATTAACGAGGATACTTAGCTAACCCTGTAAGGATTACTGGAATTAATGGCACATCACCAGCTGGTAGGTCTCCACCTTGACAATATTACTGAAGTCCGTTGTGTGGAGAGCCTGGAGTTGAACAAAATATCAAAGGGAAAATGAGAAGTATTTCTTTGCAACACACACAAAATGCTGGAGGAACTCAGCAGGCCAGGCAGCATTCATGAGAAAAGCACAGCCGACATTTTGGGCCGAGACCCTTCGACAGGACTGGCAAAGAAAAGAAGAGGAAAAGGTTTAAAAGGTGGGGGAGGGAAGAGAGAAACAGAAGGTGATAGGTGAAACTGGGAGGGAGAGAGATGAAGTAAAGAGCTGGGAAGGTGATTGGTGAAACAGGTACAGGACTGGAGAAGGGAGATAGGAGAGGACAGAATGCTACGGAGGAAAGAAAAGGTGGGGAGAAGCACCAGAGGGAGGTGATGGGCAAGTAAAGAGGTAACCCCTACCCTCCCACCAGCCTCCACGTCCAGCACATAATTCTCCGGAACTTCTGCCATCTCCAACGGGATCCCTCCACCAAGCATATCTTTCACTCTCCCCCCCCCCCCCACCCCGCTTTCTGCTTTCCACTGGGAGTACTCCCTATGCGACTCCCTTGTCCATTTGTCCCTCCCTACTGATCTCCCTCCTCACACTTATCCTTGCAAGGGGAACAAATGCTACACCAGCCCCTACACCTCCTCCCTCACTACCATTCAAGGCCCCAACAGTTCTTTCAGGTGAGGCAACACTTCACCTGTGAGTCTTTTGGGGATGCATCAAGAACACAGTATATCAGTGAGACCCAGTGTTCTGCAGGGCACCTAGGTTCTGTCCACCAGAAGAAGCAGGAACTCCCAGTGGCCACCCATTTTAATTACACTTCCTATTCCCATTCTGATATGTCAATCCATGGCCTCCACGATGAGGCCACACTCAGGTTGGAGGAACAACACCTTATATTCCATCTCGGCAGCCTCCAACCTGATGGCATGAACTTTAATTTCTCAAACTTCCAGGATTGCTTCCCACCCCCCCCCCCATTCACCATTTCCCATCCCCTTTTCCCTCTCTCACCTTATCTCCTTGCCTGTTCATCACCTCTCTCTGGTGCTCCTCCCCCTTTTCTTTCTTCCATAGCCTTCTGTTCTCTGCTATCAGACTCCCCTTTCTCCAGCCCTGTATCTCTTTCACCAATCAACTTCCTAGCACTTTACTTCATCCCATCCCCTCCCGGTTTCACCTATCACCTTGTGTTTCTCTCCCCACTCCCCACCTTTTAAAAATACTCCTCATCTTTTTCTCTCCTCTCCTGCGGAAGGGTCTCAACCCGAAAGATCGACTGTACTTTTTTCCACAGATGCTGCCTGGCTTGCTGAGTTCCTCCAGCATTTTGTGTGTGGTGCTTGGATTTTCAGTATCTGCAGATTTTCTCTTGAGCAAGTATTTATTTGAATGACTTTCATTAAATGGCTAGACTCTGTAACAAAAACAGATTGTTGCTTGGATTTCCAGCATCTGAGGATTTTCTTTTGCTTGTGAATGGATAAAATTTACAGTATTTATTTATTTCCCTTCCTGTACTGTTAACATCATTTAGCAAAACTCTGCAGGATTAAGAGCACTCAGTAAACACTATACTTACAATGCAACACACACAAAATGCTGGAGGAGTTCAATAGGACAGGCAGCATCTATGGAAATGAATAAACAATTGACATTTCAGGCCAAGACCCTTCTTCAGAATAAGTGATTTGAACCTCTGGTTAGATTACCTTTGGAGTTTAGTGATCAGTTCTGGTTGCCTCATTAAAGGAAGGGTTTTGAAGCTTTAGGCTACGTCCACACTAGACCGGATAATTTTGAAAATGCCGGTTTCGCGTAAAAACGAAAGGCATCCACACTATGCGTTTTTAAAAATACCTCCGTCTATGATAAAACAGATATTTCGGCGAATCTCCTCCTACTGCGCACGCGAAAGACACATCTACCGAAAACAAGCAACATGTTTGGTGTCGAATCTCGCCGTGAAAGTGCGCGTTTGTTCAGTTACAGACTAGAAAAACTTAAACGACGGACACCTTCATATGAGCAAGGACAGAAAACAGGGCAAAGTATACTTATTTATTCAGTAAGTTATGGGTCAAAGTATTTGATGAGTACATTTCTCTTCTGGCTTCAGTCTCGTTGCCGTCTGTTCTGAAATTGTTAGATTGCGTTCAAGAAAACAATGAGATGGCGTGCCGCCGTCACCATCTGTTCCGGCACGTCATGACAGTGTTTTTAGATTACTCTGGTTACCCCGTCCACACTACTCCGCACTATCCAGTGTTTTCAAAATTACACACTCCGGAGAGTGTTTTCAAAAATCTCTGGTTTTGGGGGACAAAAACGCCGTTTTATTGTGGACGGAGGGTAAAAATGAAGAGAAAAAGCTTTGGTAATGGATTTATCCAGTGTAGTGTGGACGTAGCCTTAGAGAGGGTGCAGAAGAGATTTACCAGGATTCTTCCTGGATTAGAGAACATGTCTTATGAGGAAAAGTTGAGCAAACTCGGGCTTTCCTCCAAACCTAAATTTAGATAGTCACGAGACAAGAGCACCATAGCTAGATTTCACACTGTAGGAACTGTGACCAACACTGTTATGAAAAAAGTCAATGATTCTTTATTCCCATCTATGAAAACATCACTGATACCAGAAACCATTTTGGTTTTCATCCACAAGTTCTCAAATTCCCTCAGCTGTTCAACTTGGCTTGACCATGTCACTGTAAGAAAAAAACAAATGCACAAACATTGATCACTTTTTCATTATACATTTAACAAAATCTGGCAACTGTATTTTAAATTTCTTAGCCAAATAAATGCTACCTTTGCTTAAATTGTATTTCAGTCAGAATCAAGAAATTATCGATAGAGGAGAGGATGTACTTGATCTGGCATTGGGAAATGAACCTGGTCAGGTATCAGATCTCTTGGGGGGGACAGCATTTTGGAGGTCGTGACCACAACTCTATCTCCTTCACCATAGTGATGGAGATGGATAGAAGCAGATAATTTGGGAAAACATTTAATTGGGGTAGGGGAAAATATGATGCTATTAGGCAGGAACTTAGGAGAATAAATTGGGAGTAGATGTTCTCCGGGAAATACACAAGGCAGTAGTTCTGCATAGGTACATTTCGTTGAGGCAGGGAAGGGTTGGTATGGTTAAAGAACCATGGTTTTAAAAGGATTTAGAAAATCCTTTAAGAAGAAAAGTTCAAGAAAGGTTCAAGAAACTAGGTATTGTTAGAGCTCTAGAAAATTAGAAGATTGCTAGGAAGGACCTTAAGAATGGAATATTGAGAGATAGAAGGGGCCATGAGAAGGCCTTGGTGAGCAGGATTAAGGAAAACCCCAAGGCATTTTACAAGTATTTGAAGAGCAAGAGGATATGCTGTGCGAGAATAGGACCAATCAGGTCCAAAAGCGGAAACATGTGAATGGAGGCAGAGAAGGTAGTGGAGGTACTTAATGAATAATTTGCTTCAGTATTCACCTGGGAAAAAGAACTTGACAATTTTGGGGATGAGTTACAGTGGACTGAAATACTTGAGCATATAGACATTAAAAAGAGGATGTGCTCGTGCTTTTGAGAAGCATTAAGTTAGATAAGTCACCGGAACTGGATGAAATATACACCAGACTACCGTGGGAAGCGAGGGAGGAGATTGCTGATCCTCTTGCGATGATCTTTGTATCATCAATAGGGACAACAGAAGGATCGGAGGATTGAAGGGTTGCAAATGTTGTTTGAAAGAAAGGGAATAGAGATAACCTAGGAAATTATTGAGCAGTGAGTCTGACTTCAGCGATGGGCAAGTTGTTGGGGAAGATCCTGAGAGGCAGGATTTACGAGCATTTGAAGAGATATAATCTAATTAGGGACAGTCAGCATGGCTTTGTAAAGGGCAGGTTGTGCCTTGTGAGCCTGATTAAATACCTTGAGGATGTCACAAAGCACATTGATGAAGGAAGAGCAGAGGATGTAGTGTAGATGGATTTCAGTAAGGCATTTGATAAAGTTCCCCATGAAAGGCTCCTTCAGAAAGTAAGAAGGCATGGGGTCCATGAAGACCTTGATTTGTGTATCCAAAATTAGCTTACCCTTAGAAGGCAAAGGATTGTTGTAAATGGAGGTCGGTGACCAGTGGTATTCTGCAGGGATCTGTTCTGGGACCCCTCCTCTTTGTGATTTTTATAAATGAACTGGGTGAAGAAGTAGAAGGATGGGTTAGTTAGTTTGCCGATGACACAAAGTTGGGGGATAGTCTGGAGGGTTAGCAAAGGTTACAGCAAGACATCAATAGAATGCAGAACTGGGCTGAGAAGGGGCAGATGGACTTCAAGCCAAATAAGTGTGAAGTGGTTCATTTTGCTATGTCCAATTTGAAGACAGAATATAATATAAGTAACACACACGAAATGCTGGTAGAACACAGCAGGCTAGGCAGCATCTATAGGGAGAAGCGCTGTCGACGTCTCGGCCCGAAACGTCGACAGCGCTTCTCCCTATAGATGCTGCCTGGCCTGCTGCGTTCCACCAGCATTTTGTGTGTGTTGTTTGAATTTCCAGCATCTGCAGATTTCCTTGTGTTTGCACTATATAAGTGATGAGTCTCTTGACAGTGTGGAGGTTCTGAGAGATCTTGTGGTCCATGTTGATAGGACACTCAAATCCCTGGAGGAGCGTTGCTTCATTCGGTGATATACGTGTGTACAATTGAATGACAATAAACTGAACTTGTAAAGTGTGAGCGGTTGAAATATTCAGTAAACTTAGATGCCTGCAGTGCTGTGGAGGAGATGATCATTGTAAAGCACTCCCAACGTTCATCTAGTCGATCAGATCAGCATGAACTGTGTAATCAACTCGTCTAGGTCATCACCCGCACAGCAAGGTGAAAACCCAGCCAGCAGATTGCAAGCGACATTGCAACCCACACTGGCCAAACAAGAATGAAAGGTGACTGCTTTAATCATTAACTGAATATAAACAGTGAGCAAAGAGAAAGGTTTATAAAATACTTTACTCATTAAGAAGAGCAACCGCGTTGTTAAATCAATCCTCCTAGCATACAATGAGCCATATGAAGTGTTCCGAGGCTAGGTGGGTACAACTGTGGCATAGACCCGGAGTATTTTCAGCTTGCTGATCTCAGACTGAACGACCCACACTAACGACATATTCAATGCCAAAGGGGTTCAGGGCTGGATTAGAGAGAACACACCAGTCCTCATCAAGGAATAAACAGTGGAAAGGGTGAACGGTTTCAGGGTGTCAGCATCTCTGAGGATCTATCCTAAGCCCAACATGTTGATGCAGTTACAAAGACAGCAGCTATATTTCATTAGGAGTGTGAGGAGACTTGGTATGTCACCAATGACACTCACTAACTTCTACAGATTTACCGTGGAGAGCATTCTAACTGGTTTCATCAACGTCAGGTCTGGAGGGGCCACTGCACGGGATCGGAAAAAGCTGCAGAGAGTTGTAAACTCAGTCAGCTCCATCATGGGCACGAGCCTCCCCAGTATCAAAGACACCTTCAAAAGGAGATGCCTCAAAAAGGGACTGAGGACCCCCATCACCCAGGACATGCTCTCTTCTCAATACTGCTATCAGGAAGGAGGTACAGGAGACTGAAGGCAGACACTCAACATTTCAGGAACAGGTTCTTCCCCCTCCACCATCAGATTTCTGAACAGACTATGAACTCTTGAACACTATCTGACTACTTTTGTTGCTGTCTTTTTGCACGACTTATCCAATTTTTATATATACATATTATTGCAAGTTATATTTTTTAACATCATGTATTGCATTGTACTGCTGCCACAACACAACAAATTTCACAGCATTTGCCAGTGATATTAAACTGAATTCAGGTGAGAGAGAGAGTACAGTACTCGACAACCAAAGCAGCTGAAGGAATCAGAATCAAGTTTATAATCGCTGATGTATGTCATGAAACTTGTTGTCATGTAGCAGCAGTACACTGCAATACATTCAAAAAATCTGCTGCGTGTTACAACAAGAAATATATTTTTTAAAAAGTAGTGTAAAAAAATATTGGTGTAGTGTATGTGGGTTAATGGCTGTTCAGAAATCTGATGGCTGCCGAGGCAGGGGAAGAGGCTGTTCCTGATACGTTGAGTGTGTGTCTTCAGGCTCCTGTACCTCCTCCCTGATGGCAGAGGGGAAGAAGCTGTTCCTGAATCGTTGAGTGTGTCTCTTCAGGCTCCTGTACCTCCTCCCTGATGGCAGAGGGGAAGAAGCTGTTCCTGAATCGTTGAGTGTGTGTCTTCAGGCTCCTGTACCTCCTCCCTGATGGCAGAGGGGAAGAAGCTGTTCCTGAATCGTTGAGTGTGTGTCTTCAGGCTCCTGTACCTCCTCGCTGATGGCAGAGGGGAAGAAGCTGTTCCTGAATCGTTGAGTGTGTGTCTTCAGGCTCCTGTACCTCCTCCCTGATGGTAGCAATGAGAAGAGGGCATGTCCAGAGTGATGGGGGTCCTTAATGATGGATGTCGTCATTTTGAGGCATCACCTTTTGAAGATGTGAATACTGAACTGTGAAACTTAAAGAACAGAACACACTGCGTTTTATAGAAAAACTGCAGAAAATAAAACACTTAATGGAACAGTAGTAATGCATACATATTTTTCATTACCAAAGTCTGCTTCAGATGGTTACTCAATAACATATCTACACCAAAGTACGAGGGGTGATTGATGAGTTCGTGGCCTAAGGTAGAAGGAGTCAATTTTAGAAAACCTAGCAGATTGATTTTTCAACATAGTCCCCTCCTACATTTACACACTTAGTCCAGCGGTCGTGGAGCATACGGATCCTGGACCTCCAGAAACTGTCTGCAGCAGGGGTGATTGATAAGCTCGTGGCCTAAGGTAGAAGGAGATGAGTTATACCGCTCTCGTTACATGCTCATGCAGGGCAACTCTTTGAGTGATTATGCAGAAAGTTTGGTTAATAACTCATCTCATAGAAACATAAAAAATAGGTGCAGGAGTAGGCCATTCAGTATGATCATGGCTGATCATCCAACTCAGAACCCTGTACCTGCTTTCTCTTCATACCCCCTGATCCCTTTAGCCACAAGGGCTATATCTTAAATATAGCCAATGAACCGGCCTCAACTGTTTCCTGTGGCAGAGAATTCCACAGATTCACCACTCTCTGTGTGAAGAAGTTTTTCCTCATCTCGGTCCTAGAAGGCTTCCCCTTTATCCTTAAACTGTGACCCCTCGTTCTGGACTTCCCCAACATCGGAAACAATCTTCCTGCATCTAGCCTGTCCAATCCCTTTAGAATTTTATACGTTTCAATAAGATCCCCCCTCAATCTTCTCAATCTCCTTCTACCTTAGGCCACAACCTTATCAATCACCCCTGCTGTGGCACTTTCTAGAGGTCCAAGATCTGTATGCTCCACGACCGCTGGACTAAGTGTGTAAATGTAGGAGGGGACTATGTTGAAAAATAAATGTGCTAGGTTTTTTAAAATTGACTCCTTCTACCTTAGGCCACAAACTTATCAATCACCCATTGTATTTCACCATCATTCTGAATGCTTGAGTCACATTTTATCACTCCACGGACAGGCAAAGCTGAGCTGTTGCTCAGTCAAGTAATATTTGACCCTTCAGGCAACCTGTTCTTACATTCCAGAACAGTCTTTTAATACTTGCTAATAATATTCAAAGTATATTTTGTTATCAAAGAAAGTGTGCAGGGTACAACCCTGAGATCCATCTTCCCACTGACAACCACGACAAAAAGAAAACCACGGACACGTTTAGAGAAATACAGCAGACTCCCAACACACCAAAAAAAAATTGCGGAAGCGGCTAAAGAAACGAGTGAATAACACAGAATACAAAACATAAAATCACAAAGGCATTGAAGGAGTCCAGGCATATTCCATTCAGTTCAATCCAGCTGCTATCTACAGGCCACAGCACTAGCCCGCACATTCAAAAATCATACAAAGCAGCAGCAAAAATAAAAGGGTCATCCAGAAAGCAGAAACACTTCATAACGTGAACAACAGAGTCCAATCAACAAAACCTTGCCCAAAACCCAGGACTCCGGCACCATCGAGCAAGGAGGAGAGAGAGAGAGAGAGACCATTCATACATAGGCACATTCCTGGGAGGGGGAGGAAGGTGAGAGAGGGTGGTGGGGAGGGTGAGAGAGGGTGGTGGGGAAGAGAGGGAGGTCAAATGGCACTGAACCCCACCCACCTTCTGCTCTTATCCTCATTGATTTCAATCTTCCTCAATGGTTTAACTGGCAGGATCACTGAGAAATGGAGTCGATCATGGGCTCACAACCCGTCTCCAGACTTCTTGGTCTCTAGGCTGCACGCTTTGCTTGAAATCTCACTGAATTCCCTTGGAGACAGCAAAGCCCCAGACCGCTCAATTGGCCTGAAAACACATAATCAAAATGCAGATCACAGGCTTTATTGGAATGAAAGCTTCTTAATTATTTGAATAATAGAGAAGAGGGTGAGTGGTCTCATCCAGTTAGATCAGCAGAGCACTTCTTATCTAAAGCAATAAAGATTCACTTTGTTTCTCACCGGTACATTGAAGCAAACAGCAGAACGTGTTGTTTTTCCATCAAACCAGTGAGGATTTGACCAAGTTGTCTACAAGTGCTGGCATAGGTCTGCCACCAACATAGCATGCCCACATCTCACTAACCTCATCCTGTACGTCTTTGCAATGTGGAATGAAACCAGAGCACCATGCAGTAACGGGGAGAATATACAAATGCCTTACAGGCATTGGCAGAAAGTGAACCCCCATCTTACAGCTAGCCCTGTAATAAACTTACGCTAACCCCTAAGCTACCATGCATTCGTGTAAGGACTAATCTCTGCATCAGTCCACGTCATAGTCCTCAGAAACGATCTTGATGAGGCAACCCTGACACCATGAGCAAAATAATCAATTTAAATGATAATTGGCACATGTTATTAGAACCGGAAATGGTGGTGGGCTGGGGTGGGAGTAAGTGTAAGAGTCAGTTAGATGAGTTATTATTGTTTGTCAACAGCTACATAAGACTGTGTCCAAGGAAATATTATCAACTTGAAGTGTTTTGCTTAGTCAGAGCTTAAAAATAACACTTCTCTTCAGAGACACATCACTCTCAACAACTTAGGAACAGCTTCTTGCTCTCTGCAATCAGATTTCGGAATGGTCCATGTACCCATGAACAATCAGCCTTCTTTCTGCCTTTATTTTTCCACTATATATTTGTTTTAGTAATTTAGTGATTTTTATGTCTTTGCTGAAACAAAACAACAAATCACACCATACAACAGTGTTAATAAATCTGCTCATGATTATGTGTTTCAAAAGATCAAATGGCCCACTGATTTTCATGGAATTGTGTTGGAAGAAATTACAGGGGGGTGTTGCAAATGAGTACTTCATGTTTTTTTACAGAGTGAAATGCCATGCCAAGGTTGGTGGAAGAGGCTGATACATCAGGTACACTTAAGAAACTCATAGATAGGTACATGGATGGTAGAAAAATGGTGGGTTATTGGGGGGGGAGAGGGTTAGATTGATGTTAGAGTAGGTTAAAGGGTCGTCACAATATTGTGGGCCGAGGGGCCTGCACTGTAATGTTCTATGTTCTGTCATCTGGGAAAATAGTGGCAGAGGCATTGAGTGTTCCATCAACTCCAAGAACTTTTCCATTTAGACTTGTTTATTGCTAGTCAATCAATACATTGGAACTCTTTAATGAAAGCGTGCTGTATCACTACATGAACAGGAACAGCTGATGCTCAGGGGGATCCGGGATGGGTTATTATTCGATGCCTTGTCAATGATGTCTACGTCCACTGGACACTGATCAGCTGTCTTCATGGAGGTTCAGAACCCTCTGCTCAGAGAGTAAATGTCACTACACGGCTAGCCTGACCAAAGGCAATTATTTATTTTCTTTGCTGAGATACGGCACGGAACAGGCATTCCAGCCACGCTGCACAGCAACTCCTAATTTAACCCTAGCCTAATCTTAGGACAATTTACAATGAACAATTAACCTACTAACTGGTACATCTCTAGACTGTGGGAGGAAACTGGCAGTCATGGGGAGAACATATAAACTCCTTACAGACAGAGGTAGAATGTGAACCCAAGTCGCTGGTTTGGTAAAGCATTGTGCTAACCACTATCCTTCTGTAGTTAATACTATGTCTGGGTACCACACTGAATCCCTTCTACATCTGCTCAGATGGCAGGAGGACAATCAGACTTGGCAATATATAGACAATGGAAGATAGAACACAGTACAGACCCTTCGGCCCACAATGTTGTGCTGACCTTTAAACCTATTCTAAGATTGATCTTCCCTCCTTCATAGATAGTCCTCCATTTTCCTATGATCCATGGGTTTCTTAAATGTCTGCCTCTACCAGCACCCCTGGCGGCACATTCCACACACTCACCACTCTCTGTGGAAAGAACTTACCTCTGACATCCCCGTCATTACTATCCTACAATCAGCTTAAGGTTATGCCCCACGTACTTGCCATTTCCACACTGGGAAAATGTCTCTGGTTGTCCACTCAGTCTCTGCCTCTTATCACTTTGTACAGTGCTCATCCTCCTTCACTTCAAAGAGAACAGCCCTAGTTCACCAAACCGATCTTTATAAGACGTGGTCTCTAACCGAGGCAGCATCCTCTGGATCCGTGGGATCAGGGCCAAGGGGTGTGCCGTGGACACCCAAAGAACCAACGCTCACAATGACTGATAACCAGGGATACGGGCTAGCGGAGATCACTCAGCTATCCAGTTTGCTGGGACCCAGTGGAGACTAGAGGCCAGCACGATAGGCAATCAACCAGAACAAGTCAGACCAATATAAATGTGAGTACTCAGCAGAAACAATATTCACGCGGACTGATGATGTCACCTTGACTGGTGATGAAATGTTTGGGACCTACAACCCTACAAACTAGCAGCCAACCCAAGCTACCGATCTTCTCTTTCATCCAGGCAAATCCTCTGCACTTGCTCTAGAGCTTCCACATCCTTCCTATAACAAGGCGACCATAATTGTCCAATTGTCATCTAAGCAGGGTTTTATGGAGCTGTAACGTTACCTCTCAAACTCAATACCCTGACGAATGAAGACTGACACACCATACACCTTCTTAACAACCCCATTATCATGAGGCATCTTTGAAGGATCTATCGATGTGGACACTCAGATCCCTATGTTCCTCCACCTGGCTGAGAGTCCAGTGGTAGAGGATGTGCCACAGTTTGGCAGATATCATTGCATTCCTTCAATCTATCTGCAAACGAAAGAGATGAACAGGAATAGAACTTTCCAGAAGCATTTCATCCTTCACATTTGCCTACCAGTATGTAATTGGTAAATTTCCCTGTGTCAACACAGATAGAGCGGGATTTCCAAGCAGTCAACCATTTTAATTCCTATCTCATTCCCGTTCTAACATGTCAGGCCTTGGCCTCCTCTTAGAGGTCCAACGCTTCATACTCCATCTAGGTAGCCTCCAACATCATGGCATAAACAGCAATTTCTCCAATTTCTGGTAATCTTTTCCAACTCCCCCTTCTCACATCTTCAGTTCCCCACTCTGACGTCCTACCTATTCTCCTCATCTGCCTACCCCCTCCCCTGGTGCTGCCCGACCTGCTGAGTTCCTCCAACATCTACACAATCATACCATTGCTCTTGATTCATTCCCTTTCTTTCAGCCTCACCAATCTCCCCCTGTTCCCAAACTATCTCCTCCCTTGTCTCCTCTCCATCCTTTACATGGTATTAAAATAATCACCATAGTAGCTCAGCCCCCATAGTTAATGCACAAGGTGTACAGAACTTCAGAACCCATGAGTCAGAGAAATTTGTTTCTTTATTTAAAGATAAATGCAGAGCAAACTTGATTTCTGCTGTCAATGTTAACATCCACCTAGACTTTTCCGGATACCACAAATCAATCACATTGCTGTTACTTAATTCTTCAATTACTACAAATTACTTGTTTACATTCAATATTACAACTCTGTCATTGACAGTCCCAAGCCTGGTGTGAATACTAGAATACTAAACTCTACATGGACAGTCCCAAGCCCAGCTTTGAGAGGAGGCGAGTAGGGCATCGAGCTAGCAACCCCATCACTAAATACCCAGAGGTGAAGAACTGCCAACAGAAGCTCCAAAGACCTCATCCCTGGGAGAGGAGGATACCAAGAAGATGGGCTAAATCTGGGGAAATTTTGAAACACTGGCCCAGGACAGAGAACTCTGTCAAGCTGCCATCTGTTGCCTACACCCTAGTAAGGGTGATGGGCTGAAGAAGAATCAATACTAGTGAAATATTATGTGAATTTACAAGTGTCAGCGAGGAGAAGTCTTTGTCTTTCCCTAAAAACCACTTCCTAGCAGGCTCAGTGACTGATTTCTCCAGCATCACACTGGACATGTTCTCTTCTGGTTATCGCCATCAGGGAGCCTCAGCAAAACAGTTTCTTCCCCTGTGCAAACAGGTTTCTGAACGGTTGGTATCGCCTCGCTGTTCCATTATTGCACAGTTATTACTATTGTATAGTAATTTTATGTCTTTGCACTATACTGCTGCTGCAAAACAACAACTTTCACCAGATACAAGGCAGTGATAATACACGGGATTCTAGCCTTAGATTTATTTCGCAACTCCCAAGAGGCCTCCTTTGGTCAGGGTTGGCTATGGGTATTGTGTAGACAAGCCATGGTGGTACCATACGGAGAACAAGTAGCCCATGTAGCAAGCTCCCACTCACCACACAGCTCAAGAATCCAAAGGAATGGCAGAGACCAATACAGCTTGGCATCAGAAGTTGCCAGTCAGTGTTGGACTCAATGTTAGGACTGCCCTAGGGACTCTGGCTCCGGATTTATTTTCTCAGGATTTACTTTTAAAGCCTTCCCCATGAGTGGGTGCAGCTGCAAGGCAGCAGAGGTTTGAGATCAGAGTTTTCCCTCTCCTAGATGAGCTGCTAACCGCTGACAATCTCCATCTGTCCTAGGCGACTGGTTTTAAGGCGGCAGTAACCTGCATTTGCCCCTTCTCTAGTCGGTAGAACCGGTTCCGCTGGGTTTGGTGATAAGCCACATGTTAAAACCTGGAGCTGAACTTGGTTATCACAGAGTATTTGAAACTCACACCATTGGGAACATTTAAAAGACAGTGGGAGTTTGTCATAACCACCTCACCCGGCTGTAAAAATCTTAATGAAGCAAGAGGTATGAATGATTGTACTTAATTGCCAGCAATAAAATAAACATCATAAATACCTTTCACTGTAGTTCCTGGGACATCCCTTCTCGCAATTACACAGGCGCGCTCCCTCCGCCGTGCACGCGCTCTCCGGGGAGTGGCTGCACCTGCCTGGGGCCCGGGTCACGTGACGCCGCCAGGTCTCTGAGACTCACCTGCGACCATGTCGGCAGCCACGACCAACGCCAGTGCGAACGCCGTGTCCTTCCCTGCTCCGCGGGTGACTCTACCCCTGGGCATGTCGGTGCTGCAGACTTACTCGGGTGTATTCATCTGCCTGGAGATAGTAAGTACAGCTGCCCAGGTCCGGGAGGGCAGGGCGGCGGCGTCTTGTTTACCGGCGGTGTAACAATCCCTCTTTGCCTTTCTCTCTCCCAACACAGTTGTTCGGAGGCTTGGTATGGATTCTGGTCGCTTCCTCCAACGTCCCGGTGCCCCTGATGCAAGGCTGGGTGATGTTTGTGTCAGTCACCATGTTCGTGTGCTCTTGCCTCTACCTGTCGGTGTATCTGTGCGGGCTGGCCGACCGGCTGGACACTGACTGGAACATGGTGGTAAGTAGACCATCGCCTGTTGTCCTCGCAAACCCTTTCCCCCTCTTGCCAGAGCCTGTGCCCCTGCCATGGGTCGCTATGCGGAAATCTCGGCGTCGCCTCGCCGCTGGGAGGTGTGGGGTGGAGCCTGCCTCTGGTTAGCCGGCCTCACACTCATTGAAAACTCACCAGCCGGCCGTTTCTCACCGGTCCCCGAAGGCGGGCGCACGCAAGATCGCGAACCTTAAACGTAAGAGATTTTTGCAGATGCTGCAAATCCGGAGTAACACACACAAAATGCTGGAGGAACTCAGCAGGTCAGTCAGCATTTGTGGAGGGAAACTGCTGACGTTTCTGGCCAAGATTCTTAATTGGCCCTGGAAAGGGACTCCTGAACTTTCACCTTTCCACCCCCTCCACATTCTTCTGGCTTCTGTCGCCTTCTTTTCCAGGGTCTCCTCCCAAACCATCAGCTATTCATTTTCAGGTTTAAAGGTTCATTTATTATCAAAGTATGCAACTCTGAAATTCTCCTCCAAGAAACTAAGGGGGGGGGGGGGGAAGCAGCTTATTTTGAGGGTTTTATCTACCACCCCCAACACAAAAAAATGAACAAAAATGGAACATCATCCCCCAAATCACTCCTCCCATACAAAAAAACAAGTTTATAGTCAACCACATGTATACAGTTAACTGAAACAATGTTTACACTCTTGCACCTTCAGTCACAAAGTATTAGCCTAGATAGAGAGTATCTGTTTCCAAGGGTTGAAGTGTCTCATTGTGGTAAACTATGTATACCTGTCTGGACACTCCCCTCTGCTGACTGCTCCTGTGGCTGCTCCCACAGACCCCTGTATAAAGGTGATTGGGGCCCTGCTCCTCCCTCAGTCTTCAACATGGTCGTGCTCCCTTTTCACTGTTAATAAAAGCCTATCGTTCACTTCCAGTCTGCTAGAGTTATTGATAGTGCATCACTCATAACAGAGGGCATGCATGGAAGGTGAGAGGGGTGGGTTCATATGGACGGAGGAGTGTGAGGGGTAAGCTTTTCAGTCCTGCTGAAGGTTCTCAGGCCAAAACATCGACTGTACATTTTTCCATAGATGCTGCCTGGCCTGCTGAGTTTCCCCAGCATTTTGTGTGTGAAGCTTTTTACTCCTTGTGGTGGATGCTTGGAGTCCGCTGCCTGGTATGGTGGCAGAGGCAAACGCTTTAGAGGCTTTTAGGAGACATTTGGATAGTTACATGGATGGAGGGATGTGGATATTGTGTCATTGGAGGGATTAGTGTTTACTGTCCTGTGTTCTAGCCATAGTCCCTGAGGGGCGTGGCCAGACCATTGACATTAATATGAACCTCGCACTTTATGTAAGACAGTATAATGTTACTGGCACTATCATAATAAACTAGCAGTTGTGAAATTACATAAAACAGCAGCATTTTCCTCCATGAAGCTGCTTGACTTGCTGAGTTTCAACAGTATTCAGTGCTACTCAGCACTGATCTGATCCCATAACCTTTCAAAGACTCTTCATCTCGTGTTCCTGATATTCATTGCTTATAATTTATTTTTTTTGTATTTGTATTTGCAGTTTGTCTTTTGTACATTGGTTCTTTGTCCTTCCTGTTGGGTGAGGTCTTTAATTGATTCTGTTATTGCTTTATTTGCTGTGAATGCCCACAATGAAATGAATCTCAGGGTTGTATATGGACTTTGATAATAAGCTTATTTTGAACTTTCAGTTGCCTGTTTAAGTGGCAAGTCTAGTTGTGGTTAGCCAGAAGACTGGAGAGATTGTTGAAGACCGGAACCTTCACTAAACTCTCTTCACTTTGGTTTCTGGGGATGGAATTTTTGTTTTTACTTGAAACACAAATTGCAGAGGAAGTTTGATAATTTTAGATATATTCTTTGATGCCTACCAGGTATTGGAATTGGTTTACTATTGTTACTGAGATATAGTGGAAAACTTGTCTTGTGTGCTGTGCCTACACAGTTAATTGAGAAAGAACAAGGGAGTCCAAAATCTGAGGACATAGCCTCAGACAAGAAGGATATTGATTTGGAACAGAGATGAGGAGGAATTTCTTTAGCCAGAAAGTGGTGAACCTGTGGAATTCATTGCTGCAGGCAGCTCTGGAGGCCAAGTCTTTATGTATATTTAAGGCAGAGGTTGATAGATTCTAGATTCTTCTGGGTATGAAGGGATACAGGGAGAAGGCAGGAGACTGGGGATGAGAGGAAAATGGATCAGCTATGAGGAAACAGCAGAGCAGACTCCAGTGACCAAATAGCCTAATTCTGCTCCTATATCTTGTGGTCTAAGGCAGAATGAAGTGTAACAGTTACAGAGAAAATGGGGAAAACAGGGCAGGTAAACAGTAACATGCAAGGTGAACAGTACAACTTGCTGTCCCATTCAATAGCCTTAACAGCAGGATAGAAGCGGTCCTTGAGTCAGTACGTACATGGTTTCAAGGCTCATGTTTCATCTTCCTGATGGGAGGAGAGTGTCTGGTGTGGGTGGGGTCACTTGATTATGTTGGCTAAATGCTTTACTGAGGAAGTGAGGAGTGTAGACAGTCCAGATGGGAGGCTGGTTTCCATGATGTGCTGAGCTGTGTTCACAACTCTTCCTGACAAAGGGTCTCGGCCCGAAACGTCGACAGCACTTCTCCCTATAGATGCTGCCTGGCCTGCTGTGTTCCACCAGCATTTTGTGTGTGTATTGTTCACAACTCTTGTGTTTTTTTCCACTATGTGAAGAGCAGCTCCTTGCTGAGCTGTGATGTATCCAGATGGAATACTTCCTGTGGTGCAGCAGTTAAATAATTTTATTGAGATACAGCTCAAAATCGGCTCTTTGAAGCGCTTCACCCAGTAACTCCCAGTTTAACCTTGGCCTAATCAGAGAGAACAATTTGCAATGATCTGTTAACTGGTACGTCTTCGGACTGTGGGAGGAGCCCAGAGAAAACCCACACATTCCATGGGGTCATGCCAGACATCCAGGCGAGGGTGGACGACGACATGACAGATTTCTTTGACTCCCTGAGGAAGTAGTGGTGTTGGTGAGCTTTTGTGCTGTGACCTCTGTGGTAGGAACAGGACAAGCTATTGGCATGGAGAACGTCAGAAGGAGGCCATTTAGTTTGAAGTCTGCATCAGTATCTCTCAATTTGAGTTCATGGGTTAAGGGTGAAAAGTCTAAGGGGACCATGAGGAGGGTGTTGAGAGTGTGGAATGAGCTGCCAGCACAAGTGGTGCATGCAAGCTCAATTTCAATGTTTAAGAGCAGTTTGGCTTCCTACATGGATGGGAGGGTCTGGAGGGCTGTGATCCTGGTGTAGATCAATGGGAGTAGGCAGATTATATAGTTTGGCACAGACTAGATGAACCAAAGGACCTGGTTCTGTACTACAATTTTCTATGCCTCTAAAGCCATTCAGTCTAATATTAGAGGTTGAGGATTAAATCTTCCTTGTTCTACCCATGAGCTTTGGAATTGTCTTGCTGCAGATTAGATTACTGTATCAAACTAATAAAAAATAAAAAAAATTGCATTGTTGTGCTTGGTAAAATTGCACAGGTATATTTATGCAAACTTAAGAGGAATATTTGGAGAGGGAAATGGGCTTAATGAAAAAAAATACACATGGCAAATGAGCTCTGCTGCCCTCCTGGGTCTGCCCCATCCGCAGCTACCCACTTGCACTAGTACCACATTCTCGTGCATTCCTAGAACTTCACACGAAGGTCTGCACTGATGCTAAGCTCAACTGGTCACTGCAAGCCACCACCCATGTATGTTTGGGATGCAGGAGGAAACTGGGAGGAACATGCAAACTCCACACAGACAGCACCTGGGGTCCATTTGAACTCTGGTCTGTGAGGCGATGACTTCCCTACCTGAGCACTGCCTGTAATTGTAAGGGCAAATGAGAGGGAGGGAATTCTAGACCAAGGGCCAGTGAGCTACAAGGCAACAGAATGGTAAGAAATGGTACGTAACTAATTAGTGGTGAGCAGAGTTCCTGGAAGGTTATAGGGTTGAAAGAGACTGCAAAGCTGGGGTAACCCAATGAACACTCTGCATTGGCTTGGGATATGGTTGGCAAAGTTCAGCATAAATTTCAGCTTGCGTTACTGGAAATTTGGGTACCGAATGGTTGCTGAGTCAATAAGGCAGGGTAATCTATACAATAGCATTTGTTTTAGACATTTCTACTAGGGTGCATTGGAGTTCTATTACCTGGAGTGGTAACAGGAGTGAGGTGGGGCTATGTGTGTAATAGGGCCACAAATAGATTAATAAGAAACATTTTAAACTATTAATAATTTAACCACCTATTTCCACATTGTTGTGTTGCATGACATTAGTAATCATGATCTTTCCATGACCATGATTGTTCTTGATACATTTTTCTACTGAAGTGCTTTACCATTGCCTTCTGGGCAGTGTCTTTACCAGATGGGTGAAGTGACCCCGGTCATTATTAATTCTCTTCAGAGATTCTGTCCAGCATCAAAACAAATTGGACATCTTGCCATAAAATGTTTTTTAAAGGATTCTTTTGTGCAAATTTAAGGCTGGTTAGTTTTCTGGGTCTGAATATCTGTTTGGATTTTACATTGGGTGTAAAAATGTTCTCACTAAACTCTTGACATCACATTTGCAGATTGGCACTCAGTGGCTGCTTTATTAGTTACATGATTAGAACCCAGTGGGATCTTCTGTTGCTCAAAACTTCAAGGTCCAATGTGCTATGCATTCAGAGGCTCTCCTGCACACCCCTGTAACACGTGGTTGAGTTTCTGTTGATTTCCTGTCAGCTTGAACCAGTCTGGCCATTCTCCTCTGACCCCCCCCCCATTAACAAGGCATTTTCACCCACATTTCTCTTTAAACTCTAGAGACTGTTGTGCGTGAAAAGCCAAGCAGTCTTTCTCCAGTAAGGTTGTGTGAGACTCTAACTAGAGGTCGGGGGTTAAGGGTGAAACCTGAAATTATCAGGGGGAAGTTCTTTACCCAGGGTGTTGAGAGTGTAGAGCAAGCTGCCAGCAGGAGTGGTGGATGTTGGTTTGATTTCAACATTTTAAGAGACATTTGGATAGGTATATGATTGGGAGGGCTATGGTCTGATTGTATGTTGATAGGACTAGGCAGATTAATGGTTTGACACGAGCTAGGGCCAAAGGGCCTCTTTCTCTGATATAATGTTCTATGATTCTGACTCAAATTCCCATGTGATCAGCAGCTTGAAGTACTCAAACCACGTTTGGCACCAACAATCATTGTGTTCAAAGTCACTTGGATCACATTTCTTCTCCATTCTGATGTTTGGTCTGAACCTCTTGACCAGGTCTGCATGCTTTTATGCATTGAGTTTTGCTGCCACATGATTGGCTGATTAGATATTTGCATTAACAAGCAGGTGTACCTAATAAAGTGGCCTTGAGTATATAATTACTGACAAAACCATGAAAACACAATCTGCTCATTGTAGTGATCACTACTATCATCCTCCCATGGGCCCATCTCTGGGAGGAAGAGCTATTTCACTTTGGAATTCCAAGTTGGAACTAACTGGAGTAAATGGAAGGAATGCACAAACTAGCTCAGTGTGTTTGATGGAGCCTCGGGGTTCTATTTTAGCTATTTGCATTAATGAGCTGGTGTACTTCACAAAGTGGTAGCAGAGAGTATTTTTTTTAGACTCAGTTTATAAATGTTCACAAAAATGAAAAACATTTCATCAAATTAGTGCATTTTGCATAATTGACTTGACTTCAAATTCTTTATTAAGCTGAATTTTCTTTCTGATACAAACACAGATTGTTCATGGTTTTTGTGTTTTTTTTGCAAGTTATTCCATTGTGGGTGGCAAGGTAGAGATGTCTCTGCCAAAGGAGGTATAGGGTGCCCTTTCCCTCCATTAGCCTGCAGGTCAATCTTGGTCTAGACCACCTCCCCTCCCCGATCATGGTGACATGAAGCCATGGGAGCAGGTGGTGGATGGACGTATGAGCAGCTGGTACATATCACAGGTCCTGGTTATGTGACCACTGACACCAGGCAGACAATCCCTGAAGAGTATTGATCATGGCTGGGCTCACCTCTGCCCAGAAGAAGGTAATGGCAAATCACTTGTTTGAAGAATTTGCCAGGAATGGTCATGGGAAGACCCTGATCAGCTATGTCATATGACATGGCACATAACAAATAAACAATTCTATTCATTATATACACATCTCTACTGAACTAAGGAAGGGTCTCAGCCCTAAACATTGACTTTCCATTTCCCTCCATAGATGCTGCCTGCTAAGTTTCTCCAATACCTTTGTACTGATCTGTCGGGTTTTGATGGTTTATTTTGTGATTTTTTTTACTCTTACAAGTTGGGTTTGATAGGTGAATCAAGTACCAGGTGCAATTAAATTTGCACGAAACTAAACAGTTGTCCTTGCACTGTCCTATGTAACTTCAGGGATTGTAACGGGAAAAGTTAATGGGGTTTGCGTACATTCTTACTACGTCTATGTATGTGTATTGGTTGAAGTCAGGAAGTGGAGTGCAAGGAAATTTGCAGACAATAGTAACTTTACATAATAGAATCTGTAAGTCTTCTGTCAGATGATTTTCTCTGCATTGAAAAAGTCACCCACTTTAACAAATTGGGAGTGTTAAAAGCAAACAAAAATGATTGAACTGAAGATTTTCCATTTGTTTTTATTTTCTAACAATGCTTGGCAGTTGTGATAAAGATTTAAGTTAAAGCTAAAGGTGACATATTGCACATGTTTGGTATGCAAGCAAATTCGTGCAGAGGAACATTGACTGTAGATCATAGACTAGTGAAGAAACAGGCCCTTCAGCCCACATTTTTGTTTTGAACCAAGTAAGCTTGTAATGAAAAGGCTAACTAAACTAATCTCTTCTGCTTACACAATGTCCATATGCTTCCATTTTCCTCAGATTTGTGTGTCTATCTAAACATCTCAAGTCCCTAATGTTTCTGCAGTGCATTACAGGGACCCACCACTTTTTTTTAGAAAAAGCACTTGACCGTTTGCATCTGCTACTCCATCTATGCCTCTTGTAATCTTATAAACCTCTGTCAGATCTCCCCTCAGCCATCCCACTGCAGAGAAAACCCAAGTTTGTCCAGTCTCTTGTTACAGCACATGACCTGGTATCTTGGTAAACCTCTTCTGCATCCTTCCCATAATGGGGCAATCAGAACTGTATGCAATACTCCAATGTGGCCTAACCAGAATTTTATAAAGTTGCAACATAACCACATGACTTTTAATCTCAATGCCTTGACTAATGCAAGCATGTCATTGTTTTCTTAACCACCCTATCAACTATCGTAGCCTCTTTCAGGGAGCCTCCCATGAGAGACTTTGTAAAAACACCTTACAAAAATCCATGTAGACAACATCCACAGCTTTGCCTTTATCAATTGCCCTCATCACCTCATTGAAAATTTCGATCAAGTTAGTAAGATACTACTTGCCCCACACAAAGCCATGGTGGCTCTCCCCAATTAGGCGATGATTTTCCAAATGCTTAAGAATTCTCTGAAGTAACTTCTCCACTACTGATATGAGACTCGCCAGTCTATAGTTTCCACGGTTAACCCTGGTTCTCTTCTGCAATAATGGAACAACATTAGCTACTCACTAGCCCTCCAGGACCTCACCTATGGCTAGAGTGGACTCAACGATATTGATCAAGGCCCAGAAATCTCTTCACTTGCCCCTCTCAATAAGTCAGGATATATCCCATCAGGCCCTGGGAACATGTCAACCTTAATGCTCTAAGAGACCCAACACTACTTCCTCCTGTACTTTGAAATGTCCTGGCATATTAATACTCGACAATGATCTCCTGATCTTCTACAGCCTTGATAAATTATGACTCACTGATAGTTTAAAAAATGACTCATTTAAAATAAAGTACTCTTTAAGGACCTCACCCTCGTCCTCCGCATCCAAGCAAATTTTTCCCCTTTATCTTTGGACCTATCCTCTTCTAGGTTGTCCCTTTGTTGTGCTATATGTATAGAATGCCCTGGGAATCTCTTTAATCCTACTTGCCAAAGACTTTTCATGGTCCCTCCGGGCTATCCCAATTCCCTCTGTAACTTTCTGGCTTCTTTATTATCCTTAAGAGGTCTGTTTGATTCTAGCTTTCTAACCTTCATGTACTTCTTTTTTCTTGACTAAATTCATCACCTATCTCTACATCAAAAGCTCTTTCCTTGCCGTCCTTGTCCTTCTGTCTGGAACATCCTTGCCCTTCTGTCTGGAACGTCGTTGCCCTTCTGTCTGGAACGTCGTTGCCCTTCTGTCTGGAACGTCGTTGCCCTTCTGTCTGGAACGTCGTTGCCCTTCTGTCTGGAACGTCGTTGCCCTTCTGTCTGGAACGTCCTTGCCCTGTGCTCTAGGCAGTTGGTCTTTAAACACCCTCCACGCAGTGGATGTGGACTTGCCCAAAAACAGCTGTTCCCATCTAGCTCTCCCTAGTTCCTGCCTAATGCTCTGTAATTTGCCCTGCTCCAATGTAATACACTCCCACAAGGTCCATAATTATCTTAAACCTAAGGAGTTTGGTCACAGTTCCCTAACTACTCATCTGGCCAGACTGATTACCAACATCAGATCCAGTACAGCCCCCTCCTCTTGTACTAATGACATTAATTTGAGAACCCCTCCTGGATGCACCTAACATTCTGCCTCACCTAAACCCCATGCATGAAAGAGGCCCAGTTTATCTTAGTAAGTTGAAGACCCCCATGACAACAACCCTTTGTTTTTGCCTTAATCTGCCTGCATATCTGTTCCTCAATGTATCAGTTTCCTAAAACATCAAAACCCTGGGTCATTAAGCACCCACTCCTGTCCCCCTCTGTAACAGCCACAACACCATAGTTCCACATACTGAAACATTCTCTGAATTGATCACCTTTACCCATAATACTCTCAGCATTAAAATACACACACTTCAAACTATCTGACTCGTATCAATTACTTTGTTTTTACTTGCCCTGACATTTCTCTCCATTCCAACAGTTCCTGCTCTGGTTCCCATTCCCCTGCCAAACTCAATTAAACCCTCCTAAGTAGTTCTAGTGAACCTCCCGGCCAGGACATTGGTTCCCCTCCAGTTCAGGTTGACCCATTCCTCTTGTACAGGTCACCTCTGCCCCAGAAAATGTTCCAGTCATCCAAAGACCTGAAACCATGCCCTCTGAGCCAGTTCCTATGCCACTAAGGGGATCCCATTGAATATTGAAAGGCCTGGACAGTGGACGTGGAGAGGGTATTTCCTGGAATGGAGGAGTCCATGACCAGGAGGCACAGCCTCGGAATACAAGGAAGCGCCTTTAAAACAGATGAGGAATTTCTTCAATGCGTGGGTGGTGAATCCGTGGAACTCACTGCCACAGAGTGCAAAAGTTCAAGCCAAAGGCTTTTTTAAAAGCACAGTAAATAATTGACATACCAAATGCACTGCCTCAAAGTGTGGATGTGGACTTGGTTGTGGGTTTTAGAAGGATTTTAACTCTAAAACTCCTGCACAATGGTCATAGAAAATTACAGCACAGAAACAGAACTTTCAGCCAATCTAGTCCATACCAAACCACTTAAACAGCCATTGATCTGCACCAGGACCACAGCCCTCCATACCCCTACCCTCCTTGTACCTATCCAAACTTCTCCTAAACAACTTACACTGACAGCTCACGCTCTCTCAACCCTCTGAGTGAAGAGGCCTCCCCCTCATGTTACCCTTGGACATTTCACCTCTCACTTTTAATCTGTGGCCTTTGGTTGTAGTCTCACCCACCTCAGAGGAAAAAGCCTGCTTGTTTACCCTATCTATACCCCTCATAATTTTGTGTACCTCCATCAAATCTTGTTAATAGTAAACTTGAGTTTGTCATATCTACAAGTCCACATCTGCACAGGTGCAATGCCAAACTTAACTGCAGCAGCATCACTGGCACAGCGCATCAGGTAAGTAGCGTTCGCAAGAAAAACATCAGCATGAATTGTACGTCATTTCTGCAAGAACAAAATTAGCACAAAAATCCATTTTAGTGCAAAGTAATCAATGTTGAACTGTAGTACATGGAGCTTAGAAAAATAGAGGGCTATGGATAACCCTAGGTAATTTCTAAGTAAGGACATGCTCGGCACATCTCTGTGGGCTGAAGGACGTGTATTGTGCTCTAGGTTTTCTAGGCTTCTATGCAATCTGAGGATTCATGGTCGTTGACCATGAATGTTGCATCCTAGCTGTCCAAATAAGCAAGCTGGAGCTGTACAGTATGGAGAGTAAGCTGGTGACCATGTGGCAAGCTCCCACTCTCCATGCAGCTGACAAATCGAAAGGAACGGCAAAGACCAATACAGTTTGGCACCAGTGGCATTGTAGGAGTTGCCTGTCCACTTTGAAATCAATGTGGGCTACCTTGTGGACTCTGCTTTAGATTCTCTTCCCCCCACCCCCTTTGGGAATTCAGCGCCAAACAATTGGATGTTGGCCAAGCAAATATCAGTTGATGTAATGTGGAATCTTGAACAATGGTGGGATCAGATCATTTGGGTGGAAGAATGGATATTGTGAAACTTGGCTTTGATTTGCCTTGCCAAGTTTATTGTCATTTAACTAAACATTTATACCAACAAACAAGACAATGCTTTTCCAGACTAAGGTGTAAAGCACAGTAGTACACAAGACAAAGTAAGAATTAAATCTAAATAAATTGTGCACAGATAAAGTAAAGTGCATAAGTTAAATATTGTATGGTACAATACAAATTATCTTTTGACACTTCGATGCAATGCGGCATGGAGTGCAGAAGCCTAATCGCCTGAAGGACAAAACTGTTTCCCATTCTGACTGTTGATTTTTGTGCATTGGAGTCTCCTAGGAACATGAGAAATAGGAGTAGGCCATCTGGCCCATTGAGCCTCCTCCACCATTCAATAAGATCATGGCTGATCTGGCCATCTCCACCTACTTGCCTTTTTCCCCATAACCTTTAATTCCCCTACTGTGCAAAAATCTATCAAGGCTTGTCTTAAATATATTTCCTAAGGTAGCCTCCACTGCTTCTTTAGGCAGAGAATTCCACCAATTCACTAGTTGTTGGGGGGGGAAAGCAATTCATCCTCATCTCAAACCTAAATTTACATCCGCAAACCTTGAGGCTATGTCCCATAGTTCTAGTCTCACCTACCAGTGGAAACAACTTACCTGCCTCTATCTTATCACTTTCATTATTTTATTTCTATAAGATCTTCTTGCATTCTTAATTCCAGCGAGTACAGTCCCAGGTGACTCAATCTCTCCCCATAGTCTAAGCCCCTCATCTCTGGATTCAACCTGGTGAACCACCTCTGCACCACCGCCAAAGCCAGAACTGCAAGCAGTACTTCATAGAACTGTAGAAAAACTACAGCACAATACAGGCCCTTTGCTGTGCTGAATATGTACGTATTTTAGAAATTAGATAGGCTTACCCATAGCCCTCTATTTTTCTAAGCTTCTTGTACCTATCCAGGAGTCTCTTAAAATACCCTGTTGTATCTACCTCCACCACTGTCGCCAGCAGCCCATTCCATGCACTCACTTTTTTTTAAAACAAAAATTACCCCAATATCCTCCTCCTGTACCTACTTCCAAGCACCTTAAAACTGTGTCCTCTCATTTCAGCCCTGGGAATAAGCCTCTGACTATCCACACAATCAGTGCATCATCTTGTACACCTCTATCAGGTTACCTCTCATTCTATGTCAAGAAAAGGTCAAGTTCACTCAACCTGTTTTCATGAGGCATGCGCCCCTGTCCAGGCAACATCCTTGTAAATCTCCTCTGCACCCTTTCTATAGTTTCCACATCCTTCCTTTAGTGAGGTGACCAGAACTGAGCATAGTACTGCAAGTGGGGTCTGACCAGGGTCCTATACAGTAGTAACATTACCTCTTGGCTCTTAAACTCAATCCCACAGTTGAAGGCCAATGCACCGTATGCCATCTTGACTACAGTCAAACTGTGCAGCAGCTTGAGCGCCTATAGGCTCGGACCCCAAGATCCCTCTGATCCTCCAAACTGCCAAGAGTTTTACCATTAATATTCTGCCATCATATTTGACCTACCAAAATGAACCACTTCACACTTTTCTGGGTTGAACTCCATCTGCCACTTCTCAGTCCAGTTTTGCATCTTATTGATGTCCGGCTGTAACATCTGACAGACCTCCACACTATCCACAGCACCCCCAATCTTCGTGTCATCAGCAAACTTACTAACCCATCCCTCCACTTCCTCATCCAAGTCATTTATAAAAATCACGAAGAGTAGGGGTCCCAGAGCAGATCCCTGAGGCACACCACTGGTCACTGAATTCCATGCAGAATATGACCCATCTACAACCACTCTTTGCCTTCTGTGGGCAAGGCAGTTCTGGATCCACAAAGCAATGTCCCCTTGGATCCCATGACTCCGTACTCTCTCAATAAGCCTTGCATGGGATACCTTATCAAATGCCTTGCTGAAACCCATATACACTACATCTACTGCTCTTCCCTCATCAATGTGTTTAGTCACATCCTCAAAATTGAATTTGGCTCATAAGGCATGACCTGCCCTTGACAAAGCCTTGCTGACTATTCCTAATCATATTATGCCTTTTCAAATGTTCATAAATCCTGCCTCTCAGGATCTTTTCCATCAACTTACCAACCACTGAAATAAGACTCGCTAGTCTATAATTTCTTGGGCTATTTCTACTCCCTTTCTTGAATAAGGGAACAGCATCTGCAAACCTTCAATCTTCCAGAACCTCCTATGTCCCAATTGATAATGCAAAGATCATCGCCAGAGGCTCAGCCATCTCCTTCCTTGCCTCCCACAGTAGCCTGGGGTATATCTCATCCGGTCCCGGAGACTTTTCAGGTCAAGTCACTTTTATTGTCATTCCGACCATAACTGCGGGTACAGTACGTAGTAAAAATGAGACGTTTTTCAGGACCATGGTGTTACATGACACAGTACAAAAACTAGACTGAACTACGTAAAAAAAAAACAAACAAACACAGAAAGCTACACTCGACTACAGACCTGCATAAGATTGCATAAAGTGCACAAAACAGTGCAGGCATTACAATAAATAATAAGTAGGACAGTAGGGCAAGGTGTCAGTCCAGGCTCTGGGTATTGAGGAGTCTGATAGCTTGGGGGAAGAAACTGTTACATAGTCTGGTCATGAGAGCCCGAGTGCTTCGGAACCTTTTCCCAGATGGCAGGAGGGAGAAGAGATTGTATGAGGGGTGCATGGGGTCCTTCATAATGCTGTTTCCTTTGTGGATACAGCGTGTTGTGTAAATGTCCATGATGGCAGGAAGAGGGGCCCCAATGATCTTCTCAGCTGACCTCACTATCCGCTGCAGGGTCTTGCAATCAGAGATGGTGCAATTTCCGAACCAGGCAGTGATGCAGCTGCTCAGGATGCTCTCAGTACAACCCCTGTAGAATGTGATGAGGATGGGGGGTGGGAGATGGACTTTCCTCAGCCTTCACAGAAAGTAGAGACGCTGCTGGGCTTTCTTTGCTATGGAGCTGGTGTTGAGGGACCTGGTGAGATTCTCCGCCAGGTGAACACCAAGAAATTTGGTGCTCTTAACAAGGAGCCATCGATGTTCAGCAGGGAGTGGTCACTCCGTGCCCTCCTTAAGTCAACAACCATCTTTTGTTTAGTTCGCATTAAGGGACGGGTTGTTGGCTCTGCATACCATTTAAATAATCTGCTCTTCCATTTTTCTTTCAAAGTGGATGACCTTGCATTTACCAACATTGTACTACATCTGTCAGACCCTTGCCCACTCACTTAACTTATCTATATCTCTCTGCAGACTCTCTGTATCCTCTGCACAATTTGCTTTTCCACTCAATTTAGTGTCATCAGCAAACCTGGAAACACTACACACGGTCCCCCTCTTCCAGATCATTAATGTATATCAAACAGTTACGGGCTCAGCACTGAACCCTGTGGCACACCTCCCACCATTGATTGCCAACCAGAGTAATGGTCATGTATCCCAACTGTCTGCTTTCTATTGTTAACCAATCCCCTATCCATGCTAATACATCATCCCCAACTCGATGCATCCTTATCTTACGGATAAGTCTTTTATGCAGCAATTTATTAAACGCCTTCTGACAATCCAAGTAAATAATATCCATTTGTTTGTTCCCCTCTATCCATTGCACTCAGTATATCCTCAAACAACTCCAGCAAGTTTGTCAACCAGGATGGATTCATTTCTTTCCAGATGCCTTGCTATTTCTTTAATGATAGCTTCAAGCATTTTCCCCAACTAAGGATGTTAACTGGCCTGTAGTTACCTGCCTTTTGCCTACATCCTTTTTTGAACAGTGGTCTAGCATTTGCTTTCTTCCACTCCACCAGGATCTGCCCAGAGTCCAGAGCATTTTAGTAAATTATCTCCAAAGCTTCTACTATAGCATCTGCCATTTCTTTCAGTACCCTAGGAATGCATTCAATCAGGACCATGGGACCTGTCTAATTTTAGGCCAACGAGTTTGCTCAGCACTGCATCTTTGGTGGTAGCTATTGTAATGAGGTCCTCGCCTCCCATTGCATCCATATCATCTCTGGCATGTTAGACATATCCTCCACCATGAAAACCAGCATAGAATAGTTATTCAAAGCCTTGGCCATTTCCTCATTACCCAATAACAGTCCCCTTTCTCGTCCTCCAAGGGACCTATGTTCACTTTAGACGCCCTTTTCCACTTTATAGAATTATAAAAACTTTTTACTATCCATTTTAGTTTGATGCCTTCCTTTATTTCCTTAGTTATCCATGGCTGGCTCTCCCCACCCTTGCTGTTTACTGGAATATACTTTTGAACACCAGAAAATCTCTTTGAAAGTCTTCCACTGTTCCTCAACTATCCCACCATAAAGCCTGTGTTCCCAGTTTGCCCTATCCAGTTCCATCCTCATCCTGCTGTAATCTTTGTTTAAACATAGTACATTGGTATTAGATTGAACTATTGCACCCTCCATTTGGAAGAATGTCAGAGGACGGATAGGATCCATAATAATACTAAGGGCCCTGCGCATGCATCGCTCCTGATGGATGGCAGGGATATCCCCATGATCCTTTTGGCCATTCTTCATCCTTCGTAGGGACTGCTGGTCTGACGTTCTGCTGCTCCCATACCAGATGGAGATGCAGCTTCTCAGGATGCTCTCAATGGTGCTCCAGTAAAATTCAATTAAGATGGGGGTGGGGGTAAGGGCCTTGCTTACCTCATCCTCGTCAGGAAGTGGAGGTACTGCTCTGCTGCCTTATTCAGGACGATGATCTGGAAGGACTGGGTGGGCTCATCTGTGATGTGAACTCCCAGGAACTTGGTGCACTTAACTCTATCTATGGATGAGCCACGTTTGTGCAGAAGGTGAAGGTTCATCTGCACCCTCCTAAAATTAACAGTCATATCCTTGGTCTTCCGCACATGGGAGAAAGTGTCATTGTCATGAGGTGCCTCCCTTGTGTTCTTTGAACAGTATGACCTGGGCCAGTCCACCTAGTACAGCTGAGAGCAGCACTTCCTGCTGGTCTTCTGTAATTGTTTCTTACTGCAGTTTGCCATGTTCCCCTTCACCTCCCCTCCCACTCAGCTATCATTGCTGTTCTGCTAGGCTTGGGATCTCTCAACCCTGGTAAGGAGGGAGTACAAACAGGCCTTTTGACCCTTTTCATCCATACTGACCCACCTGACTCTCTGAATGAGTAGCAAGCCCTTGCTTTTGTCCTATATCTCACTAACTTTCTCAATCTATGTATGTCTAATATCTTAAACATGATTGTCCTTGCCTATTCCACTTTCTCTAGCAGCTCAGTCCACATACTCCCAAAACCTGTGTGGGTGGTTGTGCAGGAGAGTTGTCACTCACCTCATTACATTTCCCCTCTGCCTTAAATCATGGCCTGTGGCTTGAGACTCCGAGACCCTGGGAAAACCACTAACCACCCTATCTGTGCCTCTTGTGATCTTGTAAGCCTCTAATAATGTCATCCATCAGCCTCCTTGTTCTGGTTGGGTGGGGAGGTATTGAAATCCCTCAGCCTATCCTGTTTCCCAATAACTGGAGTCCTTTAGTCCAGCTGACATCCTTGTGAATCTTTTCTACATCCTGCCCAGTTAATGATACCCTTCCTATTGTATAGCAAACAGATGCACACAATGCTTCAAATGGAGTCTTGCCAACTTCTTATACCACAGTATAACACAGTGACACGACATCCCAACCCTGTGTCACACGCCTCCATCTTTCTCCTCATCAGTTCCCCAAAGCTGAAGATACAATGTTCCTGTATCTCAGGTCTTTCCCCCTTCTCTCTCTTCTCCCCCCCCCCCCCCATTAACAAAAGAATGGTTGTACCTGTTGCTTTACCTTTTGAACTTTGCATTTCTAATGCCGTGATACCTCAGGCAATAATGGATGCTAAGCATTTTACTAATTTGCATTCAATACTGTTGGGTTCATAAATGGCAGGTTTATTGTCTGGAGAGGGGGGATGATGAGGGTTGGAGGGGAATGTCCTTTGACCTCTAACTTGACTAATATCCCTGATGTCTAGTGGGTGGTGCAAAAATGCAAAAGTATTGAATGTATTCAAACATACAAGATCCTGTGGAAGCTTGACCGATGAGATTGAGATGTTTTCATTCATAGGAAGGTCTCGGATATAATTAAGTGTCCAGTGTCTGGTTATTACAGGATATTACTTCTCACAGAAGTTAATGATTCTCTGAAATTCACTGCCTGGAGGGTAATGGACACAGTTTCAAAGTATTTCAAGTCTTTAAAGCTCACTCAGAGGGCAGTACAAGTGTGGAATGAGCTGTCAGCGGAAAGTGGATGTGGTACAATTACATGTAAGAGAAACTTGGAAAGCTAGTGGGTGCAAGGGGTATGGCCCTGATGAAGGAAAATGAGACTAGGCAGAATAACAGTTTGGCATGGCTGAAGGTCCTGTGGTGTAATGTTCAACACCTCTATGGAGGTGGATGTAGATTTGGTAAATAGAGGAACAAAAGGCATTGGATAAATGGCAGAGAAGAATTAAAGCCATGTGCAATTGGTCACAGGCCATTCGGCCCATCGGGTCTGCTCCACTATTTCATAATGGCTGATCCATTTTTCTACTCAACCCCAATCTCCTGCCTTCTCCCCATATCCCTTCATGCCCTGACCAATGAAGACTCTCAACTGTTCCCTTAAATATACATAGTCTTGGTCTTCACAGCTGCCTATAGCAACAAATTTCACAAATTCACCACTCTACCCACTCCCTCAAACTACCTCCCCTCCACCCATCTTCATATTATCTGCAAACTTTGCAACAAAGCCATCAATTCCAAACCATTGACGTATAATGTAAAAACAAGCAATCCCAATCCTGTGGAGCACCATTACTCACCAGCAACCAATCAGAAAAGGGTCTCTCTTTTGCCTCCTGCCAATCAGCCACTGCTTTATCCACGATAGAATCTTTCCTGTAATACCATGAGCTTATAGCTTGTGAAGGAGCCTTGTGTGTGGCACCTTGTCAAAGGCCTTCTGAAAATCCAAGTACACAGCATCAACCGATTCTCCTTTGTCTATCCTACTTGTTAATTCTTCAAAGAATTCCAACAGATTTGTCAGGCAAGGTTTTCATTTGAGGAAACCATGTTGACTATGGCTTATTTTGGCAAGTGCCTGCAAGTACTCTGAAACGACATTGTTAACTACCAGCTCCGTATTTTCCCAGTCACTGAGGTCAGACTAACTGGCCCATAATTTCCTTTCTTCTGCCTCTCCCCTCTTGAAGGGACATTTGCAATTTTCTAGCTTTTTGGAAATATTCCAGAATCTAATGATTCTTGAAAGATCATTACGTCAGCCACCTCTTTCAGAATCTTGGGGTGTACACCATCCAGTCCAGGTGACTTCTACATTCAGGTCTTTCAATTTCCCAAGAACCTTCTCCCTAGTAATAGTAACTTCCCACACTTACTCTTGGAAGTTCTGGCATACTGCTAGTGTCTTCTGCAGAGAAGACTGATGCAAAATACTTGTTCAGTTCATCAGCCATTTCCTTATCCCCATTACTACCTCCCCAGCATCATTTTTCCAGCGGTTCATTACCCACTTTCACATCTTTTACACTTCATGTCTCTGATGAAACATTTAATATTAATATTAAATAATAAATTTTATTATTGGCTAGCTTACTTTAGTATTCAATATTTACCTTAACTACAAACATACTTTGTAGTTGCATTCTGTTGGGGTTTTTTTTTAAAGCTTCCCAATCCTCTAACTTCCCACTAATTTTTGCTCTATTATAAATCCTTTCTTTGGCTTTTGTGTTGGCTTAGACCTGTTAGCTTTGGTTGTGCCATCTTACCTTTAGAATACTACTTCGGGGTGTGTATATCCTGTGCCTTCTGAATTGCTTCCAGAAATTCCAGCCAATTTTGCCATCATCCCTGCCAGTCAATTTCCAATCAATTCTGGCCAACTTCTCTCTCATGCCTCTAATTCCCTTTACTCCACCGTAATACTGATACATCTGACTTTAGCTTTTACCTCTAAGTTTCAGGTTGAATTCAATCATACTCTGATCTCTTGTCCCTTGAGGTTCTTTTACCTTAAGCTCTCTAATCCATTCCAATTGATTACACAACACCAAATCCAGAAATGCTGATCGCCTAGTGGGCTCAGCCATGAACTGCTCAAAAAAGCCATCTCATAGGCACTCTAGAAATTCCCCTCTTGAGATCCAGCATCAACCTGATTTTCCCAATCTTCCTGCGTATTGAAATACCCCATGACTATTGTAATATTGCCCTTTTGACATGCATTTTCTATCTCCCGTTGTTATTTGTAGGTCACATCTTTACTCTGGGGGTCTGTATACAACTCCCATGAGTTGTTTTACCCTTGTAGTTCCTTAGCCTCTATCCACAACGATTCAACACCTTCTGACCTTATGACACCTCCTAATAATGCGATTTCATTTTTTACCAACAGGACAACACTGCCCTGTCTGTTTTCCAGCCCGTCCTTTCAATACAATATGTGTCCTTGGACATTAAGCTCCCAGCTATAATCTTTCAGGCATGATTCAGTGATGCCTACAACATCATACATGTCAATCTGTAACTGGACTACAAGTTCATCTACTTTGTTCCGTGTTCAGTGCACATTCAAATTTAACACCATCCTGTATTCATCCTTTTCAATTGCAAATCATCCTGTTGACTGCAATTTTGCCCTATTATCAGTCTCTCCTTGCTAGGAGTCTCATTACGCACTGCTTCTGTTTGTAAACCATTTACCTGATCTATTACTCTATTGCACTATTACTCTGATTCCCGTCCCCCTGCCGAATTACTTTAAATCCTCCTGAACAACTCCAGCCAACCTGCCTGCAAAGATATTGGAACCCCACAGGTTCGGGTGTAACCTGCCCCTTTTATGCACATCAGGCCTTCCCCAGGAGAGATGCCGATGATCCATAAATCTGAGCCCCTGCCCTGTACCAGTTCCTCAGCCACATGTTCACCTGCCAGTTCATCCTAATTTTATCCTGATTGGCACATGGCACAGGCAGCAGTCCAGACATTACTATCTTGGAGGGCCTGTTTTTCAGCTTTCTACCTAACTCCCTAAAATCTTTCTCCAGGACCTCTTCACCTTGATTACCTGTGTCACTGGTGGGTGGGGACAGGCTGAGTGCACTATCCCTGATCTTAGTTCTTTATGTTCCTGGAGTAGACGAGAAAGTGTTCACAGAGCTGCAGGTGGGCTGATGCTGGCCTTTCTTGTAATGGGAGGCTGGAGATTGAGGTTTGGAATAGAGCAGGGAGGGTGGCCTGAGGAGATGACAGTGTAGACTAAGTCTCTGAAGATGAAACATCTGATTGACAAGCATTACTGTTAATGGCACCTGTCACCTTGTGTGGCATTTCTTGTCTCCTTCATTTTTTGGTGCTGATGAAGGGTCTTGGTCCAAAACAACTGTTAATTCAAAGGTTTCAAAGGTACATTTAATGTCAGAAATGTATATAATATACATCCTGATATGTACATCCTGTACATAGACACTGCCTGATTGGAATTTGTCCAGCATTTTGTTATGCTGCAGGTGTTACAGTTGTCCCCTAACGTGCTTGTTTATATTGGGTTGTGTTGAATTATGGAGTTTCTCCGGATGCACTCTCTTTTTCATTTTTGGGTTTCCCATAAATCACGAACTTCTGAGAATTGGAACTTGAAGTTCAGGTTTATTGCCATTCCAACCACACATGTATACAATCAAACAAAACATTTCTACTGGGCCAATATGCAAAACACAGTGTGTCAGACTTCCTACCCTGCAAAAACTCACTCCAGCACCATCAATTTGCTGGAGACTCCCGGAACCTCTGGGGGAAGTGGGATGTCTGCAATAGAGTAGGCTCCTTAGCAGCTAGCCAGCTAGTCTAAATAACGTTAGCTATGCTAATGAATGAATGACACCTGTTAAACTTGCCTCAACATGTCTCTTACATGGGCAATAGAAAAGTCGCTTGCAAACAGTGCAGCGAGCAACACTGTCATTATTTTTGACCCCTATTAGGCAGAGGTACACCTTAGTGCAGTCTGGGCTGAAGTATATTTTCTTTTTTGGAACACTCTGCCATGGTACCCCTCGCGCCCCCTGCCCCTCAAAAATCAATTTCTGGGATATTGTATATAATTTGCAGGCATCAGGGAGTCGCTATCAATTTGCAGGAGACTCCCGGAACTTCCAGGAGAGGTGGGATGTCTGGTACATGTAGTTACGATCCGGTATACAATCACAAAATATTAGCACAAGTCCCTGAATGGAATGGCCTGAAGATTGACATGTTGGCATAAAATGCGAGGTTTATGTAAAACAGTATAATGTCATTGTCACTATTATAATAAAACAAGTATTTGTGTAAATGTGTGAAATAGCTGCAATAAGTGACCAGTCAGAGATTCACTGTGGCTTCTTCAGCACTGGAGCCACGTGAACACCTTCTGTTGGGATGTTTCCACGATTGCACTTTTTAAAAGTTTTTCCCCAGTGAGTTGCATCCTGCCTACTAAAATTGGGCCGGATCTGCTGATGACCTAAACTCGCTGGCCACACTCCTGTGGACCGGCTATTCCTGGCGGTGTGCCCCAGGCACATTGTTTGCAAGCCTTTTTTTTAAGTCTCTTCAGACTGCAAGAAGTCCTCCCTCCCCTTGAATCTTGATGTGAGAAAACAGATGTGTAAAATCTGTCTGAAGGATAGATTTGGAGGTTGCAGCAAGGCCAAACCTTGCCATAAAGGGCCCTTCCCAGAACATGGATTTGCTATCCCATTGATCTGTCCTCCAACTCAACCTACTGGCAATAACCATACCGATACTTGGGGCAGCACACTAGTGTAGCAGTTAGCATAATGCTTTGCAATGTCAGCAAAGGGAAGGTTGGGGTTCAATTCCTGCTGCTGTCTGTGAGGAGTTGGTGTGTTTTCCATGTGGGTTTCCTCCGGGTGCTCAGTTTCCTCCCGTAGTCAAAGATGTATGGGTTGGGGTGAGTAAACTGTGGCATTGTTGTGTTGGTGCTGGAAACATGCCAACACTTGTGGGCTGCCTCCGGCACGTTGTCACTGTGCTGATTATTGACGGAGTTGATGCAGTTCGCTGTTTAATGTGCATATTGCAAATAAACATTATCTTTAAGAACTAAAACCAGGTACTGTATTACCACTGATTAGTAATTAGTAAACCTGGTGGAATGGCTTCTACTGAGAGGAGAAGGGGCAAAGGTGGGTTCCTGGTGCCATCAAATTAGTCACTTCAGGCAGATGGGGCTCATCAGCTCTGGTTGGCAGCTCATCTAGGAGAAGGAAAACTCTGATCTCAAACCGCTGCTGCCTTGCAGCTCTATCCACACGTGGGGAAGGCTTCGGGAGCAAACCCCCGAGGGGAAAAAATCTGGAGCTGGAACCTCTAAGGCAGTCCGACGTTGTCAACACTGGCGACACCACTGGTGCCAAACTGTATCGGTGTCTGATGTTCCTTTGGGTTCATCAGCTGTGTGGAGCAGCTCCTCTCTCCGTATTGTACTGCCCTGGCTTGTGCATTATGTAGATAGTAAGGACACAACATCCGTGGTCAAAACTCACCAATGAAGGGCCTCCATCTACTGTAAACTGGGGTTCCTGAATGCCTGCCGTTGTGCAAGGCATGAATGTGCTACTTAAAGATTAGCTTTAGTTTATTTAGGGATACAACATGGAGCAGGCCTCTCTCGCCCAATGATCATCTATTGATGGTATCCAATGAGTGCCATCGACTCGTGTTGACCATGAGTTGTCCATAAGATTTTCGTGGCAAGATACGGGCCTTTCTTCCACACAATACTGCTGCCCATGTTGACACCCAGCTGGATTCAAACTCACGACTGTCTACCTTGAATTCCAGTGCTGATGCCACTACACCACTGGCCAGCTGGCCCAGCCCATCTATTTCACCCTAGCCTAAACACGGAACAATTTACAATGGCCAGTTAACCTTTGTCTTTGGAGTGTGGGAGGAAACTGGAGCACCTGGAATGGGGAGAATGTACAAACTCCTTACAGAGGACACTGGAATTGAACTTCAAACTCCAGTACCCTGAGTATCATTGTGCTGTCTGCTACACAACTGTGGTGCCCTCTATTTGGCACATACAAGTTAAATTGTACAAGTGAAATTTGTCTTTTGCTTCATATCATAGGATTGCACAAATGTTACCATGCTTCTGGTGCTGCCATTGCTAACTGACTAACCCTAACCCATACATCTCTGGAATGTGGGTGGAAACCAGAGCACCCAGATGAGAGCCATGTGGTTGTGGGAGAATTACAGACTTGGACAACAGTGGGGTTCGAACCCTGATCTTGGAGCTAGCATTGTAAACTGATTGAGCTAACTGCTACGTTACCATGCTGTTAGTTTGCACCCTCTCAAAGCAGCTGTGCTGGTTTCAACTGCTGCTGTTCTGCATCGGGAAGATTCCTCTTGTTAATCTCAATGTGACCATCGGGATGGTGGGGTGGAGATGACCCTTCCAAAGAAGGTGCAAGCCAATCCTTCCCTCCGCTAGCCTGCAGGTCACCCTTGGGCAAGGTGTAGCACCTGCTTAGCCCCCTGATCAGGGTCACATGAATCCATAGGAGCAGGTGATGGATGGTTGTACAAACAGCTGGTGGTTATGCAACTAATGTCTGGCAGACAATGTCTGATTGTCCATGTCATACAACACGACACATGATGATGATGATGACCATGACTGTAAGATATGGGAATGGAATCTTTATGAAGAGCTTGGTGTCTCAGTGACATTTCTCCCCACCTGTATCACTGAGAAGTGGTCTCTGAGGCCTCTGGTTGGTCAACCATGGACGTTGCGTCCCATCTGTCTGTGAAACGCCAGCAAGGGCAGTATGATGAATTGTTGCCCATGTAGCAAGCTCCCCCTCTCCACGCAGCTGAACCCAGAGGAGCAGCAGAGATCAGTACAGTTTAGCACCAGCAGCATTGCAGGGGTTGACGGTCAGTGTTGAACTCAACGTAAGACTGCCTTAGGGACTCCAGTTTTGGACTTTTCCTTCTGGATTTACTCCTGAAGCCTTCCCCACAAGTGGGTATAGCTGCAAGTCAATGGAAGTTTGAGATCAACATTTCCCCTCCAAGATTATCTGCCAGCCATAGCTGATGGGGCCCCGTCTGCCCAAAGTGAATGGTTTTAAGATGCTAGTAACCTGCCTTTGGCCCTTCTCTGGTCTGTGGAACCAGTACTGCCAGGCCCAGTAGCTAAGTCACGCAGGAAGACCAGGAGGGGGACTTGGTTTTCAGATTCCATTTGAGATGCACGTCATTGGGAGCATTTAATAGGTAGCGGGAGCTGTTTCCACCCCCCAATCACACTCCCCTCAGCTATAACAACTTGAAGGAGAAATGGTCAGGGAATAAGTAAACAAGCCTAGGTGGGCTCTGCTTGGCAAATCTTAAAAGGCCTGTAACCAGCAAGATGAATTTGGAGCACCGCTTGACCAGGAGCAAAATTCAAAAGGACAAAGAATGCAGGACTGAATGTGCTGTATTTAAATGTATGTGGCATTTGGAATAAAGTGGACAATTTCATGGCACAATTAGAGATTGGTTGGTATGACATTGTGGACATCACTGAGTCGTGGCTGAAAGAAGGCTTTAGTTGGAAGCTTAACATCAAAGGATATACTTTGTATCAAAAGGACAGGCAGGAAGGCATAGGTGGTGGTGTGGCTCTGTTGGTAAGAGATGGAATTACATCTTTAGAAAGAGGTGATATAGGGTCAGAGAATGTTGAATCTTTGTGGGTGGAGTTGAGAAATTGCAAGAGTTTTTAAAAATAAATTATGGGAACTGTATATAGGCCTTCAAATAGTAGCCAAGCTGTGGGGTTGAGATAGCAAAGGGAGCTGGAAAAGGCATGTAATAAGGGTAATGTCACAATTGTAATGGGGGACTTCAATATGCAAGCAGATTGGGGAAAATCAGGTTGGTGTCACACTGCAAGAGGGAATTGTTGAATGCCTACAAAATGGCACTTTAGAGAAGCTTGTGCTTGAGCCTACTTTGGAAAAGGCTATCTTAGGTTAGGTGTTGTGTAATAACTCAGATTTTATTAGGAAGCCTAATGTCGAGGAACACTTAAGAGGCAGTAATTGTAATATGCTTGAATTCGTACTGCAATTTGAGAGGGAGAAGCATAACTCACATGTATCAGTATCACACTGGAATAAAGGGAATTACAGAGACATGAGAGAGGAGCTTGCCCGGGTGGATTGGAGGAGGATACTGGTGGGGATGATGGCAGAGCAGAGATGGCTGAAGTTTCTGGGAATAGTTCACAAGGTGCAGGATAGATGTGTCCCACAGAAGAAGTTGTTTACCAAAGGCATGGGTAGGCAACCGTGGCTGACAAGGGAAGATAAGGACTGCACAATGCCAAGGAAAGAGCATATAAGGTAGCAAAAGTGAGTGGGAAGTTGGATGATTGGGAAGCTTTTAAAATCCAAGAAAAAGGCAACTAAAAAGCTTTAAGAAGGAAATAAATGAAATGAGGGCAGACTAGCCAATAGTATAAAACTGGATACCAGAAGTTTTTCTGAGTGACATAAAGAATAAAAGGGAGGTGAGAGTTGATATTGGACCACTGGAAAATGATGCTGATGAGGTAGTAGCGGGGAACAAAGAAATGGCAAATGAACTTAATGGGTATTTGCATCTGTCTTCCCTGTGGAAGACATTAGCAGTGTGTCAGGGAGCAAGAGTGAGTTCCATTGCTATTTCAAAGGAAAAGGTTGTAGGCAAACTCAGTCTTGAGGTGGATAAGTCACTTGGACCAGATGGACTACATCCCAGAGTCCTGAGAGGTTGCTAAAGAGATAACAGATTCATCGATCATGTTCTTTCAAGATTCACTTGATTCTGACATAGTCCCAGAGGACTGGAAGATTCCACTCTTTAAGAAGGGAGGAAGGAAAAAGAAAGGAAATTGTAGTCCCGTTAGCCTGAACTCAGTGGTTGGGGAAAGTGTTGGTGTCTATTATTAAGGATGAGGTTTCAAGCTACTTGGAGAATAATGATAAAGTCAAAGTCGGCATGGTTTCTGTAAAGAGAAGTCTTGCCTGACAAATCTGTTAATTCTTTGAGGAAGTAACAAGTAAGGTGGACAAAGGAGAGGCAGTGAATGTCATTTACTTGGATTTTCAGAAGGCATTGGATAAGGTGTCATACATGAGGCTGCTTAACAAAATAAAATCCTGTGGCGTTACAAGAAAGACACTGGTACAGATAGCATAATGGCTGACTGGCAGGAGGCATTGACTGGGAATAAAAGGGGCCTTTTCTGGTTGGCTACTGGTGACTAATGGTGTTCAAGGATCAGTATTAGGACTGCTGCTTTTCACATTGTCAATGATTTAGATGAAATTGCTTTGTGTAAAGCCTGTGGATAATACGAAGAAATGTTGAGGGGTAAGTAGTGCTGAGGAAGTAATGCGATTGCAGCAGGACTTGGACAAATTGGAAGAATAGGCAAAATGTGGCAGATAGTGTTGGGAAATGTATGATAATGCATTTTGGTAAAAGGAACAATAGTGCAGACTATTATCTAAATGGGGAGAAGATTCAAACATCAGTCTGTGGTAAAGAAAGCAAATGCAATGTTGGCATTTATTTCAAGGGGAATAGAATATAAAAGCAAGGAGATAACACCGAGCCTTTACAAGACACTAGTCAGGCTGCACTTGGAGTATTGCCCACAGCTTTGGGCTCCATATCGCAAAGGATTTGTTCTCATTGGAGAGAGTCCAGAGGAGGTTCAAGAAGATGATGCCGGGAATTAAAGGCTTAACATATGAATGACATTTTGCAGCTTTAGGGCTGTACTCACTAGAATTTAGAAGAATGTGGGTTGGGGGGGAGGGGGTGTGATGGAGGTATCCAGAACTAGAGGGCACAGCCTCAGAATTGAGGGGTGATCCTTTAGAACAAGGTAAAGAGGAAAAAAATTTTTTGCTGTTTTTAGCCAGAGTAGTAAATGTGTGGAATGCTCTGCACTAACTGGGGCGTGTATATTTAAGGCGAAAGTTGATCGTTCTTCTGATCAGTCAGGACGTCAAAGGATATGGCGAGAAGGCAGGTGTATGGGGTTGTGGGATCTGGGATCAGCCGTGATAGAATGGTGGAGCAGACTTGATGGGCTGAATGGCCATAAGACAAGTGTTGAATTAGGCTGTTCAGTCCATCGAGTCTGCTCCACCATTCCATCATGGCTGACTTAACTGCCTCAACCCCATTCTCCTGATTTCTCCTAATAACCTTTGATGCTATCACTTAGCAAGAACCTCTAAATCTCCACTTTAAATATACCCAATAACTTGGCCTGCACAATGTCTGTGGTAATGAATTCCACAGATTCGCCACCCTCTGACTGAGAAATTCTTCATTTCCATGCTAAAAGGACATCCTTGTATTCTGAGGCTGTGCCCTCTGATCCTAGACTCCCCCACTATAGGGAACGTCCTCTCCACATCCACTCTATCCAGGCTTTTCAATACTCACTCATTCAATGAGCATCCCCCCCTCCCGACCACCTCACTTTACTAAACTCCAGTGAGTATAAGCCTAGAGCCTGTGGGAAGATTAGGGCTAATGTTGCACAAGTTTCATTTGAATGTTTGTTTTTAAGGCTACGTGTTGAAACATTTGCTTTGTTGGTTCCTCTTAAGATAGCAATGCAGTGTCTGGTATACTAGCATTGCTGTTAATGGTGTTCAATAGTACAATACTGCTGAAATCTAAATCTTTCCCATTCCCTCTGGGGCTGTTTTGCCTGTCGTGTTTAATTTGTAATTGGAGCCAGCGTAGTTGTAGAGAGATTGCCAGGGGAACGTGGGTTTGATAGCGATGACATAGTACATTACAAGTAGAGTTTGGAATGTAAAATGCCACCGGATCTCAAATATATTCTGGCAATCATTAGTCAAGTGAAATGTTTACTGGATTCCGGAAAATGTTGTGCTGTTTCACTATGACCAAATGCAAGAATTTAACTTCCCCCTCCCCACACCTTGCCTGTTAAATACTGATTTCAATTTTTGTATCTAATATTTTCAGGTTTAATTTTTAAAGCCCCTTAATTTTCAGTGCCCTTTCACTCATTTCTGGATTGAAACTTAATAGTTTAAATGAATATTACTCGTTTACTTTGACAAGGATATTCAGAGTAACAATGCTGGAGGAATTCAGCATGTCTGCAGCATCTGGAAGAGGATAAACCTTCCCCTTTTTCTTCTATTCCGCATTCTGGCTCCTCGCTTGCCCATCTTCTCATCTGCCCATCTCCTCCCTCTGTCTCTCCTCTTTCCCTTTCTCCCATGATCCACTCTCTCCTATCAGATTTCTTCCTTGTGCCCTTTACCTTTACACCTATCACCTCACAGCTTCCCGCTTCATTCCCCTCACCTACCTTCTGTTGACCTCAAACAACAAAGACATGATTTTCTTTAGCTTAAACAACTTTACTTTTTCTGTTAACGTTTGGTACACAGGGGCTGCCATTTTCTTACCCACAGCCCCTGTAGCCCTTCATGCAAATTCCCATCGCAGGGAAAGTACACATCCCAACTAAATGTTTACATAGCCCAAATGAGCAGAACTCAACACCTCCCATCACCTGCCGGTCTGTACTCCTTCCCCCTCCCCACCCCATCTAATTCTGGGTTCTTCCCCTTTCCTTCCCAGGCCTGGCGAAGGGTCTATGCCCAAAACATCAACTGTTTATTCCTATCTGCATAGGTGCTACCTGACCTGCTTGAGTTCCTACAGTATTTTGTGTTGCTCTGGATTTCCAGCATCTGCAGAATCTCTAGTGTATATATAGATTATATTTTCAAGTTTAATAATAATTATTTTAAAAATTTTAAAGTACACTTTCACATGTCATTGGTTCCTGGAATGAAGCTTGCTTCATAGCTAAAATGAACTTTGGAGATCCTGGCTGTCAAAGCAAATCAGCAGGTTGTTTTAAGAAGATGGCTTGATAACAAGTTCTGAAAAGTTACAATTTACGAGTAGTTAAACTGAGTCTTTTACGCTTTAGGTTTTCTTCAATAGAAGCCAAAGCACTTTTTCTGCACTTTTCAAACATTCTGCCTGCTAAAAATCTTGGGTTCCGGTTTAAAATGTTGCACTGATGCCCAGCACCTACTTACAGGCGGCAAAAACAAAGGAAGCTACTATATAACTTACTAATAACCCTTTAATAATGATCAACACTGACAATGGAGAGATGAGCAAAGGGTGGTCGTGAGAAGTGGAGGTGCAGGGAAGGCCAAGTCGGGAAGCAGAGTTGCAACATCCCCAAGAGCAAGAAGGTCCTGATGTCTGATCGATTCTCGAGTGCTGGGCTGAGCTGGAAAAGTCGGGTATGGGCCCCAGAGAGGTCAGCGAGGAACGACACAATGTTTGGATGATTTAAGTGTCAGGCCAGATGGAAAGACCTCTGGTCCCGACACCCTGATGAGGCTCGGGCCAGTTTTGCTCCCAGCTCCACGACGTTTACTCAACTCCACACCGAAATGCAGTGCCAGCTGCAGTGATACCTGGCTTAGCTCCTGTGCTCTTGCAATGTCTACGTGGCTTTGTGATGACCTAAAGCTGGGGCCTGCTCTGGCTGCGGTGATGTCTGACGTTGTGTCTTTGGTAAAACTTCAGTTCTGAATGCTCTTTTCTTTGTTCTCTCTGTGCATTGGGTGTTTGTTTTTTTTTAAATGAGTTCTTTTGAGGTTTCTGTTTTGTGGCTGCCTTTAAGGAGATGAATTTTACAGTTGTGTGTGTATATGTACTTTGTACTTTTGCACATTGAACTTTTGAAATTCAAGAGAGTCATATGGTAACACACAAAATGCTGGAAGAACTCAGCAGGTCAGGCAGCATCTGTGGAGAGGAATAAAGAGGTGATGTTTCAGGCTGAATCTCTTCATCAGTCAGATGTTTTAAAGCTGATAGTTCATCCATAACTTGCTGTACTTGAAGCTTGAACCAAGTAACGCTGGTTTTAAATGGCAACCTTTTTCCAACACTCAGTCACATTAGAAGTTGCTTCTGTTATGCAGTGGTGTCCCATGATTTTAATAATTGCTGTGTTTTATTTTTATGATCTCATTCCTATCTTCAAATTTTATTTGTAATGATGTGATTAGATGCTGATTAAATGTGGGTTTTAGCTTCATGGCTTTGTATGTAATTGCATAGTCATGATCTCATGCTTGTTAGAGAACCAGATTAGTGACATGGCTGTATATAATATCCATAAACAAATTTTACATTTGAAGTTTATTCCATTAACAAAAAGCAAAAAAATTTGAATGAATTAAGTAAATCTTAATTGAAGATATGAAACTACTTTGCTCAATCTTATCAGAATAACTTTCTTAATGGAACACATTAGCATGTAGTCACTCTGCCAACTGAACTTCAGAACGTTTATACAACTATGACCTGTGGTTTCACATTCTTCATTGCTGGAAGGTAGCACGTTGACAGTCACATGATTGGTCTTGACCTTTTCTGCTTCTGGAGAAATCAAACCTTGTAAAACCTGATGTTCAGCCTTGCCCCTTGGACATGGCAGGTGCCACAGTAACCTATCGGTTATCATGGTGTTATCACAGCTCGAGGCACTCCAGAGTTCGGAGTTCAATTCACGACGGACATCCAGCACGTCTCGGGAAAGGACAACGTCGTGGCGGACGCACTCTCCAAACCAGCTGTCCAGGGGGTGGACTATGCAGACCTGGCGGAGGCACAGCAGGCAGACAACGAGATGCCCAGCTATAGGACCGCAGTCTCGGGTTTGCAGCTGCAGGACTTTCTCGTAGGCCCAGGTGATAGGACCCTCCTGTGCGACGTGGCTACCGGCCAACCTCGCCCCATTGTCCCGGCAGCCTGGAGGCGGCGAGTTTTCGACTCCATACATAGTTTGGCGCACCCATCTATCAGGACAACCGTCCGGCTGGTCTCCAGCAAGTTCACGTGGCACGGTCAGTGAATGGGCCAGAACGTGCACGCAGTGCCAAACAGCCAAGGTGCAGCGGCACACCAAAGCCCTGCGGCAGCAGTTTGAACCCACCCAACGGAGGTTCGACCACATTCATGTGGATATCGTGGGCCCCCTGCCAGTGTCCCGAGGAGCATCCTGATGTATGCACCTTTGCTGTCCAGATGTTTGAGGGTTAAGTGAAAAGCCAATGAAATAACATCTGCTGTGGATTTCTTGTGCCAGTAGGCAAATTGGGGCAGATCTAATTCACTTCTCAGGCAGGAGTTGATGTTTCATCTGCAACCTCTCAAAATATTCATCGTAGAAGTGTTACTAGATGATGGTCTTTGAGTCAGCTGACCATGTTCTTTAGGCATCGGTAGAATTGAAGCAGGTGGGTACCTCAGACTGCTGAGATGGGGTCTCGGTGAGCACTCCAGCCGGTTGATCCGCACAGGTTTAAAGTACTCAGCCGCCTACTCCATCTGGGCCATCTTTCTGTGTGTTCAGTCTGCTGAAGGTGGCTCTTGCATCAGCCTCAGACTGAACTCACAGGATCATTGGATCTGTAGGAGTTCATGATTGTTCCAACATGCATGTTTTGATGGTCAAAGTGAGCATAAAAGGCATTAAGCTCATTTGGAAGTGAAGCCTTGTTGTGTGTCACTTAATTTTACTTTGAGGTGATAGCATTCCAGCCTTGCCACAGCTGTCGGGCAGGTAAACCCCTGTCGGAAAATAACCTGTCCCAACCCACATTTGTCAGATCTTTTCTGATACCATCAAAATTGGCCTTTTTTCAATTTAGAATCTCAACCTTTTTCCATATTTACTTTGCATCTGCTGACCATAATGCCATAAGTTTCAGTGTTCCCCTACACGAACTTCAGTCACCTGGCCTGTCTCACTCCTAGTAGTATCAATTGTGTATTAAATGTGTAGCAGTGATGCACCATCAATAACTCACTCTGAGACGTAAGAAACGAGGTATCGGTTTTTATTGACTGAAAGAATGAACAACACTACATCCTGGAGAATGAGGCCGGGCATCAGGCCTCAATCGCCTTTATACAGGGGTCTGTGGGAGGAGCCACTGGAGCAGTCCAGACAGGTATATGTAGTTCACCACAAGCAGTTAATTGGAGCACTATTCCTCTTCCTGAATAGGCCATACACAAGTTGTTTCTAATGACTCTCTTAAACTATGAGGGTCAGATGGTTGTCATTTTCTGTTGAATGTTGACATTCTAGCCACACAGACTCTGGAATATTTGTTTTGTAGAATCCAATTTAAGACTTTGGTAAAATTTGTAACTACTAGCTGTGACACTGAAAACTGATGCTAATGGACTTCTCTCATGCAGGACTTTGTCTATCACTTCATCGCCTTTGTGTTCTACTTTGGAGCTTCACTGCTTGAAGCTGCCACAACAGCTGCAGCGACAGAACCCGGAAGCATCAACTCGACTACAGTTAAATTTGTGACTGCTCTAACTTTTCATCAATACAGTATCAATGTTGTTGCCACGGTAAGTTTTAAATCTCAGCAATTCAGATCAAACCAATAGGGAGTTAGGATTTTCTCTAATTGGAATCTGCAACCTACGAAGTACAGTGGATTCTGGTTGGTTGGGCCATCGGTTAATCTACGCATCTGCTTATTTGGAACAACTAACTGAGGAAATAACAAGGATACCTTACATTTTTTTTTGGGACTCTATCCTGCCTAATTGGGGCAGGAAACTGTTGCTGAACAGTCTCTAACTAGTGTCAGTCGTTATCAGTGACTGTTAGATGCTACACTGTGGTTCAAGTGGACAATTTTTTTAAAGTGGTGTTAGTTACATACTGCTTGCATTCAAAAATAAGTTTTTTTTTTTGTCACTCAGTTCTGAGAAATAAGACAATTCAAACTTTTTGCTCACTGCAATTTCAAGTATTCAGGCTTAGATCCTAGAAACAGCTGGCCACTTATATGGCTGTTAGACACTGCATCATGCTTTGAGCAAATGGTTTTTAAATATCATTTAGTTGCACATGCTTAGGTTATTCATCTGAGTCAACAGATGCTGATTTTTAAGTGATATTGATTATTTTTTATTTTGAAGGCAGACTGATCTTATTCATTTACAGTCAATCGGCAGCATGTATGGCAAAGTATACTGAATAAATTCCTCTGTCAATAGCTAATACATAGCTTTATAGTACTGTGGTAATATTGGTAATGTTAAGTCGATCAGCATTCTAGATGAGGCCTCTAATTGGATTAGATGTTGACTCTGGAAGAAGAGGGTTGCCTCTCTGTCTAGAGGTCTGTGACTGAGGTGCCTTGAACTGGTGCTGGGTCTGTTGTCGTTTGCCATCCATAAGAATGGTCTGGATGATAATGTGATTAACTGGATCAGCAAATTTGCAGATGACACCAAGATTGAGGGTGTAGTGAACAGCGAGGAAGACCATCAGACCTTGCAGTGGGATCTAGACCAGCTGAAAAATGGCAGATGGCATTTTAAGTTTTGCTCTTCGATGGGACAGCCAGGGTAGGTTTTCTAAAATGAACAGTAGGGCACTAAGGAGTGCAGTTGAACAAAAGGATCAAGGAGTACAGGTCCATAATTAATTGAAGGTTAATTCATTGTCACGGGTAGATTGTGTACATTGCCTTCATAGATCAAAATTCTGAGTACAGGACTCAGGATGTTGTGTTGAAGTTGTATAAGATGTTGGTGACACCTAATTTGGAGTATTGTGTATGGTTTTGGTCACCTACCTATAGGAAGGATGTCAATAAGTTTGAAAGAGTACAGAGAACATTTACAAGGATGTTATTGAGTCTGGAAGACCTGAGTTATGAGGAAAGATTGAATAGGTTAGGACTTCATTCCTTGTAATATAGAAGACTGAGGGGAAATTTGATAGATATATAAAACTGAGGGGTATAGACAGGATAAATGCAACAGGCTTTTTCCACTAAGTTTGGGGTGAGACTACATCCAGAGGTCACAGGTTAAGGGTGAAAGGTAAAGCTGTTAAAGGAAACGGGAGGGGGAAGCTTCATTCAGGGTTGAGAGTGTGAAGCAAGTTGCCGGCACAATTGGTTCATGCAAGCTCAATTTTAACATTAAGAAATTTAGATAAGTACATGAACGGTAGTGGTATGGAGGGATATGGTTGAGGCGCAGGTCAATGGAAGTAGGCAGGTTAAGTGATTCAGCACGGATTAGATGTGCTGAAGAGCCTGTTTCTGTGCTGTACTTTTATGTGCTACTGCAAAGTGTTTTTTTTTACAAATGAGAAAAGCAACAGTGATATTTCTTCACTATTCTTGGTTGGTGTGACTGTAACGAAACCCAATTTCCCTCGGGATCAATAAAGTATGTCTGTCTGCTCTCTGTCTGATCTAAAACTGAAATGACTGCAATATTTAATTTATTTTGTGTTTTTTGTCTTTGTTTCAGATATTTTCTTTTGTCGTTACCCTCTGTTATGCCTGCAGTTTGGTTCTTGCTTTAAGAAGATGGAAACTGTAACTGACAACACATGAACTGTATGGAATGAAAGGTGGCTGGATTGATTTCATTGACACCAGTTACATTCTGGAAGATTTCACAAGACCAGGGTGATCCTTTCATAGGCCAAGTCTGTTTTGTACTGAAGTATTTTTTTGCAGTAGTGGCTTTTGTTAATAAATCCGTAACTTTTTTCAATTATTTTCAGTGTTAAGATCTAAAACGTGTGAAACAATAAGTTTCCAATCTATCTGAATGTTCCGTGATCAGTGTGTTTGTCTAACAGTTATAGATTTCACAATATTTAAATACAATATCAGTTTATGTACAGTAAGAACTTTTGGAAAATGAATCCTACAGATAAAAATCAGCATTTTTCTACTTCTGTATGTGCTCCTCTGAACCATGGTCACTAATGCTTGTGAATTTTCATATTGCATAATCTGTTTATTTACACATTTAATCTTTACACTCCAGTCCATGGGTAAATGCAAAGTATTGCAAAACAAATTTGAAAGGTTTTCATCAAGTTCCACTTATTTTACTGTTTCCTCATGGGTGAAATGTAAAGAACTTCTTTTGCTATGCAACTCTTTAGAAATTAGCCTTCTGTATTAAATATGTTAAAATGAAAATTTTTTGCATAATTGATATTCTCTGGGATCAGTCATAATGCTATAAGGGTTTACTATTAATCTGTTGAATTGCTTCATCTTAAATCTTTTTACTGAAAAATTATTTACATATTTACACTTGATAATCCCTTTGGTTTATTTACCACAGAACCTGAGTGGGTTCTGAATGTTAAGCATGGTTTCCTTATTAAATTTTTAGATCTCCTGCTTGTGAGAATAACTTTTCAATCCATTCTAGAATTAAAAGCCATTCCCATTGTCTGGTTTTCATGACGAGATTGAAGTTTTTAATTCAACCACTACAGCATAAGCCCTCTACATCTGAGATGTGAGACAAACTAATGGAAGAGCAGATGTTTTCTTTCTAGACAAATTAATAGTTTCATAATTTTTAGTTGCAGCCTATTTGTTCAACCAGAAAATTGGTTATGTAGTATTATTGTGGTTTGCCGATTCATCTCTGAATAAATTAATCTGTTTACCAAGTACTTCATCTCTCAAACTTTGCTCAGTTCCAAATGAATTTCAAGCAGCTGAATGAAAACCATTCATGCAAGCCAAATCTTCCCAAACTTGTTGCCTTAATTTCCAATTGTGTATATAGTTGTTTTCATGCTTCTGATTTTTCTAATGTTTTTCCTAATCTTTTGTTTTAAAGAACTTGCACTGAATAAAAGTAGTACTCTGAAATATTCTGTTCATTGGATTGCTGCTTCATCATGTTCTTGTTATCAAGGAGTGTTTTATAACCCTGCATTCTTTGGTTTGGGGGGTGGTTTGTGAAGATCTAGTACTTTCCTAGCATATGATGCATAAACTTTTCTCAGGCTTCCAGCCGGGTCCAGGTGTCAATTGTAAATGACATTGCAATGACAAACTCTGTCATCTTCATCGGGGATTATGCTGCGGTATGTCTAGTCCAGTGGTATATATACTCGACTTCCATCGTCCTCACCCTGTCAGGTTTCTACTGTCCCACCTTGTTTAAACTTGTATTCCAGTTCTTAGAGCAAAACCTTCGTCTTTGTTGAAATTCTTGTTCTCTAGTCTTATTTTAATGGCTTCCTTTACCAGTTGGTCCCAAATGCCATTGGAACAACACAGTAGTTCTGTACTGTCAGTCAATCCTGTGGTCACTGTGTAAGCAATGTTCTGCTACAAGCGAATACACCACCTAATCTCCTTGATGCAGGTTTCCATCGTGCACCCCGACTGACTGATATACGTTGCTCTGCATTCACAGAGACTCCTGCAAACAGCAGCCATTCTGAGTCCCCAGGTCCTTGTTTGTTTGTGGAAGGTGTTTATCTGGTATTTCTTCAGGGTCCTGGCAATCCTTACAGAAACCCCAGAAATATAGGGAAGAAGAGCGGTAGTGACAACCCTCCTCATTTTTAGGTTTCCTGGTTTTTCCATCAGCCCTTTTAAGGATTGATTTCCTTCATCTTGTAGCCATTCTTTAGGATTGTTATGCACAATCTTATTTCCTGATGGAGATTCTCTGGGTCTGAAGAAGTAGAAAGAACTGCTCTGTAGGGAGGTGTGATGGTGTTATTGTTGAGGAATTAGTCCATCTGAGTGTTTTTGATAAATAGCATGCCTGAAGCTACCGTCCAGTTTCTGTTGTATCAGTACATCCAGGATTAGGAGGTAACCATTCTTCTCCATTTCCATTGTAAATTGAATGTTTGGATGTAGTTGTTCAGATGGTTGTGGAATTGTTGGAGTGCGTGGAGTCCATGAGGTCACACTATGAAAGTCTCATCTTCATATCTGAAGAAGTATTTGGGGTGTAAAGGCAATGAACTCAGAGCCCTCTCCTCAGTCTTCCATGTAGAAATGAGCAGTAACTAGTGATCAGGATGATCCCATGGCCACTCCATCTGTTTGTACATACGGTTCCCCTTAGAGGGAAAGTATGTACTGACATTGGAGAGGCTTCAGAGGAGATTCACAAGAATGATTCAGGGAATGAAAGGTTTATTGGTATGTGTTTGATGGCTCTGGGCCTTAACTCACTGGAATTCAGAAGGATGAGGGGAGATCTCATTGAAATCTGAATGTTGCATGGCCTAGTTAGTGGATGTGGAGAGGATGTTTCCTATGGTAGGGGAGTCTAGGACCAGAGGGCACAGCCTCAGAACAGAGGGAAGTCCATTTAGAACAGAGATGAGAAGGAGTTTCTTTAGCCAGAGGGTGGAGAATCTGTGAAGGCCCGGTCATTTGGTATATTTAAATTGGAGCTTGGTATCATACAGATCATTGATATAGATGACCAACAATGATGACCAGTATCAAACCATGCAGCATTCCACTAGTCACAGGACTCCAGTCAGTGAGGCAACTATGTACTCCACTCCCTAGCTTCTCCCTCAGAGTCCATATCTAATCCAATTTACTACCTCATCTTGAATGCCAAGTGACAGAACCTTCTCAACCAACCTCCAGTGCAGGATCTTGTCAAAGGCCTGGCTAAAGTCCATGTGAATGATACCCACTGCATTGCCACCATCTTCCCTGGTAAATTCATCAAAAAGCTCTACAAGATCAGTTAGGCATGATCTACCAGTCACAAAGCCATGCTGACTATCCTTAATCAGTTCCTTATATCTGGTCCCTTAGAATACCTTCCAATATCTTACCCACTACTGATGTCGGACTCAGCAGCCTATAATTTCCTTGCTTACGCTAAAGCCTCTCTTAACAGAAACATTAGATATCCTCCCATTATCTGGCATCTCACCTGTGGCTAAGGATGTTTTAAATATCTCCATATTATTCCGTCCTTCAAGAAGACCTCAACCTTGTCATGGTTTGGAGGCTTGTGTGCCTCAGGACCTGGAGACAGGGCTTTATGCTTTGGCTCTTGGTAGGGTCACCCATGCCAAACCAGGTAGAGGCCAGACTAAGAGTGGTCCACTGGTCTTCAAAATTCAGAGGTCCCGCTCAGGCTAGCAACTCTGACTGGTAAGATGAAATTCTTACGGAAACAGCTCTTACAGTGAAAACCAAGACGAAGCTACTGACACAGTGGAAGAAGCCCTGCATGCTGTTCACACAGATCTGATCATTACACCGAGGTAGGTAAAACAACACAATCAAGTGTGAAAGCTGCAGAGAAAGTAGTGTGCAGCTAAATGATAAAGTGCAAGATCCTAACGAGGTAGATTGTGAGCCAAAGACTCCAGCTAATCATACAAGAGGTCCATCCGGAGTCTGACAATGGGGATAGAAGCTGCTGGTTTGTGTCTTCAGGCTTTTGTATCTTTTGCCCAATGGGGGAATAGAGAATTCCCGGGGTGAGGGGGGGTATTGATTATGCTGAATGTTTCACTAAGGCAGTGAGAAGTATAAACAGAATCCATTGAGGGGAAATGGGTTGTAGTGAGTGAGAGAGGCCTCCATCAGTCAGAGTCGACCTTGGAGGTCGTGTCCTCGCTGTCTAGATAGACAAGCCAGGGCAGTAGGATATGGAGAGGAAGCTCTTGCCCGCATAGCAAGCTCCCCCTCTCCACACAGCTGATGAACTCAAAGGAACGGCAGACTCCAGAACACTTTGGTACCAGCAGCATTGCAGGAGTCGCCAGTCAGCATTCATGAGCAGTCAGCTGTGGCTGACAAGCCCCATGTACCCAAAGCATTTGGTTTTCAGGCTCCAGTAACCCACCTTTGCCCCTTCTCCTGTCAGTAGAAACAGTTCTGCCAGGCTTAGTAGGTCAGCTACGTGTGAAGGCCAGGAGCTGGACGTGGTTGTCAGAGGCTATTTTTTTTAATTAAACAAAATATACTTTATTCAAAAATAAAATCATATACAATAACCATTCAAAGACTTTCAATTATTTACAGTTGGTACCATTACTGTCTTTACATTTTCAAAGTTCAAAAGTTTTGCCACCCACGTGGCACTTTGTTCTTTCATATTTACATTCGGGGGTATACCCCCAACCCCCCCCCCACCCCTCAACTCCCACGGGAGAAGAACCCTAGACTATGGTCCTCCCCACCGGGCCCTTGCGGTGGCTGCACCGAGTTTGAGTGCGTCCCTCAGCACGTACTCCTGCAGCCGAGAATGTGCCAGTCGGCAGCATTCCCCCACGGACATCTCCGTGTGCTGGTAGACCATCAAGTTTCGGGCCGACCAAAGAGCGTCTTTGACCGAGTTGATGATCTGCCAGCAGCACCAGATGTTGGTCTCGGTGTGCGTCCCCGGGAACAGCTCGTAGATCAGAGAGTCCTCTGTTACGCAGCTGCTGGGAATGAACCTCGACACTGCCCCTTCCATCCTCCTCCACACCTTCTCCGCGAACCCACAGTGTGCAAAGAGGTGGGTCACCGACTCCTCCTCTCTGCAATCCTCCCGTGGGCAGAGGGGTGTGGAGACGACGTTCCGGTGTACAGGAGGGATCGGACTGGGAGGGCCCCTCTCACCGCCAGCCAGGCGAGGTCTTGGTGCCTGTTGGTGAGGTCTGGCGATGAGGCATTTTGCCAGATGAACTGGACAGTCTGCTCAGGGAACCACCCCACTGTGTCCATCATGTCTTTCTGCAGTGCCTGCAGGACCTTACGTGCTGACCACTGCCTGATGGCCCTGTGGTCAAAGGCATTGACCTGAAGGAACTTCTCTACGAAGGACAGGTATGGCGGCAACGACCAGCTGACAGGGGTGTTGCGCGGGAAAGGGGCCAGACCCATCCTTCGTAGCCAGGGCGACAGGTAGAACCTGGACACATAGAGGTACTTGGTGCCCACGTACCTGGGATCCACACACAACCTGATGCAGCCACACACGAAGCTGGCCATCGGTGAGAGCAACATTGGGGACGTTTTTGCCCCCATTGTCCAGGGACTTGTGCATGGTGGTCCGTCTGACCCGCATCTTGGATCCCCAGACGAATCTGAAGACGGCTCGGGTGATTTCTGAGCTGAAGGAGCGGGGGACTGGCCACACCTGCGCCAAGTACAGCAGCCCTGAGAGCACCTCACACCTGATGACCAGGTTCTTGCCGCTATCGATAGGGAGCACCCTCCCCACAGCCCCAGTTTCTGTTTCACCTTGGCAGTCCGCTCCTGCCAGTTCTTGTTGCACACCTCGGCCCCTCCGAACCAGATCCCCAACACCTTCACATGATCAGCCCCGATGGTGAAGGGGACGCTGGATCAGTCGGGCCAGTTGCCGAAGAGCATGGCTTCGCTCTTTGTGTGGTTGACCCTGGCCCCCGACGCCTGCTCAAACTGTTAGCAGATGCCGATCAGCCTGCGAACTGACCTCGGATCAGAGCAGAAGACGGTGATGTTGTCCATGTACAGGGAGGTTTTGACTTGGATCCCTCCACTGCCTGGCAGCGTCACCCCTCTTATGCCCCCATCCCTCCTGATAGCTTCGGCAAAGGGTTCTATGCAGCACACGAACAAGACAGGGGAGAGAGGGCTATTTGCCACTGGGAGCATTTAATAGGTAGAGGGAGCTTGTTTCTATTACCACCCCTGTCCCCACTACCACTCCCAGCTATAACAACCTTCAGGTTGTAGTAGGTAACTCAAAAACTACTCCAACGCCTCACTAATGGATTATGGTGTACTATTGCAAAAAAAAACCAAAATGTCCTCATTTATGTGAGATATTTTTCTGCATAAATAAAACACATTTGGTTAGGTTGGTGTTGGAATGATGATATCAGTATGCAGATGTCAAAATGAAGAATTTGCACCCATTCTAATTTAGTGCCCAGATGCTGTTAGTTCAGTGCGGCTGACAATTAAAAAGCATTGTAAGACCATAAAAACCACAAGGCACAGGAGCAGAACCAGGCCATTCGCCCATCGATTCTGCTTTCCCATTCCATCATGGCTGATGTGTTATCGCCCTCAGCCCCATTCTCCTGCTTCTCTCTGTCACCCTGCATTTTCTGGCTAAACAAGACCTAGCAACCTCCACTTTAAATACACTCAATGACTTGGCCCCCACAGCTGTCCGTGGCGATGAATTCCACAATTTCACCACTCTCGAGCTAAAGAAACTGCTCTTCATCTCTGTTCTAAATAGACATCCCTCCATTCTGAGGTAGTGCCCTCTGGTCCTAGTCCTACCATAGGAAACATTCTCTCCACTTCCGCTCTATCAAGGCCTTTCACCATTCAATAGGTTTCAAAGAGGTCAGCCGTCATTCTTCTGAATTCCAGTGAATACAGGCCCAGAGCCATCAAACATTCTTCATAAGGACAAGCCATTCACACTGGGAATCATTTTGTGAACCTCCTTTGAACACACTACAGTTTCAGCACATCCTTAAGATAAGTGCATTTAATATTTGAAATAATAATGTATTATTGAATTATCCATGACATTGTAAAATGTACACGTTGGACTCGTTCCACCGGCCTTTCAAGGTTCTTTTCCCATGTCTTTTCTCTCTTCCACTGAATTTTCCTTCACCTCGATTGCTTATTTGATAAGATGTCTATTGTTACTGTGACATCAATATAATTTAAAATAAAATTACATACAATGTCTCACAGCCATGGTATGTTCTGTTGTGATTTGCACAAAGCACATATGGAACGTTCCAGATGAATCATGTCTGATCATCTGAGATTAGGCCTTGATGACAAATTAATTAGCAGTGCTGAATTCCTATATTGCAATAGTCATTACATCAAGTGCAATGCTGTAAAAATGAGATTTGTCTTGGAAATGTCAGCTTATGAAAATTTTTATGTAGCCAAGGGTTGTATTTGTGTTACACTTTTTGTGAGCCCTCCTGAATTTAGCCAATTATTTCTGAAGTTTGGACCATTTTTCCAATGCACAAATCAGCCCATATAAATACCATAAACATTCTTGTTGCTATTCACACAATACACAAGATTCTGCAGGTGCTGGAAATCCAAAGCAGCACACACAAAATGCTGGAGCAACTCAGCGGGTCAGACAGCATCCATGGAGAGGAATAATGAGTCAACATTTTGGGCAAATGCCCTTCATCAGGACTGGAAAGGAAAGGGGAAGAAAGCAGAATAAGAAGTTGGGGGGAGGGGAAGGAGTACAAACTGGCAGGTGATAGGTGAGACCAGGTGAGGGAAAAGATATGTGGTTAGGGGAAGAGCAGGTGGTAGGAAGGGAAGGGGTGACAAGGACAGATCATTCACCCCTTGCAGTTGCATGAAGAAGTGCCATGAAAAAGGGAGTAGAGGTAGGGATGGAAGAGTGGATTAGAGTCATAAAGTGAATAATCATTTCAAACTGCTGAAAAGGGAGGGACGGGAACATACTTTGAGGTGGGATCTTGCTCAAGCAAGCAGAAATTATGAAATAATTTGTTGAGTGTGGACACTGATTCTGCAAATCTTAAGCAACAGACCCAAGATGTTGGAGGAGCTCAGCAAGTTGATCAGTATCTACATGGGCTTCCACTCCTTTCCTTTCCAGTCCTGATGAAGAGTCTCAGACTGAGACATTAACTGTTTATTCCCCTCCATTGATGTTCCCTGACCTGCTGAGTTCCTCCTGCATTTTGTGTGTTGTTCATTGAGTGTGGAGGCTTGAGCTGGAGTGAGAGGACCAGAGCAACTCTGTCCAATGAGGGTGCTTCTCATGGCAAAAATAACAGACACCAAATGCTGGAGGAACTCAACAGGTCAGGCAGCATTTATGGAGTGGAATGAAGAGGTGACGTTTCGGACCAAAAAACTTTATCTTGAGCCCTGATGATGTGTCTCAGCCTAAGCATTGACTGCTTATTCATTTCCAGGGATGCTGCCTAACCTGGCAAGTTCCTCGAGCATTTTGTATGTGTTGTTGCTACTCTGCCTGAGGTCCACGTTCTGGAGTTCAGCCTGCCCTTTTCTATTCAGAGTGTCCGGATGGGGTGCACAAGCCACAACCGTTGACGTAGGCAATCGTTTGTCTTACCTCATGTACTGTAACTGAGAAATAAATAGATGTTGATTGGGTTGGATAATGTGAGCCACCACCCAGGATGTGCTCTCTTCTCATTGCTGCCATCAGAAAGAAGGCACAGGAGTCTCAGGAACACCACCAGCTTCAGGAACAGTTATTACCCTCAGCCATCAGGCTCTTGAACCAGAGGGGACATCACTCAGCCTCACTCACACAATCACTGAACTGTTCCCATAGTAAATGGATTCACTTTCCAGGATTCTACATCTCATGTTCTCAATATTTATTGCCTATTTATGTGGTTATTTCTCATCTGTATGTGTACAGTTTGTTGTCCTTTCACATTGGTTGTTTGTCCATCCTGCTGGGTGCAGTATTTCATTGATTCTATTGTGTTGCTTGCATTTACTGTATATGCCGGCAAGAAAGTAAATCCCAGAGTTGTATATGGTGACCATAAGATATAGGGGCAGAATGAGACCATTTGCTCAATCAAATCTGCTCCACCATTTTATCATGGCTGATCCAACTTTCCTCTCAGCCCCAAGTCTCCTGCCTTCTCCCCACATCCCTTCATGCCCTGACCAACCAAGAATCTATCAACCTCTGCCTTAAATATACATAAAAACGGCCTCCACAGCTGCCTGTGGCAAAGAATTCCACAGATTCACCACTCTCTGGCTAAAGAAATTCCTCCTCATCTCCAGTCTAAAAGGACACCTCTCTATTCTGAGGCTGTGTCCTCTGGTCTTAGACTCTCTACAACCTCTCTACATCCACTCTATCAAGTCCTTTCATCATTCAATGGCTTTCAATGAGGTCACCTCTCATTCCTTCTGAATTCTAATGAATTTAGGCCCAGAGCCATCAGACGCTCTTCATATGACAAGCCATTCAATCTTGGAATCTTTTTCATGAACCTCCTTTGAATCCTCTTCAGTTTCAGAACATCCTTGCTAAGATAATTTTCCCAAACCTGATCACAGTACTCCAAGTGAGGTCTCACCAGTGCTTCATAAAGTTTCAACATTACATTCTTGCTTTTATATTCTAATCCTCTTGAAATGAATGCTAACATTGTATTTGCCTTCCTCACCACAGACTCAACCTGCAAATTAACCTTAGGGAATCCTGCTCAAGGGCTCCTAAGTGCCTTTGTGTTGCAGGTTTTTTTTGTATTTTCTCTCCATATAGAGAACAGTCAACTCTTTCATTTCTTCTACCAAAGTGCATGGCCATACAGTTCCCAACTCTACATTCCATCTCCCATTTCTTTGCCCATTCTCCTAATCTGTTGAAATCCTTCTATAGCGTCTCTACTTTCTCAAAACTACCTGCCCCTCTACGTGTTCATATCGTCTGCAAACTTTGCAACAAGGCCATCAATTTCATCATCCAAATCATTGACATGTAACGTAAGAAGAGTCAGTCCCAACACAGACCCCTGTGGAACACCACTGCTTTATCCATGCTAGAATCTTTCCTGTAATACCATGGGCTCGTAGTTTTTTAAGCAGCCTCATGAACTAGATGGGCTGAATGTCCTGTTTCTGAGCTGTAGTGTTCTGTAACGCTCTGAGCCTACATCCTGGACTGTGAGAGCCCTTGGTGATGGATGCCCACTTCTTGAGGCACCACCTCTTGATGGTGGAGAGGATTGTGCCGCGATAGTGCTACATGCTTGTGTTTCTAAGGCCAGAGGTCTAGAATGGCATTGTTGGCAACAATGATGGCCTGTTCTAGCACATTTAGTGACTTGTAGCTGCACCCCACTAGTTCTGCATCCTCATGTATGGAACCAGCTACCCAGGTTCAATGGGCCTGGCGCCTTCTATGGAAAAGAGTAAACAGTCAATGTTTTGGGCCTTCTTCAGGACTGTGAGAAGTCAGAGCTAGAAGGAGGGGGGAGGGGAGGAAGAAGTACAAGGTGGCAGGTGATAGGTGAAACCAGGAGAGGGAAAGGGTTGAAGTAAAGAGCTGGGAAGTCAATTGGTGAGAGAGATAAAGGGATGGACAAGGGGGAATCTGATAGGAGAGGATAGAAGACCATGGAAGAATGGGGAAGTTTTGGGCAGGTAAAGAAAAGAGGTGAGGGGGGAAACAGGAAAGGGGAATGGCGAAGGACTGGGGAGGGGAAATACCGAAAGTTGGAGAAATCGATGGTCTTGCCACCAGGTTAGAGCCTACTCAGATGGAATATAAGGTGTTGCTCCACCAACATGAGTGTTTTGCTTTGGATTTCCAGCATCTTTAGAATTTCTTGTGCTTGTGACCCAAGTTCAGTTCCTGCTGTTCTCTGTAAGGAGTTTGTACTTTCTCCCTGTGACCACGTGGGTTTCCTCCCATTTCTCACTCATTCTATTGACATATGCATTCTGGTTAGACTATAGATACAGGAGAAGAATTAGGCCATTTGGCCCATCAAGTCTGCTCCACCATTCCATGATGGTTGATTTATTATCCGTCCTAACCCCATTCTCCTACCTTCTTCCCAAAACCCCTTGACACCTTCACTAATTAATCTATCTAATCAATCAATCTTACCCATTGATCTCCATTTTAAATATACCCAATGACTTGGCCTCTACAGCCATTTGTGGCACAGATTCACCGCACTCTGGCTAGAGCAATTCCTCCAGTAGTTCTTCTGTTGATGAGGTTGTGCCCTCTAGTCATAGACTAACCACCGCCCACCTCCCCCCCCCCCCCCACACTATAGGATACATCCTCTCTACATCCACTATATCTAGGCATTTCAATAATCAATAGGTTTCAGTGAAATCACCCCTCATTCTTCTAAATCCATTGAGGACAGGCCCAGAGACATCCGATGCTCCTTATATGATAACCCTTGCTTTCCCGGAATCTTTATCATGAATCTCCGACGTCAGCACATCCTTTCTTAGATAAGGGATCCAAAAATGCTGACAATATTCCAAGTGCAATCTGACTAATGCCTTATAAAGCCTCAGCAGCACATCCCTGCTCTTATTTCTAGTCCTCTTGAAATGAATGCTAACATTGCATTTGCCTTCCTCACCACCGATTCAACCTGCAAATTCACCTTTAGGGAATCCTGCACAAGTCCCTTTGCACCTCTGATTTCTGAATATTTTTCCCAGTTAGAAATTAGTCTACACCTTTATTCATACCAACAAAGTGCATGACCATACACTTCCCGACTCTGTATTCCATCTGCCACTTCTTTGCCCATTCTCCTAATTGTACAATGTCCTGTGTATGTTACTAAAAAGGGCTTCTTTGGTTTGTTACGAGTAGGAATGTTTCTTTGACTGTTAAATGTTTCTCTCGCCGTTGTTTCACTTTAGAATGGCTGATATGGTAATTGTATTCATTTGTTAATCAATGGGGAATGTTATTGTGTTTTGTGAGGCTGGGAACTTGGGGGAGGGGTTGCGTGGGCTTGGGGGTGAAGGGAGTCGGGAGGGAGACGCCGAGGAAGGAGGACGTGCGCTCGGAAGGCCACCGGAGAGTCTGAGGTGGAAGACATGGAAGTCGGGAGGGCAAGCAACGAGGAGTCGAATGGTTCGCTGGTTGAGCTCCAACGAGTGCACTAAACTGACTGAACTTTGATAAGTTGGCGCCTTTTGTTTTTTTCTTGTAAATATATATATTGTATTGCCTAATACTCTTTTAATCTTAGTAAACTCTTTAAAGTGTATTTCATACCGGTATTTGTTGTGGGTTTGATACTGTTGGCGGGCGCGAGGCATAAACGCGATTCTCACAGCACCTGCGTGTACGGGAGGTGGGTTGGTGTGTGGCTGGATCTCCTTTTCCCCTAGACATATACCAGTCTGTTGGGTAAGTGTTACATAATCTAAGTCCTCTGTAGACCTCCTTTATTCATACTCTTTGCCTCCTGCCAATCAACTAATCTTGTATCCATGCTACGATCTTTCCTGTAATACCATGGGCACTGATCTTGTTTAGCTGCATCATGTGTGGCCTCCTGAAAATCCAAGTACAGAGCATCCACTGACTCTCCTTTTCTATCCTGCCTGTTATTTCCTCAAAGATTTTCGACACATTTGTTAGGCATATTAGTTCACTGTGGACTCTTTGTCTACACTTCTCCCTGCCTCAGTAAAGCAGCCAGCATAATCAAAGACTGCCCCAACCCCGGACAATCTCTCCCCTCTCCTCTCCCATCAAGTGGAAGCTACAAAAGCCCAACGGCACGTACCACCAGGCTCAAGGACAGCTTCTACCCCGCTGTTACGCGACTCTTAAATGGGACCTTTGTACAAAAAGGTGGACTCTTGGCCTTACGATCTACCTTGTTATGATCTTGCACTTTATCATTTACCTGCACTGCACTCTTTTGGTAGCTTTACACTTCATTCTGTACTGTTATTGTTTGACGTCATTCTAGCTCAAGGCATTGTGTGGTGATTGATCTGTATGAACAGTCAGGTTTTTCACTCTCTCAGTGCATGTGACAATAATAAACCAGTCCCAACCTCAATGTACCATGTAACGGTTTGAGTTAGGGTAGCAGGGTGGAGATACACCTCTACCAAAGGAGGTGTAAGATGCTCCTTCCCTCCACTGGCCTGCAGCTCACCCTTGGGCAAGGTGTAGCACCTTCTCAGCCCCCGATCAGGGTCATGTGAAGCCACGGGAGCAGGTGGTGGACGGTCGTATGAGCAGACAGTGCATATCACAAGTCTTGGTTATGTGACCACTGACGCCAGGCAGACAATCTCTGAAGAGGATTGATAATATCTGGGGTCACCCGTCTTGTAAAGACACTGCCCAGAAGGCAATGGCAAAGCAATGCTGTAAAAAAAATTTCTAAGAACAATCATGGTCATGATTGTCCACGTCATTTGACACAGACACAGCACGTAACAAACGAATGAACGAATTATTTGATCAGTATAAACGTTATGAAAGGCAAGTTTTCACTCTATCTTGGTCCATGTGACCATTAAACCAATAACAACTCCAATATTGTTACTTTAGATGATGTAATAACTGGCAGGGCGAGGGCCAGACTCTGGCATAGGACTGAAGTTCTAGAAGCTTCCATTTGACAGCATCTCGCAGAAAGCGCTGGAAGAACACCACAAGTCAAGCAGCATGAATGGAGGGAAATGAACAGTCAACATTTCAGGCCGAGAGTCTTCACCAGGACTGGAACAAAAGTGGACGGAAGCCAAAACAAAAGGGTAGGGGGAGAAGAAGGAGAACAAATTGGCTGATAATAGATTAATTCAGGTGAGAGGAGGAAGGCAGGCACAGTGCTGTGCAAAAGTCTTAGGCACGTATATCTATATAACTAGGCTGTCTGAGACTTTTGCACAGTACTGTAGTAATTTTATGTATTGCACTGTACTGCTGCCACAAAAAAAACTAATTTCATGGCAGGATAGATTAGAGGGCTTATCTAGGGAGGCTATTTGGATGGAATTGAGGAATGGGAAAGGTGTAGTAACACTTATAGAGGTGTATTATAGATCACCTAATGAGGAGTGAGAATTGGAGGAGCAAATTTGCAAGGAGATAGCAGATATTTGTAGTAAGCACAAGGTTGTGATTATGGGAGATTTTAATTTTCCACACATAGACTGGGAAGCCCATTCTGTAAAAGGGATGGATGGTTTGGAGTTTGTAAAATGTGTGCAGGATAGTTCTTTGCAGCAATACATAGAGGTACCGACTAGAGAAGGGACAGTTTTGGATCTCCTGTTAGGGAATGAGATAGGTCAGGTGACGGACGTATGTGTTGGGGAGCACTTCGGGTCCAGTGATCACAATGCCATTAGTTTCAATATAATTATGGAGAAGGATAGGACTGGACCCAGGATAGAGATTTTTGATTGGAGAAAGGCTAACTTTGAGGAGATGTGAAAGGACTTAAAAGGAGTGGATTGGGACTACTTGTTTTATAGGAAGGATGTAATAGAGAAATGGAGGTCATTTAAAAGTGAAATTTTGAGGGTACAGAATCTTTATGTTCCTGTTAGGTTGAAAGGAAAGTTTAAAAGTTTGAGAGCTCCATGGTTTTCAAGGGATATTGGAAACTTGGTTCAGAAAAAGAGGGAGATCTACAATAAATATAGGCAGCATGGAGTAAATGAGGTGCTTGAGGAATATAAAGAATGTAAAAAGAATCTTCAGATTCAGATTCAGTTTATTGTCATTTAGAAACCACAAATGCAATGCAGTTAAAAAAATGAGACAATGTTCCCCCAGAATGACATCACAAAAGCATATGACAAAACATCTATATAACAATATAATATCTTAAGAAAGAGATTAGAAAAGCTAAAAGAAGATATGAGGTTGCTTTGGCAAGTAAGGTGAAAATAAATCCGAAGGGTTTCTACGGTTATATTAATAGCAAAAGGACAGTGAGGGATAAAATTGGTCCCTTAGAGAATCAGAGTGGACAGCTATGTGTGGAGCCGAAAGAGATGGGGGAGATTTTGAACAATTTCTTTTCTTTGGTATTCACTAAGGAGAAGGATATTGAATTGTGTAATGTAAGGGAAACAAGTAGGGAAGTTATGGAAACTATGCTGATTAAAGAGGAGGAAGTACTGGCACTTTTAAGGAATATAAAAGTGGATAAATCTCCAGGTCCTGACAGGATATTCCCTAGGACCTTGAGGGAAGTTGGTGTAGAAATAGCAGGGGCTCTGACAGAAATATTTCGAATGTCATTAGAAACGGGGATGGTGCCGGAGGATTGGCGTATTGCTCATGTAGTTCCATTGTTTAAAAAAGGTTCTAAGAGTAAACCTAGCAATTATAGGCCTGTCAGTTTGACATCAGTGGTGAGTAAATTAATGGAAAGTATTCTTAGAGATGGTATATATAATTATCTGGATAGACAGGGTCTGATTAGGAATAGTCAGCATGGATTTGTGCGTGGAAGGTCATGTTTAACAAATCTTATTGAATCTTTTGAAGAGGTTACTAGGAAAGTTGACGAGGGTAAAGCAGTGGATGTTGTCTATATGGACTTCAGTAAGTCCTTTGACAAGGTTCCACATGGAAGGTTAGTTAGGAAGGTTCAATCGTTAAGCATTAATATTGAAGTAGTAAAATGGATTCAACAATGGCTGGATGGGAGATGTCAGAGAGTAGTGGTGGATAACTGTTTGTCAGGTTGGAGGCCGGTGACTAGTAGTGTGCCTCAGGGATCTGTACTGGGTCCAATGTTGTTTGTCATATACATTAATGATCTGGATGATGGGGTGGTAAATTGGATTAGTAAGTATGCAGATGATACTAAGGTAGGTGGCATTGTGGATAATGAAGTAGGTTTTCAAAGCTTGCAGAGAGATTTAGGCCAATTAGAAGAGTGGGCTGAACAATGGCAGATGGAGTTTAATGCTGATAAATCTGAGGTGCTACATTTTGGTAGGAATAATCCAAATAGGACATACATGGTAAATGGTAGGGCATTGAAGAATGCAGTAGAACAGAGTGATCTAGGAATAACGGTGCATAGTTCCCTGAAGGTGGAATCTCATGTGGATAGGGTGGTGAAGAAAGCTTTTGGTATGCCAGCCTTTATAAATCAGAGCATTGAATATAGGAGTTGGGATGTAATGTTAAAATTGTACAAGGCAGAATTTGGAGTATTGTGTACAGTTCTGGTCACCGATTTATAGGAAAGATATCAACAAAATAGAGAGAGTACAGAGGAGATTTACTAGAATGTTACCTGGGTTTCAGCACCTAAGTTACAGGGAAAGGTTGAACAAGTTAGGTCTTTATTCTTTGGAGCGTAGAAGGTTGAGGGGGGACTTGATAGAGGTATTTAAAATAATGAGGGGGATAGATCGAGTTGACGTGGATAGGCTTTTTCCATTGAGAGTAGGGGAGATTCAAACAAGAGGACATGATTTGAGAGTTAGAGGGCAAAAGTTTAAGGGTAACACGAGGGGGAATTTCTTTACTCAGAGAGTGGTAGCTGTGTGGAATGAGCTTCCAGTAGAAGTGGTAGAGGCAGATTCGATATTGTCATTTAAAGTAAAATTGGATAGGTATATGGACAGGAAAGGAATGGAGGGTTATGGCCTGAGTGCAGGTCAGTGGGACTAGGTGAGAGTAAGCGTTCAGCATGGACTAGAAGGGCCGAGATGGCCTGTTTCCGTGCTGTAATTGTTATATGGTTATATGACATATGTGGGTGATGATAAACCAGATTCTGATATGGGTCTCTGTTGTGGACTGAGAGTGGGAAGGGGGCAGGGAGAGGGGAATCTGGTTGGGAATAGGGGAAGGGAGCAGGAAGACCAGGAGACATTCTGTAATGATTAATAAAACAATTGTTTGGAATCAGATGACTTGGCCTGGTGTCTCAGGGCTGGGTGAGTCTACACCCGCACTAACCTCTGCTCCCCCAGCACTCCTCCTCTGCCACCTGCCCCACAGCACTCCTCCTCTGCCACCTGCCCCACACCCCTCCCACAGCACTCCTCCTCTGCTACCTGCCCCACACCCCTCCCACAGCACTCCTCCTCTGCTACCTGCCCCACACCCCTCCCACAGCGCTCCACCCTCAACATGCACAAAATCCTTTGCTCCGGCCAGATTTACAAATTCACTCTTCACTCCACGTTGACAAATACAGTGCTATACAAAAGTCTTAGGCACCCTAGCTATATAAATGTGCCTTAGACTTCTGCACAGTACTGGAGGTGGGGAGGGGGACGTGGGAAGGGTATGAGAGGTAAGAATAAAATCTGACCGGTGATAGTGAGGGGGGAAATGGAATGATGAGAGAAGCTGGGAGATGATAGGTGAATGAGGTACATGGCTGAAAAGGGTAGAATCTGATAGAGTACAGTGTGGTATAGGGTAAGGGAAGGGAAGGAGACGGGGATGCAGGGGGAGAAACCGTCTCCATTTCTCAGCACTAGCATGAACAAAGATCCTCCAAAGCTATGTACATGTTTGTTCAGCTCAGGAAGGAGGTACAGGAGCCTTGGGTCCCAAAACACCAGGCTCAGGAACAGTTATTACCCTACAACCATCAGGCTTCTGAACCAGTGGATAACTTCACTCACTTCAACACCGAACTCTAACCTATAACTCACTTTCAAGGACTCTACAACTCATGTTCTCCGTATTATTTATTTATTTATTATCAATTGACACAAAGGTTGGGGATGTTGTGGATAGTGTGGAGGGCTGTCAGAGGTTACAGCGGGACATTGATAGGATGCAAAACTGGGCTGAGAAGTGGCAGGTGGAGTTCAACCCAGATAAGTGTGAAGTGGTTCATTTTGGTAGGTCAAATATGATGGCAGAATATAGTATTAATGGTAAGACTCTTGGCAGTGTGGAGGATCTGAGAGATCTTGGGGTCTGTGTCAATAGGAGATTCAGAGCTGCTGTGCAGGTTGACAGTGTTGCTAAGAAGGTGTATGATGTGTTGGCATTCATCAACTGTGAGATAGATTTCAAGAGCTGTAAGGTAATGTTGCAGCTATATAAGAACCTGGTCAGACCCCACTTGGAGTACTGTGCTCAGTTCTGGTCACCTCACTACAGGAAGGATGTGGAGACTATAGAAAGGACGCAGAGGAGATTCACAAGGACGTTGCCTGGATTGGAGTGTATATCTTATGATAATAGGTTGAGTGAACTTGGCCTTTTCTCCTTGGAGCGGCAGAGGATGAGAGGTGACCTGATAGAGATGTATAGATGATGAGAGGCATTGATTGTGTGGGTAGCCTCAAGGCTGAAATGGCTAACACGAGAGGCCATAGTTTTAAGATGCTTAGAAATAGGTACTGAGGGGATGTCAGGGGTAAGTTTTTCACACAGAGAGTGATGGGTGCATTGTGGATCCAGAACTGGCTTGCCCACAGAGGGCAAAGAGTGGTTGTAGATGGATCATATTCTGCATGGAGGCCGGTGACTAGTGGTGTGCCTCAGGGATCTGTTCTGGGACCCTTACTCTTCATAATTTTTATAAATGACCTGGATGAGGAAGTGGAGGAATGGGTTTGTAAATTTGCTGATGACACAAAGGTTGGGGGTGTTGTGGATAGTGTGGAGGGCTTTCAGAGGCTACAATGGGACATCGTTAGGATGCAAAACTGGCCTGAGAAGTGGAAGATGGAGTTCAACCCAGATAAGTGTGAGATGGTTCACTTTGGTAGGACAAATATGATGGCAGAATTAGTATTAATGGTAAGACTTTTGGCAGCGTGGAGGATCAGAGAGATCTTGGGGTTCAAGTCCATAGGATACTCAAAGCTGCTGTGCAGATTGACTCTGTGGTTAAGAAGGTGTATGGTCTGATGGCCTTCATCAACCGTGCAATTGAGTTTAAGAGCCGAGAGGTAATGTTGCAGCTATATAGGACCCTGGTCAGAACCCCACTAGGAGTACTGTGCTCAGTTCTGGTAACCTCACTGTAGAAGGATGTGGAAACCATAGAAAGGGTACAGAGGAGATTTACAAGGATGTTGCCTGGAATAGGGAGCATGCCTTATGAGAATAGGTTGAGTGAACTTGGCCTTTTCTCCTTGGAGCGACGGAGGATGAGAGGTGACCTGATAGAGGTGTATAAGATGATGACAGGCATTGCTCCTGTGGATAGTCAGAGACTTTTTCCCAGGGCTGAAATGGTTAGCACGAGAGGGCACAGTTTTAAGGTGCTTGGAAGTAGGTACAGAGGAGATGTCAGGGGTAAGTTTTTTTACACAAAGTGTGGTGAGTGCAAGGAATGGGCTGCCGGCAACGGTGGTGGAGGTGGATATGATAGGGTCTTTTATAGAGACTCCCGGACAGGTACATGGAGCTCAGAAAAATAGACGGCAATGGGTAACCCTAGGTAATTTCTAAAGTACGTATGTGTTCGGCACAGCATTGTGGGCTGAAGGGCCTGTATTGTGCTGTAGATTTTCTATGTTTCTATGTTTCTAATATTATTATTAATTTGTATTTGCACAGATCCTCTTCTTTGGTACATTGGTTGCTTGTCAGATTTTTGTGTGTAGTTTTTCATTAATTCTCCTGTACTTGTTCGTTCTGCTATGAACGTCTGCAAGGAGGTGAATCTCGGGGTAGCATGTGGTGACATAAACGTACTTTGATGAGAAGTTTGTTTATGGGCCTTTGAACATTTTTTAAGATGGCGCCAGTGAACTTCAGCAACTTCTGGCTGGTGGCCAATGAAACAAAGCAAATAACTAAATAATTGGTTAATCACTCTTGTTCTGGCAAACAATCATCGTAAGCAATAGTCTGTAACTTCCCTTTGGACTTGTAGGCGATTCAATGTGGCAAAACCAAGGCGAGGCAATGGACCTGCAGCAGAGAGCGAGGAAGACCTGAGATTCGATCGACTTAAGTGCCACGCCAAATCGGAAAGGTTGGGTACAGGCTGAATCAATATCCGCATGCAGATAACGTTCTGAACTGAAGTCCATAAAGAGAGCCCGGGGTCCAGGCACAAGGACTGAACCCCATATTTAGGCAACAATTTAGGCGCTGGGCCAGATTGAAAAGGTCGGAGTGATGGGGTCTGAGGCGAGGGACAGGCCAGTTCAGCTCGTGCTCCACGGCATTTACTGAAGTATGGGTCTTGGGCTCCTTCTGTGGACTTCAGTTCTGCTTGTGGTTTATGTTTGCATGATTTGTTTTGTTTTTCTCTGCACGTTGACTGTTTGACCTTTTTATGGATTCTTTTGGGTTTCTTTATTTCGTGGCTGCCTCTAGGGAGGCAAATCTCAAAGTTGTATAATGACGCATACTTTGATAATAAATGTTCTTTGAACATTAACCCATGCCTGCATTGTGCACTCAATGTTTAAACCAGCAAGGGGAGACCGCTATCCGTTAGCTGAGTACAGGCGTGGTTTGCTGTTCTGTTCCCCTGTTCACCCTTGTTAGAACAGTGACGTCAAAGTTCCTTCCTTTCACGTGCCAAATTCATCATTTGTATAACTGCAAACACAACAGTCTCTGCAGAATTACGTTTGGTAAAGTTACGCTGATCACATTGCACTTAATTCTAACATAGCCTTTACTGTTTGACTTTCACTATTACAGTGTATGCTTTACAATAAAACCATAAGATATAGGAGCAAAATTAGGCCATTTGGCCCACCAAGTCTACTCTGCCATTTCATTATGGCTGATCCATTTTCCCACTCATCCCTGATCTCCTGCCTTCTCCCCATATCAGTTTATGCCCTGACCATTCAAGAATTGATCAACCTCTGCCTTAATATTCCCAATGACTTGGCCTCCACAGCCACCTGCAGCAATGAATTCCACAGATTCTTTCCTCAATAGCTAAAGAAATACCTCCTCATCTCTATACTAAAAGAATGCCCCTCTAATCTGACACTGTTCCCTCTGGTCCTAAACTCCCCCACATAGGAAACTTCCTCTCCACATCCACTCTATCGAGGCCTTTCACCATTCAATAAATTTAAGTATAGAACTTACCGCCTTTCAAAAAGATGGTAATCTATTTGATTTTTACAATTTTTAAATTGAAAGATGATTCTTTTAAAATAAACTGCTCCAATTGCAACTGTTTTCCGAAGGCTCCTGTACCTTCTTCCCAAAGGCAGCAGTGAGAAGAGAGCATGGCCTGGATGGTGGGGGTTCTTGATGATGGATGCTGCTTTCCTTTGACAGTACTCCATGTCAATGTGCTCAAGGGTGGGGAGGGCTTTATCCATGAACCACTCAGCCATACCCACTACTTTTTGTAGGATTTTCTGTTCAAGGGCATTGGTGTTTCCTTACCAGGCTGTGATGCAGCCATTCAATCAATATACTCTCCACCACTCATCAATAGAAGTTTGTCAAAGTTTTAAATGACATACCAAATCTTCACAAATGTCTAAGAAAGTAGAAGTGTTGCTGCGCTTTCTTGGTAATGGCATTTAAGTGCCGGACCCAGGCAGATCATTTGAAATGTCCACTGAGGAAAACAGCAAACTAACAATACGTGTGGCACGAGCTAAATAACCTGACAAGGCTGATAAGTAGCATAATGTTCATGCCATTCCTGTGGCCAAGTGTCTCGGTATCAGTATCCTGTTCTTCATCATTGACCAAAATTCATGGAGTCATAGAGCACTACATCACAGAAACAAGCCCTTTGGTCCATTGAGTCAATGTTGACCTGATCGGCCTACTCCCATCTACCTCCACTCAGTCCATCATCCTCAAACATCCTCCTATCCATCTGCCTATCCAAATGTCTCTTAAGTGTTGTAATTACTCCATAACCATCAGGCTCTTGAACTTCACTCAACTTCATTCGTCCCAATACTGAGTCGTTCCCACGGCCCATAGACTCAGATTCAAGGACTCTTCATCTCATATTCTCAATATTTATTGCTTATTTACTTATTATTATTAATTCTTTTTTCTTTTGTATTTGCACAGTTTGTCTTTTGCACATTGGTTGTTTGCCCGTCCTGTTAGGTGTGGTCTTTCATTGATTCTATTATGGTTCTTGGATTTAATCTGAATGCCCAGAAGAAAATGAATCTCAGGGTTGTATATGTTAACGTATATGTACTTTGATGATAAATTTACTTTGAACTTTAAACCACTTCCATGCCACCCTCTGAGTGAAGACAGTTCCCCACAAATTCCTCTTAAATACTTCACATTTCACTTTTAAACTATGACTCACCCAAATGGAGGTGAAAAGGCCTGCTTGCAATTACCTTATCTATACTTTCAAAAATTTGTACTCCTGTTTAAGATTTCTTCACTCTTCTGCAGTCCAGGGAATCAAGTTCTGACCTATTCAACCTTTCCCTATAACTCAGGTCCTTAAGTCCTGGCAACATCCTTGTGAATTTTCTCTGCACTCTGTCAAATTTAGCTCAATTGAAACAGCCGCATAAGTAACATAAACTGAGCAGGCGTGAGGCTGTACATTACAATAGGAAATAGAAAGGCATGTCAAAAGGGCAATGTTGTAACAGTCACGGGGAATTTCAATACTCAGGTAGATTGGGAAAATCAGGTTGGTACTGGCTCCCAAGAGAAGGTGTTTGCCTACAAGTCAGATGTAGGAAAGGTGGAAGCCAATGCTGCTGGTCTTACCAGGGATTGGGGCTGTGGACACACTTCACTTCCTGCCCCTTAGCTTTATGGAAGAGAGGGCTAGGGTATGACTATCAACCCTACCCAGAGTCCTGGCCCAGTGGGAAAGGGGAAGTATTTAAGCCAGAGGTGATTAGTCAGGGCATCAAAGGTTACAGGGTGAAGGCAAGAGAATAGGGTTGAGAGGGATAATAAATCAGCCATGGTGGAATAGTGGAACAAACGAGAAGGGCTGAATGGCCTAATTATGCTCCTATGTCTTATAGAACATAGAAATCTACAGCATATTACAAGCCCTTTGGCCTATAAAGTTGTGCCAACCATTTAACCTACTGCCCAGAATTTCCCTAGCAAATAGCCCTCTATTTTTTGAAGCTTCATGTACCTATCTAAGAGGCTCTTAAAAGACCCTATCGTATCCACTTCCACTACTACTGCTGGCAGTGCATTCCATGCACCCACCACTCTCTGTGTGAAAAACTTACCCCTGACATCCCCTCTGTACCTACTTCCAAACACCTTAAAACTATGCCCCTTCATGTTAGCCATTTCAGTCCTATCCACACAATCAATGCCTCACATCATTTTATACACCTCTAGCAGGTCGCCTCTCATCCTCTGTCGCTCCAAGGAGAAAAGGTACGCCCTCCAATCCAGGAAACATCCTTGTAAATCTCCTCTGCACTCTCTCTATAGTATCCACATCCTTCCTGTAGTGAGGTGACCAGAACTGAGCACAGTACTCCAAATGGGGTCTGACCAGGGTCTTATATAGCTGTAACATTACCTCTCGGCTCTTGAACTCAATCCCACAGTTGATGAAGACCAACACACCATACGCCTTCTTAACAACACTATCAAACTGCACAGCGGCTTTGAGTGTCCAATGGACACAGACCCCAAGATATCTCAGATCCTCCACACTGCCAAGAGTCTTACCATTAATATTATATTCTGTCTTCAAATTTGACCTCCCAAAATGAACCACTTCAGACTGATCTGGGTTGAACTCCATCTGCCACTTCTCAGCCTAGATATGCATCCTATTGATGTCCCACTGTAACCTCTGACAACCCTCCAGACTATTCACAACACCCCCAAACTTTGTGTCATCAGCAAACTTACTAACCCACCCTTCTACTTCTTCATCCAGGTCATTTATAAAAATCACAAAGAGGAGGGGTTCCAGAACAGATCCCTGCAAAACACTGAGCACTGATCACATGTAGTCAAAAGCTTTTGCTCTGTGAGCCATCCAAACTGGTCGTGCAGGCGTAATGCTGCCATACTTGCCCATGTAATAACACTGACCCCAGCGCAAAAGGAGTTAAAACGCACGTGTAAAGCTGTACTTTGTTCTTTCTATGACAAAGGGAAGAAAAGATAACAAGCAAATACATTCCACATGGTAGGATTGTAAGGTGAGTAAAGTCATGAATGAAAGTATAATTGACCACTGGGACTCAAAAGTCAACTTGTTATCTCGGCAGATAAGCACAATGGCAGTGTTCCCTCTCACTCCTATCAACAATAACACATTATTACCCTAATCAGATGGTATTAAAGGGAAAACCCGAAGTCATAGAGTCACAGTGTTATAGAAAAGTACAATTCAGAAACTCACCCTTTGGCCCATCTAGTACATTCAACATATTAAGCTGCCTATTCCCATCGACATGCACTGGGACCATAGCCCTCCATACCACAACCCACCATCCCCCATGTACAGATCCAAACCTCTTTAACATTGAAATTGACTCACATTCACCACTTGCACTGGCAGCTCGTTGCCAGCTTGTACTCATCCCCCTCCCCACCACCTTCTGCCCCCTTCCTTTCCAGTCTTGGCCCGAAATGTCAGCTGTTTGTTCCCCTCCACAGATGCTGACTGACCTGCTGAGCTTCTCCACCATTTTGTGTCTGTTACTCTGGGCTTCGTGAATCTCTTGTTGAAATGGATATTCCCTTTCTCCCATCACTCTTATAGATAGATAGATACTTTATTCATCCCCATGGGGAAATTCAACATTTTTTCCAATGTCCCATACACTTATTGTAGCAAAACTAATTACATACAATACTTAACTCAGTAAAAAAAAATATGATATGCATCTAAATCACCATCTCAAAAAGCATTAATAATAGCTTTTAAAAAGTTCTTAAGTAGTTTACTTAAATACATTGAGTTCTAACCCCGACACTTTAACATATCTTACTCCTGGCGGTTGAATTGTAAAGCCGAATGGCATTGGGGAGTATTGATCTCTTCATCCTGTCTGAGGAGCATTGCATCGATAGTAACCTGTCGCTGAAACTGCTTCTCTGTCTCTGGATGGTGCTATGTAGAGGATGTTCAGAGTTATCCATAATTGACCGTAGCCTACTCAGCGCCCTTCGCTCAGCTACCGATGTTAAACTCTCCAGTACTTTGCCCACGACAGAGCCCGCCTTCCTTACCAGCTTATTAAGACGTGAGGCGTCCCTCTTCTTAATGCTTCCTCCCCAACACGCCACCACAAAGAAGAGGGCGCTCTCCACAACTGACCTATAGAACATCTTCAGCATCTCACTACAGACATTGAATGACGCCAACCTTCTTAGGAAGTACATTCGACTCTGTGCCTTCCTGCACAAGGCATCTGTGGCAGGACTCCGAGTTATATTGGAAGTCTGATGTGTACAGGGTGAACAGGACCGGAGAGAGCACGGTCCCCTGCAGCGCTCCTGTGCTGCTGACCACCATGTCAGACCTACAGTCTCCCAACCGCACATACTGAGGTCTATCTGTCAAGTAGTCCACTATCCAATCCACCATGTGAGAGTCTACTCCCATCTCCGTTAGTTTGTGCTTTAAGATCTTGGGCTGGATGGTGTGAAAGGCACTAGAGAAGTCCAGGAATGTAATCCTCACAGCACCACTGACCCCATCCAGGTGAGAGAGGGATTTGTGCAGCAAATACGTGATAGCATCCTTCACTCCCACCTTCTCCTTATACGCAAACTGAAGATCCCTCAGCAGATCGAACCAAGCAGCAGTGAGCCACTTATATTAAAAGTCATTTATACAAAACATGGCAAAGGCCTTATATATATATATATATAGCTAGGACATTTGCACAGTACTGTACGTGTCAATGTGGAGCAGAAAGTGAGTTTGCAAATTTGAGCAAAGGACGTTGGGAAATAGAATTAGAATTTTATTTCTTACATCCATCTCACAATAAGGGAGTAAAAATCTTTATGTTGTGTCTCTGTCTTAATGTACAAGCAATAGGGAAGGGAAATGTGGGAGAATATTGCCCAGACACTAAGATTGCATACAGAATTGTTTTGTATACATGTATGTACAGTCAGATATACAATCAGATCAGTGTGTATTGATCAAGTCACTTTTATTGTCATTTCGACCATAACTGCTGGTACAGTACATAGTAAAAATGAGACAATGTTTTTCAGGACCATGGTGTTACATGACACAGTACAAAAACTAGACTGAACTATGTAAAAAAAACAACACAGAGAAAGCTACACTAGACTACAGACCTACACAGAACTGCGTAAAGTGCACAAAAACAGTGCAGGCATTACAATAAATAATAAACAGGACAATAGGGCAAGGTGTCAGTCCAGGCTTCGGGTATTGAGGAGTCTGATAGCTTGGGGGAAGGAACTGTTACATAGTTTGGTCGTGAGAGCCCGAATGCTTTGGAGCCTTTTCCCAGATGGCAGGAGAGAGAAGAGTTTGTATGAGGGGTGCATGGGGTCCTTCATAATGCTGTTTGCTTTGCGGATGCAGCGTGTAGTGTAAATGTCCGTAATGGCGGGAAGAGAGACCCTGATGATCTTCTCAGCTGACCTCACTATCCGCTGCAGGGTCTTGCGATCAGAGATGGTGCAATTTCCGAACCAGGCAGTGATGCAGCTGCTCAGGATGCTCTCAATACAACCCCTGTAGAAAGTGATGAGGATGGGGGGGTGGGAGATGGACTTTCCTCAGACTTCGCAGAAAGTAGAGACGCTGCTGGGCTTTCTTTGCTATGGAGCTGGTGATGAGGGACCAGGTGAGATTCTCCACCAGGTGAACACCAAGAAATTTGGTGCTATTAATGATCTCTACCGAGGAGCCGTCGACGTTCAGCGGGGAGCGGTCGCTCTGTGCCCTCCTGAAGTCAACAACCATCTCTTTTGTTTTGTTCACATTAAGAGACAGGTTGTTGGCACTGCATCAATCTGATGGCCTATTGAAAGAAGCTGCCCCAGAGCCTTTTGGTCCTGGCCTTAATTCTACAATACTGTTGGACTGTTGGCAGTTGGACTGTTGGACTGTGCAATCAAGTCAATCAAGATTATGGCTCAGCAGAAAGCCGTTGATTAGACAATCAAGATTTGAATAGCTCAGACTCAGCAGAAAGCAGCTGATTTTGCAATCGAGGTCAGGTGACCAAGCAGTTTGAAAAGCTCAAACAAATAAATAGAGGGTTACCTCAAGCAGAGTGGCCTGTGGAAAGCGGCCAGTGAGTGAGTGGGCCAGTGAAGGAGTGGAGATTTGAGGCTTTGACTCGAGAGGCTTCGATGAGAAGAGGCTGAGGACGAGCTTCATTACAAGTGAGGCAAGGCCGGGTAAGTTCCTTTCAAAGGAGAAAGCTTCAAAAGTTGAGGCAAGTATTGGGTAGGTCATGGCAGCTGAGATCGGCCCCGTGGTTTGTTCATCCTGCAGCATGTGGGAAATCAGGGATACTTCCAGTGTTCCTGACGACTATGTGTGCAGGAAGTGTGTTCAGCTGCAGCTTCTGGCAGACCACATTGAGCGGATGAAGCTGCGATTGGATTCATACTGGAGTATCCGCGATGCTGAGAAAGTCGTGAATAGCACGTTCAGTGAGTTGGCCACACCGCAGGTAAAGGCTACACAGGCAGAAAGGGAAGGGGTGTCCACTAGACAGCGTAGCAGTAGGCAGGTAGTGCAGGAGTCCCCTGAGGGCATCTCTCTCCTAAACAGATATACTGTTTTGGATACTGTTGGGGGAGATGTCTCATCAGGGGAAGGCAGCAGCAGTTCATTGCACCATGGGTGGCTCTGCGGCACAGGAGGGAAGGAAAAGGAGTGGACAGCTATAGTGATAGGGGATTCGATTATAAGGGGAATAGATAGGCGTTTCTGCGGCCACAAACGAGACTCCAGGATGGTATGTTGCCTCCCTGGTGCAAGGGTCAAGGATGTCTCTGAGCGGCTGCAGGACATTCTGGAACGGGAGGGTGAACAGCCAGTGGTTGTGGTGCACATAGGTACCAACGATACAGGTAAAAAACGGGACGAGGTCCTACAAGGTGAATTTAGGGAGTTAGAAGATAAACTAAAAAGTAGGACCACAAAGGTAATAATCTCTGGATTACTACCAGTGCCACGTGCTAGTCAGAGTAGAAATAGGAGGATATTTCAGATGAATACGTGGCTTGAAAAATGGTGCAAGGGGGAGGGATTCAAATTTCTGGGGCATTGGAACCAGTTCTGGGGGAGGTGGGACCGGTATAAACAGGATGGTTTGCACCTGGGCTGGACTGGAACCAATGTCCTAGGGGGAGCGTTTGCTACTGCTGTTCAGGAGGATTTAAACTAATGTGGCAGAGGGATGGGAACAAGTGCAGAGAGACAGAGGGGTGTAAAATGAGGGTAGAAGCAAAAAGTAGTAAGGTGAAAAGTAAAAGTGGCAGGCAGGCAAATCCAGGGCAAAAAGCAAAAAGGGCCACTTTTCAACATAATTGTATAAGGGGTAAGAGTGTTGTAAAAACAAGCCTGAACGCTTTGTGTGTCAATGCCAGGAGCATTCGTAACAAGGTGGATGAACTGAATGTGCAGATAGTTATTAATGAATATGATATAGTTGGGATCACAGAGACATGGCTCCAGGGTGACCAAGGATGGGAGCTCAACATCCAGCGATATTCAATATTCAGGAGGGATAGACAGGAAAGAAAAGGAGGTGGGGTAGCATTGCTGGTTAGAGAGGAGATTAACGCAATAGAAAGGAAGGACATTAGCCTGGAGGATGTGGAATCGATATGGGTAGAGCTGCATAACACTAAGGGGCAGAAAACGCTGGTGGGAGTTGTGTACAGGCCACCTAACAGAAGCAGTGAGGTTGGGGATGGCATTAAACAGGAAATTAGAAATGCGTGCAATAAAGGAACAGTAGTTATAATGGGTGACTTCAATCTACATATAGATTGGGTGAACCAAATTGGTAAGGGTGCTGAGGAAGAGGATTTCTTGGAATGTATGCGGGATGGTTTTCTGAACCAACATGTCACGGAACCAACTAGAGAGCAGGCCATTCTAGATTGGGTATTGAGCAATGAGGAAGGGTTAGTTAGCAATCTTGTCGTGCGAGGCCCCTTGGGTAAGAGTGACCATAATATGGTGGAATTCTTCATTAAGATGGGGAGTGACATAGTTAATTCAGAAACAAAGGTTCTGAACTTAAAGGCAGGTAACTTTGAAGGTATGAGATGTGAATTAGCTAAGATAGACTGGCAAATGACACTTAAAGGGTTGATGGTGGATATGCAATGGCAAGCATTTAAAGATCGCATGGATGAACTACAACAATTGTTCATCCCAGTTTGGCAAAAGAATAAACCAGGGAAGGTAGTGCACCCGTGGCTGACAAGGGAAATTAGGGATAGTATCAATTCCAAGGAAGAAACATACAAATTAGCCAGAAAAAGCAGCACACCTGAGGACTGGGAGAAATTCAGAGTACAGCAGAGGAGGACAAAGGGCTTAATTAGGAAAGGGAAAAAAGATTATGAGAGAAAGCTGGCAGGGAACATAAAAACTGACTGTAAAAGCTTTTATAGATACGTGAAAAGAAAAAGATTGGTCAAGACAAATGTAGGTCCTTTACCGTCAGAAACAGCTGAATTGATCATAGGGAACAAAGACATGGCAGACCAATTGAATAATTACTTTGGTTCTGTCTTCACTAAGGAGGACATAAATAATCTTCCGGAAATAGTAAGGGACCAAGGTTTTAGTGAGATGGAGGAACTGAGGGAAATACATGTTAGTAGGGAAGTGGTGTTAGGTAAATTGAAGGGATTAAAGGCAGATAAATTCCCAGGGCCAGATGGTCTGCATCCCAGAGTGCTTAAGGAAGGAGCCCAAAAAATAGTGGATGCATTAGTGATAATTTTTCAAAACTCCTTAGATTCTGGATTAGTTCCTGAGGATTGGAGGGTGGCTAATGTAACCCCACTTTTTAAAAAAGGAGGGAGAGAGAAGCCGGGGAATTATAGACTGGTTAGTCTGACATCGGTGGTGGGGAAAATGCCAGAGTCGGTTATCAAAGATGTGATAACAGCACATTTGGAAAGAGGTGAAATCATCGGACAAAGTCAGCATGGATTTGTGAAAGGAAAATCATGTCTGACGAATCTTATAGAATTTTTTGAAGATGTAACTAGTAGAGTGGATAGGGGAGAGCCAGTGGATGTGGTATATTTAGATTTTCAAAAGGCTTTTGACAAGGTCCCACACAGGAGATTATTGTGCAAACTTAAAGCACACAGTATTGGGGGTATGGTATTGATGTGGATAGAGAATTGGTTGGCAGACAGGAAGCAAAGAGTGGGAGTAAACGGGACCTTTTCAGAATGGCAGGCAGTGACTAGTGGGGTACCGCAAGGCTCAGTGCTGGGACCCCAGTTGTTTACAATATATATTAATGATTTAGACGAGGGAATTAAATGCAGCATCTCCAAGTTTGCGGATGACACGAAGCTGGGCGGCGGTATTAGCTGTGAGGAGGATGGTAAGAGGATGCAGGGTGACTTGGATTGATTAGGTGAGTGGGCAAATTCATGGCAGATGCAATTAAATGTGAGGTTATCCACTTTGGTTGCAAGAACAGGAAAACAGATTATTATCTGAACGGTGGCCGATTAGGAAAAGGGGAGATGCAATGAGACCTGGGTGTCATTGTACACCAGTCATTGAAGGTGGGCATGCAGGTACAGCAGGCGGTGAAAAAGGTAAATGGTATGTTGGCATTCATAGCAAAAGGATTTGAGTACAGGAGCAGGGAGGTTCTACTGCAGTTGTACAAGGCCTTGGTGAGACCGCACCTAGAATATTGTGTGCAGTTTTGGTCCCCTAATCTGAGGAAAGATATTCTTGCCATAGAGGGAGTACAGAGAAGGTTCACCAGATTGATTCCTGGGATGGCAGGATTTTCATATGAAGAAAGACTGGATCGACTAGGCTTATACTCACTGCAATTTAGAAGATTGAGGGGGGATCTTATTGAAACGTATAAAATTCTAAAGAGATTGGACAGGCTAGATGCAGGAAGATTGTTTCCGATGTTGGGGAAGTCCAGAACGAGGGGTCACAGTTTAAGAATAAAGGGGAAGCCTTTTAGGACCGAGATGAGGAAAAACTTCACACAGAGAGTGGTGAATCTGTGGAATTCTCTGCCCTTCCAGCCCAACACACTTGATCTGCCCAGTTCCACCCATGTGATCAATTAACCTACTAACCAGTACATCTTTGGACTGTGGCAGAAAACCAGAACACCCAGAGGAAACCCACACAGTGACTAAGCAGTTTGAAAAGTGAAATCCATTCAGTGACTCAGCGGGTTGCAAAGTGAAATCTGATTCTCTGGCAGGAAGTGGGCTGCATGTTCAGTTTTTCCACAACTTTACTGCCAATAAAGTTTATGACTGACATTTGGAAGGGTGACAGTCAAATTGCTGAGCAGAGATGAAAGGAGGCAGTGACGTATGCGTATCGTCAGCATTTGCATCCTTGGATATAGTTCCATTGATTCTGGGTTCCCCATCCAAAATGCACCATTTGTTCCATTGATCATCGCCAGGACACTTGACACAAGAGGCAGATTAACAGTCCATGCTCCCGCTTAGGGTTATGTGGATGGCGAGCGCTCGATCCAAGATTCCTGGGCCCTGGCACCCGGGAGGCAAAGCACTTTGAGTTGGACAACTGGCATCAGGGAGTGTGTAAAAAGAGCTAGCTATCGATCAGGACCGCAATCGAGATTTTAAATGCAGAGCTTCGCAGCAGTTTCTCTGAGTTGCGCATTTTTTTCTTCAGTAGTTTGATCGAGGCACGACTGTGCAGGCGCATGGACGTCAATGAGTTAGACCAACGGGAAGAATTTAAAAAGAAGACAGTTTTGTAGGGTGGGCATAGGTATAGGAAGTCAGAACGGGGCTATAGAACGGGGGTATAGGAACGGGGCTTCGGCAATAATGTGTCGAGGCGAGGTAAGTTACTTATGAAGAGTAGGAATAGGAAGTATGTCTGCGCGGCCGTTTTTCTGTGCTCGTTGTCAGATGTGAGATGTCCGGGAGACTCCCAGCCTCCCGGACGGCCACATCTCTGCCAGGTACGTCGAGCTGCATCTCCTTAGGGACCGTGTCAGGGAACTCAAGATGTAGCTCAATGATCTTCATCTGGTCAGGGAAAGTGAGGAGTTGATAGAGAGAAGCTATAGGCAAGTAGTCACACCAGGGCCTCAGGAGACAGATAAACGGGTAACAGGAGAGGGAAGGGCAAGAGTCAGATACTAGAGAGTTCCCCTGTGGCTGTCCCCCTTGACAATAAGTGCTCCTGTTTCAGTACTGTTGGGGGAACAGCCTACCTGGGGAAAGAAACAGTGGCCTCTGACACAGAGTCTGGCCCTGTGGCTCAGAAGGGGAGGGAAAGGAAGAGGATGGCAGTAGTGATAGGGGACTCTATAGTCAGACAGGCGATTCTGTGGATACAGGAAAGAAACGCAGATGGTAATTTGCCTCCCAGGTGCCAGGGTCCAGGATGTTTCTGATCGCATCCACGACATCCTGAAGTGGGAAGGTGAACAGCCAGAAGCTGTGGTACATATTGGTACCAACGACATAGTTAGGAAAGGGGAGGAGGTCCTGAAAACATACTACAGGGAGTTAGGAAAGAAGCTGAGAAGCAGGACAACAAGGGTAATCTCGGGATTACTGCCTGTGCCACGTGACAGTGAGAATAGGAATAGAGTGAGTTGGAGGATAAATGTGTGGCTGAGGGATTGGAGCAGGGGGCAGGGATTCAGATTTCTGGATCATTGGGACCTCTTTCAGGGCAGGCATGATCTGTACAAAAAGGATGGGTTGCACTTGAATCCCAAGGGGACCAATATCCCGGCGGGGAGGTTTGCTAAGGCTACTGGGGAGAGTTTAAACTAGAATTGTTGGGGGGTGGGAACTGAACTGAAGAGATGGGGGAAGCGGCGGTTGGCTCACGAATAGAGAAAGCTTGAAGACAGTGTGAGAGGGAGGATAGGCGGGTGATAGAGAAGGAACGCACTCAGGCTGACAGCTTGAGATGTGTCTATTTTAATGCAAGAAGCATCATGAACAAAGCTTAGGGTGTGGATCAGTACTTGGAGCTATGATGTGGTGGCCATTACAGAGACTTGGATGGGTCAGGGGCAGGAATGGCTACTTAGAGTGCCAGGCTTTAGGTGTTTCAGAAAGGACAGGGAGGGAGGCAAAAGAGGTGGGGTGTGGCACTGTTGATCAGAGATAGTGTCACAGCTGCAGAAAAGGAGGAAGTCATGGAGGGATTGTCTACGGAGTCTCTGTGGGTGGAAGTTAGGAACAGGAAGGGGTCAATAACTCTACTGGGTGTTTTTTATAGACCACCCAATAGTAACAGGGACAGAGGGCATCCAATATCCTTGTAGGCAGGTTGGCTAGTCTTGTTCAGGTGGGTTTAAACTAATTTGGCAGGTGGATGGGAATTAGAGTTATAGTGCTGAAGATAAGGTAGCAGGTTTACAAACAGAGGCAATGTGTCGTGAGACTCCTAGCAAGGAAAGGCTGTTGATAGGACAAAATGGCAGTCAATAGGATGAGCTGTAATGTGAAAGGCAGACTAAATTAAAAAGGATGGATACTGGACTGAAGGTGTTACATTTGAATGCAAGCAGTATACGGAATAAGGGAGATGAACTTGCAGTACAGTTGCAGGTTGGCAGGTATGATGTTGTAGGCATCACTGAATCATGGCTGAAAGAAGATTATAGCTGGGAGTTTAATGTCCAAGGACACACATTGCAATCAACAGGACGGGTGGGAAGGCAGAGGGGGTGGTGGTAAAAAATGAAATCAAATCATTAGAAAGAGGTGACATTGGGTCGAAAGGTGTTGAATCATTGTGGATAGAGCTAAGGAACTGTAAGGGTAAAAAGACCCTGACAGGAGTTGTGAACAGACCCCCAAACAGTATTGAGGATGTTGCCGACAAATTACAATGGGACAGAGAAAATGCACGCCAAAAGGGCAGTGTTACAATAGTCATGAGGGAACTTCAATATGCAGGTAGATTGGGAAAATCAGGTTGCTGTTTGAAGGGGAATTTCCGGAGTGCCTACACGATGGCTTTTTAGAGCAGCTTGTGTTCAAGACCACCAGAGGATCAGCTATTCTGGATTGGGTTCGAATTGCTTCGAGAGTTTTAGGTAAAAGAACCCTTAAGAGAAAGTGATCATAATATGATTGGAATTCACCCTGAAATTTGAGAATGAGAAGTTAAAGTCAAATGTTCACAGTGGAGTAAAATGAATAACAACGACATGAAGTAAGAGTTGGCCACAATTGATTGGGAAAGAACACTGGCAGGGATGATGGCAGAGCAGCAATGGTTGGAATTTCTGGAAGCAATTTGAAGACACAGGGTATATACATCCCAAAGAGGAAGAAGTATTCTAAAAGAAAGATGACACACCCATGGCTAACAAGAGAAGTCAAAGCCAAACAAAAGGCATATAATAGAGCAAAAATTAGTGGAGAGTTAGAGGATTGAAATGCTTTCAAAAACCAACAGAAGGCAACTAAAAAAGTCACTAAGAAGGCAAAGATGGAATACGGAAGTAAGCTAGCCGATAATCTCAAAGAAGATACCAAAGGTTTCTTCAGATACATAAAGTGTAAAAGAGGAGTGAGAGTGGATATCCGACCATTGGAAAATGATACCAGAGAGGTAGGAATAGGGGATACGGAAATGGTGGGTGAACTGAATAAGTATTTTGCATCAGTCTTCACTGTGGAAGACATTAGCAGTATGGTGGAAGTTCCACGTGTCAGGGGTTATGAAGTGTGTGAAGTGTGTAATTATTACTAGAGAGAAGGTTCTTGGGAAACTGAAAGGTCTGAAGGTGGATAAGTCACGTGGACCAGATGGTGTACACCCCAGGGTTCTGAAATAGGTGGCTGAAGGGAGTGTGGAGGCATTAGTAATGACCTTTTAAGAACCACAAGATTCTGGAATGGTTCCATAAGACTGGAAAATTGCAGATGTCACTCCACTCTTCAAGGATAGAGAGAGGGAGAAGAAAAGAAACTATGGGCCAATTAGTCTGACCTCAGTGGTTGGGGAGATGTTGGAGTCGATTATTAAGGATGAGGTCTCGGGGTACTTGGAGGCACATGATAAAATAGGCCGTAGTCAGCATGGTTTCCTCAAAGGAAATCTTCCCTGACACATCTGTTGGAATTCTTTGAAGAACAAGCAGGATAGACAAAGGAGAATCAGTTGATGTTGTGTACTTGGATTTTCAGAAAGACTTTGAAAAGCTGCCACACATGAGGCTGCTTAACAAGCTACAAGCCCTTGATATTACAGGAAAGATTCTAGCATGGACAAAGCAGTGGCTGATTAGCAGGAGGCAAAAGTGAGAATAAAGGGAGCCTTTTCCGGTAGGCTGCCAGTGACTAGTGGTGTTCCACAGGGGTCTGTGTTGGGACTGATTCTTTTTACATGATACGTCAATGATTTGGATGATGGAATTGATGGCTTTGTTGTGAAGTTTGTAGATGATATGAAGATGGGTGGAGGGGCAGATAGTTTTGAGGAAGTAGAGAGGCCTCAGAAGGGCTTAGATTAGGAGAATGGGCATATATGAGGCAGAAGGAAGTGTACAGTCATGCACTTTGATAGAAGAAATGAAAGGGTCGACTATTTTCTAAATGGAGAGAAAATATAAAAAACTGACGCACAAAAGGACTTGGGAGTCCTTGTGCAGGATTCCCTAAAGGTTCATTTGCAGGTTGAGTCTGTGGTGAGGAAGGCAAATGCAATGTCACATTCATTTCAAGAGGACTACAATATAAAAGTAAGGATGTAATGTGAGACTTTATAAAGCATTGGACAGGTCTCGTTGGAGTATTGTGAGCAGTTTTGGGCCCCGTATCTCAGGAAATCCGTGCTGAAACTGTAGAGGGTTCAAAGACGGTTCACATAAATGATTTCACGATTGAATGGCTTGTCATATGAAGAGTGTTTTATGGCTCTGGGCCTGTATTCATTGGAACTCAGAAGAATGAGGGGTGACCTCATTGAAACCTATCAAATGGTGAAAGACCCTGATAAGAGTGGATGTGGAGAGGATGTTTTCCTTGGTGGGAGAGTCTCAGAGGACACAGCCTCAGAATAGAGGAGAGTCCTTTTAGAACAGAGATGAGGAGGAATTTCCTTAGCCAGGAAGTTGATGGATTCTTGATTGGTCAGGGTATTAAGTGATGCAGGGAGAAGGCAGGAGACTGGTGCTGAGTGGAAATTGTTCTGAAATGGTGAAAATGGGTTAAATTCCTTCCTCCTCTTCAAACCCAGTGAAAAAAATCTTATGGGAAAAGGGTTATAAATTTATACTGAGCTACCCAGCAACACTGATAATCTTTTTGGATGACAAAGAAAGATTTTTTACTGATCATCGGAAAGCAGAGGAGTTTGTACAAAAACTTCCTAATATTCGTGAGATGTGGTAAAGAATTCTGGAAGTGAAATGGATTAAAGATGAAGACTGAGATAGGGAACGGATTTGATGGATATTTAAGAGTAGAATATACAAATATACTTTAAGTATATGATAGAAGGGGAGAAAGATTAAAAAATTGAGGAATATTAATTGGGAGTAGAGATATTAATTTTTTTCTTCACTTATATATATCTTTTTTTTGTTACAGGGGAGCTGGAGGAGCTTCTGATTGATTGCTGTGGGATTCACGTGTGTAATCATGGCAATTGCCATGACCCATAAAACGGAGGGGGGTAATGTTGTGTTTCTATTCATTCACAACATTAGTAGGGGGGTATTTTGTTATCTTTTTCTTTACTATCTATCTTTCTTCTATTTTTCTTTTTTTGCCTGGATGATTGGGGGGGGGGGAGACACATGGCAACATGGAGAATTTTAAAGAGATTCCCTAAGGTATTATGAAATGACTAATTTACTCAATTTTTAAAGTTTTAATGTTAATGGGCTTAATGGACCGGTGAAAAGAAAAAGAGTTTTAACAAATATTAAGAAAATGAAAGTAGATATAGTTTTTTTGCAGGAAACACATTTAAAAGAGATAGAACATCAGAAATTAAAGAGACATTGGGTTGGAAGTGTTATTGCAGCTTCATTTAATTCAAAGGAGAGGGGAGTTGCAATTTTGGTTAATAAAACCTTACCAATTAAAATACAAAATGTACTAATTGATTCTGCGGGGAGATATGTAATTATACATTGTCAAATCTTTTCAGAATTATGGACTCTTATGAATATTTATGCACCAAATGAAAACGATGCAAAATTCATACAAGAAGCTTTTTTGAATTTGGCTAACGCACATGATAAAATATTAATAGGTGGAGACTTTAACTTTTGTCTAGACCCAGTTTTAGATAGGTCAACTAAAGTTGTTACAAAATCAAAAGTAATAAAGCTAACTTTATCATTGATGAAAGACTTAAATTTGATTGATATATGGAGAAGAATTAATCCAAGAGAAAGAGATTATTCATTTTATTCAAATAGACATAAAACTTATTCAAGGATTGATTTTTTCCTATTATCAATGAATATTCAGGATAGAGTGAAAAGTGTAGAATATAAAGCGAGAATACTGTCAGATCATTCCCCCTTGATAATGACAATGATAATGATGGATAAGGAGGAATTGAGATTTAATTCAATTTTATCAAAACGTCAAGATTTTTGTGATTTTATGGAAAAACAGATCCAATTTTTTTTGGATGCAAACTCACATTCAGTTGAAGATAAATTCATATTATGGGAAGCAATGAAAGCATATTTGAGGAGCCAGATAATAAGTTATACTTCTAAAATTAAGAAGGAGTATATGGTAGAAATAGATCAATTAGAAAAAGAGATTACAAAATTAGAAAAAGAATCTCAAAGATATATGACAGAAGAAAAACGAAGACAATTTGTCAATAAGAAGCTACAATGTAATACGCTCCAGACATACCGAACAGAAAAAGCAATTATGAGAACCAAACAGAGATATTATGAATTAGGTGAAAGATCACACAAGATTCTTGCTTGGCAGTTGAAAACAGAACAGGCTTCCAAAACAGTAAATGCAATTAGAACAAGTGCAAATAAAATTACTTATAAACCTTTAGAAATTAATGAAACCTTTAAAAATTTTTATTCCGAATTATATCAATCGTAATCACAAAATGAGGTTGCTGAGATAGAAATTTTTTTATCACAAATAACTCTTCCAAAATTGAACTCCAAATAACAGAAAGGACTAGATATGCCCTTTACATTAAAAGAGGTTGAAGAAGCTCTAGGATCACTCCAGAGTAATAAATCTCCAGGAGAAGACGGTTTTCCGCCTGAATTTTATAAAAAATTTAAAGATTTATTAATCCCTCCCTTTATGGAGTTAATATATCAAGGGGAAAGAACACATAAACTTCCACAATCTTTTTCGACAGCGATCTTAATAGTATTGCCAAAAAAAGATAGAGATCCTTTAAAACCAACATCATACAGGCCTATTTCTTTGTTGAATATGGATTATAAAATAATAACAAAAAATTTTATCTGATAGATTATCTAAATATTTACCAAAATTAATACATATGGATCAAACAGGCTTTATTAAAAATAGACAATCGGCGGACAATGTAACTCGATTATTTAGCATAATTCATTTGGCATAAAAGAGGGAGGAAATGAGTGTGGCAGTTGCTTTGGATGCAGAAAAAGCATTTGATAGATTGGAATGGGATTTTTTATTTAAGGTATTGGAAAAATATGGTTTAGGAAAATCTTTTATAAACTGGATTAAAACCTTAAATACTAGTCCCAAAGCTAAAGTAGTGACAAATGGTCAAATTTCAACATCATTCCAGTTAACAAGGTCAACTGGACGAAGCTGTCCATTATCACCTGCCCTATTTGTATTGGCAATAGAACCATTAGCTGAATTAATTAGAACCGATTCAGATATTATGGGCTTCAGAGTTAACCAGGAGGAATATAAGATTAATTTATTTGCTGATGATGTTCTGATTTATCTAACAAACAGAGAGAGGGGAAATGGGCTAAAAATTCTATATCTGAATGCACGAAGTGTCAAAAATAAGGCAGATGAGCTTGAAGCCCAGGTGCGAATGGGTAACTATGATGTTGTTGGGATAACGGAGACATGGCTGCAGGGAGATCAGACCTGGGAAATGATTGTACAAGGGTATACATGCTATCGTAGGGACAGAAATGTGGGCAGAGGGAGTGGGGTGGCCCTGTTGGTGAGGAATGAGATTCAGTCCTTTGCAAGGGGGGACATAGGGTCAGGAGAAGTAGAGTCTGTGTGGATAGAACTGAGGAACAGTAAGGGCAAAAGGACCCAAATGGGTGTTGTCTACAGGCCACCAAACAGTAGCATGGATATTGGGTGCAAGTTGAATAGGGAGTTAACATTGGCATGTTCCAAAGGTAATGTCGCAGTAGTTATGGGGGATTTCAACATGCAGGTGAACTGGGAGAATCAGGTTGGTGCTGGACCACAGGATAGGGAGTTTGTAGAGTGCCTACGGGATGCATTCTTGGAACAACTTGTACGAGAGCCGACCAGGGACAAGACTATTCTGGATTTAGTGTTATGTAATGAACAGGATTTGATAAGCGATCTTGCAGTAAAGGAACCATTAGGAGGTAGTGATCATAATATGATAAGTTTTTATCTGCAATTTGAGAAGGATAAGGGCAGCTCAGAGGTGTCAGTGTTGCAGTTGAACAGGGGAAACTATGGAGCCATGAGGGAGGAGCTGGCCAAAGTTGACTGGATGGATAGCCTAGCAGAAAAGACAGTGGAACAGCAATGGCAGGTATTCTTGGGAATAATGCACAAGGTGCAAAATCAGTTCATCCCCCAGAGAAGGAAGGATTCAAAGGGGGGAAAGGAGCCACAGTGGTTGACAAAGGAAGTCAGAGATTGCATAGCATTAAAAAAAAGGAAGTATGACAGAGCTAAGGTGAGTGGGAGGACAGATGATTGGGAAGTTTTTAAGGAACAACAGAACTTAACTAAATAGACAATACGGGGAGAAAAAATGAGGTACGAACGCAAGCTAGCCAGGAATATAAAGGAAGATAGCAAAAGCTTTTTTAGGTATGTGAAGAGAAAGAAGATAGTTAAGAACAATGTTGGGCCCTTGAAGAATGAATTGGGTGAAATTGTTATGGGAAACAGAGAAATGGCAGAAGAATTTAATGAGTACTTTAGATCTGTTTTCACTAAGGAAGACACAAGCAATCTCCCAGATGTATGGATGGGCCAAGGACATAGGGTAACAGAGGAAATGAAACAGATTGACATTAGGAAGGAAACGGTGATGAGAAGACTGATGGGACTGAAGGCTGACAAATCCCCAGGTCCAGATGGTCTGCATCCTAGGGTACTAAAGGAGGTGGCCCTGGAAATTGTGGATGCATTGGTAATCATTTTCCAATGTTCCTTAGATTCAGGATCAGTTCCTGAAGATTGGAGAATGGCTAATGTTATCCCACTTTTTAAGAAAGGATGGAGGGAGAAAACAGAGAACTATCGACCTGTCAGCCTGACATCGGTGGTGGGAAAGATGCTAGAGTCCATTATTAAGGATGAAATAGTGGCATATCTAGATTGCAGTGATAGGATTGGGCCAAGCCAGCATGGATTTACCAAGGGTAAATCATGCTTGACTAATCTGTTGGAGTTTTTCGAGGATGTAACCAGAAAGTTAGACGGGGGAGATCCAGTGGATGTAGTGTACCTCGATTTTCAGAAGGCATTTGATAAGGTCCCACATAGGAGATTGGTGGGTAAAATCAAAGCTCAGGGCATCGGGGTGAAGGCATTGACATGGATAGAAAACTGGTTGGCAGATAGAAAGCAAAGGGTAGCGGTGAATGGGTGTTTCTCGGAATGGCAGGTGGTGACTAGTGGGGTGCCACAGGGCTCAGTATTGGGACCACAGCTGTTTACAATTTACATCAACGATTTGGATGAAGGCATTGAAAATAACATCAGCAAATTTGCTGATGATACTAAGCTGGGTGGCAGTGTGACATGTGATGAGGATGTTAGGAGAATTCAGGGTGACTTGAATAGGCTGGGTGAGTGGGCAGATACTTGGCAGATGGCGTTTAATGTGAATAAGTGTGAGGTTATCCACTTTGGGAATAAGAACAGGAAGGCGGATTATTATCTGAACGGTGTAGAGTTAGGTAAGGGAGAAATACAAAGAGATCTAGGAGTCCTTGTTCATCAGTCACTGAAGGTGAATGAGCAAGTGCAGCAGGCAGTGAAGAAGGCTAATGAAATGTTGGCCTTTATTACAAAGGGAATTGAGTACAAGAGCAAGGAAATCCTCTTGCATTTGTACAGAACCCTGGTGAGACCACACCTGGAGTATTGTGTACAGTTTTGGGCTCCAGGGTTAAGGAAGGACATCCTGGCTGTAGAGGAAGTGCAGCGTAGATTCACGAGGTTAATTCCTGGGATGTCTGGACTGTCTTACGCAGAGAGGTTAGAGAGACTGGGCTTGTACACGCCGGAATTAAGGAGATTGAGAGGGGATCTGATTGAAACATATAAGATTATTAAGGGATTGGACAAGATAGAGGCAGGAAATATGTTCCAGATGCTGGGAAAGTCCAGTACCAGAGGGCATGGTTTGAGAATAAGGGGTAGGTCATTTAGGACAGAGTTAAGGAAGAACTTCTTCTCCCAGAGAGTTGTGGGGGTCTGGAATGCACTGCCTCGGAAGGTAGTGGAGGCCAATTCTCTGGATGCTTTCAAGAAGGAGCTAGATAGGTATCTTATGGATAGGGGAATCAAGGGATATGGGGACAAGGCAGGAACCGGGTATTGATAGTAGTTGATCAGCCATGATCTCAAAATGGCGGTGCAGGCTCGAAGGGCTGAATGGTCTACTTCTGCACCTATTGCCTATTGTCTAAACCCATTGCATTCATTGCATAAACTATCTTTTAGATTGGAAAAATATGGGAAAATATCAGGGTATAAAGTAAACTGGGATAAAAGTGAAATTTTACCCCTTACTAAAGGAGATTATAGTCAATGTCGATTAGTAACTCAATTTAGATGGCCGATAAATGGTATAAAATATTTAGGTATAAGAGTTGATAACGATATAAAAAATTTATATAAATTAAATTGTTTGCCATTATTGAAAAAAATTCAACAGGATCTTGATAAATGGATGATGTTACCAATAACATTAGTAGGCAGAGTTAATGCTGTAAAAATGAATATATTTCCTAGATTACAATATTTATTCCAAACATTACCAATACAACTGCCGCAGAAGTTTTTTCAAGAGTTGAATAAATGTGTGAGGAAGTTTCTTTGGAAAGGTAAGATGTCAAGAATATCGTTGGAAAAATTGACATGTAAATTTGACCTAGGAGGGTTACAACTCCCAAATTTTAAGAATTATTATAAAGCAAATCAACTTAGATTTATTGCATCTTTTTTGATGAAGGTAAACCGGCATGGATTAGAATAGAGTTAGATAAGATAGGAGAAAATATACCAGAAGATTTTATATATAAATGGGAATCCAAATGGATACGGGAAAAGAAAGAATCTCTTATATTAAAGCATTTGATTGATTTATGGAATAAGATAAATGTTGATGATGAGATAAAGAAATCTTTATTAGCAAAGAGAACCCTAATTCAAAATAGACTCATTCCTTTTACAATGGATAACCAACTTTTATATAACTGGTTTCAAAAAAGGATTAGATATACAGGTGACTGTTTTGAAGGAGGATATTGATGTTGTTTGATCAACTAAAGAATAAATATAAAATATCAAACAACACTCTTTTCTATTATTTTCAATTAAGAGCTTATTTAAGAGATAAACTCGGTCAAACAATGTTAATGCCAAAGCCTAATGAAATAGAAATTTTAATTCAAAAAGGAAAAATTAAAAAATTTACTTCTTGTATGTATAATTTGATTCAAAAACAGACAATTAAACAAGGAATTCATAAGTCAAGACAAAAATGGGAAACTGATTTGAATATTAAAATTGATGAAACAAGTTAGTCAAGACTATGCCTTGACAGTATGACAAATACAATAAATGTCCGACTCAGATTAGTACAATACAATTTTTTACATCAATTATATATTACACCACAAAAAATAAATAGATTAAACCCAAATTTATTTGACCAATGTTTTCGATGTAATCAAGAAATTGGTACTTTTTTACACTGTACTTGGTCTTGTTTTAAAATTCAACCTTTTTGGATAAATTTAAGACTTTTACTGGAACAAATTATTGGAATACAACTTCCACATACCCCAATATTATTTTATTAGGTGATATTGAAGGGAAAATCTAAATTGAATAAAAATCAGAAAAAAAATATAAAAATTGCATTGGCAGTAGCCAAAAAAGCTATTGCAGTTACTTGGAAATCAGATTCATATTTAACTATGGACCGTTGGAATAATGAAATATTTAGCTGCATTCCACTTGAAAAAATTACTTATAATTTAAGAAACGAATATGATATATTCTTGAAAATTTGGCACCCTTATTTACAAAAGATAGGATTAAATATATAGGCCTTTCAGAGATAAAATTATTAGCTATTTGGGGAAAAAAATAAATAAAGATATATACTAAAGCTATTTTGAACTCCATGGAGCACGTGGGGATCTTCCGATATCCAGGCAATCTTTCTTTCTTTTTTCTTTCTTACTCTTTTTTTTTCTTTTTTTCTTTTTTTAGATAGGGATGTTAAGGGGAGGGGGGAGGGCTGATATTATTTTTCATTACTCTATTATTCTATTCACTGTATGTAATTCTCTTAAAAATTTAATAAAAAAATATATTTAAAAAAAAGAAATGGTGAAAATGGTGTAACTCTGTTTCTACATCTTATGGTCTTATCGTCTTATACCATCCAAGAATCTCGTTCTCAGTCACAGAACTGTCTTTACATTTCCCTATTACCACATCTTGCCTCTTGTCCCCCCCTGCTCTTTTGAGTCACAGATCCTGAGACCTGACTAGGACATTTCCTCCTCCCTCCGAACAGTATCCAAAGAAATATACCTGTTATTGAAGGGGATGGCCACAGGGGTATTCTACACTGGCTCCTGAACCCCCTTCCCCTTCCAGACTGTCACACAGTTTCCTGTGTCCTGCATCCTGGGTGTAACTACTTCTCTATATGTCCTATCGATCACCTCTTCAGCCTCTCGAATGATATGAAGTTCTCCCAGTTCCAGCTCCAACTCCTTAAAGCAGATTGTTAAAAGCTGCAGCCGGATGTTCTTCTCACAGTTATAGACATCACGGACACTGGAAGTCTCCCTGCTTTCCCACATCCTGCAAGAGAGGCATTCCACTACCCTGCCTGGCATCTCTACTGTCCTAACTGAGCAGGTGTAAAGAAGGGGAGCAAAAAAACTCTACCAACAGCTTTTCTATTTGCCCTCTCAGACTAAAGCCTCGAGATCTCCACTCTCTCTGTCCCACTCTAATGATGGCCACTGTGATGAAGGCTGAACCGCTTGTCCCTGTCTTCCTTCAATCTGTTCTTACTAATCAATCCCAAAATCCAATTGATCACTGGTCAAAGCTCCAAAACCTGCCACCTGTTGCTGCCTTTCTACTTGGTCAGCAAGTCTGAGTGAGAGGCCCCCCTCTCAAGCTTCTGATCTCCCTACTGGTCACTTGTCAAAGCTCTGAAACCTAACGATGATTTAAATATCTCTGCAAGGGTGCTTTTGCAATTTCTGCACTTGTGTCTCACAGGGTGTGAAGGAGCTCTGGGCATTTATCCACCCTGATTTGCCTCAGGACAGCAAACACCTCCTCTGTAATCTGTACAGGGTCCATGAAATCGATGCTGCCTTGCCTCACTTCTATAGACTCTGCGTCCATCTCCTGAGCAAATACAGATGCAAAAAAATCCATTTAAGACCATCCCCATCTCTTTTGACTCCATGCAGATTACCATTCTGATCAATTTTGTTCCTTGTGATCTTTTTGCTCTTAATATATCTGTAGAATCCCTTAGGATTTTCCTTCACCTCATCGACTCAGGCAACCTCATTCCTTCCTTTCACCCTCCTGATTTCTTCCTTAAGTGTTCTCTTGCATTTCTTATGTTGCTCAGTCACCTCCTTTGTTGCACCTGCAATGCACCTCCTTTTTTTTTCTTCAATATCTTTTGAACACCAAAACACCAAGGTTCCCTGAACATGTCATCCTTGCCTTTATTCTGACAGGCACATACAAGCTTTGAACTCTCAAAATTATACTTTTGAAGGTCTCCCACTTACCAAGTACACCTTTGCCAGAAAATAACCTGACCCAATCACACTTGCCAGATTCCTTCTGATACCAACAAAATTAGCCTTTCTCCAATTTAGAATCTCAACCCGGAGACAGACCTATCTTTTTCCATAATTACCTTACCATAATGGCATTGTGGTCACTAGATGCAAGGTGTCCCCCTATAACTCCTGACACTGTCCTGTCCCATTCCCTAATAGGAGATCAAGTATTCTATCGGGACTTCTATGTACTGGTTAAGGAAACTTTCCTGAACACATTTGACAAACACTATCCCATTTAGTCCTGTCTTGAGGTCTAGATATGTCTGTGGAGGCCAAGTCATTTAAAGTGGAGGTTGATATAGTTGGAGTGTCAAATGTTACAGGGAGAAAGAAGGAGAACGGGGTTGAGAGAGAGATTAAATCAGCCATGATGGAATGGCAGAGCAGACTCAATGGGCTGAATGGCCTAATTCTGCTCCTAAATCTTCAGCTGTGTAACCCATGTTCTGGAAAAAGGCCAGTGTGCGTGGAGTATAAGGCGTCTGTCCTGCAAATGATTAAATGTGGTATCTAACTCTCAACGGTGAGACATTCCAGCTGAGCAGTGGGGGAAATGTGAGCTTTCTTTAAAATGATGCCCACACACAAACTGTTGTAGATTGGCTGATGAGGAACTAATTGCAGACTGAGGCCAGGATGAGACCTTTTCAACTACAGTGGATTGCAATTATTACCTATCAGTGCAGCCACTCTTAAAGAACAAAGACTAATCAAGATAATAGCTGGAATTCTGTTTGTTTGTTGGGGACACTTGACTTAACTGGCTCAGAAGCCTGTTGCTGAACAGCTTCTGACTAGTGTCAGTTGTGTGCACTTGCCTCACCGTTGGGTACTACGGAGCAAACAGTTTGTAAATAGTTTGCGGTTTCTAGCGCTCAGGATTGGAGATGTCAGAAACAGCCATTAGATACCAAAGAGTGAACAGTTTTTAAATATTATCAGTTGCATCTGCTTGTATGTGTTATCATTTTGGGCTGATAGACACCAATTCAAAAAGTAGTGATTTGTGATCATTGTGTTTATTATTTTGACCATGCAGGAAGGCAATGAAGGCAATCTATTATCTGCTCTAGGTGGCTACGCTGATTTTGTTCATTTACAGTCAATCAAAAGAACACAGTAGCGTACACTGGATGAATTCCTCTGTCGATAACTGTTAGGAACTAATACACAGTCCTATAGTATTGTAGTGGTATGGTAGCGTTCTAATTTGCTCTGTTTTTCATTTAAATTCGTAACTTGTTACAGTTAAACGGTAGTTTGTCTTTTTTTATACCTTTTTAACTATTTCCACGAGACTTCAGCTAACTGGATCAGCCAATGAATTGTGACAAAATGTACTGGTCCTGATTTGTCCCAATTAACTGAAATCCACTGTTCATATTTAAATTGCAATCTCATTCTAATTATGATATAACTCATCATCGTTTCCCTCTTAAATCAATTATGAAGTGTGATGGAAGTAACAAACATTGCTGCCATTTTCCTAGCAGGGATCTCTCCTCCGTACTGATTTCCAGTTGCTTTGAGTTCCATCGTGAGATCGGGTGCCTCTCTCCTTGCTCCTTGGCTGATACACTACCACTCCTGTCATTTTCTCCAAGGTCTTTCTAGTACAGGGGTTCCCAACCTGGGGTCTAGTGGTACGTTTTACATTTATAAATCACTTGTGTGTTCTTCCATGAGCCGACCTATTAAATCAACAAGAAAATGAGGTCACACTTGAAAGTGAGCCAAGGTAAATTCAGAGAGGAAAGGGAATTACGTTTCTGGGTTCAAAAGATTTTGGTAAAAACTTATTAATTATGTGTCGTGGGGATTGTTGTCATAGAGGTTTTCCGAAAATCTTTTTTTTTTGGATTTTTGAAGCCAATCATTATAAATTCTGACCTATTTCACTTGTAGTCACTGTGTAACTGTCTGAGTTTTAATCATAAGAAGTATTGATTTATTTGTGTTGTTAAAGATGGATTTAAGACTAAGTTAAAATCTTGGCTAGCAGGCTTTCCTTGACAATTGAGTAGCTAAATTCATTTTATTAATCCTATGAACCAGGGAAGTCTTTTGTCTAGTCTGTGCAGCGTTAATCAACAGCAACAATTTCTATTTATTGAGGCCTCCCGTTGGTTAGGGTCGACCATGGATGTTGTGTCTCTGCTATCCATGTGATACACAAACCAGGGTAGTGGGATATGAGAGCAACCTGTTGCTCATGTAGCAGGCTCCCCTCCCCTCCACTCAGCTGAGAAATCCAAAGGAACGGCAGAACCCGATACAGTTTGGCACCTGCCGAGTTGCCAGTCAGCATTAAACTCAACATAGGACTGCCTTAGGAACTGTAGCTTTTGGGGTTTACTCCCAAAGCCTTCTCCACGAGTGGGCATAGCCACAAGACAGTGGAGGTCTGAGATCACAGTTTTCCTTCTCCTGAATGAGCTGCCAACTATGGCTGATGATCTGCCTCAAGCGACTGGTTTTAAGGTACCAGTAACCCTGCTTTGCCCCTTCTCCTGTCAGGAGAAACGGTTATGCTGGTTCAGTAGCTGAGCCACATGTGGCCAGGGTCAGAGGTTATTTGAGATGCATGCCATTGGGAGCATTTAATAGGTAGAGAGGGCTTATCCCATTGAATTCCCCAGCTATGACAACCTTAAGGAACCAGTTTTGACTTGTATTACTCAATATGGCAAATCCTCATTTGCAGAAGCATTATCAAGCAAAATAATACCTTCTAAACTGACTGCCTACCTACAGGAAAGATGTGGCCGGGACTTGATCTGAGTTCTCAGGAAACGCTTTTGCTGCACCTTGATAAGCACTAAATTCCTACTGAAACAGACCACAAGCCACTAAAAGCAAAGAGAAAGACAGTTATAATGTTGGCAATTCTTTTTTGTTTATTTTTTAAAGTGAAGTGAATAGCTCAATTTCGGTGACTATAATTTCAAAGCAGTTCTATAGACAAGAAGTACACACCTAGCTTTTCTTTTTATTTCAAGAAGTGGAGATGTAGTGGTAGTGCCCCTCTAACTGGAGGTCTGTGACTAGTGGTGTGCTGTCGGGATTGGTGCTGGGTCCATTGTTGTTTGTCATCTACTATATATCAATGATCTGGATGATCAATGATCAATATATCAATGACGTGGTTAACTGGATCAGCAAAGTTGTGGATGATACCAAGATTGGGGGTGTAGTGGACAGTGAGGAAGACTATCAGAGATTCCAGCCAACAGTTTTGGAATGGGAATGGGAAGCAGAATTGAAATGGATGTCAATGTCGTCGAACTGAACTTCATCAAGCAGCATCGGTGTGACATCAATCAGAATGTGCTCACAAAGGATGTCACTTGTTCCATCCTTAACTGCAACCTGGCAGCAGTGGCCACTAAGGTGACCAAGGCAAAGTGTGTTCTGAACATAGAACAATGGCCTAATTCTGCTCCTATGTCTTCTGGTCTTATCGAATAGTAGAACACAGTACAGGGCACCATGGGTTGTGCTGACTTATGCACAATCAATCAAACCCATCCATTCTACACAGCCCATAACCCTCTATTTTTCTTTCAGAAGACCATAAGATATAGGAGCAGAATTAGGCCATTTGGCCCATCGGGTCTGCTCTGCCATTTCATCATGGCTGATCCATTTCCCTCTCAGCTCCAGTCTCCTGCCCCCACCCCCACACATATCCTTTCATGCCCTGACTAATCATCTATCAACCTCTGCCTTAAATACACCCAATGACTTGGCCTCCACGGCCATCTGTGGCAATGAATTCCATAGATTCTCCACCCTCTGGCTAAAGAAATTCCTCATCTCTGTAGGCACATCCTTGTACCTATCTAAGAGTCTCTTAAATGTCCCTATTGCATCAGACCCTGGCATCACCCCCAGCAGTGCTTCCAGAAACCCATCACTCTCTGTGTAAAAAACCTAACTCTGACATCTCCCCTAATTTTCCTCCATACGTCCTCTGCTATTGCCAATTGGTGCCATGTGGGAAAAAGAAATTTGGCTCTCCAGTCTGTCCATGTCTCTCATACACTGCTATCAAATTGCCTTTCATCCTGCTTCGCTCCAGAGAGAAAAGCCCTAGTTCGCTCAACCTTTCCTGATATAACATGCTCTCTAATCCAGGGACATCCTAGAAAATCTCTGCTGCACCCTCTCTAAAGCTTCCACATCCTTCCTATAATGAGGCAAGCTAAATACTACAACCAGAATCTAACCAGGGGTTTTATAGAACAGTAACATTAGCTCCTGGGTTTTGAACTCAATCCCCCAGCTAATGAAGGCCAAAATAACATGTGTCTTCCTAACAGCCCTATTGACTTTGCAGGTTCTATTGACTTGGACCCTCTGTTCCTCAACAGTACTAAGAATCCGACCCAGTTAACCCTGTACTCTGCCCTCAAGTTTGATCTTCCAGCATACTCATGAATCTTTTCTGCATGCATGCCTTCCAGCTTAATGGCACCTTCCCCTAGATCAGGGGTTCCCAACTTTTTTTATGCCATGGCCCAATACCATTAAGCAAAGGGTCCATAGATCTCAGGTTGGAAACCCTGCCCTAGCTGGACAACCAGAACTGGGAATTTACTTTATGAAGGGAGAGAGGCAAATTGAAAGAAATTATGGGCCAGCTAGCCTGACTTCAGGGGTTCGGAAACTTTGGAATCCCTTCTAAAGGATGATTTTTCAGAGTACTTAGTGTCCTAGAGAAGTACAGCACAGAAACAGGCTCTTTGGCCCATCCTGTCCATGCCAAAACCACTTAAACTGCCTACTCCCATCGACCTGCATTGGGACCATAGCACTCCATCACTTACCATCCATGTACCAATCCAAACTTCTCTTAAACATTGAAATTGAGCTTGCTTGCATCACTTGTGCTGGCAGCTCATCCCACACTCTCATGACCCTCTGTATGAAGAAGTTTCCCCTCATGTTCCCCTTAAACTTTTCACATTTCACCCTTAACTGATGACTTCTGGTTGTAGACCCACCCATCTTCAGTGGAAAAAGCCTGCTTCCACTTACCCTCTCTATACCCTTCATAATTTTGTATGCCTCTGTCAAATCTCCATATTAGCAGAGTTTATTGTCATATCCGCAGTCTTCTATGTTCTAAGTAATAGAGCCCTAACCTATTCAGCCTTTCCGCGTTCTCAGGCCTTTCAGACCCAGCAACATCCATGTACATTTTCTCCGCACTCTTTTAACCTTATTTACATCTTTCCTGTAGGTAGGTGGCCAAAACTGCACGCAATACTCCAAATTAGGCCTCAATGTCTTACACAACTTCAACATAACAGTCCATCTCCTGTACTCAGTACTTTGATTTATGAAGGCCAATGTGCCAAAAGCTTCACTTATGACTGTCATGCCATTTTCAATGAATTATGTACCTGTATTCTCCGATCTCTTTATTCTACCACACTCCTCAAAGCTCTACCATTCACTGTGTAAGACCTACCAAAGTGCAAAATTTCATACTTCTCTGTATTAAATTCCATCTGCCAGTTTTCAGCCTATTTTTCCAGCTGATGCAGATCCCCCAGAAAGCCATGATGGGCTTCATCACTGCCCACTAGGCCCCCAATCTTGGTATCATCCACAAATTTGCTGATCCAGTTAACCACATTATCATTGATATAGATGACAATGAACAAAGGACCCAGCACCAGTTAACCACATTATCATTGATTTTCAACAAGCACTACAACGACATGGACGAGTTAAATATGATTACAATGAAATAATATTTAGCTGACATGTGAATATTTGTGCTGCCGAATCCGTGGATGTGACAAGGTTAGACAAAGGAAGTTCAAACACAAGGAAATCTGCAGATGCTGGAAATTCAAGCAACACACACAAAATGCTGGTGGAACGCAGCAGGCCAGGCAGCATCTATAGGAAGAAGTACAGTCGATGTTTTGGGCCGAGACCCTTCGTCAGGACACTTCGTAGGACCAGAGGGCACAGCCCCAACTAGAGGGATTTCTTTAGCCAGAGGGTGGTGAATCTGTGGAATTCGTTGCCACATGTGGCTGCGGAGAATAAGTGATGAGATATATTTAAAGCAGAGGCTGATAGGTTCTTGATTAATCTATGCATCAAAGACTATGGGGAGAAGGCAGGAGAATGGGTTTGAGAGGGATAATAAATCAGCCATGCTGGAATGTCAGAGCAGGCTCAATGGACCAAATAGCCTAATTCTGCTCCAATGTCTTATGGTCTTATAAATTCTGCAGACGTGTGATGTATGAAAAGTGCCATGAGACGTGACCTCATTTGCAGCCCCACCTCTTTCATCTTGACTCCCCAGCACAGCAACTCACATCTCAGGCCAAAAGAACGTTCAATGCCTTGCCCGATCCTTAAAGCACCATCCTCTGTTTGATCGAACTCCATCAAGGAAAGTCAAGACACTACAGCTACAGGTTCAGATTCAGATTTATTTTTTTATCACATGTACATTGAGACATATGGTGAAAAGCATTGTTTGCATTAACAACCAACACAGGGCTGCATGGTCTTCCAATATTCCAATGGTTTCAACTTGTAAAGAGGCAATTTGGCCTGTTGGGTCCGTACTGCCTCAGTGTGAGAGTAATCCAATAGTCACTCTACCATTGACCTATTGGGACTTTACTTTCAGATTCTGCATGTCTTCTAAAACTTTGACAAACTTCTACGGATGCTCAGTGGAGAGTATTCTGACTGGTTGCATCGTGGCCTGGTATGGAAACACCAATCCCCAAGAAAGGAAAAGCTGACAGGAAGTGGTGGATAGAGCCCAGTCCATCACAGGAAAAGCCCTCCACAACATCAAGCACATCTATAAGAGCGCTGCAACAACAACAAAAAGCAGCATCGATCATCAAGAAACTCCTCCATCCAGGTCATGCTCTCTTCTTGCTGTTGTCATCAAGAAGATACAGGAGACTCAGGTCCATTATCACCAGGTTTAAAACCAGTTATTACCATTAAACCATCAAGCTCCTGAACCAGGGTGGACAGCTTCACTCACCTCAACTCTGACTCACTCTCAAGAACTCTACAACTCAGGTTCTCAGTTTTATTTGTTTCTTTACTTGTTTATTATTTTTTTTATTTATTTATTCTTTTTTTTCTCTCTCTCTCAGCTCAAGCTGGTAAAACCTAAGTTACAGGTATAGCCAAGCATGCTCATTTCTCAGTTACTAGGCACTTTCAGACAGCTCTAGTGGTGCTTCTGAAGATTTACATAAATATTGTATGTAACCCTAATTGCTTAATGCTATTGTGGAGTGCCTTTGTGATTATATCAGTTGTAGATGTTACAAAGTATACCTTGTTCATATTCCAAGGTCTTTCAATTTCCTCTTCTAATTGATGAGGGTAGAGCAGTGGTTGTAATGTACATGGATTTCAGTAAAGCGTTTGACAAGGTTCCCCATGCGAGGCTCATTCAGAAAGTAAGGAGGCATGGGATCCGAGGAGACCTGGCTTTGTGGATCCAGAATAGGTTTGCCCACGGAAGGCAAAGGGTGGTTGTAGATGGGTCATATTCTGCATGGAAGACAGTAACCAGTGGTGTGCCTCAGGGATCTGTTCTCGGACCCACCCGCCCCTCCCCTTCATGATTTTTATAAATGACCTGGATGAGGAAGTGGAGGGATGGGTTAGTAAATTTGCTGATGACACAGAGGTTGGGGTGTTGTGGATAGTGTGGAGGGCTGTCAAAGGTTACAGCGGGACATTGATAGGATGCAAAATTGGCTGAGAAGTGGCAGATGGAGTTCAACCCAGATAAGTGTGAAGTGGTTCATTTTGGTAGGTCCAATTTGAAGACAGAATATAGTATTAATGGTAACACTCTTGGCAGTGTGGAGGATCAGAGGGATCTTGGGGTCTGAGTCCATAGGTCACTCAAAGCTGCTACACAGGTTGACTATGATTAAGAAGGTGTACGGTGCATTGGCCTTCATCAACTGTGGTACTGAGTTCAGAAGCTGTGAGGTAGTGTTACAGCTAAATAAGATCTTCACACTTGGAGTACTGTGTTCATTTCTGGTCACCTCACTACAGGAAGGATGTGGATTCTATAGAGAGAGTGCAGAGGAGATTTACAAGGACTTTGCCTGGATTAGAGAGAGTGCCTTATGAGAATAGGTTGAGTGAACTTGGTCTTTTCTTCTTGGAGTGACAGAGGTTGACAGGTGACCTGATAGAGGTGTATAAGATGATGAGAGGCATTGATTGTGTTGATAGTCAAAGGCTTTTTCCCAGGGCAGAAATGGCTAACAGGACAGTGCATAGTTTTAAGGTGCTTGGAAGTAGGTACAAAGGGGTTGTCAGAAGTAAGTTTTTCACAGAGAGAGTGGTGATGGCAAGGGACCAGCGAAGGTGGTGGTAGCAGATAGAATATGATCTTTTAAGAGACTCTTAGATAGGTACATGGAACTTAGAAAAATAGAGGGCTATGCAGTGGAGAATTTCTAGGCAGTTTCTAGAGTAGGTTACATGGTCGGCACAACATTGTGGGCCGAAGGGCCTGTAATGTGCTGTAGATTCCTATGTTTTATGCTCTATATTCTAATTCAGCAATTTCACTCATTCATTTCTGTAAGCTATGTGTGTTTGGAATGGCTATATCAAATACATAAGTTGCTCTTACTTGTTTACCATGTATTATGATATCCAGACGGTTGTTATAGATTGTCATATCTGTAATAACAGATTAGTCATAATATAATTTGTGGTAAACTATATGTTTCTTTTTGTATTTGCAGTTTGTCAGATTGTGTTTATATGTAGTATTTTATTGATCATATTGTATTTCTTTGTTCTACTGTGAATGCCTGCAAGAAAATTAATCAGAGGGTGGTATTTGGTGACATGGATGTAGATTGTTAATAAACTTACTTTCAACATCCATCTACTGATCAAGTACTTTGAGTGGTTGGTCATGGCTAGAATCAATTTCTGTCAATACCAATCAAGAAACTGGATCTATTGATTGCCTATCGCCATGATATTTCTACGGCGGATATGATCTCATTGGCTTTCCACGCAGCCTTGGATCACCTGGACAATACAAATACCTATGCTAGGATGCTGTGTATTGACTGCAGCTCAGCATTTAACTCAATCATTCCTACAGTTCTGATCAAAAAGCACCAGAAAGGGTTGGAAGAAGGAACACAACCAATCCTCTATGCTCATAGAGGGATCAGAAGTGGAGAGAGCGAGCAGTTTCAGGTTCCTGGGTGCCAATAACTCTGAGGACCTAACCTGGATGTAACATATTGATGCAGCTATAAAGAAGGCCTTCTTCCTGATGGCAGCAACAAGAAGAGAGCGTGTCCTGTGTTGTGGGGATCCCTGCTGATGGACGCTGCTTTCCTACAGCAGCGTTTCATGGAGATGTGCTCCGTGGATGGGAGGGCTGTACCTGTGATGGACTGGGCCGAGTCCACTACTTTTTGTAGGGTTTTCTGTAAAAAGGCTTTGATATTTCCAAAACAGGCTGTGATGCAGCCAGTCAATATATTCTCCATGACACATCAATAGATGTCATTGACAGGCCCTGGTTGATTCTGGCTATCAGTGCTGAACTTCTGGCACTGATTACAATGGTTAAGTGCTCCACTTGCTTTCCTGACAAGTTTCTGATGGTTTTGTCCCTCCCACTGCAGATGTTCCCGACCTTGTTAATGCCATAGACCAATACCATTAAGCAAGGAGTGCTTGTAGGCTGGGAACATCTACAAGACATATCTCCTTCTGTCCATTATCTTCTTCAGCACCTCATGAGCTGTGGTTCACGAACTACCTATTGTTTACCCCTCAGAATCAGAATCACCTTTATTATCAGCATTATTATTATTATTATTTATTTCGAGATCCAGCGCAGTAATAGGTCCTTCCAGCCCAATGAGCCACCACTGCCCAGCTACACCCATGTGGTCAACTAACTTTCTCACCAGCACGTCTTTGAACTGTGGGAGGAAACTGGAGCACCTAGAGGAAATCCACCTGGTCACCGGGAAAAATGTACAAACTCCTTACAGGCAGCAGCGGGAATTGAACCTGAGCCACTGGTGTTGTAATAACGTCACACTAAACATTATGCTACCAGGTCACCCTTATACTGCATGAGGTTAGTGATTTTACCCCAGTACAGTGTAAAGTCATTAAATAGCTATAAATTACAAAATAAATAAATAATGCAAAGAAAAAGAACGTGGAGTCCATGGGTTCATGGACAATTGAGAGGTTTCATGATGGAAGGGAACGAGATGTTCCTGGATGACTGAGGAAAAGCCGTCCCCACCATTGAGCACATTTACGAGGTGTGCTGCCCCAAGAAAGCAGATCCATCTTCTAAAACTCCACCACCCAGACCATGCTCTCTTCTCGCTGCTGCCATCAGGAAAGAGGTACAGGAGCCTCAGGACCCACACCACCAGGTTCAGGAACAGTTATCAACCCTCCAATATCAGGGTCCTGAACCAGCAATGATAACTTCACTCACCCCAACACTGAACTGATCTCTGAACACAACCTACAGACTCGCTTTCAAGGTCCCAACAGCTCATGCTCTCAGTATTACTTATTTACGTGTCAATTATTATTATTTGTATTTTTTGTACTTGCACAGTTTTTCATTTTTGCACATTGTCAGTCTGTGTGTAGTTTTACACCGATTCTGTTGTATTTGTTCTGCTGCAAGAAAATTAAACTCAGGGGGGTATATGGTGACAGGTTCATAATTTGATAATAAATTTACTTTGAACTTTGGATGAGGGTCTTCAGGCTCCCATACAAGATGATTAATTAATTAATACTTATGATTCTTTAAAATTTGATGCTAAATTTCTACAATGTTTCCTATTACTGACTGACCTCGTTCTAGTGAAGTGTTTCAAAACAAAATCTATTTCTGACACCTCCTTCCCCGTTCTCAATCTCTCTGTCTCCATCTCTGGCAATAACCAACATCTTCTGTAAACCTACCAGTTCCCATGGTTACCTCGACAATATGCCTTCCCACCCTCCTGTCTCCTGTAAAAATGCTATTCCCTTTTCCCAGTTCCTCCACCTCCGCCACACCGGTTCCAACGACGCGGTTTTCTGTTCCAGGACATCAGAGACGTCCTCCTCCTTCAAAGACTGGGGGATTCCTCTCTCCACGATTGTTGCTGCATTCACCCACATCTCCTCCATTTCCAGAACATCCGCATTCACCCAATCTTCCCACTACCTTAACGGGGATCTTGTCCTCACCTACCACCCCATAAGCCTCTGCATCCAACACATTATCCTCTGTAACTTCTGCCATTTCCAAGCAGATCCCACCACCAAACATATCTTTACTTCCCCTTCCACCCATTTTCCTCAGAGATTGCTCCCTCCATGATTCCCTTTTCCGTTCGTCCCTCCCAGCACTTATCCTTGCAAGTGGTCTAAGTGCCTCACCTGCCCATTCATCTCCTCCCTCACCTCCACTCAGGGCCCCAAACAGTCACTCCAGGTGAGGCAGCACTTCACATGTGAATCTGAGGTTGTCTATTGTGTCTAGTGCTCCAGATGTGCCCTCCTCTACGTTGGTGAGACCCGTCGTAAATTGGGAAACCACGTCACCTGTCACAAGCAGGACTTACCGATGGCCAAATATTTTAATTCCCATTTCCATTCACATTCAGACACGTCAGTTCATAGTCTCCTGTTGTGCCAAGATGAGGCCACTCTCGGGGGGGGGGGAGCAACTTCTTATATTCTGTCAGGACAGCCTCCAACCTGATGGCATAAAATCTGATTTCTCCTTCCGGTAAAAAAAAATGTCCTCTCCCACCCATCTTCTTTTATTTCCCACTCTGGTCTCTTACTGTACCTCTCCTTACCTGCCTGTCACCAGCCCCCACCAGGTCCCCTCGTCCTTCCCTTTCTCCCATGATCCACTCTCCTCTCCTATCAGATTCCTTCTTCTCCAGCCCTAGAACTTTCCGATCCACCTGGCTTCAGCTATCACCTTCTAGCTTCCCCTTCCCCACCTTCTTATCCTGGCCTGAAGAAGGGTCTTGGGACAAAACGTTGACAGCTCATTCATTTCCATAGATGCTGCCTGACCCGCTGAATTCCTCTGGCATTTTGAGTGTGTTGCTCCTATTTTAAAATGGCAAAGCAGATAATACTTCATACGATTTTATGAAGCAAAACAGCGCAGACTAGGCCCTCTGGACCTGCGAGAAATGGCATCCCAGCAACTCCATACAAACCCATTTAACCCTTTTTCAGAGACCAATTACCCTACCTGGTACACCTTTGGACTGCGGGAAGCAACCCGAGTAGCGGGGGAAAACCCACTCATACCACAGGGAGAACATGCAAACTCCTTACTGGAATTGAGCTCCGAACTCCAGAACACCCTGAGATGTGTTCGCATCACGCTAATCACCGCGATACCGTGACTCTGATAACCAAGTCAAGTCAAGTCACTTCTAATTCAAGTCAAGTTAACTTTTGTCATTATTGTCATTTCGACCATAACTGCTGGTACAGTGCATAGTGAAAATGAGACAACGTTTTTCAGGACCATGGTGTTACATGACACAGTACAAAAACTAGACTGAACTACGTAGTATATAAAAAAACAGCACAGAGAAAGCTACACTAGACTACAGACCTACACAGGACTGCATAAAGTGCACAAAAACAGTGCAGGCATTACAATAAATAATAAACAGGACAATAGGGCAAGGTGTCAGTCCAGGCTTCGGGTATTGAGGAGTCTGATAGCTTGGGGGAAGAAACTGTTACATAGTCTGGTCGTGAGAGCCCGAATGCTTCGTTGCCTTTTCCCAGACGGCAGGAGAGAGAAGAGTTTGTATGAGGGGTGTGTGGGGTCCTTCATAATGCTGTTTGCTTTGCGGATGCAGTGTGTAGTGTAAATGTCCATAATGGCGGGAAGAGAGACCTCGATGATCTTCTCAGCTGACCTCACTATACGCTGCAGGGTCTTGTGATCCAAGATGGTGCAATTTCCAAACGAGGCAGTGATGTAGCTGCTCAGGATGCTCTCAATACAACCTCTGTAGAATGTGATGAGGATGGGGGGGGTGGGAGATGGACTTTCCTCAGCCTTCGCAGAAAGTAGAGACGCTGCTGGGCTTTCTTTGCTATGGAGCTGGTGCTGAGGGACCAGGTGAGATTCTCCACCAGGTGAACACCAAGAAATTTGGTGTTCTTAACGATCTCTACCGAGGAGCCGTCGATATTCAGCGGAGAGTGGTCGCTCCGTGCCCTCCTGAAGTCAACAACCATCTCTTCTGTTCTGTTCACATTTAGAAACAGGTTGGTAGCTCTGCACCAGTCTGTTAGCTTCTGCACCTCCTCTCTGTAAGCTGACTCATCGTTCTTGCTGATGTGACCCATTACGGTCGTGTCATCGGCGAACTTGATGATGTGGTTTGAGCTGTGTGTTGCAGCACAGTCATGGGTCAGCAGAGTGAACAGCAGTGGACCGAGCACGCAACCCTGGGGAGCCCCCGTGCTCAGTGTGATGGTGTTGGAGATGCTGCTCCCGATCCGGACTGACTGAGGTCTCCCAGTCAGGAAGTCTAGGATCCAGTTGCAGAGGGAGGTGTTCAGGCCCAATAGGCTCAGCTTTCCAATCAGTTTCTGAGGGATGATTGTGTTGAATGCTGAACTGAAGTTTATGAACAGCATTCGAACGTAAGTGTCTTTTTTGTCCAGGTGGGTTAGAGCCAGGTGGAGGATGATGACAATGGCGTCGTCTGTTGAACGGTTGGGGCGGTATGCAAACTGCAGGGGTTACGCTGCAGGTTATTACAAATTGTTTATCAGGCACTCCCAGACTCTCAATTTGCCAAGTTAATCAAGAGGTCTTAATTATGGAAAAGTTGTGGAAGAATGTCTCAGAGTTACAGAGGGACTCCCACACTTTGGAACTGTGTAGTACAGAACTGTGAACATTAACTGTGTAGTCACTTCACAGTTATTCCTCTTGTAACAACACTTTCCAGTTAAACTGCACTTCAGGGTATGGAAACGTTTTGAGATCTTGCCAAACTCTGATCTAAAATGTCCATTGGAACAACTTGGAAATGGAATAAATGAAGCTGGGTCGCTGCCCTTCAGTCACACGCTAATGAAATGCAAGATCTGAACTGCGTGGTGCATGATGAAAAATATCACACAACTGTGCCATGACGATGTCGTCGTCCTGTGGACTGGGGTGTTGATTTACGGCACCCAAACGCTAATTTTTATTCTATGCATTCAGAAGCTTTCGGGCACACTGGGGGTCACTTTTCCTGGTCTCGTGTGTTCATAATTACAGCCAATGGTCTAAGTGACTGATTGGAGCATCTAACAAGGTTCTTGTCAGGCAGCCTCACACCACAAGTTTCTAGAAGCTCTGCCAAAGCTGAAAGTTCTGTGTAATGTCAAGTTCCATTTTTAATCAATGAAATTCAGTTTTGTTTAACACAACAGTTTTATACTTATAAGATTTAAATCTAGATGTGCCTATTTTCCAAGCTGTACATGATACCGATTATAACACATGCCAATGATAAGTGGTGTTCCACAGGGGTCTGTGTTGGGACTGCTTCTTTTACGTAACATGTCAATGATTCGGATGACGGAATTGATGGCTTTCTTGCAAAGTTTGCAGATGATACAAAGAGAGGTGGAGGGGCAGGTAGATTTGAGAAAGTAGAGAGGCTACAGAAGGACTTAGCCAGATTAGGATAATGGGCAAAGAAGTGGCAGATGGAATACAGTGTCCGGAAGTGTATGGTCATGCACTTTGGTAGAAGAAATAAAAGGGTTGACTATTTTCTAAATGGATGGAAAATTCAAAAATCTGAGGCACAAAACAACTTGTGCAGTTGTGCTTGTGTAGGATTCCCTAAAGGTTGACTTGTAGTGGTGTTGAAGGCAAATGCAATGTTAGCATTCATTTCAAGAACACTAGAATATTAAAGCATGGATGTAATGTTGAGACTTTATAAAGCACTGGTGAGGCCTCACTTGGAGTATTATGAGCAGTTTTGGGCCCTTTATCTTAGAAAAGTGCTGACACTGAAGAGGGTTGAAAGGAGGCTCATGAAAATGTTTCCAGGATTGAATGGCATGTCATATGAAAAGCATTTAATGGCTCTAGGCCCGTATTCACTGGAATTCAGAAGTATGAGGGGCAACCTATCAAATGTTGAAATGCCTCGATGGAGTGGATGTGGAGAGGATGTTTCCTATGATGGGAGAGTCTAGGAACAGAGGGCACAGCCTCAGAAAAGAGGGGCGCCCTTTCAGAATAGAGATGATAAGAAATTTCTTTAGCCAGAGACTGGTGAATCCATAGAATTTGCTGTCCCCCTTGACAATAAGTACTCCTGTTTGAGTACTATTGGGGGGGGGGGGGGGGAGCGTCCTACCTGGGGGAAGCAATGGTGGCCATGCCTCTAGCACAGAGTCTGGCCCTGTGGCTCAGAAGGGTGGGGAAAGGAAGAGGATGGCAGCAGTGATAGGGGACTCTATAGTTAGGGGGGGTCAGACAGGTGATTCTGTGGATGCAGGAAAGAAATGCAGATGGTAGTTTGCCTCCCAGGTGCCAGGGTCTGGGATGTCTCCGATCGCGTCCACGATATCCTGAAGTGGGAGGGAGAACAGCCAGAGGTCGTGGTACATATTGATACCAACGACATCGGTAGGAAAAGGGAGGAGGTCCTGAAAACAGACTACAAGGAGTTAGCAAGGAAGTTTTGAAGCAGGACTGCAAAGGTAGTAATCTCAGGATTACTGCCTGTGCCACATGACAGGTAGTATAGGAATAGAGTGAGTTGGAGGATAAATGCTTGGCTGAGGGATTGGAGCAGTGGGCAGAGATTCAGATTTCTGGATCATTGGGACCTCTTTTAGGGCAGGTGTGACCTGTACAAAAAGAATGGGTTGCACTTGAATCCCAGAGGGACCAATATCCTGGCGGGAAGGTTTGCTAAGGCTACTGGGGAGAGTTTAAACTAGAATTGCTGGGGGATGGGAACCGAACTGAAGAGACTGTTGGCTCACAAATAGAGAAAGCTGTGGAGACAGAGCAAGAGGAAGGATAGACAGGTGATAGGGAAGGGATGCACTCAGATCAATGGTTTGAGATGTGTCTATTTTAATGCAAGGAGTATTATGAACAAAGCAGATGAGCTTAAAGAGTATATAAGAACATAAGAACATAAGAAATAGGAGCAGGAGTAGGCTATCCAGCTCATTGAGCCTGTCCTACCATTCAATATGATCATGGCTGATCTGTCTGTAAACTCAGCTCCATCTACCTGCCCTTCCCCATAGCCCTTAATTCCCTTACTATGTTTAGTGTGGAATCCTCAATTGCTTCCCTGGGCAGAGAATTCCACAGATTCACCACTCTCTGGGAAAAACAGTTTCTCTTCACCTCTGTCCTAAATCTTCTCCCCTGAATCTTGAAGCAATGTCCCCTAGTTCTAGTCTCACCTACCAATGGAAACAACTTTCCTACTTCTATCTTGTCTATCCCTTTCAAAATTTTGTATGTTTCTATAAGATCCCCTCTCATTCTTCTGAATTCCAGAGAGTATAGTCCCAGGCAACTCAATCTCTCCTCATAGGTTAACCCCTTCATCCCTGGAATTAACCTGGTGAACCTCCTCTGCACTGCCTCCAAAGCCAGTATATTCTTCCTCAAGTATGGAGACCAGAACTGCACACAGTACTCCAGGTGCGGCCTCACCAGTACCCTGTATAGTTGCAGCATGACCTCCCTGCTCTTAAATTCAATCCCTCTAGCAATGAAGGCCAACATTCCGTTTGCCTTCTTAATAACCTGTTGTACCTGCAGGCCAACTTTTTGCGATTCATGAACAAGCACTCCCAAGTCTCTCTGTACAGCAGCATGCTGCAATCTTTCACCATTTAAATAATAATCTGCTCTTCTATTCAGAGCGCGGATCAGTACTTGGAGCTATAATGTTGTGGCCATTACTGAGACTTAGATGGCTCAGGGTCAGGAATGGTTACTTCGAGTGCCAGGCTTTAGATGTTTCAGAAAGGGCAGGGAGGGAGGCAAAAGAGGTGGGGGCATGGCACTGTTGATCAGAGATAGTGTCACGGCTGCAGAAAAGGAGGAAGTCATGGAGAGATTGTCTACAGAGTCTCTGTGGGTGGAAGTTAGGGATGGGAAGGGGTCATTAACTCTACTGGGTGTTTTTTATAGACCGCCCAATAGCAACAGGGACATCAAGGAGCAGATAGGGAGACAGATTCTGGAAAGGTGCCATTTGTCTGGGCAGTGACTTTACAACACAAGTGACCCCGGCCATTATCAATAATCTTCAGAGATTGTCTGCTTAGTGTCAGTGATCACGTAACCAGGATGTGATATGCACCAGCTGCTCGTACGACCATCCACCACCTGCTCCCATGGCTTCACATGACCCTTATCAGGGGGCTACACCTTGCCCAAGGGTGACCTGCAAGCTAGCAGAGGGAAGGAGTACCTTACACCTCTTTTGACCCATGCTAAACAGGTCAAAGGATAGAGGTCAGACTAAGAGTGGTCAGACCAGTCCTCCAGGTTCAAGAATTCAGCTCAGGGCTGACAAACCTGATTGGTCAAACAAAACTGTTATGGAAACAGCAATGAAGGATCCTTTTACATCAGACTGCGACAGTATTCCTGAGTCTCCACCTGGGACCCGCATGATTGACAGCGGTGAGACCCAAGAGGAAATTACTGACACAATGAAAACCGCCAAGAATGGAGGACCTTCATTGCTGCCCTAAGCGCCCGCAGGCGTAACATAAAGTAAGTAATTATCCCTATGTTTTTAAGACAAGCCACCATTTTGTAAGAATAGTAGTAATGAGATTCGAGAATTTCAGTAGCTAGAGTACACTACTCCACCAGCAATGCTAGTCCTCACAAAATCAGTCCCTTGGCAGCAATCACGGCCAGAATCAGATACAGCAGCTGTTTTGCAAATATTTTAATGGTCAGATGTTATCCCAAACAGAACACTTACAAAATCTTTGCCAATGTTTATTAAACATATTTATACAGTGAGCTAAGGGACATAAAATAGACAGATGCTAGGACCAATAGAAACAAACCACATTTTGCAAATGAAAGTTATTATAAATATTGCCCAGAGAAACGCATTCTTTCAAAGAATAAATCAAAGTAATCTTTTTTTGTACAAAGAAGCAGTCAACGGATGCTGCCCGACCTGTTGAGTTCATCCAGCTTTTTTGTACGTCTTGATTTGACCACAGCATCTGCAGGATACTTTGTGTTTACAATTGAAGTGATGATGTCTCTCTTGCAATCACAAGACCCTGGTGGACATTAGTAATGTAAAATGCTGCAAGTCTGTTTCCCTTGTTTATTGGAGAGACAGAGGGCAGGGGAGCAGTGTGCCCTCATTACAAAGGCTAGGCTTCAAGTTTCAAGTTTGCCTGTTGCAGCAGTGGTGGAGGAAGGGAAACCAAGAAGCAGGACATCTCTGATGATCTGGAAAGGGAAGTTGCATCTTGGGAACAGATGCGGTGGAGGTGACGGAGCATCTTTACAGGTGACGGGGGAGAAGAGGTTTAGTCAAGATACCGTGGCAATCGGTGGGCTTATAGACAGTCTGTCTCCAGTGATGCAGACAGAGAGAGTACGAAAGGGGAGAGAGGTGTCAGAAATGGACCAAGTGAATTTAAGGGCAGGGCGAAAGTTGGAAGCAAAGTTGAGGAAATTGACGAGCTCAGTATAGGTGTATGAAGCAGCACCAATACAGTTGTCAGTGCAGCACAGAAAGAGTCGGGGAGCACTGCTAGTGAAGGCTTGGAACATGGACTGTTCTACATGACCAACAAACAGGCAGGCAAGGCTGGGACTCATACATGTGCCCATGGCCGATCCTTGAGTTCAGAGAAAGTGAGGGGAGCTGAAAGAGAAATTGTTGCGGCTGAGGACCAGTTCCACCAGGCAGAGGAGGGAAACTGTTCGGGACTGTTGTCAAGAAAGAAGTGGAGAGCTCTAAGGCTTTCTTGATGGGAGAGGAAAGTGTTTAAAGTGTGGACAATCCTTGTGAAAAGAGGCAATCAATGCCAGGGAATTGAAAGTTGTTGAAGAGATTGAGAACAGTTCATGATCTAAAATCTCACTGGTGCTGTATTAGTGTTACGCTAACCAGTATGCTAATAGTAACATTTGATATTCACTTTGTACCTTTAAAATCTCAATGCAGTATGTGTATGTGAATAAAGGGGACCTATTCTGTTTGTCTGCCAGTGACCAGTGGTGTTCCACAGAGGGTGCTGTTGGGACCCCTTCTTTACATGTTGTATGCCAATAATTTGGATGACGGTATTGGTGGCTTTGAGGCCAAGTTTGCGGACAAGGGTAGGTAGAGAGGCAGATACTGCTGAGGAATCAGATGCAGAAGGACTTGGACAGGTTGGGAGAATGGCAGATGGAATATGGTAGAGGGAAGTGTAGGGTCATGTACTTTGGTAGAAGGAGTAAAGGTGTAGATTATTTTCTAAATGGAGAGAATCTTTTAAAAACTCTGAGGTGCAATCCTTGTGGACTTGGGATCCTTGTGCAGGATTCCCTAAAGGGTTAAGTTGCAGGTTGAGTCTGTGGTGAGGAAGGCAAATGTGATGTTAGCATTCATTTCGAGAGGACTAGAATATAAGACCAAGGATGTAATGTTGAGACTTTATAAAGCTTTGGCGAAGTCTCACTTGGAGTACTGTGAGCAGTCTTGGGCCCAGTATCTACGAAAGGATGTGCTGATGTTGGAGAGGACGTTCACCAGAAGGATTCCAGAAATGAAAGTATTAACACATAAGGAGCATTTGATGTCTCTGGGACTTTATTTGCTGGAGATTAGAAGAATGAGGGGGATCTCAGTGAGGCCTATTGAATGTATAATTAATACATTCTTTGATCATAAATGTACTTTGAATCCTTTGTTGAAAGGCCTAGATAGAGTGGATGGAGAGAGAATGTTTCCTGTAGTGTGTGAGTCTTGGGCCAATGGGCACAGCCTCAGAATAGAGGGACATTCATTTAGAACAAAAGTGGAGAGGAATTTCTTTAGCAAGAGAACGATGAAACTGTGGAATTTGTTGCCACGAACGGTTATGGAGGCCAAGTCACTGGGGATGTTTAAAGTGATTCTTGATTAAGGAGGATATCAAAAGTTACAGGGAGAAGACAGGAGAATGGGGTTGAGAAGGATAATGTAATGGCGTACTCACCCATGATGTAATGGGATTCAATGGGCTGAATGGCCTAATTCTGCTCTGAATCTTATAACAGTCCCAACACTGCACCACCAGCAAAATGTGAGTGGACTCTTTCTGGTGGAATAATTAAGATAAACATGACCAGCATCATCTTGCATGTATTGCAACTGCCAAGAATGGAAAACATACAAATGTGTTCACATTTCTTTATTTGGTTGTTTATTGAGATAGAGGGCCTTTCCGGCCCTTGGAGCCACGCCAAGCCTAATCATGAGACAATTTTCAACGACCAGAGGAATTCAGCTACCGACCGGAGGAAACCCACCCGGTCAAGGGGAGTACAAACTCCTAACAGGCAATGTTGGGAATTGAACCTGGGTCACTAGTACTGTAAAGCAATGTGCTAACCATTACACCACGGTGCTGCCTCATATAAAGTGACAAAGGACCACGTTGCGTGCATGAGAACAATAGACAATAGAACGAGAGGAAGTTTGTTACAAAGTTATGGAGGGTTCAGATAGGGTAAATGCAGGCAGATTTTCCTGCTGAGGTTGGAAGAGTCTACAACTAGAGACTATGAGTTAAGGGTGAAAGGTAAGATATTTAATATCAATGTGTTATGGAGAGTATATTGACTGGCTGCATCACAACCTGGTATGGAAATGCCATTGCTCCCTGAATGGAAATGTAGTGGATACAGCTTATTCCATCACAGGTAAAGCCCTGCCCACCATTGACCACATCCATATTGATCTCAGGGTTGATATCCCCAACAAATATGGCGACAAATATGTACTTTGATAATAAATGCACTTTGAACTTTGAGGGGAAACTTCTTCACTCATGGTGAGAGTGTGCGACGAGCGGTCAGCGGAGTGGTAGGTGCGGGTTTGATTGCAACATCTCAGAGAAGCTTGGATGGACACATGGATGGGAGGGCTACGGGCCACCCAGGTGCGTGCCGATGGGACAAGGCTGGGTTCGGCACGGACTAGAGGGGCCGAATGGCCGTTTCCGTGTTGTAGGGCCCCGTGACTCTAATACTGCAGCGCCCGCGCTAAAGGGTGAGGCCACCGGGCATCGTCCTGTTCCTCCCCGGGTGTTGGTGCAGTAACCGCGGCGTGAGCGCAGCGCGGCGTCCCGTCCGCCGCCAATCGGAGCCCCGCCTGCGGCCGAATAAAACGCTGCAGGGACGGGCGGCGGGTCCAGTTCAGTGGGACTGGGTCATCAGCGGCATGCTCTACCTCACCGGGATACTCGCGGCTTTGTTTCTGCTTTCAACGGAGGTAAATAAAAGCTAACGGGGAATGCAATGCACTGATATGAAGTATTTGTGCATCTGCGAGTTCTGATGAAGGGACTCGGCTCGGAACGTCGACTGTTTATTCATTTCCAGAGATGCCGCTGAGTTCCTCCAGCATTTTGTGTGTGTGTTGCTCCGGATTTCCAGCATCTGCAGATTCTCCTGTGTTTATAATTAATGTCTAAAATATTGCAGATCCTGGAATAATATACAAAAGAGACGGGAAGCTTTGGATTAGACTGCGGAGAAAGAAACGGAATTAAAGTACCTGTCATTAAATGATATAAAAGTTATCGGCGTTTAGCTAATTGTGAAGGTTAGCACTGATCAGGATGAGATAGCGAAAGGGGAATGTTAGGGCAAGTGTATGAATGACAAGTCATAAGGAATGAATTTAAACTGAATATTGGAAGTAGGCGCGGGAATCTCAGTTTAGTAATTACTTTTGTTTGACTTTGTATTTCACAGTGGGTCCGTGCCCAGCGCTGCTCTTCCCCGTGTAAATGCCCGGAGGATCCGCCGGAATGCCCCCCCGGGGTGCGGCTGCTGCTGGACAAGTGCGGATGCTGTCGCGTCTGTGCTAAGCAGGCGGGGGAGGTCTGCTCCGACAGCGACGCCTGCGACCCGCAGCTCGGGCTCCAGTGCGAGCACGGCGCCGACAGCCCACACGGCCTGGGCGTCTGCATCGGTGAGTCCGCAGCCCACACCAGTCTGTCTCCAGATCTTTGCGAAACGAATTGCTGGCATTTGAGAGTTCACGAATTTGCTCCGGGGAATGAAAGGGTTAACGTATGAGGATCGTTTGATGGCTCTGGCCCTGTGCTCTGGAGTTTAGCAGAATTGGAGGGGGGGGGTGACCTCATTGAAACCTATCAAATATTGAAAGGCCAGGATAGAGTGAATGTGGGGTATCCACACACAGCCTCCCACCCTCTATTTAGAACAGAGATGAGGAGGAATTTCTTTAGCCAGAGAGTAGTGAATCTGTGGAATTAATTATCACAGAAAGCAGTATAGGTCAAGTCATTGGGTTTATTTAAAGCAGAGGTTGATAGGTTCTTGATTAGCCAGGGCATCAAAGGTTATGAGGAGAAGGCTGGAAAATGGGGTTGAGAGGGATAGTAAGTCAGCCATGGTGGAATGGCAGAACTGACTGGAAGGGCCCAATGGCCTGATTCTTCTCCTTTATCTTATCGTCTTATGGTCCTTGCAGAAAAAGCACGATTTAGAAGAACTACTATTCAAGATCAAATGTATTCATCATGAGTATATCGAAATATACAGTGAAATGCGTTGTTTGCGTTAACCACGGGGTGCTGGGGGCTGCCTGAAAGTGTCACCACACATTCCTATAGCATGCCCGCAATGTTGGGCAGAACCACACAGAACACAACAAATGGCAAAACACACACACAAACTGATGGCAGCATCCATAGAACAGAGTAAAGAGTCGACATATTGGGACGAGACCCTTCGTTGTGTCCGAAACATCGACTGTTTACTCTTTTCCATTGATGCTGCCCGACCTGCTGAGCTCCTCCAGCATTTTGTGTGTGTTGCTCTGGATTTCCAGCATCTGCAGATTTTCTCATTTATGAGACGACAAAACAACATTAATTTCAATGAATTACTATTAAATATTTAAAAGTAAATTCAGTGTGCACACTTCGTCAAGCATGAACATACCGTGAAACTGATGTGAGTGATGTCAGCTGCTAAGATTACAAGTTTAAAACATGTTGAGTTAAGAATGATTGTTTATGTGTGTTAATTTTATCCCTATAAGTAGCCGTCCTGCTTTGATCTAGTACAGAAAGGAGGCACTAGGATCCAACGGAGTATCTGGAGTATTCATGATGTGAAGTTTGAAGACTTCCAAATCACTATGGACATCCAATCAATGTACACAAACAGTTGTGTTTATAGTCATTGTGTTTTTTTTTCTTATTGTGTTCAGTATCTTGTGTGTTTCTGTACTGCATCAGATCTGGAGTAACAATTATTTCATTCCCCTTTACACTTGTGACTGGAGATGACATTAAATAATCTTGAATCGTGAAAATTAGGATCAAAATTACTGCATTTGCAAACTCAAAACCAATAGACATCCATCAATAATCTGCATGATAATTATTATAAAGGACTTGCTTCCCATCATTTGAGGCTAAACTGGCTGGTTAAGTGTGAATTCTTGCAGTTGTATGTATTTAAAAATCTCAGCCAATCCACCCTGAGCACCAGTCACCTGATCGCCAATTCCACCACACTGATTTCAGTCTCACTGACAACTGTCCTAATTTTTCGACACTGAAGCAGTCTGCTTCTAATCTTCAATTGAAGGGCCTCCTTTATATTTTGTTTGATCGGGCTGTCCTGCAGTACAGGGTCTTTGAAAATGTCATGGGTTCTTCAGAGACAAAATGGGCCAATGTCACGTTTCACCTGCCCTGCAAGTGGGCGGTTTAGTTGCTGGAACATTGGTGAAGATGTTACAGAATTCAATTTGGTTCTAATTTCACCCGCTGGAGCTTGCTGCGGCAAACTGGATTGAAAGCCGAGTTTTATGGTGAGGGGTAGGTTGAATACCTTCTTCAGGAAAGGCAGGGTGGCTCGAGTTCCCCCAAGTTGTACAGACACCTGGATTGTTGCAAAGTCATCACCCCCCCCCCAAACTAACGTCAAATTCAAAGTAAGTTTATTATCACAGTGTGAATGTCTTACCATATACTACCTTGGGAATAATTTTTTGCAGATATTTACAGGAAAATAAAGAAACAATAGATTTTGTGAAAACTATGCATAAAGACTGACAAACAACCAATGTGCAAAACAATACTGAGAAGACGAGTTCTAAAGACTCCTTGAATGTGAGTCTGTAGGTTGTGGAATCAGGTCGATTGACTGAAGTTATCCACACTGGTTCAGGAGCCTGATGGTTGAAGGGTAATAACTGTTCCTGGCCCTGGTGGTGTGGGACGTAAAATTCCTGTAGCTGCTTCCCGACGGTAACAGTGAGAAGAGAGGATGAGTAGCGAGAAATGTATTCGACACATGGAGAGTGTGGTCGGTTAAATAGGAGCTGACAAGTCAATGGGGGCTGAACGATCAAGATTGCAATGATGTGACGAGGACACATACACAACTAGAGGTGGAAGGATGGTGATGGTGTAACCCCATGTGACCATGTCTCTCAGACAGCAGGAGCTGAGAAACTGGGAAGTAGATGAGAGAGGGATTTGTTCATGTGAGTAAGCGCAGATCCCAGTGTACACCTGTAGACTCAGGACTGACCCTGTTCTAGGACCCCCTCCCACCACTGCCCCTGAACGTGGTGAATGTGACCCCCCCCACCCACCCACCACTGCCCCGAACATGGTGAATGTGACCCCCCCCCTCCCACTACTGGCCCTGAACATGGTGAATGTGACCCCCCCCTCCCACCACTGCCCCTGAACGTGGTGAATGTGACCCCCCCCACCCACCACTGCCCCTGATCGTGGTGAATGTGACCCCCCCCACCCACCACTGCCCTGATCGTGGTGAATGTGACCCCCCCCTCCCACCACTGCCCCTGATCGTGGTGAATGTGACCCCCCCCACCCACCACTGCCCTGATCGTGGTGAATGTGACCCCCCCCTCCCACCACTGCCCTGATCGTGGTGAATGTGACCCCCCCCACCCACCACTGCCCTGAACATGGTGAATGTGACCCCCCCCCACCCACCACTGCCCTGAACATGGTGAATGTGACCCCCCCCCACCCACCACTGCCCTGATCGTGGTGAATGTGACCCCCCCCACCCACCACCGGCCCTGAACATGGTGAATGTGACCCCCCCCACCCACCACTGCCCTGATCGTGGTGAATGTGACCCCCCCCACCCACCACCGGCCCTGAACATGGTGAATGTGACCCACCCACCCACCACTGCCCCGAACATGGTGAATGTGACCCCCCCCACCCACCACTGCCCTGATCGTGGTGAATGTGACCCCCCCACCCACCCACCACTGGCCCTGAACATGGTGAATGTGACCCCCACCCACCCACCACTGCCCCGAACATGGTGAATGTGACCCCCCCCCCCACCCACCACTGCCCCTGATCGTGGTGAATGTGACCCCCACCCACCCACCACTGCCCCTGATCGTGGTGAATGTGATCCCCCACCCACCTACCACTGCCCCTGAACATGGTGAATGTGACCCCCCCACCCACCCACCACTGCCCCTGATCGTGGTGAATGTGACCCCCACCCACCCACCACTGCCCCGAACATGGTGAATGTGACCCCCCCCCACCCACCACTGCCCCGAACATGGTGAATGTGACCCCCCCCCACCCACCACTGCCCCGAACATGGTGAATGTGACCCCCACCCACCCACCACTGCCCCGAACATGGTGAATGTGACCCCCACCCACCCACCACTGCCCCGAACATGGTGAATGTGACCCCCCCCCCCACCCACCACTGCCCCTGATCGTGGTGAATGTGACCCCCACCCACCCACCACTGCCCCTGATCGTGGTGAATGTGATCCCCCACCCACCTACCACTGCCCCTGAACATGGTGAATGTGACCCCCCCACCCACCCACCACTGCCCCTGATCGTGGTGAATGTGACCCCCCCCACCCACCACTGCCCCGAACATGGTGAATGTGACCCCCCCCACCCACCACTGCCCCTGATCGTGGTGAATGTGACCCCCCCCCCCACCCACCACTGCCCCTGATCGTGGTGAATGTGATCCCCCCCCACCTACCACTGCCCCTGATCGTGGTGAATGTGACCCCCCCCCACCCACCACTGCCCCTGATCGTGGTGAATGTGACCCCCCCACCCACCCACCACTGCCCCTGATCGTGGTGAATGTGACCCCCCCACCCACCACTGCCCCTGATCGTGGTGAATGTGACCCCCACCCACCCACCACTGCCCCTGATCGTGGTGAATGTGACCCCCCCACCCACCACTGCCCCTGATCGTGGTGAATGTGACCCCCCCCACCCACCACTGCCCCTGATCGTGGTGAATGTGACCCCCCCACCTACCCACCACTGCCCCTGATCGTGGTGAATGTGACCCCCCCCACCCACCACTGCCCCTGATCGTGGTGAATGTGACCCCCCCACCCACCCACCACTGCCCCTGATCGTGGTGAATGTGACCCCCCCACCCACCCACCACTGCCCTGAACATGGTGAATGTGACCCCCCCACCTACCACTGCCCCTGATCATGGTGAATGTGACCCCCCCACCCACCCACCACTGCCCCTGATCGTGGTGAATGTGACCCCCCCCACCCACCCACCACTGCCCCTGATCGTGGTGAATGTGACCCCCCCACCCACCCACCACTGCCCTGAACATGGTGAATGTGACCCCCCCACCTACCACTGGCCTGAACATGGTGAATGTGACCCCCCCCTCCCACCACTGCCCCGAACATGGTGAATGTGACCCCCACCCACCCACCACTGCCCCTGATCGTGGTGAATGTGACCCCCCCCACCCACCACTGCCCCTGAACGTGGTGAATGTGACCCCCCCCCACCCACCACTGCCCCGAACATGGTGAATGTGACCCCCACCCACCCACCACTGCCCCTGATCGTGGTGAATGTGACCCCCCCCACCCACCACTGCCCCTGATCGTGGTGAATGTGACCCCCCCCACCCACCACTGCCCCTGATCGTGGTGAATGTGACCCCCCCACCTACCACTGCCCCTGATCGTGGTGAATGTGACCTCCCTCCCACCATTGCCCCGAACATGGTGAATGTGACCCCCCCCACCTACCACTGCCCCTGATCGTGGTGAATGTGACCTCCCTCCCACCATTGCCCCGAACATGGTGAATGTGACCCCCCCCCACCTACCACTGGCCCGAACATGGTGAATGTGACCCCCCCCCACCTACCACTGGCCCTGATCGTGGTGAATGTGACCCCCCCCCACCCACCACTGCCCCTGAACATGGTGAATGTGACCTCCCTCCCACCACTGCCCCGAACATGGTGAATGTAACCCCCCCCCCCCTTCCCAGGTGTCGAAGAATCTGAAGGGCCCAAGGACTGCAGCACCACCCCCAAAGGTTGGGCTCTGGGACCCTGTCTCATTCAGATGCTGTAACACAGGAGATCCCTGGACACACTCCCGGTGGAGGGAGGGTCATCCTGAGGTTTCAGAATGTGACCGGGACATCACCTTCCGGTGTGTACACCAGTAAAGGGTCTCTCTTGGAGCCAAACCAGTCCTGCCCACATTGTGAGCAACATGGGATCCCCAAACCCAAGCATGGACTGAGCCTCCCCTAGTGCTTCCCCTTTGGACCACTGGCAGTGGCCCACTCCTCCCGCTCGGTGCTGGGTGACCGAGGCAGGGTCGGTGCTTGTGAAGGTGTAACCGGACAGGGTCTCGGAAGTGACCGGTTGCAAAAGCTGGCCCCTCAATCCTCATCTGGAATGACTAGCCAGCGTGGCACAAAGGACATTGAGATCCAGGCACAGCCTCGGAGATGCTGGTGGAGGGGTCAAGGATGGGGGGGGATCTACTACTGAGCCGTGTCCCCCCTCCTTGAGTACCAGTGAGGGATCTTCTGAAGGTTCTGCTGCCACAGCACAGGACCTGGAGGAGGGCCAAGGTGAGGCCTGGGGAAGTGACGGCGTTGGGTGGACAGAACGAGAGACCTTGCTCCTTCACAAACCAGAGACCGGGATCCTGGGGCTGAGTTGGTGCCACTAGAGAGCCTGATGTGTGCCCCTGGTGAAGGACACACCAATGGTAGCGGTTGGCACTGGGTGTAAGCAGCCTGATTCTGGCACCAGGAGGCAGAGACACTCCGAGCCAACCAGTGCCTGACAAGGACCCTTCCTCTATTTGATTTGCTTTGTTCAGTACATCTCAAATTGTTTTAAATATTTTCGTGCAATGTACCAATTTCAACAATGTACATGGGAACATTAACCAAATAAATAGTTGAAAGAGCAACACCTCGTACCTCGTCTGGGTAGTCTCCAAACTGATGGCACGATCATTGATATCTCCAATCACCTTTCTCCCATGGTCCACTCTCCCCTCCTATCAGATTCCTTCTTCTTCAGCCCTTTGCCTTTTCCACCTATCACCTTCCAGCTTCTTCATTCCCCCTCACCACCCACCCACCCACCTATCATCTGCCAGCTTGCACTCCTTGCCCTCCCCCACCTTCTTATTCTGGCTTCTTTCCCTTTCCTTTCCGGTCCTGTTAAAGGGTCTCAGCCTGAAATGTTGACTCTTTATTCCTCTCTATAGATACTGCCTGAACGGCTGAGTTCCTCCAGCATTTTGCGTGTGTGTTGTTTGCATTCCACCTGCCATTTTTCCAGCTGGTCCAGATCCCGTGCTGTCCACCCTCAATCTTGGTGTCATCCGTAAGTCTGCTGATCCAGTTAACCACATTACCATTCAGATAATCGACATAGATGACAAACAGCAATGATCCCTGTGGCACTCCACTAGTCACAGACCTCCAGTCAGAGAGGCAACCATCTACTACCACTCTCTGGCTTCTCCCTCAAAGCCGGTCTAATCCAGTTTACTACCTCATCCTGAATGCTGAGTGACTGAACCTTCTCGACCAGCCTCCTGTACAGGACCTTGTCAAGTGTCTTGCTGAAGTCCATTGGACAATATCCTCTGCCTTACCTTCATCAATTTTCCTAGTAGCTTCCTCAAAAAGTTCTATAAGATCGGTTAAACAAGACCCAAACTATTGTTAAATTTAAACACATAATTTGTTAATTAGTTAAATGATCAGTTGTCTTTATAATACTTTTTTAACTATTTCCATGAAATTTCGGTTAATTGGGGATCCACCTAATTGGGCCATGATGTACTGGTCCCAATGTGTACCAGTTAATCAGAATCCACTGTATTATTATTGTTCAAATATAGGATTTTCTAATCTTAATGAAAGCACATAACAGAATAATGTAAACTGCCTGCCTTTTCTCCTTGAAATTTAGCACGTCGGGGCAGTATCTGCATGTACGGTGGTGTTGTCTATCAGAATGGAGAGACCTTCCAGCCAAGCTGCAAGTATCAGTGCACCTGCAAAGATGGTCTGATTGGTTGTGTACCCCGCTGTAATTTGGATATCCTCCTGCCTAGCCCCGATTGTCCATTTCCCAAACAAGTCCAGGTACCAGGAGAGTGCTGTGAACAATGGGTGTGTGACCACAAGCAGGAAGCCTCTCTTAGAGGAATTACAATGACAGGTAAGGTGCCAGATTGGCACGATGAAACATGTTGTCTGTGGTTGCCCTATGACTGCTCCCATCACTGTGTCTCCAACACCTTTGGCCTCAGTTCCACCACTATCCCAGGATTCTATGTCCAAACAAGATGGGTCTTGGGCATGCTGTGATGACCAAAGGCGATGGCTTCAGTATTGTGTATATTTGATGTTGTGGTGTTCACCGAGATTGGTAATCAGCTTGCAGACGTTTCATCACCAGTCAGGCTGACCTGATCAGAGCACAGTTGCTGGTGTTTCTCCCTGGGAGTGCTCGAGCGTACATAGGACCCCCGTTCACTTACCTCAGTCCCGATTGGCTACTCCTATCAGCAATGACAGCTCGACTCCTTAAGCCTCACAGCAGCATAATTGCTCACAAACCAACGGCAACTTGTCTTAGGAACCAAGGTACCAGTAAAGACAACTGACAAAACAATGTGGTGTCCATGATCACCTGCGGAGACTGCAGCAAGAACTACGTCAGCCAGTCAGGACGTAAATTCTCAACTCGTTTACGGGAGCACAAACTGGCGGTATGGAGACATGATCCGACTTCAGATCATGAAGACCGAGAAGGTCACCACCGTGACTGGGGCACCGCGGGGGTTCCAGCGCAGGCACACACGAAGCAGGCACGAGAATTGTTAGAAACATGGTTCTGTTCTGATAATTTCGTAGACAAACATACTGAAATAGACATGCATCTATGAACCCCTAAGAGCCAAGGAGACACTATTAAAATTCAAAGGTCAACTGAAGGGGTAGCCAATCAGGACTGAGACGAGCGAACGGGGGCCTATATAAACACGAGCACTCCCAGAGAGACACCAGCAACTGCGCACTGAGGATGTCACCTCGACTGGCGATGAAACATCTGCAAGGTAATTGCCAAATGCTTGCTGCATGGGCAACAACGTGATCTCTTGTACTGCCCTGGCTTCCACATCAGACAGACGGCTACAACGCAATGTCCATGGTTGATCCTGAACTATGGAGAGCCTAAAATAATTATTAGAAATTCCACTTCCCTCTGTCATGCCTCTGCGTAAGAAAATAATATTCTTTCTTGCAGCTTACAGACAGGAGGTGACCTATGACTTGGATTTAAATGGGCCTGGTCTGAACTGCATACAGCAGACCACACCGTGGAGCGTCTGCTCCAAAACCTGTGGTATGGGCACATCCACTCGTCTGTCGAGTTACAACCTCCACTGTGACATGGTGAAGGAAATGCGACTGTGTGAAGTTCGGCCATGTGATTATAAAGTCACCGCCAAAGTGAGTATAAATACCCAATCCTGGACACTAACTAGGGCTGAATAGGACGATTCGGCTGCTGCCCTACAGAGGAATCCCGTTAACTGGTTAAACCACCGCCATGAATCTAGGACCAGTGCACCGTGGCCCAATTCTGCGGCTTCCCCTACTAGTCGAAGTTTCATGGAGTTAGTTGAAAAAGGACAAACGATTTTAACTGGGTAACAAATAATGTATTTAAATTAAGTACTGCAGGGTTATAAAATTGTACCTCTTCCTGATAGTTGTTGTCGGAGGAACTCATCCAGTGTACGGAGCTGTGTGCTTTTGATCGACTGTAAATGAACAAAATCAGCGCGGGCACCCAGTGTAGATAATGGGTTGTCTTCATTGCCGTCCTGCATGGAGTTGTATCAAAAATCACTGCCTTTTAATTCGGCATCGGTCGGCCCAAATTAATAGCATAACACAAGCATACACAACTGACGACTGTAAGCACGGTGTAGTTTAGTGCCTAATGGCCAAGCAAATGCACACAACTGACGCTAGTTAGAAACCTCCAAATCTTCTTTTTCATTGTAACACAAGACCATAAGATATAGCAGCAGAAGTAGGCCATTTGGCCCATCTAGTCTGCTCTGCAATTCAGTCACAGGCTGATCCAATTCCTCCAGTCATCCCCACACCCCAGCCTTCACCCCATACCCTTTGATTAGCCCTGGCTAATTGAGAACCTATCTATCTCTGCCTTAAATACACCCAGTGACTTGGCCTCCACAGCCGCTCATGGCAACAAATTCCACAGATTTACCACCCTCTGACTAAAGTAATTTCTCCGCATCTCAGTTCTAAAAGGACGTTCCTCAATCCTGAAGTTCTGCCCTCTTGTTCTAGACTCCCCTACCATGGGAAATAACTTTGCCATATCTAATCTGTTCAGGCCTTTTAACATTTGGAATGTTTCTATGAGATCGCCCCTCATTCTCCTGAATTCCAGGGAATACAGCCCAAGAGCTGTCAGACATTCAGAATGATTGTTGATACCTTCAAATTTTTCATCGTTCCTAACTTGTTGAAGCAGCGAAATCGTTTAATTTTCACTCCTGGCCACTTCCAAGCTTGAACACTTGATATCGCAGTGAGCAAAACAGTTCTGAATTGTCTTACTGCTTATTTCTCAACAACTTTCAGTGACAAAACTCACTATTTTTTGAACACAAGCATACAGAATTGATGCTATTTTCAAAAAAAAAACATTCACTCTAAGCATGGTCTAGTGTCTAACAGCCACACCAGTATATGTGACTGATGCTAGTTAGAAACTGCATGGTAACAGTCACCTGTTCCAATTAAACAGCATAGTGTCCAAAGAGAATCCTGGTTATTTTCTGGATGAAATTTTGTTTTTTAAGAGGTGTCCTAAATAAGCAGCTGCCTCGATTAACCGATGGCCTAATTAACTGGAATCCACTGTATTTATACAGTATCTTGAATCTAAAAGCTGGTGTGTACACATACCATTGAACTGCAGCTCCCCCATGTGGTACCCTTTGGAACTGCGTCCTGTTACAGTGTGCAAGGAGCATGCGCAGAACCTGTACCTCACATTTCAGATTCAGTTTATTGTCATTTAGAAACCACAAATGCAATGCAGTTAAAAAATGAGACAACATTCCCCCAGAATGATATCACAAAAGCATATGACAAAACAGACTACACCAGAAAATCCACATAACATTTGGCAATCCCCAATCCAGAGTCTGGAGAGGCTGCTGTGTATTAATATCACGCTACCATCTAGCGCGTTCCCCAGAAAGGAGCTCCAAACCCACCAGACAACCAAGACCAAAAACTAAAGCTACAAGACCTGCACAAAACCACATAGTTACAACAGTGCAAACAATCGCATAATTGATAAAAAAAACAGACCATGGGCACAGTAAAAATAGTCCAAAGATGTTAAAGGACTATAAGTTCAAAAGAAATCACCACAGTTTCCACAAGTCCCCAGGGTCCTGACAGAATCACCATCCCACGCCAGTGGCAGAAGGGAATACCCCCGCTGTGGACTTCCACGGCGCCACCTGACTCAGCCTCGCAGACGCAGCAGACAATGAAAGCTCCGTCGAACCCAGCCTCGCAGACGCAGCACATAGTGAAAGCTCCGTTGAACTCAGTCTCGCAGACACAGCACACACCGAAAGCGACCTGAGTCTGTTGAAAGGACTCCGAGTCTGTCGAACCTCCGAGCCGACGACCATCCCCTCCGGCACAGCTTCTCCGAGCACCGTCCTCTGCTGTGCGTATTAAGACGGCCCCGCCAACGGCCGTTGGCAACGTGACCCCGAGGACTGGGGGCCTGTTCTTCCCAGCAGAGTCCCGAACCTCACAGCAGCAGCAGCAACGGAGAAGGTCTTCCTGGAGATTTCCAGATGTTCTTCCATGCTCCCACGTCCGTTTTCAACCGATTATGATTGCACACTAAACACAAAATCATTCCCTGTCTGTAGAGTGAAACCGAAAATTATTCCTCTGTCCTCAAGGTCCTTATGACTGAACCACCTGCAGCATGATTTTGTTCTGCTGTGGCCTCAGATGAACCTTAACCTGTGCAGATGAGCAGTTAGCGTGATCAGTCATTCTGGGGTACAGTTCCCCCCACTATCTACAAAGAGTTTGTACATTCTCCCCATGACCGCATGGCTTTCCTCTGGGTATTCCAGTTTCCTCCCACAGATTAAAAGTCATAGGGTTAGTAGATCATGGGCATTCTATGCTGGTCCTAGGAGCATCCTCAGACTGTGTTGGTCGTTGGTCCAAACAATGCATTTCACTGGGTTTTCATGTACACTTGACAAATAAAACTAATTTTTATAAGACCATGTGACCATAAGAAATATGAGCTGAGTTAGGTCACTTGGCCCATTTCATCATGGCTGACTGATTTTTCCACTCAACTACAATCTCCTGCCTTCTCCCTTTATCTGTTCATGCCCTGACTAATCAAGAATCTATCAACCACTACCTTAAATATACCCAATGACTTGACCGCCACAGCTGCCTATGGCAATGAATTCCACAGATTCATCACTCCCTGGCTAAAGAAATTCCTCCTCATCTCTGTTCGAAAAGGATGCTCCTCTATTCTTAGCTGTGTCCTCTGGTCTGAGACTCCCTCACCACAGGAAACATCCTCCCTACATCCACTCCATCAAGGGCTTTTACCATTCAATAGGTTTCAATGAGGTCACCCCTCATTCTAGTGAATGCTGGCCCAGAGCCTTCAGACACTCTTCATATGACAAGACTGGAATCATTTTCGTGAACCTCCTTTGAACCCTTTCTAAGATAAGGGGCCTAACGCTGCTCACAATGCTTCAAGTGAGGCCTTACTAATATTTAGTTAAACTCTTAACATTACATCCTTGCTTTTATATTTTAATCCTCTTGAAATGAATGCAACATCACATTTGCCTTCCTCACCACAGACTCAACCTGCAAATTAACCTTTAGGGAATCCTGCACAAGGGCTCCCAAGTCCCTTTGCACCTCAGTTTTTTGTATTTTCTCTTCATTTAGAAAATAGTCAACCATTTCATTTCTTCTGCCATCTACTTTGCCCATTCTCCTAATTTGTTTAAGTCCTTTAGCCTCCCTACTTCCTCAAAACTATCTGCCCCTCCACCTATCTTCATATTGTCTGCAGACTTAACAATAAAGACATCAATTCCATCATTCAAATTGTTGGACAAATAACATAGAAAGAATCGGTCCAAACCCTGAACCTTGTGGAACGCCACTAGTCATCAGCAGCCAACCAGAAAATTCCCACTCTCTGCCTCCTGTCAATCAGCCACTGCTTTATCCATGCTAGAATCTTTCCTGTAATACCAAGGGCTTGTAGCTTGTTAAGCAGCCTCATGTGTGGCACCTTGTCAAAGACCCAAAACTCCAAATACACAAAATCAATCAAATCTCCTTTGTCTATCCTGCTTGTTATTTCTTCAAAGAATTCCAACAGATTTGTCAGACAAGATTTTCCCTTGTGAAAACCATGCTGACTACGGCCTATTTTATCATGTGGCTCCAAGTACCCTGAGAACTCATCCTTAATAATCGATTCCAACATCTTCCCTACCACTAGCATCAGACTAACTGGCCTACAGTTTCCTTTCTTCTGCCTCTCTCCCTTCTTGAAGAGTGGAGTGACATTTGCAATTTTCCAGTCTCCAGAACCATTCCAGAATCCAGTGGTTCTTGGAAGATTATTACTTATGCTTCCACAGTCTCTTCAGGCACCTCTTTCAGAACCCTGGGGTGTACATTCTCTGGTCCAGGTGACTTATCGACCTTCAGACCTTTCAGTTTCCCAAGAACCTTCTGTCTAGTTATGGTAACTTCACACACTTCATGACCCCTGACACCTGGAACTTCCACCATACTGCTGGTATCTTCCACAGTGAAGACTGATGCAAAATACTTATTCAGTTCATCCACCATTTTCTTGTCCCCCATTAATACAGCATTGTTTTCCAGTGGTCCAATGTTCACCCTTACCTTTGTTTTACACTTTATGTATCTGAAGAAACTTTTGGTATATTCTTTAATACTATTGGCTAGCTTATTTTCATAATCCATCTTTACCTTCTTAATAGTTTTTTTAGTTGGCTTTTGTTGGTTTGTAAAAGCTTCCCAACCCTCTAACTTCACACTAATTTTTGGTCTATTATATACCCTCTCTTTGACTTTTATGTTGGCTTTGACTTCTGTTGTTAGCCATGGTTACATCATCTTGCTTTAGAATACATCTTCCTCTTTGGGATGTATATATCCTGTGCTTTCCAAATTGCTTCCAGAAATTCCAGCCATTGGTGCTCTGCCGTCATCCCTGCCAGTGTTCTTTTCCAATCAATTCTGGACAACTCCTCTCTCATGCCTCTGTATTTCCCTTTACTCCACTGTAATACTGATACATCTGACTTTAGCTTCTCCTTTTCAAAATTCATGGTGAATTCAATCATATTATAATCACCTTCCCCTAAGGTTCCCCTTAAGCTCTCTAATCAATTCTGGTTCATTGCACACCCACTACAGAAAAGCTGATCCCTTAGTAGGCTCAGTAATGAGTGGCTCTAAAAAGCCATCTCGTAGGCATTCTAGAAATACCCCACTTGGAATCCAGCCCAATCTGATTTTCCCAACCTACCTCCATGTTAAAAATCCCCATGACTATTTCAACATTGCCCTTTTAGCATGCATTTTCCATCTCCTGTTGTAATTTGTAGGCCGTATCCTCACTACCATTTGGGGGGTCTGTATAAAACTCTCATCAGGGTCTCTTTACCCTTGCAGTTCCTCAACTCCTTTTTGTGTGCCATACTCTGCCAGAACCTCGGCAACCATTTATTTTTTCAAGTGGTTGTCTTGGAGGAAAGATTCTGTGAGTGGTCTCCCACGTCCTTCTCACAGCACAGCTGGTTTTTTTTTTTACGAGGGCAAGTTGCGAGCTCGACACTCAACCCGGCACAGACGGAAAGCGTGTCTGGGAGCGGCCCGACTGGATTCGAACTCGGGAACCTTCGCTCCGGAGTCCAGCACTGATGTCACTGCGTCACCAGCAAGGTTCCTTAGCTCTTCCCACAATGATTCAACACCTTCCAACCCTATGTCACCTCTTCCTAATGATTTGATTTCATTTTTTTACAAACAGAGCAACACCACCCCATCTGCCCTTCAAGCCACACCAGCCAGCAAACCCCCTGACTTAAACCCAGCCTGACCATGGGGCAATTTACAATGACCAGTTAACTACTAACTGGTACATTCTTTGACTACAGGGGAAAGCTGGAGGATCCGAAGGAAATGCACGCGGTCACGAGAAGAACATACAAACTCCTTACAGCTCTGGGAATTGAACCCCAGTCTCCTGTACTGTCAAGCTTTGTGCTAATCGCTATGCTACCATATTGCTCTGGATTTCCAGCGTCTGCAGAGTCTCCTGATTTTAACTGTCTATTAATAGTTGCATTTTCAATGCTAGCTCCCCTCACTTGTACATAACGGTCTATTCATCGGTCTCCTTTTACGCTTTCTTTCCTAGAACGGGAAGAGGTGCAGCCCAACATCACGTGCAGTGAGACCAACTCACTTAGCATTCAAGGACTGTTTGAGCATCCAGCCCTACAGACCGAGGTACTGCGGAGTATGCAGTGACGGGCGATGCTGTGCCCCTTACAGCACCAGAACATCCCAGGTGGACTTGAAATGCAGGGGGGGATTGACGATTAAACACCAACTGATGATTATCAACACGTGTGTCTGCCATGATAATTGTGTCCCAGGGGACACCATTCACCAAATGGAGCAAATATCCAGTCCTTGAGTCTTGGGGTCAGAAAGTGGCTCTTTGGCCCGTCTAGTCCCTGCTGAACCATTAATCTGCCTGGTGCCATCGACCTGCACCTGGACCGTAGCCCTCCATACCCCTCCCATCCACGTACCTATCCAAACTTCCCTTCCACTTGCACTGGCAGCTCTTTCCATACTCTCATCACCCCCTGAGTGAAAGTTCCCCTTAAATATTTCACCTTTCACCCTTAACCCATCACTTCTGGCTGTAGTCCCACACATCCCCAGTGGGAAAAAGCCTGCTTATACTAACCCTGTCTGTACCCTTCGTAATTCTGTATACCTTTATCAAATCTCCCCTCATTCTTCTACGCTCCAGGGGATAAAGTCCTAACCGATTCAACCTTTCTCTGTAACTCAGGTCCTCGGTCCTGGAAGCCTCCTTGTTTATTTTCTCTGCACTTTTTCAATCTTATTAATATCCTTCCTAATTGAATATTTACTCTATAGTTTTAAAGTTGGTTTTCGAAGCATTGTGTTTTTTATATATTTCTAGGTATTTTTTAAAAATCACCAATTAGAGTAGTTTTGTAAAAATCCTTGTATATTTGTATTGAATATTGTATTTAAAAATAATTCTTTCCTTCTTCCCTGATTGTAAATATTAAGTTGGGCCACCATAATTGACATTAGAATTCTACATTAAAATTCCTGTAAAAGGCAATTAAAATATATATTTTATATTAAAATTACACCTGTCTTCATTTCCCACATTAGAAGACATCTGAAATTGTGTGTTGTTTATCCAGATTTGGTTGCTTTAGTGAGAACACAGCAGGCTGCTCTCGTGGGCCTGGTGAGGTGAGTACATCTGGGAAAATATCTAACAATGTTCATCATCATTACTACGTGGGGGACCGTCATCGCTGTGTCTGTGCCACGCCATGCGACATGGGTGACCATCGTCGCTATGTCCGTGCCACGCCGTGCGACATGGGTGACCGTCGTCGCTATGTCCGTGCCACGCCGTGCGACGTGGGTGACCGTCGTCACTGTGTCCGTGCCACGCCGTGCGACGTGGGCGACCGTCATCGCTGTGTCCGTGCGACATGGGCGACCGTCGTCGCTGTGTCCGTGCCACGTCGTGCGACGTGGGTGATCGTCGTCACTATGCCCGTGCCATTCCGAGTGACGTGGGCGATCGTCGTCACTATGTCCCTGCCCCACCGAGTGACGTGGGCAATCGTCGTCACTATGCCCGTGCCATTCCGAGTGACGTGGGCGATCATCGTCACTATGCCCGTGCCATTCCGAGTGATGTGGGCAATCGTCGTCACTATGCCCGTGCCATTCCGAGTGACGTGGGCGATCATCGTCACTATGCCCGTGCCATTCCGAGTGATGTGGGCAATCATCGTCACTATGCCCGTGCCATTCCGAGTGACGTGGGCGATCATCGTCACTATGCCCGTGCCATTCCAAGTGATGTGGGCAATTGTCGTCACTATGCCCGTGCCATTCCGAGTGATGTGGGCGATCGTCGTCACTATGTCCGTGCCATTCCAAGTGATGTGGGCAATCGTCGTCACTATGCCCGTGCCATTCCAAGTGATGTGGGCAATCGTCGTCACTATGCCCGTGCCATTCCGAGTGATGTGGGCAATCGTCGTCACTATGCCCGTGCCATTCCGAGTGATGTGGGTGATCGTCGTCACTATGCCCGTGCCATTCCAAGTGATGTGGGCAATCGTCGTCACTATGCCCGTGCCATTCCGAGTGATGTGGGCTATCGTCGTCACTATGCCCGTGCCATTCCAAGTGATGTGGGCAATCGTCGTCACTATGCCCGTGCCATTCCAAGTGATGTGGGCAATCGTCGTCACTATGCCCGTGCCATTCCGAGTGATGTGGGCGATCATCGTCACTATGCCCGTGCCATTCCGAATGACATGGGCGATCGTTGTCACTATGTCCATGCCCCACCGAGTGACGTGGGCGATCGTCGTCACTATGCCCGTGCCATTCCGAGTGATGTGGGCGATCATCGTCACTATGCCCGTGCCATTCCGAATGACATGGGCGATCGTTGTCACTATGCCCGTGCCATTCCGAATGACATGGGCGATCGTCATCACTATGTCCATGCCCCACCGAGTGACGTGGGCGATCGTCGTCACTATGCCCGTGCCATTCCAAGTGATGTGGGCAATCGTCGTCACTATGCCCGTGCCATTCCAAGTGATGTGGGCAATCGTCGTCACTATGCCCGTGCCATTCCGAGTGATGTGGGCGATCATCGTCACTATGCCCGTGCCATTCCGAATGACATGGGCGATCGTCATCACTATGTCCATGCCCCACCGAGTGACGTGGGCGATCGTCGTCACTATGCCTGTGCCATTCCGAGTGATGTGGGCTATCGTCGTCACTATGCCCGTGCCATTCCGAATGACATGGGCGATCGTCATCACTATGTCCATGCCCCACCGAGTGACGTGGGCGATCGTCGTCACTATGCCCGTGCCATTCCGAGTGATGTGGGCGATCATCGTCACTATGCCCGTGCCATTCCGAATGACATGGGCGATCGTCATCACTATGTCCATGCCCCACCGAGTGACGTGGGCGATCGTCGTCACTATGCCTGTGCCATTCCGAGTGATGTGGGCTATCGTCGTCACTATGCCCGTGCCATTCCGAATGACATGGGCGATCGTTGTCACTATGTCCATGCCCCACCGAGTGACGTGGGCGATCGTCGTCACTATGCCCGTGCCATTCCGAGTGATGTGGGCAATCGTTGTCACTATGCCCGTGCCATTCCGAATGACATGGGCGATCGTTGTCACTATGTCCATGCCCCACCGAGTGACGTGGGCGATCGTCGTCACTATGCCCGTGCCATTCCGAGTGATGTGGGCAATCGTTGTCACTATGCCCGTGCCATTCCGAGTGACGTGGGCGATCATCGTCACTATGTCCATGCCCCACCGAGTGACGTGGGCGATCGTCGTCACTATGCCTGTGCCATTCCGAGTGATGTGGGCTATCGTCGTCACTATGCCCGTGCCATTCCGAGTGACGTGGGCAATCGTCGTCACTATGTCCATGCCCCACCGAGTGATGTGGGCAATCGTCGTCACTATGTCCATGCCATTCCGAGTGATGTGGGCGATCGTCGTCACTATACCCGTGCCATTCCGAGTGACGTGGGCAATCGTCGTCACTATGTCCATGCCCCACCGAGTGATGTGGGCAATCGTCGTCACTATGTCCATGCCATTCCGAGTGATGTGGGCGATCGTCGTCACTATGCCTGTGCCACACCATGATGTGGGTGATGGTCTTCCATCTATTTTGAATTTGAGAAGTTCTAATAAGCTCTTTGCCCGTCCATCCCTGGAGTGTCATGTGCCATCAAATGCAACTTTTTCTTCAACATTAATTTTACAATATAGAATAACGGCAAAGCAGTTGTATAACTGTTAGCATGACCCTGTTACGGTGAAGGTGATGATCGATTTTAGGTTTGTTTCCCACTGCTGTCTGCAACAAGTCTGTATTTCTCCCTGTGACCCCTGGGTTTCCTCCTGCTGCTCTGATTTCCTCCCACAATCCAAAGACATCAAAGCATTTGGGGTCAGTAGGCTGTGGACACACAGAAGCATGGCAATACTGGCAATCCTCATTGATTTGATTGGTCACAAATCAAGAATTTCATTCCAGTACCCAAGAAGAACAGGGGGAGCTGCCTCAATGACTATTACCCAGTAGCACTCACATCTACAGGGATGAAGTGCTTTCAGAGGTTGGTCATGGCTAGAATCAACTCCTGCCTAAACAAGGACGTGGACCTGCTACAATTTATCTATCACTGCCATAGTTCTACAGCAGATACAACCACACTGGCTCTCCATTTGGCCCTGAACCAACTAACCAATAGCAATCCCCACATCAGGCTGCTGTTTATTGATTGAGGCTCAGCAAGTAACACAATCATACCTTCAACAAGTTTCAAAATCTGGGCCTCTGTGCCTCCCTCTGCAAAGGGATTCCTTAATTTCTCATCGGAAGACCACAGTAACATCTCGTCGCTGACAATCAACACAGGCGCAATTAAAGGATGTGTACTTGGCCCACTGCTCTTCTCTCTCTACACCCACAACTCTGTGCAAAGGCACAGCTCAGTGTTATCTTTAAATATGCCAGTGACACGACCATTGTTGGCAGAATTTACAAGTAGATGATGGGTGTAAACTGAATGTAAGGAAGGACAAGCCAATGATCGGGTACAAATGCAGACAGAGCAAAGAGCTAAATTGTACCACAGAGGCAAAATTCAAAAGGGCAAAGAATGCAGGACTGAAGGTGCTGTGTTTAAATGCCCGTAGCATTCGGAATAAGATGGACAAACTTGTGGCAAAATTAGAGGTTGGTCAGTATAACATTGTGGGCATCACTAAATCGTGGCTGAAAGAAAGCCATAGTTGGGACCTTGATGTCAAAGGATATACTTTGTATTGAAAGGAAAGGCAAGAAGACAGACGGTGGTGTGGCTCTGTTAGTAAAAGATGGAATTACATTTTAGAAAGAGGTGACATAGGGTCAGAGAATGTTGAATCTTTGTGGGTGGAGTTAAGAAATTGCAAGGGTAAAAAAAAATTATGGGAATTGTATATAGGCCTCTAAATATTAGCCAAGATGTGGGGTTGAGATTGCAAAGGGAGATGGAAAACATATGTGATAAGGGTAATGTCACAATTGTAATGGGGGACTTCAATATGCAAGGGGATTGGGAAAAATGGGTTGGTCTCAGATTGCAAGAGAGGGAATTTGTTAAATGCCTATGAGATGGCCTTTTAGAGCAGCTTGTGGTTGAGCCTACCCAGGGTAAGGCAATCTTAGATTGTGTTTTCTGTAATAACCCAGAACTACTTAGGGAGCTTAACGTAAGGGAACCCTTAGGAGGCAGTGATCATAATATGATTGAATCCATACTGCAATTAGAGAGGGAGAAACACAAGGCACATGTATCAGTATCGCAATGGAATAAAGGGAATTACAGAGGCATGAGAGAGGAGCTTGCCCAGGTAGACTGGAGGAAAATACTGGTGGGGATGATGGCAGAACAGAAATGGCTGAAATTTCTGGGAATAGATCACAAGGCGCAGGATAGATATATCCCACAGAAGAGGTTGTTCTCAAATGGCAGGGTTAGGCAACTGTGGCTGACAAGGGAAGTTAAGGACTGCATAAAAGCCAAGGAAAGGACATATAATGTAGCAAAAGTGAGTGGGAAGTTGGATGATCAGGAAGTTTTTAAAATCCAATAAAAGGCAACTAAAAAGCTATAAGAAAGGAAAAGAAAAAAATGAGGGAAGACTAACCAATAATATAAAGCAGGATACTGAAAGTTTTTACAGTTATATAAAGAGTAAAACGGAGGTGAGGGTTGATACTGGACCACTGGAAAATGATGCTGGTGATGTAGTAATGGGGGACAAAGAAATGGCAGATGAACTTAATGGGTACTTTGCCTCAGCCTTCACTGTGGAAGACACTAGAAGTGTGCCGGAGATCCGTGAGTGTCAGGGAGCAGGAGTGAGTGCCCTTGCTATTACAAAGCTCAAAGGTCTTAAGGTGGATTAGTCACCTGGACCAGATGGACTACATCCCAGAGTCCTGAGAGAGGTTGCTGAAGAGATAATGGATGCATTGGTCATGATCTTTCAAGAATCACTTGATTCTGGCATGGTCCTGGAGGACTGGAAAATTGCAAATGTCACTCCACTCTTTAGGAAGGGAGGAAGGCAACTGAAAGGGAACTATAGGCCAGTTAGCCTGACCTCAGTGGTTGAGGAAATGTTGGAGTCTAATATTAAGAATGAGGTTTCAAGGTACTTGGGAACTAATGATAAAATAAGTCAAAATCAGCATGGTTTCTGTGAGGGATATCTTGCCTGACAAACCTCTTAGAGTTCTTCATGAAAGTAACAAGCAGGGTGGACAAAGGAGAGGCAGTGGATGTCATTTACTTGGATTTTCAGAAGGTATTTGATAAGCTGCCACACATGAGGCAGAGCACCCCTGTGGCAGAGCACCCCTGAGGCAGAGCACCCCTGTGGCAGAGCACCCCTGAGGCAGAGCACCCCCGAGGCAGAGCACCCCTGTGGCAGAGCACCCCCGAGGCAGAGCACCCCTGTGGCAGAGCACCCCTGTGGCCATTCCCATCAACAATAAATATACCGTTTTGGATACTGTTGGTGGGGACGACCTACCAGGGACAAGTTGCAGTGGTCGCATCTGTGGCACCGAGACTGGACCCTCAGCTCAGAAGGGAAGGAGGGAAAAGAGGAGAACAATAGTGATAGGGGATTCGATAGTTAGGGAGGCAGATAGGAGGTTCTGTGAGAGAGATCGAGAATCCCAGATGGTCTGTTGCCTCCCTGGTGCCAGGGTCCGCAAAATCTCGGATCAAGTTCTCGGTATTCTCAGGAGAGAGGGTGAGCAGCCAGATGTCGTGGTCCATGTGGGGATCAATGAAATAGATAGGAGTAGGGATGAGGTCCTGAATAAGGAACATAGGGAGTTAGGAAAGAAGTTAAAAAGCAGGACCTCAAGGGTGGAAATCTTGGGATTGCTGCCTGTGCCACGAGGTAGAGAGGGTAGGAACATGAAGTTAAGGCAGATGAATGCGTGGCTGAAGAGTTGGTGCAGGGGGCAGGGGTTCAGATTTCTGGATCATTGGGATCTCTTCTGGGGAAGGTCTGACCAGTACAAAAAGGACGGGCTGCACCTGAACTGGAAAGGGACCCTGGCGGGCAGGTTTGCTAGAGTTTGGCAGTGGGGTGGGAATCGGAATGTGAGTGCAGAGATTAGGGTAAAAGGACAAGGGCATGATACTATGTGTTCTGAGTTGGTGAGGAAGGACAGGCAGGGGACAAAACATAAATGTAGCCAGTTAAAGGGGTTGAAATGTGTCTATTTCAACGCCAGAATTATTAGGAATAAAGGGATGAACTTAGAGCATGGATTAGTACATGGAACTACGATGTTGTGGCTGTTACTGAAACTTGGTTGGAGGAAGGGCAGGATTGGCTGATGCAGGTTTAGGTGTTTTAAAAGGAATAGGATGGGAGGTAGAAAAGGGGGGGAGTAGCATTACTGGTCAGGGATAGTATCACGGCTCTAGAAAGGCAGGATACTGCAGAGGGAGTGTCCACGGAGTCAATCTGGGTGGAAATCAGAAATAGGAAGGGATCAATCACTGTGCTGGGAGTAGTCTATAGGCCCCCAAATAGCCCTCGGGACACCGAGGAGCAGATAAGCAGGCAGATTTTAGAATGGCGCAGGAAATACAGGGTAGTAGTTATGGGTGATTTCAACTTCCCTCATATTGACTGGCACCTCCTGACTGCAAGGGGGATAGATGGGGCTGAATTTGTCAGGTGTGTTCAAGAAGGATTCCTGACACAGTATGTGGACCGGCCGACGAGAGGAGAGGCTATACTGGATCTAGTTCTGGGTAATGAACCTGGTCAGGTGACAGACCTCTTGGTGGGGAGCATTTTGGTGAGAGTGACCACAACTCCCTTAGCTTCAGCAGAGCTATGGAAAGGGATAAAATCAGACGAAATGGGAAAGTGCTTAACTGGGGAAGGGCTAACTTTGAAGGGATGAGGCAGGAACTAGCGAGAGTAAATTGGAAACAGATGTTCAAAAGGGAAGGCGCAGAAGTAATGTGGGAGAAGTTTAGGGACCACTTGTGCTGGGTTCAGGATAGGTTTGTCCCACTGAGGCAAGGAAAAAATGGTAGGAAAAGGGAACCGTGGCTGACAAATCACGTGAGGCAACTCATCAAAAGGAAGAAGGAAGCATATGTTAGATATAAGAAGCAGGAAGCAGGAGGGGCTCATGAGAAATATAGGGTAGCCAGGAAGGAGCTTAAGAAAGGATGTAGGAGAGCTCAAAGGGGAAATGAGAAGGCCTTGGCATGTAAGATTAAGGAGAACCCCAAGGCGTTCTATGTGTATGTGAAGAACAGAAGGATGACAAGAATGAAGGTGGGGCCGCTAATGGATAAAGAATGCAACATGTGCCTGGAGGTGGAGGAGGTTGGGGAGGTCCTAAATGAATACTTTGCTTCAGTATTCACCAGTGAAAAGGATCTTGATCAGGATGAGGTCGAAGTTGAGTGGGCCTGTGTGCTGGACAATGTGGAGATTAAGGAAGAAGTGCTGGATCTTCTTAAAAACATTAAGATTGATAAATCCCCAGGGCCAGATATGATACACCCCAGGTTGTTGTGGGAATTGAGAGAAGGGATCGCAGGAGCATTAGCTATGATCTTTGAATCTTCTTTGGCTGCAGGGGAGGTGCTGGAGGATTGAAGAATGGCAAATGTAGTTCCCTTGTTTAAAAAAGGTAATAGAGAGAATCCTGGGAACTATAGACCGGTGAGTCTTATGTCGGTGGTATGCAAACTACTGGAAAGGATTCTTAAGGATAGGATCTACGAGCATTTGGAGAAGTACAGTCTACTCATGGATAGTCAACATGGCTTTGTGAAGGGAAGATCGTGCCTCATGAGCCTGATTGAGTTTTTTGAAGAGGTAACAAAAGAAATTGATGAGGGTAGGGCAGTGGATGTGCTCTACATGGATTTTAGCAAGCCATTTGACAAGGTCCCCCACGAGAGACTCATCCAGAAAGTCATGAGGCATGGGATCAGTGGAACCTTGGCTGTTTGGATAAAGAACTGGTTTACAGGAAAAAAGCAGAGGGTAGTAGTGGAAGGAAAGTATTTTGCCTGGAGGTCAGTGACTAGTGGTGTGCCACAAGGATCTGTCCTGGGACCCCTGCTCTTTGTGATTTTTATAAATGACCTGGATGGGTGGAAGGATGGGTGAGTAAGTTTGTGGATGACACCAACTTGTGGAGGAGTTGTGGATGGAGCTGCAGGTTGTCAAAGGTTACAAGAGGATATAGACAGGCTGCAGAGTTGGACAGAAAAATGGCAGATGGAGTTCAATCTGGATAAGTGTGAGGTGATGCATTTTGGAAGGACAAACCAGAAGGCTGAGTACAGGGTTAATGGTTGGTTACTTAAGAGTGTGGATGAACAAGGGGACCTTGGGGTTCAAATCCATACATCCCTCAAGGTCGCTGCACAGGTTGATAGGGTAGTTAAGAAGGCCTATGGGATGCTAGGCTTCATTAACAAGGGGATTGAGTTCAAGAGTAGAGAGGTCATGTTGCAACTCTACAAATCTCTGGTGAGACCGCACTTAAGAGTATTGTGTTCAGTTCTGGTCACCTCATTATAGGAAGGATGTGGAAGCTATGGAGAGGGTGCAGAGGAGATTTACCAGGATGTTGCCTGGTTTGGAGAACAAGTCATATGAAGCAAGTTTAGCAGAGCTGGGACCTTTCTCTTTGGAGCAAAGAAGGATGAGAGGGGACTCGTTAGAGTCTACAAGATTATGAGAGGCATAGATAGGGTGGATAGTCAGTACCTGTTTCCCAGGGCATGAATAGCAAGCACCAGAGGGCATATGTACAAAGTTACAGGAGGGAAGTTTAGGGGAGACATCAGGGGTAAATTTTTTACACAGAGCGTTGTGGGTGCCTGGAATGACTTGCCAGGGATAGTGGTGGAGGCTAAAACATTAGGGGTATTTAAGAGCCTCTTGGACAGGCACATGAATGAAAGAAAAATAGATGGTTATGGGGTAGTGTGGGTTTAGTACTTTTTTTTAAGGAATATATGGGTCGGCACAACATCAAGGGCTGAAGAACTTGTACTGTGCTGTAGTATTCTAGTGTAACAGTGAGAAAAGGGCATGCCCTGGGTGCTGGAGGTCCTTAATAGTGGATGCTGCCTTTCTGAGACACCACTCCCTAAAGATGTCCTGGGTACTTTGTAGGCTAGTACCCAAGATGGAGCTGACTAGATTTACAACCTTCTGCAGCTTCTTTCGGTCCTGTGCAGTAGCCCCTCCATACCAGACAGTGATGTAGCCTGTCAGAATGCTCTCCATGGTACAACTATAGAAGTTGATATGCCAAATCTCTTCAAACTCCTAATAAAGTATAGTCACTGTCTTGCCTTCTTTATGACTACATCAATATGTTGGGACCAGGTTAGATCCTCAGAGATCTTGACACCCAGGAACTTGAAGCTAATAACTCTCTCCACTTCTGATCTCTCAATGAGGATTGGTATGTGTTCCTTCATCTTACCCTTCCTGAAGTCCACAATCAGCTCTTTTGTCTTACTGACGTTGAGTGCCAGGTTGTTGCTGTGGCACCACTCCACTAGTTGGCATATCTCACTCCTGTATGCCCTCTCATCACCACCTGAGATTCTACCAACAATGTTTGTATCATCAGCAAATTTATAGATGGTATTTGAGCTATGCCTAGCCACACAGTCATGTGTATACAGAGAGTAGAGCAATGGGCTAAGCACACACCCCTGAGGTGTGCCAGTGTTGATCATCAGCGAGGAGGATATGTTATCACCAATCCGCACAGACTGTGGTCTTACGGTTAGAAAGACAAAGATCTAATTACAGGGGAGGTACAGAGGCCCAGGTTCTGCAACTTCTCAATCAGGATTGTGGGAATGATGGTATTAAATGCTGAGCTATAGTCGATAAACAGCATCCTGACATGGATGTTTGTGTTGTCCAGGTGGTCTAAAGCTGTGTGAAGAGCCATGGAGATCGTTTCTGCCATTGACCTATCGTGACAATAGGCAAATTGCAATGAGTCCAGGTCCTTGCTGAGGCAGGAGTTCAGTCTAGTCATGACCAACCTCTCAAAGCATTTCATCACTGTCGATGTGAGTGCTACCGGGCGATAGTCATTAAGGCAACCCACATTATTGCAAATACCTGAAGTTACAATGGATATGCTGAAAGAGGTTATAAAAAAATCCCCACAATCGGAAAAGTATTGAAAGTGATAATATTCATAATAATTGATATAAAAATCTACTTGCCTTCATTCATACCTATCAATGCATATCAATAATTTGCTTAAAAATCCTGAGGAAGTGCCTGAATTTTTGACAGAACGTCAAACATATCTTTTATCTAAATCACAAATGACCCATCAAAATATGGTCCTATTACTTGTATTAAAATTGTACCATCATGTATCTCACAACGAATCAGCACTCACTTAGATAACCACAATATACTTACAGAAGAGCAGAGAGGATACTGTAGGGGAATGAAGGGATGTAAAGAACAACTGATAATAGATTCCATTATTCTAAATCAAGCCTGGTGGAAAAGCAGAAATCTTTCCTGTTGCTGTATTGACTACCAAAAGGCATTTGACTGATGAAGCACTGGAATACTGTAATCACCCTATATATTAACAACCAAAAATGAACAACCACAGTTATCAAAATAAACTGAGGCATTTTCCAAGGCAATTGTCTAACTCCGCCATGGCTCTGAGTAGCTTTAAAACTGTTCTCTGTTTTACTGAATTGGATGAAAATTCAAATCAGAAACACCGAAATGAGCTATACCTTAACACACCTACTGTACATGGATGATTTGAAACTATTTGCTCCTTCATCAGTTAAGCTAACACAATTAATTCAAATAGTAGAACTATTTTCAAAAGACCTGAACTTCGGACGGGACAGGATAAATGCAGAACATTAAACATTAAGAAAGGTGCAATAGAGTTAACAGAATACAAAGCAGAACAACAGGATACAATCCAACCGATGGATGGATATGAAACATATAGGGTCTGGGATGTCAACAAGGAAAGAAAATAGATCACAGCATGATAAAGGGAAAACTTTTGACAGAATTTACTTCAAGGCTTAAGAAAATCTGCCAAACAGAGCTCGACATTGTAAGAAATTGTAAGAGGAGCATTGTAAGAAAGGTGGATGAGCTTAAAGCGTGGATTGATACCTGGAATTGTGATGTTGTAGCTGTTAGTGAGACGTGGTTGCGGGAGGGGTGTGATTGGCAACTAAATATTCCTGGATTTAGTTGCTTCAGGTGTGATAGAGTAGGAGGGGCCAGAGGAGGAGGTGTTGCATTGCTTGTCCGAGAAAATCTTATGGCGGTGCTTTGGAAGGATAGATTAGAGAGCTCCTCTAGGGAGACTATTTGGGTGGAATTGAGGAATGGGAAAGGTGTAGTAACACTGATAGGAGTGTATTATAGGCCACCTAATGGGGAGCGTGTGTTGGAAGAGCAAATGTGTAAGGAGGTAGCAGATATTTGTAGTAAACACAAGGTGGTGATTGTGGGAGATTTTAATTTTCCGCACATAGATTGGGAAGCTCATTCTGTAAAAGGGCTGGATGGTTTAGAGTTTGTGAAATGTGTGCAGGATAGTTTTTTGCAACAATACATAGAAGTACCGACTAGAGATGGGGCAGTGTTGGATCTCCTGTTAGGGAATGCGATAGGTCAGCTGACAGATGTATGTGTTGGGGAGCACTTCGGGTCCTGTGATCACAATAGCATTAGCTTCAATATAATTATGGAGAAGGACAGGACTGGACCTAGAGTTGAGATTTTTGATTGGAGAAAGGCTAACTTTGAGGAGATGCGCAGGGATTCAGAGAGAGTGGATTGGGTCAAGTTGTTTTATGGGAAGGATGTAATAGAGAAATGGAGGTCATTTAAGGGTGAAATTATGAGGGTACAGAATCTTTATGTTCCTGTTCGGTTGAAAGGAAAGGTTAAAGGTTTGAAAGCGCCATGGTTTTCAAGGGATATTAGAAACTTGGTTCGAAAAAAGAGGGATGTCTACAATAGATATAGGCAGCATGGAGTAAAGGAATTGCTCGAGGAATATAAAGAATGTAAAAGGAATCTTAAGAAAGAGATTAGAAAAGCTAAAAGAAGTTACGAGTTTGGTTTGGCAAATAAGGTGGAAGTAAATCCGAAAGGCTTCTACAGTTATATTAAAAACAAGAGGATAGTGAGGGATAAAATTGGTCCCTTAGAGAATCAGGGTGGTCAGCTATGTGTGGAGCCGGGGGAGATGGGAGAGATTTTGAACGATTTCTTCTCTTCGGTATTCACTAAGGAGAAGGATATTGAATGGTGTAAGGTGTGGGAAACAAGTAAGGAAGTTATGGAACCTATGACAATTAAAGAGTTGGAAATACTGGCACTTTTAAGAAATTTAAAAGTGGATAAATCTCCGGATCCTGACAGAATATTCCCCAGGACCTTGAGGGAAGTTTGTGTAGAGATAGCAGGAGCTCTGACGGAGATCTTTCAGATGTCATTAGAAACGGGGATTGTGCCGGAGGATTGGCGTATTGCTCATGTGGTTCCATTGTTTAAAAAGGGTTCTAGAAGTAAGCCTGGCAATTATAGACCTGTCAGTTTGATATCAGTGGTGGGTAAATTAATGGAAAGTATTCTTAGAGATAGTATTTATAATTATCTGGATAGACAGGATCTGATTAGGAGTAGCCAGCATGGATTTGTGCGTGGAAGGTCATGTTTGACAAACCTTATTGAATTTTTTGAAGTAGTTACGAGGAATGTTGACGAGGGTAAGGCAGTGGATGTAGTCTATATGGACTTCAGCAAGGCCTTTGACAAAGTTCCACATGGAAGGTTAGTTAAGAAGGTTCAGTCGTTAGGTATTAATGCTGGAGTAATAAAATGGATTCAACAGTGGCTAGATGGGAGATGCCAGAGAGTAGTAGTAGATAATTGTTTATCAGGATGGAGGCCGGTGACTAGCGGGGTGCCTCAGGGATCTGTTTTGGACCCAATGTTGTTTGTAATATACATAAATGATCTGGATGATGGGGTGGTAAATTGGATTAGTAAGTATGCTGATGATACTAAGGTAGGAGGTGTTGTGGATAATGAGGTGGGTTTTCAAAGCTTGCAGGGAGATTTATGCCGGTTAGAAGAATGGGCTGAACGTTGGCAGATGGAGTTTAATGCTGAGAAGTGTGAGGTTCTACATTTTGGCAGGAATAATCCAAATAGAACATACAGGGTAAATGGTAGGGCATTGAGGAATGCAGTGGAACAGAGAGATCTAGGAATAACAGTGCATAGTTCCCTGAAGGTGGAGTCTCATGTAGATAGGGTAGTGAAGAAGGCTTTTGGAACGCTAGCCTTTATAAATCAGAGCATTGAGTACAGAAGTTGGGATGTAATGTTAAAATTGTACAAGGCTTTGGTAAGGCCAAATTTGGAATATTGTGTACAGTTCTGGTCACCAAATTATAGGAAAGATATCAATAAATTAGAGAGAGTGCAGAGATGATTTACTAGGATGTTACCTGGGTTTCAGCACTTAAGTTACAGAGAAAGGTTGAACAAGTTAGGTCTCTATTCATTGGAGCGTAGAAGGTTGAGGGGGGATTTGATCGAGGTATTTAAAATGTTGAGAGGGATAGATAGAGTTGACGCGAATAGGCTGTTTCCATTGAGAGTAGGGGAGATTCAAACGAGAGGACATGATTTGAGAGTTAGGGGGCAAAAGTTTAAGGGAAACACGAGGGGGTATTTCTTTACTCAGAGAGTGATAGCTGTGTGGAATGAGCTTCCTGTAGAAGTAGTAGAGGCCAGTTCAGTTGTGTCATTTAAGGTAAAATTGGATAGGTATATGGACAGGAAAGGAGTGGAGGGATATGGGCTGAGTGCGGGTAGGTGGGACTAGGTGAGATTAAGAGTTCGGCACGGTCTAGGAGGGCCGGAATGGCCTGTTTCCGTGCTGTGATTGTTATATGGTTATATTGACAGTAAAAATATAACAAAGGCAATAAACACTTTTGCTATACCCATATTAATGAATTCTCTTGGCATAATATCTTGGTCCAAAACCGATCTGTGAAATTTACAAAGAAAAATAAGAACTGAAATGACAGATTTCAAAAAAAATTATGTACATTTGAATGTGTTTGGATTAACACAACCTAGGACAGAAGGGGAAAGAGGAATGACAGACATTAAAAATCTACACAACAGTTAGATAAGACTTCTAAGGAGATACAGTATTTTCATCAATGAAAACAGGACTCAGCCCTCCAGGCAAGCACATACCACAAAACTTAAATGAGAGTACAGCACAGAAGAATGAAGACATTATCACTATTGAAGAAAGAGTTAACCAATGAAAGAGCATGGCCTCCATGGAAGACATCCCCAGGATCTGAGCAGACTAGATGTTGTGAAGGAAGTGTCGAATGTTTGGCTCAGAGATGGAGACTTCTTCCTAGAAACAGAGGAGTTCCTTGTAGCAATACAGGACCAGGTAGTTAACACAAAAATATTATCAAAAATACATAATTAAAAAACAATGAATTCAAGAAGATAAATGCAGAAAATGCCAAGAGAAACCAGAAACAATCCAACACATTACAGGATCCTGCGGCAGTTTAACTCAATCTGATTACTTACACAGGCACAATCACGTGGCAAACATCACTCATCAAAATCTTGCTTTAAAATACAAACTCATAAAAGAAATCACACCTTACTTAAGTACAAGCCTGATCCAGTTTTAGAGTCAGAATACCACAAATTATATTATGACTGATCCGTTATTACAGATAGGACGATCCATAATCACAGTCCAGATATAATAATCCAGGATAAACCAGCAAGAACAACTTACTTAATAGATTTAGCCATTTCAAACACTCATACATACAGAAATCAGTAAGTGAAAAACACCAGAAATATGCTGAATTAATAGAGGAAATCTAAAGATTATGGAACATGAACAGGGTATACATTGTCCCAACAGTAATACTGTATCTACAACTGGTGTCATCCCAAAGGCACTACACGTTAGCATTAAACAATTAGGCCTACGCAGCCATATTTATGTAAATCTTCAGAAAGCCATAATACAAACACACTAGAATAGTCTGAAAGCTCCTAGAAACTGAGAAATGAGCTTGCTTGTCTATGCCCGTACCTCGGGTTTTACCAACTTGAGTTGACAAAAAAGTGAAAATAATAATAATACTAAATAAGCAGTAAGTATTCAGAACACAAGATGAAGAGTCGTTGCATGTGAGTTAAGGGGAATTGAAATAGGTTGTGGGGCAGCTGGTGGATATTGCTTTCCTGCAACAAAGCTCGGTGTGGATACGGCCCTTGTGGCTAAAGGGATTGATCGGGGGTATGGAGAGAAGGCATACACGGTTTGGCGCACCCATCTATCAGGACAACTGTCCGGCTGGTCTCCAGCAAGTTTGCGTGGCATGGACTTCGCAAGCAGGTTAGTGAATGGGCCAGAACGTGCGCACAGTGCCAAACAGCCAAGGTGCAGCGGCACACTAAAGCCCCACTGCAGCAGTTCGAACCCACCTGCCGGAGGTTCAACCACATTCATGTGGATATCGTGGGCCCCCTGCCAGTGTCGCGAGGAGCGCGGTAACTCCTAACAGTGGTAGACCGGTTCACAAGGTGGCCAGAGGCGGTCCCACTCACCGACACATCTGCCGATTCCTGCGCCCGAGCTCTGATCGCAACCTGGGTAGCACGCTTCGGGGTACCGGCCCACATTACCTCCGACAGAAGCGCCCAGTTCACCTCCAGCCTGTGGTCAGCTGTGGCCAGCCTGTTGGGAACGCAGCTGCACCACACAACTGCCTACCACCCACAGTCGAACGGACTGGTGGAACGCTTCCACCATCACTTGAAGTCGGCTCTCATGGCCCGCCTGAGAGGACCTAACTGGGTAGATGGGCTTCCCTGGGTCCTGCTTGGAATTCGCACAGCGCCCAAAGAGGATCTGCACGCCTCGTCGGCCGAGTTGGTGTACCCAGTGTTGGTGTCCCCTGGCCGTCCCGGGAGAGTTCATACCAGCCCCAAAGGGGCAAGAGGAAGAACCCGCCACAGTCCTGGACAGGCTATGCGAAAGGCTGGGCAACCTGGACCCCGTACCAACTTCACAGCACGGACGGACCCCGACCCATGTACCCAAAGACCTGCAGGACTGTAAGTTTGTGTTTGTATGAAGGAGCGGACACCGGGCACCACTACAGCAGCCATACAAGGGGCCATTCAAGGTGATCAACAACAACGGGTCCACGTACGTTCTGGACATTGGGGGGAGAGAGGAGGTTTTCACGGTGGACCGACTCAAACCAGCCCATGTGGACTTGGCGCAGCCGGTCGAGGTTCAGGCACCGCGGCGCAGAGGCAGACCTCCCAAATAGAGGCTGATCCAGACTGAGAACATTGGGGGGTGTATCGCCGGTTCTGGGGGGGGGGGGGTTATGTGGCGACCCACTTTCTGCGCAGGCAAACTGGCTCACAAATAGCCAGTGCGTGGGGGGAGACTTTGGTAATGCACCTCTGATGTCATTTCCGCCCGGAGAGGGTGGGTGCTAGGGATTAAATGCCAGCGCCGCGAAGTTTGAATAAACTAATCTCGAAACGACTTACCGACTGCGTGTCGTTATTTCAGCGCTGTGTGTAGCACATTGCTACAACACTATTAAGAAATTCAATGTTGACATCCTTCAGGACATCATCCATGTACAGAAGTTCCAACAAAATCTTAAAGAACAACTGCCTCAACAAAGCCCACCATCTGTAGAAGAACACTGGAATCAATTGAAGAACGCTATCATCACCTCCTGCAAAGAAACAATTGGGTTCAAGACGAAAAAACATCAGGATTGGTTCAATGATAACGACAAACTACTCCAACAGCTCATTGACGAAAAGAGAAAAGCTTTCATCACCTTTCAAAATGATCAACAATCGGCTACCAAGAGGAAACGCTATCAGGAATGCAAGGCTGCAATTCAGAAGAGCACCCGAATCCTGAAAAACCAATGGTGGAGGAAGAAAGCTCAGGAAATCCAACAACTAGCAGATGCCAACGACACTCGAGGCTTTTTCAACACAACTAAAGCTATTTTTGGCCCATCCACTCATGGTCAAGCCCCTCTCAAAAGCAAAGATGGTTCAACCATCCTGAAGAGCAATGCTGACATCAATTCTAGATGGAGGGAGCACTTTGAAGATCTTCTAAATCAGACCATCTCATTTGACAGGAATGTGATTAACAACATTCCAAAACAGCCCGTTGACGACTCCCTAAGCAAAATGCCAACACTTGAAGAAGTCAAGAAAGCCATCAAAACCTTGAAAAACAACAAGACCACTGGACTTGATGGAATACCAGCCGAGGTCTACAAAATTGGAGGTAACCCGCTTCATTATCAACTGCATCAACTTCTCATCAAGATCTGGATAAATGAAGACGTGCCAGCAGACTTTAGAGACTCAGCAATCGTTCCCATCTACAAAAGGAAAGGCGATTGATCCGAATGCGGAAACTATCGTGGAATTTCCCTGTTAGCAACAGCAGGAAAGATCCTTACCCGCATCATGAACAACCGGCTCAAGCCTTTAGCTGAGAAGATCCTTCCGGAGACACAAGCTGGATTTAGACCATCACATGGAGCAATTGACATGATCTTCACAATGCGACAACTACAACAAAAATGTCATGAACAACTTCAACCTTTGTACATGGCATCCATCGATCTCACCAAAGCCTTTGACTCGGTATCAAGGGAACTCCTGTGGGATGTCCTATCCACCTATGGATGCGCTGTAAAGTACATTCGAGTCCTGAGACTCCTCCACAATGGCATGCTTGCCACAGTCATGGTCAGCAATAGTAACTGTGAGCCTTTTCAAGTCAGATCAGGAGTAAAACAGGGAGACATGATTGCCCTAACTTTGTTCACCACTTTCATTGCGACAATCATCCACATGATCAAGGACAACCTACCCCCAGGAATCGAAATTGTCTACAGAACAGATGGCAGACTTTTCAATCTTGCCCATCTCAAGTCCAAAAACAAGACATCCACGAGTTCTCTCATCAAGTTCCAATACGCAGATGACAACAGTGTTGCAGCTCTCTCAGAAAACCACCTACAACAGATTCTGACTGCCTTCAACCACACATACACGAAACTTGGACTTACCATCAATTCCAAGAAGACTCAGATCATCTACCAACCGTCACCAACAGAGACAAACCAGATTGAACCATCAATTCAACCTGGCGAAATAGCCCTGGAAAACGTGGACCACTTTCTGTATCTTGGAAGTCACCTCTCCTCCAATGTCGACCCTAATGACAAGATCCAACATCGTCTTAAATGCGCTGGAACAGCTTTTGGACGTCTCTGAACAAGAGTCTTTCATGATCATGACATCCGAACAGACAACAAAATGTTAGAGTACAAAACAGTGGTAATCCCAGCGCTCCTGTATCCATCAGAAACCTGGACAACATTCCGACGACATCTGAAGGCACTTGAAAAGTTCCATCAACGCTGTCTTCGAAACATCTTAAATATCAGCTGGGAAGATAGAAGAACCAATGTCAGCGTGCTAAATGAAGCAAAAACAACAAGCCTACATCATCAAGAACCAACTAAAATGGAGCGGTCATGTTGTTCAGGTGAAAAACGAACGTCTACCGAAACAAATCTTCTACTCCCAGCTTAAAGAAGGCAAACATAAAAGAGGCGGACAACAGAAGAGATTCAAAGACATCTTAAAAGCCAACATGAAGAAATGTAACATCAACATCAACAATTGGAAAACCAATGCCAAGGACAGGAAACTCTGGCAAACCATCATCCGAGAAGGAACAGCAACTTCCGAAGCCAACAGATGTGCAGAATTAGAAGAAAATGGAAAGAGAGGCAGCAACAACCAAAGCCCGATCTGCCATCTGGAACTACCTGTGCTGATTGCGGAAGAACTTTCAAAGCCAAGATTGGACTCATAAGCCACTTGAGAGCCCATAAATAGATCAACAGAATGAAGACCATCATCCTCGACCTCGAGGGATAGGCATGACGACAACAATATGTTCAAACTGCAATAAATTTAATAAAACGATTGTATTATTCAATCTCCAGGCTTGGTCAGTCCTGGAACATACATGGGACAATCTTTTTAAGCAAGGAGTTGATTATTAGAAAGCAACACAGACAAAGTGTTGGAGGAACTCAGCAGATTGGGCAGCATCTATGGTGTCACGTATCCCGTGACCGGGTTACCAAACCAGCAGAAATGGAATGATACGTTGGAGTCTGGTATTACTGTAACTAAGTGTTTATTAGTAAACTAAGTAATACAGTACTATAAAATGCAAATATACATATATAACAGGTTAGCAATGATATATACAGAAGTGAAGAAATATAAATCAAGACCAAGCTCTTTCAAAGTCTAGGGGTAAATGAATAATCTTAAGGTGATGCAGAGTTCAGTTCAGTTCAGTTCAGTTTAAGTCGAGGTCGTTGCTGTGGTACCATTGGGGGGGGAAGAGAGAGAGAGAGACAATAGACAATAGGTGCAGAAGTAGACCATTCGGCCCTTCGAGCCTGCACCGCCATTCTGAGATCATGGCTGATCATCTACTATCAATACCCGGTTCCTGCCTTGTCCCCAAATCCCTTGATTCCCCTATCCATAAGATACCTATCTAGCTCCTTCTTGAAAGCATCCAGAGAATTGGCCTCCACTTCCTTCCAAGGCAATGCATTCCAGACCCCCACAACTCTCTGGGAGAAGAAGTTTTTCCTTAATTCTGTCCTAAATGACCTATCCCTTATTCTCAAATCATGCCCTCTGGTACTGGACTCTCCCAGCATCTGGAACATATTTCCTGCCTCTATCTTGTCCAATCCCTTAATAAACTTATATGTTGCAATAAGATCCCCTCTCAATCTCCTTAATTCCAGCGTGTACAAGCCCAGTCTCTCTAACCTCTCTGCGTAAGACAGTCCGGACATCCCAGGAATTAACCTTGTGAATCTACGCTGCACTTCCTCTACAGCCAGGATGTCCTTCCTTAACCCTGGAGACCAAAACTGTACACAATACTCCAGGTGTGGTCTCACTAGGGCCCTGTACAAATCCAAAAGGATTTCCTTGCTCTTGTACTCAATTCCCTTTGTACATTCCATTAGTCTTCTTCACTGCCTGCTGCACTTACTCATTCACCTTCAGTGACTGATGAACAAGGACTCCTAGATCTCTTTGTATTTCTCCCTTACCTAACTCTACACCGTTCAGATAATAATCTGCCTTCCTGTTCTTACTCCCAAAGTGGATAACCTCACACTTATTCACATTAAACGTCATCTGCCAAGTATCTGCCCACTCACCCAGCCTATCCAAGTCACCCTGAATTCTCCTAACATCCTCATCACATGTCACACTGCCACCCAGCTTAGTATCATCAGCAAATTTGCTGATGTTATTCTCAATGTCTTCATCCAAATCGTTAACGTAAATGGTAAACAGCTGTGGTCCCAATACCGAGCCCTGTGGCACCCCACTAGTCACCACCTGCCATTCCGAGAAACACCCATTCACCGCTACCCTTTGCTTTCTATCTGCCAACCAGTTTTCTATCCATGTCAATGCCTTCCCCCCGATGCCCTGAGCTCTGATTTTACCCACCAATCTCCTATGTGGGACCTTATCAAATGCCTTCTGAAAATCAAGGTACACTACATCCACTGGATCTCCCCCATCTAACTTCCTGGTTACATCCTCAAAAAACTCCAACAGATTAGTCAAGCATGATTTACCCTTGGTAAATCCATGCTGGCTCGGCCCAATCCTATCACTGCTATCTAGATATGCCACTATTTCATCTTTAATAATGGACTCTAGCATCTTCCCCACCACCGATGTCAGGCTGACAGGTCGATAGTTCTCTGTTTTCTCCCTCCCTCCTTTCTTAAAAAGTGGGATAACATTAGCCATTCTCCAATCCTCGGGAACTGATCCTGAATCTAAGGAACATTGGAAAATGATTACCAATGTATCTGCAATTTCCAGGGCCACCTCCTTTAGTACCCTAGGATGCAGACCATCTGGACCTAGGGATTTGTCAGCCTTCAGTCCCATCAGTCTTCTCATCACCGTTTCCTTCCTAATGTCAATCTGTTTCATTTCCTCTGTTACTCTATGTCCTTGGCCCATCCATACATCTGGGAGATTGCTTGTGTCTTCCTTAGTGAAGACAGATCTAAAGTACTCATTAAATTCTTCTGCCATTTCTCTGTTTCCCATAACAATTTCACCCAATTCATTCTTCAAGGGCCCAACATTGTTCTTAACTATCTTCTTTCCCTTCACATACCTAAAAAAGCTTTTGCTATCTTCCTTTATATTCCTGGCTAGCTTGCGTTCGTACCTCATTTTATTTCCCCTTATTGCCTTTTTAGTTAAGTTCTGTTGTTCCTTAAAAATTTCCCAATCATCTGTCCTCCCACTCACCTTAGCTCTGTCATACTTCCTTTTGTTTAATGCTATGCAATCTCTGACTTCCTTTGTCAACCACTGTGGCCCCTTTCCCCCCTTTGAATCCTTCCTTCTCTGGGGGATGAACTGATTTTGCACCTTGTGCATTATTCCCAAGAATATCTGGCATTGCTGTTCCACTGTCTTTTCTGCTAGGATATCCATCCATTTAACTTTGGCCAGCTCCTCCCTCATGGCTCCATAGTCTCCTTTGTTCAACTGCAACACTGACACCTCTGAGCTGCGAGGTGAGCAGTTGCAACAGGCAAACCTTCTCATTGTCTTCTTGTCCTGTTGTGCTGTTGCGGTCATCGACTGTGACTCCACCATTCCCAGCCAGACCGTTCTTCAGTGGTGAGCCTGTCACCCAGGCGAGGGTGGACACACACACAAGCCCCCACCGGTCTGCCTTCACACACTGTGAGCCTCTGACCGATTCCCCCGAATCGATCCTCCAAACCCCCACCGTCCTGTGGGTGCACAACACTCTTTCAGTGTCCCATGGCGTGTCTGCCAGTCTCTCAGCAGACTCACTTTTTATCTCCCCTGCCAGGGTACGAGCCATCCATCACATGTCCATCACCTGGCATCGCTTCGCTGTCTCAGCAGGAATGCTCTCAAGCAGGCAAAGTCCTTGGAAGTAAAGTAAACAATCATCCATGGAGCCATAACTTTAAATCTTTGTCTCTCTCTCTCTCACATCAGATCTGGGTGCACCCCCCCCTCCCATTAGCAGCACAGTGTCCAAAAGCCAGACTCATTCTCCCGACATTTTAAAGTGGTTGTCCACAGAAAATATGAACCCTAGGGGTACATAACAATGGAAATTAATAAACAGTTGATTTGGACTGAGATCCTTCTTCAGGACTCTACAGGAAAATATTTGTATCATGAATCCAGAAGCTGATGCGTACGCATACTATTGACCTGCAGCCCCCCCATGTGGTGAACATCGGAACTGCTTCCAGCTGCAGGAACCATGGTACATCTGTACTGTGAAACTCAAAATAACGTCCCCGTCCGTGAACTCATTACAACTGAACCACCTGTAGCATGGTTCCTTAAGGTTGTCATAGCCAGGGGAGGTAAGGGGGATACGCTCCGAATGGTGTGGGTCTCAAATAGCCTCTGACAACCAAGTCCGGCTCCTGGCCTTCACACGTGGCTTAGCTACTGAGCTCGGTGGAGCCATTCCTACTGACAGAAGTGGCAAAGGTGGGTCACTGGTGCCTTAAAACTGGTCACTTTGGGCAGGTAGGCTTCGTCAGCCATGGTTGGCAGCTCACCTAGGGGAAGGAAAATTCTGGACTCAAACCTCTGCTAACTTGTGGCTACACCCACTCATGGGGAAGGATTTGAGTAAACCCCAAGGAAAAAATATGGAGCTGGAGTCCCTAAGGCAATCCTATGTTGAATTCAATGCTGGTTGGCAACTCCTGTGACACAGCTGATGCCAAACTGTATCAGTCTCTGCCGTTCCTGTGAATTCAGCAGCTACGTTGAAAGGGGAAACTTGTACATGGGAAACAGTTTGCTCCCCATATGACACCCACCCTGGCTTCCACATTGATTAAACATAGACAGCTAGAATGCAAGGATCCACCGTCAACTCGACCAAAGGAGGCCAAGAACCTGCAACATTGCTTCCTTCTGCTGTGGCCACAACTAAACCTTAGCCTTGCACAGGTGAGTGGTTAGCGTGATGCTTTACAATGCCAGCAATCAGCAAGCGGAGTTCGATTCCCGCCACTGTCGGTAAAGTTCTCCCCGTGACCGTGTGAGTTTGCCCAGGTGCGGGTTAGGCTTCATGAGTTGTGGACACGAGATGTTGCAGCCAGGAGCCCAGAGACACTTGCGGGCTGCCCCCAGCACATACTCGGACTGTGTTGGTCATGAACGCAAACAACACATTTCACTGTGTGTTTCGATGTACGTGTGACAAATAAAAATAATCTTAAATCAGAATTATTAATCAGAGCAAATTAAGTGTTAGGAACTACGTTTGTAGTAAGGGCAGTTTCAAAGAGGTTGTTTTTCAATGTTCAAGAATAAAGATTCAAGATTGAAAGTTGTTTAATGTCATTTCCTGTACACGAGTCTAAAGGAGAACAAAATAATTGTTACTCCAGATCCAATGCAGCACAAAATACCCACAAAAGATAAAGAAAACAATAATAATTTTAAAAAACACTAAATAGAAATACATAAGATAGCTTGATTGATGGATTGTATGCCTATAAAGTGCCTGTTCATAAGGTGATTGACTGGAAATGATAAAGTAGTGGTGGCTGGGGGTGTGGAGGGGTGGGTTAGTGGGTGGCTGGGGGTGTGGAAGGGTGGGTTAGTGGGTGGCTGGGGGTGTGGAAGGGTGGGTTAGTGGGTGGTTGGGGGTGTGGAGGGGTGGGTTAGTGGGTGGCTGGGGGTATGGAAGGGTGGGTTAGTGGGTGCAGGTGTTGATCAGCCTCACTGCTTGGGGAGAGTAACTGTTTTTGAGTTTGGTGGTCCTGGTGTGGATGCTACATAGCCTCCTCCCTGATGGGAGTGGGACAAACAGTCTATTAACAGAGTGGGTAGGATCCTTCATGATGTTACTGGCCCTTTACTGGCACAGCTCGGAAACAGGCGATTCAGCCCCTTTACCCTATCCCAGATTTTTAGCCCTATTCACCTCTGGAGGCAACAACTTCACCCGCACCCCACCCGTGTGTTCATCCAGCTTACCCTTCACTGCATGTCATACCAGTGGAATCAACTCTTCCTAGCGGTAAGAAGTTATATATTCAGGGCAAAGCGGTTTCACCTGGACTCCATTAGTACGGCATCACATAAGTGTGTGCATGTGCGGTGGCAGTTTGTCGAGGTGCATGTCAAGTTGTTCAAGTTCAAGTTTAATTGTCATTCAACCATACAGGAATACCCAGGAATGCAGCCAAACCAAACAGCGTTATTCCCAGGGCCAAGGTGCAAAACACAAAACCAACAGTCGTACACAGCACAGGGCAGACATAAGACATCAGGACAGACACACAAAAAAATATAGTCCAAGACCCTAAGCCAGCAGTCTGCAGTCAAACACAATACGGCTTGTCTGCTGTTGAGAAAACACTGGGGGAGCAACACAAACTCCAACTTGGACACTACACCCACCACCTCCAGAATTCCGGTGTAAAAGGCAACACTAAAACCGAGGCCACACACTGTCCACCAGTAAATCAGTAAATTGCTCTTTCAGCATTCCATATGTAACCCTTGGTTTAGCTAGCGGCTTAATGTAGCCCCCAGCCCGGCCAAACTTAACAAAATCTGGTTTGGGTGGATGCTGTGCGATGTGTCCCCTGTTACAAATCAGTACCACGAAATAACAAACAGTACACAATATCCAGTTAAACGATTGATCTTTATAATTCTTAATTTGACTATATGGTTAGTAAAGAAACAATAAAACAAAAGGGCCCATTCTCATGAAACAATCTAATGTGCAAACATTGGAGCTCACAGTGTCGTCCATTTGTTCCCGTCGTCCTCCTCTGACCCTCTCTCCTCAGTTCACTCTGTCCAGTGGTCTACCAACTCTTTCTTCATCACTCCCTGACAAAAGATCGTGAAATCCCGGCTCCTAGACATACAAGAAAGAACAACGTCCCACTCACTGGCTAACATGCCCTGTTATCTCTAATCATAACCCAAACACTGCTGCTACAGAGAAACCATTAATTTAGCAGTGAAACATTACAGCGTGTTACACATATTAACAAAAAAACAACAGGGTCTGTGTGTGTGTGTGTGTGTGTGTGTGTGTGTGTGTGTGTGTGTGTGTGTCTGTGTATGTGTATTTGTGTCTGTGTGTGTATGTGTATTTGTGTCTGTGTCTGTGTGTGTCTGTGTGTGTCTGTCTGTGTGTCTCTGTGTCTGTGTCTCTATATCTGTGTGTGTATATATGAGAACATTCATGTATATATATGCGATTCTGTGTGTGGATATGATTATTCGTCTCTATGATCAGGTGTGTGTGCAAATGCACATGTGAACTAGTATGTAATGGTATCAGTGAGTGTGTGTGTTTCTTTGTGAGTGTACATCCTGCAAGTAGTTCTGGGCTCCTTATCTAAGAAAGGATGTGCTGGCATTGGAGAGGGTCCAAAGGGGGTTCATGAGAATGACTGACCCTGGGAATGAAAGGGTTAACTATGAGGAGTGTTTGACAACTCTGTGCCTGTACTCACTGGTGTTTAGAAGAACTGGGGGGGTGGGGGGGGAGTGGTTTCATTGAAACCTACCGGATATTGAAAGGCCTCAATAGAGTGGATGTGTAAAAGATGTTTCCAATCAAAGTTCAAAGTGCATTTATTACAAAGTATGTATACCGTATACAACCTTGAGATTCGGCTTCTTGCAGGCAGCCACAAAACAAAGGAACACCATAGAACCCATTTAAAGATAACCCCCACACAAAACCATCAAACACCCAAATAACAGAACAAACTACAGAGTGAACAAGTATCACATAGAACAGTAAACTTCGAACCACAGAGGGCAGTTACCGATAGCAGCTTGAGTGATACACATACACACAAACTATCACTGCATGAGTTAACAAAGAAAGTTCCAACAAAGTCTGCCAAGTAAATACAGCAGGAAGCTGAACTGGTGGTAGAGGCAAATACATTAGGGGCAACGCTCCCTCTCATTTGTTTACAGCTGCACGGAATGGCCATTGCTCTGAGCAGGACATTTTTACACAACCTGAAAACTGTCCGGCACCAGAATGTTTTTTGTAATATGCATAACATGAATATGTTGGGTGGCGAGGTGGAGATGTGTCTCTGCCAAAGGAGGTGTAAGTCACTCCTTCCCTCCTCTGGCCTGCAGGTCACCCTTGGGCAAGGTGTAGCACCTGCTTAGCCCCCCCACCCGATCAGGGTCACGTGAAGCCACGGGAGCAGGCGGTGGATCGTCGTATGAGCAGCCGGTGCAGATCACAAGTCCTGGTTATGCGACCACTGACACCAGGCAGACAATCTCTGAAGAGGATTTATAATGGATGGGGTCACCCGTCTGGTAAAGACACTGTCCTGAAGAAGGCTACCAAAAACTGCAATGCAGGTAAACGTTGAAGTGCAAGATCATGACAAGGTAGGCCGTGAGGCCAAGGGTTCATCTTGGACCATAAGACATAGAAGCAGAATTAGGCCATTCCATCATGGCGGACTTAGTCTGCAAAGCTGCCTGTTGCAGTGAATTCTACTCCGAGGCTGTGCCCTCTGGTCTTAGAATCTCTCACTATAGAAAACATCCTCTCCACGTCCACTCTAACGAGGCCTTTCGACATTTGATAGATTGCAGTAAGATCCCCACGATCCCCCCTCATTTTTCTAAAACTGCTATGTTCCATTGAAGCAGGGAAAGGATGGTAGGGTTAAAGAACCATGGTGTACAAAGTATGTAGAAAATCTAGCTAAGAAGAAAAGCTTACAAAAGGTTCAAGAAGCTAGGTACTGATAGAGTTCTAGAAAATTGCAAGGGTGCCATCAAGGAGCTTAAGAATGAAATTAGGAGAGCTAGAATGGGCCATTGAACTAGAATGAGGCTTTGAGCAGGATTAAGGAAAACCCCAAGGCATTCTACAAGTATGTGAAGAGCAAGAGGATGAGCCGTGTGAGAATAGGACCAATCAGGAGTGAGAGTGGAGGAGGTAGCGGTGGTACTCAATGAATACTTCAGTATTCACCAGGGAAAAAGACCTTGGTAATTGTGGGCAAACACGAAGAAATCTGCAGATGCTGGAAATTCAAACAACAACACACACAAAATGCTGGTGGAACACAGCAGGCCAGGCAGCATCTATAGGGAGAAGCACTGTCGATGTTTCGGGAAGGGTCTCAGCCCAAAACGTTGACAGTGCTTCTTCCTATAGATGCTGCCTGGCCTGCTGTGTTCCACCAGCATTTTGTGTGTGTTGCTTGGTAATTGTGGGGATGACTTACCGCAGACTGAAACGCTTGAGCATGTAGATGTTAAGAAAGAGGATGTGCTGGAGCTTATGGAAAGCATCAAGTTGGATAAGTCACCGGGACTGGACCAGATGTACCCCAGGCTACTGTGGGAGGCGAGGGAGGAGATCACTGAGCATCTGGTGATGATTTTTGCATCATCAATGGGGATGGGGAGGTTCCGGAGGGTTGGAGGGTTGCGGATGTTGTTCCCTTATTCAAGAAAGGGGGTAGAGATAACCCAGGAAATTATAGACCAGTGAGTCTTACTTCAGTGGTAGGCAAGTTGTTGGAGAAGATCCTGAGAGGCAGGATTTATGAGCATTTGGAGAGACATTATCTGATGAGGAATAGTCAGCATGGCTTTGTCAAGCGCAGGTCATGCCTTACAAGCCTAATTGAATTCTTTGAGGATATAACGAAACTCATTGATGAAAGTAGAGCAGTGTATATGGATTTCAGTAAGTCATTTGATAAGGTTCCCCATGCAAGGCTCCTTCAGAAAGTAAGGAGGCATGGGATCTGAGGAGACCTGGCTTTGTGAATCCAGAACTGGCTTAGCCACAGAAGGCAAAGGGTGGTTGTAGATGGGTCATATTCTGCATGGAGTTCAGTGACCAGTCGTGTGCCTCAGGGATCTGTTCTGGGACCCCCACTCTTTGTGATTTTTATAAATGACCTGGATGAGGAAGTGAAGGGATGGGTTAGTAAGTTTGCTGATGACACTAAAGTTGGGGATGTTGTGGATATTCTGGAGGGTTGTCAGAGGTTACAGCGGGACGTCGTTGGGCTGAGAAATGGCAGACGGACTTCAACCCAGATAAGTGTGAAGTGGTTCATTTTGGTAGGTCAAATTTGAAGACAGAATATAGTATTAATGGTAAGACTCTTGGCAGTGTGGAGGATCAGAGAGATCTTGGGGTCCGTGTCCATAGAACACTCAAAGCTGCTGCACAGGTTGACAGTGTTAAGAAGGTGTATGGTGTGTTGGCATTCATCATCTGTGGGATTGAGTTCAAGAGCTGTGAGGTAATGTTACAGCTTTATAAGACCTTGGTCAGACCTTATTTGGAGTATCGTGTTCCTTTCTGGTCACCTCACTACAGGAAGGATGTGGATTCTATAGAGAGAGTGCAGAGGAGATTTGCAAGGATGTTGCCTCGATTGGAGAGTGTGTCTTATATGAATAGGTTGAGTGAACTTGGCCTTTTCTCCTTGGAGCGATGGGGTGACCTGATAAAGGCGTATGAGAGGCATTGCTCATGTGGATAGCCAGAGGCTTTTTCCCAGGCCTGAAGTGGCTAACACGAGAGGGCATAATTTTAAGGTTCCTGCAAGTAGGTGCAGAGAGGATGTCAGGGGTAAGTTTTTCACACTTTTCACTCAGGGGTAAGAGAGTGGTGAGTGTGTGGAATGCACTGCCAGCAAAAGTGGTGGAGGTGGATACAATAGGGTCTTTTAAGAGACTCTTAGATAGGTACATGGAGCTTAGAAAAAGAGAGGGCTATGGTTAGGGAAATTCTAGGCAGTTCTAGTGTAGGTTACATGGTCGGTACAGCATTGTGGGCCGAGAGGCTTGTAATGTGCTGTAGATTTCTATGTGCTAAGTTCTAAATCCACCGAGTACAGGCCCAGAGCCATCAAATGATCCTCCTATGTTAGCTCTTTCAGTCCTGGAGTAATTCTTGCAAACCTCATCTGAGTCCTCTCCAATGTCAGCTCATTTTTTTCTTAAATGAAGGGTCTTAAACTGCTCCCAACACTCCAACTGCGGTCTGACCAATGCCTCATGAAGTTTCAGCATCACATCCTTGCTTTTGTATTCTTGCATCTTATTGAGGTCAAACTATCGGGGTAGCTAAAATATTGGGGATTTCAACTATAGAACTACGTTGAAGGAAAGTATCTGTAAATCAGATGTTTAAGTTGCATCACTCTAGTCCACCTCTCTAGTTTTGAGAACAAAACTATACAACAGCTCCCCACAGTACAGTCCCTTCGGCCCACAAAGTTATGCTGCCCCTTCAACCTACTCTAAGGTCAATCTAACCCTACCCTCCTACATAACCCTCCAATTTCCTATCATCCATGTGGCTCTCGAAGAGTTTTTTAAATGCCCCTAATGCATCTGCCTTGACCACCACCCAGACAGTGTGTTCCACACACCCACCATTCTCTGTGTAAAATACTTACCTCTGTCATCCCCCCTATACTTTCCTCCAATCACCTTAAAATTATGTCCCCTTGTACCAGGCATTCCTGCTCTGGGAAAAAGTTTCTGGCTGCCCACTGTACCTCTGGCTCTGATCATGGAGAGGACGGTGGGGCAGTGAAAGGATGTCAGACAATGGTGGTAGGAGAGGACAGTCGTCATTGGAAGGAGTACGTGTGACAGCAGGAAAGAGCCGGTGGACGGGTGGTGACAATGGGAGAGGACTGCTTCAGCAACATGAGTGACTTAACGACCACCAACAACCTAATCCCATGTTCTGAAATTGAAAATGCTGGAAACACCGAGCAGGTCAGGCACCACTGGCCGAAAGAGAAACAGAGTTAATCTCAGAATCAAGTCAAGTCAACTTTTATTGTCATTTCGACCATAACTGCTGGTACAGTACACAGTAAAAATGAGACAACGTTTTTCAGGTACATGGTTTACATGACACAGTACAAAAACTAGACTGAACTACGTAATAAAAAAAACACAGAGAAAGCTATACTAGACTACAGACCTACACTGGAATCATTGGTGAAACTTGTTATTATAGAGCAGCAGTACATAATAATAAAAGCTATAAATTACACAGGAAGAATACACAGTATAGAAACCAAAGTGAAATGGAATAAGCTGTGCAGAGACAGAGATAAGAGTACTGAGGTGTTCATCGGTCTCAGCCGAATGGCCTTTCATCAGAACAAATTAGAGTTAGAAATCAAATGTGATTTTTTTTAATTAAGTGCAATCGTGAACAATAGCCAGATCAGAAATGCTGATCAAGTCAACTAGTTCCCAAAGAGAACTCTGATAGGCCAATCAGATGGTTCACTGCTGCTCAGCGATAGAACATAAAAAAAATCATATGTACAATTAAGAAACATTAAAAATAGTAGAAATCCTGGAGTCATGATGATCATGATGAAATCTGCTGGAGAGAGACATTTATACACATGCTGTCCTCAAAAATTCAGAGCGATTGAAGGATAAGGTTACAGGGTGACAAAACGCAACAGGAGCACTTGGAACTAAAAACTAATCCCTACCGGGAGAAAACAGCACCTGATCTTTCCGCATTGTTCCCCAGCAGTTTAAGCACTAAGTCCAGCCGGAACATAACTCACAAGTGCTCTTGAAAGTCAGGTATTAACCCTACCTGCCAACAACCAAGCATTGTCATCCTGGTCCCCATCATGATCGCTTACGAAGAAGCATGTGACTCCCTCCCAGAGATGATAGGTGTTTGTGCACTCGACTCTTGAAGGCTTGGACCCCATCGTTTAACTTGTAGAAAAACTGGGTAGTAGCCTCTTCCCTCAGACTAAGTACCCTGTCACCACTGAGTTCTCGTCACTGGGACAGCAAGCTGTGAGCTGTTTACTGTTTACCATATTTTGGTTTCTGTGCTGTGTGTGATGTAAGACCATGAGATGTACGAGCAGAATTAGACCATTTGACACCAGTCTGCTTCACATTCTTAACATGGCTAATCGATTTGCTTCCCAATCCAAATCTCTTACCTTCTCCCTGATCCCTTCATGCCCTGGACAATCAAGGGCCTGCCTTAAATACATGCAATGACTTGGCCCCACAACCGCCTGTGGCAACGAATTCCACAGATTCAACACCCTCTGGCTAAAGAGATCCTCCTCATCTCTATTCTAAATGGACACCTCTCTATTCTGAGGCAGTGCCCTCTGTTCTTAGATCCCCCCACCATAGGAAACATCCTCTCCACATTTGCTCTATCTAGGCGTTTCAATATTCAACAGGTTTCAAAGTGCTCTCTCTCATTCTTCTGAATTCCAGGGAATACAGATCCAGAGCCATGAATTGCTCCTCATATGACAAGCCATTCAATCCTGGAAACATTTTTGTGAACTTCCTTTGAACACTCTCCAGTTTCAGCACATCCTTTCTAAGATCCTCTTGCAGTTGTACAGAGCCCTGGTGAGCCCACACCTGGAGTATTGTGTTCAGTTTTGGTCTCCAGGGTTAAGGAAGGACATCCTGGCTGTAGAGGAAGTGCAGCGTAGATTCACGAGGTTAATTCCTGGGATGTCTGGACTGTCTTATGCAGAGAGGTTAGAGAGACTGGGCTTGTACACGCTGGAATTAAGGAGATTGAGAGGGTATCTGATTGAAACATATAAGATTATTAAGGGATTGGACAAGATAGAGGCAGGAAATATGTTCCAGATGCTGGGAGAGTCCAGTACCAGAGGGCATGGTTTGAGAATAAGGGGTAGGTCATTTAGGACAGAGTTAAGGAAAAACTTCTTCTCCCAGAGAGTTGTGGGGGTCTGGAATGCATTGCCTTGGAAGGAAGTGGAGGCCAATTCTCTGGATGCTTTCAAGAAGGAGCTAGATGGGTATCTTATGGATAGGGGAATCAAGGGATATGGGGACAAGGCAGGAACCGGGTATTGATAGTAGATGATCAACCATGATCTCAAAATGGCGGTGCAGGCTCGAAGGGCCAAATGGTCTACTTCTGCACCTATTGTCTATAAGGGACCCAAACCTGATCACAATTCTCCAAGTGAGGCCTCACCAGTGCTTTATAAATCATCAGCATTACATCCTTGCTTTTATATTCCAGTCCTCTCGAAATGAATGCTAACATCGCATTTGCTTTCCTCACTGCAGGCACAAACTGCAAATTAACCTTCAGGGAATCCTGCATGAGGAATCTCAAGTCCCTTTGTACTTCTGAGTTCTGAATTTTCTCTCCATTAGAAAATAGTCGACACTTTCATTTCTTCTACCGAAGTGCATGACCATACACTTCCCAACGTGGATTTCATCTGCCATTTCTTTGCTCATTTTGCTACTCTGTCTAAGTCCTTCTGTACTTCCTCAAAACTACCTGCCCGTCACCTACCTTGGCCAAAAAGCCATCAATTCCATCATCCAAGTCATTGACATATGGCATAAAAAGAAGCAGTCCCAACCCAGACCCTTGTGTAACATCACTAGCCACCCAGAAAAGCCTCCTTTCTTCCCACTCTTTGCCTCCTGCCAGTTCGCCAATGCTCTATCCTTGCTGGTATCTTTCTAATAATACCGCGGGCTCTTGGATCAACTGATTCTCCTCTGTCTGTCCTGCTTGTTATTTCTTCAAAGAATTCCAGCACATTTGTCAAGCAAGATTTTCCCTTGAGGAAACCATGCTGACAACGGTCTATTACCCGATTCTTGAAAGATCATTACTAGTGCCTCCACAACCTCTTCAGCCACCTCTCTCACAACCTTGGGGTGCACACCGTCTGATAAATGACTATTCTACCTTCAGACCTTTCAGTTTCTCAAGCATCTCCTTCCTAGTAATGGCAACTTCACACACTTCTGCCCCCTGACAGTCTTGAACACTCGGCATACTGCTAGTGTCTTCCAGAGTGAACTCTGATTCAAATTATTTATTCCCGTTTTCATCAAAGCAGAGAACAAAAGTTCCATCAAAGGCAGTCAGAACTGCCCAGTGCATCACTGTCACCAGCCTACCCAGCATCAAGAACATATATACAGAAAGGTGCCGGAAAAGGGCCAATAACATCATGAAGGATCCCACCCACCCTGCTCATGGACTGTTTGTCCCCTCCCATGAGGGAGGAGGCTACGTAGCTGAAGCACCATCAATAACTCACTCTGAGACGTAAGAAGCGAGATATCGGCTTTTATTGACTGGAAGAATGAACAACACTACATCCTGGAGAATGAGGCCGGGCTCAGGCCTCAATCGCCTTTATACAGGGGTCTGTGGGAGGAGCCACAGGAGCAGTCCAGACAGGTATATGTAGTTCACCACAGTAGCATCCACACCAGGACCACCAGACAGAAAAACAGTTACTTTCCCCAAGCAGTGAGGCTGATCAACACCTCCACCATTAATTTATTAATTCCCACCAGTCACCTTATGGACATACAGTCAATCTATGTATATTAGCTATCTTACGTATTTATATTTATTGTGTTCTTTATCTTGTGCTTTTTGTGCTGCATCAGATCCAGAGTAACGATTGTTTTGTTCTCCTTTAAACTATTGTACTGAGAAATGACATTAAACAATCTCGCATCCTTGACCTTGAGCAATCCGGTGGGAATCACAGCTTCCATTGGCAAGGGGATTGGTAATAACAAATTTCATGATATATGGCGGAGATATTAAACCGATTCTGGTATGGGGGAAGAACATTGAAATCCACATCCGAGTCGGAGTCTGCTGGAGGCTAAAGAATATGGACTGGCTTGGGGTTAGAGAAGTGTGTGTGTGTGTGTGTGTGTGTGTGTGTGTGTGTGTGTGTGTGTGTGTGTGTGTGTGTGTGTGTGTGTGTGTGTGTGTGTGTGTGTGTGTGTGTGTGTGTGTGTGTGTGTGTGTGTGTGATGGGACTTATTTTGCTGTTGTAGTTTTGTTACTTGTTGTGTTCTGCCGAGCGTGTGGGAACGCCCTGTTGGTGCCAGAATATGTGGCGACCATTGCAGACTGCCCTCAGAACATCCTCGGGCGTGTTGGTGGTTGACACAAGCAACACATTTCACTGTGTGTTTCAATACACATGATAAATAAACTCGAATCTTAAATCTTGAATTAATCTTGATTCAGGCAATTTTGACTCAAACCAGTAGGGGATGCTGTGCATTAGTTTCTTCCCGCTTAAGCAGCTTTCTATGAGTGTTAGTTAAAGTTGTACAGAATCTTTTACATCTGTGCTTTGGTATTGAAACCCCCTTTTACTGGGCATCCTTGGAAATGTGGCTCGTTGGCCCCTCGCTAACAGCCCCTAGATTCTGTGACGAGAACCCACCTTTCTCTGGTTTTGTACATCTAGGAGTCTATGATTTTAGTCCCGCCAAATCGGTGAGATGGGGATGTCTCGCCTTTGTGTGAATGCTGTGTGACTTACTGCCCTGCAAAATAGCAAGTCAGCATGAAATAACAGATCGCACACTGCATACAGTTACAAAGAAGCATATTTACCATCTCTTTGGTAAAGAAAAGAAAGAAACAAATGAGCCCGTTATAATTAAACAGTCAATGTGCAGAGGTTGGAGCTCAGATCTTCCAAAAGTCACATTCACAGATCTTCATTCGATCTCCACACCAGGCTCCATTGAATCGTTTCCCCACTGGATCGAATCCTACAACCGGTTCTCTCTGACATCTTCTCTCTTCATCTCCCACCAAGAAGAAAACGTCGACCCACCTCCGGCATCAATCACCGGACCGCTCCTCCTGCCTTCTCCCCATTCCACTCTCCTGAGCACCCCTTATCTCCCACAGTAACCCAAACACTGCTCCAACAAAAACACCATTACATGAAATACCCTACAACATTAGCAGTAAAACCTTTATCAGGGTATTATTGTATTTTAAATAATTTAATTTATCATTTTAAATATTTAAGTTTAAATCAAAATGCAGCATTAGACATTACAAAACTTAGAAAATATTATTGTAGAATATAGAGCAGTGCAGCCCAGTACTCAAGACATCATGCCAACTTTCTAACCTATTCTGAGGTCAATCTAACACTCTCCTCCCACATGACCCTGCATTGTTCTATCATCCATGTGCCTATCTAAGAGTTTCTTAAATGTCCCTAATGTATCTGCCTGTACCACCATCCTGGCGGGCATTCCACAAATCCACCACTCTCTGCGTAAAACCTCCGACATCTCCCCTAGACTTCTCTCCAAACATCTTAAAATCATGCCCTCTCATAGTAGCCATTTCTACCCTGGGAAAAAGTCTCTGGCTGCCCACTCGATCTGTGCCTCTTCTCATCTTGTACACCTCCGTGAAGTCTTCTCTTGTCCTCAGTTCATGAACACTGCCTCCCTATTCCGATTCTTTATTTGTTTTATTTTTTATTATGATTTCCTAATGAAGGGTCTCGGCCCAAAACATTGACTGCTCATTCCTTTCCATAGTTGCTGCCTGACCTGCAGAGTTCCTCCGGTGTTTTGTGTGTGTTGCTGTGGTAATTTTTATGCAATGCACTGTACTGCTGCTGCAAAACAACAAATTTCACAAGGTGTGTCAGTGATATTAAACCTGATTCGGATTCAGAATTACCTGGTCCTTTCCGGTTTAGGAAAATGAAATCTACTAAGTGCACTTTGAAGCGAGCTGATTATTTCCTTCTTACTACAGGAGGGGCCACGAACTGTGACACACTGGAAATAATATCCACTCCACCACAGACTATCCCAATGCCTAAAGACAGACGGTGACCATACAATCCCCTCCCCTTCTGAGGCTGCTCTTCTGACTGGAACAAGTAGCAAGGAAGTTCCCTTTGAAGTCCAGTTCCTTTCCATGCTTTTGTGCACCAAGGATGCACATGTAAAAAAAATAAATACTAACCATGTACTAACATGAGAAAAATTATTCTTTTCACCTGGATTAAATTGAAATTCTCACCCTGCAGTTTCATATTTAGAATTTTCATTTCGTCATATAGATTGGCGAGGTATGCCACATCTCCATATAGAAGTTTAGTCCTGTTCCCCAACCTCATGTGGATTTTTAACAAAAATTCAACCAGTGTCAAAAAGATCAAAGAAACATTTTATGCAGCAGCCTTTTGACAGCCAGTGCATTTCAGTGTAGTACAATTGACCAATCGTGTAAGGTCTCAAAATCCCCAAAGCAAACCCTGGTTGCTAATTTATTCATCCCCAATAGTGTCAGTTTGGTTGGCAAGGTCGGGTGAGATTACCGAGTCTCAGATGTATTATGGCGAGTGTTCACTCACCGCAGAGTGTGGTTCTTCCTCTGTTCCAGTGCCTCATTCTTTTTTTGGAAGAGCCCACTCTACTAACAGTCAGTCAGGTCTCGTGCCTCAAGTTAGGGTGTCACTTACTGCTCCCCCCCCCCAAGAAACCTGACACCCCCGACGATTTCTGTTTCCTTAGGACATGTAACCGTCCCCTCGGCGAGCGGAACCACCCCTGTTGGGAATCACTGATTTTCAGAAACAGGCTCTTCAAGCCACACCACCCAGCAACCCACCGATTTAACCCAAGCCTAATCACAGGACAGCTTGCAATGACCAATTAACTGACCAACCGATACGTCTGTGGACTGTGGGAGGAATCCAGAGCACCTGGAGGAAAACCTCACAGTCACAAACTTACTTACAGATGGCGCAGGAATTGAACTCTGAACTCCGATGCCCCAAGCTGTGAAAGATAGATAGATAGATAGATACTTTATTCATCCCCATGGGGAAATTCAACTTTTTTCCAATGTCCCATACACTTGTAGCAAAACTAATTACATACAATACTTAACTCAGTAAAAAATATGATATGCATCTAAATCACTATCTCAAAAAGCATTAATAATAGCTTTTAAAAAGTTCTTAAGTCCTGGCGGTAGAATTGTAAAGCCTAATGGCATTGGGGAGTATTGACCTCTTCATCCTGTCTGAGGAGCATTGCATCGATAGTAACCTGTCGCTGAAACTGCTTCTCTGTCTCTGGATGGTGCTATGTAGAGGATGTTCAGAGTTATCCATAATTGACCGTAGCCTACTCAGCGCCCTTCGCTCAGCTACTGATGTTAAACTCTCCAGTACTTTGCCCACGACAGAGCCCGTCTTCCTTACCAGCTTATTAAGACGTGAGGCGTCCCTCTTCTTAATGCTTCCTCCCCAACACGCCACCACAAAGAAGAGGGCGCTCTCCACAACTGACCTATAGAACATCTTCAGCATCTCACTACAGACATTGAATGACGCCAACCTTCTAAGGAAGTACAGTCGACTTCCTGCACAAGGCATCTGTGTTGGCAGTCCAGTCTAGCTTCTCGTCTAACTGTACTCCCAGATACTTGTAGGTCTTAACCTGCTCCACACATTCTCCATTAATGATCACTGGCTCCATATGAGGCCTAGATCTCCTAAAGTCCACCACCATCTCCTTGGTCTTGGTGATATTGAGACGCAGGTAGTTTGAGTTGCACCATATCACAAAGTCCTGTATCAGTTTCCTATACTCCTCCTCCTGTCCATTCCTGACACACCCCACTATGGCCGTGTCATCAGCGAACTTCTGCACATGGCAGGACTCCGAGTTATATTGGAAGTCTGATGTGTACAGGGTGAACAGGACCGGAGAGAGTACGGTTCCCTGCGGCGCCCCTGTGCTGCTGACCACCGTGTCAGACCTACAGTCTCCCAACCGCACATACTGAGGTCTATCTGTCAAGTAGTCCACTATCCAATCCACCATGTGAGAGTCTACTCCCATCTCCGTTAGTTTGTGCCTTAAGATCTTGGGCTGGATGGTGTTAAAGGCACTAGAGAAGTCAAGGAATGTAATCCTCACAGCACAACTGACCCCCTCTAGGTGAGAGAGTGATTTGTGCAGCAAATACGTGATAGCATCCTCCACTCCCACCTTCTCCTTATACGCAAACTGAAGAGGATCCTGGGCGTGCCTGGTTTGTGGCCTCAGATTCTGTATTATCAGCCGCTCCATGGTCTTCATCACGTGCGACGTCAAGGCAACAGGTCTGAAGTCATTCAACTCCTTTGGTTGTGGTTTCTTCGGTACCGGGACAATACAGGATGTTTTCCACTGTCTGGGTACTCTTCTCTGCTCCAGGCTCATGTTGAAGATGCGCTGTAGTGGTTCTCCCAGCTCAGTCGCACAGGCCCTCAGTAATTGTGGGGAAACTCCATCCGGTCCAGCCGCCTTGCTGGTACAGATCTTCCTCAGTTGACCTTCCACCTGTGCAGCCGTAATCCTGGGCGTGGGCAAGGTCTCCTGTGAGTGGCTATTTTCCTGTGAGGGAAGTAAGCCTGGTGTGGATTTCTGCGGTGAGGATGAGATTGAGCTGTCGAACCTGTTGAAGAAGTTGTTCAGCTGATTCGCTTTCTCCACATCTCCACTTATGTTCGCCCCCCGCTTTGCACCGCATCCGGTGATGATCTTCATCCCGTCCCACACCTCCTTCATGCTCTTTTTCTGCAGCTTTTGTTCTAGCTTCCTCCTATACTGTTCCTTTGCCCCCCTTATCTATACTCTGAGTTCCTTCTGAACTCTTTTAAGCTCCAACCGATCACCATCTTTAAAGGCCCTCTTCTTCTGGTTTAGGAGGCCTTTGATGTGACTAGTGATCCAGGGCTTATAGCATGTAGCATCAGGTTAACAGCAACACACACAAAATGCTGATGGAACGCAGCAGGCCAGGCAGCATCTATAGGGAGAAATACAGTCGATGTTTCGGGCCGAGACCCTTTGTCAGGACTTCTCCCTATAGATGCTGCCTGGCCTGCTGGGTTCTACCAGCATTTTGTGTGTGTTGCTTGAATTTCCAGCGTCTGCAGATTTCCTCGTGTTTATGTTAACAACAACACTACCGTGGCACCAAAAGTTATATGTGTGGACTCCGTCAGCCTCACCTTTCACCCTCCTCAAGGTCCGTGATGTTGACAAAGAGTAGAAGTGCCAAGATGTTTCAATAGTGTAAAGGCAATTGTGATTTGGATCATCACCTAACAACGAGTGCTCCATAAATAACTGTGGCATTTTAAAAATAGACGTAAACACTTGTTTGTAGTTGCTTTGCAGCATGGTAACATAGAAGTTAGCATTTACAGCGCCAGTGACCCAGGGGTTCAGTTCCTGCCCCTGTCTGTGAGGAGTTTGGATCTTCTCCCGGTGACCACGTGGGTTTCCTCCCACAGTCCAAAGACATAGTGTACAGTTTAGGGTTGGTCAGTTGTGGACAGGTGTTAGAAGCATGGCGACATTGGTGTTGGTCGTTGACACTGTGTAATTCGATGCTTATTAGAACGTAGAACACTGGTGCATAGTCGATGCTTCAGTCTGTGATGTGCCAATCTTATAAGCTACTCTGACCCGTCCCGCCCACACAGCCTCCATTTTTCCATCATCCATGTGCCTCTCTAAATGCCCCTAATGTATCTGCTATTTGCCTCCAACCTGATGGCATGAACATTGGGTCCTCAAACGCCCCCCTTCACCATTCTCCATTCCCTCTCTCACCTTATCTCCTTACCTGCCCAACACCTCTCTCTGGTGCTCCTTCCTCTTTTCTTCCCTCCGTGGCCCTTGTCCTCTCCTATTAGACTCCCCCTTCTCCAGCCTTGTATCGTTCACCAATCAACTTCCCAGCTCTTTACTTCATCCCTCCCCCCTCCTGGTTTCATCCCCCACTCTCTTACTCTGGCTGCTCATCTGTTTTTTCAGTCCTGATGGAGGGTCTCGGCCCGAAACGTCGACTGTACTCTTTTCCACAGACGCTGCCTGGCCTGCTGAGTTCCTCCAGCATTTTGTGTGTGTGCTGCTCGGATTTCCAGCGTCTGCAGATTTCCTCTTGTCTGCTATATGTCCCTGATGTTTTCATGTACGTGATGAATAAAGATAACTTTAATCCTTGGAAACAGATTATGAGTCCGGCTGCTTGATTTTTTTCTCATGGAGAAATGGTGGAAGACATTTAAATTAAATGTTTAATCATTTGGAATTAAACATGCCTTTCTATAAGAAGCAAGTGCGACAGCCAATGCAAAGTTCATTCGTCAGCAGGACGATCAAAGTTGCGACCTAAAGCTTAAGTGCAACTGGTGAAACCACAAATGTTTAAGAGGTGTGAGGAGGAAATGTCAACTTCCAGGCATCTGAAGGAAGTTGTTGCCAGAACGGGAATAGCAAATCAGTACGGTTGCTGCTGTGCCCGTGCCTGGGGAGGCTCTCGTGTGAAATCTAATGTGGGAAGGATTTCTCCCCCACTCCTTTCCTCTCAGCCCAAAAGGTCGTCTGTTCATTCCTCTCCATGGATGCTGGCTGACTTGCTGAGATCCTCCATCATTTTGTGTGTGTTGTTATAAATATTACTTCTTTCTGTGTTAAACTCAGCTTTTTAATTAATCTCCCTTGCACACCAATGAGCAAAGCTGTGGATTCTAGCAGGCGATCAGGAACGCCCGCACCACCAGCCGAGCACAGAGTGATATTAACCTTCAGTCCTCGTGATTGATCGAGTAAGTGGTAGGTCAATTCCCCGCTGGGCAGAAGGTTGAGCTTTCGAGTCCTGGAGTTGCACAGATCTGGCTCTCTGATTGTGCTTGGCTGGGGCTTGCTGTATCAACAGCACTGGCTTCCAGTAAGAGGAGGGGCAGGTGGAAATTTTGTGTGAAATGATCACAGTTCTCATCACTTGTTCAAAGGTCGTGACCAAATCCATGGAAAAAAAAATGTGAAACCAGGGAGACCTGCGTCATCAGAACTCCATGACATGCTTTAACATTCGGTCCTTGCTTGGTCAGAGTCGACCACAGGTGTTGTGTCCTAGCTGTCTACTTGAAACGCAAGCTATGGCAGTTCAACATGGAGAGCAAGCTGTTGCCCAAACACCGGGCCCCTCTCCGCACAGCTGATGGATCCAAAGGAACGGCAGAGACCGATACAGTTTGTCACCAGCGGCATCGCCGGAGTTGCCAGTCAGCGCTGAACTCAACGTAGGACTGCCCTAGGGACTCCAGCTCCAGATTTTTTCATGGGTTTACTCCTGAATCCCTCCCCGTGAGCCGAGGTCTGAGATCAGAGTTTTCCTTCTCCTCGATGAATGGCCAACTATTGCTGATGAGCCCCATTGGCCCAGAGTGACTGGATTTAAGGGGCCAGTAGCCCACCTTTTCCCCTTCTCCTGTCAGTAGAAACAGCTTAGCACAATTTAAGTTATAAACACTATCTAAAATTTGCAAGATTTTACAAGGCTTGCAGAGTTGATCAAGGTTTTCGTCCCCATTGAACTTACTTGTTTCTATTGTTTTATTGTTCACATCACCACAAGTGACCTTCTGGGACAGGCAGGGCAATCAAATTGCAGGTGTCTACATCATAGATGAAAGAAAATCTGCAGATGCTGGAAATCCAAGCACATGCACAAAATGCTGGAGGAACTCAGCAGGCCAGGCAGCATCTATGGAAAAGAGTACAGTCGATGTTTCGGGCTGAGACCCTTTGGCAGGACTGATGAATAGATTTAGAAGTTGGGGGGAGGGAAGAGGGAAACACGAGGTGATAGGCGAAACCTGAGGGGGGAAGGATGAAGTAAAGAGCTGGGAAGTTGATCGGTGAAAGAGATATGGGCCTGGAGAAGAGGGAGTCCGATAGGAGAGGACAGAGGGTCATAGCAGAAAGAAAAAAGGGGAGGAGCACCAGGGGGAGGCAATGGGTGGGCCGGGGGATAAGGTGAGGGAGGGAAAAGGGGATGGGGAATGGTGAAGGGGAGGAGGGGCATTATGGGAAGTTCAAGAAATCAAAGTTCATGCCATCAGGTTGGAGGCTACCCAGACGGAATATAAGGTGTTGTTCTTCCAAACTAAGTGTGGTCTCATCACAACAGTGGAGGAGGCCAAGGATAGACATATCAGAATGGGACTGGAAAGTGGAATTAAAATGGGTGGCCACTTTTTTTGGCGGACGGAGCGTAGGTGCTTGGTGAAGCAGTCTCCCCAACTATGTTGGGTCTCACTGATATACAGGAGGGTTCTCTCTCCCCTTCCCCCACCTTTTAAATCCACTCTTCAGCCTTTTTTCTCCAGTCCTGCTGAAGGGTCTCAGCCTGAAACATTGACTGTGTTCTTTTCCATAGACGCTGCCTGGCCTGCTGAGTTCCTCCAGCATTTTGTGTGTTGCAAGCACCTACATATTGTACCAGGATCTTTCCAGTTCAGCTGAAAATCACTTCGGTGCAGAACATGGACAAAGCAGCGCTCTGTTATCTTATTTTAAATGTGTTGTTAGAGTAACCCAGCAACTTCATTTTGTAAGGACCATAAGATATAAGAGCAGAACTAGGCCATTTGGCCCACCAAGTCTGCTCCGTCGTTCCATCACGGCTGATTTACTATCCCACTCAATTCCATTCTCCTGCCTTCTCTCCATAATGCCCTTAAAATCAAGAATTTTGCGACCTCTGCTTTAAATATACTCATTAATTCGGCCTGCACAGCTTTCTTAAAAATGAATTCCACAGTTTCACCACCGTCTGGCTAAAGAAATTTTTGCTCATCTCTGTCCTTTAGGGACGTCCTTGTATTGAGGCTGAAGAATGATAATCGCTCCTTTGGGATTCATGTAACTTTAATTGCAACAGCTATACATATTGTACAGCAGAAGGAAATCTACAGATAGTAAAAGAAAAAGACAAACAAGAGCCTCTGTCTCTGTGCCTCCTTCTTTGGCAACGACTCTCCACCCCACACTGATGACCCCTTCTCCCACCTTCAACCCTCCTCCTCTTCCTGGACACCCCACTCTGACCTTCTGCCTGCTCTGGACCTTTTCATTGTCAACTGCTGATGGGACATCACCCATCTCCACTTCACCACTCCTCTCTCCAATTCCAGCCTCACTCCTTCCAAAGACACTGCTCTCCACTCTCTCTGCACTAATCCTAATCTCACCATCAAGCTCACAGATAAGGGAGGTGCTGTAGGAGTCTGGTGGACTGACCTCTATCTTGCTGAGGCCTATGCCAACTCTCAGACACCTCCTCTTACTTACCCTCCAAACAGGATCCCACTAAGGCCATTGTCTCTCACATGATCACCAACCTTATTAACTCTGGAGATCTCCCATGCACTGCCACCAACCTCATAGTTTCCTCACCCCGCACTTCCTGTTTCTACCTCCTACCCAAGATCCACAGACCTGGCTGTCCAGGTAGACCCATTGTCCCTGCCTCGCTGAACACATATCTACATATCTCAACTCAGTTTAATTCCCCCTGGTTCAGTCCCTTCCTACCTACATCCATGACACTTCACACTCTCTTGATCTTTTCAATGAATTCAGGTTTTCTAGTCCCGATTGTCTTGTTTTCACTAAGGATGTCCAGTGCCTATACACCTCCACCCCAACAGGAAGATCTCAAAGCTCTCCATTCTTTCTGGACACCAGACCCAACCAGTTCCCCTCCACCACCACTCTCCTCCGTCTAGCAGAACTTGTCCTCACTCTTAATAATTTTTCATTTGGCCCCTCCCACTTCTTTCAAACAGAAGGCGCAGCCGTGGGTACTCATATGGGTCCCTTTCTGTCGGCTACATGGAACAGTCTATGTTCCAAGCCTACACTGGCATCATCCCCCCCGCCCCCCCACGCCATTTTTCCTACATTACATCGACAATATGGAATTCATTGGCTTCTTCAACTTTATTTCCAACTCCCACCACCAACCCCCCACTTTCTGCTTTCCCCAGGGATCGCTCCCTAAGCAACTCCCTTGTCCATTCGTCCCTCCCCACTGATCTCCCTCCTGGCACTTATCCTTGCCAGCGGAACAAGTGCTACACCTCCTCCCTCACTACCATTCATGGCCCCAGTCCTTCAAGCTGAGGTGGCACTTCACCCATGAGTCTATTGGGGTCAAACACTGTGTCCGGAGCTCCTGGTGTGGCCTCCTGTACATCGGTGATTGAGAGACTGCTTTGCTGAGCATCTGTGCCAGAAAGATGCCAGATCTCCCATGGCCGCCCATTTTAATTCCACTTCCATTTCCCACTCCAACATGTCAGTCCATGGCCTCCTCCACTGTCTCGATGAGACCACGGTCAGGTTGGAGGATCAACACCTTATATTCTGTCTGGGTAGCCTCCAACCTGGTGACATGAGCATCAATTTCCTCGAACTTCTGGTAATTGCCCCCAGCCCACCGTTCTCCATTCCCATTTTCCTCTCTCACCTTATCTCCTTGCCTGCCCACTACCTCCCTCTTCCATCCTGTCCTATCAGATTCCCCCTTCTCCAGCCCTTTATTTCTTTCACCAATCAACTTCCCAGCTTTTTTACTTCACCCATCTCTCCTTCTGGTTTGTATTACTACCCCTACCACCTTGTATTTCTTCCTCCCCCCCCCTCCAACTTCTTACTCTGACCTCATCTTTTTTTCTCCAGTCCTGATGAAGGGTCTTGGCCCAAAATGTTGACTGTACACTTTTGCATAGATGCTGCCTGACCTGCTGAGTCCCTCCAGCATTTTGTTTGAGGTGCAAAACAAAACGACATTCAGGTTTTTTTTGCAGTATTTGAAATTACTCACTCCACACGTCAGTCCAGATTCCATAACCTGAGAGATACAGTGCATATCTGGGCCACAAAGGAGGACGGAAAATACAGCAAGATGCTCATTTGGATAACTTAGTATATTTTACATCCTTAGTTCTGTTGCAAAGTAGAGCTACTTACTTACAGTATATTTGAAGATCTGAGGGGCCTGTACATAGCACAGGACACGCCCCTCAGTCCACAATGCCGTACCAACTTTTAAACCTACTCTTAAGATCAATCTACCCCATCCTTCCTACATAGCCCTCTATTTTTCTGTCATCCATGTACCTATCTAAAAGTTTCTTAAATACCCCTAACATTTCTGCCTCTACCATCAACCCAGGCAGGCCAATCCATGTACTCACCACTCTGTATAAAAACAAATTTACTTCATAGGGAAATTTTTCAACTTGAAAACCAAACACATACACTCAGTTTTACCTCCTGTACCTAATACAGTGGCCACTGAGTGTATGTTCGTGGTCTTCTGCTGCTGCAGGCCATCCACTGCAAGGTTCAACGTGTTGTGCATGCAGCGATGCTTGTTGTAATGCATGATTACTGTCACCTTGAACCAGTCTGACCTCTCTCATTAACAAGCCATTTTCATCCACGGAACTGCTGCTCACTGGATGCTTTTTGTTTCTCGCACCATTCTCTGTAAACTCCACACCGGAGGTTCCAAATCTGGGGTCCACGGACCTCTCGGTTAGCGGTAGGAGCATAAGAAAGGTTGGAAACCCCTGCTCTGGAGACGGTTGTGCATGAAAATTCCAGAAGATCAACTGTTTCTGAGATACTCAAACCTCCCCGTCTGGCACCATCAATTATTCCATCGTCAAAGACACTTAGATCACATTTCTTCCCCACTCTGTCGTTTGGTCTGAACAGCAACAGAACCTCTTGACCATATCTGCATGTTTTTACGCATTGAGTGCAGAACATGATTCACCGATTAGATATTTACTTTAACAAAATGTACAGGTATACCTAACAATGTGGCCACAGAATGTATACTTATAAAGGTGAAATCCTATGTGTGTCCTTATCTAATCTCTTAACTTTAGTGGAAGAATTGTGACCCTGAAAAACCGATTGAGCCATAGCAGATATAACACTTCTATTTCTGCACTGCAGAATGAAAACCAATTTATTTACTAGACCTCTAGTTCTAGTCTCATCCAACCTCAGAGGAAAAAGCCTGCTTGTATTTACCCTATCTATACGCTCATAATTTTGTATACCTCTATACCTCTCAATCATGTTCAATATTTTTTTGCCAATCAATCAACCTCTCAGCTCAATACTGGTGAGGTTGTTTAGGATGCAGAAAACAGCAGGCTTTATACTTGATTTATTAAACTGGACTGTACAAGATGTTTATTTTTAAAATTTACAAGCATCAGTAATTACTTGCCCCCTGTTTAAAACCAAGGCAGAGATTTAATCTTAATATACTGAATTTAGATGCAACTTTTCTCGTTTTGTCTCTCCTTCCTTTCTTGTTCCATACTAATTCTGTAACTGAGTAGTCTACTTAGATTAGACTGGACATTGTTCCAGGTCTGACTTGTTTAATTAGGACCAACCCATAAACTGTACCCCTCACCCCCAAAAAAACATGACTTACTGTTCTTTAGAAAATTAATATTTAAAAAACACCAAACTGCTTGCACCTTAACCTAGAGCTTGTTTGTACATACATAACAGTTGCAATAAAACATCAAGGACAATAGATGCCTTCATTAAGAACATGGTTCTTCATTAGTGAGTGGATTGAGTTCAAGAGCTGTGAGGTAACGTCACAGCTCTATAAAACCCTGGTTAGGCCACACTTGGAATATTGCATTCACTTCTGGCCGTGTCACTATAGAAACGATATAGAAGATTTATAGAAGGTCAAAGGGTATACCAGTATGCTATCTGGATTAGAGAGCACATCTTTTGAGGAATGGTTGAGTGAGCTAGGGCTTTTCTCTTTAGAGTGAAGGAGGATGAGGGGTGACCTGATAGAGGTGTACAAGATGATAAGAGGCATAGATCGAGTGAAGCAAGAGGTTTGTTCCAAGGCAGAAATGGCTAATATCAGGGGCATAATTTTAAGTTATTGGGAAGATGTCAGAGTTAAGTTCTTTACACAGAATGGTGGGTGTATAGAACGCCCTATTGGAGTGGCAGTAGAGTCAGATACATTAAGGGGATTTAAGAAACTTGTAGATGGTAACACGAATGAAAAAAAGGAGGGCTAAGTAGGAGGGAAGGATTAGATTGATCTTAAAGTAGGTGAAAAGGTCAGCAGAACATTGTTGGGCCAAAGGTCCTGTACTGCGCTGTATTGTTCAATATTCCAACAACCCCTTCCTCCCTTCCAGAAACAGCTACCATACTAATATCGGCTCTTATACCTCTTTTGATCTCTCAGGTCACACACCTCATTTCAGTTGAGTGAGTCTCTGCATTATATGAAGAAAATTGTAAGGAGAAGCTTGTTTATTTTGCATTTAGTACATTTTACAGCAGGTAAATCATCTTTTTCCCCCACCCCCCCCAAATCAAAGCACAAATGTTACCATTTATTATACTTTTGGAACTTAAGTAAATTATAAATACAAGTCTACACCACAGTAATAATGAAGTATATATAGCTTTACATATCACACCTCTGATACGCAAGACTGAATTATAGAACAATGCGTTGAATAATCTTGGAATTTTGTTCAATGTAAGTTTATAAATCGCTGCAGACTAGTCCTAATATTAGGCAAAGACAGACATTGCAATAGTACAACACAAACAGCACTCAAATCACTAAATATTGAGAAGGAAGGAGGTAAAGGCACATGCGTGTTATTTTAAAAGCTTTAAATAAGCCGCTTTTAAAATATTCTGGTTTTGAATTAATAAATACAAAAACAAACAGTATCAAAAATATACACCTGTAAATAAAAGATGTATTGCAAGACAAATAAAGAGCTTTTAGATTTCACTTTCGAATGTCTGTAAGAATGTCTTTAAAGAGAGGATTTCGGGGTAGGGTCTGCTGGTCTTGCGGTACAAGTCCAAACCAGTCAGGTGCTCGATATCGCGCACACGTGCCGTGTGCAACTTCATGAGATCTTCAATCCACTTTGGATCCTCATCATTACTCTGAAATTTTTTTTAAAAAGATACAGCAGGTTCCAGTTAATTGGGCCAACAGTGTTATGCTTTGTCACTTCAAAACATTCAACTAATTCAAAGCAAGACATGGAGACTGAAATGTGAGTCTAACCTTGAGATTACTTCAAACATGGTGTGCATGCATCACATGGTGGTGTGATGATGTGTACAATTCTCATATTTAGATACATAACCCACAATTAATTATTTAAACAAACAAGAATGCTTAATCAAATAACATATGTACAAGATTATTCAGATATTACTGAAATATTAAATACACAACGATCAGTTAATAGGGGCAGCTGTTTACTTGGAACATCACTTCAAAAAACAAAAAGTAATCAAGAAAACAGCTGGGATCCCCTTTGTTTATTTGGGACACTATGCTGCTTAATTGGGGCAGAAGGCTGCTGCCAAACAGTTTCTAACTAGCTTCAGTTGCATGGACTTGTGTGGGCACTAGACACTACACCATGCTGAGAGTGAACAGTTTTTAACTAGTGTCAGTTGCACGTGCTTGTGTTCAAAAAACAGTGATTTTCATCACTGATAGTTGGCAAGAAATAAGCAGTAAGACAATTTAGAAGTTTTGCACACTGTGGTTTCAAGCATTTAGGCTTGGAGAGGACAGCAACGGCCAGAAGCGAAAACGCCATGGGTGCGACACAGTAGTTTTGTGCTGTTAAAGTTAATCCTACGGCCATCACGAATGCAAAGTTCTGACACCGCTGATTTCTCCAGGTAACTGATACACCTCCTGCGTTCCTTGATGCAGGTGTCCACCATGCATCCAGTCTGGCTGATTTACGCTGCCCGTATTCCCAGGGAATCCTGAAATCACCAGCCAACCCAAGTCCCAGGCCATCTTTGACCCACATAAGCTGTGATTCGAGCTTCCTTACGGGTTTGTGGATGGTATTAATCACGATCCTGGCAATCCTTCCAGAAGCCGTGGAAATTTAGGGAAGGCGGGCTGTAGCAACAGCTTCCTCCTCGTTGTGAGGTTTCCTGGTTTCTCTGTCAGCCCCAAGATGCACAAGGAGGGATTGCCCTGAGGCCTATTGTCACTGGGATAGATTCTCCAAATCACTACCTCATTAAGCATTTAACCACCATGCTGTCTCCCTTTGTTGGGGGCTGTGTGCATCACATCATGAATTCAACTGACTTTGTGAAAACGATAACCAACATCCAGCGGAACCCGGAGGACGTAACAGTCAGTTTCAACGTGGTGTCCCTGTTCATGAGAGCTCCCAGTAAGGAACATCCTTCTATTCTGGGGGGAGTCTGGGATTCCCCCACTGTAGGAAACATCCTTTCCACTTCCACTCTGTCTAGGCCTTTCAATATTTGATAGGTTTCAATAAGATTCCCTCTCATTCTTCTAAACTCCAGCGAGTACAAACCCAGAGTCATCAAACCCTTCATTCCCAGGATCAACCTTGTGAACCTCCTCTGGACCTTCTCAGATGCCAGCATGTCTTTTCTTAAATAATGGGCCCAAAAATGCTCCCAATAATACAAATGCAGTCTGACCAATGCCTTATAAAGCCTCAGCATTACATCCTTGCTTTTATATTCTAAACCTTTCAAAATGAATGTTAACTTCACATTTGCCTTCCTCACCACTGACTCAATCTGCAAATTAACCTTTAGGGCAGGGGCAGGGGTTCCTAAACTTTTTTATGCCATGGAGCCTTATCATAAACCAAGAGGTCTGTGAAAACCCTGCTTTAGGAGGCTCGCAGGTCCCTTTTCACCTCTGATTTCTAAATCCTGCTTAGAAAATGCTTTTATTCTTTCAAACAAAGTGCAAAACCATACACGTTATTTGTGTCCGGAATATATTTCTCCACAAACACTCAGATCAGTACAATTAGTGGTTGGGGAGGACATTGTTGCTTGCAGATGCTAAATTAAGCCTCTTGGTAACTCCTTTTTCATCCTTGTGCATCTTGCAGGCAAGAGAGAAAATTAAATTCCAACTTGCATTCAATGTTAGCTCAGTAAGTTACCAACTTGCATCTGCCTCTTCCTAAACCTACTTAATTACCAAACCTCTGTAGATGCACGGTGCAGAGTATCCTGACTGGCTGCATCTAGGCCTGGTGTGGAAACACCAACACCCAGGAACAGCACAGTCCATCACTGGCAAAGCTCTCCCCACCACTGAGTACATCTACAAGGAGAGTTGCTACAAGAGAGGAACATCCATCAAGGGCCCCTACCGTGCTCTCTTTGGGCAGGAGGTACAGAAGTCTAAGTACTCCCACCAGGTTCAGGAACAATTATTACCCCCCAAACCATCAGGCTCGCAAACCGACATGGGTAACTTCACTCACCTCAACACCAAACTGATCCCACAACCTACAGACTCACTCTCAAGGACTCACGTTCTCAGTATTATTTACTTATTTATTTGTACAGTTTGTCTTCTTTTGCACATCGGTTGCTTGTCAGTCTTTGCTTATGTGTAGCTTTGCATAAATTCTATTTTATTTCTTTATATCCCTGTCAACGTCTGCAGGAAAATGAATCTCAAGGTACTTTGATTGTAAATTTACTTTGGACAGGTTAGGCCTTTATTCCCTCGAGTGCAGGAGAATGCGAGAAGATTTGACAGAGGCTTACAAAATCATGAGGGATACAGATAGGGTAAATGCAAGCGGGTTTCTTGCCATATCCATGTTGGGTGAGACTACAAATAGAGGTCATGAGTTAAAGGTGAAATGTTTAAGGGGAACATGAGGGGGAACTTCACACAGAGATTGGTGAGAGTGTGGAATGAGCTTCCAGCACAAGTGGTGGATGTTGGTTTGATTTTAACATTTGAAAAGTTTGGGTAACTACATGGATGAGAGGGGTATGGACGGTTGAAGTGTAGTGTAGGTTGATGGCACTAGGCAGCATTATAGTTCAGCGTGAACTCGGGCCTGTTTCTGTGCTGTAGCTTTCTATGACTCTATTGCAGATGATAAAATCACTTGGATTCTAAAGCTCATTATTTTGGAGATGAGGGGGGGGCTAGATTCAATTCACTAAGGATTCTCCTGCACATGCATATATTGCAGGTGTGAAGGAATTGCCTAACGTAACCAACAGACTAGCAAGTGATACACTTCCTTGTTACACTCCAGAACAATGATATGGACGCAACAACTGGCCTCTATACAGTCAGTGCTCTCAGCCATTCACTGACTGGATGAAAAATACACAGCGACAGTTGCCTGGCTCTATCAGGAGGGTGTATATCACTCACTGTCTACTCCTTCCATTGTGGGCACTAGTTTCCCCATCATGGAGGACATTTTCAAAAGTTGATGCCTCAAAAAGGTGGCATTCATCATGAAGGATCTTCTCCACCCAGGACACACCCTCTTCTCATTGCTACCATCAGGGAGGAGGTACAGAAGCCTGAAGACACACACTCAACGTCTTAGAAACAGCTTCTTTCCTTCCATCATCAGATATCTGAATGGACAATGAACCCATGCACAGCATCCCATTATTTTGTTCTCTTTTTGCACTATTTATTTATTTATATTTCTTACTGTAACTTGTAGCAATATTTATCGTTGGATTGAGTTGTTCTCCAATCTTGGCAATTTACTTGCCAATGTTTCATCAGCATGCAAGGAGACATCGCAGTGTGCTGCTGATTGTGGCGTATCCTCCGAATGCTTGGCCTTTATATATCAATCAGCTGACTGGTCGTCATTTCAGAAATTCAGTTGTGATGTGGGGAGGAAATTTCGTCGCTAATTGGTTGTGTGGCGAACTTTGTGTGTCAGTAACTTTGCTCATAAACAGGATCTGTTTGTTTACAGAAACCACGCCTCGTGGAGTTCTCTTGCACGGCGCTTGATTACTCGCGCCATGACTTTCACAGATGCCCAGTGGAACTTCTGCCCGTCTCAATCTTCACGGGTAGAGACTAGGGAGAGCTGGTTATGGCACTTTGCAGCCAGTTGATTTTCATCGATCCTTGTGGGTAGTTTTCTCACAGTTTAGTCAACATAATGTTTGTTGCAGTACCCCACCCCCCGATGGATTTTGTAGACCACATTGGTTCGCTCTTTTGGTTTACAAAGTACTCTCCCCAACATTGCTGTTGGCTTATGCGTGACTGAAATTCTATGTTCTTGGAGCGTCAGGCCATCACTTCCAAGATGAAAGGACAATCTGTTTGGTCATTTCTTGGTTGGTGCATTGTCGACCTCGTTGCCATCTTCATACAAAGCTCCACAACGTTCTATGAACATCAATTGGCTGTAAGGCAGCACGACCAACTCTCTCTATTCCATACACATGGAGATCGAGAGGGGCACAATTTCAACTGGACATCAGTAGAAGTAATTGCGTAAGCAACCATGCAGCACACAAGAAAATTCCTATAAGGGTGGGGTTTTCCACAAACAATTCTGCAAACACGTGGACCTCCATCCTACTTATGGGCCGACGCAGGCAAAATTCCAAACGCACGAAGTTCACCATGCAGTCAAACAGCGACAAGATTTCCCCTCCACATCACAATACAGTGTGATGTGACGTCCAATCAACTGATTGAAAAGTACATAAAGCATTCAGGGGACTCACCATAATCAACAGTGCACTGACAACATCTCCTCACACGGTGATGAAACATTTGCAAGTAAATGGCCAAGATTGGAGAACAACTCAGCCCAACCATCAACCATCTGAGCTATACATCTTCTGAATTATTTCCAATATTTTTTATTTCTTGCACTGAACTGCTGCAACAAAACATGCGTCAGAAATAATAAACCTGCTCCGGGTTCTGAGGCAGCAACGTGCAATGCAAAGAGGTGCATTAGTGTAAAGATCCTGTTCTGGCTTGGTCCCTATGTAGTGTAACACCGCAATGAGAAGCCTCTGCTTCAACAGAAGTCAGGAATATCAGGGGTTTACAGGCAGAGCAATGCCACTCCTACACATTACTTACGTTGCAGCTCTCATCATTGTCAGGTCGGTGGGGCAGAATGAACGATGATGCAGTGAGTGGCCCGTCACACTTATCTACAGGCTGACTGCTATCCAGGCAGCTGCTGATAACACTGTAGTAATGTGTCGGAACAGGAATGGATGCATCGACTTGCCTGAAAGAGCAAACAAGATTCAAATAGTGACAAATACACAATTGCTCATCTTCTCATACCAATGTGCATGTTTTAAGATAAACTACTAATTCATAACACTTCAGACTGAGTTCTGTGAAGACGTGGTAGTGCAATTACTTAAATCTGATTTTTCCAGCATCTGCAGAATCTCTCACGTTAATGGTGCACTGCAATGTCTCTTCAATGGATTCCTATCCTGATGTTTAAATCTCTTTGATGGGAGTTCAATGAGACCCTCTCTCACTACTCTGCCCTTCTCTGTGATACCTGCTGCCCTCTGACTCTCCTATCAGATTGCTTCCTCTCCAGCCCTTTACCTTTTCCACCCACCTGGCTTCATCAAGCTATCATCCTTCCCCTCCCCCAACCTTCTTATTCTGGCACCTTCCCCCTTCCTTTCCGGTCCTGATGATGGGCCTAGGCCTGAAATTTCAACTGTTTATTCATTTCTGGAGGTGCTGCCTGACTTGCGGAGTTCCTCCAGAATTCTATGTGTGTTGTTTTGCATTTCCAACATCTTCAGAGCCTCTTGTGTTTATGATGCTCTGTCATCTTTTTTATTTGAATTCATGATGAAGTAGTTGACCTAAATGAGTGCTCTCTACAAATTAATTAACAATTGACCTGAAAGTTAACGGTGTTCTCTAAGCGGTCATAAAACCTCTCAGTTAATAGTCCCACCGGTCTCTGCACCTCCACGTCACTGAGCTCCAAGTTCATTTAACTTTATGTTTACATAGAACATAGATCATAGAACAGTACAGCACAGTACCGGCCCTTCGGCCCACATTACTGTGCTGACTTTTTAAACCTACTCTACTATCAGTCTAACCTTTCCCTCCTACATAACCCTCCATTTTTCCATCCTCCAAATGCCTATCTAAGATTCCCATTATTAAATGCCACTAATGTATCTCCCTCTACAACCACCAAGGCAGGGCGTTCCACACACCCACTACTCTTTTTGTAAAACATACCTTTGACATCCCACCAACACCTTAAAATTAATCCCTCCTGTATTAGTAATTTTCACACTGGGAAAAAGTCCCTAGCTACCCACTTGATCGATGCCTCTTATCATCTTGTACACTTTTATCAAGTCTTCTCTAATCCTCCTTCACTCCAAAAAGAAAAGCCCTACTTACTCAAACTATCCTTATAAAATATGCTCTCTAATCCAGGCATTGTCTTGTAAATCTCCTCTGCACCCTCTCTAAAGTTTCCACATCCTTCCTATATGGTCTACAATGTGGTGTACCAGGGTCTTAGGGAGCTGCAGTGTTCCCTCACAGCTCTTGAACTCAATCCCCGACCAACACACCATATGCCTTCTTAGCAACCCTATCAACTTGTGTGGCGACTATGGTTGTAGAACCCAATGCCCCTCTAATCCAACGTATCACTTAAATTACAATTTTTAAAAAACTAAGCTGTTTGCAACAGCCCATTAAATTTTAGGCTTTAAAAGATGCACTGATTAGTAGGCTAATTGATCATTGTTTAGGTTAGGGTTAAATCGCAGGTTACTGGGGTAATGTGACTCAAAGGGGCAGAGTGGCCTGAATTGTGCTGTATTTCTAAATAAAACAAATCAATAAAAGTAAAATAAATAATATTTGTTCAGAGAAGCACTAAATAGAAACATAGAAAATAGGTGCAGGAGTAGGCCATTCGGCCCTTCGAGCCTGCACCGCCATTCAGTATGATCATGGCTGATCATCCAACTCAGAACCCTGTACCTGCTTTCTCTCCATACCCCCTGATCCCTTTAGCCACAAGGGCCATATCTAACGTCCTCTTAAGTATAGCCAATGAACTGGCCTTGACTGTTTCCGATGGCAGAGAATTCCACAGATTCACCACTCTCTGTGTGAAGAAGTTTTTCCTCATCTCAGTCCTAAAAGGCTTCCCCTTTATCCTTAAACTGTGACCCCTCGTTCTGGACTTCCCCAACATTGGAAACAATCTTCCTGCATCTAGCCTGTCCAATCCCTTTAGAATTTTATACGTTTCAATAAGATCCCCCCTCAATCTTCTAAATTCCAGTGGGTATAAGCCTAGTCAATCCAGTCTTTCTTCATATGAAAGTCCTGCCATCCCAGGAATCAATCTGGTGAACCTTCTCTGTACTCCCTCTATGGCAAGAATGCCTTTCCTCAGATTAGGGGACCAAAACTGCACACAATATTCTAGGTGTGGTCTCACTAAGGCCTTGTACAACTGCAGTAGAACCTCCCTGCTCCTGTACTCAAATCATTTAGCTATGAATGCCAACATACCATTTGCCTTTTTCACCGCCTGCTGTACCTGCATGCCCACCTTCAATGACTGGTGTACAATGATACCCAGGTCTCGTTGCATCTCCCCTTTTCCTAATCGGCCACCGTTCAGATAATAATGTTTCCCTGTTCTTGCAACCAAAGTGGATAACCTCACATTTATCCACATTAAATTGCATCTGCCATGAATTTGCCCACTCACCTAACCTGTCCAAGTCACCCTGCATCCTCTTAGCATCCTCCTCACAGCTAACACCGCCGCCCAGCTTCGTGTCATCCGCAAACTTGGAGATGCTGCATTTAATTCCCTCGTCTAAATCATTAATATATATTGTAAACAACTGGGGTCCCAGCACTGAGCCTTGCGGTACCCCACTAGTCACTGCCTGCCATTCTGAAAAGGTCCCGTTTACTCCCACTCTTTGCTTCCTGTCTGCCAACCAATTCTCTATCCACATCAATACCATACCCCCAATATCGTGTGCTTTAAGTTTTCACACTAATCTCCTGTGTGGGACCTTGTCAAAAGCCTTTTGAAAATCTAAATATACCACATCCACTGGCTCTCCCCTATCCACTCTACTAGTTACATCTTCAAAAAATTCTATAAGATTCATCAGACATTATTTTCCTTTCACAAATCCATGCTGACTTTGTCCGATGATTTCACCTCTTTCCAAATGTGCTGTTATCACATCTTTGATAACCGACTCTAGCATTTTCCCCACCACCGATGTCAGACTGACCGGTCTATAATTCCCCGGTTTCTCTCTCTCTCCTTTTTTAAAAAGTGGGGTTACATTAGCCACCCTCCAATCCTCAGGAACTAATCCAGAATCTAAGGAGTTTTGAAAAATTATCACTAATGTATCCACTATTTCTTGGGCTACTTCCTTAAGCACTCTGGGATGCAGACCATCTGGCCCTGGGGATTTATCTGCCTTTAATCCCTTCAATCTACCTAACACCACTTCCCTACTAACATGTATTTCCCTCAGTTCCTCCATCTCACTAGACCCTCAGTCCCTTACTATTTCTGGAAGATTATTTATGTCCTCCTTAGTGAAGACAGAACCAAAGTAGTTATTCAATTGGTCTGCCATGTCTTTGTTCCCTATGATCAATTCACCTGTTTCTGACTGTAAAGGACCTACATTTGTCTTGACCAATCTTTTTCTTTTCACACATCTAAAAAAGCTTTTACAGTCAGTTTTTATGTTCCCTGCCAGCTTTCTCTCATAATCTTTTTTCCCTTTCCTAATTAAGCCCTTTGTCCTCCTCTGCTGGTCTCTGAATTTCTCCCAGTCCTCAGGTGTGCTGCTTTTTTTTTGCTAATTTATATGTTTCTTCTTTGGACTTGATACTATCCCTAATTTCCCTTGTCAGCCACGGGTGCACTACCTTCCCTGGTTTATTCTTTTGCCAAACTGGGATGAACTATTGTTGTAGTTCATCCATGCAATCTTTAAATGCTTGCCATTGCATATCCACCGTCAACCCTTTAAGTATCATTTGCCTGTCTATCTTAGCTAATTCATATCTCATACCTTCAAAGTTACCCTTCTTTAAGTTCAGAACCTTTGTTTCTGAATTAACTATGTCACACTCCATCTTAATGAAGAATTCCACCATATTATGGTCACTCTTACCCAAGGGGCCTCGAATGACAAGATTTATGGTAATGATGACAATTTATGACAATGATTTATGGTAAACACAGTCATAGAAAAGTACAGCACAGAAACAGTCCCTTCGGCCTATCTAATTCATGCAAACCATTTAAACTGTCTACTCCGATCTATCTGCACCAGAACCATTGCCCTCCACACCCCTAACATCCATGACCCTATCCAAACATCTCTCAAACGTTTAAATCCAGCTCGTATGCACCACTTGCATGGGCAGCTTGTTCCACACTCTCATGACTTCGAGTTCCCCTTAAGCATTTCACCTTTCACCCTTAACCCATAACTTCTAGTTGTAGTTTCACTCAAACTCAGTGGAAAATGCCTGTTTACATTTACCCTATCTAGACCCCTCATAATTGTGTATACCTCTATCCAATCTCCTGTCGCTAAGGATGATTTAAATATCTCTGCTATGGCTCGTGCAATTTCTCAACCTACCTGCCAAAGGGTCCGAGGGAAGATATTGTCAGGCCTTGAGGATCTCACACAAGACAGTAAACACCTCCTCCTCTCTAATCCGTAAGGGGTCCATGACCTTGCTGCTGTTTTGCCTCACTTCTATAGACTTTATAAACGTTATTTTAATATATGAATATTTGTAGTAATTTTATTATTTACCATTAGGTTTGCAGGAGATCCATCACTGACTGCCTTGCAGCAACGTGTAAAAATTGATTTCAGCTCACTTGCTGCCCTATCATAGCCTTGAAAATTGTCACATTAATGAAGCTTTGTCTATCATGAAGAACTCAATCTTCACAAAACGTTTTTACATAAACATCAGGAGATGTGGTCTAGGATTTTTTTTTAAAGCCATCAGATACTTAACATTTCTATTTGGTTTTGTTTCCCAAGTGCAGGATTGATTTTTTGGAGTGGAGACCTTCTGATGTTGTTTTTCCACTCTGTCATGACCTATAATTTCAAACATTGACTCAGCAGAGTCATAGGTACAACATGTTCTATTTCGTAAAGAAGTGCAGCTGAACTAAATTGCCCACGACACGGAAGTTTGTGACTTTATTTCAACTTTACCCTCTTAATTTTACCGTTTCTTCAACTCCTGTGGGTATCTGTTAACACTCATCACTGCCCATCATTGTCTCGTTCCTCTTTCTCTATTAAGAACATAAGAAATAGGAGCAGGAGTCGGCCATCTGGCCCCTCGAGCCTGCCCCACCATTCAATAAGATCATGGCCGATCTGGCCATGGACTCATCTCCACCTGCCTGTCTTTTCCCCACAACCCTAAATTCCCCCACTATGCAATATTCTATCCAACCTATTGTTACCATCACTTGGTGAGCATTAAAGAGAAGTCATGAGCAATGTAACAGGACCAAGTTCCAATTTTATTTTATCCTCCTTTGCAGGTCTACTGTTTGGATCTCTCTCCCGTTACAAACCTCCACACATTCATTCATTCTCGTTCACACTGGCTCCTTTGTTGTTTGTCATCCAAGTCAATGATAATACTGTTAACTGGATCTACAAATTTGCAAATGACACCAAGACTTGGGGGAGGGAGGGGTGGGTAGTGGACAGCAAGGAAGACGATCATGGCTTGCAGAGGGATCTGCAGCAGATGGAATTTGACGCAGACAAGTGTTGCTTTGTTGCCAAGTTTGCAGATGATACAAAGATCAGTGGACGGGCAGGTAGTGTTGAGGAAACAGGTAGGATGCAGAAGGACTTAGATTAGGAGAATGGGCAAGAAAGTGGCAAATGAAATACAACATTGGAAAATGCATGGTCATGCACTTTGTTAGTAGAAATAAATGTGCGGACTATTTCCTAAACGGGGAGAAAATCCAGGAATCTGACAGGCAGAAGGACTTGGGAGTCCTTGTGCAGAACACCCTGAAGGTTAACTTGCAGGTTGAGTCGGTGGTGAGGAAGGCAAATGCCATGTTGGTATTTATTTCAAGAGGTCTAGAAGACAAGAGCAAGGATGTAATGCTGAGGCTTTCTAAGGCACTCACCTTGAGTACTGTGAACAGTTTTGGGCTCCTTATCTTAGAAAAGATGCGCTGGCATTGGAGAGGGTCCAGAGGAGGTTCACAAGGATAATTCCAAGAATGAAAGGTTTATCATACCAGAAACGTTTGATGACTCTGGGTCTGTACTCGATGGAATTCAGAAGGATGAGGGGGAATCTCATTGAAACCTTTCAGATGTTGAAAGGCCTAGACAGAGTCTAGACTGAGTGGAAAGGATGCTTCCCATGGTGAGAGAGTCTCGGACAAAGAAGGGCACCCTTTCAAAACAGAGATGCGGAGAAATTTCTTTAGCAAAAGTTTGGTGAATTTGTGATATTTGTTGCCACATGCCGCTGTGGAGGCCAGGTCGTTGGGTGTATTTAAGGCAGAGATTGATAGGTTCTTGATTGGACATGGCATCAAAGGTTATGGGGAGAAGGCCGGGAACTGGGGTTGAGGAGGAGATAGAAAAAAGGATCAGCCATGATTGAATGGCAGAGCAGACTCGATGGGCCAGACCGCCTAATTCTGCTCTCATGTCTTATGGTCCAAGTCAAACTTCTGCACTTTGGTAGGACCAACCAGGGTAGGTCTTACACAGTGAGTGGTAGGGCACTGAGGGTGTGACTGAACAAAGGGATCTGGGAATTCAGGTATATAATTCGTTGAAAGTAGTGTCACAGGTAGATAGAGTCAGAAAGAAAGCTTTTGGAACATTGGCCTTCATGTATCAATGTACTGAGTACAGAAGATGGGACATAACGTTGAAGTTGTATAAGCTGTTGTTGAGGCCTAAATTGTAGTATTGTGACAGTTTTGGTCACCTACCTACAGAAAATATGTAAACAGGGTTGAAAGAGTGCAGAGAAAGTTTACAAGGATGTTGCCGGGACTGTAGGACGTGTGTTATAAGGAAAGATTGAATAGGTTAGGACCGTACCTCCTTGGAACGTAGAAGACTAAGGGGAGATTTGTTAGAGGTGTACAAAATTATGAGGGGTATAGATAAGGTAAATGCAAGCAGGTTTTTTCCACTGAGTTGGGGTGGGACGCCAACCAGAGGTCATGGGTTAAGGGTGAAAGGTGAAAAGTTTAAGGGAAACATGAGGGAAAAGTCGGTCACTGAGGGTTGTGAGGGTGTGGAGCAAGTCGCCAGCGCAGGTGGTCCATGCAAGCTGGATTTCAATGTTGAAGAGAAGAAGATTGGATAGGTACATGATGTGGAGGGCTATGGTCGTTGCTCAGGTTGTTGGGAGTAGGCAGTTTAAATTATTTTAGCATGGACTAGATCGGCCTAAGGGCCCGTTTCTATGCTGTACTTCTCTGTGATCCATGCCTCCTCCGTGGCTTGTCTGTTATAGTTCACGTAGCTGATGTGTGAAGCTACATTTGTAATCAGAAAAGACTTTTCTGATTGCCAATAAAGACAGCACAGACCCTTCGGTCCACAATATGGTGCTGACATGTTAACCTATTCAAAATCAATCTGACCCTTCCCTCTGACATCTATCTACCATCTATCCTGGCAGGGGTTCCCAACCGGGGGTCCACAGACCCCTTGCTTAATGGTATTGGTCCACGGCATAAAGAAGATTGGGAACCCCTGATCTATAGCCTATCTAAGAGTCTCTTAAATGCCCCTAATATATCCGTCTCTACCACCACCTGTGTCAGTGCATTTAACACACTCACTACTCTCTATACAAAATACCTGTCTCCCATATGCTTTCCTCCGATGTTTAAATTCATCCATTTACTAATCATTAGAACTAAGGCTACACATAATTCTGACAATGTGATCCAGGGTGATAAGTCACAGATAATAAATACAATCCAAAGCATGATAAAATATCTGAAGCATTCTCTATCCATAACATGCAACTTTCATCCAATCAACAAAATTATCCTAATTGGGCATTCCTGAGAAATCTCTCGTTAAATAACTTCTCACAGTCATACAGTACTTGCAGAGGAACACGTTCTGTTACTATTTATTCTTTTTACTTATACTGCAAATTCTTGTCCGTTAGAAGCTTTTAAAGCTGGAATATTTAGTTAAATCACCATTGAATGGCAGTGATTCTGAACATGTTAAAAATAACCACCCCCCAGAAATAAATGTAAAACTAATACTTAGAACTTCCTGGAGGCAGGTAGCACCTTTAACTTTCTCTATCTGCAATTGTGATAGATCAGCACATAAGCAGCTAGGGGACACTACAGCACAGAAACAGGCCCTTCAGCCCATCTAGTACCTGCCGAATTATTATTCTTTCTAGTCCCATCGACCTGCACCAGGACCAGAGCCCTCGATATATTCCATCCATTTACTTATCCAAACTTCTCTTAAAAGTTGCAATCAAATCCACATCCACCATTTCTGCTGGCAGCTCGTACCACACTTGCACCTCCCTCTAAGAGAAGACGTTCCACCTGAGGTGCTCCTTAAATATTTCTCCTTTCACCCTCAACCTGTGATCTCTCACTCAATGTCAGCCTGCTTGTGTTTTCTCTATCTATACCCCTCAGGATTTTGAATTTGAATTTATTTAAATCTTACATCCATCCCACACGAGGGAGTAAAAACCTTTGCATTATGACCCCATTGCAATGTACAGACATGTGAATTTATAAATCTAATGGCTTGTAGAACCTGGTGGCATGGTGCAAAGACAATAACCTATCCCTCAACATCAGCAAGATGAAGGAATTGGTTGTTGACTTCAGAAGGAGTAGCGGACCGCACGACCCCATCTACATCGGTGGTGCGCAGGTGGAACAGGTCAAAAGCTTTAAGTTCCTCGGGGTGAATATCACAAATTACCTGACTTGGTCTAACCAAGCAGAGTCCACTGCCGAGAAGGCCCACCAGCGCCTTTACTTCCTGAGAAAGCTGAAGAAATTTGGCCTGTCCCCTAAAACCCTCACTAATTTTTATAGGTGCACCGTAGAAAGCATTCTTCTAGGGTGCATCACAACCTGGTATGGAAGTTGTCCTGTCCAAGACCGGAAGAAGCTGCAGAAGATTGTGAACACAGCCCAGCACATCACACAAACCAATCTTCCATCCTTGGACTCACTTTACACCACATGCTGTCGGAGCAGTGCTGCCCAGCCAACACACTTTTTGTCCTTCTTCTCTCCGGGAGAAGGTTCAGGAGCTTGAAGACTGGTTGTGGACTACAGGAGGAATGGAGTCAGTCTAACCCCGATTGATATCAATGGATCTGAGGTTGAGAGGGTGAACAGCTTTAAGTTCCTCAGCATACACATCACCGAGGATCTCACGTGGTCTGTTCATACTGGCTGAGTGATGGAAAAAAGCACAACAGCGCCTCTTTCACCTCAAATGGTTGAAGAAGTTTAGTATGGGCCTCCAAATCCTAAGAACATTTTACAGGGGCACAACTGAGAGCATCCTGACTGGCTGCATCACTGCCTGGTATGGGAACTGTACTTCCCTCAATCACAGGACTCTGCAGAGAGTGGTGCGGACAGCCCAGCGCATCTGTAGATGTGAACTTCCCACTATTCAGGACATTTACAAAGACAGGTGCATAAAAAGGGCCTGAAGGATCATTGGGGACCCGAGTCACCCCAACCACAAACTGTTCCAGTTGCTACCATCCGGGAAATGGTACCGCCGCATAAAAGCCAGGACCAACAGGCTCTGGGATAGCTTCTTCCACCAGGCCATCAGAATGATTAACTCACACTGATACAATTGACTGGACATGCTATTTATTACAAATTACTATAAATTGCACATTGCACATTTAGATGGGGATGTAATGTAAAGATTTTTACTCCCTGTGTATATAAAGAATGTAAGAAATAAAGTCGATTCAATTCAATAAACTCATCAGGTCAGGCAGCATCTACGGAGAGGAATAAACAGTCAGCATTTTGGGCCGAGAACCTTCATCAGGACTGTAAAGGAAAGGGGGTGAAGCCAGAATAAGAAGATGGGGGAGGGGAAAGAGTACAAGCTGGCAGGTGATAGGGTAGAGCAGATGAAGGGGAAGGTGGGTAGGTAGGGGAGATGGGATGAAGTGTGAAGCTGGGAGGTGATAAGTGGAAGAGGTAAAGTCTGCCACCAAATGGAAGGAAAAGATCTGAAGGATAAAATAAGATTTACATTTAATAGATAGATAGATACTTTATTCATCCCCATGGGGAAATTCAACTTTTTTCCAATGTCCCATACACTTGTTGTAGCAAAACTAATTACATACAATACTTAACTCAGTAAAAAATATGATATGTATCTAAATCACTATCTCAAAAAGCATTAATAATAGCTTTTAAAAAGTTCTTAAGTCCTGGCAGTAGAATTGTAAAGCCTAATGGCATTGGGGAGTATTGACCTCTTCATCCTGTCTGAGGAGCATTGCATCGATAGTAACCTGTCGCTGAAACTGCTTCTCTGTCTCTGGATGGTGCTATGTAGAGGATGTTCAGAGTTATCCATAATTGACCGTAGCCTACTCAGCGCCCTTCGCTCAGCTACCGATGTTAAACTCTCCAGTACTTTGCCCACGACAGAGCCCGCCTTCCTTACCAGCTTATTAAGACGTGAGGCGTCCCTCTTCTTAATGCTTCCTCCCCAACACGCCACCACAAAGAAGAGGGCGCTCTCCACAACTGACCTATAGAACATCTTCAGCATCTCACTACAGACATTGAATGACGCCAACCTTCTAAGGAAGTACAGTCGACTTCCTGCACAAGGCATCTGTGTTGGCAGTCCAGTCTAGCTTCTCGTCTAACTGTACTCCCAGATACTTGTAGGTCTTAACCTGCTCCACACATTCTCCATTAATGATCACTGGCTCCATATGAGGCCTAGATCTCCTAAAGTCCACCACCATCTCCTTGGTCTTGGTGATATTGAGACGCAGGTAGTTTGAGTTGCACCATATCACAAAGTCCTGTATCAGTTTCCTATACTCCTCCTCCTGTCCATTCCTGACACACCCCACTATGGCCGTGTCATCAGCGAACTTCTGCACATGGCAGGATTCCGAGTTATATTGGAAGTCTGATGTGTACAGGGTGAACAGGACCGGAGAGAGTACGGTTCCCTGCGGCGCCCCTGTGCTGCTGACCACCGTGTCAGACCTACAGTCTCCCAACCGCACATACTGAGGTCTATCTGTCAAGTAGTCCACTATCCAATCCACCATGTGAGAGTCTACTCCCATCTCCGTTAGTTTGTGCCTTAAGATCTTGGGCTGGATGGTGTTAAAGGCACTAGAGAAGTCAAGGAATGTAATCCTCACAGCACAACTGACCCCCTCTAGGTGAGAGAGTGATTTGTGCAGCAAATACGTGATAGCATCCTCCACTCCCACCTTCTCCTTATATGCAAACTGAAGAGGATCCTGGGCGTGCCTGGTTTGTGGCCTCAGATTCTGTATTATCAGCCGCTCCATGGTCTTCATCACGTGCGACATCAAGGCACCAGGTCTGAAGTCATTCAACTCCTTTGGTTGTGGTTTCTTCAGTACCGGGACAATACAGGATGTTTTCCACTGTCTGGGTACTCTTCTCTGCTCCAGGCTCATGTTGAAGATGCGCTGTAGTGGTTCTCCCAGCTCAGCCGCACAGGCCCTCAGTAATCGTGGGGAAACTCCATCCGGTCCAGCCGCCTTGCTGGTACAGATCTTCCTCAGTTGACCTTCCACCTGTGCAGCCGTAATCCTGGGCGTGGGCAAGGTCTCCTGTGAGTGGCTATTTTCCTGTGAGGGAAGTAAGCCTGGTGTGGATTTCTGCGGTGAGGATGAGATTGAGCTGTCGAACCTGTTGAAGAAGTTGTTCAGCTGGTTCGCTTTCTCCACATCTCCACTTATGTTCGCCCCCCGCTTTGCACCGCATCCGGTGATGATCTTCATCCCATCCCACACCTCCTTCATGCTTTTTTTCTGCAGATACCACAGATACCACAGTTCAAATCCCTTTTGTGTCTGTGAACACTTTAGAAGTGCGATCACTGTTGCAGAATGGTAACGACAACAGCCATTTTGAAGATAACTGGGTCCCACGAACAGCAATGGTCAGGTAACTCAGCTTTGGTAACACTGTGGAATAAGTAGTATCCTTGATTCTCAGGAAAATTCTCAATTCTTTCTTAAAAGTTGACAAGACAACTAGCCTGGTGTGGAGGCTCCTACGTGCAGGATTGCGAGAGACTGCAGAGGGATGTGGACTCAGCCAGACCCATCACCGACACAACCCTCCCACCATCGAGGACATCTTCAAAAGGTGGACTCCATCATTACGGTTCACCACCATCTGGGACATGCCCTTATCTTATTACTAACAGGGAGGACGTACAGGAGCCTGAGGCACACACTTGATGTTTTAGGAACATCTTCTTCCCCACCGCCATCAGATTTCTGAACAGACTATGAACATTACCTCTTTTACACTATACATTTCTTTATTTTTTACATCTTGCACAGTACTGTGGCTATAAAAGAACAAATTTCACGACACATGGTATGTCTCCAACAAAAGACTCGTAGGATGCTCCTTCCCTCCACTAGTCTGCAGGTCACCCTTGCACAAGGTGTAGCACCTGCTTAGCCCACCGATCAGGGTCACATGAAGTCATGGGAGCAGGTGGTGGGTGGTCGTATGAACAGCTGGTGCACATCACAAATCCTGACCACTGACGCCAGGCAGGTAATCTCTGAAGAGTTTTGATAATGGCTGGGGTCACCCATCTTGTAAAGGCACTTCCCAGAAAAAGACAATGGCAAACCACTTCTGTAGAAAAATTTGCCAAGAACAATCATGGTCATGGAAAGACCATGATCGCCCATGTAACATGACATCACGATGATAAACAAGGAGGAGGTACAGGAGCCTGAAAACACACACCCATCAGATTTACGAATGGACAATGAATCAAATGTACATTCACTACCTCACCATTCCTCTTTTACACTATTATTACACTATTTTACACTATTATTTTAATTACTTTTTGTTTATCTTGCACTGTACATGAAACAGCATATGCCATATTTCAATAGTAATAGACGTAATTCCGAATAAAACCATGAGATCTTTTGTGGTTTAAATGTGTAGAGACAATCTAGTCTGCTGTCAGATTTATTAATCTTAAGTTTTTCAGGTTCTCCTCTTTCATGTCATAGAGAATGACGCACGCAAACAAGTCCCTTAGCCCATCTAATCCATGATGAATGATTTCAACTGCCAACTCCCATCGACCTGCACTGGGACCATAGCTCTCCATATCCCTATCATCCACGCGCCTATCCAAACTTCTCTTAAGCAGTCTAATCAGTGCAAAATTATTTTAGTAACCAGCTAATCTCAAGAAATAAACCATTGAAATATAAATAAAGTGTATTGACTTCTATTAAAACAGTCAAAAAGAGAATACAGGCTTACCGTTTAATTTTATCCACTGTATCATAAAGACCATCATAATCATAATCGAAGACAGGTCCGCTGAGAACATTAATTCCATTCCGTTCCGTTGCTAGTCGCTTCAGTACCACCTTGTGAAAATGGTTCCACACTTCTGCTCAGCATCAACCACAACAGAGAGAGAGAGAACAGCTCATGAAAACAACACTTTTTTTTTAAACATTGCATTAAAATGTAACAGGCATTACTTGAATGCATCGTGCCAACCTCAAAATACGTCACAGCCTAAGGGTTCAGTAGCCTAAGGGTTCTTAACCTGGAGTCCAGGGCGTCCATCAACTTGGATGGGGAAAAATCTACATCTTTATTTTCACTGACCTCTAACCGAAATGTAGCATTTCCTTCAATGATGAACGTGGGCAACAAACCACAGATGTATTAGCAGTACTTGTGACTTTGTCACCAATAGAAATCACAGATATTTTCATATCACATCACCGTTGTTACAAATATCTCAACGTATCATTTACAGCTGATATGCTCATCACTACTTCGAAATTACGGTAGTTATTAGACCCGCCGCTGAATTGAACATGATCGCAGCCTTGCTGTGTGCAGATGCTTGTGCCATGTAGCTGGCCAACTATCGGGCAACCCTGCAACTGGATGTCCAACATGACACGCGTGTTCTTTGGTCAAAGACCACCCCACAGCTTAATGTTCTTATTCAAGCTAAGCAACAACAGTCTTCACATTGATATGTCTTTAAAAAATAAAATGTCATTTTAAATTTAAACTTAATGTTTTAATAAAGCACTAACAGTATATTACTATATGATGAATTTGTTTTTAATATTTTGATAACTGTATTTCAATATAATTGGTTTCTGTTGTGGTAGTTAATGGGTTAATCCTATGCCACTCAATTAGCTACACCCACATGGGAGGAGTTCACATTTGTACAAGCAGCATTATCAATAAAGTTCAGTTGAATATCCTGCACGCTGTTGTGCTGGTGTGTCATCAATATTGAATGTCTTTAAAGAAATTTTTTTTTAAAAGTTTCTTTTGTAATCCTATGCATTTTATTTTATATATTTAAGTACATTATTCTGAGAAGGGGTCCATAAGTTTCACCAGACTGACAAAGGGGTCCATGGCATCAAAAAGGTTAAGAACCTCTGCAACAGACATTATTGTGGAAGTGACCCTGGAGGCATCACTACTGTACGTTGAGTGCCATACAACTGGAGGATTATACAGCTATGTTACCGTTGATTAATGGCTTTACACACCATCAACATTTCCATATTATCAAATAATTCTGATAATGCTGCAGAATACCTGGGATTCTGATGGAGCATGAGATTTGCATATCTGCGAGCTTTTAAAATTTGTAATCTCGAGCAAAATTGATAACCACACACAATCTCAAGTTGTTAACAGGTAGGGCACAAAAATGTTATGCTTTATAACTCCAAAAACTAAATGTATCTACTTCATTTTACTTTAGTGAGGTACTCACATTTGATGTGGTGCTGTAACGATGCATACTATTCACAGACAGTGGTACTAGAAAGTTTGTGAACCCTGTAGAACTTTTTCAATTTCTGCATAAAAATGACCTAAAATGTAGTCAGATCTTCACACAAGTCATAAAACTAGATAAAGCAAACCCAATTAAATAAATAACACAAAAAACAAACTACTTGTTCATTTATGTTCGGAGAAAAATGATCCAATAGTACATGTACTTGTTGGGAAAAGTATGTGAACCTCTGGGGTAATTGCTTTCTACAAAAGCTATCTGGAGCCAGGTGTTCCAATCAGTAAGATGAAATTGGAGGTGTGGGTTGTAGAGGTGCCCTGCCCTATAAAACAGGCACAAAGTTAGGCTACTGACACAGCCTGCTCTTCTCACGAAAGATCTGTATATGTGCACCATGCCTCGATCAAAACAACTTTCAGAGGATCTAAGAAGAAGAATTGTAGGGATGCATGAAGCTGGAAAAGGCTACAAAAACATTTTTAAAGATCTGAGTGTTCATCAGTCCACAGTAAGAGAAATTGTCTACAAATGGAGGAAACTCAGTACTGTTGCTACTCTCCCGAGGAGTGGGCATCCTGCTAAGATCACACCAAGAGCACAACATGCAATGCCAAAGGAGGTGAAAAGAACCCGAGGGTAACAGCAAAAGATTTGCAGAAATCTTTGGAACTTGCTGAAGCTTCTGTTCATGTATCCATTATACGAAAAGCACTGAATAAGAGCGGTGTTCATGGAAGGACACCATGGAGGAAACCACTGCTCTACCAAAAAAAACATTGCTACGTGTCTCAAGATTTCAGAAGACCACCAGGATGCTTTAACATGCTAATGGGGCAATGTTCTGTGGACAGATGAGACAATTAAGTTAACCTTTTTGTCAGAAATGCACACCCATGTTTGGGGGGAAAAGGGCACTGCAGACTAACACAGAAACCTCATCCCAACTGTGAACCATGGTGGAAGGAGCATTACGGTTTAGGGCTGCTTTTCTGCCTCAGGGCAGGAGAGCTTGCAATCGTCGAGGGAAAAATGGATTCAAAATTGTATCAAGACATTTTACAAGAGAATGTCAGGGTAGCCATCCATCACCTGAATCTTATTAGAACTTGGATAATGCAACTAGACAATGATCCGAAACACAAGAGTAAACCAACAACAGAATAGTTTAAAAAAGAAAAAAAATTGTTTTGGAATGATCAATCTGACCTTAATCCAATAGAAATGTTGTGGAAGGGCCTGAAGCAAGCAGTTCATGCAAGGAAGCCCAACAACATCCCAGAGTTGAAGTAGTTTAGTATGGAGGAATGGCCTAAAATTCCTCCCAGCCGATGTGCAGGACTGATCAACAGTTACCAGAAATGCTTGGTTGAAGTTATTGCTGTACAGGGGGTCACACCAGTTACTGAAAACAAAGGTTCACATACTTTTTCCAACAATTACATGTAATATTGGATCATTTTTTTCAATCAATACATAAATGAACAAGTATAATGTTTTCGTGTTATTTATTTAATTGGGTTCTCTTTATCTAGTTTTAGGACTTGTGTGAAGATCTGATCACACTTTAGGTCACATTTATGCAGAAATAGAGAAAATTCTACAGGGTTCACAAACTTTCTAGCTGTCCTTTTGAATATAACCGGTAATGAATTATGTAAACAATAAAGAATGCTTAATCAAACAATATATTTATAATACTACTCAGATATAACTGAAATATTCAACACATAACAAAAAATGAGTTTTAAAATATTTCCTTCACTTCCAAAGAGAAATTATAGCTCCAGAAAATTGGTGAATTGGAACCAATAAGATATGAATGTTTTTAGAAAAGAATACAAAATATATTTCCTGATGCTAATTCTGATTAATGCTGTGAGATACCTTGTATACACTCTTTCCACTGAGGTTGGATGAGACCAGAACTAGAGGGTAAAAGTCAAGAGTGAAAGATAAAACATTGAAGGGGAGCTTAAGAGATAGGAGCAGATAGGAGCCATTTGGCCCATCGACTCTGCTCCACCATTCAATCATGGGCTGATCCAATGGAGGAAGTGGTGGATGTGGGTTCAATGTCAACATTTAAGAGAAGTTTGTGTGAGTAGATGGATGGGAGGGGTATGGAGGGCTCTGGTCCAGGTACAAGTTGATGGAACTCAGCAGAATAATAGTTCAGCATGGACTAGAATGGCTGAGGGTCCTGTAGTACTCTGTGACTCTGTGGCATGAAGCTCTTACAAGAGTTTGTGCAGATGCTAGAAATTCAGAGCAACACACACAAAATGTCGGAGGTACTCAGCAGGTCAAGGTTCTAAAAGATTACAGTAATTTTTTAAAAATCAAAGTACATATATGGCACCATATACAACCCGGAGATTCATTTTCTTGTGTGCATTCAAAGTAGTTTCAAAGAAACAGAATAGAATGAATGAAAAACTGTACATGACAAAAGAACCAAAGTGCAAAAGACAACAAATTGTGCAATTACAAAAAAAAAGAAAATAATAAATAAATAAGCAATAAATATTGAGAACAGGAGCTGTAGAGTTGAAGAGTCCTTAAGAGTGAGTCGATAGGTTGTGGAATCAGTTCAGTGCTGGAGTGAGTGAAGTTATGATGGTTGAGGGGTAATAACTGTTCCTGAACCTGGTGGTGTGGGTCCTGAGGCTCTGTACCTCCTTCCTGATGGCAGCAGCAAAAAGAAAGCATGATGGACGGGGCTGTATCTACTACTTTTTAGAAACATAGAAAGATAGAAAACCTACAACACAATACAGGCCCTTCAGACTACAATGCTGTGCCCTCTATTTTTCTAAGCTCCATGTACCTATCCAGGAGTCTCTTAAAAGACCCTATCATACCCGCCTCTACCACCGTCACCGGCAGCCCGATCCACACACTCACCACTCTCTGAGTAAAAAACTCACCCCTAACATTTCCTCTGTACCTACTCCCCAGCACCATAAAATTGTGTCCTCTCGTATTAGCCATTTCCGCCCTGGGAAAAAGCCTCTGACTATCCACACAATCAATGCCTCTCATCATCTTATACACCTCTATCGGGTCACCTCTCATCCTCTGCCGCTCCAAGGAGAAAAGGCCAAGTTCACTCAACCTTTTCTCATAAGGCATGCTCCCCAATCCAGGCAACATCCTTGTAAATCTTCTCTGCACCCTTTCTATGGCTTCCATGTCCTTCCTGTAGTGAGGCAACCAGAACTGAGCACAGTACTCCAAGTGGGGTCTGACCAAGGTCCTATATAGCTGCAACATTACCTCTCAGCTCTTAAACTCAAGCCCATGGTTGAAGAAGGCCAATACAACATAAGCCTTCTGAACCACAGAGTCAACCTGCGCAGCAGCTTTGAGCGTCCGATGGACTCGGACCCCAAGATCCCTCTGATCCTCCACACTGACAAGAGTCTTACCATTAATACTATATTTCTATATTTCTATATTACTATATTTTTGTAGGATTTTCCATTCAAGGGCATTGGTGTTTCCATACCAGGCTGCGATGCAACTAGTCAATATACTCTCTACCACACATCTATGGAGGTTATGCCAAATCTGCACAAACTCCTAAGGAAGTGGAGGTGCAGTTCTGGAGAGAAATATACCATAGATAGTGTGAGTTACTCTAGCACTTACAGATCACTTACCACTGGAACCAAAACCTTTCTCACAGATGTGACATTTTTTGCCGTTTCTTTAGCATTTGTCTGTTTTTTTTTAAATGAGGCCAAATTGCTAGCTCGACACTCAACCCAGCACAGATGGGAAGCGTGCAAGAAGCCAGCCGGATTCGAACCCAGGACCACCAGCTGGCTGATGTGTGGCATGCAAAAATTACGTCACACAACTACCAGGCAGAGATCGCCTTCAATAAAGGAGCAACACACACAAAATGCTGGTGGAACGCAGCAGACCAGGGAGAAGCACTGTCGACGTTTCGGGCCGAGACCCTTCGTCAGGACTAACTGAAAGAAGAGATAGTAGTAGTTCTTTCAGTTAGGCCTGACGAAGGGTCTCGGCCCAAAACGTCGACTATACTTCTTCCTATAGATGCTGCCTGGCCTGCTGCGTTCCACCAGCATTTTGTGTGTGTTGCTTGAATTACCAGCATCTGCAAATTTCCTCGTGTTTGTATTCAATAAAGGAGCATGGGTCTACTTTCTCTTATTCAATTGCATTATTATGGGTGAATTCTTAATGCCAGAGTTGTAACATGTATGTTTAAGGTGGAGCTAGATAAATTTTTGAAAGATCAGCAAATTGAGGGTGCTGGGCACAGAAAAGGAGAGGGGATCTGGTCATATGGCCAAGGTCGTATTGACTGGTGAGACGCACCTGAGTGACCCAATGACCTACCACTCCACCTATTTTCCTGTGAATCCCTTAGCATCAACACCCTTGGGAATCACAATGACAACTAAACATTCTCAGTAACAAAAAAACAAGGAAGAAAGATTTACCCACTTTTCCTTCCTGAATTCCCAAACACTGATGTCTACTCACTTTTAAATGCTGGATACATTGGAACTATGTTTGAAATTAGGAGGGCGTCATACTTAGCATCAAGGGAGGATCCAAGAGCTGCAAATTAAACAAAAAGCAGATGGAATTACACTGAAATGTATATTTTCAATATGCCACAAGTTAGTACATAAACCCTCATTTAAAAGTATGTTCAACAAGAAATACACAATAACTGCAACTGAGATCGAAGCACATTTCTTTGTTGTGTAATAGGATTTCCACTGTCAGAGCCTGCTACAAAACCATAAGAGACAGGAGCAGAATCGGGCCATTTGGCCCATCAAGACTGCTCCACCATTTCATCATGTCTAATTTATTATCCCCTTGAACCCCATTCTCCTGCCTTCTGCCCATAACCTTTGACACCCTGATTAATCGAGAACCTACCAACCTCCACCCATCTAATCTAGAACCTACCAACCTCCACCTGTCTAATCTAGAACCTACCAACCTCCGCCCATCTAATCTAGAACCTACCAACCTCCACCTGTCTAATCGAGAACCTATCAAACTCCACTTTAAAAGCAGAAGAAACTAATGGAGGGAAGAGGCTGGGTATCCTGCAGTGAGTCCTCAAAGCCCCCACTTGGTACGAAGACACAAATCAAAAGTGGGTGTACTTTCTTGCCCGGGTACAGCTGAATCATCCAAGATAAGTCACTTGATTGGCCACTCAACTACCACATTGAACATTCATGTCCTCCACCATCAGTAATAATTGTTCAGAGTGAAACATTTACAAGAAGCTCTCTCACAGCTCCCCAATGCTAAAGTGACAGTGCCTACTAAAGCTTTAATCACTACCGCCAAATATACAGGATAGCAGATGCAAGGACAGAACACTGCCTCCAACTCCCCACACCCCACCCCAAACTACAGCTATTTGGATTTCCTTCATCCTCAGCAATTCCCAAAATATCGTCCCATCTTCAGTCCAAAACATTGACTGTTTATTCCTCTCCACAGTTGCTGTCTGACCTAAGTACAATCGATTTTCCAGATGCTGGAAATCCAGAGCAACAGACTCAAAATGCCGGAGGAACTCAGCAGGTTGGGCAGCATCTATGGAGGGGAATAAATGGCTGAGTTTTGGGCTCAGACCCTTCATCAGGACTCAGAAGGTCTGAGCCCAATATGTGAAATTTATATTCCTTTCCATAGATGCCGCCCGGCCTGCTGAGTTCCTCCAGCATTTTGAGTGTGTTGCTCAGATTTCCAGCATCTGCTGAATCTGTTGTGTACATAATCTGAATTTCAACTCTTGTCTATCATTCATCTAGTCACCAGAACAGGGATTCCAACCTTTTTTATGACATGGACCCATACCATTAAGCAAGGGACCCATAGACACCAGGTTGGGAAATCCTGCCTAGAGGGAAAGATTTTATAGTCTGAGTTTAACTACCTGCATAAGTGAGTCTTATCCCTCTCCCCAAGCCCATCCAAGAATATCAGAAGCTATAGTTATCTGGATAACTGTACGAAACAGGGATTCTTCAGTCTTGAAAAGGGGTGGCTAGGAGGGACCTTAAAGTTATATAAAGTGCTGAGCAGTATGGAGAAGTACATCTCGGATCAGTAAAAGCATGGCAACGCAGCATATACTTAAAATGCTGATGGAACTCAGCAGGTCAGGTAGCATCGTGGGAGAGGAACAGGCAAGTGTTGATGAAAGGTCTCGATGCAAAACGTCGAGTGTGCATCCCCTTCTATAGTTGCTTCTATACCATAGAAGTTGCTGCTTGACCATCAGATATATGAGCAGAATTAGGCCATTTAACTCATCGAGTCTGCTCCGCCATTTCATCATGGCTGATCCAATTTTCCTCTCAGCCCCAATACCCCTAAATCCCTTCATGCACTGACTAATCAAGAACCTATCAACCTCGGCCTTAAATATACCCAATAACTTGGCCTCCACAGCCACCTGTGGCAACTAATTCCACAGATTCACCACCCTCTGGCTCAAGAAATTCCTCCTCGCCTCCATTCTAAATGAATCTCCCTCTATTCTGAGGTTGTCCCCCTTTGGTCCTAGACTCACCAACATCCTGTCCACATTCACTCTGTTGAGGCCTTTCAATATTCAGTTGGTTTCAATGAGATCTCCCCCTCATTCTTCTAAACTCAGGTGAGTACAGGTCCACAGCCATCATACGCTCCTCATAAGTTAACCCTTTCATTCCACCCCCCCCCCCCCCCCCCCACCGAACCCTCTCCAAAGTCAGCACGTCCTTTCTTTATAATGGCCCAAATCTGACTACAGATTTTAGACCACAAGACCGTAAGACATAGTAGAATTAGGCCATTTGGCCCATCTAGTCTGCTCTGCTATTTCATCATGTCTGATCCATTTTTCCTCTAAGCCCCAATCTCCTGCCTTCTCCCCATATCCATTCATGCCCTGAGCAATCAACCTTTGCCAAGATGCATGAAGACTTGGCCTCCACAGCTGCCTGTGGCAAAGAGCTCCACAGATTCACCACCAGTACTTTGTGTGCTGTACACACACCCAAGAACGAGTGAAGGCAAAAGAAAGCACTTTAGAACCGCAGAAATAATAGTCGGAGGAGGTAAGGAAACACAAGACCTTGCTTTATTTTATGAAAACCAGAAGAAATTCTGCAGCTGCTGGAAATCCAGAGCAACACAAAATGCTGGAGGAACTCAAAAGGTCAGGCAGCATCTATTGAGGGGAATATAACGTTTATATATTAGACTGAAACCTTCTGAGACCTGATGAAGGGTGCCGGCTTGAAAAGTTGATCTTTTATTCCTCTCCATAGATGCTGCCTGGCCTGCTGAGCTCCCCCAGCAGCTTGTGTGTGTTGCTTTGGATTTCCAGCATCAAGTGTTTCTTAAATGTTCATAAGGTATCTCCAAGGTTCAAAAAGTTCAAAGGTTCATTTTAATGTCAAAGTGTGCATGTACAACGATATCTGTCTCCTCAAGACAGCCGTGAAATACAGAAAGACCATGGAGTTGATGAGAAAAGATATCAACTCCCCACCCCCTGCATAAAACAGAAACTAAACTCGCAGACCCAAAAATCCCCTCCCAGTTGGAAAAAAACACAGTAGCATCAAAACCCCCTCCCCTGCAGAAAACAAAAGGGCTATAGTAACAATCCCCGACCTCCCTCTGCCTGTACCACCACCCCTGCAGCACGTTCCACACACTCAACAATCTCTGAATGAAAGAAAACTTACTAACATCACCCCGACACTTTCCTTCAATCACCTTAAAATTATGCCCTCTTGTATTAGCCATTCCCACGCTGAGAAAAAAAATCTCTAGCTATCCACATGATCAATGCCTCTTATCATAATGTATCTCTCTTACCACTCATCCTCCTTCATTCCAAACAGAAAAGCCCTGGCTCACTCAACCAATCCAATAAGACATTTTCTCTAATTCAGGCAGCATCCTGGTAAACCTTCTCTGAACCCTTTCTAAAGCTTCCATGTCCTTCCTATAATGAGGCAATCAGAACTGAACACAATACTCCATGTGAAGTCTAACCAGGGTTTTATTGATCTGCAACATTACCTCGTGCCTCTTGAAATGAATCCCCTGACTGTTGAAGGCCAACACCTTCTTAACCACCCTATCAACTTGCATGGCAACTTTGAGTGATCTATGCTCGTGAACCCCAAGATCTCTCTGTTCTTCCACACTGTTAAGAGTCTTGCTATTAAGCCTGTATTCTGCCTTCAGATTTGACCTTCCTATAAATCCCTGCATCCTTTTCGGAATTCAGCTCTACCTGCCACTTCTCAGCCCAGGTCTTCCAATTTAGTTGGAAATTGATCTGAATTGGGATGACCTACAAATGTAATAATTATATTCGCCTCTCCAGTTTCCTCTGTCAGCTCATCCCATATAACAATTCCCTCTATGTGGAAAAATGTGGTCCCCTTTAAATCTTTCCCCCTCTCATTTTAAACCTATGCCCTCTAGTTTTAAACTTCTCCACCTTGGAAGGAAAACCGTGCTCTCGTAATTTTATCTACTTTTATAAAGTCACCCCCTCAGGCTCCTGACACTCCAGGGAATACAGTCTCAGTCTATCTCATCTCTCCTTGTAACTCAAGCACTTCCCATGTGTAGATAGTGACCTTGTGGATCTTTTCTGCATCCTTTCCAGCTTCCTGACCTCCTTCCTATAGCTAGGCGAGCAGAACTGTGCACAATACTCCAAGAGTGGACTCAGTGACGACTTGTGCAGTCATAGCAAGACGTCCCAGCTCCTGTACTCAAAACCCTCAAATATATGTTGTAGAGACATTCAAAAGCAAATTAACTTACTGGGAGGATAAAGAAACCCATATGAAATTTGTCTGTCTGCTCTATAAGCCGAACAGCTTTGACTGTGACTGGCGGAGATGCGTATGTCAGGTCTCACACAGTTATTCAGAAAGTCCGGAAGGTTAAAGAGCTCCACCTACATTTGATACAAAAGGTTCTGTTATAATGAAGGTGTAAAGTAAACTTGGGCATCATTGTTCTGGTAAAAATAAGCATTTAAAAAAAACTTTTGTACATTATTACGATCATGCAATAGTAACAGATCATTGCAATTTATTCATAAGTCATAGGAGCAGAATCAGGCCATTCGCCTGCTCCGCCATTCCATCATGGCTGCTATATTATCCTCTCAACCCCATTCTCCTTTCTTCTCCTTGTAACCTTTGATTCCCTTATTATTCAAAAGCCTATCAACCTCTGCCTTAAATACAGCCAATGACCTGACCTCCACAGCCATCTGTAGCAATGAATTCCACAGATTCACCACCCTCTGGCCAAAGAAATTCCTCCTCATCTCTGTTCTAAAGGGACATTCTTGTATTCTGAGGTTGTGCTCTCTGGTCCTAGGCTACCCCACTATAGGAAACACTTGCTCCACATCCACTCTACCTAGGCCTTCTAATATTCGGTAGGTTTCAATGAGATCGCCCTCTCCTCCGTTACTCTTCTAAACTTCAGTGAGTACAGGTCCAGAGCCATGAAACACTCCTTCATTAAGTTAACCCCTTCATTCCTAGGATCATTCTCGTGAACCTCCTCTGGACCCTCTCCAAAGCCAGCACATCTTTTCTGCTCATAATACTCCAAGTGTGGGCTGGCTAATGCCTTATAAAGCCTCAGGAAGGGTTTACTGATATCAGGAGTGTCCAGTTCCTGCAGGAGTGCAAGGAATTATGCCTAGACATCTGCATACTGGATGATACCTTCCCTTACAGCTTTGTTCAGCAGTGAATCAGTCGAACCCAAATGTTATCTGTGCAAGAGACACGGTCATCAGAAGAGAGTCCCAATCCAGAAGCTTCTCACACCTGGCATGGTAGAAGAGCAGATTAAAACCAGTGCTCTCGCCTTCTAACTGTGCAATAAAGGCCTTCTTGAGGGGTCCAAGCCTGCTGATATACCCCAACTTCATGTCTCACTTCTCATCACCAAATCACACACTTCCATCCGAACAGCCAACACAAACTCATGAAGGGGAGTTGTTCCGTCCACTGCACTCCCCAAAAGCGTATTAAATGTGACATCCTTCATCCTCTGCACTTCGTCCAGACCAGTGGCAGAAGTAATGAAGGACACAACCAAGGTCTGGAGACAATAGATTTTCAGCCACTTCAACTAAAACTTTTTCAGCTTTTCCCATGATTAATGCTTTTTCAACGACTTGTGTACATCAAAACTAGTACTTGCTTCTGTATGGGCAGCCTCCAATCCGACAGCATGATCATCTATTCCCCAGTCTCCCTTCTCTCTTTTTCCATTCCCCATTCTGGTTCACTCTCTTCTCCCCACCTGCCCATCACCTCCCTCTGGTGTCCCTCCTCCTTCCCATTCTCCAATGGTCCACTGTCATCTCCTATCAGATTCCTCCTCCTTCTTCAGCCCTTTCCTTCTTCCATCTGTCATCTCCCAGCTTCTCACCTCCCCCACCTGGACTCACCTGTCACCTGCCAGCTCGTACTCTTTCCCGTCCCCCACCTTTTTTATTCTGGCTTCTGCTCCCTTCTTTTCCAGTCCTGATGAAGGGTCCCGACCCAAAACATCGACTGTTTTCCCTCTCTATAGATGCTGCCTGACCTGCTGAATTCCTCTAACATTTTATGTCTGTGTGTTACTGTGGATTGCCCTGTCACCATCAAGGACAAATCAAATCAGCTGCACGCACCATGTAGTTTCTAACTAAAGAGCTGAGCACAAACCTGTTTGGGGATGGTGTATGAAGTCCAGAGAGGCATCGAGAATGTTTCACTATAACCACTGGTATAACCTTGATGATGTAAGATGTAGAACTTGGTACGATAAAGAATAGCAGGACGACCATACGGTAGATGCTTGTTTTCTGAAGTGAAAAACAAAAAAAGATTTTTTTTTTTAAAAACTAAATTAAATAGATTCAGAAATAATTAATTATTCATTATTTAATAAATACAAGATTAAATGCAATCTTCTTCCTCTCTCAGACCCACCAGAAGAAATGCTTGGAGATAAAAGTTCAAAGTTCAAAAGTACATATTTGTCACCATCCACAACCGAGATTCGATTTCTTCCGGGCGTTCACAGTAAATACAAGGAACACAATAGAATCAATGAAAGACTGCTCCCAACAGAATGGACAAACAATCAGTGCACAAAAAGACAGCAAACAATGCAAATGCAAAAAGAAAGATTGATACATAGATAGGCAGATAGACAGACAGATAAGAAAGCAATAAATATCGAGAACATGTGATGAAGAGTTCTTGAAAGTTTTGCCCTGGAGGAACCCTTGAAATGATTTTCAGGTCTCAGGGAACCTGTGTAAAAATTATTATATCTACAGCTCACGGTATGCTGACGTGATCAGTAATTTGTAGATATAATAACCCAAAATAATCGTCAATGCTCTTTTGAGTAGAGAATGGATTTTTAGCCAACCTTTCTTGAAAATAAAAGGTGGTTAACCTTAGCTTACCTTTCTTGAAATTAATCTCTTTCATAAATCTTAAAAACTCATAAGGCAAACATAATAAATTTCGGTTAAATAACTGGTTTAAGCCAAAATGGAATTTGATTTTTCTAAAGGTAGGCTTTGTAGATTTAATTTAAATAAAGGTTGTAATTGGGCTTCAATTAATGGTATTTACAACATGAACATGAATGATATTTACTGACGATGTTGAATAATGAAGTTACTAAAAACCACAAGCCAAAGCAATATACATAAAAATATAGCCTGTCAGTTTTATACAAGACTTAGAAAAAACATTTTCTTACTAATGACATGATCAGTTTGTTTGCTCCCATAAGTCAGTGAGTGGTGTGCAAGGAGAAGTTGGGAGAGGTAATTTGGGAGGGAAGAGGCAGATGTCACAGCCCAAGTTGGGGGAGTCCATTCAATGCTTAAAAACGCACTTCACGCTCCTCACCAGCCTACCATCCTCCCTTCGGTGCAATATGGCACTCACCTATTATCAATGGCCCCCCCCTATCTCATGTCAAAAACTGAGAATGGACTCAACTAAAAAATGGTCCTACTGCACACTGCTCACTGGGCTGAGAGAACTCTTAACAAGATTGCTAACGCTCACTGCCCACCACTGCAAGTGCCAGCATCACACATTGTATGAAGTTCAAAGAACGATTTTTTTTTTAATCAAGCTCTCTTGCAGAACCCTAGGGTTCTGTGGAACCTCAGTTGAGAAACCGGTTGTGTGATGATGATGGTGATGGTGTGATTGAAGTTGAGTGAAGTTATCCTCTCTGGTTCAACAGCCTGATGGTTGAGGAGTAATAACTGTTCCTGAACCTGGTGGTGTAGATCCTAGGATCCTGTACCTTTCTGATGGCAGCAACGAGAAGAGGGCATGCCCTGGATGCTGGGGGTCCCTGACAATGGATGCTGCTTTCCTGCAACAACGCTCCATAATGCAAGAAAGAATTTGCAATGGAACTACCTCGGGAAAATGTACTGAAGATTTGCAGTGTTTGCAGAACGGCAAGGGACTAATGCTTGTGAAATCTTCATGAGGCTAAATAACCAAAAAGGGTAAAATTTCTCTGGAAGAATTGGGAATCTCAAAAACGTTTAACAATTAGCAGTAACAGCCAAGCCATGGGTTTATGAGTTAATAAGGGCTTTTTTCAGGTTTACTATCACTGACCTACTGCATGTCAAGCTGCAGGACATTAAAAAATTCCATAAATTACAATAAAAATATACATATAGAAAGCTAATTAAATAAGTACTGTAGTGCAAAAAGATCAAAAATAGTGAGGTGGTGCTCATGAATTGGATAGCAAGTTGGTGGAATGCTATGTTGACACTGGAAGCAAGGTGACACTTGTGGGATGTCCCTGAGCACAATCCTTGCTGATTCGATTTGACACAAATGCTGCACTTCACTGTATGCTTTGAATTACTTGTGACAAATAAAGCTGATCTTCAGCTAATAAGACCATAAGATATAGGAGCAGAATTAGGCCACTTGGCCCAGAGTCTGCTCTGCCATTCCATCATAACTGATCCATTTCCCTCTCATCCCCAATCTCCTGCCTTCTCCCCGTACAGCTTCATGCCCTGACTGACTTCTGCCTTAAATACACCCGATCACTTGGCTTCCACAGCTGCCTGTGGCAACAGATTCCACCGATTTACCACTCACTGGCTAAAGAAATTCATCCTCATCCCCTTTCTAAAAGGATGCCCTTCTATTCTGAGGCTGTGTCCTCTGGTCCTAGATTCCCCCACCATAGGAAACATCCTCTCCACATCTTTTCCATCAAAGCTTTTCAACATTAGATGGGTTTCAATGAGATCCCCTCTCATTCTTCTGAATTCCAGTGAGTACAAGCCCAGAGCCATCAAACACTGCTCCTATGAAAAGCTATTCATTTCGAATCATTTTTGTGAGTCTCCTGTGAACCCTGCCTAACGTTAGCATATCCTTTCTCAGACAAAAGACCTAAAACTGCTCACAATACTGCAAGTGAGGCTCATCAGGGCCTTATGAAGCCTCAACATTACATGCTTGCTTTTATATTCTTGTCCTCTCAAAGTGAATGCTAACATCGTATTTGCCTTCCTCACCACAGACTCAACTACCAAATTTACTTATAGGGAAACCTGCAAGAGGACTCCTAAGTCCTTCTGCACGTCAGGTGTTTGAATTTTCTCTCTTTAAAGAGTAGTCTGCACTTCTATTTCTTCCACCAAAGTGCATGACATACACTTCCTGACACTATCCCATCTGCTGTAAGATGGCGAAGGCCAAGTTTCACTCATGTGATTCTAATCCGCTAAGTGGGGTGAATATCAGACAGCCTTTAGACTGGTTAGGGAAACTACTCTGCCCCATTGTCTCTCATGTAGTGAAAACAGAAACTGATTGCAAGTTCAGTTCTAAACAACCCACCTTCTGTTACCCTGTGGTGCAGGCGCTTATTCAGCTCTTCTCCTTTATTCTAGAAAAATAAGTGAGATAAATTTTAAAAGGCATTGAAACCAGCAAATAAAAACACAAAATGCTGGCAGAACTCAGCAGGCCAGACAGAAACCAGCAAATCTGTTTAATACAGACATTCAATTTTGAGGGTTGGAATAAACATGAAGCTGTAATCAGCCTGTTGTCCATCCTGAATAACAAATCAAACATCTACAAACGCAGACTTTGTTTGGGGCTTAAGGCCTGCAGGCCCAGGCAACAGACACAGAGGCACCAATGTGAAGCCAAGGAACATCAGTAGGAAAACTTCAGCCTGAAGCTAATGGGAATAAAGTGGAAGCTGGTAAACTGCTGTGGAGCGTTGGATGGTAGAAGACCATCAATGGAGATGAAAGATCCCACTTCAGTGCAAAGGACTGGCCATTAGTTGGCAGATTGAGTTCAAGAGCCACAAGGTGATGTTCCATAAAAACTCTGGTTTGACCACACTTGGAATATTGTGTTCGGTTCTGGATGCCTCATTGTAGGAAGGATGTGGAAGCTTTAGAGAGGGTGCAGAGGAGATTTACCAAGATGCTGCCTGGATTAGAGAGAATGCCTCATGAAGACAGGTTGAGTGAGCTAGGACTTCTCTCTCTGGGGTGAAGGAGGATACGAGGTGACTTGATAGAGGTGTACAAGATAGATTGAGTGGACAGCCGGAGACTTTTTCCACGGCTAACATGAGGGAGTATGCATTTCTGGTGATTGGAGGAATAGGGGAGATGTTAGCAGTTATTTATTTTTATCAGAGAGTGGCAGGTGCATGGAACATCCTGATGTTAGAGGCAGATACATTCAGAAACTCTTAGACAGGCACATGGATGACAGAAAAATAAAGGGCTGAATGGGAGGGAAGGGTAAGACCGAAAGATCGGCACAACATTGCGGCCCAACGGACCTGTACTGTACGGTTACGTGATAAATAAATCTGAATCTGATCTCAGCATCTGAAACTATAAGCAATTGGAAGAAGTAATTATTCTCTGACCCTCTCATCACACGTGCAACCCAGATCATCCTGAACTGCTGGAGCAACAACAATATGAGATGGTTTAGCCACTTCATCCGGTATGGACGGTCTAAATGGCGGGCTTCTCAATAGATGGTTCAAGCTGCCGTGGGTACCATTGTTAGGAGCTGGCTTCAGTCCAAGAAGATCTGTAAGTGAAGAATATTGATCGCTTCAATTTTTCATTAAGGAACTGCAGAACAACAGTAACAAAGTCATTACCCGTGGCGCACAATTGTGGACTCAAGTGCTGGGCTTCCCACAGCATCCAGCCTGCCCAGAGCCTCCACAGTTCTAAGAAATACAATTTCTTGAGAAAAGAACCTGAATTTCCCAATTTTAAAACATAACATCTTCAATCCTGAATTTTTTCCCACCAAAATGCACAAATTCATTCATCTCCAATATTAACAAAATTTTAAATTTTAAAAGATGTCAGAGGTGTAATTATTTATATAATTATATAACTTACTTTCAAACTTTTAACATCTATGAACTTTTTAAAATTTTCTATGAAAGGTTTTGTTATAGAGCATAGACCTTTAGCCCATCCAGTCCATGCAGGACAGTTACTCTGCCTAGTCCCATCAACCCACACCTGGACCATAGCCCTCCATACACCTCCCATCCATGTACCTATCCACATTTTTCTTAACAGCTGAAATCAAACCCACACCCACCACTAACTCTGGCAGCTCGCTCCACGCTCGCACCACCCTGAGAAGTTCCCTTTAAATTTTCACCTTTCACTCTTAACTCATGATTTCTAGTTCTAGGTTCACCCCATTTCAGTGGAAGAAGCCTGCTCGCATTTACCCTATCTATAACCCCTCAATTATGTACACAAAATTATGTATATATTTAGTCTTCAAATGCTTGATGTTCTTCATTAACATAAACTGGGTTCATGTTTTTGTGACAAAATACATTTTAAATGTCAGGCTACAAGCGAGATTTTTCCAACAGTGCATTCATTTTCATTTAAATTTGAAAAAAAGTGCTTACCACACATAACGTTATATAGTTCAATATTTTCAAAAGGTGGCACTTTTGTCTTAAACTTGAAACTTGGCCCATATCCGATAAAAACAGTCTGAAGAAAACAAAACCAAAGAAATTAGTTCTTCAAATAATCCCTCCAGGCAACCTATACAAAGAGCCATTGAGTAACACAGTAAGGAACAGGCCCCTAGGCACAAAACATATTCATGCCAAACAAGAAGCACAGCTTATTCCCAGCTTCAGCCCATATCCGCTAAACCAGGGGGTTCCCATCCTAGGGTCCACAGACTTAAGGCTCCATGTCAGAAAAAAGTTTGGGAACCCCTGCCCTAAACTAAAGCATAAAAAAAATGTCTGAAATAGTTTACCCTTCAACCAAGGTTTAAGAATCCCACACAAAATGCTGGAGGAACTCAGCAGGTCAGGCAGTATCTATGGAACCCTCCTTCAGGTGCTCCTGTTGTGGCCTACTCCACATTGATCAGACTTGACGTAGGTTGGGGGAAATCGCTTTGTCGAGCACCTCAGACCCATTCACAAAAAGCGGAATTTCCTGGTGGCTAACCATTTCAGTTCCTAGCCCCATTCCAGTTCTGACATGTTGGTCCATGGCCTCCTCTTCTGCCATGATGAGGTCACTCTCTGGTTGGAGAAGCAACAGCTTATATTTTGTCTAGGTAGCCTTCAACCTAATGGCATGAAAATTGATTTCTCTAACTTCTGGAAAATCTTTCCCCCTCTATTTCCCTCTTTTTTAATTCCCTGTTCGGGCCTCTTTTCTCTTTTTCTCACCTGCGTATCGCCTCCCTCTGGTGTCCCTCCTTGACTTTCCCCCATGATCCACTCTCCTTTCCTATCAGGTACCTTCTTCTCCACCCCTTTGCCTGTTCCAACTTATCACCCCCCAGCTTCTTACTCCAACGCCCCTCCCACATCCACGAGGCTGGACCGATCACCTTCCAGCTTGTCTTCCCTCCCCTCTCCCCACCTTATTCTGGCATCTTCCCCTTTCCTTCCCGGTCCTGAAGAAGGATCCCAGCCCAAACTGCTGACTGTTTCTTCATTTCCGTTGATGCTGCCTGACAGCTGCAAACTCCTTCCTCCAGCATTTTGAGTGTGTCGCTTGTGTTCATGAAAGATTCCCAGAACACTTTTAGTAAAGGATCATTAAAGCAATTGGAAATACATTGGATTCTGGTTAATTGGGTCATGGGTTAATCGGGGCAGCTGCTTATTTGGGAGAAATCTTAAAGAACAAAAACAAATCTGGAAAATAGCCGGGATTCCCATCGTTTATTTGGGACACTGTGCCACCAGCTGGGTCAGGAGACAGTTGCTGAATAGGTTCCAACTGGTGTCAGTCACACACACTTGTATGACCATTAGACTCAACCTTGCCTACAGCGATCAATTTTTAAATAGCATCAGTTGTGTTCAAAAAGCAGTAATTATTCTCACTGATAGTCAATTAGAAATAAGCGGTGAGACAATTCAGAACTGTTTTTCTCACTGCAGTTTCAAGCAATCAGGCTCAGAGATGCCAAAAATGGCTGGGAGTGAAAATGAGAATTTGAAGGTATTGACAATCATTTTGAAGGTTATAATGAAAATGAATAGTTGGAGGATACAATCATCGAAAGCATTGTTTGAAGGCAGTCCATCTGTACTAGGTGTCTGCACTGGTTTTGTTCATTTACAGTAAAAGGAGGGTGACATGGATGAATTCCTCCTTTGATAAGTGTTAGAAATTAATACACAGTAGTATTGTTCGTGTTCTAATTTGCTCCATATTTCATTTAAATACATAATTTGTTACAGTTTGTCTTTTATTATACCTTTTTAACTATTTCCATGAAACTTCGGCTAAGTGGAGCAGCCATTTAATTGGGCCAAAATGTACCGGTGCCGATGTGTCTCAATTAACCAGAGTCCATTCTATTCTCATATCATCCTACCTGCATGCTGGTGATTTTATTGTCATAGCCATGGTCACCTTGGAAGGTACATTTTCCAGAGGGTTTTCTCGTTCCCTCTATTGGTCGCCTAAATAAAGAAAGGAAAGTTAATTTGCATCTTCATAAACAACATGTAAAGCATAAACATGACATGCATGCACACAGGACTGAAATGAATTCTAGCCATCTCTACCGGAGTCCTAGAACAATACAAGACAGAAATAGGCCCTTCAGCCACTCCAGATTGTGTTGAACAATTGAACTGTCTACTCACATTGAGATGCACCCGAACCACAGCCCTCCATACCCCTCCCATCCATATACCAATCCAAACTTCTCTTAAATGTTGAAATCAAACCCACATCCACCACTTCTGCTGGCAGTTTGTTCCACACTCTCACCACCTTCTGAGTGAAGAAGTTGCACCTCATGTTCCCCTTAAACATTTCACCTTTCACCCTTAACCCATAACCTCTAGTTCTACTCCCAACCAACCTCAGTAGAAAAAGCCTTCATGCATTTACCCCAACTATCATCACGTTGTGCCGTGCTCTACGATGTGGGCGATCATGCTCTTTCCATGACCATGATTGTTCCTGGCAAACTTTTCTACAGAAGTGATTTGCCATTGCCTTCTTCTGGGCAGTGACTTCAGAGATTGTCTACCTGACGTCAGTGGTTGCATAACCAGGACTTTTGATATAAATCAGCTGCTCAGACGACCATCCACCACCTCCTCCCATGGCTTCACGTAACTCTGATTGGGGGGGAGCTAAGCAGATGCTACATCTTGCCCAAAGGTGACCTGCAGGCTAGCAGAGGGAAGGAACACCTTACACTCCTTTGATAGAGATGCAACTCCACACTGCCATTCACACCTTATCTATACCCTCATAATTTTGTATACTTGCATCAAATCTCCATTCATTGCCCTACGTGCCAGGGAAATTCTACCTCAGGAAGTTCCTCTAAGTAGCTTATTGTATCACTGTAAAGGTCTAAACATAGGTAAACCTCTCCAATCTCCTGTCTTCTCCCCATATCCCTTCATATTCTAACCATTGCTGCCTCCACAGCTGCCTGTGGCAAAGAATTCCACAGATTCACCACTCGCTGGCTCAAGAAATTCCTCCTCACCTCCATTCTAAAAGGATGCCCCTCTATTCTGAGGGTGTGTCCCCTGGTCCTAGGTTCTCCCACCATAGGAGACATCCTTTCCACATCCACTCTATCAAGGCCTTTCACCATTCAATAGATTTCAATGTGGTCACCCCTCATTCTTCTGAATCCCAGTGCATTCAGGCCAAGAGCCATCAGACGTTCTTCATGTCACAAACATTTCAATCTTGTAATCATTTTCATGAACCTCCTTTGAACCTTCTCCAGTTTCAGCACATCTTTTCAAAGACAAGTGGTCCAAAACTGCTCACAATAGTCAACATTACCTCCTTGCCTTTATATTCTAGTCCTCCTGAAATGAATGCCAGCGTTACGTTTGCCTTCCTCACCACAGACTCAACCTGCAAATAAACCTTCAGAGTATTCTGCACAAGGACTCCCTTTGCACCTCAGTTTTTTGTATTTTCTCTCCATTTAAAAAATAGTCAACTCTTTCACTTCTTCTACCAAAATGTATGACCATACAATTCTGGACACTATATTCCATCTGCTATTTCTTTGCCCATTCTCCTTATCAGTCTAGGTACTTCTGTAGCCTTCTACTTCCACCAAAGTACCTTCCCCTCCACCTATCTTCATATCATCTGCAAACTGTGCAACAAAGCCATCAATTCCATCATCCAAATCATTGACATATAACGTAAAAAGAATCAGTCCCAACCAACACAGACTCCCTTTATTCCCATTCTTTGCCTCCTGCCAATCAGCCACTGTTTTATCCATGCTAGAATTTTTCCTGTAATACCATGGGCTTGTGGCTTGTTGAGCAGCCTCATGTGTGGCACCTGGTCAAAGGTCTTCTGAAATCCAAGTACACAACATTAACCGATTCTCCTTTGTCTATCCTGTTTGTTATTTCTTCAAAGAATTCCAACAGATTTGTCAGGCAAGATTTTCCCTTGACGAAACCATGCTGACTACAACCTATTTTATCATGTGCCTCCAAGAACCCTGAAACCTCATACTTAATAATCAACTCCAACATCATCCCGACCACCAAGGTCAGACTAACTGGCCTATAATTTCCTTTCTTCTGCCTCTCTCCCTTCTTGAAGAGTGGAGTGATATTTGTAATTTGCCAGTCTCCAGAACCATTCCAGAAACAACAGAAAATCTGCAGATGCTGGAAATCCAAGCAACACACACACACAAAATGCTACTGGAACTCAGCAGGCCTGGCAACATCAATGGAAAAGAGTAAATCGTCAACATTTTGTCCTAATGAAGGGTCTCAGCCCGAAAAGTAGATGATGTATTCTTTTCCACACATGCTGCCTAGCCTGCTGAGTTCCTCCAGCATTTTGTATGCGCTTTGGGATGTCAGAAATATTTTTTTTAAATGCAGAGAGTAGTAGGCATGTGGAATGTCCTGCCAGTGATAATAGTAGACACTAATACATTAGGGATGTTTAAGAGACTTAGATAGGTAAGTGGATGATAGAAAAATAGAGGGTTACTTAGGAGGGAAGAGTTAGATTGATCTTAGAGTGGGTTAAAAAGTCAGTGGAACATTGTGGGTCGAAGGATAGTGTTGTGGAGTTCTATGTTCTAAGAGACTATATCTGAGGAATAATTGAAGAATGCTGATACACACATTGCATATTTATGACTTTTAGATTATCAGTCATTTACAAAATATTACAGCAACAATGTATTCTACAGCACTCATGGTTATCTTTAAAGCAGAAGGAAGCATCCAGTGATTTGCATACAATCAAGAATAAATACCTTGCGACCAGCCACTTCCTTTCAACCATCAGATGAATATCTTCAATTCTTCTGTTGTTCGCATAATGCAAACGCTTTGGGAGGTTCATCTTCAGGTAGGGTTTAAAGTGCTGGTCAGATCTTCTGCACTGAAAGCACAAACAAATGCTAGAATATATTCCTTTCTTAACAAATCATGTAAAGATTTTGTACAAAGCTACCAATGCTTTTAGGCATGGCAAAGATAGATAAGCTGTGGAAATAGACAATACAAAGAACACTTTGGCATGCTCCGGTCAGCTCTTCCATTCATGAATAAAAGTAGGATATGAACAGAACTGATGCAGAAACTCCATCATTGCATTAAGCCGCTCCATAAACCCTGCTTACACTACAAGTTGGAGTTTTGTTCCATTAAGCAGCTCTACAATGGGAGAGTGGGAGAGCATTTTGAAGATAGTGATCACAATTCTATCTCCTTTACCATCGCATTGGAGAGGGACAGGAACAGACAAGTTAGGAAAGCATTTAATTGGAGTAAGGGGAAATATGAGGCTATCAGGCAGGAACTTGGAAGCATAAATTGTGAACAGATGTTCTCAGGGAAATGTACTGCAGAAATGTGGCAAATGTTCAGGGGATACTTGTGTGGAGTTCTGCACAGGTACGTTCCAATGAGACTGGGGAAGAATGGTAGGGTACAGGAACCATGGTGGACAAAGACTGTTGTGCAAGAAGAAAAGAAGAGCTTATGAAAGATTCAAAAAAACTAGGTAATGATAGAGATCTAGAAAATTATAAGGCTAGCAGGAAGGAGCTTAAGAAAGAAATTAGGAGAGCCAGAAGGGGCCATGAGAAGGCCTTGGCGAGCAGAATTAAGGAAAAGCCCAAGACATTCTACAAGTATGTGCACAGCAAGAGGATAAGATGTGAGAGAATAGGACCTATCAAGTGTGACAGTGGAAAAGTGTGTATGGAACCGGAGGAGATAGCAGAGGTACTCAATGAGTACTCTGTTTCAGTATTCACTACGGAAAAGGATCTTGGTGATTGTAGTGATGACTTACAGTGGACTGAAAAGCTTGAGCATATAGACATTAAGAAAGAGGATGTGCTGAAGCTTTTGGAAAGTATCAAGTTGGATAAGTCACCAGGACCAGATGAGATATACTCCAAGTTACAGTGGGAGGCGAGGGAGGAGATTACTGAGCCTCTGGCAATGCTTTGCATCATCAACGGGGACGGGAGAGGTTCCGGAGGATTGGAGGGTTGCGGATGTTGTTCCTTTATTCAAGAAAGGGAGTAGAGATAGCCCAGGAAATTATAGACCAGTGAGTCTTACTTCAGTGGTTGGTAAGTTGATGGAGAAGATCCTGAGAGGCACGATTTATGAATATTTAGAGAGGTATAATATGATTAGGAATAGTCAGCATGGCTTTGTCAAGAGCAGGTCGTGCCTTACGAGCCTGATTGAATTTTTTGAGGATGCGACTAAACACATTGATGATGGTAGAGCAGTAGATGTAGTGTATATGGATTTCCTGCAAGACATTTGATAAGGTACCAATTGCAAGGCTTATTGAGAAAGTAAGGAGATATGGGATCCAAGGGGACATTGCTTTGTGGATCCAGAACTGGCTTGCCCACTGAAGGCAAAGAGTGGTTGTAGACGGGTCATTTTCTGCATGCAGGTTGGTAACCAGAGGTGTGCCTCAGGGATCTGTTCTGGGACCCCTTCTCATTGTGATTTTTATAAATGACCTGGATGAGAAAGTGGAGGGATGAGTTAGTAAGTTTGCTGATGACACATAGGTTGGGAGGGTGTTGTGAATAGTGTGGAGGTTACAGCGGAACATCAATAGCATGCAAAACTGGGCTGGGAAGTGACAGATGAAGTTCAACTCAGATAAGTGTGAGGTGGTTCATTTTGGTAGGTCAAATATAATGGCAGAATATAGTATTAATGGTAAGACTCTTGGCAGTGTGGAGGATCAAAGGGATTTTGGGGTCCGAATCCATAGAAACATAGAAAACCTACAGCACATTACAGGCCCTTCAGCCCACAATGCTGTGCCGAACATGTCCTTACCTTAGAAATTACCTAGGGTTACCCATAGCCCTCTATTTTTCTAAGCTCCATGTACCTGTCCAGGAGTCTCTTAAAAGGCCCTATTATATCCACCTCCACCATTGTCACCGGCAGCCCATTCCACACACTCACCACTCTCTAAAAATCTTACCCCTGACATCTCCTCTGTACCCCTTCCAAGCACCTTAAAACTGTTCCCTTTAATGCTCGCCATTTAAGCTCTGGGTAAAAGCCTCAGACTATCCACACGATCAATGCCTCTCATCAACTTTTTATACCTCAAAGTGTCCAGAGGAACTCAAAGATGCTGCGCAGGTTGACTGTGTGGTTAAGACGGCATATAGTGTATTGGTCTTCATCAATCATGGGATTGAGTTCAAGAGCCGAGAGGTAATGTTGCAGCTATGTAGGACCCTGGTCAGACCCCACTTGGAGTTCTGTGCTCAGTTTTGGTCGCCTCACTATAGGAAGGATGTGGAAACCATAGAAAGGGTGCAGAGGAGATTTACAAGGATGTTGCCTGGATTGGGGAGCATGCCTTATGAGAATACATCGAGTGAACTCGGCCTTTTCTCCTTGGAGCGACGGAGGATGAGAGGTGACCTGATAGAGGTGTATAAGATGATAAGAGACATTGATCATGTGGATAGTCAGAGGCTTTTTCCCAGGGCTAACACAACAGGACAATTTTAAGGTGCTTGTAAGTACGTACAGAGAAGATGTCAGGAGTAAGCTTTGTAATGCAGGGAGTGGTGAGTGCGTGGAATGGGCTGCTGGCAACAATGGTGGAGGCGGATATGATAGGGTCTTTTAAGAGACTCCTAGATAGGTACATGGAGCTCAGAAAAATAGGTTACACCACACTTGAAAGTTTTGTGTTCAGTTCTGGCCACCTCATGCTAGGAAGGATGTGAAAGCTTTAGAGAGGGTGCAGAGGAGATTTACCAGGATGCTGCTTGTATTGCAGAGCATGTCATACAAGGAAAGGTTCTGTGAACTGGGGCTTTCTCTTTGGAGGGAAGAAAGTTAAGAAGTAACTTGATAGAGGTGTGCAAGATGATAAGGCATTGATTGAGAAGACAGCCAAAGATTTTTTCCCAGGACAGAAAGGGAGCATAGGCTTAAGGTGATTAGAAAGATTGGGGGGGGGGGGGGGGGGAGGGAGAGATGTCAGAGGTAAGCTACAGGGAGTAGTCAGTGCTTGGAACATGCTGCCAGGGTTGGTGATAAAGGTAGACAGAAAAATAGAGGATTATGTCAGAGGGTAGGGTTATATTGATCTTAGAGTAGGTCAAAAGATTGGCACAACATTGTGGTCTGAAGGGCCTGAGATGTCCTATGTTCAAAACCATTGTTGACTTCCTTCATATTTTTGTTTGTTTCTAGGACCGAACCAAGATAATTAAAAGTCTGGCATCTACTCTACCTATCACAAACAGAGAAAATTTGCAGATGCTGGAAATCCAAGCAACACATACAAAATGCTGGAGGAACCTAGCATCTATGAAGAAGTGTATAGTCAACGTTTCGGGTCGAGACTCTTTCTTTCCAGATCTGATGAAAGGCCTCAGCCCAAAACGTCGACTGTTTATTCCTCACATAGATGCTGCACGACTGGCTGAGTTCCTCCAGCATTTTGTGCGTGTTGCTTTGGATTTCCAGCATCTGCATTATCTCGCGTTTATGATTTACTCTCAATATATGACAATAATTTGGCTGAGGGGATCAAAATGTAATATTTTGAAATTTGCTCATAACACAATACTTGTGACTCTGCTACACCATTTGATCATGGCTGATTTACTTTCTTTCTCAGAATTGGTTTAATATCATCGGCAAACATCCTGAAATTTGTTGTTTGTTGTTGAAAATTGTACATTGCAATATTTAATAATAAAAACTATAAATTACAGTATATATATAAATAAAAATAAATAAGTAGTGCGAAGAGACGGGGAAAAACAGTGAGGCAATGTTCATGAAATCTGGAGAAGAAGCTGTTCCTGATACGTTGAGTGTGTGTCTTCAGGCTCCTGTACCTCCTCCTTGATGGTAGCAATGAGAAGAGGGCATGTCCTGGGTCCTGGGTGATGGAGGAGAACCCTATTCTCCTGCCTTCTCCCCTTAACCTTTGACACCCTGAGTAATCAAGAATCGATCAGCCTCTGTTTTAAGTACACCCAATGACTTGGCCTCCACGCTCGTCTGTGTCAGTGAATTCCACCCTCTGGCTGAAGAAATTCCTCCTCGTCTCTGTTCTAAAGTGACATCCATGTGTCCAGAGGCTATGCCCTCTGCCCTCTGATCTTTCCATTATTGACAGATTTTGGTTTTCTTCAACATTTCTACGGAATAGTCCACTGTCTCACGCAAACTTCAAGGCAGCCATCATCATCCTGGTGCTCAAGAGGGCGACAGTAACCTGCCTGGGTGACGACAGTCCAGTGGCATCTTCCTGCTGCACTGGACCTTTTCCAGTTTGCTTAACACTCAGTTGGTCTGCTGATGATGCCTTAGCTTCTCTGTCCTGTCCCACCTGGAAAATAGTTCCTCATACACCAGATTGCTGATCGTTTAATACGATCAGCCTGGATAAACTGTCCTCAATGGGTCTCAAGGAAATTTATATTAGGCAAGAAACGGTGTTGGATAGACTGTTGAGTCTGAAGGCTGATAAGTCCCCGGGACCTGATGGTCTGCATCCCAGGGTACTTAAAGAGGTGGCTCTAGAAATCGTGGATGCATTGGTAATTATTTTCCAATGTTCTATAGATTCAGGAACAGTTCCTGCTAATTGGAGGGAGGGTAATGTTGTCCCACTTTTCAAGAAAGGAGGGAGAGAGAAAACAGGGAATTATAGACCGGTTAGCCTGATGTCAGTGGTGGGAAAGATGCTGGAGTCAATTATAAAAGAGGAAATTACGACACATTTGGATAGCAGTAGAAGGATCAGTCCGAGTCAGCATGGATTTATGAAGGGAAAATCATGCTTGACTAATCTTCTGGAGTTTTTTGAGGATATAACTATGAAAATGGACAAGGGAGAGCCAGTGGATGTAGTGTACCTGGACTTCCAGAAAGCTTTTGATAAAGTCCCACATAGGAGATTAGTGGGCAAAATTAGGACACATGGTATTGGGGGCAGAGTACTGACATGGCTTGAAAATTGGCTGGCTGACAGGAAACAAAGAGTAGCGATTAACGGGTCCCTTTCGGAATGGCAGGCTGTGACCAGTGGGGTACCGCAAGGTTCGGTGCTGGGACCGCAGCTGTTTACAATATACATTAATGATTTAGATGAAGGGATTAAATGTAACATCAGCAAATTTGCTGATGACACAAAGCTGGGTGGCAGTGTGAAATGTCAGGAGAATGTTATGAGAATGCAGGGTGACTTGGACAGGTTGGGTGAGTGGGAAGATGTATGGCAGATGCAGTTTAATGTGGATAAATGTGAGGTTATCCACTTTGGTGGCAAGAACAGGAAGGCAGATTACTATCTAAATGGAGTCAAGTTAGGAAAAGGGGAAGTACAACGAGATCTAGGTGTTCTTGTACATCAGTCAATGAAAGCAAGCATGCAGGTACAGCAGGCAGTGAAGAAAGCTAATGGCATGCTAGCTTTTATAACAAGAGGAATTGAGTATAGGAGTAAAGAGGTCCTTCTGCAGCTGTACAGGGCCCTGGTGAGACCCCACCTGGAGTATTGTGTGCAGTTTTGGTCTCCAAATTTGAGGAAGGACATTCTTGCTATTGAGGGAGTGCAGCGTAGGTTCACAAGGTTAATTCCCGGAATGGCGAGACTGTCATATGTTGAAAGATTGGAACGACTGGGCTTGTATACACTGAAATTTAGAAGGATGAGAGGGGATCTGATTGAAACATATAAGATTATTAAGGGATTGGACACACTGGAGGCAGGAAGCATGTTCCCGCTGATGGGTGAGTCCAGAACTAGAGGCCACAGTTTAAGAATAAGGGGTAGGCCATTTAGAACAGAAATGCGGAAAAGCTTTTTCACCCAGAGAGTGGTGGGTATGTGGAATGCCCTGCCCCAGAAGGCAGTGGAGGCCAAGTCTCTGGATGTATTCAAGAGAGAGTTAGATAGAGCTCTTTCTCGATAGCGGGGTCAAGGGATATGGGGAGAGGGCAGGAACGGGGTACTGATTGTGTATGATCAGCCATGATCACAGTGAATGGCGGTGCTGGCTAGAATGGCTGAATGGCCTACTCCTGCACCTACTGTCTATTGTCAACTCTTGTCTCTGTAACTGGATCTTGGACCTCTTGATAGAGAGACCAAAGTCAGTCCACATTGGCAGACACATCTCCTGCTTCATACTGCTGAGCACCAGTGCCTTCCAGGGCTGCAAGCTCAGCCCACTGCTGATGCATGACTGTACTGCTAGATCCAGCTTAAACCAAATTATCAAGTTTGCTGAGGATGCAACAGTGATTGACCTCACCAACAATGACAAGACAGTGCACAGAGAGAAGGTGGAGCTACTTGTAGAATGATGCAAGCACAACTTCAGTCACAACATGGACAAGACTAAAGAGATGATTGTAGACTTGTAGGCCAATCACTCCTCACTGCACATTAACGGCTCCTCAGTGGAGAGAATTAGAAGCACCAAGCTTCCAGGAGTGCACATAACGGACAATCTCAACGGGTCACTCAACACCACCTCTTTGGTCACAAAAGCACTACAGTGCCTCCACTGAGGACAGCAAAGGTTCCCCCCTCACCCCGATGATTCTAACCAATTTTTAAGGGTGCACATTGAGTGTCCTGACCAGCTGCATCACCATCTGGTAAGAGAATTGCAAGGTATTTGACTATTAGCCTCTACAAAGGATTACGTGGACCGCTGAGAAGATCATCAGGGTCTCTCTTCCACCCATGTGAGATATTACACACAAATATCTTTGACCACCTTACCATCAGGCAGAAGGCACTGTAACATGAAGACAAGGACTGTCAGGATGGGAAACAGTTTCTTCCCCCAGGCCGTGAGACTGCTGAACTCCCTGCCACCACTGTATGAAATGCCAGTACTGTTACACTTCTTATTCTTTTTAAACTTGTGTCAGAAATGCACCTTGTGCTAAATGTCAATCATCTGGAATACATTTTATTATTTACGGTAATATTCCTTTATGTGTATGAGTTGAACATACTGCATTGTGCACCTTATACAGAGAAACGTTTCATTTGGCAAAATACCTGTATACGGTTGAATGACAGTAGATGTGAACTTCACTTGACATTTTATTTGCTTCAAAGTTATTTGGCAGTGAGCATTAGTGGAAAAATACTGACTACGATTACTAGAATTCATGATTTATCAATATTTGATAAGCTTCAAACATCCTTATCTTTTTAAGTATTTTCAGTGGTGATACTCACAGTGAGGTTGGCTACCAATGCTTTTGGATCATCTGTGAAAAAAGATCATTGCATTTTGTTTTAAACTGAAAGTCACCAAAAAAGTCACTTAGCAAATTATATACATTAAATAATTCTGAGGTGATTGCTACCAAACAGATGGCTTTAATTACTTACTTAACAAATAATACGTTGAACAAATTAGATGAATTCAACACTGAGCTCAACCAAGAGATGGCCATAACTACTGAACAAATAATATTTTGAATAAATAAGTTTTATTCCAAACTGATCACAAACCAAGAGGAGCTTATAAAAACAACATCCTACTCCAACAAGACTACAACAACCATTATTGCATGCTGGTAACCCATAGAGGGAATAAGCACTGGGCAGCAGATAGATTCTGGTTAAGATCAAGCATAACTATCTGCCAAACTCGGAAGTGGTCCCATGCAGTAGGACAGGCAAAACGGCGGCCAGACCCCTGAAGAGAATGGAAATTGGCAAAGAATATATAATTATGATTTCATCATAGCCTCTTAGAAATTGGTTTGGGGAGCATACAGGAGATTTTCCCTGAAGGTTGGCAACTTGCCCAAGAAGTTGCCTGCATGCACATTTAAGATCCAACTTAATAGTCAAAGGCAACTTCATCAATGAGCAAGAGTGGAAGCACACTGATAGTGCAGACAACAGCAAAATGCCTAGCCATACAAACCCATAACATACTTCATCCCGGATTCAGGAATACCCCTTCTACAAATATTGCTTCCATAAAGAAATCTTTCCAACAGCAAACATGACTTGCAGCAAGCACAAACCAGGGTCGTCTCCAGGTAATTAGCTTGGAAAACTACCCCTTGATATCATACTGTATAGCTTGGAAAGTTACCGATAAAAACCATAAGACATAGGAGCAGAATTAGGCCATTCAGCCCATTGAGTCTGCTCTGCCATTCAACCGTGGCTGACTTATTACCCCTCTCAACCCCATTACCATATAACCATATAACCATATAACAATCACAGCACGGAAACAGGCCATTCCGGCCCTCCTAGTCCGCGCCGAACTCTTAATCTCACCTAGTCCCACCTACCCGCACTCAGCCCATAACCCTCCACTCCTTTCCTATCCATATACCTATCCAATTTTACCTTAAATGACACAACTGAACTGGCCTCTACTACTTCTACAGGAAGCTCATTCCACACAGCTATCACTCTCTGAGTAAAGAAATACCCCCTCGTGTTTCCCTTAAACTTTTGCCCCCTAACTCTCAAATCATGTCCTCTCGTTTGAATCTCCCCTACTCTCAATGGAAACAGCCTATTCACGTCAACTCTATCTATCCCTCTCAACATTTTAAATACCTCGATCAAATCCCCCCTCAACCTTCTACGCTCCAATGAATAGAGACCTAACTTGTTCAACCTTTCTCTGTAACTTAAGTGCTGAAACCCAGGTAACATCCTAGTAAATCGTCTCTGCACTCTCTCTAATTTATTGATATCTTTCCTATTTTGCCATTCTCTTGCCTTCTCCCTGTAACCTTTAACGTCTTTACTAATCAAAAGCCTAGCAACCTGTACTTCAAATAGACCCAATAACTTGGCCTCCACTTCCATTTGTGGCAATGAATTCCACAGATTCACTAACCCCTAGCTAAAGAAATTCCTCCTCATCTCTGTTCTAAATAGATGTCCCACTATTCTGAGGCTGTGCCCTCTGGTCCTAGACTCCCCACTACTGGAAACATCCTATCTACCTAATATTCAATTGGTTTCAATGAAAAGCCCTTGATATGCTACTGTAAAACTTGTAAAGTTACTCCTTGATATATTACTGTAAATGAAGTTGGTGAAACTAGTTAATTTGAGTAAACTGACTTTAATTCAGAATTTACACATTTCTTATCTGGAAAATTAAATTAGCTGGCCAAAATGAGCTTCAAAAATGTGTTAAAATCACGTCAGTCACTTAGTTCAGTCCATGAACTGAAGGTTACTTCTGAAGGAAGGCCACAATTCCAAATGTTAACTTTAAACACAAGAAATTCCACAGATGCTGGAAATCCAGAGTCACACACACAAAATGCTGGAGGAACTCAGCAGATCAGGCAGCATCTATGGAAAAGTGTACAGTTGACATTAACAATGCTACTATTTCCACAGAGGCGACCTGACCTGCAGAGTATTCTCTAATTTTTTTACAATTGAGGCACAGTGGATTCCAGTTAATTGTGTCATTGGTTAACAATGGCAGCCGTTCACGTGGGACACCTCGTAAAGAACTAAAACATATCTAGAAAATAGCCAGGATTCCCCTCATTTATTTGGGACACTACGCCTCTTAACTGGGACAAGAGAATGTTGCCAAACAGTTTCTAACTAGTGTCAGCTGCACATACTTTTGTGGCCATTAGATATTGCACCGTGAACAGGTTTTAAATGATGTCAGTTGTGTGTGTTTGTGTTTAAAAATCAGTGATTTTTGTCACGGATAGTTGGTGAGTAATAAGGAGTAAGACAATTCAGAACTGTTTTGCTCACTGCTGTTTCAAGCAGTCAGGCTTGGAGATGCTAGAAACGGTCAGGAGTGAAAGTGAAACAATTTCACTACTTCAGCAAGTTAGGCACTATGAAAAACTTGAAAGTATTGACAATCATCTTAAATGTTACAATGATAATAAAAATTCGGAGGATGCAATCATCGACAGCAGTATATGAAGGCAGTTTATTATCCGCATTGATCTTGTTTTATTAATTTATAATCAAAAGAACATGATGTGGAAAAAATTCCTACATCAATAACTATTAGGAATTAACACAGTTTTATAGTCCATGGCCTCCTCTACTGCCATGATGAGACCACCCAAGTTGGAGGAGCAACATCTTATATTCCGTCTGCGCAGCTTCCAACCTGATGGCATGAACATTGATTTCTCCAACTTCCAGTAATTGCCCCCCCTTCACCATTCTCCCATTCGCATTTCCCTCCTCACCTTATCTGCTGACCTGCCCGTCACATCCCTCTGATGTTCCTCCCTCTTCCTTTCCTTCCATGGACTTCTGTCCTCTCCTATCAGATTCCCCCTTCTCCAGCCCTTTATCTCTTTCACCAGTAAACTTCACAGCTCTTTACTTCGTCCCTCCTCCTCTCCTGGTTTCACCTATCACCTGGTAGTTCTTCCTTCCCTCCCCTGACTTCTTGCTATGACTTCTCATCTTTTTTTGTCAATCCTGAAGAAGGATCTCGGCCCGAAACATTGATGGTTTACACTTTTCCACATCTGCTGCCTGGCCTGCTGAGTTCCTCCAGCATTGTGTGTGTGGCTTTGGATTTCCAGCATCTGCAGACTTTATGGTCTGTAGTTCTGTAGTACTGTAGTAGCACTGGTGGTATTTTGATTTGTTCTACATTTCATTTAAATACATAATTTGTTACTCAGTTCATCCTTTTTATATCTTTTTAACTATTTCCTTGAAACTTGGGCTAATTGGGCCAAAGTGTACCAGCCTCAATTGTCCCAATTAACCAAAATCCACTGTATTTTGACTTAGTACAATGCTGGCAAAAATAAGGTATCCCAAGTATTTATTAAAACATTAATATTGCCCCATACATCTTAGTATCTGAATACTTCAGACCTGTTGTCCCTGATAGTATACATTTTTTAAAGTATAAAGGTTTAGCAGAAACTTTGCATTCCATAATTTCTCAGATTTATTGATAATTTAATTCTATCTGCCACGAGGATATTCTGTCCACACACAGCAGCACTGCAGGTTCCAATTAATGGATTCTAAGCACAGCAGATTGATCAGAATGTTGATGAGTCATTGTAAAACCAGTAAGAAGATTGAGAATTTATGTACCAAAGACCCATCTAAAATGTACTCACATCTGGGATTGTTACTGTATCTGGGTCGAATACGTCCCAGAGATCCAGGGAACAAAATTATGTCATCGACATTGGACAGATAGTTGCTCAAATATTCCGTCTTGTCACAGCTAGCATCTTCCATTCCTTTAAGATAAAGCAGAAGTGACATTACTTCTCTATTTCTCTTAAGTTTAAACCAGGGATTCCCAACCTTTTTTATGCCATGAACCCCTACCATTTACTGAGGGATCCATGGAACCCCTGGTTTAATATACAATTGTCTACTGGGTTTAGGCAGTTGAAGTTCAATCACGCAGAATTTATTTTTTTTATTAATTTACAGTAAATATACTCCATGAATACTAGAATTTTTACAAAAGCTTAATGATTTGAATTGACCACTAACAATTGATTTTCAAAGTTCAAAGTACATATATGTCACTATATACAACCCCGAGATACATTGTTTTGCAGGCATACTGAATAAATCTATAGAATAATAACCATAACAAAATCAATGTAAGACTGCACCAACTTAGGTATTCAACCAGAATGCAGAAGACAACAAACTCTGCCAATACAAAATAAAGAAATTATAATAATAAGCAAATAAGGAATAAATAGCGAGAACATGTGATGAAGAGTCCTTGAAAGTGAGTCCATTGGTTGTGGGAATATTTCAATTACCAGCAGTGAAGTTATCCCCTTTAGTTCAAGAGCCTGATTGGTGAGGGGTATTAGCTGTTCCTGAACCTGGTGGTGCAAGTCCTGAGACTCCTGTACCTTCTTCCTGATGGCAGCAGTGAGAAGTGAGCATGGCCTGGGGTCCCGGATGCTGCTTTCCTGCGACAGCTCTTCGTGTAGGTGTGCTCAATAGTGGGCAGAGTTTTATGATTCGGTATTAACTATTTACTATTGATTTTGCAGAAATATTATGATATGCTGTTTACGATACCAAATCATAAAACAACATCCATTTACAAGGATGTTTACAAGTGCATAGGACAGTCAATGGTGCCTAACGGCAACTCCTTTGCTTCAGAAACAGCTCTATTTGTATCTTTAATGTCTCTATTTCTCCCTTCCAGGGTTCTTTTGAAGATCCTGACCTGGAGTCACACGCTGGCTACTATTCTTAGCAGGAATGGGACCCACTCTCGGGGTTTCGCTCTCGTTATTCGACGTGCCAAGGGCGTGGCCTAAGAACTTCGCTCACCTTCAGAGGTCCGAGACTTTGAGGCTCTGAAGACGGGGCGATCGGAGGTTGGTGTCCGGGCGGGAGACCGGTGTGTCGCGGGAGATGGAAGATCTAATGCCGTGTGCCTAGAGACCCGAGATCTTTGGGCACAGAGCTCCAAAAGATAAGGCAACAGATTTTTAACATCTTAAACCAGGGAGTTGCTTGTTATGTCTCCCCTTTTACTGTGAAACGGAGACACCTCTTTCTCCTTTATTAGGGAGAGAAGGAGCCTGCGGGTGAGTCTTTGGAGTACTGCAAATCTGTGTCTTTGCTGTTGCTTTGCCGCACACTTGAGAGCTCGGTGGCGGGTGTCGATGCTTTTGCTGGTGGGGGGAGCAAAGATTGTTGCTTGCTGCCGCTTACATGCAGGAGGGAGGGGGCTAGGGTGACTTTGGGGTTCTAACATTTAACTGTCATTCATTCTTTAGGGGCACTCCTCAGTTTTTCATGGATGGTTGTGAAGTAAAAGCATTTCAGCATGTATATTGTATACATTCCTCTGACATTAAATGTACCTTTGAAACCTTTGTTCCAGGATTTGAAGACCTGAGTCACAGGGAAAAGCTGAATAGATTAGGATGTTACTCTCTACAGCATAGGAGAATGAGGGGAGATTTGATAGAGGTATACAAAATTATGAAGGGATAGATAGTGTAAATGCAGGCACTGAGGTTGAGTGAGACTATATTAGAGGTCATAGGTTAAGGGTCATCATCACCATCATGATCATAGCATTCATAAGCGATCATGGCCTTTGACTATGATTGTTCTTGGCAAATTTTTCTACGGAAGTGGTTTGCCATTGTCTTTTTCTGGACAGTGTCTTTACAAGACGGGTGACCCCAGCATTATCGATACTCTTCAGAGATTGTCTGCCTGGCGTCAGTGGTCACATAACCAGGACTTGTGATATGCATCGGCTGCTCATACGACCATCCACCACCTACTCTCATGACTTCGTGTGACCATGATCGGGGCCTAAGCAGGTGCTGCATCTTGCACAAGGGTGACCTGAAGGCTAGTGGAGTGAAAAAGCACCTTACACCTGCTCTGGTACAGACACATCTCCACCATGCCACCCAAGGTAAAAGGTGAAAGGTAAAATGTCAAAGGGTGGTGAGAATGTGGAACAAGCTGTCAGCAGCTGAAGTGGTGGATGTGGGTTTGATTTCAACATTTAAGAGAAGTTTGGATGGAAGGAGTACGGAGGTCTGTGGTCTGGGTGCAGATCGATGGGAGTTGGCAGAATAAAAGTTTGACGTGGACTAGATAGGACAAAGTGCCTATTTCTGTTCCGTCGTGTTCTATGACACCATGTTGGCTAGCATACTGAGGAAGCATTGATTAGAACTGTATACTTTAGAAAATCACACTGTATGTGAGGTGAGGTAGCTCGTTTAATTGTGCAATGGCTTTTATTATGAATAATGGATGTGCTTGCCAAGTAGCTGTCCAAAGTAGCTGTCTAGTAAAAGTTCTGCAACTTGAAAATTTATTTTCTAATAAAATTGGCAAGAAATTTCGGGAAAGCAACGGCCAGCTGGAGATGCATTCTGGTTCAACTACAGAACACAATGATGTTTGAAGATAATTGTCAACTTAACTCCACAGTTGTTCTATTGTTCTGTGTTCTCTGCTCTTATTTGGAGCCATGGGCTATTAAATTTCAAAATGATTCGAAGCACAGAATTCTCTTGACAATTCCGTGTTCTCTATTTTGTTATGATTGATTTACCAGTGCATTTTCGATGGAACAGATTCAATGGGCCGAATGGTCTGGTTCGGCTGCTCTGTCACATAGTCATTATATTTGTTGCAAAAACCAATAATTCTGACAATTATTGCACAGTTTTATTCCCTTTATTACTGGCCAGGTGATATTTAACTAGGACACCAGATGACTTGTTTTAGTGAGAGGGTTTGGGAGCCCGAGTATGGAAGTGTTAACTTATGAGGTGCATTTGATGGCTCTGGGCCTGTTCGCACTGCAGCTTAGAAGAATTATGTGGTATCTCATTGAAACTAAATCGAATATTGAAACGCCTCGATAGAGTGGATGTGGAAAGGATGTTTCCTATAGTGGGGGAGTCTAAGACCAGTGGGGACAGCTTCAGAATAGATAGATAGATAGATAGATACTTTATTCATCCCCATGGGGAAATTCAACATTTTTTCCAATGTCCCATACACTTGTTGTAGCAAAAACTCGTTACATACAATACTTAACTCAGTAATAATATGATATGCATCTAAATCACTAACTCAAAAAGCATTAATAATAGCTTTAAAAAAAAAGTTCTTAAGTCCTGGCAGTTCAGAACAGAGATGAGGAAGAATTTCTTTATCCAGAGGGTGGTGAATCTGTGGAATTTATTGCCACAGATAGCTGTGGAGGCTAAGTCATTGGGTATATTTAAAGCAGAGGTTGATAGGTTCTTGATTAGTCAGAATGTCAAAGGTTACGGAGAAAAGGCAGGAGAGTAGAGCTGAGAGTGATAATAAATCAGCCATGATGGAATGGCGAAGTAGACTCGATGGCCAATTAGCCCAAATCTGCTCCTATGTCTTATGATACACGCGGGACAGAAGTGAATCAATAGTTGCAGGTCATTTATTGTGTTACATGGAAGAGCTCACTCTAGTAGCCATTTTGAGAGAAGGTGAAAGACGTTGCCCTTTCATGTCACGTCTCGTCATTTGATTGAAGTACACAAAATTGTACACAGTATACACACACACACACACACACACACACACACACACACACACACACACACACACACACACACACACACACACACACACACACACACACACACACACACACACACACACACACACACACAGACTTTCTGAGGTTATCATGATTGTGTGCTGTGTCATATGACATGAGTGATCACAGTCTTTGACCAGGATTGATCTTGGCAAATTTTTCTACAAAAGTGGTTGAGGTTTTTCTACAAAAGGTTGAGGGGGGAACTTGATAGAGGTATTTAAAATTATGAGGGGGATAGATAGAGTTGACGTGGATAGGCTTTTTCCATTGAGAGTAGGGGAGATTCAAACAAGAGGACATGAGTTGAGAGTTAGGGGGCAAAATTTTAAGGGTAACACGAGGGGGTATTTCTTTACTCAGAGAGTGATAGCTGTATGGAACGAGCTTCCAGCAGAAGTGGTAGAGGCAGGTTCGGTATTGTCATTTAAAGTAAAATTGGATAGGTATATGGACAGGAAAGGAATGGAGGGTTATGGGCTGAGTGCGGGCCAGTGGGACTAGGTGAGAGTAAGCGTTCGGCACGGACTAGGAAGGCCGAGATGGCCTGTTTTCGTGCTGTAATTGTTATCTGGTTTGCCATTGCTGCCTTCTGAATGGCAAAGACGGGTGACCCCAGCCATTATCAACACTCTTCAGAGATTGTCTGCCTGGTGTCAGTGGTCGCACAACCAGGAGTGGTGATATGCACTGGCTGCTCATACGAGTGATATTAAACCTGATTCTGATTCGATTAGCTCGTGCTCTCCGCTTCTCACACCTGACACAGTTGCTAAAATTCAATTAGCTGTAAACAGCAAGAAAGAAGCAGTGAAAACCTGTGGTTTTATTTTCATTTCTCTCTCTTGTGAAAGCAAATTAAAATGTCAGCACCCAGGAGTTCAGCCAATGAAACGTCTTACCGTGATCGCCAAGAAAGATGATGTTAACACAGCGGTGCAGGTTCTTCTGTTTGAGACCATCCATTAGCTGCCCGACAATTCTGTCGATGTGCCGAAGATTTTCAGTCACCTAAACGTTAAAACATAAAATACCATAACATTTCAAGCAAAGCACCGATAAAACACAAGTCAAATAAAGCTCACTCCATCCTTCCCTAATAAAACCATGTTATCTCTTTAATAAGGCTGCACGATTCAATTCATTACTTAATATAATTAGCTTTACCTCTATATTATCATTAACTCTCGATGCTTACCTTTCAAAAAACAAAGATTCAAATTCGGATTTATTCATCACATGTACTTCGAAACATACAGTGAAATGTAACGACCAGCACAACCCAACAACATGCTGGAGAGAGCCCAGAAGAGTCGCCACACGTTCCGGCTCCAACACAGCAGGCCCACAATGCTCGGCAGAACAACACAGAACACAGCAAGCAACAAAACAACAACAGCAAAACAAGCCCCATTCCTCCCTCCTTCCCACACAGACAGTCCTCTTAACCCCAGACAGGCCATCTTCGACCTCCAAAGTCAAAGTCAAAATAAATTTATTATCAAAGCATATATTTGTCACCATATACTACCTACAGATTAATTTTCTTGCAGGGATATGCAGGATAATAAAGAAATACAATAGAATTTATGAAAAACTAAAAAGACCAACATGCAAAAAAAGATAAATTGTGCGAATAATAAAGATATATATATATTACTGAGACCATGAAGTGTAGAAACTTTGAAAGTGAGTCTACAGGTTGTGGAGTCAATTCAATGTTGAGAGAGAAATTATTCACACTAGTTTAGGAGCCGGATGTTTGTAGGGTAATAACTGGTCCTGAAATTAGTGGTGTGGGACCCAAGGCTCATGTTTCTCCTGCCTGATGATGGTAGTGAGAAGGAGGCACGGCCTGGGTGATGGAGGTCCACGCTGCGTTCTGGCAGTACTGCTCCATGTAGATGCGCTCAGTGAAAGGGAGGTCTTTACCTGTGAGGACTGAGCTGTATCCAGCACATTTTGTAGACTATTCCACTCCTGGGCATTGGTGTTTCCATGCCAGGCTGTGATGCAACCACTGCACATCCATACAAGTCTGTCAAAGTTTTGGAAGACGTGCCGAATTTACGCAAACTTCTAAGCAAGTAGAGGCACTGCCATGCCTTCTTTGTAGTGGTGCCAGGACAGATCCTCTGATATGCTAACACCAAGGAATTTAAAGTTACTGACCCTAATGAGGACTTTTGGCTTCTTCTTCCAGCAACCACTTTGACCTAACAGATTTCTGGAGCAGGGATTTGCAAGGCTCAAAGCAAAGATGTGGCACAAATCCAGCGCATTTCCACACATCTTGCATTTAGTATAATTTGGTCTAGAACAAGGGTTCTATCCTTTTTTATGCCACGGACCAATAGGTCTGTGAACCCCAAGTTGGGAACCCTGCACGAGAGGCAAAGGTGGCAAGTAAGAAATATCTTGTTGAAATACAACTTCATTTACTGTATATCCTGCAGACTTTAAAGAAGATATAATTTTAACTTAGGATTGTTGTTCAAAGGATTATTAATATTACAATCAGAAATGATAGAAATGGGGAGAAATTGGAAATGCAAAGGCACTTGTAAGTCCCACTGCAGGATTCCCTAAATGCTAGCTTGCAAGTTGGGTCTTTGGTAAAGAAGGCAAATGTAATGTTACCATTCATTTCAAGATGGCTAGAATATAAAAGCAAGGATGTATTGCTAAGGCTTTGTAAGGCATTGGTCAGACCACATTTGGAGTATTGTGGGCAGTTTCGGATCTTCTAACTAAGAAAGAATGTGCTGGCATTGGAAAGAGTCAGGAAGAAGACTGATTATCATTAATATTATCATTATTCAGCCTCATTACAAAGATGTCCCTTAAGGACAGAGATGAGCAGGAACTTCTTTATCCAGAGGGTGGTGAATCTGTGGAATTCATTACTACAGATGATTGTGGAAGCCATGTCATTGGGTATACTTAAAACAGAGGTTGATAGGTTCTTCATTAGTGAGGGAGTCAAAGGTTACGGGGAGAAGGCAGGAGAATGGGGTTGAGAGGGATAGTAAATCAGCCATGGTTGAAAGGCGGAGCAGCCTCAATGATCTGAATGGCATAACTCTGCTCCGATCTCTTATGGTCTCATTTAAAAAAAGATAGTGACACTTCTTCCACTTTTTACATAATGAAAACGGCCAGATCACCTCCATATTCTCCAAAGAGTGAAAATAAACCACCAAATAAAGTATGTCCACAACAGGGAGGATTTCCTGGTGGATCAAACCCCATCCCATTCCAACATGTTGCTCCATTGCTTCCTCCACTGCCGTGAGGAGGCTACTCTCAGATTGGAAGAGCAGCACTAGAAGACATGAACATTGATTCCTCTAACTGCTGCTTGACTTGCTGAGGTCCTCCAGCATTTTGTGTGTGTTACACTGGACAAATAGAAAATCTTGCAAATCATGAATCAGGGTTTCTTGATGTTAGTCCACACAAAAACTCAAAATCACAGCTTGAAATCAGAAAACGTACTTGTAGGTTCTGTGGCTCCACCAAGTCGGTTCCTAAGGTCATAGCCGGGGCTGGTAGTGGGGATAAGCTCGCACTACCTATAAAGTGCTCCAAATGGCGTGTGACTCGAACAGTCTCTGACAACCAAGTCCAACTCTCGGCTTTCAAGCATGGCTTAGCTACTAGGCCCGGCGGAACTGTTTCTACTGACAAGAGAAGCAGCAAAGATGGACCACTGGCGCCTCAAAACCAGTTGCTTCCGGCAGGTGACGCTCATCAGCCTTGGACAGCAGCTCACCTAGAAGGAAAACTCTGATTTTAAACCTCCGCTGCCTTGTGGCCACACCCACCCACGGGAAAGTCTTCGGGAGTAAATCTCGAGGAAGAAATCCGGAGCCGGGGTCCCTAAGGTAGTTTGCTGTTGTTTACAACTTCACTCTGGCAACCTCTGTGATGACACTGGTGTCGAGCTGTATCGGCACTTGTCCTTCCCTTGGACTACATCGGTGACGTGGAGAGGGGGAGCCCGCTGCGTGGGCAACAGCCGGTTCTTCAAACCTTCCCGCCCTGGGATTGATGGCTGCCTACTGACCACCAAATTCAAATGCAGTCAAACTACAGAACTACTATCAGTTTAAGTAACAGTTTATTAACATTGGATAGTTCTATTCTTGAAAGTGTACCTATAATTACCGGTAATTTTAGTGAGACCAGAAGCTGATGAATTTAATAAATATTGTTTGGCATCCCTCTGTCTCAGGAGCACACAGGAAAGGTCAGCCTGTGGTGGTGCAGTTCCAAGAGTGGCTGAGGAATCTCACTCGGGAGTGGCAGTCTCTCCCACAACACCAACTGACGTGAGCTCAGATCTGGTAACTGCCACTTCCCATGTTGCATTGAGATCTTGCAACGTCACTGGAGTCACCTCACTGGGGTGCTACAGACATGGGCAGCTGCTATGGTCCCCGTCTTGGCCTTGCTGAAATAATCCAAAGGAAAGGTAGAGCCATTACAACTTGGTATGAGCACGGCTGCAGGAGTTGCCAGGAGGGGACACAGTTCGCCATCCAGCTGTCTTAGGTGCTCCACTCCAGATGTGCCGTCAGGGTTTAGTCCCTTAGTCTTCATCCCTCCTGAGACGGACTCACCGGGCAGTGGGCTCCTTTCCCATGCTGGGCACATTTGATGGCTGCTCAAGACATGTCCATGGACCCAGGGTCTCTGCATGTCGAGAGTATACATCACACCTTGACACTTGGAGAGTTTGGTATCAGAGCTTCCCTTCGTCTGGATGACCTGCCTACCAAAGCTAACAAGCTCGATCTGCGCGGGCTTAGAGTCAGAGTTGGCCGTGTCAGCCTATCACAGACAAGATATCCACGTGTATGTAATATGTTCATTAACTGCAGTTGAAAGTGTGTCTCCAGTTTCAGGTCCTCTGCTCCCAACCCTCCTGCCCATTAAAGCAGTTTTTACGCTCCAACCCCAGACTTGTCTAACTAATAAACTCAACTTAATTTTTTTTTTTAAAAAAGGAATTACAGGGAAAGATTGAAATTAGTTGCAGAAATGTGTTAAATTAATCGGCTCTATCATGGGTACCAGCCTCTGTAATATCCAAGACACCTTCAAGGAGCAGTGCCTTAGGAAGGAGGCAAGGATCAAGGATCCCCACCACCCAGGACATGCCCCATTCTCATTATTAATATCGGGAAAGAGGTACAGAAGGCTGAAGGCACACACTCAATGATTCAGGAACAGCTTCTTCCCCTCTGCCATCTGATTCCTGAATGGACATTGAACACGTGAACACCACCTCACTACTTTTATCTGTTATTTTGCACTACTTATTTTAACTATTTAATAAACATACATACACTTAATGTAACTCAGGTTTTTCTCAATATTTGTTTATTATGTACTGTTTTGTACTGCTGCTGTGAAGTTAACAAATTTCATGACATATGCTGGTTATTAAATGAGACACCCCTATCAAATATTCCGTCATTCTCTTCCACTCCAGGGAATAAAGTCCTAACCTATTCACCCTTGGCCAATATCCCCTGGCAATGTCCAGGGGATAAAGTCCCAGCCTATTCAACCATAATTTGAGTTGCTTCTACCACCGCTCAGGATCATCTTCAATTTCAGACATTCAAACAATTCTAGGGAGCAGATATTGACAATATTTAAAGAACTGAAGGTAATTATCTCCCTGCCAGGGCAGCCCCTCCTCACCCTCACCATGGGCAAATATCCCTCGCAAGCCCACCCTGTGGAGACACTTCCTCACCCTCACCATGGGCAGACTCCTCCTCACCCTCACCATGGGCAGACTCCTCCTCGCCCCTACCATGGGCAAATATCCCTCGCAAGCCCACCCTGTGGAGACACCTCCTCACCCGCGCCATGGGCAGACTCCTCCTCGCCCTCACCATGGGCAGACTCCTCCTCACCCTCACCATGGGCAGACTCCTCCTCACCCTCACCATGGGCAAATATCCCTCGCAAGCCCACCCTGTGGAGACACCTCCTCACCCGCGCCATGGGCAGAATCCTCCTCGCCCTCACCATGGGCAGACTCCTCCTCACCCTCACCATGGGCAGACTCCTCCTCACCCTCACCATGGGCAGACTCCTCCTCGCCCCCCATCATGGCCAGACCACTGCTCACCCTGGGCAGAATCCCACTCAACCTATGTTCTAACAGTTTCTAACTGTTGCACACGCCGTTTATTCCTGCTGTCTCTACAATTTAAAATTTCTAACTTTTTTCCAGTCTAATTAAAAGTTCATCAAACTGAAACAAAAACTCTTCTGCCACTCAGCATCAAAGATTCAAAGTATCTATACAGTATACAACTGAGATTTGTCCTTCTGCAGGCGGCTGTGAAACAAAGAAACAGCACGGAACCCGTTCGAAGAAAACACCAAACACTGCTGAAGTGCGGAAAAAAAGAAGAAATCGCACGAATGGCATCAAGTGAGCTAAATAACACACAGGATGCCAAATGTCTAAATATCAAACGGTCTAGGAGTGTTCAGTTTATTTCGATTCAGTTAAGCGCAAATTCGCTCGTTGGCTTCACACTGCAGAGACAGTCCACATCGAGGCACCCCGATCAAATCACGCAAACAGCAAACACCAGAAACACACGTAACATGAACCGCAGAATCAGCAAGGTGATTATTCATCATTAATTGTCCAACAGCAGAGATAACCAAATTTATACTTTTTCAGCAGGTTATTTGTGATCTCCACTTTTATGATTGACTTTATAAAAAGAATTTGAACGGGGAAAACGGGCAACTTTCACCCTGACATCAGGTCAACCTGCACTCCATGGCCACTTTATCAGGTGCACCTGCTCATTAGTGCAAATATCTAATCAGCCAATCGCGTGCAGCAACTCAATGCATAAAAGCATGCAGGCATTGTCAGGAGGTTCGGTTGTTGTTCAGAGACTGGTATGGGAACACCAATGCTCTTGAACGGAAAATCCTATTAAAGGTAGTGGATATGGCCCTGTCCATCATGGGTAAAGCCCTCCCCACCATTCAGCACATCTACTTGAAACGTTAACGCAGGAAAACAGCTTCCATCATCAAGTTCCCCCACCACCCAGAACGTGCTCTCCTCTCACCCCTGCCATCAGGAAGAAGGTACAGGAGCCTCAAGACCCACACAACCAGGTTCAGGAACAGTTATTACCCCTCATCCATCAGGCTCTTGAACCAAAGGGGATAACTTCACTCGCCCCATCACTGAATTGTTTCCACAACCAATGGACTCACTGTCACAGACTCTTCATTCTCCATATTTATTGCTTATTTATTTATTATTATTTCTTACTTTTTGTAGCTGCAGCTTGCTGTCTTCAGCACTCTGGTTGAATGCCCAAGCTGGTTGGCTTTTCGTTGACTCTGTTATGGCTCTTATTCTATAGATTTACTGAGTATGCCCACAGGAAAATGAATCTCAGGGTTGCATACAGTGACATATACGTACTTGATAGTAAATTCACTTTCAACTTTAAATGATGGTTGGTGCCAGACGGAGTGGTTTGAGTATCTCAGAAACTGCTGATCTCCTGGGATTTTCACACACAACAATCAGCATCAGAATCAGGTCTATTATCACTGGCACTTGACCTGAAACTTAACTTTGCAGCAGCAGTTCAATGCAAAACATAATCTAGCAGAGAAAACTAAATAAATAAATAATAACAACAGTGAATAAGTAAATCAATTACAATATACGTATATTGAATCAATTAAAAAATGTGCAAAAACAGAAATGCTGCATATTTTAAAAAGTGAGGTAGTGTCCAAGGGTTCAATGTCCATTTAGGAATTGGACGGCAGAGGGGAAGAAGCTGTTCCTGAATCGCTGTGTGTGTGCCTTCAGGCTTCTGTACCTCCTACCCGATAGTAACAGTGAGAAAGGGCCATGCCCTGTGTGCTGGAGGTCCTTAATAATGGACGCTGCCTTTCTGAGACACCGCTCCCTAAAGATATCCTGGGTATTTTATAGGCTAGTACCCAAGATGGAGCTGACTAGATTTACAACTTTCTGCAGCTTCTTTCGGTCCTGTGCAGTAGCCCCTCCCGTATCAGACAGTGATGCAGCCTGTCAGAATGCTCTCCACAGTACATCTATAGTAGTTTTTGAGTGTATTTGTTGACATACCAGAACTCTGCAAACTCCCAATGAAGGAAAGCCACTGCTTGCCTTCTTTATAGCTACATCGATACGTTGGGACCAGGTTAGATCCGCACAAGCTGCTCACTCTCTCCACTTCTGATCCCTCTATGAGGAATGGTATGTGTTCTTTCATCTTACCCCTCCGGAAGTTCACAATCAGCTCTTTCGTCTTACTGACGTTGAGTGCCAGGTTGTTGCTGTGGTATCATTCCACTAGCTGGCATATCTCACTCCTGTATGCCCTCTCATCATCACCTGAGACTCTACCAACAATGTTTGTATCGTCAGCAAATTTATAGATGGTATTTGAGCTATGCCTAGCCACACAGACATGTGTATATAGAGAGTAGAGCAGTGGGCTAAGCACACACCCCCACGGTGCATCAGTGTTGATTGTCAGTGAGGATATGTTATCACCAATCTGCACAGACTGTGGTCTTCCAGTTAGGAAGTTGAGGATCCAATTGCAGAGGGAGGTACAGAGGCCCAGATTCTGCAACTTCTCAATCAGGATTGTGGGAATGATGGTATTAAATGCTGAGTTATAGTCGATGATCTGCATCCAGACGCAGGTGTTTGTGCTGTCTAGGTGGTCTAAAGCTGTGTGAAGAGCCATTGAGATTGCATCTGCCATTGACCTATTGTGGCAACAGGCAAATTGCAATGGGTCCAGGTCCTTGCTGAGGCAGGAGTTCAGTCTAGTCATGACCAACCTCTCAAAGCATTTCATCACTGTCGATGTGAGTGCTACCGGGTGATAGTCACTTAAGGAGCTCACACTATTCTTCTTAGGCACTGGTATAACTGTTGCCTTTTTGGAGCAAGTGGGAACCTCCGCCCGAAGCAGTGAGAGGTTGAAAATGAGAGTTTAAGAGAATGGTGCAAAACAAAAAAAAATCCAATGAGCAGAGGTGCTGTGGGCAAAAATCTCTTGCTAGCGAGAGAGGTCAGAGGAGACTGTCCATACTGGTCGAAGCTGACAGGAAGGTGACAGTAACTCAAATAAACACACGTTACAACAGAAGAGCATCTCTGAACGCACAACATGTCGAACCTTGAAGTGGATGGGCTACAACAGCAGAAGGCCATACAGGGATCCACTGCTATATCTAATAAAGTGGCCACTGATTCTACATTCTAACAGTCCCTCCTGGTCACACACATTCCTTTTGTTCCTTCTCTCTGTATTCTAATTATTTTGCAACCAAAATTAAAGTTTATCATTCTGAAACTAAACGCTTCTATTTTCTCCACCCACGCTGTCCGGCTTGCTGAGTATTCCCAGCAGTCCGAATTTATTTCAGAGTTCCAGGAGCTGTTATCTTTTAACATTTAGTTCTCAAAGCAGCCGCTTCCAATACAAAAGAATTCCAACTTTGGTTACATAACTGAAGTCCCATAAACAAACTCTCCTTGGGAAAAGCAAAGGAAAGCATCAGGAAATGCACGTGGCTGTTCGGTCACAGACAGCAGCTGCATAGGGAACTGGCACATCACGCCGCACCCAATTTTCTTTTCCATTACATTTCCTTTGACTGATCTCAACAACTTCTGGCAAAGATCAGTTTCACCCCCTCATTTCTGCACAGCACCTCCTCTCAAGATTCAGGATGTCTCAAAGAACTTTGCAGCCAATAAATTAGTCACTGCTATTGGGAAATAAAGCTGTTTTGTTCAGAACAAGACCCGGCAAACCTCAGCAGCACAAATGACCGATTATTGGTTTTATTAGTGCTAGTTGAGGAACACATGCTGTCAGGGTGCGCGTTAGAGTGTATGACATCCATTGTAGCCATTGCAATAATCCTTTATAAAGAGCACCTCACAGAGCACTACAGCACAGAAACTGGTCCTTCGGCCCATCTAGTACACACCAAACTGTTATTCTGCCCACTCCTATCGACCTAATCCTGGACCATAGCCCTCCACACCCCTCCCATCCATGTACTTATCCAAACTTCTCCCAAAAGTTGAAATTAAGCCGATGTCCAACACTCACACTGGTGAGTCATCCCACACTCACATCACCCTCTGATTGAAGTAGTTCCACCTCAGGCTCCCCTTAAATAGTTCACCCTTAATCTATGATCTCTAGTCCTAATCTCACCCAACCTCAATGGAAAAAGCCTCATGTTCACCTTAAATATTTCATCTTCCACCTTAACCCATCAGCTCTAGTTGTAGTCTCCCCAAACCTCAATAGAAAACGCTTGCTTGTGTTTACTCTATCTATACCTATCAGATCTCTCCTCACTCTCCTCTCTCCGGGGAATGAAGTCTTCACTTACTCAACTTTTTCTGATAACTCAGGTCCTCAAGTCCTGGCAAAAATCTTGTAAATTTTCTCTGCACTTGAATCTTATTGAAATCTTTCCTGTAGGTAGGTGACTAGAACTGTAAATTTGTCCTCAACAATGTCTGATACAAATTCAAAATAACATTTCAATTTATTTTCTTTATTGTTTGCACAATTTGTTCTTTCTAAACAATGGATGTTTGTCTGTCTGTGGTGTGGTGTTTTACGTAGATTCTACTGGGTTTCTTTGTTCTGTGCCTGTCTGCAAGAAAATTAATCTCAAGGATGTATATGGTATACGTACTTTGATAATAAATTTACTTTGAACTCTTGTGCTTAATACTCTGATTTATGAATGCCAAAGTGCCAGAAACATTACTCCTATAGTAATGTCTCTTTCTGAAACAGATGGAAAGTACTCCTTGCATTAGTTAGACAGCATTTTGTCTCCAGATGATTCAAACAGCCTTTCTTTCTCAATGAACATTAAACTTCTGGTTAGACCAAAACACACAGTAACAGAATTAGGCCACTCTGCCCATTGAGTCTGCTCTGTCATTCCATCGTGGCTGATTTATTATCCGTCTCCTGCCTTCTCCCCGTAACTTTTAATGCCCTGACTAATCAAAAACCCATCAACCTCCACTTTAAATACACCCAATGACTTTGTCTCCACAGCTGTCCGTGGCAATGAATTCCAGAGAGTCACCACCCTCGGGATTAAAAATTCCTCCTCATCTCTGTTCTAATGGACAACCTTCTATTGTGAGGCTGTGTGCCCTCCAGTGCACTTTCGGAAACACCCTCTCCACATCCACTCTGTCTGGTGCCTCATGCATTTTATGGGCTATTGATGATGGGCAACTTCCTTATATTAAAACGTCTTCACTGTTAATGCTCCACGTGTTTGTGAAGAACTGAAAATACCCAATTAAAGGGAATATTGAAGGATCTTGGCATATGAATGAAAGAAAAATAGAGGACAATGTGGGAAGAAAAAACTAGATTGATCTTGAAGGAGTTAAAGGTGTGGCATAACATTGTGGGCCGAAGGGCCTGTACTGTGCTGTACTGTCCTATATAAATAATAAGTAAAATGACATCCTGAAATATATTGCAAAGATGTCACACAATATTTAAACTTTTCATACAATGCAGTCTGTTGGAGATCGAGTTTATTTTAAAAAACAGTCAGAGATAGGTTCTCCCACTCAGCACCATGATCTCATTCTCATCTGCGTTCTCCAATTTCAGAACTTTCTGTATTTATTTCACATACACCACTCCCCCCCCACCCGCCCCCCCCCCCAAAGTCAAGGCACATGGAAATGCACTAGAGAAGAGAACAAAAAGCCTTTTCTCAAAACATAAAGCAACAACATCTGGATAACATTACCCTTTAACTTCTAACAGCAGCACCAGTGACAGGTGTTTCACAGATGGAAAGGTTACACTTCATTCGTGCCCCAGATTAATGGGAACATGCTTTACTAACCTCTGTGCTAAATGGTCCGTACTTGTGTCCGACAGCATCTGGCTGCTCCGAATAGAAGGCATAAACGTAGGGCCTGCAATTGAGACAATTGTGAAAATTGAGTCCGGCTATTTGTTGATTTGGGAAAATCTGGTTCCACTTTCCTTCCTGGAAGCGTTTCTGTTCAATGCTTAGGTAGGCAAAGTTTCCTGTTGGACATTACAGTTTTCCATTCACCTTAATTAACTAGTTATTGATCCCACTACCCCCGGCAATCCTGTGTTTCATTAGATCTCTAGCTCACTTCAAAGAAAGAAAGCACACAAGCACACAGATTTCTTTGAACTGTGATCATTTTAATATGTTTGTCAGACTTTGGTCCAGTTAAAGAAAAATACAACCCGTTTCTTACCTTCATGCCATAAACAATGTCAATAATGTTGTATCCACATGTCCAGATTATAAACAGCCTCACCATGAAAATTCTTCCCTGAAACTAGCAACTGTAATATCTCGATCATATAGAGGAATGTCGGGGCTAAGGAGAGCTGTGCGGCGTCAAACACGAGAGAGAGAGAGGGAGAGAGGGGGAGAGGGGGAGAGGGGGAGAGAGAGAGAGGGGGGGGAGAGAGGGGGGGAGGGGGGGAGAGGAGAGGGGGAGAGGGGGAGGGGGAGGGGGAGGGGGAGGGGGAGGGGGAGGGGGAGGGGGAGGGGGAGGGGGAGGGGGAGGGGGAGGGGGAGGGGGAGGGGGGGGAGAGGGAGGAGGGGGAGAGGGAGAGGGAGAGGGAGAGGGAGAGGGAGAGAGAGAGAGAAACACTTCCAGCATGGTGCAGTTGTTGTAAACACCGTTACAGTGCCAGCAATCAGTGCTCAGGGTTCAAAGCCCACCACTACCTGCAAGGGGTTCATGTGCTTTCCCAGTTTTTAGATGTTATGTTGAATTTCTCCAAGCTCATTTAGATGTCATCCTTTTTCCAGCAGGGGCTTGCAGACCTTCCTTCAACTGGGAATAAAGGATCCGTTTGGGGAGGCACCAGTTAGACATCTGGATGATGCTGTTCATGTTGGCCTCCTCCAGTACGCTGGTGTTAGTGTGCTTGCCCTTCCAGTGGATCCTTTTGTAAGACTCTTCGGTGGTATTATTCTAGCTGTCCACTGTGGATAATCCATGATTCAGCTCCATGCAGTAAAGCAGCAACTTCCTAGAGGACCACAACCTTGTTGTAGGGTTTGGAGGCTTGCGTGCCTCAATGACCCAGAGAGCAAAGTTGGCTGGAGCCAGGACTTTATGCTTTGGCTCTTGGTAGGGTCACCCATGCCAAACAGGTCAAAGGGCAGAGGCCAGACTAAGAGTGGCCTTCGCTCTTCCAGGTTCAGCTCAGGGCTAACAACCCTGACTGGTCAAACAAAACTGAGACAGCAATGAAGAATCCTTCTACACCTGATTGCGATGGTTTTCCTGAGTCTCCACCTAGATCTTGCATGACTGACAGTCGTGAAAACCGAGAGCAGTCGAACGTCAACTTCTTGAAAGTAAGAGTCACTTTTATATTCATGGTGACAAATCTGACAAGTTTCTAGTTAATCAGTTGAGACGTTCTAAAGTTAAGCAACGTATTACAAAGATTCGGAAGGAGAATGGGGATTTTACATCAAATCATTCTGAAATTAATGACCTATTTAAGAAATTTTATTCTCGGCTTTATTCCTCTGAATCCCTAAACGATAAGATTTCTGTTGACCTTTTTTTAAAATAGCTTGAATATCCCTTCGCTTTCATCTGACTTTAAAACAAAACTTAATGAGCCAATATCACTAGAAAAAGTATCTTTTGTTATTTCTGCGCCGTCGTCAGGTAAGTCTTCTGGACCTGATGGGTTTCCCGTAGAATTTTATAAATCATTCTCCTCACTTCTTTCATCTCAATTACTCTCAGTATTATCTGATTCCTTTAATCATGGCAAATTGCCACCTTCATTTAATGAGGCATGTATTATTCTTCTACCCAAAAAAGGCAAAGACCCAACAGAGTGCTCCTCTTACAGGCTGATTTCTTTGCTAAATGTTGATGTCAAAATTTTGGCCAAAGTCCTGGCCCATAGACTGGAAAATGTTATACCCTCTATTATTTCTGATGATCAAACCGGTTTTATTAAAAATCGTCTTCCCTTTTTTAATATACGGTGCTTATTCAATAGCTTATACTCACCTTCAATTGGGACTCCTGAATGCATTATTTCCCTCGATGCAGAGAAAGTGTTCGATCGCATAGAGTGGAATTACCTTTTTGCGGTTTTAGAAAAACTTAACCTCCGTCGAAATTTTATCTCTTGGATTAAATTGTTATATTTATGTCCTACCGCCTCTGTTCTGACTAACTCTCAGCAATCCCAGTCGTTTAGCCTTAAACGTGGCACCCGTCAAGGATGCCCCTTAAGCCCCTTCCTTTTCGATTTGGCTGTAGAGCCTCTGGCGATTGCATTCTGAAGCTGTCCTGAACTGACGGGGATCTGGAGGGGGGGGTGTTGAGCATAAAGTTTCTCTTTACGCTGATGATTTATTACTTTTTCTTTCAAATCCATCCACATCCTTACCCCAATGTTTTCACTTCTTGATCAATTTAGCCAGGTTTCTGTCTATAAACTAAACCTACATAAAAGTGAACATTTTCCAATTAATAAAGAAGCACAAGTATTAGCATTTCACGACCTCCCCTTTAAAGTAATCAATAAGCAATTTATTTATCTTGGTATTACAGTTACAAGGAATTTTAAGGATCTTTTTCGTGAAAATTTTGCCAATCTTTTGAACTCTACAAAACAGAGTTTGTCACAATGGTCACCTTTATCTATGTCTTTGGTAGGTCGTGTTAATGTTATTAAAATGTATATCCTCCCTAAATTTTTATATTTATTTCAATCTATTGCAATTTTTATTCCTAAAACCTTCTTTAATTCCTTAGACTCTATTATTTTATCCTATCTATGGAAGGGTAAACATTCTAGACTTAATAAAGCGTATCTTCAAAAATTTAAAAAAGGTGGCCTGGCTTTACCTAATTTTCATCTTTACTATTGGGCAGCTAATATTCGATGTCTTATCTTCTGGTCCTTTTTTCACGACTGCCCTAAATGGGTAGCAATAGAGCTGAACTCTATTTCTGCACTCCCTTGTAGTTTGCCTAGACTAATTGTTAACCCTCTTGTCAGACATACTCTGCGAATATGGGTCCAGTTTAGGAAATTTAATGGTTTCCATGGTTTTTCCCTTTCTAGTCCTATTTTACATAATCATCTTTTTTTTTTACCTTCTATGCACGATTCAACATTTTATGATTGGTACAGAAAGAGTATTAGGCATTTCAAAGATCATTGATAATCATTTTGCATCTTTTCAACAACTCTCTGCTAAGTTTAATCTACCTAATGCTCATTTCTTTAGGTATCTCCAAATCAGATGCTTCATTAATGCTTTATTACCCAACTTTCCTGAGATGCCTGAGAAAAATGCTGTGGTCTTGTTTCTTTCTATTAATCCACTGGGTAAGGGCTTAATATCTTTTATTCGTGATAAATTAGTGCCTTTAATGGCTTAGAGCATCTTAAATATTTCATTAGCTGATGTGGTCTGGGACTCAATTCTCAAGTCAGTTAATTCAACCTCTCTTTGTGTTCGCCACTGTCTTTTACAGTTTAAGATTGTACATAGGGCTTACATGTCCAAATCTAAATTGTCCCGATTTTACCCTAACATTAGTCCTGCTTGTGATAAGTGCAAAAGTGGCGAGGCTTCTCTTATTCATATGTACTGGACCTGCCCTATTCTAGAGAAATTTTGGAGGGTTTTCCTAACCTTATCTCATATTCTGAATTGCCACTTAGAACCTAACCCTCTGATTGCTCTTTTTGGTTCCTTGGCTGAGACAGATATACATTTGAGTCCGACTAAACGTTGAACATTATCTTCTGCTTCTCTTCTGGCTAGACATTTAATTCTTCTTAGATGGAGAGATGTTGCCCCACCCACGCATGCTCAATGGCTTAATGATATTATGTCCTGTTTAGACCTTGAAAATATTCACTACTCACTTCTTAATTCAGACATAAAGTTTCATAAAATATGGGGACCTTTTCTTGAATATTTTCATAACTCTTCCTTAGACTAAGTTTTTTTTCAGTCCCTTACTTTCAGCTTTTTTTTCTTGGTAGTAGGCATCATTATCTTTTGCTCGTATTTTCATGTACAGCTTTGGGGTTTGAATATTCTGATTTATATTTCCTACATTTTGCTGTGGTTGGTCTGGAGTTTTTTTTCTTGCGGGGGGGGTGGGTACTAACTTTACACGACTTTAGTTTGGGTGTTTTTTTATCATTATTTTGAACCATATTATCATTGTGTGGTTATCTTGCAGTGTATTAATCTCTTATTCTGGTCTTGGGGTTTTTTTGTTGTAGTGTTGTAGAAATGCATAAAAAAATCAATTTGAAAAGAAACCCGAGAGCAAGCGACTGTCACGATGAAGGAAGCCATGAATGCCGCCAGAGATGGAGGACCCTCACTGCTGCCACAAACGACAGTGGTGTATTGGGCGAAAGAAGTAGTAATGCAGGAAGGACAAGTGCTCTCTCAGCCAGAATGTTTTGTTTGGACCTCTGTATTATAGTGAGAGATCCCTTGTGCATCATCATTGCACCAATTGGCCACGACACTAGGCAACCACTCTGTGATCAGGATGCATCTTGGCGAGGAGAGTGTGACTGGGAATACTCCAGCGTTCCATACGTACACAGGTCTGTGCTGGGAATCTGGTGTCAGTCCCCATCCACTCCACCGTGATGCCAGATCCCTGCCCTCCACTCACACTCGTGCAGCAACAAATCATCCTGTGCTTCCATAAGACACAGAAGCAGAATTAGGCCATTTGGCCCACTGAGTCTGCTCCACCCTGCAACCATGGCTACTTATTATCCCTCACAATCCTATTCTCCTGCCTTGTCCCTTTAACCTTTGACACCCTTACTAATTAAGTGTCTATCAACCTTCGCTTTAAATATACCCTTTGACTTGGCCTCCACAGATTCACCACCCTCTCTCTAAAGAAATTCCTCCACCTCTCTGTTCTAAAGGGACATCCTAATATTGTGAGGTTGTACCCTCTGGTCCTGGACTCCCCCTCTCTGTCTAGGCTTTACAACTCAGAGGTCGGACTGGTGTGAGTGCTGAGATTCAGAATAGTACCTTAGCCAGCATGCAGAGTGCTGCCATCGACAACACCTATTTTATTGGCTTAAGGATTGCCCTAGTCCAGAGTCTCCCTCGTCACCCCCATGTCAAGATTAGCTTTATTTGCATATGTACGTCAAATGTGGTGTTTGCGTCAATGACCAACACAGTCCAAGAGTTGTGCTGGAGACAGCCTGCCGTTACGGCCATGCTTCTGCCTCTAACTCACTAACCCTGACCCGTACACCTTCGGATTATGGGAAGAAACCAGAGCACCCTGAGGAAACCCACGCAGACGCGGGGCAAGCGCACAAACTCCTTACATCAGTGCTCGCAAATGAACCCCAATCTACCAATTGCTGGCGCTGCAAAGCGTTATGCTAACTGCTATGCTACTGTGATTCCCTGGAATCACATAGGAAGAAGTGTACATGCATAACCAAAACAGCTTTAGATGCTGGGAAAGTATCAAGGGAATTGATATGGATTGTGAACAGAGTGCACCAATCCCTGGTGTGCCCCTCCTCCTCTCCTCCCCCATCAGAGTCCTTCTTCTCCAGCCCTCTATCTTTTCCACCTGCAACCTCCCAGCTTCTCACCTCATCCCCGTTTCCCCACCCACCCACCTCCCCCCTCACCTGCCAGCTTGTACTGTTCCCTCTTCCCCACCTGCTTATTCTGGCTTTCACGCTTCCTTTCCAGTCCTGATGTCTCAGCTCAACGTCAACCATTTAATCATTTCCTGACCTGCTGAGTTCCTCCAGCATTTTGTGTGTGTTGCTCATGCATTGCTTCTAGGAGGCACAGGAGCCTCAGAACCCAACACCATCAGGTTCAGGAACAGTTACTTATCCTCAACCATCAGGCTCTTGAACCAGAGGGGTTAACTTTAGTCGCCCCATCACTGAAATGCTCACACCCTCTGGACTCACTTTCAAGGACTCTTCATCACATATTCTCGATATTTATTGATTATTTATTTATTATTATTTATTTCCTTTTATATTTGCACTGGGTTTTTTTGCACGCTGGCTGGCACAGTCTTTCATTGACTCTGTTAAGGTCACTGGATTTATTGAGTATGCCTGCAAGACAATGAATCTCAGGGCTGTATATCGTGACAAATGTATCCGATAGTAAATTTACTTTGAACTTTGAGGTATTATAATACCATCCATTTTCTCAGGTGGGGTATACATTTTGGGTAAAACATTTTTTAAAGTGGATGCTATTAAATAAAATAACATTCAGAGATCTCCACTGCATTATATTGATTACACTTGAACAATATTAAAATTAAGTCGCAAATCAGAGTCCTCTGCAATCTGCTCTCACAGCTCAAGTGAAGACAAGAGCACACCCCATGACAAATAAGGAAAATACCGACGCACTCCGAAATTATATTTTGGTGTGGTAGAAATCACAGAATGAAGCAGTAGGTGAGGGTCCGGCAAGAGCCACAACAACAACGATAAAATACCCCCGCTCTGGTTTCAGTCTGGTATGGAGGGGCCACTGCACAGGATCAGAAAAAGCTGCTGAGGGCCGTAAACTCAGCCAGCTCCATCATGGGCACAACTCTCCCCAGAATCCAGAACACCTTCAAAAGGCGATGCTTCAGACTTGAACCCCAATCCTACACCTGGCACTGTAATTAAGGACTCCATCACCCAGGATGGGCCCTCTTCTCGTTGCTGTCATCAGGGAGGAGGCACAGGAGCCTAAGACGCACACTCAACAACTCAGGTACAGCTTCCTCCCCTCTGCCATTGGATATCTGAATGGACAACGAATCCATGAACTATTTTACTCTCCTTTTGCAGTTTTTATTTATTTACCCAAGAACACTTCCTCAGTATTTTCCCCTGGCTTTTTGCACTAATTATTTCACTTATTTTTTATACACTTGTTATTGTAATTCATTGCAATACATAACAATCAAAACTATAAATGTACTGCTGCTGCAAAACAACAAATTTCATGACAAATGCCAGTGATTCAATTTCTAATTTTGATTTTGGGCTATGGCCGTTTTTCTCACATGATGCACCCTGTGGGAGTGAGGTTGGGCAAACTAGGCAGTGCACAATTGCACATCTGACCAGTTTCACAGATAGCCTGGACACCACCATAGCGCAACAGTAAGCATGAGACTATCACAATTCGGGCCATTGGAATTCTGATATCAATTCCAATGTCACCTGTAAGGAGTCTGTACATCCTCCCCATGGAATGTGTGGGTTTCCTCCGGGTGTTCCGGTTTCCTCCCACAGTCCAGGGACGTACCAGTCAGTAGGTTAATTGACCATTGTAAGTGGTCCCATGATTAGCCTGGAGTTAAATTGGGAGAATGCTGGGAGGTGCTGCTCGAAGGACCGGAAAGGCCTGTTTGCACTGCATCCCGATAAATAAGTAACTTGGGCTGCTGCATCCAGCAGACCAACACTCCGTTATTCGGTGATACAGGACAGTAACAAGCCCTTCTTGCACAATGAGCCGGCACCACCCACTAACACCCATCCAACCAATTAACCTCGCAACCTGTACGCCTTTGCAATGTGGGTGGACAGACGCTGGAGCACCCAGAGGAAACCCATGCGGTCAAAGGGAAAACATACAACTCTTTACAGACAGCGGCAGGAATTGTACCCGGGTCGCTGGTGCTTTGATAACATTACACTAACCACTACTCTACCATGCCATATCATCTTCAATGTCGAGTGTCCATAATGCTCATTAACCCAACAGTGATCATGTAGACAATGAAAGCAATGTTCCCACTTTACAAACAGAAATACTGACAATTAAAACTTCTAAAGTTTTCTGTGCAAAGCTCAAAGTACAACAATGGGATCAATATGATTTTGCAAGTCAATAAATATCCAATGATTCTGCACAAGAGTAAACTAATCAGACTAGAGTGATGTCCACATATTTACCTAGTATTTCACCCTCAGTTAATTGCAAGGGTCCGTGGCATAAAAAAGATTGGGAACCCCTGACCGAAAAATTATGATAATGGATGTCAACCTCAAATATCCCATGACAACACATTCCACATTGCCAATAAGCTTAAAATTCAAAGTTCAAAGTACATTTATTATCAAAGTATTTCTACTTTATCCAACCTTGAGATTCATCTCCTTACAGGCAGCCATGACACAAAGAACCTCAACAGAACCCATTAAAACCAAAGACCATCAATGTGCAGAGAGAAAAAAAACAAATCGCATTAACAATAATTCCTCATTATCTTACTAATAATTTCAAACTAATTTGCAAACAAATTTCACTGAAAGTTAAAGGCATACTATTCATATTGTACTGTAACTACTAATGTAAAAAAAGTTTTTACTAAGTAAAGGAAAAATATTTGTAAATTATATTATTTTAAATTACTATTATACTAAATTTATATAAGGAGGAATTTCTTTAGCCAGTGAATAGCAAATCTGGGGAATTCATTGCCACAGACGGCAGTGGAGGCCAAATCATTGAGTATATTTAGAGCAGAGATATATAGGTTTTTGATTAGTCAGGGTGTCAAAGGTTGTGGGGAGAAGGTATTGAGAATTATATACCTGAAATGGCAGTAGCAGCCGTGAATTAATTGAGCTATGTAACCTATATACTATTCACATGTACTCTTACATACGCAGCATTTACTATGTATTAGTTTACTAGATACATCATCTATAATTTACTAGATACATCATCAGGTGTGCTGATATGGCCGAAATGTAACTGAGATAAGAAATAACTATAAAAAACGCTGTGTACCGGGGCTCGGCGGGCAATCAGTGACTAGCTCAGTGATTGTCTCAGCTTTGGTTTGCAAATTAAAGCTTAAAACTTCTTGAAGAATCTTCTGCGTCTCCTGGTCATCTGTGAGAAACAGAAAACCACTACAAAATTGGCGACCGCGGCAGAACCAGAAAGAGACCCGCGAAGAAGAAAAGGCAGATCGGGGACGCTTCCCAGACCCCTGGGGACCCTCACAGGGCTAACAGAATTAAGGGTGCACCCAAACAAAAGGTAAGTGCTTTTTGCGACAATTTGGACTAAGAATGCTGTTGGTTTTGGAGAGGTCTCGGGGACTCAGAAGTGTGGAACCACTGCCAAAGGGTCTCTCCGGTCCAAAGAACCTGGCAGAATTGGGGGTTAACAGGAGGCTCAGAGGATTGATCGAGAACACTGCAGTGAGGGTAAGTATGAATAAGCTAATAAGAAGTTAAGTGAAGAAAAATTCCACGTGGTGTTGGTAAGTCCCTGTGGATACTGCTTCGTACAAAACAAAGGTCTGAACTGGCAGGGAAAGGAAAAACAGAGAAAATCCTCGTGGATACCGCCTTAAGAGATAAGGGTCTGAATAGACGAGGTGCAAAGAGAAAGTTCTGTGGATGCCGCTCTTGGTAGAGGTCTGCACAGGCAGAACGGAATAGGAAACAAGGACAGTCCGATAAATAGTTTAAAGCGCTGGTAGATAGACGATAGACTAAGCATAGAATTAGAGTAAATAGTATTATCCAGTAAATGAACTGTGAATCTCTGAAATACCTTAAATAGAGAGAGCAACATAACAGATAAAGGAACAGCAGTAGAAATACTGTGCAAGAAATTCCCAGTAAGTCAAGATAAGATGGCAAAAACTTCAGAAAAATGGGAAAAAAAGAACCAAGAACCTGGTCACAAAATAGCCAAGAGAAGGAACATTTGATGTACGCTTGTGCAAAGAAATGGAAGCGCTAAAACTCTTCAGAATGGAGGGAGAGAGGCTGAGGAGGACAGGTAGAATATTGATTACAAGCGAGGAAGACACTAAGGTGCTGGAGAAACAGTCTGTTAGAGAGAGAGGGAGGTACAGTGAGAAGCTGGCTTCAGCTCCATACCTGGGTGTGAAAGAAGCAGAAAGACCCCCTCCCTATTACCAGCAGGAAACACCCAAGCAGTGCCCCATGATATCAGGAACAGTAAACCTGCAGGGGGTTAGTAGAGGTCTGGGATCCCGCGGAGGAAAGAAGAAAATATGAAAGGGAGAGAGAGGCGCTAAGGAACGAGATAGAGGCAGAAAAGGTAAGGATGGAACAGGAGAAAAGAGAAATGGCAAGAGAGGTTGAGAGGTTAAAGAACTTGAGAGAGAAAAGGGATTATGAGGAGTATCTGTTATACCGTAAAGATGGACAGACTAGAAGGGAACAGGACCCATCAAGGAGGCAAGTGCTGAGGGATTCGGAAGGAAGTTGGGGGAAAGTAGGAGACGAGAGCTTTGAAGAAGCACAAGAGAGAATGGTGAGGCAAATATCGGAGATGGAAGAGGGGACCAGAGGAGAGAAGGTGCAAGGGAGAAGGAATATCCCAGGGAGATATGAGTGGCAGCCAGTAGAAATTGGGCCAGCAATAGATGAGGAATCAGGTGAGGAAGGAAATTGGATTACCTGGGACGGGGAGAAAGGAATGCTGCTGCTGCCAGTAAAAGGATCGGGACAAGTACAGTATATCCCTTGGGAATCCCAGGACCTGGAAGGGCTGAAAAATACTCTGCCCAGCCTGCACAAGGGGGCAGGGAAGTGGATTAGAGCCTTTGAGGAAGAGACTACGGGACGATTATTGGCTATGGGAGATTTGAAGGCACTGCTGGTAAGGTTGATGGGAACCTCCAAATTACAAGAACTGATGGAAGAGGCTGGTTTCTGGAATGCACACAGCCCACTGACTGACGGGGCCAACTTCGACCCATTGAGGCAGAGGGTATGGCGGGCCCTCAGGAAGCTTTACCCACCCAAGGTGGACCCCAAAGCCCTGAAAGGGGATCCACTGGGAGATACCGAGAATCCAGCAGCCTATGTAGAAAATCAAGTGAAAAGGTGGAGGTGGAAACTGAGCAAGAGGTGGAAGGCACCTCGTTTATGACCTCACTGTTCCGAACTATTGTGTTGGATGCAATGCTTTCTCAAGTCAAGTCTAAACTTGAGGAAGTGGTCGGGCTGATGTCAATGCCCCCACGAGAATTCAGAGACCATGCGGTTGAGAAATATCGAAGGGACAAACGAAAATTAGCCAAACAGCAGGAGGAGGTGCAAAGAAAGTTAATGCAAATGCAGCTTGAAGAGCTCAAAAAGATGGAAAAAGAGAAGAGCAAAACGATGACGCCAGCAACGACTGCTTTGAGTACCATCAGGGAAACAAGTGAAGGACCACTATATGGAGAGACCGGTCGTCCTGTCAGCCAAGGGCCAGCAAACCCCATGCCAATAATAAACGTCTTTGGAGGGGCATTCCCGCAGATGCCCTATCAGGGACGAATAAATTTAGACAACAGCCCAGATGGGACTAGAAGCCCCAAGGAGGGGAGCAGAAAGGCTATGGGCAGAGAGGACCAGTGAGGAAGCAGGGAGAGAGAGAGGTAGAGAGATTGTGTTGGGGATGTGGACAGTCCGGACACGTGAGAAGAGAATGGCCCTTTAAGCCATGGCCCGCTGCATACCAGCAGGAGCCAATGACAAGAGAACCGCAGTTTAGCCAAGGTCCAGCCCCCACGGGCCCAAGTGGGCCCGTGAACCCCTATGCAAGATACTAGGGGTGCCCGAAAATTCAGGTGGGAAGGGACATTACTTGATGATAACAAGGGAGGCAGAAGAGGAACCCATTGTTCAGGTTATGTTAGAAGGGCAACTGACACCAATGATGATAGATACTGGAGCCACGTACACTTGTGTACAGCCACAGTATGCCCTTCACCTTCCCATGTCAGGAAAGTTTATTAAGACGATAGGGTTCTCGGGGAAAACACAGTTGATACAATGCATGGCTCCAGTGCAGTTGAAAATGGGAAATAAAGAAATTGTTTTGCCGGTGCTAGTATCTAAAGGAACTCCGATTATTTTGTTAGGCAGAGATGCCTTATTGAAACTGGAATTAAAATTAGAATTTACTAGGAACGGGCTGAGCATGGAAAGAACAGATGCTCAGCTAGTAGTGCGGGAGGCTAAGAAAGCCAATGTTTTTTCGATAGGGGACATAGGAGATCAGATTCAGGAAACCTGGGAAAAATGGAAACAGGGCGTGCAAGCCATATTACCTCAGGCTGTACCGCCCAAATCTGAGTTACATTGTACAGTAATTTTCGACGAGACTCAGAATAAGGAGGTAGAGGAGAGATGGAATATGAGGACAGATATCCAACAACACCTAAAAGGAGAAGCTATGGTAATTGGGAAGCAGGGAGCGGCCCTGCAAGTCAGGTGGAATGACAGGATATAGCTCAGATTGGATTGGAGAATATGCTGAGATTGTAGCACCACTGAGGAAGATACTGAAGGAAGCAGGCCATACCAATTTGAGAACTAGCCTGCAGTGGAATGAGGAGGCGGAGACAGCCTTCAACACTATCAAACAGGAATTGCAGTCAGCCCCGGCATTGGCCTTGCCCGATTGTGAAAAGACTTTCCATCTGTATGTATCCAATCGACGGGAAGGATATGCCGCAGCAGTTCTAACACAAGAGACGGGCACTGGAAAAGCAAAGCAGCCGATAGCATACTACAGTGCAAAGCTGGACGAGGTGGCCCAGGGGTATCCACCTTGTTATCAGGGATTGGCAGTGCTGTACTATGCGTATGAGAAGGCATCGTCTGTAACTATGGGTTATCCTGTGATTCTGTACACACACCACAAGGTAGCAGAATTGCTGGATAGAGGGAAATTTGTGCTAACACCAGCCAGGATAGCAGCGTATCAGATGCTGTTGACATTTCCGGATGTAACCATGCAAAGATGTACCATCAGTAACGTAGCTGATTATGTCCCTTTGAGCTGCGAAGGAGAACCCCATGATTGTGTAGGGAAAACGATGACATTTGCCAAGCTGAGAGCAGATTTACGGTCAGAGCCACTAGAGGATACGGATAAAAAGGTTTTGTTTGTAGATGGTTCTTGCTATAGGGATTATGATGGGAATCATGCGGGATTCTCAGTAGTACAGCAGGTTCAGTCAAGCTTCAAGACCATCAGAGTGGAAGCTTGTCCCCAACCGTGCTCCGCCCAACTAGCAGAACTCAAGGACTTGACGGCAGCGTGTGAAATGATGGAAGGTGAGAAGGTAGACATCTACACTGATTCAGCATATGCCCATGGGGTATGTCATCTGTTTGGGGCAGTGTGGAAACAGAGAGGTTTTAAGAAGAGTAATGGAGACACCATACAGCATTGTCAGCAAGTTTCAGACTTAATAAAAGCACTTATGAAACCCCAAGCACTGGCTATAGTGAAATGCCAGGCACATAAGAAAGGGAATGGTATGATAACAAAAGGAAATCAAGCTGCAGACGAAGCGGCCAGGAAAGCGTCTGGGTGTACATCGGCTGTTATTGCACCCCAGGTAAGCCTAGAGCCGGAACCCATGATAGAGGACCTGGTTGAAATGCAAGGTAGGGCAACGTTGGCAGAACAGACAATGTGGAGGCGACGGGGGCCAAGCAGAACCCAGAAGGCCTGTGGAGCACAGCAGACGGCCTACTGGTAGCACCCACCCCTTTGCTGACTATTCTGATTTCAGAAGCACACGGAGTGAATCACTGTGCAAGGGGGGAAGTGATAAGGAAAATAAAGAAGGATGGTTTTTGGTCACCTTACTTACAAGCTTCAGTAGACCATATTTTGTCACAAGGTGAGGTGTGTACACAAAATAATGCTCGGAAAGGAATTACAACCCCAATAGGTCACATACCCGTACCGGAAGGACCGTTTAAACACCTGGTGATCGATTACGTAGATATGATAAAGACGGTAAGAGGGAAAAGATACATGCTGGTAGTAATTGACAGATTTAGCAGGTGGGTAGAGGCAGTGCCCTCAAAAGATCAAGGGACAGTAACGGTGGTGAAATTTCTGACAAATGAAGTGATCCCAAGATTTGGGATACCTACAGAGGTTAGCTCAGACAATGGTTCGGCTTTCATCCAAAAAGTGGTCAAGTTAGTACTACAAGCACTGAGAATAAAACAAAGATTTGGACGTGTGTACCACCCACAGTCACAGGGCATGGTGGAAAGAATTAATGGCACCCTGAAAGCCAAACTGAACAAAATTTGTGCAGAGACTAGACTTAACTGGGTTGATGCACTGCTGTTAGCATTAGTGAGTTACCGCATGCAGACTAATCGAGTAATGCGTTTGACACCACATGAAATGCTAACTGGGAGACCCATGCCAGTGCCCCGATGGAGAGGACCACATAAAGGTCCCAGCTTAGAACAACTGGAATTAGAATTAAAACAGTACATGCGGCAGCTAACTATGATACTTAAGTCTATCTATACACAGGAAAAACAGAAAGAGCCAGAGACCGTCCGAGGGGAAGGACCAATCCAGCCAGGAAACCAGATCTACGTGCAAGCGTTTCGCAGGAAGTGGAACGAACCGAGAAGGGAAGGACCTTTTACGGTAATCAAGGCGTCACCCACTGCAGTTCAAGTGGAAGGACACCCCACTTGGTATCATCTCAAACACTCCACTAGGGCAGTTCCACAGGTACAGTCAGAGGCGGAACCCGAGGTAAGTGGTGAGGAGGAGCAGATTGCAGAGGCCAGCCAGGAGGAACAGGAAGCCAACACTGCAGCACAGGAGTTTGACCAGGTAGTAAGGGAAATCTTTGGTAGTTCTGATGACTCGGAGAATGAGGTTGTGGATAGTAATACTTCTTCAGATAGTGGGGACGGTTTGGGTGCAACCAGTTCCGCCCCGTGGGATGACACACCTGCCTACTTTAGCGCAGATTTGGAAACCATCAACGTGGCAGATATGGCATGGAAATGATGAAACCCAGGAAAACTCGGGAGCACGCAGTAAGTAACACACACACATTTTGCCACGACAGGAGAACACATGGTACCAATGGGCAATGTATACAGCAAGCACGATGGGAAGACAGAATTGCTACCTGTGCTCAAGGGCAAACCCTGCACAGCATGTAGTCCCCATGTCTTATAATTCTTCCACTTGTGTGCGGTGGCGAAGGGAGCACCGGGAGTGATGCGAGCTACAATGTCCAGGTCCAGTCAGGGCTTGTCACAGGAGGATTTGTGTTAACATGGATCCCTGTTATCAAAACTGTCTGAACAATGCACCAATGTGCCCATATTGCTGTATGTTATATCATGCGTCCTCGCAGTTTGACCAAAACAAGCTGGCATATCACTGTAATTATAACAGACCCTGGGCTATAAATAAAAGGAGCCAAACACCTACGAAGGAACAACTTATAATGCAGGACCATCTGAGTTATGAATGCTTCATGCGGGTGAGCACTCACCCCGTTGGCCATTTTCAAGACAACTGCACTCAGACGTGGGATGTAACCCCAGGTAAAAGACACATAACGGGTACCCCTCCTCCTGAGGGTGCATTGGACACTCAGACCATCCCATTAGCAGACACCTGGTGGCTGTGTGGACAGAAAGGAGGTCTGAGATCTACGCTCCCCTTCAATTGGGCAGGAACATGTACGCATGTCATGCTGCTTCAGGAAGTCATAATGTCCCCTGAAGTACAGTCCAACGTTGACATGCCTGAGCAGCGGACACTGCTACGACGGAAGAGAAAATATGAACCTGACCCGACAATTCGAATTGATAGTATAGGACAGCCGAGAGGTATACCTAACGAATTCAAGGCACAGAATGAGATTGCTGCGGGCTAGGAAGCACTCATACCCGTGATAGGGGTGAGCAAAAATGTTGAATGGATAAATTATATATACTACAATCAACAGAGGTTCATCAACTACACCGATGATGCGCTGGAGGCCTTAGGGCAACAGCTGGATGCAACTAGCAGGATGGCGTGACAAAACAGACAGGTACTGGATTGGCTTTTGGCAGAAAATGGGGGTGTGTGTGTAATGTTTAGAGAACAATGCTGCACTTTTATTCCAAACAATACCAGCCCGGAAGGGTCTTTCACCAGAGCAATGAATAAACTAAAGAATTTGCGGAAGGAGGTCAAACGGAATGCAGGATTTGGACATCAGTGGGTTGACTGGTTAGAAAGCAGATTAAGGGGATCAGGAATGTGGCTGACCAGAATAGCGATAACTGCAGGTATTGTGCTGATGAGCTGTGCAATTATTCTGTGCTGTTTTCTTCCATGTCTCAAGACTTTGGTAGTGCGTGCGGCAGCATAACGATTCCCGATGCTCCAGGAAATTGTTGAATCTGACCCCACACAAGGAGAAAAACCAATGATGTATTGCCACAGTCTGCGCAACGCTTCAACTTAATCGGAGAGTGCCAATGATGTGGCCACTAGTCTGTAAAGGTGCCTGAGTCTTTTTTCCTGTCTCAGCTACGGAGGGACAGGTTTTTGGCTCAGCAGCCTAGGGTAACAGAGAGAGATCACTGAGTTCCGGGTACGGAAATTGTAATTGACCCGAGTTTGGGATTAAATACCGAACTCTATTTTGGCTTTTGTGCACGGATACTAGGTCTTCTCTTTCTGTGTGAGACCCTGTGGGTCTCAAAGAGGGGATTATATTGAGAATTATATACCTGAAATGGCAGTAGCAGCCGTGAATTAATTGAGCTATGTAACCTATATACTATTCACACGTACTCTTACATACGCAGCATTTACTATGAACTAGTTTACTAGATACATCATCTATAATTAACCGAAGTGTATTAATTGAACTATATTCTATGTACTATAAATTAGCTGAAATGTAACCTATATACTATGGAATGGGTTAATAGCTAGTGAAAAGATAACGGTGGATAGAACAGGCAAAGGGGGGAATAGGCAAAGAAATGTTAATAGCTGATTAAGAGATAACGGTGGTCAGGGAGGAGAGATCATATGGCCTGAATTATAGACAGAGATGGAACTAGATTGACTGGGAAAAGTAATGGTGGCAGGTTGGGAGGTGATATCTTGGTGATAAACTGTTGAAGAATGATTGGGTGTGCTGATATGGCCGAAATGTAACTGAGATAAGAAATGACTATAAAAACGGCGGCCAGTCAGTGACAAGCTCATTGATTGCTTCAGCTTTTGTTTGCAAATAAAGGCTTAACTTCTTGAGGAACCGTCTGCGTCTCCTGGTCATTTCAAGAAACCACGACAAAGGCAGGAAAACTGGGTGGGTAGAGAGGGGTAATAAATTAACCATGGTGGATGGGGTGAATGGTCTAGTTTTGCTCCTATGTCTTAGTCTTATCCACATTGGACTTCAAAATCAGAACTTTGCCCTGACAATTTTGTTGGTTTATGGATTTCCAGGATTTTTTTTTTTAAAAAGCTTAAATAAAAATAACCTTCAGAGATTACTTCAAAAGACTGATTTTTTTTTAAAATCCTCGTTGTACTGTCCGTGTCCTGAAAGACTGTACGTAAAAGAGGACGTTGTAGGGATACAATCAAGCTTGATTCACTGCCCTCTCACTTGATTTTGAAAACCAGATCATATGCATCCCAAAAGATATAATCCCTGTTGAATCCAACAGATCAGTACTTCAGGAATGAACATCACTACACAGTTGCTTTGTAGAGCTTGTCGTCTACAACAGCTGTCTTCCTTTTAAACGTTTAGGCTCCTATTTTGCCACAATTGCACAAGACTCTCTTTACTCCCTTTCCACATGAAACAAAGATTTCCTCTCGACTCCCTTTCTCCACACCCCAAGTATTTTCCTCTTGTCCTCACACCCACCCTCGCATTTTCTTTCCATTCAGTGTTACATTGCACCTACCCACCACCTCAGGAAACTGGTAAAGCAGACTTTTTCTTGTGGTGCTTTTCCTACAAGGCCCATTTCAGACTCCCCATTTACCAGTGTGTAACAACGCTTACATAAAAATAAAATCAGTGTTTTCCTCAGCAGGTCAGGCAGCATCTACAGAGAGAAATAAACAGTCGACATTTCAGGCTGAGAGGCCTTGACTGGAAAGCAAGTGTGAGGTAGGCTGATTTCTGGCCCTTATTCTGGCTTCTTCACCTATCCTTGCCAGCACTGATGAAGGGTCTCGGCTCTAAACGTCGGCTGTTTATTCCTCACCATGTTACTCTGGGTTTCCAGGGATAATAAATCAGCCGTGATGGGATGGTGGAGCAGATACAAAGGGGCCGAATGGTCCAATCCTGCTCCCTTGTCCTATGCCCCATCTGTGTTTGCATTGGTCTCTTCCTCAATGGAGAGGAACACCACTGCAGGAATATCTTGTATATCAATTGCTCTGATTTTCTACTGACATTGCTTGATCACTCTCTTGGACAGGAAGGCCTCATTTCCCATCTCTGTTTTAACCCTAAGCTCTTTCCAGTTTGTCCCTGCAATGCTTCCCTTCTCTGCACATCACCCTATATCCCGTCCTCTTGCAACAATCGCACACCGGGACATGAAAACAGCGGGCAGGAAGGCAGCAGGCCATAGAATGGGCAGGAGAAGATCTGCAGTTGCTGGAAATCCAAGCACCACTCAGACACACAAAATGCTGAGTCCCTCCAGCATTTTGTGTGTGTTGCAGAGAATGGGCAGGGAGGGATTAGTAGCCCATGAACACAGTAACTACAATGGGAAAGTCTTTATGTGTACTTAAGGCAGAGGTTGATAGATTCCTGATTGGACAGGGCATGAAGGGATACGGGGAGAAAGCAGGAGACTGGGGCTGAGAGGAAAATTGGATCAACCACGATGAAATGGCAGAGCAAACTCAATGGGCCAAATGGCCTAATTCTGCTGCTATATCTTATGGAATGCAATGGTGAAAGGAGCTTAGCACTGCAGGTAACATTTAAAGTTCAAAAACTAAACAACTTTGACATCGTCTTGATGAATGAAATTCAATGCAAATTTTTGCTGAAAGAGAGAATTTTATGCAATGTAACTCAATTCTATACAGAAAATGGTTGAATTCTCTGACCATCTAAAATCTGCATGTAACTGCCCCTGACCTCAATGAAAGAAGGGCACGGCCAATTTTACTTTAAGAGAGCTGGGCTTTGTCACATGCACATTGAAGAAAATGGCAAAGTGTGTCGGTTGGCATCAAAATCAACTCAGCATTGTGCCTGGCAGACCACCAGCATCACCACACTTCTGGTGCCAACATAGCATGCCCATAACTCACAAACCCTAACCTATATGTCTTTGGAATACGGGAGGAAACCGGAGGATGTTGAGGAAACCCACATGGCCACAGGGAAAATGCACCAACTCCTCACAGACAGCAGTAGGAATCGAACCCCAATAAAGTGTTGTACTAACCAGCACCCTACCATGCCGTCCACATTCCCACATTCCCAGCAACTTTAACCTCCTTTAGATTTCCCAATACCACTAGGACCAATTATTCAGGGTGCAATAAACCTAATTATTCAGTAATCCTGAATATTTCTGGTAGAAAATTTCAAAGAGTCCAAACACTGTAAAACCTCGTCTTGGTCTTAAATGGCCAACCTCTTGAGACTCTGCACATGAGCAGAAGACTCTCCTTTTACAGGGTTTTATTGAAGCCAGTATAAAACAAGCCGTATCTGTGAATGTTTACAATGAGATAAGTTTGAGGAGAAAAGGAAACCGAGAAGAACAGCACATCACAGGCCTTTCAGCCCACAATATGGTGCTGACCTACAGTACTGGGCAAAAGTCTGAGACACATATATATAGCTAGGGTGCCTCAGATTTTACACAGTACTGTAATAATCTTATGTATTGCACTATACTGCTGCCGCAAAACAAACAACAAATCTAATGACCTCTGTGAGTGATGATAAACCAGATTGCTGCCTCAGTAAAGCACCCAGCTCATTCACACTCCCACCTGCCTCGGGCATTCCCTCTTCCCCCTTCACTCACTGGACAGGAGATATGACAAGATGCACTCCTGACCTCACAATCTATCTCGATATGATCCGGCACTTTATCAACTATCGGCACTGCACGTTCTCGGCAGCCTTTACACTTTATTCAGCATCCTGTTACTGTTTTACCTTGTTCTACCTCAATGCACTGTGTAATGATCTGATCTGCATGAACAGTATGCAAGACAAGCCTTTCACCGGATCACGGTGCATATGACAATAATAAACCAATTCAAGACTGGCTATTTAAGAGGCATGGTAAGCACCCGGCAGCACAAAGTAATTCCAGAAACAACAGACCAGTTCTGAGCCCTGCAACCCTGCCACATCTAGCAGAGAATGTTAATGACAATTAAGCACCTCCCCGGAGGCTCCACAGATATCCCTATTCACAGTGATGGGAGAGATGAGCACATCTGGAAAAAGTGCTGAAGGTTTAGCCAAGAGTACTCATCTCTGTCCTCCCAGTACCCTCTCCGTGGTCCTCAGCTTGACTGGTGCCAGTTTCCAAGCCAATTGAATTAACTCCATGTGACATCATGAAATCCCAGAGTCAAGCTCTGGGCCCCGACAATAGCACTGAAGACTTGTGATCCGGAAGTTGTTGTGACCTACAACACTGGCATCTACCCAGCCAGGTGGAAAACTGCCCAGGTATGTCCTGTTCACAGGAAGCACAAAGCCAACGCCGGCCAATTATCAACACAAGAGATTCTGCAGCTGCTGGAAATCCAGAGCAACACACACAAAATGGTGAAGGAACTCAGCAGGTCAGGCAGCACCTATGGAGGGGAGTAAACAGTCAATTTAAACATCAGCTGTTTATAACTCTCCATAGATGCTGTCTGATTTGCTGAGCTCCTCCAGTATTTTGTGTGTGCCAGCCAATTATCACCTCATTGTCTGCTCGCGATCATTAATGAAGTGATGGAAAGAATAATGAACAGATCTATGAAACGACTGATCACAACTCAGTTTGTATATCACCAAAATCAGTCAGCTGCTCACCTCATTACAACATGGATAAAAAAGCTGAAATTATTCTGGTAATTTCACCCCCTCCCCCACTTCCCCCTTAAGAAGAGGGACGCCTCACGTCTTAATAAGTTGGTAAGGAAGGCGGGCTCTGTCGTGGGCAAAGTACTGGAGAGTTTAACATTGGTAGCTGAGCGAAGGGCGCTGAGTAGGCTACGGTCAATTATGGATAACTCTGAACATCCTCTACATAGCACCATCCAGAGACAGAGAAGCAGTTTCAGCGACAGGTTACTATCGATACAATGCTCCTCAGACAGGATGAAGAGGTCAATACTCCCCAATGCCATTAGGCTTTACAATTCTACCGCCAGGACTTAAGAACTTTTTAAAAGCTATTATTAATGCTTTTTGAGATAGTGATGTAGATGCATATTATATTTTTTACTGAGTTAAGTATTGTATGTAATTAGTTTTGCTACAACAAGTGTATGGGACATTGGAAAAAAGTTGAATTTCCCCATGGGGATGAATAAAGTATCTATCTATCTATCTATCTATCTATTCCCCACACTGACCTCTTATCTCTTCTCACCTGCCCATCACCTCCCCTGGTGCCCCTCCTTCTTCCCTTTCTCCCATGGTCCATTTTCCTCTCTCATCAGACTCCCTCTTCTCCAGTCCTTTACCCTTCTCACCCACCTGGCTTCACCTCTCACCTTCCAGTTATCCTTACTCCCCTCCCCCACCTTTTCATTCTGGCATCTTGCCCCTTCCTTTCCAGTCCGGAAGAAGAGTCTCAGCTCGAAACATCGATTGTTCATTCATTTCCATCGACGTTACCTGACCTGCTGAGTTCCTCCAGCATTCTGTGGCATCGCTTTGGATTTCTAACAAAGTTCTAGAGAAGTACAGCACAAAAACAGGCCCTTTGGCCCATTAGGTCCATGCCGAACCATTTAAATTGACTATTCCCATTGACTTGTACTGGGACAATACCCATACCATCCATGTACCTGTCCAAACTTCTCTTAAACATTGAAATCCAATTTGCATGGACCACTTGCACTGGCAGATCGTTCTACATTCTCACAATCCTCTGAGTGAAGAAGTTTCCCCTCATGTTGCCCTTAAACTTTTCACCTTTCACCCTTAACCCATGACCTCTGGCTGTAGTCCCACCTAACTTCAGTGGAGAAAGCCAGCTTGCACTTACCCTGTCTATACACCTCATAATTTTGTATACCTCCAGCAAATCTCCCCTTGTTCTTATACATTCCAAGGAATAAAGTCTAGCCTATTCAATCTTTCGTATTGTCCTGAACTAGTTATCTGCAGAATCTCTTGTGTTTATGATTGGAAAACACTTGGAAAAGGATCAAGTGCTTTCCTGGCGTATATGACGAATAAACTCTTCTGGGACTTCCAGCTGGGTAAAGGTATCAATTTTAACTGACATTTTCATTACGCTTGTTGTTGAAATGTTGGTTATAATTGATACCTGCATCCAGCTGGAAGCTTGAGAAGAGTTTATTTGAAAAGAACCAAAAGAAATTTCTCTGAACTTCGCTCCCCAACATACAGCTCATGCGATCAGCAATAGTCCCACACATTGCAAGCAAGGCAACTGTATATGAGATAGATAGATAGATAGATAGATACTTTATTCATCCCCATGGGGAAATTCAACATTTTTTTCCAATGTCCCATACACTTGTTGTAGCAAAACTAATTACATACAATACTTAACTCAGTAAAAATATGATATGCATCTAAATCTAAATTCAATGAATTCCTGGAATAGGTGCCCATCCTGTTAACTGGGACCACCAAATCTACTGACGCCTACTGCAAGCTAAGTTTTGAACAGGTTAGATCCATCGAGGCCCTGGATTCAAGAGCAATCTAAAATTCAAGGTTAAATGAGCTCTTGAACTGGTCCACTGTTTAGTAAGGTCTTGGCCCAGCTCTGCTTCCCTATCAGGAAGGCCGACAATCTATCGCAACCTTGAATGGATAATGATTCTGCCTTAACAGTGATCTAGGACAGTGACATCAGAAGGTCAATGGCATTTTAGAACAGGAATTCCTCACTCATTCCACCGAGATGTAACACTGAGCGTCATAGGAAGTCATTCCTACCTGTGGCAATCAAACTTTACAACTCCTCCCTCGGAGTGTCAGACACCCTGAGCCAATAGGCTGGTCCTGGACTTATTTCCACTTGGCATGATTAACTTATTATTATTTAATTATTTATGGTTTTATATAGCTATATTTCTTCACTATTCTTGGTTGGTGCGGCTGTAACGAAACCCAATTTCCCTCGGGATCAATGAAGTATCTCTGTCTGTCATCCTCTTCATCAGATGAGCTTTCATTGTAACACTAAGCTCTTTGTTCTTCAAATTTCCTTTAGACTGTTATAGCTAGTGGAGATAAGCGCCCACTACCTATTAAATGTTCCCAATGGCAGGTGTCTCAAATAATCTCTTACAACCAAGTCCAGTTCCTGGTCTTCACGTGTGGCTTAGTTACTAAGCCTAGTGACAGGAGAACGGGCAAAGCTGGGGTAGTGGTGCCTTAAAACCAGTTGCCTCAGGCAGCTGGGGTTCATCAGCCATGGTTGGCAGCTCATCTAGGAGAAGGAAAACTCTGATCTCAAACCTCTGCTGCTTTGCAGCTATCCCCACTCAGGACCAGCTTCGGGAGTAAACCCCGAGGAAAATCCGGCACTGGAGTCCTACGTTGAGTTCAGCACTGACTGGCAACTCCTGCGACATCTCTGGTGCCAAACTGTATCGGTCTCTGAGATTCATTTGGATTACCATCTGCATAGAGAGGGGGAGGCTGCTGTATGGGCAACAATTTGTTCTCCATATCATGGTACAAAACTGGGAGATAAAAGTATTCCAGAAAAGGAACACAATTTCTGCTTATTGATTTTCTGTTAAAAAAACCTGGGTCAATGCTAATAGACACTGGGTGGCCACTTTACTTATTATCTCCTGTTTCCAATAAAGCAAACCCTTTGCATGGTCTTCTGCACACCATTGTTGTAACGTCTGGTTATTTAAGTTACTGTTGCATACCTGGCAATTTGAACCAGTCTGGCCATTCTCCTTTGACCTCTCTCATTAACAAGGCATTTTTGCCACAGAACTGCCGCTCATTGGGTGTTTTTTTGCTTTTCACACCATTCTCTGTAAACCCTAGAGACTGTTGTGCATGAAGATCCCAGGAGATCAGCAGTTTCCCAGATACTCAAACCACCCCATCTGGCACCAAAAATCATTCCACGGTCAAAGTCATTTAGATCACATTTCATTCCCATTCTGATGCTTGGTCTGACCAACTGAACCTCTTGACCATGTCTGCATGCATTTCTGCACTGAGTTGCTGCCACCTGATTGGCTGACATATATTTGCATTTAACGAGCAGGTGTATACAATAAAGTAGCCATTCAGCGTATCACTCCCATCCCATCAGCCTCAACAATTCGTTGGGGGCAACTGATCAAAATCCAACATACACTGGATTTCCTCCCTCTTCATCCATCACCCTAAAGATCTGGTTATCATGGGGTTCTTTATTGGAGGGTGTTGTAAAATCTGAACAAGGTTCAAGCACTACATTATTATTATCTGCTTCCTCTGTGATCACTTCAAAAAAAATTCAATAAGCTATGTTATACAAGAGCACCTGTTTCAGGGGCCTTGCTATTCATGTTGTTATTTTCTCTGAGAAGCTTTATGCTCTACTTTAGAAGTTATTCCATTATTTCTTAAATTTGAGTATCAAGTTACTCATCATTCGGCTGGCACTATGCCTCTTTCTAACAAATAACTAATAAATATGCAGTAGTAACTCTTATCTCTTCTCTAGATTCTTATATGGGTTCAATACATCCAGACCAGGGTATCAATCCTCTGAATCTGATTAGATTATTCAATGCTGGTGGAACGCAGCAGGCCAGGCAGCATCTATCGGAAGAAGTACAGTCGACGTTTCGGGCCGAGACCCTTCATCAGGACTAATTGAAAGATAGTGGGTCTCGGCCCGAAACTTCATCTGTACCTCTTCCTATAGATGCTGCCTGGCCTGCTGCATTCCACCAGCATTTTGTGTGTGTTGCTTGAATTTCCAGCATCTGCAGATTTCCTCGTGTTTAGATTACCCAATGCCTCTTTTCTCTCTGCTGGTGCTTGCATGGTGGGTGGTGGAAATGCTGGTGCTTCATGCTAGAACTAGTGGGGGAGGAGGAGAGGGAGGGTTGACGCAGCTGAATGGGAGGGAGGCAGCGGACTCTGGGGTTCTTGCATTTTTACTGTCATTCATTCTTTGAAGTTTTAAGTCTGTTTCGAGGGTGTCTGCAGGAGAGTAAGAGTCTCAAATTGTATACTGCATTCATCCTCTGATATTAAATAAAACCACTGAACCTCTCCGTCCTTTCTACATTAAATGCATTTATCTTATTCCTCTTTTCATCATCCAATCTCATGCTCAAAGGGCTGACTTTTACTTCTAATTCTTATCTTCCCATTAATTAGCCAAATAATAACAACATAATGTTTCAGTCATTATCTGTAGTATTCTCTTTTGCCTAAAGACTGAACTCCTTTCTAAACCTTTCTTTATTGCTCAAATACCATTTTGTTTGATGCTCCTTAATGATTAATTTCAGATTTCCTCGCTGGCTTCCTAATTGTTCTTCTTTGAGAAGAACATTTTAAGATTAGCCTGTCACATGTATAACAAAACATACAGTGAAATCCTTAGGTTTTTTTCTGTAATGACCAACACAGTCCAACATGGTATCGTAGTGGGTTTCCTCTGGGTGCTCCAGTTTCCTCCCACAGTCCAGAGATGTACCAGTTGGTAGGTTAAATTGTCCTGTGACTAGGCTGGGATTAAATCAGGGATTGCTGGGTGGAGCAGCACGAGGAGCTGGAAGGCCTGTTCCACACCGTACCTCGATAAATAAATGTATAATGGGACAGCCCGCAAGTGCGTCCATGCTTCCAGCATGAACGTAACACGCCCACAACTTACAAACCTAATCGTGCCTTCTTTGGAATGTAGGAGGACCTGGAAGATATCCACGCGGTCTCAGGGAAATTCACAGACTCCTTACAGACCTCAGTGGGAATTGAACCTCGATCTTCCAATCACTGGTGCTGTACAGCATTATGCTAACCGCTACGCTACCAATCATATTCTCTCTCGTCGTGGACTCCTATGCTGTAGGTACTTATTACACTCCTCCCTCCCACCATCAATACTTCCCAAATACTCAACCACATTTACAAAAAGTAACCACGTTTACATTTCACAGAACGTAAGATTTTGAGCAGCATTTTAAAAAGTTGACTTTGGTGCGGCAGCTAATACTGTTTCCATTTTGTCTTCACAAGTTCTATTCTCAGCATTTCCAAATTAGCTTTTCTCTATTCATTTAAATTAGTCAAGATTATTCTTACGACATTTGCTAGCACCATCTGAAACCTAACTTTATTATGGTCACTATTGAATGAATGCTCCAAAATTGTTAGTTCTTTGATCTGCTCTGGTTATTGACGTTTACTAGATCTAACTGATGTTAGATGATTAGTAAGATCATCTCTTACTAGTTTTGTTTTCATATTTTGGTATACAGATAAAACAGCCTTAAACACACTACAGAGATTATATTGTCGTATTTTCTTTACCAACTTTTTCAAACTGTTAAACATTGTTAATGTTATAGTGCTATCTACTGATTGAACATGTACCTTTGGTTGTCTGGTAAATTCAGCCACTGAAGTATTGTAAATATCCGTTGCTCGTGGGGAATAACACTGTAAACAGTAACGATACAAGTGAATTAACAAAGGCCAAAAAGTAAATAGAACACATTAAAGTCAATTACTGGAAACAAATATCAGGTTATTAAGCTTCCATTTACAACCAGATAGTAAACTCACAGAAGAATAGCTATGTTTATTCAATGTAAATTGTGACAAATGAGCTAATTTGGAGTATCGGGTGCAGTTCTAGTCAACTATCTACAGGAAAGATATCAACACAATTGAAGAGTAGAGAAAATTTGCAAGGATCTTGCTGTGACCTGAAGACCTGAGTTATCAGGGAAGGTTGAATAGGTTAGGACTTTATTCTCTGGAGCGTAGGAGAATGAGGGGAGGTCTGATAGAGTAGACAAAATTATGAGGGGTATATTTATTAAGATACAGTGCAAAATAGACCCTTGTGGCACTTCGAGATGAGCCGCCCAGCAATCCCCCGATTTAATCCCAGCCTAATCACAGGACAATTTACAAAGACCAATTAATCTACCAACCAGTACATCCTTGGACTGAGAGAGGAGACCGAAGCACCCACACGGTCAGAGGAGAACGTATAAACTCCTTACAGCTCGTGGTGGGAATTGAGGCCAGGTCGCTGGTACGTAGTGTTGTGCTGTCCACTACACTACCATGCCACCCCTCCCATAGTGGCAAGGTGGAGATGTGTCTCCATCAAAGGAGGTGTAAGGCTCTCCTTCCCTCTGCTAGCCTGCAGGTCACCCTTGGGCAAGGTGTAATAACTGTTTACCGCACCCCCCACTCCGTGATCAGGGTCAGGTGAAACCATGGGAGCAGGTAGTGGATGGTTGTATGAGCAGCTGGTACATATCACAAGTCCCGGTTATGTGACCACTGACAGTAGGCAGACAATCTCTGAAGGGTATTGATAATGGCTGGGGTCACCCATCTTGTAAAGACACTGCCTAGAAGAAAGCAATGGCAAACCATTTCTGTAGAAAACTATGCCAAGAACAGTGATGGTCATGGACCTTGACCACCCACATCATACAAAAGGGCACAGAGTGATGACAATGACCAAAGGTGGTACCAGCTAACAAGACACATCTACTGATGTCACCTGAAAGTCCCGTGTGCAAACTACACAGGGAGATATTCTTATACTGGAAGCAATGCTGTGGCAGAAAAATGTCAGAGCATACTGTTAACATGACATTCCCACTTCCTGGACAGTTCTGCAAAACCTCCAGTGCGGAGAAAATTTACAAAATGTTGCCAGGATTTGAGGTCCTATGTTAGGGAAAGGATGAATAGGTTAGGACTTTATTCCCTGGAGTGTAGAAGATTAATGAGAGATTTAATAGAGGTATACAAAATTATGAAGGGTATAAATAGAAATGTAAGCAGGCTTTTCCCATCGAGGTCAGGTTACACTAGAACTAGAGGTCATGGGTTAAGGGTGAAAGGTGAAATGATCAAGGAGAACACGTGGGGGAATTTCTTCACTGTGAGGGTGGCGCAAAGGTGGAATGAGCTGCTAGCGGAAGTGTGCGTTGATTTGATTGCAAAATTAAAATCAGTTTAGATAAATACATTTTTGGGAAGGATATGGAGGGGTTTAGTCCAGTGCAGGTCGATGGGACTAGGCAGAATATTAGTTCAGTCTGGACTAGATGGGCTGAAAGGCCTCTGTCTGTGCTGTGGTGTTTTATGACTTTAAGTTCTTGAAATATGTGAAAACAGGGCAGGCTGTAAATGCAGACACACAAAAAGCTTAAAAATTCAAGAAACAAAAGGGTGAGTAAATGCCAACTACAGATTATAACAATTTCAGAAAAAGTGAACACAAGACACGCTAAGAAAACTCAAAAAATATATCATAGGCATCCGTTAGTCTCGAGAGACCATAGATTTGTGCCTTGGAAAGTTTCCAAGGTGCAGGCCTGGGCAGTTGCCTGTGCTGCAAGTCTCCCCTCTCCACGCCACCGACGTTGTCCAAGGGAAGGGCAAGGGCCGATACAGCTTGGCACCGGTGTCGTTGCAGAGCAATGTGTGGTTAAGTGCCTTGCTCAAGGACACAACACGCTGCCTTAGCTGAGGCTTGAACTAGCGACCTTCAGATCACTAGACCAATGCCTTAACCACTTGGCCACGCGCCAACACAAAAAAATATATATATATTAAAAATCTACCGATACCATTAAATTGACAAAAATTTGACAGAATATTACATCTGAAATGCATTCACATATTATGTCTCAATTTTATTTAATTGGGGGATTCACGGATTAAGTCTTCAGGTTAAGTCGGGTTTATTTTCCTTCAAGTATATACCTGTAGACGGCCAAATGAAACATTTCTCCAGGTCTGGTTGTAAAGCAAAGTAGTACACGTAACACAAATAACACACAATAACTTTGGAAAGTAAGGATAAAATCTACAGATGAATTACACATAATTCATGCACTTTACTTTTTCTATTTAAGTATTGTCAGGTATAGAACAGATTAACCAGTGACAGTTTAAATATACGGCGACCTGGGGTTCAGAAGCCTAATGGCCTGGGGGAAGAAACTGTTTCTCATCCTGATCATTCTCGTTTTTATGCATCAGAGTCTCGTGCCTGATGGTAGAAAGTCAAAGAGGATGCTGGATGGATGGGTGGGATCCTTAATACTAAGGGCCCTGCATACAGAGTGTTCCTGATAAACGTCCTCAACAGATGGTAGGGAGACCCTTATGATCCTCTCTGTCGTTCTCACAGTCCTTTGTAGGGACTTCTGGTCCAATGCTCAACTGCTCCCATACCAGATAGATAGATAGATAGATAGATAGATACTTTATTCATCCCCATGGGGAAATTCAACATTTTTTCCAATGTCCCATACACTTGTTGTAGCAAAAACTCATTACATACAATACTTAACTCAGTAATAATATGATATGCATCTAAATCACTAACTCAAAAAGCATTAATAATAGCTTTAAAAAAAAGTTCTTAAGTCCTGGCAGTTGAATTGTAAAGCCTAATGGCATTGGGGAGTATTGACCTCTTCATCCTGTCTGAGGAGCATTGCATCGACAGTAACCTGTCGCTGAAACTGCTTCTCTGTCTCTGGATGGTGCTATGTAGAGGATGTTCAGGGTTTTCCATAATTGACCGTAGCCTACTCAGCGCCCTTCGCTCAGCTACCGATGTTAAACTCTCCAGTACTTTGCCCACGACAGAGCCCGCCTTCCTTATCAGCTTATTAAGACGTGAGGCGTCCTTCTTCTTAATGCTTCCTCCCCAACACGCCACCACAAAGAAGAGGGCGCTCTCAACAACTGACCTATAGAACATCTTCAGCATCTCACTGCAGACATTGAATGACGCCAACCTTCTAAGGAAGTACAGTCGACTCTGTGCCTTCCTGCACAAGGCATCTGTGTTGGCAGTCCAGTCTAGCTTCTCGTCCAACTGTACTCCCAGATACTTGTAGGTCTTAACCTGCTCCACACATTCTCCATTAATGATCACTGGCTCCATATGAGGCCTAGATCTCCTAAAGTCCACCACCATCTCCTTGGTCTTGGTGACATTGAGACGCAGGTAGTTTGAGTTGCACCATATCACAAAGTCCTGTATCAGTTTCCTATACTCCTCCTCCTGTCCATTCCTGACACACCCCACTATGGCCGTGTCATCAGCGAACTTCTGCACATGGCAGGACTCCGAGTTATATTGGAAGTCAGATGTGTACAGGGTGAACAGGACCGGAGAGAGTACGGTTCCCTGTGGCGCTCCTGTGCTGCTGACCACTGTGTCAGACCTACAGTCTCCCAACCGCACATACTGAGGTCTATCTGTCAAGTAGTCCACTATCCAATCCACCATGTGAGAGTCTACTCCCATCTCCGTTAGTTTGTGCTTTAAGATCTTGGGCTGGATGGTGTTAAAGGCACTAGAGAAGTCAAGGAATGTAATCCTCACAGCACAACTGACCCCATCTAGGTGAGAGAGTGATTTGTGCAGCAAATACGTGATAGCATCCTCCACTCCCACCTTCTCCTTATACGCAAACTGAAGCGGATCCCGGGCGTGCCTGGTTTGTGGCCTCAGATTCTGTATTATCAGCTGCTCCATGGTCTTCATCACGTGCGACGTCAAGGCAACAGGTCTGAAGTCATTCAACTCCTTTGGTTGTGGTTTCTTCGGTACCGGGACAATACAAGATGTTTTCCACTGTCTGGGTACTCTTCTCTGATCTAGACTCATGTTGAGATGCAGCTTCTCAGGATGCTCTCAATGGTGCTCCTGTCAAATTCAGTTAAGATGGGGTGGGGCGGGGGGAAGCCTCACTTGCCTCAAGTGGAGGCATTGCTGTGCCTTCTTGCTCAGGAAGGTGATATTAAGGGACCAGGTGAGTTCATCCGTGATGTGAACTCCCAGAAATCTGGTGCACTGAACTCTCTTTCTGTGGCAAAGCCATGTATTATCAAAGAACTTCAATTAAAACACCTTGGCATGTCAATAAAAGAGAATAAATACTTACACAGGCCAGAAAAAGGTACCAGGCTTTACTCCTTGATTCTCAGTTGTTACCCAGATCTAACAGGTGAAAGATAAGGAATCAGGCATTATTGTTTAGGAAAACATTAAACAGCTAACGTAGCAGGATTAAAAGTTAACGAGATTGGTTTTATTCACCACATGAAGCAAACAGTGAGACAAGTCATTTGTATCAAACCAGCAGGGATTGTGCTGGACAACGCACAAGGGCCACCATGCTTCCAGCATCAACAATTCACCAACTCTCACCCATACATCTTTGGAATGTGGGAGAAAACCCGAGGAAGCCCACAGAGTTACGGGTAGAACGTACAAACTCCTTACAGACAGCAGCAGGAATCAGCTGCCTGCTCATTTCCACGGATGCTGCCCAACCTGCTGAGTTCCTCCAGCTTGTTTGTATGTGTTGATTTGACCACAGCATCTGCAGTGTACTGTGTGTTTACCAATCCCCCTATGTTGTATAATGTATATTCATTCAATTTTGGAAGAAGGGGAGATTAGCATGTGGTGGATCCCATCTTAATCTGTTAATGTCCATGAGTCAAAGGCATTTGCAAGGTAGGAAGTCCCAGCCTTATGATGAAATAACTCCATGAAATGGCCATTGCTCATTGGTACACACTACAACTTCAGAGGAACTTGGGGGCAACTTCTGAGCCAGAAGGTGCTGAATCTGTGGAATTCGTTGTCACAGAGGACAGTGAATGCCAAGTCACTGGGTGTATTTGAGGCAGATTGATAGGTTTTTGATTAGTACGGGGGTTATGGTGAACAGAATCTGAATCAGATTTATCACCACTGACGTATGTCATGAGATTTGTCATGTATGTCATGGATGACAGAAAAATGGAGGGCTATGTTGAAGGGAAGGGTTAGTAGGTTAAAAGGTCGGCACAACATCATGGGCTGAAGGGCATGTAACGTACCATCATGTTCTGTATTCTATGTTTCCTGGTTCTGGTTGTTGTGGCCTTGTGTCTCACCAGATCAACACTGTATTCCAAGAGAAGCTGTTGTCTTCTACTGACATACAACTCAGAGTAGTCAACAAATTTGAAGACTGGAGGAAGGTATAAGGGGGATGTCTTTACGCAGAGAGTGGTGGGTCTGTGGAATGCCCTGACAGGGGTGGGATAGATCAGGGCAATTCTCCTCATAATGGTTGAATGGTGGAGAAGACTCAGTGAGCTGAGTGGCCTCATTCTGCTCGTATGTCTTATGAATATAATTTTAGGATGAAAGTGGCATCACAGGTAAACAGGGTTGTATAAAGAAAGCTTTTGGCACATTGGCCTTCATAAATCTATGTACTGAGCACAGGAGATGGGATGCTATGTTGAAATTGTACAAGGCATTGGTGAGGCCTAATTGGGAGTGTTGTATGCAGTTCTGCTCACCTACCTACAGGAAAGATGTAAATAAGGTTGAAAGAGTACAGAGAAAATTTACAAGGATGTTGCTGGGTCTGAAGGAGCTGAGTTATAAGGAAAGATTGAATAGGTTAGGACTGTACTCCTTGGAACATAGAAGACTGATGGGAGATTTGATAGAGGTATGCAAAATATGAGGGGTAAATGCAAGCAGGCTTTTTCCACTGACTGGAACGAAAGGTCATGGGTTAAGGGTGAAAGGTGAAATATTTAAGGGGAAACGGAGAGGGAACCACTCAGAGGGTAGTGTGAGTGTGGAATGAACTGCAGCGCAAGTAGTGGATGCGGGTTTGATTGCAACACAAGAGAAGTTTGAATAGGTACATGGATGGTAGGGGTACAGACCATGGAAGTGGGCAGTTTAAGTGGTTTGGCATGGACTAGATGGGATGAAGGGCCTGTGTCTCTGTTGTACTTTTTTATGATTCTATGATTGGAGGAAAATATAAGGGTGGATATCAGAGAATGGTGAAAGTGTTGAACACCCTGTCAGGGGTGGTGGTAGAGGCAGATACATTAGGGGCGTGCAAGAAGCTCTTCAAAAGACACATGAGTGATAGAAAAATGGAGGGTTACTTTGGAGGGAAGGGTTAGATTGATCTTAGAGTAGGTTTAATGATCAGCACATTATGGGCCATTACTGTGCTGTAATGTTCTATGATTTATGTAATACAGTGTAATACATTATAATTACTATAAATTTCAATAATATATTAAAAAAAACAAGGTGGTGTGCATGTACTGTCCATAAATCTGATGGCAGAGGCAAAAGGCTGGAGAATAGGGTTGAGGACAAAAAGCAAAATCAGCCATGATTAAATGGTGGAGTATCCTCAATGGGCTGAATGGCCTTCTCTGTCTTATGGTCTTAACAGCATTCCTTTCTGCTTGATGCATTTGCCTTTCTAGAGAAGCATGCAAAGGCAACCGACTGTGCCCAAATCAGATCAAAGTGAGACTGCTGGATGGGGACAGTAGGCATAATTGATCATTTCCATCCATGGTTTCCAAATCATTCTCAGCTGACGTATCAGCACTGGGTCATCAGAGATGCCTCACTGAACTGAGACCCACTTGCTGTCTCAGATCCCATGATATAACTCAAAGAAGACCTGGGGAATTTGCCCAGATTCCTGAGCAAGAGGATGGCGGGGTTGAGACACAAAGGAGGTGTAAGGTGCTCCTTCCCTCCACTAGCCTGCAGATCACCCTTGGGCAAGGCGTAGCACCAGCTTAGTCCCTCTCTAACCCCACTCCTGATCAGGGTCACATGAAGCCAAAGAAGCAGGTGGTGGATGGTTGTATGAGCAGCTGGTGCAGATCACATCCTGGTTATGTGACCACTAGCACCAGGCAGACAATCCCTGAAGAGTATTGATAATGGCTGGGCTCACCCATCGTGTAAGGACACTACCCAGAAGAAGGCAATGGCAAACCACTTCTGTAGAAAAATTTAGCAAGAGCATTCGTGGTTTATGAGACTGTGATTGCCTACGTCATATGTCAGGGCACAGAATAATAATGATCAATCTCAGGGACGTGCACTCGTGCACATCTCCAGACGATTGTCACATTCCAAGCTGACACCACTGTGTCTTCAAATTTCCATTTATTTTACAACGTACCAGGAGGAATCACATTTAACTCTTTATTTACACTCCTGCTTCTAATGCTGATAATCCCATGCAGGTTCCAGCAAGACGGACGGACTAAATAACTAAATCTTATTAGAGATAGATAGAGTAGGGACGTGTATCAATGTATTTCAGCTATCTTATATACTTACTGTGTTTTTATTATTATTTTCTTAATTGTATTTTGACTTTTTGTGCCGCATCAGATCCAGGGTTATAATTATTTCATTATCCTTTACACTTCCATTCTGGAGTGAGATTAATTCTTGAATCCTGACTTTTTATTTATTTACTTATTGTTTTTTTCCTGTATTTACACAGTTTGTTTTCTTTTACACATTGGTTTTCAGACTGTGTAGTGTTTCATTGATTCTATTGCATTTTATTTGCATTTACTGTAAATGCCTACAAGAAAAAGTATCTCTAGGCAGTATGTGGTAAATTTATTGTCAAAGTACAAGCATACCACCGTATACAAACCTGACATTCATTTTCTTGTGGGCATACACAATAAATCCATGACTGAATATTAACCAGAACAGAGTCAATGAAAGACTCCACCAACTAGGCATTAAACCAGTGTTCACAAGACAACAAACTGCAATATAATAATAAATAACATTAAATATCAAGAACATGAGATGGTGGATCCTTGAAAGTGAGTCCATAAGTTGTGGAAACATTTCAGTGATGGGTCAAGTGAAGTTGGGTGAAGTTATCCCTTTTGGTTCAAGAGCCTGATGGCTGAGGGGTAATAACTGTTCCTGAGCCTGGTGGCGTGAGTCCTGAGGCTCATGTACCTCCTTTCTAATGGCAGCAATGAGAAGAGAGCATGACCTGGGTGAAGGGAGTCCCTGATGATGGATCTGTATTCCTGTGACAACAATCCGTGTTTGATCAATGATGGGGAAGGCTTGGCCTGTGTTGGACTGGGCAGTACCCACTGCTCTTTGTAGGATTTTTGGTTCTTACAGAAATCCTCCAAAAAAAAAATAGGTACTTTGAATAATTTGTGTTGAACTTTGAGTGAGGTGCTTTCAGGATAGGAAAAGATGATCGGGAGGGATGCCATTATTCAAAAGCAAATAGTCTGATAATGGCTGACATGAGTTATGCCTCCTGGCTAAGAGAGAATGTCACCAGTGTGATAAGATTGCCTTTTAAGTTTTTATAAGAGCATAATTAATTCAACTATTTAAATTTATGGATTAATTATTTCAGAACAAATCAGCAAAAATAAAGCACTCACTTCATGTTTTATTTATTGGTTAGCTCATTTAAAATCTTTCCTTTCCTTAATTAGTTTCTGAAACATTAACAGTGTTTTCACTGATAGATGGATAGGGACGTACTGTACTACTACCCTCTCCCAAGGTTTCCAACTGAAAAGCAATAGAACTTACTGGCTGTCCTCCCCACCATCGAGGATTGAATTTTTCTCTGCTCCGAAGGCTGAAGTTGGCATCAAACACAGGGTCATACATTAAGTTTCCAACAATTCCGTGCGATTCAGGATAAAGTCCCTTTGTATGAAAAACAAAAATGCATTCATTAAATATGCTCTTTGATAGTCAGAAAGTACAGAGTTTTTACACAATCACTTAACAAGAGAAACTGTATATTTAGAATCTATATGTAGCAACTTAAAACTGGAACACTCTCTTCCTCATTTAGTTATGCATTGACAAAAGTAAGAAAACAAGTATTTGTGTTTAGTTGCAAAAGCCTTAGGCACTATACGTATACAACGAGGGAGCCCAAGACTTTTGCAGAGTACTGTAGTAATTTTATGTATTACATTGTACTGCTCCTGCAAAAAAAAAGCAAATTTCATGGCACACGTGGATGACGATAAGCCCGATTCTAAAATGGGTCTCTATTTGTGGACCGAGAGTGGGAAGGGGACAGAGAGCGGAGAATCATGTTTGGGAAAGGGGAAGGGAGAGGGGAGAGAGCGGGAGGCATCAGAGACATTCTGTAATGATCAATAAAGCAATTGTTTAGAATCAAATGACCTTGCCTGGTGTCTCAGGGCTGGGTGTGCCCGTGGCACTCCTTCTCTGCCACCTGTTCTATACCGCTCCCTCAGCACTGCACTTCATCCTCACCACTCCCAACATCCTTTCCTCCTGCCAAATTTACAAACTCGCTCTCCGCTCCAGGTTGACAAAAGGTCTTAGGCACCCTAGCTACATATACAGCTAGGACTTTTGCACTGATGTGTTCATTCATTTCCACAGATGCTGCCTGACTTGCTGAGTTCTTCCAGCATTTTGTGTGCTGCTCCAGATTTCCAGCATCTGTCGAACCTCCTGTGTTTATTGGGAGAGCCAGAAAAATGGGGCTGAGAGGGTTAATGGATCAGCCATGGTGAGCTGTAGGAGCAGAATAGCCTAATTCCACTCCTTTGTCTTATGAAATTACGTTTTCCCCCTGTATTTCAGCTTTGAATGCTTTGATTATTCAACAATTTCAAAACCTAGAGTGCAGAATGTGCTCAAAGAGTAAAAATTAGTGAGGGGATGGAGCAAAGTACTGAGATGTTAACATCAACAAAACTGCCTTTAATGAATCTCAGAGATTTTATTTCCCCTGAGTACACAGTGCCTACAGTATTGTAGCACTTTAACACAGATTAGTTTAAAATCAGGCTTGTCAGAGCAGTACTCAATGAAAAACCAAAAAAAAGTTAAAGTTCCTCACCTTAGAAATGATTTATTTTTCCTTTTGCTTTCAAAACTTTATACATCATCATCATTATGTGCTTTGTCGTATGCCATGGTCTTTCCTTGACTTAGATTGTTTTTGGCTATTTTTTTAATATAAACAGAAATGCTTTGTTGTTGCCTTCTTCTGGGCAGTGTCTCTACAAGACTCCTTCCCTCCGCTAGCCTGCAGGTAATCCTTGAGCAAGGTGTGCCACCTGCTTAGATCCCCCCACCCGATCAGGGTCACCTGAAGCCATAGGAGCAGGTCGTCACATGAGCAGCTGGTGCACATCACAAGTCCTGGTTATGCAACCACCGACGCCAGGCAGACAAACTCTGAAGAGTATTGATAGTGGCTGGGGGCAGCTGTGTTGTAGAGACACTGACCAGAAGAAGGCAATGGCAAACCACTTCTGTAGAAAAATTTGCCAAGAACAGTCATGGTCATGGAAAGATCATGTTCGTCTACGTCATACAACACAAACAGAATTTAACAAACGAACCAACTTCTGACTGTATGTTCCTGTCTCCTTTTCAAATACACTGCCTAAATTACCACAAATGAAGGAATATATTATGGTACATTCTTAGCTGTTTTTAACCAAGTGTCATCATGTCAAATACGTAGCCATCACATGACAGGTGATCAGCAGCAATTTGGAATGAAGGTTTGTATTATTTAAAAAATGCAGAAATCAAAAATTACTCAGTTTAAATGTTTATAAATTGATTTGTCAGGCAATAAAGAAACTAACTTTCTCAAAGTGGAGCAAAAGCTTTATAAATGTAGTACTTACAGTAGCAAGAGTATACATATTGGGGAAGGTTTTTGTTGGATAAACTGGCCTCATGTAGGGGGCATGAGTTCCACAAGATCCTAATTAAAAACAAACATTATGTAGAAAAAAAAACAGGGTTATAATATTTGACATCTGTGGGAAATAAGCACTCGTGAAGTTCTAAAAGCTACCACAGAATATACAGCTGAGGTTTGATGTTATTCTTCAGTGATAAACTTGCAAAGTAAACTTTGTTACATTTGGAAATACTCTCTAACCGGATTTCTTTCATCAAGTTCTTGCAGAATTTATGATCAGAGCAGCACGTTAAATTTGCATCTGGAAGTTATTAAATGTGTTATATCCATGCAAAGCCTAAACCCTTTCAACTATAGAAATGGCAAACTAAGTAGGCAAAATAGTTACCAAATAAAATTTTTAAGCAACAAGCTATATGCTAATAATTTTACCATTTACTTCAAAGAATTAAGTATCAGGGTATCTCTGCAATAGTCTATTTCACAAAATCAGATTTAGATTTATTTATCACACATACGTACATCGAATCATAGTGAAATGTGCCGTTTGCATTAACAACCAACACGCTCGAGGGTATGCTGGTGGCAATGCACAAGTGTTGCCACACATTCTGGTGCTGACAAAGCCTGCCCACAATGCTCAGCAGAGAACACAGAACACACCAAGTGACAAAGCAACAGCAGCAACACCTTATACTCTGTCCGGGTAGCCTCCAACCTGATGGCATGAATATCAATTTCTCCTTCCAGTAAAAAAAATTCCCTTCTCCACCCCTCTTTGGCCTCCTACCTCTTCTCACCTCCCTCGGTGCCTCTCCCCCTTCCCTTTCTGCTATGGTCCACCCTCCTCTCCTATCACGTCCTTCCTCTCCAGCCTGTTACCTTTCCCACCCACCTGGCTTCACCAATCACCTTTTATCTATCCTCCTTCCCCTCCCCCAACATTTTTATTCTGGTATCTTTCCCCTTCCTTTCCAGTCCTGAGAAAGGGCCTGGGCCCGAATCGTTGACTGTTCGTTCATTTCCATAGACGCTGCCTGACCTGCTGAGCTCCTCCAGCATTTTGCGTGAGTTGCTGTGGATTTCCAGCATCTGCAGAAGCTCTTGTGTTTATGAGCAGCAAATCAAGCCCCATCCCTCCCACACACGCAGTCCTCTCACATACCTCCTGATACTTTTTAAGTCAACGGAAATCAAAATTAGGAGACATTTCAAACTCGCTGCTGAGCCACTGTCAGACATTTACACAATCACATACACTGTTCCCTCTAACCTGCACAGCCACACTGTAACTGAAATGCTCCCACGCACACAGTCGTTGTTGCCATGCAGATAGAATTTTCTTTAAAATAATGTTTTATTAAAGTGTTGCAATTTTCGGCGGTACAAATATATCCTACTCAGAGCAGTGGTTGGTCCTCGCTGCTGTAGAAAAAAGTTAGTGTCATAGAAAGGTGCAGCATAGAAATACACCCTTTGGCCCATCTAGTCTGTGCGGAACCATTTAAAGGGAACATTGATCACATCATCAGTCTCTAACCCAGTGTCTGAAAAGCCTTTTCTATTTTGATGGTTTTAGTTACCCTAACATAGCCACATCTTACCATATAACATGGAGCAATAAAAAATACACTTTTTATGCAGTTACTGTAGAGACAGAGAGTTCTGCTTTCTCCAATTGCTACTAATGTTATTTTTGGGTTTTCAAAGAGAACAAGGCTTGATTCAAACCACAGATTTGTTTGACTTTGCTTGTGAATGTTGTACTTCTTCATGCAAATCCAGTGAAAGACATTTACATGTAGTTTAACTCTTTCCTACTTGAAAACATTCATCACTTTCCATAGGAACCAACAAGACTATCTGGGTATACTGAATTGGAAACTTACGATGAAACATCTCCCCTCTCATCTCTCAAAAAAATGAGGCCTGAAAATGTATCAGTGGAACGTCTACCTGCCCATTGCCAGAATCCTACGTATAGCAAAGATTTTGATAAGATTGAAAGAGTGTCCAGAAAATTTACAAGGATGTCGCCGGGATCTGAAGACCTGAGTTATAGGGAAAGGTTGAATTGGTTGACTTTATTCCCTAAAGCGTAGGAGAATGAGGGGAGATTTGACAGATGTACACAAAATTATGAGGGCTACAGTTACAATAAATGCAAGCAGCTTTTTCCTCTGAAATTGGGTGGTGAGGTGGAGATCAGGGAATAGTTTCTAATTTTCAAAAGTAGAACCTCTGTTATTTGTTTTCTGTTTTTTAAATTTCAGAAGCAATACCTCTGATTGTATAGAGTGGAGGTACCATACATCTCTACCAAACTAAGTGTAAGGTGCTCCCTTCACCAGCTGGCGGGTCGCCCTTGGGCAAGGTACAGCTCCCGCTTAGCCCCTCACTCCCAGTCAGGATCACAGGAGCCATGGGAGCAGATGGTGGATGGTGCATATCACAAGTCCTGGCTATGCAACCACTAACACCAAGCAGACAATCTCTGAAGAGTATTGATAATGGCTGGGGTCACCCGTCTTGTAAAGACACTGCCCAGAGGCAGTGATGGCAACCACCTCTGTAGAAAAAATTGCTGAGAACAATCATGGTCACCATGATCGGCTACATTATATGACACAGCACAAAATAACAATGATGATATACGATTCTGAGGGGTCTAGCCAAGTTAAATGCAAGCAGGCTTTTTCCACTGAGGATGGGTGGGACTAGAACTAGTGGTCACGGGTTAAGAGGGAAACGTGAAATATTTAAGGGAAGTCGAGAGGGAGTTTCTTCACTCAGAGGGTGGTGAGAGTGTGGAATGAGTTGCCAGCAGGGGTGGTGGTGTGAGCTTGATTTCAACATTTAAGAGAAGGTTGTATGGGTAAATGGATAGGAGGGGAATGGAGGCCTGTGATCCGGGTACAGGTCATTAATAAAAAAGTAAAGCAACTTTAGTGATGTCTTGCACAACATTGGTCTCTGCTAGAAGAACCATGGAGAATAGAACGTGATCAAGTAGATGTGCGAAGTAAAGATCGCCACTTTGCTTATTAGCAAGAATTCCTTTAGGATCTTTCAAGTCAACAGCCTCAGTTTAACAGGTCAACTCTTTAACAGTCGATTATTTATCACCCTGGAGGTGGGTGGAGGGAAAGGGCACGATATGTTTTACATTTAATAGCAGCTGCCATACATAGATATGTCATTATTCAAAGCTGATTAGGATTTAGAGAGAGCTTTACACTAAACCGGACCAATTTTTTTAAAATTTGGAGTGGATCCCAATTTTTAAAATGCACCATTCATGGTGCTGGAGTCAGTCCGAATCAACTCAGAATTTATTAGTTCCAGTTTTTTGGGGAAATTTTGCAAAGTTTACTGGGATTTTCAAATTTATCTCTTCCTTACAACACTTTCTTAAATGCAGAAGACTCTTCACCATCAACTGAACAGTCTTAAAGAAGCTAGGAAATCAAACACCTCTGCTAGAAGTGGTGGATGTGGTCTCCATTCAACATTGAAGATAGGTTTGGATAGGAACATGGATGGGAGGGGTATGGAGGGCTACAGTCCGGGTGCAGGTTGATGGGAGTAGGCAGATTAAGAGTTCAGCATGGACTAGATGGGCTGAAGGGACTGTTTCTGTGCTGCAATGTTCGATGATTCTATGCCTCTAATCAAAGTCTAACCACAGATGTCTGTCTCAGGACAGATCCTCTGAAATGATAACAGCAAGGAATTTAAAGTTGCTGATCCCCTCCACCTCTGATCCCCCGATGAGGACTGACTCATGGACCTCTGGTTTCTTTCTCCTGAAGTCTATAATCAAATTCTTGGTCATGTAGACATTAAGTAAGATGTTGTTGTGGCACCACTCAGCCAGATTTTCAATCTCCCTCCTCTATGCCGGCTTGTTATCACCTTTGAGTTGGCCAACGAGAGTGGTGTCGTCAGCAGACTTAATCTGGCATTGGAGCTGTGCTTTGCCTTACAGTCACACGTATAAAGTGAGTAGAGCAGGAGGCTAACACACAGCCTTATGGTGTAGCTCTGCTGATGGAGATTGTGGAGGGGATTTCACTGCCAATCCAAACTGTCTGCAAGTGAGGAAATTGAGGATCCAATTGGACAAGGAGGTATTAAGGCTAAGGTATTGAGGTATTTGCAACATTTAAGTGCATAGAACATGTACATTAAAATGAATGCATTCTTCTTAATAATTAAATGGTTTCAATACTATTTAATAATGAGCCATTTGTGTCTTTGCAGTTCAGAACTGTATGTAGCAGCCATGTCTGTGTAAGCAACAATCATTTCATTTGAATATCCACCATCAGTTGCTTCCAGACATCACAGAGATCAAACCTTTACCTTATAGTGATGTATAAAATCGCAAGGAGCATGGATAGGATGAATCCACACAGTCACCCCAGGAAAGGGTGACTGAGAAGTAAAAGGTGACCAAGAGCCAAGAGGTACAGGTATATAGGACCCTGGTCAGATCCCACTTGGAGTACTGTGCTCAGTTCTGGTCACCTCACTACAGGAAGGATGTGGAAACTATAGAAAGGATGCAGAGGAGATTTACAAGGATGTTGCCTGAATTGGGGAGCATGCCTTATGAGAATAGGTTGAGTGAACTTGGCCTTTTCTCCTTGGAGCGAGGGAGGATGAGATGTGACCTGATAGAGGTGTATATGATGAGAGGCATTGATCGTGTGGATAGTCAGAGGCTTTTGACCAGGGCTGGAATGGCTAGCACGAGAGGGCAGTTTTAATGTGCTTGGAAATAAGAGATGTCAGGGGTAAGCTTTTTTTTTTATAAACGCAGGGAGCGGTGAGTGCATGGAATGGGTTGCCAGCAGCGGTGGTGGAGGCAGAAACGATAGGGTCTTTTAACAGACTCCTGGATAGGTACATGGAGTTTAGAAAAATAGGGAGCTATGAGTAACCCTAGGTAATTTCTAAAATAAGTACGTGTTCAGCACAGCATTGTGGGCTGAAGGGCCTGTATTGTGCTGTAGATTTTCTATAAAAGTGAATCAGAAAGTAGAGGGCATAGGTTAAAAGTGAGATAAGAAATATTTAACAGGGGCAACTTCTTCACAGAGGATGGTGCTTTTATGGAATGAGCTGCCAGAGGAAATGGTTGAGGCAAGTATGATAACAGCATATGAAGCAACAAGCATCACCTTTATTCGCCATATACATTTACATGTATTAGGAATTTCCTGTGCTGTGCTGGTCAGAGCTCGACATGCAACAAGAAACTATTCAACAATTACAAAGAGTTATAATCAGTATATAATTATATGAAGTTAGAGGTTAAAAGATTTAAAAGACCTTTGGATGGATTAATGGATAGGAAAAGTTTAGAGAACATTGGGTTAAATGTGGGTACATAGGGTTAAATGTGGGTACATAGGACTAGCTTGAAAAAGGATCTTGTGCTCTCCCGGCATATATGACACGTAAACTCCTCTTGGGCCTCCAGCTGGGTCCAGGTGTCAATTTTAACCGACGCTTCGATGACAAACTCTTCCATCTTCATCAGGGATGATGTCCAGGCACATCTAGTCCAGTGACATATATACTCAGCTCCCATCATCCTTCCCTCCTGACTGGTTAGTCCCCAACCAATCAGGTTTCCACTGTCTTATTCCAATGGTTTCCTTCTCCTGACAGTCCCAAATGCCATTGGCAGATAGCAGGTCTGTCCATTTGGGTTACCCGGAGAAATCAGTGGTATCAGTGGTAGCATACACAACAACCACAGGATTGACTTTGATGGTACAAAACTACTGTACCATGCCAATAACTTTTGGGACCGCCTGGTGAAGGAAGCCATTGAAATAAGAGTAAAGAATAAGAATTTCAACAAAGACGAAGGTCTCGCTCCAAGTAAAAACTGGAATACAATTTTAAACAAGGTGAGACAGCAGAAACCTGATGGGTTGAGGACTAACCAATCAGGAGGGAAGGACGATGGAAGTTGAGTATATATACCACCGGACTAGACCTACCTGGGCATCATCCCCGATGAAGATGACAGAGTTTGTCAATTATGATCGACACCTGGACCCGGCTGGAAGCTCAAGAAGAGTTTATGGGAATTAGCCTGGTCAGCGTGGGTGAGTTGGGCTGAAAGGTGACGTTTTGGGTCTCGGCCCGAAGCATCATCTCCACAGATGTGGCCTGGCCTGTTAGGCTCCTCCAACATTTTATGCATGTTACAAAAAGATCGGCTTCTGTGTTGCACAACTTTATGACTTCCTAAGTTTATAACTGAGCTTCTGAAAGGACAGTACAAATCACAGAACTTCTCCAAACCAAGCTGCTTTGAACTATAGGAGCATAAATTCATTCAGAATTCCCAAGTCTGAATTTGATTCAACTCAATCTGATCAACATTTCACAAATATCCCTTCTTTTAATACGCAAAAAGCGGAGTGGAAATGAAATGTAATTGAAGCCTTACTCAGTTTCTCAATGTTGGGCATGACCTTGCTGCCTTTCTTCATATACGAAGCACGAAAGCCATCCACAGAGAAAATGATCAGTGGGGGACGAACAAAGCTACAACATACAATGCATTCATGTTAAGAGAAAGATCAAGACAATAGCCATTTTAATTACTACTAAATAAGTTATCTTACGCTACTAATGGCAGCATGGTACCATAGCATATCGCCTTACAACATCAGCAAACACCAGTTGGGTTTCAATTCTGCCACTGCCCGGAAGGAGTTTGTAAATTCTCCCCATGACCCGAGATTCTTCCAGGGGCTCCAATGTCCTCCCACATTTCTAAAATGTACAAGTTGGGGCTACTGAGCTGTAAGCATACTATGTTGGTGCCAGACACATGGCAGCCCAATCCTCGGACTGTGTTAGTCGTTGACACAAAACACCATATTTCACAGTATGTTTTGATGCACGTGAGAAATAAAGCTCATCTCTCTCTTATCTCTCTAATTACACTCAGGGACTTGAAGTACAACCATTCCTCGATCTCCTCCAAGAGGACCAGAACCTTGTCATAGGGCTTGGAGGCTTGCAATGTTGGCTGGAGTCAGGGCTTTATGCTTTGGCTCTTGGTACGGTCACCAATGGCAAACAGGTCAAAGGGCAGAGGCCAGACTAAGAGTGGTCCACTGGTCCTCCAGGTTAGGAGGTTCAGTTCAAGGCTAACAACCCTGACTGGTCAAACAAAACTGCTATGGAAACATCAATGAAGAATCTTTCTACATCTGAGTGCAACGGTATTCCCGAGTCTCCACCCTGGCATTGCATGACTGACAGTAGTGAAAACTGAGGGGAAGTCACTGACACGATGGAGGAACATCCCCAGAGCTGCAGCATCTGCCTTAAACGCCAGTGGTGTAACGGGCAGTAAGAAGGAAAAAGACTCCTCAATTTACGCAAAGTTTGGGTTGCTGGAAAATGTTTTGAAAGAGCAATAATTTGTAAATCAAAGGTTATTATCCAAAAACTTAAACTGGATGTTTGCACATCAAGGAAAACACCCCAACATCATTAGAGAGCGAGATTTGTCACACGTACATCAAAATATACAGTGAAGTACATCGTTCCCGATGTGCTGGGGGCAGTCCACAAGTGTGAGCATGCTTCCAGCACCAACACAGCCTGCCCACTCTAACCCACATGCCATTTTTGGAATTTGGGAGGAAACTGGAGCACGTGGTTATGGGAAAAACAACAAACAGCAGTGGAAACCGAACTACGATCTTCCAATCACTCGTGGACAAACTGCTATAGTTACAGTGCCGCCCATTTCCTCTGCACTTTCAAAATACAGCTACCATATTAGAAAATTCAGTGGCCACTATTCCTAATTATCATTTAGCTGGTTCCTTAAGGTTGTTATAGTCAGTGGTGGTAATAGGAACGAGCTCTCACTACCTATTAAATGCTCTCAGTGATGTGTGCCTCAACTAGCCTCTGACAAGTCCAGCACCCGGCCTTCACATGTGGCTTAGCGACCAAGCCCAGTGGAACTATTTCTAATGACAGGAGAAGGGGCAAAAGTGGGTTACTGGCGACTTAAAACCAGTCGCTTTGGGCAGAGGGACTCATCAGCCACGGTTGGCAGCTCATCTAGGGGGAAAACTCAGATCTTGTGATCTCAGACCTCCGCTGCCTTGCAGCTATAACCCCTGATGGGAAAGACTTCAGGGGTAAACCCCGAGGGAAAATTCCAGAGCTGGAGCACCTAAGGCAGTCCTACATTGAGTTCAATGTTGACTGGCAACACCTGCAACACCGCTGGTGTCAAACTATGTCTGTCTCTGTTGTTCCTTTGGGTTGATCAGCTGTGAGGAGAGGGGGAGCTTGCTACATGGGCAACAGCTTGCTCTCCATATCGTACTGCCCTGGCTTGCGTATCAAGACAACTAGGAGGCAATACCCATCGTCAACTCTGACTCTCGGAGGCCCTCACCTCACCTCATTTAGCTGTAGTAGTTGTTCTTTCTAGAAAGAAATATAATTTATGAAAGCATATAAAGTGCAGAAAAAATAGATGGCCATTATTCCTAATACCATTTAGCTGTAACAGTTGATCTATCTAGTAAGAAATGTAATTTATGAAGGCATATAGTTTCAGACAGTTCTTAAACAAAACCTACGTTTTAAACCAATGTCCATTTCTACTGGTTCAGGAAATATTTGACATTTCCAAACAGGTTGAGCAGCAACAAAAAAAGAACAGTTCAAAACAAAATTTTGGACTAAGTTTGTACTGGAAAGCTAAATTTCAAATTGATTACTGGTAAAATGCAGGGTGCTATGGTGTGATATGTCCTGTGGTCACCAATTCTAAATTCAAAAGGAAAGAGATTACAGTTGAATACATTACCAAACCTCTAGCAATCAAAAGTTTGCTCAACTATGCCAACCAAGTGTAGAGTTTCCAAACTAATCAACTTAATTAGAGGTGTTCACTTTGGTTTCTAGAACACAGAACATCACAGCACAGTGCAGGCACAACATTGAGCTGACTTTTTGACATACTCTAAGATCAATCTAACCCTTCCCTCCCACCTAACCCTCCATTCCTCTATCCTCCATGTGCCTATCTAAGAGCCTCTTAAATGTGCCTCTCCCACCACCCATGGCAGTGTGTTTCACAAACACACAACACTCGGTGTAAAAAATATACCTCCAACATCTCCCCTATACATTCCCCCAACCACTTAAAATTATGCCTCCTCGGATTAGCCATTTCAACCCTGGGAAAAGGTCTCTGGTTGTCCACTCTATTTGTGTCTATCATCTTGTACACCTCTACTGAGTCACCTCTCATCTTCTGTCCATCCAAAGAGAAAAGCCCCAGCTCACTCAACCTATCCTCAGAGAGAATAACTTTCTACAGACATAAGAGAAAAGCTTGCAAAGAGAAAAACAGGTTTCTGCATACCCTGCTGGACAATCCAGTGTTTTCAAATCTTCACAATCTTCATTGACCCAACGTATCTCACCTGGTGAGAGAGTTCATGACATAATTGACAAATGATAATTCACCTTAGAAAAAGCAGAATGAAATCTAAGCTACTGTCATATGTAAATTACTGATTGGTTTTCATGAATTCCAAAGAGAAAAGAGATTACAACTAAGAAGTTAATCTGTATATCATCTTCTTTTCAATTAAGAATGAAAATTAGGGCAATTCATTTGTCTATTTATTATACACTTTCTTCTATTTATTTATTTATTAACATACTACGTGGAGTAGGCCCGCCTGGCCCTTCGAGCCATGCTGTGCAGCAATCCCCCAATTTAATCCATTTCATTCAGTTTATAATGACCAATTAACCCACTAACCAGTGCGTTTTTGGAACATGGGAGGAAACTGGAGCACCCAGAGGAATCTCACAAGGTCATACAGATTCTGGAACTGAACACAGGTCACTGGTACTGTAAAGCATTGTGCTAACCACTACTTTACCATGCCACAAGAGATCTATTTAAGAAAATTACTAAAAATGGATTACATATCTTAATGGTTATTATTTTTTTTAATATTTTAAAACACTCAAATTGTTTTTCAAACATATCTATTACGTCAAAAAACCGTAAAGGAGCAATCATATTCAAACCAGACAATATTAGCATCCAAATGCTCCAAAATGAAATCTCATTTACCACGGCAAGGCAAGTGGGGGCGCTATGGTAGTGCGGTGCGGCGGTTAGCATGACAATATTACAGCTCGGGCCGTCAGAGCTCGGAGTTCAATTCTAGTGTTTTCTGCAAGGAGTCTCTGTGCACCCTCGCCCTTGGAGTGTTTCCAGATTCCAGTTTCCAGATTCCTCCCACTGTCCAAAGACATTGAAAATTCAGCTGAGTGGTGTAATAGCAACAACCTCTCACTCAATGTCAACTGATTGTAGACCAGAAGGAAACCAAAGGCTGAGGGTGCACAGAGAACTCCTTACAGAGAACACTAGAATCGAACTAATTAATAACCATTAAGATATGTTACCCATTCTTAGTAATTTTCTTAAACAGATCTCTTGTGGCATGGTAAAGTGGTGGTTATATAAATATAATTGTGAGGAAAGCACAACAGCGCCTCTACTTCCCCAGGAGTCTCCAATGGTTCAGCATGTCATCAAAAACCTTGGCAAACTTCTATAGATGTGTAAGTGGAAAGTGTGCTGACCGGCTGCATTACAGCCTGGTATGGGAACACCCATGCCTTTGAGCGGAAAATCCTACAAAAGGTAGTGGATTCGGCCCAGTACATCACGGGTAAAACCCTTCCAGCCATTGAGCACATCTACATGAAATGCTGCCGTAGGAAAGTGGCATCCATCGAAGATCCCCACCACCCAGGCCATACACTTTTCTGGCTGCTGCCATCAAGTAGAAGGTATGGGAGCCTCAGGACTCAGTTCATCAGGTTCAAGACAGTTACTACCCCTCAGCCATCAGGCTCTTGAACAAAAGAGAATAACTATACTCATTTAAGGACTCTTCTATCTTGTTATGTCATGCTCGTTATTTATTGTTATTTCCACCTGCAGTTTGTTGTCCATTGATCCTACTTACAGTCACCGTCCTATAGATTTGCTGAGTATGCCTGCAGAAAAGCAGAATCTCTGGGCTGCATGCGGTGACGAGTACGTACTCGGATAATAATTTTACTTTGACTAGATTAATCGGGAATGTTGGGGGACGCTGGGTGGCGTGGTTCAAGGGGTCAGAACGGCCAATTCTGTGCTGCATCGCTAAATAAATAAATGCATTTGTAAAGGCCAATGATATTCCAACCACTACCATATAAAATTACCAAACTGGAAGCTACAAATGATAAGAGCTCATGTTTAAATGAATTTGCCTGGCTTCAAATAATTGTGACTTCAATAATGGAAGCATCCAAAGGCACTAATTTCCCTATTCCACTAATACAGGCCCTCCATTATTTGGGGCTGGCCGTAGATATTGCATCCTAGTTGTCTAGGTACGCCAACCGGGGCAGTATGATGTGGAGAGCAAGCTTTTGCCCATGTTGCAGGTTCATCTGCCCAAAGTGACTGGTTTTAAGGTGCCAGTAACCCGCCTCTGTCCCTTCCCTTGTCAGTAGAAATGGTTCTGCTGGGCTTAGTAGCTAAGCCACACGTGAAGGTCAGGAGCTGGACTTGGTTGTCAGAGGCTATTTGAGACACACGCCATTGGGAACATTTAATAAGTAGTTGGAGTTTATCCCCACTACTGCCCCCCGGCTATAGAAAATAATAGAAAAACTGAACAAACCTACAGGAGCAGTAATAAACGACAGCAAAGTTGAACAGAACAAATTTACAAGGATTTTGATAGGACTTGAGGACCTGAGTTATCAGGAAAGGTTAAATAGATTAGGGCTTTATTCCCCGGAGTGTTGGAGATTGAGGGGAGATTTGATAGAGGTATACAAAATTATAGATAGAGGGACACAGAATGGATAAAGGCAATCAGGCTTTTCCACTGAGGTTAAGTGATACTCCAACTGGAGGTCATAGGTTTAGGGTGAAAGGTGAACTGCTTAAAGGGAACATTGTGGGGAACTTCTTCACTCAGAGGGTCATGAGAGTATGGAATGAGCTGATGGATACGGTTTGATTTAAATTTTTAAGAGACATTTGGATAAGTACGTGGATGGCAGGGTTAGGGAGGTCCAGGTGCAGATCAATGAGATTTGGCAGAACAACAGCTCCGCACTGACGAGTTGGCTGGAGGTATTCTGGTATTCGATGACTAATTAAAGTCTGCATTAAAACAGTGGGCCTCATTAGTAAACAACCAACCATTCAATTATCCACCTTCTGTACTTCCCCAACTCTCAGAGGAGGGAGATTTTACTGGAAGTCAGAGATGCATTAAAGCGCACGTGTGGAAGTCACGGTAAGGTGAGGATGGCCTAATGCAGTAGCAATCAGTGGGACTGCCAGAGACACCTCTGCTTCCTGGTGTGGACTCAAGCCTAACGAGTGGGTGTGGGGCTTGGATTTCCAACATCTGCAGATTTTCTCATGTTCGTGACTGGGCCACATTTAGCTTCTTGCAATGTAACAGGCTGAGATTACCTTTGCATGTAACTTTATAATTGGTACAGCAATCTCCTCTACTCATGCAGTCTTCAGAGCACTGACAGGCATAATCTTCATTTCTGGCTTCCCCACAGCGTTCTTTGCTGCACTCCCATCCATGACCTGGAATGTGCATCATTAAAAGAAATTACCAGCCACTGGAGTATTCAGAGATTTGCCCAACTTCTGCAATCTTTCAGTCAGTTCTGTACTTTAACATATTGCATAAGCCACTAACACAGTATTCATGCTGATACTCGTTACAGCTTCGCCACTTGCTATCAAGACACAAGTTCCATTGTATTTCTTCACTGACACCAGAAAAAGTTCTGAACTACGAGGTAAATCATCAACATGCACAGTGCTGCCTAGAAGTTCACCCTCGATTACCATTGCTAAACACAAGTCAAGGCACAAAATGAAAGTTGCATTTAGTTTCCAAAACCTGATTTTGCCAAAATCAATAGATCTGAATTTGAGAATACCAGTCAAAAGAAATGATATGTAAATGAAACCTTTCTGATATTCTCAAACACTTTTTGTAAATCCAGTGATTGCTCTTATTACAGTCAATTTAAACACAGCAAAACACCCCACAAGCATCAATGACTTAATGACTACATAATCTATTTTATTCATACTTTTTTTAAAAATCAGAATAAACTTTATTCATAATTTTACAAATTAGAAGAATAAACTGCTTGATGCACTTTCATTCTTTGTTTTCACAGCCAATCCTCTCCCTACTGTTCCTGCTCTGCTGCCCGGGTTTCCAGGGGTATTCACTATTACAATGATTGAAGGGCTTCCCGACCCAACCCGGCCCCTCCCTCTCCGGTAGCACTGGGGTCCTTCCCCACCGAGCCCTTGCAGTAGCTGCACCACGCCCCACACCATACTCCTGCAGCCTGGAAGGTGCCAATCAGCAGCATTCCTCCAGGGACATCTCAATGTTCTTTTACACACGGGCAGAGGACTAACTCCTGTCTCCTCCCTTAAAATTGTCCTGTGGGATCTTTACCACTCACCACGTAACCCAAAATGAGGATTCGGTTTAAACAGTTCACCAGAAAGGCAAACTCTTGTGACAAAATCACACACGCACACTGTTTGCACTGGAAGTTAGCCTTGTTTCATTGGGGTCAGAGATTTGAAGTGCAATTTCAACTTATCATTTGTTAACCCAAAAGCCAGAATGCTAACCAATGAGAATGCTTGTATGGCTTTTCGGGCTACCAGCCAAAAACAAACTCCTAGTTGAGTGAGTGTTGTATTAAATAAGAATTTTAATGTGAGTAGATAATTGGACAGAGGAGAGAAAGAGGGGAAAAAACGGAATATGAAAAACAATTCACCACACACTGATTGTCTTTTAGTATGTTAAGGTAGGAGATGGACCATTTGGTATCTGCTAACTCTTTTGTTGAGTGAATGTGGTGGATGGAGTTCTGGGAAATTGAGATCCCTGACATTTGTGTGTGTGGGGGTGGTGGGGGGGCAGGGAGAGAGAACAGAGAATGTTAAAGGAGGCAGAACGAAAATGGGGGTAAGAGAGAAGGAATGAAGGACAACGGAAAGAATAAAGAGCCGACAGAGAAATAAACAGTAATGTTAAGTGTTCACAAGGTGGAAGTAGAAACAAAAAGCCACCCACTTCTCAAACAATATCGCTGATGACCCAAGATCATGAATGCAGATAAACCTTTGATTTCTTCCCCCTACCACCACCCCCATACCCTGGACCATATCTCACAAAGAACAAAATGATAAGAGTGCAGACCCAGAGACATTTACCCCAGGGCAGAAATGGCTAATATGAGAGTGCCTACATTTAAGGTGATTGGAGGAAAGTATGGGGCGGGGGTTGGAGTTAAGCTGGAGTGCCGAGTGTGTAGAACTCACTACCAGGGATGGTGGTAGAGGGACATTTAAGAACTCTTAGACAGGCACATGGATGATAGATAAAAGGATAAAACATCATCAGCCAAAGGCCCTGCACTGTGCTGTAATGTTCTAAGGACTAACAATATTCATTCAGCTGGCAATAGCAAATCAACAGGAAAACATGCTTAAGACATTTCCAACTTGCTTTTTAGAAGTCACCCACTGCTTCGTGCTTAGCTAACTGACAGAAAGTCACGTCACTACACTGTCCTAATGGCAGAAAATATTTGCATCATTCCAGTTATGTATGGGTACTGATGAAGTATTTGTGAAGTTTGCCTGGACAGAGTAAAGATAAACAGGCAAGGTGACAATTAGATCTCATTAACTCTCAGCTCCTCAGATGCCTACTAAACACTGGCCACCTCCGTTTACCCATTATTACAATAGATTTTATTCCTCAAGAGATTTACAGTATACATCACAGCATGCCCACACTGAAGAAAGATGAAATATTTTGAATACCAGCTAACTCACCTTCCTGCCCTCTTTTTCGAAAACGTGATGGGTAATTGTAACCTAAAGAGGGGTGAAAAATAGACTTGCAGAAAACGGGAGAAAATAAAAACACACAGGAATATTTCCTTTGCACTTTTAGACCCATATGGTTAAATCAGATCGCTCGTTTCAACTTGCATTCCAATGTTCTGGTTTAGAAGAAATAAAGAAATGTACAATTGTTTTTTTTAAAAGTAGAGCATTCTCTTCTTAGTTGTATTACCATGCGGTGTAAGGAGAGTTTACGGTGATCACTGCAGGGAGACATCAAGCAGAGATGGCATGCTACAAACAGGGCTTGAAGCAAGAGGGGGGCAGAAAAGAGAAGCCATCTTAGACCTCAAAGCAACCTCTCAACCGTGTGAGACATTGACACTACAGGATGCAGAGGGGAAACTAGTGAGAGGGGAACAACCCCCTCAAAAGTGAAAATGTCCGAACATACAACGGAAAGCATGTTCACCGCTGAATGTAGTACCTGTCTTCAAACAAAGTTGATCAAAATCTAAACAGCAGCTGTTATAACTTTTGCACAAATTGTCACAACGACAGTTGGGTGGGGTTGCCTCTTGCAGTTCAAAGCATCTCCCCCTGCATGAGCCAGCAGCATTAGCTCGGGCTGAATCTGAAAGAACTGTATGAAACAAAAAAAAAACAGCAGTTAGGGAGAGAGCACTCTTTAGTTAGCCAAACAAGCCAACAAAAATAAAATTGTATGAATCTATTTCTCCAGAAAATAATATTCCACGTAGACAAACACAGAAAAAAAAACTCGAAATTATAATTAACTTGTTATAACACTTGGATAAACACCTTAATTAGAGAGATGAAATTATAATTTAAATTACTAAAGGTGCACAAGGTTGCTTACATCTTTAAGGTGGAGATTCTTTAGCACAATTATGCTACAAATTCAAACAGAATGAAGAATCCTGATGAAGGGGTTCAGACTGAATTCCTTTCTATAGATGCTGCCTGACCTGCTGAGCTCCTCCAGCATTTTTGTGTGATGCTTTGCCAGAAATTCTCCACCTTTAAGGATAAGCAACTAAACCAAAATCAAGGCAAGCAAGCTTTTTGGGATGTGCTGACTAATTTTACCAAAGTGGAGAAGTTACTTGTAAGTTAAAATACAAGGTCACACAAGGACTAAGTTAGATTAAAACAAAACAAAACTATCCAAAGCCGATCTCAAAAATACAAGGCTGCATTCATCCAAAAGTTCTACTCTTCTGAACTGTGCTTGGAACATTAAGAAAGAGAAAAGGTATCGTATTTGAAAATACGTCCCTTTGGAACAGTAACTATCAAGGTCGTGTGCTTACCCTCCAGCGAAACAAAACAAATTCTTGCAGGAAGCAGGCAATAATGCTAACTCTGTGCGAAAAAGGCACAGTTAATCAGGGACAACCAGACTGACGTATGTGGTCTGTGTAGGAAAACTTTGTGCCATGAATGCTCACAACTATTTTAAAAGAATGTAAATCCAACTTTGACAAAAAATTGAGAAATATTGAGAATCAATATATAGGGATGAAATCTAAAAAAATTGAGAAATATTGAGAATCAATATATAGGGATGAAATCTAAAAAAAGTTGTACAGTATTTTGTAAAAGTCTTGTGTGTGTGTGTGTATATATATATACACACACATATATATATATACATGATTTTTTTTTTGCTAATGTATCTAAGGCTTTTTGCACAGTACTGCTGCTACACAGAAAAATAAATTTCATGACATATGTGAGGGATGATAAACCTGATTCTGAGATGGGTCTCTACTGTGGACTGGGAGTAGGAAGGGGGCAGGGAGAGGGGATTTATAATTGGAAAAAGGAGAAGGGAGAGGGGAGGGAGTGGGAAGCACCAGAGGGACTTTCTGTAATGATCAATAAACCAAACATTTGGAATCAAATGACCTTGCCTGGTGTCTCAGGGCTGGGTGTGTCTGCACCAGTGCCACACCCCACCCCACCCTGGAACTCTTCCTCTGCCAGCTGTCCCACACGACTCCCACTGCCTCCACCCTTGCCAGTTCAACATACTTTACTCCCACCAGATTTTAAAATGCTCTCTTCACTCCAAGTCGACAAACATGGCACTGTGCAAAAGTCTCAGGCACCCTAGTTATATATTGTATATGTGCCTAATATGTCTAATTTTGATGAAAATTTGAGGAATCCAGACACACACAAATGAAACAAAAACCAGCCATGTGTTTAACACTAAATATGTAACTGTAAAGTAAATTATTGTACTGTTTTTGCAGAAAGGGCTTCAGAGTTGCACTTTTTAAAATTCTTTCAATGAAACATATCGAATGCTGAAAGGCCTCGATAAAGTGGATGTGGAAAGGACATTTCCTATGGTGGGAGAGTCCAAGACCAGAGGACATAGTCTTAGAATAGTGTCCTTTTAGAATGGAGATGAGAAGGAAATTCTTTAGCCAGAGATGAATCCATGGAATTCTTTGCCACAGGCAGCTCTGGAGGTCACGCCACTGCGTATATTTAAGGCAGATTCTTGACTGATCAGGACATGAGGGGATATGGGGAGAAGACAGGAGATTGAGGCTGAGAGGAAAATTCAATCAGCCATGATAAAATGGCGGAGCAGACTCGATGGGCCAAATGGCCTAATTCTGCTCCTATATCTTACGGGTTTATTCTCAATACATGTCCTAATTATTTTATGAAAGGTAAAAGCAATTCCAATCAGGATTAGCAATTAATAGAATGTTTGAGAGATATTAAAGATACAAGTGAAAAACCCTGACATAGATGCAATCTCATCAGAAGTCTTGGATAACAATATGCCGTAAAATTGAACTTCAGTTGCTTTTCCTTACGTACTTGTAAGTTACAAGAAGAGTCAGAGTTTTTTTTTGCTGGTGAACATTATACCAGATGTAAAAACACAAAATGCTGGCAGAACTCAGCAGGCCAGACGGCATCTATGGGAGGAGGTAGTGACGATGTTTCGGCCCAAAACGTCGTCACTACCTCCTCCCATTGATGCTCTCTGGCCTGCTGAGTTCTGCCAGCATTTTGTGTTTTTCCTGTCTTGTATCCAATGATGTTTTTACAAGTATGAAGGATGGTGGTCCTCAGTGTCCTCCGGATACGGCTTTGGGAGTCTTTCAGAAAGGCCAGCCTGGAGATGTTGCACCTTCACTGTGTCTTTTAGGCTCTCGATGTTGAATCTGGGATGGCTCAACTTCTTTTGCACTCGACTCCTCCGTGTGATTTTGAAGGTGAGTGAATAAGCACTGATCACGGCTCTTGTACTCTTCACATCTCTGCGATCCTTGCTCCGAACAATGATATAATCTACAAGATGCCAGAGTGACTCCTGATGAAGGGTTTCGACCCGAAACATCGTCACTACCTCCTCCCATAGATGCTGTCCGGTCTGCTGAGTTCTGCCAGCATGTTGTGTTTTTATTTATTTCCAGCATCTGCAGATTCACTCGTGTGCTATTATACCAGATGTCATCGTTCAGGAAGATTCAAGAAGCCCATGATCAGTGACATCTCCAAAAAATAATTAACAAAAGTAACACAATCCCCAAGGGTTGATAGAGTAATGACCTGAATCGGATGGTCATAGAATCTTTATATAGCTTAATTTTTTGATAGTCATTGCTTCTGAATGAACTAAGACAGGGTTTCCCAACCCATTTTTGCCATGGAGCCTTACAATAACAGATGAATTATTACAGCAGAAATTTAAAATGCATAATGCTAGAATTAATCAGTAATGAAAAAGCTTGCCTTTTACTTGAACTTTTTGCTACAAAAACAGCTGGTCAATAATTCATCAGGTGAGTGAACCAGTCAGAAGTTCAGTAAACATTGAAAGCTCTGGACAACTAATATCTATATTTTCATGAGCTGAATGGATAGCCCAAAAATTAAATCTAAAACTTGTTAAATCTGGTTACAATTCCAAATTATGGTTCATAGGGCAAGAGTTAACTGTGATTCTTCCTTGGAACCCTGGAGAGACTTGTTCTAGAGCAGCTCCGGCCTATGGTTAGGCCACACTTAGACCCCCTCCAGTTCGCCTATCAGCCCCGACTAGGAGTGGAGGATGCCATCGTCTACCTGCTGAACCGTGTCTACGCCCACCTGGACAAGCCGGCGAGCACTGTGAGGGTCATGTTTTTTGACTTCTCCAGTGCATTCAACACCATCCACCCTGCTCTGCTGGGTGAGAAGCTGACAGTGATGCAGGTGGATGCTTCCCTGGTGTCATGGATTATTGATTACCTGACTGGCAGACCACAGTACGTGCGCTTGCAACACTGTGTGTCAGACAGAGTGGTCAGCAGCACTGGGGCTCCACAGGGGACTGTCCTGTTTCCCTTTCTCTTCACCATCTACACCTCGGACTTCAACTACTGCACAGAGTCTTGCCATCTTCAGAAGTTTTCTGATGACTCTGCCATAGTTGGATGCATCAGCAAGGGAGATGAGGCTGAGTACAGGGCTTCGGTGGGAAACTTTGTCACATGGTGTGAGCAGAATCATCTGCAGCTTAATGTGAAAAGACTAAGGAGCTGGTGGTGGATCTGAGGAGGGCTAAGACACCGGTGACCCCTGTTTCCATCCAAGGGGTCAGTGTGGACATAGTGGAGGATTACAAATACCTGGGGATACGAATGCACAATAAACTGGACTGGTCGAAGAACACTGAGGCTGTCTACAAGAAGGGTCAGAGCCGTCTCTACTTCCTGAGGAGACTGAGGTCTTTTAACATCTGCTGGACGATGCTGAGGATGTTCTACAAGGCTGTGGTGGCCAGTGCTATCATGTTTGCTGTTGTGTGCTGGGGCAGCAGGCCGAGGGTAGCAGACACCAACAGAATCAACAAACTCATTCGTAAGGACAGTGATGTTGTGGGGGTGGAACTGGACTCTCTGATGGTGGTGTCTGAAAAGAGGATGCTGACCAAGTTGCATGCCATCTTGGACAATGTCTCCCATCCACTCTATAATGTACTGGTTAGGCACAGGAGTACATTCAGCCAGAGACTCATTCCACCAAGATACAACACTGAGTGTCATAGGAAGTCATTCCTGCCTGTGGCCATCAAACTTTACAACTCCTCCCTCGGAGTGTCAGACACCCTGAGCCAATAGGCTGGTCCTGGACTTATTTCCACTTGAAATAATTTACTTATTATTTAAGGTTTTATATTGCTATGTTTCTACACTATTCTTGGTGGTGCAACTGTAAAGAAACCCAATTTCCCCTTGGGATCAATAAAGTATGTCTGTCTGTAAAATAAAATGGAAATCTGTAAGACAAAACAGTGTTAGCTCGGAGTGGGATTGTTTTGAGGAAATACAAGAGAACCAGTCCACAGCAATAGGGCTGAAGTAAAGCACAGCACAGAAGCATGCCCTTCAGCCCATCTAGTCCATGCTGAACCATTTAAATTGCCTACTTACATCAACCTGCACCATGACCATAGCCCTCCGCATCCCTACCATCCATGTACCCGTCCAAACCGCACTTAAACATTGCAATTGAGCTGTTTTGAGAAAGTTAAGGGAATACAAGTCTGCAGCCATGGTAGTGGATAATGGTGAAAAATGCATTTGTCTGGGGAAGGTGAGATCGCTGTGCAGGTGCAGTACCAAATGCATGGCAATTTCAGAACCACTTTATATGAACCATACCAGAACCAGCTGTGGTCTGGTGCCAAGGATAAAACATGAGACAGTACCATAACAACAGCACAATAACTACCAACAGTTTACAGGATGATAGTGCTAACAGCCGTGAGCAAACAATTAATAGAACAGTCACATGTACAAACATCCACAATCAAACTTAAATAAATGTGAACATATGAACAGACTCAATAACTATCAACAGAACAAGGAGGGCACGGGGGGAAATACTAGTGTAAGGGATTTAAGTCCAAGTACTAGTTTAAATGTAAGGACTAGCAAAAGGGGTTTTGAAGGGGCAATTCTTTTGTGCAAGGAGAGAAAGGAAGAGGGCCAGATACAGAGAGAGAGGGAAGATTCTCTCTTAGGAACAGTATTTTTATTTTATTGAGATTCAGTGATACAACGTAGAGTAGATTCTTCTAGCCCTTTGAGCTATGCTGCTCAGCATTCCCCCAATGTAATCACAGGACAATTTACAATGACCAACTGACCCAACCGTTGTGTCTTTGGACCGGAGGAGAGAACTGGAGCTCCCAGAGGAAACCCACACGGTCACAGGGAGAGTGTACAAATTCCTTACAGGCAGCAGCAGAAATTGAGCACAGGTCACCTGTACTGCAAAGCTCCGTGCTGATAACTACATTACTAGAGTTGGGGAAGATAGGGGACAAGTATGTCAAGAGTGGGAGAGGGGAATGCATGAAAATTTGGCACTCTGCAGATCAGCTGGTTTAGTGGATGGTAAGTATAGTTTGTTTTCTGTACTGTTACTTCATTTTGTTGTCCTTGCTGTTTCACTTGTTTTATATTACTCTGGTAAAGTGACTTATTGTGGTTTAGCATGTGCACTTACCAGAATGAATCAGAACACAGAAGGGATTTCACAATAATTTTGGTTACAGCTCTTTTTACCTACAGTGGATCGCCTTCACTACAGTATCACGGAGAATCACTGCCTGTGGTGGAAATTAATACCTCAAGCTCCATTAGTTGTATCACGTGCAACACTTCACTGCAAAGTAGGGAAATGATGTTAAGGGAAGCAAGTCATGTCCCAGGCAAGTCGTTTCGTCTTTGGAACCGGGGACCAAACTGCACTCATAATCACCAACAAACAGGTTATAACACGAGAACCGCAATTAACCCCTCGTTTATTAAACGTCCATAACCCAACTTAAATCGCTCGCGTTTGATTAGATTAATTACCATCTCTGCAGACGGAATTAAACCCTTGATTCCTTAATTCAGTCCAAACCTTCGTACGCGCTCGAGTAGATTGCGACGAGTTTATTGAAACTTGTTTATTCACCCACTGGAGAACAAGTTAATTATTTGCGCAGTTTAACACAGTAACGATGATAATAATGATCATTTTATCACCGTTACTGTGCTAAACTAGGTAATGATTAACAGCACCGATGGACTTCGCGGCACACTGTAGTGAACGCGAGTTAAGAAGCAAATCTCCGACTACAGTGGTCGCGGTGATCGGGGCATAAAGAAAGGTGCCGATTACGTTCAGAATAAACTGCAAGGGTTCAAAGCGGAGTTACAATGTACCGTGACAAATGATTGGAAATGATACCGATACCGTGCTCCGTCCTGGTAATAAGCGAGAAGTTACAGTACCTTCACGGTTGCTCGAGTCTCCTGATCTTTGCAAGCGACGCAAGCTAACTCCTTGACAGACGTTCACTCCGGCTACGAAAGTTAACAGCGAGAGGATCTGGAAACGAGATCGGTTTTCTTTAATGAAATGAACTCGACAGACAAGAACCGTCGGAGGCTTTGGTAAACTTTTAGCATTTCAACACTTGACCACCCCTCTCTCTTTCTCTCACACGCCGCTGGGGTGTCCGCGGCCTGGCGCAACCCCTCACTCACCTGGGACAACTTCAGTTCACTGTTATTCCGCATGGCTGCCTCGGCTAAACCCCCACCACCTGCTCGGGCTGCTGACAATCTCCCCCTCTCCTTCCCTCAGTCTAGCTCTAACATCTTTCACCAGCAGTACTTTTTTTTTGCTGTTTCGAACTGATTCCACCTGAAGTTCAACGAGAGAGAGGGAAAAAAAAGTAATTGCCACGTCGTGGTATTTTTGCAAATCCCCTTTCAATCAAGAGCCTGCACGTGTTATCTTTTGTGCCTTGGCGGGATCTCAGCGGCTGGGCGCCGTTGTGTTTCAAAGGTACGTTGTTCGAGCGCCGAAGACTGAGCTCTTTGTCTGCCGGCAGCCGAGCGATGTCCAGCTGCCCCCGGTGTGCAGGGTCTCTTTTAAAACGCTGTTTGTTCGGGAGCAGTGCGTTTGTGCCGGCTTCCTGTCTGGCTGCTCTCTCCATTCCCCCCGCCCACCGACAGCAGCAGCAGGCAAAACACAGCCTGTCGCAATCTCCCGGGCTGAGGGCAGCCGGCCACACGCAGGTCAGTAAACATCAGCGCACCGAGGTGAGCTCTCCTTCCCCATACGCCCTCTGCTGAGACACTCCGCGGCCCTTCTGGGATACCTGAGCGATAAGACCATCACCGCCCTCCCTTCCCCGAGGCTAACTTGTTTGCACTGGTAATGTAAGATGCTGGAGGAACTCGGCAGATCAGGCTGAATCTATGGGAAGGGGCCGTTTCGGACCGAGGCGCTTTGAAGGTCCATAGATGCTGCCCGATCTGCTGAGTTCCTCCAGCTTTCTGTGTGTGTTGCTCTGGATTTCCAGCATCTGCAGAATCTCTTGTGTCTGTACTTGAACGAAGAAAGCAAGGCGACCTGTGTTCACTGCAAAACACATAGCAAGGGAAAGCAAAATTTCTTAGAATTATAATGTAGAGCATTTGTACTGCTTCAGAATTGTATCACAGTTTGCACTAACTAGTTGATGACCCATCTTTGAAGCAGTACCTCTGGATTTGTAGAGTGTAGAAGGCGCATTGCGCCAAGTACCGGTACATGTAACAATAATAAACCAATTTCAAATTCATCAAAGGTCAGGAACCTTTGGCAACTTTATCCCAAGAAAGCCGCAACTTTTGTAACTCTGGTAGAATTTCCGCGCTGACAGTTCTGAGAATTTAGTTGTGTCCAACCGGCTTACACACTGTCCAAGAGACACTGTATCTGCATTTCGCGACACTGATATGCCAGCGTGACGTTCGTTGTCTTTTCTAAATATATTAATACAAGTATAGCTTGCAATATCTTTGATTTGAGTCCTAATGAAAGGTCTCCGCCCGAAACCTCTTCCTCTCCATAGATGCTGCCTGACCTGCTGAGCTCCTCCGGCATTTTGTGTGTGTTGCTCTGGATTTCCAGCATCTGCAGACCTTCCTGTGTTTATCATTGTGTCTAACCAATATCACAGTGTGAGCATTTACCAGAACAAAGTTCCAACCTTTAAATTCTATGCTCGATTTGCAAGAAACTGCAAATCAATTTAGCAGCAGTATTAACAAAAGTAACAACTTTATAATGAAATTTTAGAAGCCATTGTGCATATGTGAGAGATATTCTCCATCCGTACAGCCGCCCTTTCTGCATGGCCATTGATTTTTTTTCTTCACTGGACAAAACCTTAAACTCTCTTCACCTCATCCTCTGCATTCCAGATTACAACTATGTATACTGCATAAATCCTCTTCATAACACTTTTTATTCCTGGGACCTCTAAACCTTCAGAATCAGATTTATTACTGAGTTAAAGCGCTGTGAGGTGATGTTGCAGCTCTATAAAGCTCTGGTTAGACCACATTGGGAATACTCTGGTCACCTCATCACAGGAAAGGTGTGGGAGCTTTGGAAAGGGTTCAGAGGAGGTTTACCAGGATGCCTGATAGATTGAGTGAGCTAGGACTTTTCTCTCTGTAGCAGCAAAGGAGGATGAGAGGTGACTTGATAGTGATGTACAAGATAAGAGGCATAGATTGAGTGGACAGCCAGAGACTTTTTCCCAGGATGGAAATGGCTAATACAAAGGGGCATAATTTTAAGGTGTTTGGAAGAATGTATAGGGAGGATGTCAGGGGCAATTTCTTTGAAACAGTGATGGGTGCATGGAACACTGCTGGGGGTGGTGGTAGAGACATTAGGGACTGTTGGATAGGCACATGGATGATAGAAAAATGGAGGCCTATGTAGGAGCGAAGGGTTAGATTGATCTTGGAGTATGCCAAAAGGTTGCCACGGGATTGTGGGCCAAAGGGTCTGTACTGTTCTGTTCGAAACCATTGTTGTTTTCCTCCAGGTGAGTATTAATCATGTCCTGTACAATATTTCTAAAGGCTTTTCAACAATTTGAGGTCGAAATGACTGACATGTAAACGTTGGACTTCTCATTACTCTTTTTTTTTAAATTAAAGACTGTAGTAAGATTATCTACTCGGCTTTCTGGCACTCCCCCTGCTCTCCCACACCCCCGCCCCCCCCCCCCCCCGCAGTCTCTTCCTGAATATCCTAAGATGCAAGCCATGCTTCCACGATGCTTACCTACTTGAAGCTCTGCCAACTTTTGTAACAGGCCTGCATTTTTTGTTATATCCAGTATAATATTTCATCTATAGGCAGCACTGTAACATGCACTTCCCACCCAATGAACCCTTGTGACCGACTGACCTACCAACATGTATGACTTCTGAATGTAGGCAGGAACCAGAGCACCCAGCGGAAACCCACGCGGTCATGGGGAGAATGTACAAATTCCTTACAGACAGTGGGGAGAATTGAACCCGGGTTGCTGCTACTATCGTAGAGTTATGCTAACCACGACATTAGAATGCCAAGATCTCTTTCTTCACTCCCACTATGCAAAGTACTCATTAGTGCTCTCAGCATCCACACGCAAGTTCAGAATTGTTTTCAAATTCATTTAGCCTCGCCTCTCCATGTACTATTTCTTCACAGGTTAAGCCCTCCCCACACTGAGCACTGTCGCAGGAAAGCAGCATCCATCATCAAGGACCAGCACCATCCAGGCCATGCTCTCTTCTCACTGCTGCTTTCAGGACGAAGGTACAGAAACCTCAGGACTCTCCCCACCAAGTTCAGGAATCATCAGGCTCTTTCTTCACTCGCCCCGTAACTGAACTGTTCCCACAACCTATAGACTCATTTTCAAGGACGACTCATTTCATGTTTTCAAGTTCTCAATATTTATTGCTTATTTATTATTTATTTGTTTGTACTTGCGTAGTTTTTTGCCTTTTGCACGCTGGTTGGACACCAAAGTTGGTGCAGTCTTTCACTGATTCAACCTTGCACTCGACATCAGTAAGACTAAAAGCTGATTGTGGACCTCAGAAAGGGAATACCAATCAATATGAGGCTTTATAAGGTGCTGTTGAGGTCTCAACTTGAGTATTGTGCACAGTTTTGGGCCCTTCATTTTAGAAAAGATGTGCTGGCATTGGAGAGGGTCCAGAGGAGGTTCACAAGGATGATTCCTGGAATGAAAGGGTTATCATATCAGGAATGTTGGATGGCTCTGGGTCTGTACTTGCTGGAATTCAGAACGATGAGACGGGATCTCATTGAAACCTTTCGACTGTTGAAAGGCCTGGACAGAGTAGATGTGGAAAGGATGTTTTCCATGGTGGGAGAGTCTAGGACAAGAGGGCACAGCCTCAGGATAGAGGGGAGCCCTTTCAAAACAGATGCAGAGAGATTTCTTTAGATAGGTGGTGAATTTGTTGCCACAGGCAGCTATGGGGGCCAGGTCATTGGGTGTATTTAAGGCACAGATTGATAGGCTCTTGATTGGATTTGGCATCAAAGGTTACAGGGAGAAGGCCAGGAACTGGGGTTGAGGAGGAGGAAAAAAAGGATTGGCCATGATTGAATGGTGGAGCAGATTCAATGGGCCACACAGCCTGATTCTGATCCTATGTCTTGTGGTCTTTTGGCCTAATCCTCAAAGAGGCATCAGAAATGGAGAGAGTAATTTCAAATTCCTTGGTGTCTATATATCTGAGGACGTAACCTGAAAGTAACATATTGATGCAACTATAAAGAAGGCAAGACAGCGGCTAGATTTCATTCAGAGTTGAAGAGATTTGCTTTGTCAACTATAACACTCAAACTTCTACAAGTGTACAGCAGAGAGCTTTCTGACTGGCTGCATCACTGTCTGGTATGGGGAGGGGGGAACAAATGCAAAAGATCGAATTAAGTTGCAGAAACCAGGAAAAAGTAGTCAGCTCCATCATGGGTCCCAGCCTCTGTAGTATCCAAGACATCTTCAAGGATCAGTGCCTTGGGAAGGTGGCATCCATTATTAAGGACCCCCACCACCCAGGACATGCCCTCTTCACACTGTTACCATCAGAAGGAGGTACAGAAGCCTGAAGGCACAAACTCAGTGATTCTGGAACAGCTTCTTCTCCTCTACCATTCGATTCCTGAATTGACACCACCTCATACTTTATTTGTTTTTTTTTGCACTACTTTTGTGAACTTAACATACATTAGCATTGGAAAGAGTACAGAGGAGATTTACCAGGATGCTGCCTGGTTTGGAGAGTATGGATTATGATCAGAGATTAAGGGAGCTAAGGCTTTACTCTTTGGAGAGAAGGAGGATGAGAGGAGACATGATAGAGGTGTACAAGATATTAAGAGGAATAGACAGAGTGGACAGCCAGTGCCTCTTTCCCAGGGCACCACTGCTCAGTACAAGAAGACATTGCTTTAAGGTAAGGGGAGGGAAGTTCAAGGGGGATATTAGAGGAAGGTTTTTTTTACTCGGAGTGGTTGGTGCGTGGAATACACTGCCTGAGTCAGTGGTGGAGGCAGATACACTAGTGAAGTTTAAGAGACTACTAGACAGGTATATGGAGGAATTTAAGGTGGGGGGTTATATGGGAGGCAGGGTTTGAGGGTTGGCACAACATTGTAATGGCCTGTAATGTGAACTATTCTATGTTCTATATATACTTAATGTAACTCAGTTTTTTTCTCTATTTATTATGTATTTCATTGTACTGCTGCAGTAAAGATAACAAATTTCATGATGTAATCTGGTGATATTAAACCTAATTCTGATTCTATTATGGATTTGACTATGCCCACAAGAAAAGGAATCTCAGGGTTGTCGGTGGTGACATGTATGTGCCTTGATAATACATTTACTTTGAACTATGAGTTAAATGCCAATAGTGTTCCCATTTATATTGGCAGTTGATCATTTATCCAGGCTGCCTTATTTCAAATTATTTTAATTCTCATTTCCCGTCTGCTCCCTTTGTAATTGCCTTTGTAAGTGCCTTATTGTGCACTGTCTTAGTTTACTTTAATAGGAAAATCACTGTTCTACAAGTTCCTGACAACATTTGGTTCCAATTTACTGAGACAAGATCCACTTTTATACCTTTCAAACTACGCTCCTGAACAGGTGAACTCAGTACCTAAAACTATAAGGGATGCAGACTGAGTTGACACTTTTAAACACCAGCTCAAAATCTATTTAACCTTGCTTTTAATTGGCATCTTTTTGCCTATTATTTTTGTTGGGTTTTTTTTATTCACTCAATGGCATGACCATGCGGAGAGTGAAGAGCACAAAGTTCCTTGGTGTGCACATAACGGACAGTCTAACCTGGACCCACAACACCTCCTCACTTGTCAACAAGACACAGTTGGAGGAGGTTGAGGTGTGCTGGTCTCCCCACCTGTTCTCTACAAGATAGTGAACTATCTGGCTGCTTCATTGTGTGGTATGGAAACTGTAAGACCCTGCAGAGTTTAGCTAAACTGCTGAGGATTCTCTCTTCCCCCCCCCCCCCCCCCCCCCCATTTGTGACATTTACTGGGAGCTTTGCAGCTGAAGGACCCACAGCAGTTTTGAGGTCTCCACCACCTATCCAACAATCTCTTGGACCCACAACCATCAGGAGGGAGGTACAGGAGCTTCAGGACTAGGACTGCCAGACTGGGTAACAGCTTCTTCCCTCAGGCCATGGGACGAATGAACACCCTGTCACCACTGAGGTCTTGTCACTAGGACAGTGAGCTGTTTACTGTTTACCTGTGCTGGGCATGACATGCACTTCAAATTATATTTTATTAACTTATTTGAGGTGATATTTTTGTTTTATCTATTGTGTGGTATACCTTTTTATGAGTACACCATGGTCTGGAAGAACATTGTTTCATTAGTTTGTATAACTGTACAGTCCTGGCAATTCTGCACAATGTTCCTCACCCTCTGCATGCCACCTTGGCACTTTTAGTAATAGACTAAGGCAACTGTGCTGCTCCGAAGAGAGCTATACGAGGTCATTGTTACCCTCGGCCATTAGGTTTTATGATAAGTTGACCTATAGCCAGGAAAGTGATGGACCCCCCCCCCCCCCCGGGTTAGACTGTTTGAGGTGACTGGTTTTTTATTTTTCTTTCTTCTGATATTTGTATATCTGTCTACTTGTAATGCTGCTGTGACACTAATTTCCTTGAGATCAATAAAGTATCTATATCAGATGACAATGAATTTGAACTTATTTTTGTGTTTGCACTTTATCCTCTTGTAAAGCACTTTGAACTATATCGTCTGTATAAAAAGTGCTCTGTAAGTTACTATTAATCAAACTAGTATTCCACAAATTTTTATTATGGATTTTTTCTTCCTTGCCAATGGTGATCTGATGTTATGATCATTCTCCTCAGTGTAGCCCAGTCTAAACTTGGAATACTTGAACCAGCCATTCCCCAGAACCAGATTTAACCAAACATCCTTTGTCTGTTGATCAGAAAATAATAAGCTTTGGAAAATTATCTTTGACACCTTTTTTTTAAAAAAAAAAAACCCATCTCTGCCCTAACACTATTACTATCATGGTTTACAGCAGAATAATTGAAGTACTACAGCCTGTGTAATTTTGCTGGATATTTGCTCCACTATATCTCCCATTCATTGGTGACTATTCAGAAGAATAACTGTAAGGCATAGGAGAGAATTAGGCTATTCAGTCCACTGAGTCTTCTGCACCATTCCATCATGGCTAATTTATTGTCCTGCTCAACCTCATTCTCCTGTCTCCTCCCCATAACCTTTGGCCTTATTAATCAAGATCCTATCAACAGCCCACTTTAAATGTACTCAATGACTTGGTCTCCACAGCCGTCTGTGGCAAAGAATTCCACAAATTCACCACATTCTTGATAAAGAAATACCTCCTCATCTCTGTCCTAAAGGGACATCCTTGTATTCTGAGGCTGTGCCTCCTTGTAGTAGATTCTCCTGCTATTGGAAACATCCTCTGTGTCCACTCTCTCTAGGTGTTTTAATATTCACCAGGTTTCAATGAGATTCCTCCTTTTTCATCTAAACTCCAGTGAGTACAGACCCAGAGCCATCAAACATTCCCTGTACATTAACACTCGTTCCTGGGATCATTCTCGTGAATCTTCTGTGAACTCTCTAATGTCAGCACATCCTTTCTTAGAAAAGGGGTCCAAAACTGCTCTGTTTTATATTTAACTCTGCCTCCATCTTGCCAACAAGATTCAAATAAGTATTCTTTTAATGAGTAACAGCTGGTATTTATGACAGACTACTAGGAGAAATGAAGGAGGGTGTGGAGATACTGATGGTGATTACTTGCATATTTCTAAAATAATTCAGAACAAAAAGAGCACCTTAATGTTGTTCCCCATTCAAAAAAAGATCATAGAGAACAAGAACAATGAATTTTCCCTCCTGGGTCAATAGAAATGATTAGCAGGAATAATTACGGATTTTGTCTGCATAATCACCACACAACAGTTAACATAAATTCAAAACAACTGGTATATTCGCCAGAAATGTTACGGAAAGTCCTATGCAAGATCACTAAAAATACTTGACAATGTTCTATTCATGAAGTCAAATCTACAGGGATTCAGGATAAATCTTGGAAGGTGGCTAAGAGATTGGCCGAGGACTAGAAAGCAGAAAACTGGAAGAGTGTGATGAATGGGGAGAGAAAATGGTCAGAGTGCCCCAGGGAGTCAGACTGGAGTCAGTTCTCTTTCATACTTGCATCAATGGTTTGGATTTGAAAACTCAATGTAAATTGGTTACACTTTCTGACAAGACAACTTAGACGACAAAATTCAGATGTTTATAAGTCAGTGAAGAAAATTTGAAAAGCAACTGTAAAGCACAGTCCATAGGAATCAAATTCAGCTCTGCTTGGATCTTGATATAACCAATGGTGATTCTGAAACCAGTTTCGGTATCAGACTGGATACCTAGGTCCCTCAAAATTGCTATGCAAGTTGGTAGGGTTGTTAAGAAGACGTATGGTGTGTCGGCCTTCGTTAGTCAGGGGAGTGAGTTCAAGAGTTCTGAGTTATTGTTGCAGCTCTATAAAACCCTGGTTACGCCGCATGAAGTGGGTTCAGTTCCAATTGCCTTATAATAAAAAGGATGTGGAAGTTTTAAAGAAGCTGCTGCGAAAATTTACCAGGATTAAAGAGCATGTTTTATGAGGATAGGTTAAGTGAGCTAGGGCTTTTTACTTTGGAGTGAAGGAGGATGGGAGGTGATTTCAAAGAGATGATAGGAGGCTTAGATCAAGTGGACAGCCAGAGACTTTTTCTCAGGATGGAAATTGCTAATACATAATTTTACAGGTTATATAAATGTTTAGGACATAATTTTAAGGTGATTGGAGGAAAGTATAGGAAGGATGTTGGAGGTAGGTTTTTTACACAGAGTGGTGTGTCTGTGGAACACCTTGTGGTGGTAGAGGCAGATTCATTAGGGGCATTTAAGGAACTCTTAGACACATGAGGGATAGAAAAGTGGACATTTATGTAGGAAGGGTTAGATTGATTTTAGAGTAGGTTAAAAGGTCAACACAATGGCATAATCACCACACAACAGTTAACATAAATTCAAAACAACTGGTATATTCGCCAGAAATGTTACGGAAAGTCCTATGCAAGATCACTAAAAATACTTGACAATGTTCTATTCATGAAGTCAAAAGCTGAAGAGCCTTTACTGTGCTGTTGTGCTCTTATGTTCTGTGGACTTGACCTTCAACTTGTCCAACAAATAACAAAATGGTAATCAACAACTTCAAACAGAATACTGACCTACAAAGTCAATATAACAATGATACACAGTCGTAGAATTCTATAGCACAGAAACAGGCTTGTTGGCCCATCTACTCCGTGCCAAAACATTAATCTACCTAGGCCCATCGACTTGCACCCGGACCATACCCTCCCATCCATGTACCTGGCCAAATTTCCCTTAAATGTTGAAATTAAATCTGTATCCACCATTTCTGCTGGCAACTTGTTCCACACTCACACCATCCTCTGAGTGGAGAAATTCCCCCTCCTGTTCCCGTTAAAACTTTTCACATTTCACCCTTAACCCATGACTTCTAAATGCATTCTCACCCTCAGTGGAAAATGCCTGCTTGCATTTACCCCATATATACCCCTCATAATTTTGTATACCTCTATCAAATCTCCCTACATTCTCCTACGCTCTGGGGAATAAAGTTCTAACCTATTCAGTCTTTCCATATAACTCAGGTCCTCCAGACCTGGCAACATCCTTGTAAATTTTCTCTGTATTCTTTCAATCTTATTTACATCTTTCCTGTAGGTAGGTGATCAAAACTGGACACAATACTCCAAATTAGGCCTCACCAATGTCTTACACCTCAACATAAAATCCCAACCCCTGTACTCAATACGTTGATTTATGAAGTCCAATGTGTCAAAAACTTATCTTTGTGATCCTATCTCCCTGTGATGCCTTGTTCATGGAATTATGGATCTATATTCCCAAATCCCTCTGTTCTACCACACTCCTCAGTCCCCTGCTGTTCACTGTGTAAGTCCTACACTGGTTCGTCGTCCTCCCAAAGTTTAACACTTCACACCTATCTGCATAACATTCCATCTGCCATTTTTCCAGCTGGTTCAGATCCTGTTGCAAGCTCTGAGAGCCTTCCTCGCTGTCCACTATACCGGCAATCTTGGTGATCCAGTTAACCACATTATCATTCATATACACCATTAGTCACAGGCCTCCAGGCAAACCACAAGACATAGGAGCAATGAAGCCATTCAGCCCATCGAGTCTGCTCTGACATTTCATCATGGCTGATCTATATTCTGCTCAACCCTATTCTCCTGTCTTCTCCCAGTAACTTTTCATGCTCTGACTTACTAAGAATCTGTCAACTTCCACCTTAAATACACCCAATGACCTGGCCTCCACAGCTGCCTTCAGGAATGAATTCCACAGATTGATTACTCTCTGGCTAAAGAAATTACTCATCTCTTCTAAGGGGACATCCTCTATTCAGACGTGTCCTCTTGTCCTAGACTCTCCCACCATAGGAAACATCCTCTCCACACCCAATCTATCTAGGCCTTTCAATGTTCAATAGGATTCAATGAGATCACCTCTCGTTCATCTGAATTCCAGTGAGTACGGGCCTATAGCCATCAAATTCTCCTCATATGATAAGCCTTTCATTCCCGCAATCATTTTCGTGAATCGATTTTGAACCCTCTCCAATGTCAGCACATCCTTTCTTCGATAAGGGGCCCAAAACTGCTCTCAAAGGAGGCCTCGCCAGTGCTCTATAAAGCATCAGAATTACATCCTTGCTTTTACATTCTAGTCCTCTCACATTTGCCTTCCTTACCACCGGCTTAAGCTGCAAGTTAACATTGAGGGAATCCTGCACGAGGACTCCCAAGTTGCTTTGCACCTATGATTTTTGAATTTTCTCCCTGTCCAGAAAATAGTCTATGCTTTTATTCCTTCTTCCAAAGTGCATGACCATACACTTCCCAACACTATATACTATTTTTATCTATTCTCCTAATCTAAGTCCTTCTGTAGACTCCCTGCTTCCTCCTCCACATTCCCCCACCCCATCACCAATCTTTGTATCATTCTGATATTTGGCCACAAAGTCGTCAATTCCATCATTCAAATCACTGACATACAACACATTTCCAACACTGCCACTACAGAACACCAGTATCCAATCAGAAAAGGTTCCCTTTATTCCCACACTTTGCCTGCTGCCAATCAGCCAATGCTCTATTCATGTTAGTATCTTTCCTGTAATACCATGGGCTCTTACCTTGCTAAGCCCCCTCATATGTGACACCTTGTCAAAGGTCTTCTGAAAATCCAAGTACACAACATCCACCAAATCTCCTTTGTCTATCCTGCCTGTTATTTCCTCAAAGAATTCTAACAGATTAGTCAGGCAAGATTTTCTCTTGAGGAAACCATACTGACTACGGTCTATTTTATCATGTGTCTCCAAGTACCCCGAGACCTCAGCCTTAACAATTGACTCTAACATCTTCCCAACCATTAAGGTCAGACTAACTGGCCTATAATTTCCTTTCTTTTTCCATGCCTCCCTTCCTTCTTAAAGAGTGGAGTGACATGTTCAATATTCCAGTCTTCTGGAACCATTCTGGAATCTAGTGATTCTTGAAAGATCATTATTAAAGCCTCCATGATCTCTTCAGCCACCTTTTTCAGAACCCTGGGGTGTAGTCCTTCTGGTCCATGAAGACTGATGCAAAATACTTAATCAGTTTGTCCACAATTTCTTTGTGCCCCAGTACTACCTCTACAGTGTAATTTTCCAGTGGTTCAATATCTACTCATGCCTCTCTTTTACACTTTATATATCTGAAAGAACTTTTGGTATTCTCTTTGATATTGTAAGCTAGCTTATCTTAATATCTCATCTTTTCCCTCCTTAGGCTTTTTTTGGTTGCCTTCTGTTTGTTTTTAAAACCTTCCCAATCTCTAACCTCCCATAAATTTTTGCTCTGTTATGTGCCCTCGATTTTGCTTTTATATTAGCTTTGACTTCCCTTGTCAGCCTGCCTTTAGAATACTTCTTCTTTAGGATGTAGTATCTATACTGTGCATTGAAAATTGCCCCCAAAAGCTCCAGCCATTACTGCTCTACTGTCATTCCTTTTAGTGTCCCCTTTGGCCAGCTCCTCTCTCAAGCCTCTGTAATACCAATTACTCCAATGTAAGACTGATTTATTTGTTTTTAGCTTCTCCCCCTCAAAGAGGAAACCGTCTAACACCTCCCTCTGGCTTCTCCCGCAAAGCGAATTTCTGACCCGATTTACGACCTCATCTTGAATGCCAAACAACTAAATCTTCTTGACCAACCTCCCACGCGGGACCTTGTCAAAGGCCTTGCTAATGTCTATGTAGACAACGTCCACTGCCTTGACGTCTTCAACTTTCCTGGTGACTTCCTCTAAATACTCTATACGATAAATCAGACATGACCTACCAGGCACAAAGTTATGTCAACGACTTCTTATCAGCCCTTATCTATCCAAATATTTATACCTCCAGTAACTTAGAATGCCTCCAATAACTTCCCCACTACTGATGTCAGGCTCACCGGCCTATAACTTTCTGGCTTATTCTTAGAGCCTTTCTTAAACATAGAAATCTACAGCACATTACAGGCTCTTCGGCCCACAATGTTGTGCTGACCATGTAACCTACTCTAGAAGCTGCCTAGAATTTCCCTAGCACATAGCCCTCTATATTTCTAACAATTGAACATTAGTTATCATCCAATTCTCCAGCACCTCACCCATGGCTAAGGACCTTTAAAAAATCTCTGCCAGTGCACCTGCGATTTCTGCACTAGCGTCTCACAGGGTCTAAAGGAACACCATGTCAGGCCTCCCTAATCTGCCTCAAGACAGCAAACACCTCTTCCTCTGTAATCTATAGGGTCCATGACATCACTGCTGCCTTATCTCATATCTGTAGACTCTGTGTCAATCTCCCAAGTAAATACAGATGCAAAAACTCCATTTAAGATCTTCCCCATCTCCTGTGGCTCCATTGCATAGATGACCACTCTGACCGCCCAGAGGACCAATTTTGCCCTCTTCCTTTAGCCCTCTTGATTTTCTTCTTAAATGTTCTCTTGCATTTCTTAAACTCCTCAAGTACCTCACTTGCTCCTGCCTGCCTAGACTTGCTTTGCACTTCCTACATTTTCTTGACCAGGACTCAATTTATCTCAAAAACCAAGGTTCCGTAAACCTGTTATCCCTGCCTTTTCACCATCAAGAGAAAACCTGCAGAGGCTGGAAATCCAAGCAACACACACACAATGCAGGAGGAACTCAGCAGGCCAGGCAGCAGTCCTGTTGAAGGATCTTGGCCCAAAACGTCGACTGTACTGTTTTCCATAGATGCTGCCTGGCCTGCTGAGTTCCTCCAGCATTTTGTGTGTGATCCTTGGCTTTTATTCTGACAGGCACATACAAGCATTGTACTCTCAAAAATTTACTTTTGAAGGCCTCCCACTTACCAAGTATACCTTTGCCAGAAAACAACTTTTTCCAATCCACACACCAGATCCTTTCTAATACCATCGAAGTTGGTCTTTCTCCGATTGAGAATATCAACCCAAGGACCAGACCTATCTCTTTCCAGTTTTACTTTGAAACTTATGGCATTATAATTACGAGGTGCCAAGTGTTCCCCTACACACATTTCTGTCAGCTGCCCTGTATCACTCCCTAATAGGAGACCCAGTATCACACACTCTCTAGTTGGGACCTCTATGTACTAATTAAAGAAACTTTCCTCAATATATCTGATAAACTCTATCCACTTCAGCTCTTATTATGTATTTGAGTCCCAGTCAAACATGTGGAAAGTTAAAGGTGGCTTTAGACCACCTGGACAACACAAACACCTACATCAGGATGATGTTCATTGACTATAGCTCAGCTTTAATACCATCTTTCCCACAGTCCTGATTGAGAAGTTGCAGAACCTGAGCCTCTGTACCTCCCTCTGCAATCGGATCCTGGACTTCCTAACTGGAAGACCACAATCTGTGTAGATATCCTCCTCGCTGATGATCAACCTCAGGGGTGTGTGCTTAGCCACTGCTCTACTCTATACACCCATGACTGTGTGGATAGGCATAGCTCAAATACCATCTATAAATTTGCTGACATTACAACCATTGTTGGTAGTATCTCAGGTGGTGACGAGAGGGCGTACAAGAGTGAGATATGCCAACTAGTGGAGTGGTGCTGCAGCAACAACCTGGCACTCAACGTCAGTAAGATGATTGAATTGCAGAGGGAGGTACAGAGGCTCAGGTTCTGCAACTTCTCAATCAAGATTGTGGGAAAGATGGTATGAAAGAAGCTGAGTGTAGACTTCAGGAAGGATAAGACAAAGGAACACATACCAATCCTCAGAAGGATCAGAAGCGGAGAGAGTGAGCAGCTTCAAGTTCCTGGGTGTCAAGATCTCTGAGAATCTAACCTGGTCCCAACATATCAATGTAGTTATAAAGAAGGCAAGACAGTGGCTGTACTATATTAGGAGTTTGAAGAGATTTGGCATGTCAATGAATACACTCAAAAACTTCTATAGTTGTACCGTGGAGAGCATTCTGACAGGCTGCATCACTGTCTGGTATGGAGGGGCTACCGCACAGGACAGAAAGAAGCTGTAGAAGGTTGTAAATCGAGTCAGCTCCATCTTGGGCACAAGCCTACAAAGTACCCAGGACATCTTCTGGGAGTGGTGTCTCAGAAAGACAGCGTCCATTATTAAGGACTTCCAGCACACAGGTCATACCCTCTTCTCACTGTTACCATCAGGGAGGAGGTACAGAAGCCTGAAGGCACACACTCAGCGATTCAGGAACAGCTTCTTCCCCTCTGCCATCTGATTCCTAAATGGACATTGAACCCTTGAAGACTACCTCATTTTTTTAAATATACAGAATTTCTGTTTTTGCACATTTTTAATCTATTCTATATACGTAATTGATTTACTTGTTTATTTATTATTATTTCTATTTTTTTCTCTTTGCTAGATTATGTATTGCATTGAACTGCTGCTGCTAAGTTAACAAATTTCACGTCAAATGCCGGTGATAATAAACCTGATTCTGATCCTGTTTTTTGCAACAGTCTGCGATAACTCTACAAATTTGTCCCTCTAAATCCTTAGGACTGCTGGGTGTTCTATAAGAAACCCCCATTAACATGGTCATACCTTTCTTATTTCTCAGTTCTACCCATATAACCTCAGTAAGCGAGCTCTCCAGTCTATCCTGTCTGAGCACTGCCATATTTCCTGAATAGTAACACCACCTCTGCCCCTTAAATCCCTCCTGCTCTATCACGTCTAAAGCAATAGAACCCTGGAACCTCTCTGTATGTCCTGTGTATCAACCTCTCAACCACCTGAATGATCTGCAGTTCATGATATTATAGTACAGGGAAGATAAGATTCTTGTGTTCATAAAAATTTGAGGTTGCCAGTCCTGCCCCTCCTGCAACCAAGCCTCACTAATGGCTGCAGTGTCATAATTCCATGTGTTGTTCCACGCCCTGAGCTCATCTGCCTTTCCTACAGTACTCCTTGCCATGGAAATATATGCAGCTCGTACCATGCTCAATCTTTTGATTCCTGACTTTGTATCAGGCTTGACAACATCTTCTCCACAACCACTCCAGTATCTGTTCTGGTGCTCTGGTTCCCATCCCCCTGCAACTCTAGTTTAAACCCCCACCCCCCCAATGCACTAGCAAACCTTCCCACTAGGATATTAGTCCCCCACCAGCTCTGGTGCCTTCTAACCCTCTGTACAGGTCCCATCTTCCCTGGAAGAGAGCCCAGTGATCCAAAAATCTGAAGCCCTCCCCTTTACACCAACTCCTTAGCCACATGTTAAACTGTATAATCTTCCTCATTCTGGCCTCACTAGCACATGGCGTGGGTAGCACATTCTGAGATCACAACCCTGGTGGCCCTGTCTTTAGCGGCTAACTCCCTGAACTCACTTTGCAGCACCTGGTCACCATTCTGACACTTACATCAGTACCGACACGGACCCCGACCTCTGGTTGCTCACCCTCCCACTTAAGAATGCTAATACTGGCCCTCTGCAGGCAACGTACCATCCAGAAACCCATTCTCATCCACAGAACTTCCTGTCTGCTCCCCGTGACTACAGCTCGTCTCTTCTCTCCCCTTCTCTTCTGAGCTACAGAACCAGACTCAGTGCCCGAGACTTGACCACTGTGGCTTTTCGCTGCTAGGTCATCGCTCCAACAGAATCCAGAGAGGTATACCAGGTTGAGGGGAGCAGCCACAGGGGAAATCTACACTGCCTGCCTATCACCCAGTGTGCCTTGGGAGTAACTGCCTCTCTGTCTATCAAACCTTCAGCCGTCGTTCATGATATTATAATTTGGATATTATAGTACAGGGAAAATTCTTGTGTTTATAAAAATCTGAGGCAAATCAGTAAGTTAATGGCTCTGTTAAAAGAAAACTTTCCAAAAGCACACAGTAGATGTACAGTCTGTGACTGAGCAGCATTTGCAGTACAGATATATTCATATTACACTGAGTTAACACAGAGCTTTGTGTATACCCAAGGTCATTTAAAGTGTTATTTGTAAGTGCTTTATAAGTAAACATATACTGAATCAAACACTTTTTGAAAAACATTTATTGCATTTGCCCAAGTGCAAGGCATGGAAGCTCATGATTCATTTTGGGAGGGACAAGCAGTTGAATTTGGGAGGCTTTCAAAACCTGGATTTAGACCGAAGATTTTCTACAAGGTGGTTTGTACTTCCGCAATTCTGACCTCTTGCATATTCCCAGTTGTTTTTTCTACCGTCGCCATGCCAGAACTGATTCCCCGCGAAACTCTCCATCAACCCCATTGTATCCCCACCTTTAACATCTGAAAAACGGAACAGCAAGGGCAAATTTAACAACCCCATTGTATCCTCACCTTTAACATCTGAAAAACGGAACAGCAAGGGCAAATTTAACAACCCCATTGTATCCCCACCTTTAACATCTGAAAAACGGAACAGCAAGGGCAAATTTAAGATTTTTTAATTTATTTGGAAATACAACATGGAATATGTACTCCAGCAGCCTTGCTAACAACCCTAGATTTAACCCTAGTCTAATCAAAGGACCATTAAATACAACCAATTAACCTACCAACCAGTATGTCTTTGGACTGTGGGAGGAAACCAGAGCACCTGGAGGAAACCCACGTCCATAAGGGAACTCATTGAAACCTATTGAATATTGAAAGGCTTAAATAGAGTGAACATGGCGAGGATGTTTCCTCTCACGAGGGAGTCTAAAACCAGAGGCACCGCCTCAGAATACAGGGACATCCCTTTAGTACAGAGATGATGAATCTTTATCCAGAGGGTGGTGAATCTGTTGAATTCATTGCCACAGTTGACTGTAGAGGCCAAGTCATTGGGTATGTTTAAAGCAGAGGTTGATAGGTCCGTGATTAATCAGGGTGTCAAAGGTTACAGGGAGAGGTCAAGACAATGGGTTTGAGAGGGATGATAAATTGACCATGATGGAATGGTGGAGCAGACTCGATGGGCCGAATCACCTAATTCTCCTCAGTCTCATAATTATGGAACCATCTTGATGTTGTGGATGCCCATCGTGTTTTTAATTAAAATATATATGCAAAGCTGTTGTAAAGTTCACTTCAAGGAATAAAGATCGTCGTAGCCTTATTTATCACATGTACAGTACATCAAACATGGAGTTTTGTCGACAGCCAACACTGTCTGAGGATGTGCTGGGGACAGGGTCGTCATGTTTCCAGCACCAATATAGCGAGCCCACAACCTACTAACTGTATTCCTAACATTGTCAGCATCCAAACATTTTTGGAATGTGGGTGGAAACAGGAGCATCCAGAGGAAACCCAGACGGTCGTGGGGTAAATGTACAAACTCCCTACAGACAGTGGCAGGAATTGAACCCCAGTCTTGCAGCTGCCGCTGTAGTTAAGGACCCCATAACCCAAGATATGCCCTCCTCTCATTGCTACCATCAGGGAGGAGGTACAGGAGCCTGAAGCCGCACACTCATAGATTCAGGAACAGCTTCTTCCCTTCGCCATCAGGTTTCAGAATGGACATCGAAGCCATGAACACAACTTCACCACTTTTTTTCTCTCTTTTTTGCATTATTTATTTAATTTTTTATATATATAAAGGTTTTTATTACGTATGCTGCATAACAACAAATTTCACAACATTTGCTGTTGAAATCAAAGATAGCGTGTAACAGAGATGATAGAAAGGTCAGACAGGAGATGAGGCTTAATCACAGCCAGTAGAATGAGTTACAGGCAATAGAGGCATGATGTAGTTAAAACAGAAAGCAACACATACTGGACTGAAGGTGTTGTATTTGAATGCACGCAGCTTAAGAAGTAAAATGTGCAATCTTGAAACTGAGCTACAGATTGGCGAGTATGACATTGTGGCCATCTCTGAAACTTGGCTAAAGGATGGCTGCCATTGGGAGTTGAACATCCAAGGATATACGGTGTATTGGAAAGATAGGTTAGTAGGCGGGGGGTGGTGAGGCTCTGTGTATAAGAAATAATATTGAATCATTAGAAAGGGATGACATAGGATCGGAAGGTGTAGAGTCTCTATGGGTTGAGTTAAGAAATGGCAAGGGTAAAACGACCCTAATGGCAGTTGTATACAGGCCTCCAAACAGCAGCTGGGATGTGGATGACAGATTACAACAGGAGATAGAAAAGGCATGTCAGAAGGGAAATGTCATGGTAATCGTTGGGGATTTTAACATGAAAGTGGATTGGGGAAAACCAGGCCAGTACTGGACCTCAGGAGAGAGAATTTGTAGAATGTCTACAAGATGGCTTTTTAGAACAGTTGTTGTTGAGCCCACTAGGGGATTAGCTGTGCTGGATTGGGTGTGATCCAGAGGTGATAAGAGAGCTTAAGGTTAAGGAACCCTTAGGGAACACTGATCACAATATGGTCGAGTTCACTTTGAAATTTGAGAAGGAGAAACTAAATTCCGATGTGTCGGTATTTCAGTGGAATAAAGGGAATTACAATGGCATGAGAGAGGAACTGGCCAAGGTTGACTGGAAAGGGACACTAGCAGGAAGGACAGCAGAGCAGCAATGGCTGGGGTTTCTGTGAAAAATGAGGGAAGTGCAAGACAGATATATTCCAAATAAGAAGAAATTTTTGAATGGAAGAAGGACACTACCGTGGCTGACAAGTGAAGTCAGAGCCAAAGTAAAAGTAAAAGAGAGGGCATGCAAGGAATCCAGAGCTAGTGGAAAGATAGAAGAATGGGAAGCTTTTAAAAACTTGCAGAAGGAAACTAAGAAGGTCATTAGGAGGGAAAAGATGAATTATGAAAAGAAGCTGGTGACTAATATCAAAGAAGATACTAAAAGCTATTTTTAAGTATATAAAGGGTAAAAGAGAGTTGAGGGTAGATATAGGACCAATAGAAAATGACACAGGAGATGTTGTAATGAGAGATACAGAGATGGCAGAGGAACTGAATGTGTATTTTGTATCACAGTGGAAGACGTCTGCAGTATACCGGACATTCAAGAGTATCAGGGAAGTGAAGTTTGTGCAGTGAAAATTACGACTGAGAAGGTGCTCAGGAAGCTTAATGGTCTGAGGGTGGGTAAATCTCCTGGAGCTGATGGAATGCACCCTTGGGTTCCGAAGGAAGTAGCTGGAGTGATTGTGGAGGCATTAACGATGATCTTTCAAGAATCGATAGCTTCTGGCTTTGTACTGGATGACTGGAAAATTGCAAATGTTACTCCGCTATTTAAGAAGGGTGAGAGGCAGCAGAAAGGAAACTATAGACCTATTAGCTTGACATCAGTGGTTGGGAAGTTGTTGGAATCGATTGTTAGGGATGAGTTAATGGAGTACCTGGAGGCACATGACAAGATAGGCCAAAGCCAGCATAGTTTCCCGAAAGGAAAATCCTGCCTAGCTATCCTACTGCAATTTTGAGGAAATTAAAAGCAGGGTAGACAAAGGAGATGCAGTAGATGTGGTGTACTTCAATTTTCATAAGGCCTTTGATAAGGTGCCACACATGAAGCTGTTTAGCAAGATAAGAACCCATGGAATTACAGGGAGGTCACTAGCATGGGTGAAGCATTGGCTGATCAGCAGAAAACAGAGAGTGCTAATAAAGGGATCTTATTCTGTCTGGTTGCCGGTTACCAGTGGAGTTTCACATGGGTCAGTGTTGGGACCGTTGCTTTTTACAATGTATGTCAATGATTTGGACTATGGGATTAATGGATTTGTGGGTAAATTTGCTGATGATACAAAGATCAGTGGAGGAGCAGGTAGTATTGAGGAAATAGAGAGCCTGCAGAGAGACTTAGATAGTTTAGGGGAATGGGCAAAGAAGTGGCAAATGAAATACAATGCTGGAAAGTGTATGGTCGTGCACTTTGGTGGAAGAAATAAATAGGCAGACTATTATTTAGATAGGAAGAGAATTCAAAATGCAGAGATGCAAAGGGACTTGGGAGTCTTTGCACAAGATACCTTAAAGGTTAACCTCCAGGTTGAGTCGGTGGTGAAGAAGGTGAATGCAATGTTGGCATTCATTTCTAGAAGTTTAGAATATAAGAACAGGGATGTGATGTTGAGGCTCTATAAGGCACTTGTGAGACCACACTTGAAGTATTGTATGCAGTTTTGGGCTCCTTATTTTAGAAAGGATATACTGACATTGGAGAGGGTTCAGAAAAGATTCATGAGAATGATTCCAGGAATGAAAGGGTTACCATATGAGGAATGTCCGGTAGCTCTTGGGCTGTATTCCCTGGAGTTCAGGAGAATGAGGAGGGATCTCATAGAAACATTCCGAATGTTAAAAGCCTGAACAAATTATATATGGCAAAGTTATTTCCCATGGTAGGGGAGTCTAGGACAAGAGGGTACAACTTCCGAATTAAAGGATGTTCATTTAGAACAGAGATGCAGAGAAATTATTTTAGTCAGAGGGTGGTAAATCTGTGGAATCTGTTGCCACGAGTGGCTGTGGAGGCCAAGTCATTGGGTGTATTTACGGCAGAGATAGATAGGTTCTTGATTAGCCAGGGCATCAAAGGGTATGGGGTGTGGGGATGATTGGAAGAATTGGATCAGCCCATGATTGAATGGCAGAGCAGACTTAATGGGCCGAATGGCCTACTTCTGCTCATATATCTTATGGTCTTATGATATTAAACATGATTCCAATTCTAGTAACGTTATGCTAACTGTTCTGCTATATTCACAATATTTAAAAAGCACTACAGTAGAACAGTTGTTAATTCAGTTAGTTCTTACATTTCTCTTGAAGGCTGCTGCTTAATTCTGTGTAAAAGTGGCAGTAATTCCTGTGATTTTATGTAAATACCATCTTCTATGTGTGAATGTACTTAATGGCATATATTTAAGAATGAAGGGTTTACCAGGATGCTGCCTGGATTAGAGAGCATGTCTTATTAGGATCGGTTGAGCAAGCTGGTGTTTTTCTCTTTGGAGTGAAGGAGGATGAGAGGTGACTTGATAAAGGTGTGTAAGATCAGAATCAGGTTTATTATCACCAACGTGTGTCATGAAACTTGTCCTTAATAATGGATGCTGCTTTTCTGAGACACTGCTTCTTGAAGATGTCCTGGGTACTTTGTAGTCTAGTACCCAAGATGGAGCTGACTAAATTTACAACTCTCTGCAGCTTCTTTTGGTCCTGTGCAGTAGCCCCTCCATACCAGACAGTGATGCAGCCTGTCAGAATGGTCTCCATGGTACATCTATAGAAGTTTTTGAGTGTATTTGTTGACATGCCAAATCTCTTCAAACTCCCAATAAAGTATAGCAGCTGTCTTGCCTTATATAAAACTACATGATATGTTGGGACCAGGTTAGATCCTCAGAGATATTGACACCCAGGAACTTGAAGTGGCTCACTCTCTCTACTTCAGATCCCTCTATGAGGATTGATATATATTCCTTCATCTCACCCTTCCTGAAGTCCACAATCAGCTCTTTCGTCTTACTGATGATGAGTGCCAGGTTGTTGCTGTGGCACCACTCCACTAGTTGGCATATCTCACTTCTGTATGCCCTCTCGTCACCACCTGCGATTCTACCAACAATGGTTGTATCGTGAGCAAATTTGTAGATGGTATTTGAGCTATGCCTAGCCACACAGTCATGGGTATATAGAGAGTAGAGCAGTGGGCTAAGCACACACCCCTGAAGAGCACCAGTGTTAATCGTCAGCGAGGAGGATATGTTATCACCGATCCGCACAGATTGTGGTCTTCCGGTTAGGAAGTTGAGGATCCAATTGCAGAGGGAGGTACAGAGGCCCAGGTTCTGCAACTTCCCAATCAGGATTGTGGGAATGAAGGTATTAAATGCTGAGCTATGGTTGATAAGCATCATCCTGACGTAGGTGTTTGTGTTGTCCAGGTGGCCTAAAGCCGTGTGGAGAGCCATTGAGATTGCAAATGCCGTTGACCTATTGTGACAATAGGCAAATTGCAATGGGTCCAGGTCCATGCTGAGACAGGAGTTCAGTCTAATCATGACCAACCTCTCAAAGCAGATGTGTGTGCTACCAGACAATAGTCTTTAAGGCAGCTCACATTATTCTTCTTAGGCATTGGTATAACTGTTGCCTTTTTGAAGCAAATGAGGACTTCCACTCGTAACAGTAAGAGGTTGAATGTCCTTGAATACTCCTGCCAGTTGGTTGGCACAAATTTTCAGAGCCTTACCAGGTACTCCATCAGGACCATCCACCTTGCGACGGTTCACCATCTTTAAAGACAGCCTAACATTGGCCTCTGAGACAGAGATCACAGGGTCACCGGGCGCAGCAGGGACTTTTTTTTCCAGGGCAGAAATAATCAATATGAGAGTTTCTGGTAGCATTTTGGAATGCACAGGATGGATACATCTCAAAGATGAAGAAGTATCCTAAAGGGAGGATGAGGGAATGGTGCCTGACAAAGAAAGGCAAGGACAGCAAAAGAGAGGACATACAGTGCAGCAAGAATTAGTGCAAAGTTAGAGGATTGGGTTAGGGTTAAATCAAGGGTTGCATTGGGTCACATTTCAAAGACGTACAGGTGCAGGGGTAAAGGAAAACATTTCTGGTTGGCTGAGTCAACTGTCATTTTTGGTGGGTGGTGAAATAAGATAAGTGAAGGATAAATCAAGGAGTAGAAAGGTTCTGTGGTGCTGCTGCTCTTTTCCCATAGTCGTCCCTTCTCTTCGATTCTTTTTCCTTCAGCTCTTTACCTCTCCCACATATCACCTGATTGTTTAAGGTGTTTGATCGGGTGGTAATCAAGCAGACTTTTTAGTATCAAAATAAACATTATTCGTAACTTTTTAAATTTTTACAAGAAACCGTGCACTGACTTCTCAGTTTTAGATTCATAGTCAATGCTTTCCATACTGTTCAATTACATTCCTACACGTCAATAGCACTGCTGTCACTCATGTGGGGCCCTGGGGTGGTGTACTAACTAATACAATAAACCAGGGTCTTCTTCATCCAACCCGGCCCCTCCGTCTCCAGTAGTGGAAGAAACCTACACCTTGGGTCCTTCCTCACTGAACCCTCGCAGTAGCTGCAACCAAGCTTCAGTGCGTCTCTCAGCACATGCTCCTGCAGCCTGGAATGTGCCGGTTGGAAACATTTCTCCACAGACACCTCAATATCCTGACAGGCCAAAAGCCATCTATCACCATCTGGGTGCTGTCTGGGTCGTGTCACCAATCAGTCCATGATGGAGTCTGTCTAGACATGCTCCTTGGAAGCTCCATTTGCCCGTTTTGAACATCCATGGTGTTAGCATAAATTTCAAGAGGACTAGAATATAAAAGCAAAGATGTAATGTTGAGGCCTCACTTGGAGTGTTGTGAGCAGCTTTGGGCCCCTTGCCAAAGAAAGGATGTGCACTTTGGAGAGGGCTTAAAGGAGGTTCTCAAAAATGATTCTGGGATTTAAAGGCTTGTCATATGAAGAGCATTTGGTTCTGGGCCTTTACTCACTGGAATTCAGAAGAATGAGGGGTGACTTCATTGAAACCTATTGAATGTTGAAAGGCTTTGATAGAGTGGATGTGGAGAGGACTTTTCATATGTTGGGAGAGTCTAAGACCAAAGGACACAGACTAGAATAGAGGGGCGTCCTTTTGGAACAGAGATGAGGAGGGATTTCTTTAGCCAGAGGGTGGGGAATCTGTGGTACTCTTTGCCACAGGTGGCTGTGGAGGCCAAGTTATTGGGTATATTTAAGGCAGAGGCTGATAAATTCTTGGTTGATCGGGGCATGAAGGGATATAGGAGAAGGCAGAAGACTGGGGCTGAGAGGGATAATGTATCAGCCATGATGAAATGATGGAGCAAACTCGATGGGCCAAATGGACTAATTCTGCTCCTATATCTTATGGTCCTCACGCTATCTTTAGACATCCACCTGTTAGATTGATAAAGTTTGCAAATTACACCACTGTTATCGGACTAATCACCAGAGGTGACAAACCCAAGTAGCACGAGGAAGTAAACAAGCTCATGTCCTAGTGGCATCACAACTTGAAACTGAATGTCCTTGGAACAGTGGGGATACACATCAACTTCAGGAGAAAAGTGTCTCCTCTCCACCCACTCCATGTCAACAACCCTACAGTTAGCGCCTTTTCAACGTTCTGGTTCCTGGGCCTTGGGACAATATCTCCTTCACTAACAAAAAGGCTTGGCTGAGGATATACTTGTGGAGTTGGTAAAATAGCATCTTCCCTGGTACATCCTGCTATAATTCTACACTGCCATCACAGAGAGCATCCTCACATCAGCCATTATTGCCTGGTTTGGTGCAGCATCCTCTCATAATACACAAAAAACTACAGTGAACTGTCAGGTCAGCAGAAAAGGTCATTGGCAGGTCCATCACTGCCAGACCTCTACATCTCCAGGAAAAGGGCAGGAAAAAATTATTGTGGACACTACCTACCTTGCAAACTGCCTTTTCCAATAGCTCCCCTCGAGAAAGCACTACAGGGCTATTAAAACTAAAATCACCTCTATCAAATCTCCCCTCATCCTCCTACTCTCCAGGGAATCGAGCCCTAGCCTATTCAACCATTCCCTGTAACTCAGGTCATGGTTCAGCAACATCCTTGTACTGATAGTGTTCCGGACCTGTGTGGGAAATGGGAACACTGTTTCACTGTGCTGACTAACTGCTCTGTCCATCTTTGTCCCACAGCATTACTTTTAACACAAGTGTTGGTCTGTTTTCCTCACTGGAGTTTCTCGTGACATGGTGGTTGTTACTCGGCACCGCCTTTGGTTTGTCCTAGTGACTAGAACAGAGGCGTGCTTTGCTACAATACTGGTATTGATTTGCATGAGGTCACACATCAGCTGGCAGCCGAGGAGTGCAAAGCCATTTGGTCACAGTATGCCTCAGAATCGACTTGCAGGGCCTGCACAGTAATGTGCACAGAATATAACAACAACACATGCGAAAGCCAGCAATTGGCACAGTCCATGCGATTAGCGTGATTACTTTTGTAAGATCAGGGGTTCAATTCCCACCACTGCCTGCAAGGAATCTGTACATTCTCCCCGTGACCACTAGGGTTTCCTCTGGGTGCTCTGGTTTCCACCCACATTCACTGCCCTCTGACTAATGGAATTCCTCTTCATCTGTTGTAAATGCATGTCCTTCTATTATGAGGCTATACACTCTGCTCCTAGACTCCCCCAGTATTGGAAACATCTTCTCCACGTCCACTCTACCTAGGCCTTTCAGTATTCAATAGGCTTCATAAGACCACAAGGCATACTGCAGGTGCAGAATCAGGCCATTTGATCTATCAACTCTACTCAGTCATTCCATCGTGGCTGATTTATTATCCCTCCCAACCCCATTCTTCTGCCTTCTCTCTGAAAGCCTTGATGCCCTGACAAATCAAGAACCTATCAACCTCCACTTTAAATGTACCCAATGACTTGTTATCACTACCATTCCTCCTCAGCCCCGTTCTAAATGGGCTTTTTTCTGAGGCTGTGCCTTCTGGTCCTAGACTAACCCATTATCAGAAACATCCTTTCCACTAGGAGCAGAGTTAGGCCATTTGGCCCATCGAGTCTGCTCCGTTATTTCATCATGACTGATCTATTTCCCTCAGCCCCAATCTCCAGCATTCTCCCCATATCTCTTCACACCCAAGAATCATTCAAGAATCTATCAACCTCTGCCTTCAAAATACCCAATGACTTGGCCTCCCCAGCCACCAGTGACAATAAATTCCACTGATTCACCACTCTTTGGCTAAATCTCTGTTTAAAAAGGACGTCCCTCTATTCTAAGGCTGTGTCCTCTGGTCTTAGACTCCCCCATCCATAGGAAGCAACCTCACCACATCCACTCTATCGCGGCCTTTCAACATTCAATGGGGTCCAGTGAGATTCCATACCCCATTCCACTGAATTCCAGTGAGTACAGGCCCTGAGCTAGCAAACACTCCTCATGTGATAAGCCTTTCGCTCCCAGAACCTCCTTTAAGCCCTCTCCAATGTCAGCAAATCCTTTCTTGGAAACGACCCAAAGCTACTCACAGTTCTCCAAGTGAGGTCTCACCATTGCCTCATAAAGCCTCAGCATCACATCCTTGCTTTTATAATCCAGTCCTCACAAAATCAATGCTAACATTGTATTTGCCTCCCTATCCACCAACTCAACCTGCAATTTAACACTTAGGGAATCCTGCACATGGGAACATCACATATTTCTGCACCCTGACAATTTTGAACTTCCAAATACTGCTAGTGTCTTCCACAATGAAAACTGATGCAAAATAATTATTCAGCTCATCCACCATTTTCTTGTCCCCCATTACTACCTCTCCAGCATCATTTTCCAGCAGTCCAGTATCTACCCTCGCCTCTCTTCCACTATGTGTATATATATCTGAAGAAAATTTTGGTATCCTCTTTAACATTTATCAAGCAGTAGTAAATCAAGGTAACTGGACTGGCTGTGTTGTCTGGAAGACACATCACCACTCATCCAAGAGGCTCCCTCAGTTCTGATCCATGGTGGATAGTTTTCTGGTTTATAAATTCTATGAGTTGCTTAAGGGGATAGCAATCACATGAGGGTCATTAAGAGTGGTAGAGGTAATGAGAGGGTCATTAGTCTCATCTTTGCACGAATGGAGGTGTGAACTGTTGTGGAGATGCCAGAGTATTGTGAGCAGTTTTGGGCCCCTGGACAACACAAACACCCATGTCAGGATGCTGTTCATCAACTATGGCTCAGCATTTAATACCATCTTTCCCACAATCCTGACTGAGAAGTTGCAGAACCTGGACCTCTGTACTTCCCTCTGCAATTGGATCTTCAACTTCCTAACCAGAAGACCACAGTCTGTGCGGATCGGTGATAACATCCTCCTCACTGACGATCAACACTGGCGCACCACAGGGGTATGTGCTTAGTCCACTGCTCTACTCTCTATATACCCATGACTGTGTGACTAGGCATAGTTCAAATACCATCTATATGTTTGCTGATGATACAACCATTGTTGGTAGAATCTTAGGTGGTGACGAGAGGGCGTACAGGAGTGAGATATGCCAACTAGTGGAATGGTGCCACAGCAACAACCTGGCACTCAATGTCAGTAAGACGAAAGAGCTGATTGTGGACTTCAGGAAGGGTAAGATGAAGGAACACACACCAACCCTCAGAGGGATCAGAAGTGGAGAGAGTGAGCAGATTCAAATTCCTGGGTGTCAAGATCTCTGAGGATCTAACCTGGTCCCAACATATTGATGTAGTTATAAAGAAGGCAAGACAGCAGCTATACTTTATTAGGAGTTTGAAGAGATTCAATTCAATAGAAAATCTATTCAATATACATAATTGATTTACTTGTTTATTTAGCATTATTTTTATTTTATTTATTATTTAATAAACCTGAATCTGAAAGGATGTGCACATTGTAATCATCAAAGGAGTGTCTCTTGTCCTTTAGGTGTAGATATACAGCAAGTCTTGACCTGAGGTGTTAGTCCTCCTGTATTAACCCTCAGGACAAGACTTGCTGTATATCTACACCAAAAGGACAAGGGACACTCCTTTGATGATAACAATGTGAACATTTTGGACAGAGAGGACAGGTGGTTTGAAAGAGGTGTTAAAGAAGCCATCTTTGTCAAACTGGAAAACCCATCCCTGAACAGGGAGGGTGGGTATGATACCACCTATCAGCTGCTTACAATGCAGTCCTAACACCTCCACCCTGGCATCTCCAAAACAGTTCACACCTCCATTCATGCAAAGATAAGACTAATGGCCCTCTCATTACCCCTATGACTCTTAACAACCCTCATGTGGTAGTTATTTCTTTAAAGATCTCAGAGTTTACAAACCAGAAAACTACCCACCAGGGATCTGAACTAAGAAGCCTCTCAGATACATGGTGAAATGGCTTTTAGATAACACACAAGTCCAGTTGCTTTGATTTACTACTTGATATACAATGACCTGGATGACTAAGAACTTTCACTGACTCTTTACCATTATTGGCTAGCTTTTGTATTCTATCTTTTCCCTCTTTATGACTTTTTTAGTTAGAGCCATAGAACCTTACAGCACAGAAACAGGCCTTTTGGCCCTTCTTGGCTGTGCCGAACCATTTTTCTGCCTAGTCCCACTGACCTGCACCTGGACCATATCCCTCCATACACCTCTCATCCATGTACCTGTCCAAGTTTTTCTTAAATGTCAAAAGTGAGCCCGCATTCACCACTTCATCTGGCAGCTCATTCCACACTCCCACCACTCTGTGTGAAGAAGCCCCCCCTAATGTTCCCTTTAAACTTTTCCCCTTCACCCTTAACCCATGTCCTCCGGTATTTTTCTCCCCTAGCCTCAGTGGAAAAAGCCTGCTTGCATTCACTCTATCTATACCCATCATAATTTTATATACCTCTATCAAATCTCCCCTCATTCTTCTACGCTCCAGGGAATAAAGTTCTAACCTGTTCAACCTTTCTCTGTAACTCAGTTTCTCAAGCCTCGGCAACATCCTTGTAAACCTTCCCCTCACTCTTTCAACCTTAGTAATATCCTTCCTGTAATTCGGTGACCAAAACTGCACACAGTACTCCAAATTCGGCCTCACCAATGCCTTATACAACCTCACCATAACATTCCAACTCTTATAAATAGTTTGATTTATAAAGGCCAATGTACCAAAAGCTCTCTGTACTACCCTATCTACCTGTGACGCCACTTTTAGAGAATGTTGTATCTGTATTCCCAGATCCCTCTGTTCTACTGCACTCCTCAGTGTCCTACCATTTACCTTGTATGTTCTACCTTGGTTTTTCCTTCCAAAGTGTAATACCTCACACTTGTCTGTATTAAACTCCATCTGCCATTTTTCAGCCCATTTTTCCAGCTGGTCCAAATCCCTCTGCAAGTTTTGAAAACCTTCCTCACTGTCCACTACACCTCCAATCTTTGTATTTTCCACATTATCATCCAGATCATTGTGTGGTGGCATCCATCAGTCTCGAGAGACCATGGATCTGCGCCTGGAGTTTCCAGGGCGCAGGCCTGGGCAGGGTTGTATGGGAGACCGGCAGTTGCCCAAGCTGCAGGCCTTCCCCTCTCCACGCCACCGATGTTGTCCAAGGGAAGGGCACTAGGACCCATGCAGCTTGGCACCGGTGACATCGCAGAGCAATGTGTTGTTAAGTGCCTTGCTCAAGGACACAAACACGCTGCCTCAGCTGAGGCTCGAACCAGTGACCTTCAGATCACTAGTCTAATGCCCTGCCCACTAGGCCACGTGCCAACAAAATCATTGATATAGATGACAAATAACAATAGTTGCCTTCTGTTGGTTTTCAAAAACTTCCCAATCCTCTAACTTCTCACTAATTTGTGCTATATTATATACTCTCTCTTTGGCTTTGATGTTGGTGTTAACTTTCCTTGTCAGGCTGTCTTTAGAACACATCTTCTTCTTCGGGATGTATCTATCCTGCATCTTCCAAGTTGCTCCCAGAAACTCCAGCCATCGCTGCTCTGCCGTCATCCCTGCTGGTGTCCCCTTCCAATTAACTTTGGCCAGCTCCTCTCTTATGCCTCTGTAATTCCATTTACTCCTCTGTAATGCTGATACTTCTGACTTTATCTTCTACCTCAAACTGCAGGGAAAATTCTATCTTTTATTTATCACTTTCACCTAAGGATTCTTTTACCTTAAGCTCCCTAATTGCACAACACCTGGTCCAGAATAGCTGATACCCTAGTGGGCTCAACCACGAACTACTCTAAAAAGCAATCTCCTGGGCATTATACAAATTCATTCTTGCGATCCAGCACCAACCTGATTTTCCCAATCTACCTTTATATTGAAACCCCCATTCACTATTGTAACGTTACCTGTTTGACATGCCTTTTCTATCTCCTGGTGTAATTTGTAGCCCACATCTTTGCTACTGTTCAGAGGCATAGAGGCCTGCATTTTATATCAATTAGGGACTTGTTACCTTACAGTTTCTTAGCTCTACCCACAGGGATTTGACACCTTCCAATTCTACAGTATGTCTCTTCTTTCTAAGGATTTGATTTCATTTTATTTTTACCAACAGAACACCTACCATGATGTGATGTTTACTATATCACTTACAGTTCTGTTAAATACACTCAGAGGCCACTTTATTAGTACACCTGTTTGTTACTGCAAATATCTCATGTGGCAGCAACTCAGTGCATAAAAGCATGCAGACATGGCCAAGAGGTTCAGTTGTTGTTCAGACCAAACATCAGAATGGGGAAGAAATGTGATCTAAGTGACTTTGACCATGGAATGACTGTTGGTGCCAGAGAGGGTGGTTTGAGTAACTGAGAAACTACTGATCTCCTGGAATTTTCACACACAACCGTCTCTGCTGTTTACAGAGAATGGTGTGAAAAACAAAACAGATATAGTGAGTGACAGTTCTGTGAACAACGGTGTGCAGAAGAGCATCCCTGAATGCACAATCACATCAGACCTTGAACTGGATGGGCTACAGCAGCAGAAAACCATGAAGATTCACTCAGTGGCCACTGTATTTGGAGAAGGAAGTTGGAGGATCAGAACGGGAGTGCGGCGGGAGCCATTTTGATTTTTTCTTATTCTCATCGGAGTTAAGAGAGGCGGGACTGCGCAGGCGTGTGACGTCGGGCAGTGAAGCGGGGAAGATTTAAAAAGGACACAGCCTTATACAGCGGGCAGCGTCATTTGCGGGCAGCGGAGTGAGCCGGGAGCAGAGTGAAGGCTTAAGGGCTTTGGCTCAACGGGTATAGGCAGAAAAGGGCGAGGCGAGGTAGGTTTAGGTTTCAGTTTTTCCTGTTATTTGAGGAAAGGGGAAGTATGAGTGTGAGGGCAGCTTGTTGTTCTCGGTGTCAGATGTGGGAGGTCCTGGAGTCTCCTAGCCTCCCGGAAGTCCACATCTGCGCCAGGTCCTAAGGGACCGTATTAGGGAACTGGAGCTGCAGCTCGATGACCTTCGTCTGGTCAGGGAGAGTGAGGAGTTGATAGAGAGGAGTTATAGGCAGGTGGTCACACCGGGGCCACGGGAGGCAGACAGGTGGGTCACGGTTAGGGGGGGGAAGGGGAAGAGTCAGGTACTAGAGAGTACCCCAGTGGCTGTACCCCTTGACAATAAGTACTCCTGTTTGAGTACTGTTGGGGGGGTGCGCGGCCTACCTGGGGGAAGCAACAGTGGCTGTGCTTCCGGCACAGAGTCCGGCCCTGTGGCTCAGAAGGGTAGGGAAAGGAAGAGGAAGGCAGTACTAATAGGGGACTCGATAGTTAGGGGTTCAGATAGGCAATTCTGTGGATGCAGTCAGGAGACCCGGATGGTAGTTTGCCTCCCTGGTGCCAGGGTCTGGGATGTTTCTGATCACGTCCAAGTGGGAGGGTGAGGAGCCAGAGGTCGTGGTACATATAGGTACCAATGACATCGGTAGGAAAAGGGACGAGGTCCTGAAGGGAGAATATAGCGAGTTAGGAAGGCGGTTGAGAAGAAGGACCGCAAAGGTAGTAATCTCAGGATTACTGCCTGTGCCATGTGACAGTGAGAGTCGGAATGGAATGAGGTGGAGGATAAATGCGTGGCTGAGGGATTGGAGCAGGGGGCAGGGATTCAAGTTTCTGAATCATTGGGACCTCTTTTGGGGCAGGTGTGACCTGTACAAAAAGGGCAGGTTGCACTTGAATCCCAGGGGGACCAATATCCTGGCGGGAAGGTTTAATAGAGCTATTAGGGAGGGTTTAAACTAATTTGGCAGAGAGATGGGAACTGGAATGATGGAGTGGAGGAGAGGGAAAACAGAACTAGATCTAAGGTAGTGAGCAGTAAGGATGTCAGGAAGGACAGGCAGGTGATGGAGCAAATTTGTAGCCATTGGGATGAGTTGCAGTGCAATAAAATTACAATGCAGTCAATGCAAAAAGTACCAAATACTGGACTTAAGGTGTTATACTTAAATGCACACAGCATAAGGAATAAGGTGGATGATCTTGTTGTACAGTTACAGATTGGCAGGTATTGGCAGTGATGTGGCCATCACTGAGACGTGGCTAAAGGATGCATGTCTCTGGGAGCTGAACGTCCAAGGATACATGGTATATCGGAAGGATAGGCAGGTAGGTAGAGGGGGTGGCGTGGCTTTAATGGTAAGAAATGATATTAAATAATTAGTAAGAGTTGATATAGGATCGGAAGGTACAGAATCTTTATGGGTTGATCTAAGAAATCACAGGGGTAAAAGGACCCTGATGGCAATTATCTGCAAGCCTCCTAACAGCTGCAGTGATGTGGACTACAAATTACAACAGGAAATAGAAAAGGCTTGCCAGAAGGGCAGTGTTATGATAATTGTGGGGGATTTTAACATGCGAGTGGATTGGGAAAATCAGGTTGGCACTCGATCTCGAGAGAGAGAATTTGTAGAATGTCTACGAGATGGCTTTTTAGAACAGCTTGTTGTTGAGCCCACTAGGGGATGGGCTGTGCTGGATTGGGTATTGTGTAATGAACCAGAGGTGATTAGAGAGATGGAAGTGAAGGAATCCTTAGGAGGCAGTGATCACAACATGATTGAGTTCACTGTGAAATTTGAGAAAGAGAAGCCGAAATCTGATGTGTCGGTATTTCAGTGGAGTAAAGGAAATTACAGTGGCATGAGAGAGGAACTGGCCAAGGTTGACTGGAAAGGGACACTAGCGGGAAGGACGGCAGAGCAGCAGTGGCTGGAGTTTATGTGAGAAGTGAGGAAGATGCAAGACAGATATATTCCAAAGAAGAAGAAATTTTCGAATGGAAAAAGGATGCAACCGTGGCTGACAAGAGAAGTCAAAGCCAAAGTAAAAGCAAAGGAGAGGGCATACAAGGAAGCAAAACTTAGTGGGAAGACAGATTGGGAAATTGGGAAATTGGATTGGGAAATTTTAAAAAACTTACAAAAGGAAATTAAGAATGTCATTAAGAGGGAAAAGATGAACTATGAAAGGAAGCTAGCAAATAATATCAAAGAGGATACTAAAGGCTTTTTCAAGTACATAATGAGTAAAAAACAGGTGAGAGTAGATATAGGACCGATAGAAAATGATGCTGGAGAAATTGTAATGGGAGATAAGGAGATGGCGGAGGAACTGAATGAGTATTTTGCTTCAGTCTTCACTGAGAAAGACATCAGCAATATACCAAACATTCAAGGGTGCCAGGGAAGAGAAATATGCGCAGTCACAATTATGACAGAGAAAGTATTCAGGAAGCTGAATAGTCTAAGGGTAGATAAATCTCCTGGACCAGATGGAATGCACCCTCGTGTTCTGAAGGAAGTAGCAGTGGAGATTGCGGAGCCATTAGCAATGATCTTTCAAAAGTCGATAGATTCTGACCTGGTTCTGGAGGACTGGAAGATTGCAAATGTCACTCTGCTATTTAAGAAGGGGGCAAGGAAACAAAAAGAAAATTATAGACCTGTTAGCTTGACATCGGTGGTTGGGAAGTTGATGGAGTCAATTATCAAGGATGAGGTTACAGAGTACCTGGAGGCATATGACAAGATAGGCAGAACTCAGCATGGTTTCCTTAAAGGAAAATCCTGCCTGACAAACCTAGTGCAATTTTTTGAGGAAATTACAAATAGGCTAAACAAGGGAGATGCAGTGGATGTTGTGTATTTGGATTTTCAGAAGGCCTTTGACAAGGTGCCGCACATGAGGCTGCTAAACAAGATAAGAGCCCATGGAATTACAGGAAAGTTACATACGTGGATAGAGTGTTGGTTGATTGGCAGGAAACAGGAGAGTGGGAATAAAGGGATCCCATTCTGGTTGGCTGCCGGTTACCAGTGGTGTTCCACAGGGGTCCGTGTTGGGGCCGCTTCTTTTTATGTTGTATATCAACGATTTAGATTATGGAATAGATGGCTTTGTGGCTGAGTTTGCTGATGATACAAAGATAGGTGGAAGGGCTGGTAGTGCTGAGGAAACAAAGAGACTGCAGATAGACTTGGATAGATTGGGGGAATGAGCAAAGAAGTGACAAATGAATTACAATGTTGGATAGTGTATGGTCATGCACTTTGGTAGAAGAAATAAATGGGCAGACTATTATTTAAATGGGGAGAGAATTCAAAGTTCTGAGATGCAACGGGACTTTGGAGCCCTCGTGTAGGATATCCTTAAGGTTAACCTCCAGGTTGAGTCGGTGGTGAAGAAGGTGAATGCAATGTTGGCATTCATTTCTAGAGGAATAGAGTATAGGAGCAGGGATGTGATGTTGAGGCTCTATAAGGCACTGGTAAGACCTCACTTGGAATACTGTGTGCAGTTTTGGGCTCCTTATTTAAGAAAGGATGCGCTGACATTGGAGAGGGTACAGAGAAGATTCACTAGAATGATTCCGGGAATGAGAGGGTTAACATATGAGGAACGTTTGACTGCTCTTGGACTGTACTCCTTGGAGTTTAGAAGAATGAGGGGGGACCTCATAGAAACAATTCGAACGTTGAAAGGCATGGACATAGTGGATGTGGCAAAGTTGTTTCCCATGGTGGGGGAGTCTAGTACGAGAGGACATGACTTGAGGATTGCAGGGTGCCCATTCAGAACAGAGATGCGAAAACATTTTTTTAGCCAGAGGGTGGTGAATCTGTGAAATTTGTTGCCATGAGCGGCTGTGGAGGCCAAGTCATTGGGTATATTTAAGGCAGAGATAGATAAGTATCTGAGTAGTCAGGACATCAAAGGTTATGGTGAGAAGACGGAGGAATGGGACTGAAGGGGAGATTGGATCAGCTCATGATGAAATGGCGGAGCAGACTCGATGGGCTGAATGGCCGACTTCTGCTCCTTTGTCTTATGGTCTTATGTATTAGTGTAACAGAACAGGTTGACAATGCTAATACTGCTGCTAACCCTGTCTCTTTGCCCGGTTAGTCACTCCTCCTTGTTCTGTCCCTGGTCGAGTTTCTCCAGCATTGTGCACTCTTTCCGCAGTTCTTGGGAGTTCACCATTTACACACCCCAACGGTAAAAGAATCACTAGCTTGGTCAATCAAAACAATGCTCTACTGGTTTATAGCTCATAAAATTAAGGATTCTAGACACAGGCCTTCCAAACAGTTTCACTTATTTTCACTCACACCATCACATCACAGAAAAGGGCGCATCCTGGTGGTAGGGATCCTTAATGGTGGACACCATCTCGTCCAGCTACATTAATTCCATCCAATGTATTTTTTGCACATCACATGTGCAGAGGACGGCATTTAGAATCCTAAATTGCACAGTACAGGCCCTTCGGTCCACGATGTGGTGCTAACCTTTTAATCTACTCCAAGATCAATTTAACTCTTCCTTCCCACATCACCCTCCATTGTTCTATCATCCATGTGACTAAGAGTCTCTTAAATGTCTCTAGTGTATCTGCCTCTACTGCCACCCTGACAGCCTGTTCCATGGTTCACACCCATCACTCCCTGTAAAAAAGAACCTGCCTTTGACATGCTGCCTGTACTTCCCATCAGCTTAACATTATAAACAGAAGAGATTCTGCAGATGCTGGAAATCCAAAGGAACACACACCAAATGGTGGAGGGGCTCAATAGGTCTGTGGAGAGGAATGAACAGTCGTGGTTTCGTGCTGATACCCCTCATCAGGACTGAAAAGGAAGGGAGAAGAAGTCAGAATTACAAAGTGTGGGAGGGGAAGGAGAACAAGCTTGGCAGGTGGTAGGTGAGACCCACCCTCTTGTGTTAGCCACTTCGTTCTAGGGTAAAAAGGTACTGGCTGCCCATTCGATCAATGCCTCTTCTCATCTTTTGATCTTATAAAATTACAGCATTAGCATTAAAGTAGCACTGCAAGTTGATTGGGATCACTACTTGTTGACGTGTAATCTTCCTGCAGAAGTGATCTGCACACATACTTATCAACACATCATGTCAGCACAACTACCTCGCAGGTAATAGCTCTCATTCACAATCAGTAGTATGGAACAAACCAGTGAAGCCTAGACTGTTTAGTGTACAAAAACAAACAATAGAACGCTTTGTCTGACTGTGGAAAGAAATCACATTTCAAATCCAGGCAAGGCGCCTAATAGTGTATTTTGTTTAAAGAACGCAAAAACCTATCAGACCTACTGTACAGTTAGATGTAGAAGTAGAATTGGGCCATTCAGCCCATCAAGTCTGCTCCATCATTCCATAATAGCTGATTTATTAACCTTTTCAACCCCATTCTCCTTTTCCCCATGACCTTTGATGCCCCAATTAGTCAAGGACCTATCAACCTCTGTTTTAAATATTCTCAATGTCTTGACATGCAGAGCTGTCTGTGGCAATGAATTCCACAGATTCTTCACCTTCTGGCTAAAGAAATAACTCCTCCTCTCTGTTCTAAATGGACACCCCTCAATTTTGAAACTGTGCCCTCTGGTCCTGGACTCCTCCCACATAGGGAACATCGTCTCCACATCCACTCTATCTAGGCCTTTCAATTCTTGCCAGGTTTCAATGAGATCCCCCCCTCATTCTTCTAAACTTCAGTGACTACAGGCTCAAAGCCATGAAATGCTCCTCATATGTTAAGATGAAGCTCTGTATGCAGTGATGGATATTTCTCGGTAATAGCTTTTGATATTTTGTGAGAATATATATACAAATTATTGATGATGGAAATGATAATAGATACTCCATATCTTAATCACAAAGGTATGTTTTCCATTCCCCCCAGTCTCCTGCAAACTCTTGTACAAAAAAAAAACAGAAAACAAAGAGAAAAATCTTTTTTCAGGGTTTGCATTCCCTTGGGTTTTGTATAGAGCATCTTCTCACTGTTGCCATGGGGCATGAGCTACAGGAGCCTTGGGTTCCACACCACCTGGTCAGGAACAGTCATCAGGCTCCGGAACCATTGTGGATAATTTCACTCGCCCCAAAACTGAACTGATCCCATAACCTACAGACTCACGTTAAAGGGCTCTATGATTCGTGTTCTCAGTATAATTGATTTATTTATTGTTATTATATATTTTTTGTATTTGCACAGTTTATCTTCTTTTGCACACTGGTTGCTTGTCAGGCTCATGGTGGTATATATGATACATACATACTTTGATAATAAACTTACTTCGAACAATATTTAGGTGCCTTAATAAATGCTTACAATTTTCTTCCATTTTACTTTTCACTTTATTTCTCACCTTTCATCTTGCTAACTATCACGTTGCACACTCCTTGTTCAGTTTTGCTGGTATATTTGGCTGATTCACTTCTGAAATACCCCTCCCAGAGTCCAAATGTAATGAGTAGTACATGCTACAACAAATGAGTCACAGAGTGGCCATTTTCCGAGCTCTCCAGAGCATTAGAATTGGAACTCACAAAAAGCCCTTTGTAGTAACACACAGAAATAATGCAGGATTAATTATTTTAATTAATTAATTTAGATCACTTTGTAGAGCTCTGTTTTCACTTTGACATGAAAGAGTCTTTTTCCTGTTGTTCAGTGTCAAAAAAAGCCAGATGAAATCCACTGTGATTCAATGTTGTAAAACAATAAAACATGAAAACTTCTAAGGGCATGAATACTTTTTATAGACATTGTGTACCCAGTGACTTGGCCTGCACAGTCGTCGATGGAAATTAATTCCACAGATTCACACCCTCTGACTAAAGCGATTCCTCATCTCCATTCTAAATGGACATCCCTCTATTCTGAAGCAGTACTCTCTGGTTCTAGACTCACCAATTATAGGCAACATCCTATCCACATCCACTCTATTTAGGCCTTTAAATATTCCATAATTTCAAAGGGATCCCAAACAACCCCCCTCCACTTCATTCTTCTAAACTCCAGTGAGTACAGACCCAGAGCCATCAAACACTCCTCATATATTAACCCTTTCATTCCTGTGATCATTTATGTAAACCTGCTCTGGACCCTCTCCAATCTTTTCTTAGATAAGGGGCCCAAAACTGCTCACAATACTCCATGTGCGGTCTGAGCAAATCCTTGTAAAGCCTAGCGTTACATCCTTGTCTCAATGAGATCCCCCCTCATTCTTCTTTCCGCAGATGCAGCATTGTGAGTGGGTATCTGTGCGCGCGCGCGTCTCTCTGTGTGAGTGCGCGTGTATGTCCGTGTGTGCGCGCGCGTGTGTGTGCATGTGTGCGTGTGCGTGTGCGTGTGTGTCTCTGGATTTCCACCATCTACAGAATCTCTTGTGTTTTCTTGTAGGGAGCATTTCACGTGCGGTTCTGAGCGCTGATCCGAAACCAACCAAGTGGATGTTTACGGGAATGTCTTAAATCGCGATGTTTTCTTTTGATGTACTGCAATTATTGGAGCCCAATAAGCGTTTTACGTGTTTTTTAAGTTTTCTTTATAATGCATACACTTAGCGTTTGGAGTTTCCATTGAGTTACAGCGACGTAGGAAACGGGACAATCAGACGCGATGAGGCTAAGGGAGCTTTTTTTTAGCCAGTTGGCTTACCACACAAAATAAACCGTTAGTGTTAGGACTCTGTGATCATCTCCATTGTTGCCTATGCGATGAACTCTAGCAGCTGTCAGATCGTTATGTACAAGTCAATTGCAACGGCGCAAAGAGAAAACAGTACGGGCATTATCAGTGACCTTAGTAAGACACACTAGAATTCCAGAACAATACACACGAGATGCTGGAGGAACTCAGCAAGCCAGGCAGTATCTATGGAGAGAACTACAGCTGATGTCTCGGGCTGAGGTCCTTCCTCAGGACTGGAGAGGAAGGGGGAAGAAGCCAGAATAAGGTGGGGGGGGGGGAGGAGTACAAGCTGGAAGGTGACAGGTAGGACCAAGTGAGGGGAGATGGGTGGGTGGGGGAGGGAGATGAAGTAAGAACCTGGGAGGTGGTAGGTGGCAAAGGTAAGGGGTGGAAGAAGAAGGAATCTGATAAGAGACAATAGGTGCAGGAGTAGGTCATTCGGCCCTTCGAGCCAGCACTACCATTCACTGTGATCATGGCTGATCATCCACAATCAGTACCCCGTTCCTGCCTTCTCCCCATATCCCTTGACTCTGTTATCTTTAAGAGCTCTATCTAACTCTTGAAAGCATCCAGAGAATTGGCCTCCACTGCCTTCTGGGGCAGAGCATTCCACAGATCCACAACTCTCTGGGTGAAAAAGTTTTTCCTCAACTCCGTTCTAAATGGCCTACCCCTTATTCTTAAACTGTGGCCTCTGGTTCTGGACTCCCCAACATCGGGAACACGTTTCCTGCCTCTAGCATGTACAATCCCTTAATAATCTTATATGTTTCAATCAGATCCCCTCTCATCCTTCTAAATTCCAGTGTATACAAGCCCAGTCGCTCCAATCTTTCAACATATGACAGTCCCGCCATCCCGGGAATTAACCTTGTGAATCTATGCTGCACTCCCTCAATAGCAAGAATGTCCTTCCTCAAATTTGGAGACCAAAACTGAACACAATACTCCAGGTGTGGTCTCACCAGGGCCCTGTACAACTGCAGAAGGACCTCTTTACTCCTATACTCAACTCCTCTTGTAATGAAGGCCAACTTTCTTCACTGCCTGCTGTACCTGCATGCTTGCTTTCATTGACTGATGAACAAGGACACCTAGATCTCGTTGTACTTCCCCTTTTCCTAACTTGACACCATTCAGATAGTAATCTGCCTTCCTGATCATGCCACCAAAGTGGATAACCTCAGATTTATCCACATTAAACTGCATCTGCCCACTCACCCAACCTGTCCAAGTCACCCTGCATTCTCCTAACATCCTCCTGACATTTCACACTGCCACCCAACTTTGTGTCATCTGCAAATTTGCTAATGTCACTTTTAATCCCTTCATCTAAATCATTAATGTACATTGTAAATAGCTGCGGTCCCAGCACCGAGCCTTGCAGTACCCCACTAGTCACTGCCTGCCATTCTGAAAAGGACCCGTTAATCCCTGCTCTTTGTTTCCTGTTTGCCAACCAATTTTCTATCCATGTTAGTACCCTACCCCCAATACCATGTGCTCTAATTTTGCCCACTAATCTCCTATGTGGGACCTTATCAGAGGCTTTCTGGAAGTCCAGGTACACTACATGCACTGGCTCTCCCTTGTCCATTTTCATAGTTACATCCTCAAAAAATTCCAGAAGATTAGTCAAGCATGATTTCCCCTTCATAAATCCATGCTGACTCGGACCGATCCTGTTACTGCTATCCAAATGTGCCACTATTTCATCTTTTATAATTGACTCCAGCATCTTCCCCACCACTGCTGTCAGGCTAACTGGTCTATAATTCCCTGTTTTCTCTCTCCCTCCTTTCTTAAAAAGTGGGATAACATTAGCTACCCTCCAACCCTCAAGAACTGATCCTGAATCTATAGAACATTGGAAAATGATTATCAATGCATCCATGATTTCTAGAGCCACCTCCTTAAGTACCCTGGGATGCAGACCATCAGGTCCCGGGGATTTATCAGCCTTCAGTCCCATCAGTCTATCCAACACCATTTTCTGCCCAATGTGAATTTCCTTCAGTTCCTCCATTACCCTAGGCCCTCTGGCCACTATTACATCTGGGAGATTGTCTGTGTCTTCCCTAGTGAAGACAGATCCAAAGTACCTGTTCAACTCGTCTGCCATTTCCTTGTTCCCCATAATAAATTCATCCATTTCTGCTTTCAAGGGCCCAACTTTGGTCTTAACTATTTTTTTCCGCTTCACATACCTAAATAAATAAGCTTTTACTATCCTCCTTTATGTTCTTGGCTAGCTTACCTTCGTACCTCATCTTTTCTCCCCGTATTGCCTTTTTAGTTATCTTCTGTTGCTCTTTAAAAGTTTCCCAATCCTCTGGCTTCCCGTTCATCTTTGCTATGTTATACTTCTCTTTTATTTTTATACTGTCCTTGACTTCTCTTGTCAGCCACAGTCGCCCCTATTCGCCTTAGAATCTTTCTTCCTCTTTGGAATGAACTGATCCTGCACCTTCTGTATTATTCCCAGAAATACCTCCATTGTTGTTCCACTGTCATCCCTGCTAGGGTATCCTTCCAGTCAACTTTGGTTAGTTCCTCCCTCAGGGCTCCATGGTCCCCTTTGTTCAACTGTAAGAGGAGAGTGGACCATGGGAGAAAGGGGAGGAGGAGGAGCACCAGGGGGAGGTGGCGGGCAGGTGAGGGAAAGGGAAAGGGTAAATCCTGTTGCACCGTTCTGTTCCATCCCGTTGTATGTTCTAATCCCTTAAGCTTTATTAATATTCAAAATTAACAAAGGTCTAAACATGAACGCAAGGGATTCTGCGGGTGCTGGAAATCCAGAGCAAAGCACACAAAATGCTGGAGGAGCTCAGAACAGGCAGCATCTCTGGAGAGGAATTTGGATTCCTCTTGACGTTTTGGATCAAGTCTCTGCCCGAAACGCCGACAGTTTATTCCTCTCCCTGAATGCCATCTGATCTCAGTAAAATTCCCCGGTGCAGTATTTGTAAGTCTTTGTGCGTAATTTTCATTAATTCTATTGTATTTCTGTGTATTTACTGCGAATGCCCGCAAGAAAATGAATCTCAGGTTTGTATATGGTGATATATACGTACTTTGATAATAAGCTTACGTTGGACTCTAACTAGGTCACTAAATTGTAAATGAATAACGTGAAACGGGCTTGCTATTTGCAGGTTAATGTGAAGTATTATAGTACAGTATGCAACTAATGGAGAATTTTATTTACTTATTCAGATAGAGTGCGGAACCGGCCCTTCCGGCGCTTTGAGCCGCGCGCCCAGCAATCCCCCAATTTGACCCTAGCCTAATCACGTGACAATTTACAATGACCAATTAACCTACCAACCGGTACATCTTTGGTTTGTAACGAGAAGGCAGTGTGTTACTGTGCGTTTTCGGATTGGAAATCCGATTATTTATATAAACACAAATTCTGCAGAAGCTGGAAGCCCAGAGGAACACGCACAAAATGCTGGAGGAACTCAGCAGGTCAGGCAGCATGTATGGAAATGAATAAACGGACAACCTTTGGGGCCGAGACCCTTCACCGGGACTGGAAGTGGGGGGGGGGGGGGGTTAGAAGCCAGAATAACCACGGTGGGGGGAGAAGAAGGGAAGGAGTACAAACTGGTAGGTGATAGGTAGGGCCAGGTGGGTAGGAAGGAATCTGCTAGGAGAGGCGAGTGGACAGAGGAGAAAGGGAAGGAGGAGGGGACCTAGGGAAGAGGTGATAGGCAGGTGAGTAGATGTAAGAGGCCAGAGTGAGGAATAGAAGAAGAGGGAAGGGTAGCGAGGTTTTTTTTTACCAAAAGGAGAACTCGATATTCATGCCATCAGGTTGGAGGGCAGCCAGGCGGAATATAGGGTGTTGACCCTCCACCCTGACGCTGACCTCATCCTGGCACAAGAGGAGACCATGGATGGACAGGTCGGGATGGGTACGGGATCGGAAGTGGAATGCTTGCCCTGGGGAAGTTTCGCTTTTGGTGGATGGAGCGAGGGTGCTCGACGAAGAGGCCCCTCGGTTTTGCGACGGGTCTCACCAACGCGGAGGAGGCCGCCTCGGGAGCACCGGACACTCGGCAGATCCGCAGGTGAAGTGTTGCCTCAGCTGGAAGCTCTGTTTGGGGCTCTGCATGGGGGAGGTGATTATTTAGAGCTACCGCCGAACGAGACTACTGAGAGGTGGAGGCTTCATCCTTTCAATGGCGAACATCACCGCTTTCACTTTATCAAGTTGAACTTGACGCGTTTCCCGAGCCCTTGGGATTATTTAGGACTGACCCGCAGGTCATTAAAAACGAATAAGCTGTTTAATGTTGTCACTGGGTGACGTTTCCACCGCACAGCTGGACTGCGCTCCCCTAAGGGTCGGTAAACTACATCTGGATTTGATTACCTTCCTTTGTGGTATCCAGTTACATTATTACTCCTAATCAGAATTCAGAACATAGAACATTACAGGCCCTTGACCCACGGTGCTGTGCAGATCTTCCAAGATCAATCCTACAAAACCCCTCCATTATTCTGATGAAACCATGTTTACAAGTAACTAATTGTCGTTTCATCACAAAACTCCCACTATGTTATCGAGAAATAACTGAAAACATTCGGCGCCTTATCTAAGAAAGGATGTGCTGGCATTGGAGAGGGTCCAGAGGAAACGCACGAGAATGATCGTGGGAACGAAAGGGTTAACCTGTCAGGAGTGTTTGATGGCTTTTGGCCTGTACTGTACTCACTGGAGATTAGAAGAATGGGGGTGGGGAGTTACCTCACCGAAACCTAAGGAATATTGAAAGGCCTAGAGGGTGTTTTCTATAGTGAGGGGTCTAGGATCAGAGGACAGAGCCTCACAATAAAAGGACATCCATTTGGAACAGAGACAAGGAGGTATTTCTTTAGCCAGAGGGTGGTGAATCTGTGGAATTCATTGCTACAGACGGCTGTGGAGGCCAAGTCATATTTACCACGGAGGCTGATGGGTTCTTGATTCATAAGAACGTTAAAAGTTACGCGGAGAGAACAGGAAAATGGAGTTGGAGAGGGATCAGCCAATGTCGGAGCAGACTCGATGGGCCAAATGGCCTAATTCTGCTCCTACGTTTTATGGTCTAATATATCAGAATAAATTTAAAACGTACTCGTATTTACATTTCGACATACTTATCGCAACTAAATACACATCGGTTCATCAGATGAAATTTAATCGATTGGTAAAGCTCCCATTAAATGAATGGATTTCAAAAGTTAGCACGGGTATTTAAATCCGGAACTCAAGGGTGTTTTCAAAATATCAAACTAGCTGAACGCAACTTCATCGGGGGGAAAAAAACTGAAGAGTCTACTGTACCAGGTGCTCCTGAACAACCATTGCTTTCCAGAGGTTGGAAGTGACCCGTCCGATCTCAGTTTACTTGGTACGAGCTGATTTCAGGCATATGATTTGCTAACACCAGCTTACTCCAGTTGTTGGTTGCTGACTGGTTCAAACCTCGGGCACTCTGTTCTATTTGTTCTTTGACGTTTGCTCTCGCTCTCTCTCTCTCTCTCTCTCTCGTGCCCTGGCTTTATCTCCGCCGTTGATTAATTCACTGTGGCACCAAACTCTGAACACAATGGTTGCTCTGCGGAAATGGCCTTCATGCTCGGTTACTGGTACAAACTCCCACGGCTATGAGCGAGCTGATCCTCAATATCAACAGCCAAGTGTGCGAAAGCCAACAGATTAGATTACCAATAGTGACAAAAACAATTCTTCACTTCATAAACCTTCAGTGCACATATGTCACTGGGGTACTTCCAAACTTGGCGGAGTAGGCTTGTTTTCTAGCCTCCTATAAACAATTAAAACAGTTCAGAGTAAATTGATTATCAAAGTACATTTATAACCTTGGGGTACATTTTCTTGCGGGCACTGACAGTTAATAGAAGAAACACAACGAAAGAGCGCACCCAACATGACGGACAACCTGCGTGCAAAAGACAACAAACTTGCAAATGCAAAAAAAAAATAATAATAGTAATAAACCCCGAGTAATATCTACAACTGATATCGTCCCAAAGGCACTATACAATTAAACCTACACAGTAATATCTATGTAAATCTCCAGAAAGCCACAATGCTGAACACCACTACAATAGTCCGAAAGTTCCTAACAATTGAGAGATGAGTGTGTTTGGCTATGCCCGTACCTCGGGTCCTACCAGCTTGAGTTGAGAAAAGATATAAATAAAACAATAAATGTCGAGAACATAAGAGAAAGAGTGCTTCCTCGGGTCGTCCCAGACCTGGATCAGGAAGAGTGCTAGGTTGTGGGAACAGTTCAGTGATGCGGTGGGTGAAGGTGAGTGAATTTATCCCCTCTGGTTGACTGCCGAATCATGTTACTAGAATCAGTGTTAGGTTTATTATCTCCACCATGCCGTGAAATGTGTTGTTTTGTGGCAGCAGTACAGTGTAATACATAACATACAATAGAAAATATATAAAGAAAGAGTAGTACAAAAATAGAGTAAACAATGAGGTAGTGTTCCATGGGCCGTTCAGAAATCTGATGGCGGAGGGAAGAAGCTGTTCGTAAAAATCGATCAGTGTTTCTCTTTTAAACATTTCAATACTGAAATCGATACTTCAGAAAACATACTTGTTTAGGAAAACATTTTATTCTTAATGCCAACTATTTGACGAATTGCATTAATATCCCTCACGAACCCTCGTTTATACTGAATTGGCCTTTGTACCGTGTATACTATAAGTTGACACTTGGTTGGTAGAGTTCAGAAAGTTGACCCTGTTCTACTCTATCCTGTTAGGTCATCAAAACGACTGCCCAAACCTCGAGGATTGCAGATATTTTCTTGGTAACCCTTGTCTGCCCTCTCACCATATTATTAATGATTAGCAGGGGTGACCATTGATTGTACAAACGCTGATTCTTTGGAAACAAATGTAGCCTGATATGGTGTAATTAAAGAACTTCGTGTGGTGTTCAAAACCTTCCTTGGGCTCAGCTTTTACCTCTGCCATAATCCTAGGATCTCTGCGCTCATTCTTCAATTCCTTCGTCCCTCGTCCCAGACCTGGATCAGTTAATTTGACTGTAAGATGGTTGTTGTTCGGAAGAGGAAATGTTTAATCTGAACACTTGAACAGTGAAACGAGGTTTTATATTTCACTTCACATTTTAGTAACAGTTTTTAAACAAAATTAAATATCAGCAACAACTTCTTCCCCTCCGCTCTCAGATTTCCGTTTGACTATGAACCACGAACAAAACCTCACCTAATCTCTTTTGCGGTGTTTCTTTATTTTCTAATTTATAGTATTTTTAAAATGTAATGTACCGCACAGCTGTCGCAAAACAACAAATTTCACGACACAGCCCGTCAGTGATAATAAACTGATCCTGAATGCTCAAATCATATTCTACCATTCCAAACCAATTCTCATCAATAATTTTATGAAAAATGAATTGTCCAAAGAGCAACCCCAATTTTTCGACATAATTGTTGGGAGGTGACCAATTGTCCAAGTATGACCGTTAGAAACAGAGTTCACTTAATAATTATTGGCCTTTTAGGATAAACTTAACTCATGTGGTCATCAGTTGCCCTGTCTTTGAGTAATTATTCGGTGTTTTTTTCCAATTATTGAGGATTAAAGAATAAAAATGCAGGCCGGCTTTTACCCCTGAGGTTGGGTGAGACTACAACTAGAGGTCATGGGTTAAGGGTGAAAGATGAACTTGAGAGGAAACTTCTTCATTCAGAATAGTGAACGAGCTGCCAGTGGAAGTGGTGGGAGCGGGTTTGATTTCAACATTTAAGAGCAGTTTGGATCGGTACTTGGGAGGGAGGGGTATAGAGGGCTATGGTCCCGGTGGGACATGGCAGAGTAATAGATCGGCATGGAGGAAGGGTCAGAAAGCCAGTTTCGGTGCGGCAGTACAGTGACAGCGGCTCGACTATTGGTTTGTCCTAACAGCGAACGCACAGAATAGTTTAGCCTGATCGATGATCTTAAATTCATTGCCATCCAGCTGCAAATTCAGCGTCTGCAGTTAATACAAAAATATTATAAACACTGCAAATTGGAAGGTGCCCATCATATATTCTTTAAATGAAGAGTGGCGGGTCCCCTCACCCTTATATTCTCCGTGCATTTCTTCTGTAGTATGTCTGGCCTGAATACTTGTTACATTATAGGTCCATGGACAATATTCCTAACCAACAGCTCCAGAGGCAAAGTTCAAGTTATATGAGTGACATGAGTACATTAATAAAGTAAATAAAAATAAATAACTTTATTGGTTAATAAAGTTAATAGTAATACAGTTATTCTGTATGAAGTTAGTTTTACTTCTACACCCTATACGTTTCCTAGAAATTGGCACGTTTTAAAAGCTTTTCAAAAATAAGTGAGAAATAGATCTTTTCTCTCTTCTCCCCTCTTCTATTTCCCACTCTGACCTTTCACCTCTTCCCACCAGCCTTTCACTTTCCGCCGCCCCCCCCTTCCGAGTCGACTGTTTTATCCATTTCATAGATGCTGTCTGACCCGCAGTTTGTATGTATTGCTTTGCAGTAGAATGATTACTGCATTTATGGTTGCGATGGTTGAAACGCTTGTGAAAAAAATTCGAATATTCGGGATATTGGTCTAGAGTCGTGTACACTTCAAACTTCAAGTACATTTATTATCGGAGTATGTATGCCGTTACAACCCTGAGATTCGTCCCCCCCCCCCCACACCGCAGGCAGCCAAGAAACAAAGAACCCCATTTAAAGAAAACCCCACACAACAAGGACAGTGGAATAAAAAGATGAAGACCAAAGGGGAAGAGAGTGTTTGATTTCCTCAATCGATAACCTGGTAAAGGAACATCAACAGAAAATTAAGGATGTAATTTACTGGGTGGTTTGCTTGTCCAGCGCTAAGCCTTACTTAACCATCCAATATCTTCACCATGCCTGGGCGGAAGACCTGTCATGCCCGAGAATCCATCGATGTCAGATGGTTTTCACCTTTTTATTCTAGTATGGGTAATCTGCGAAAATACATTTCAGTTATTACAGTGCGTTCTTGTTTACAACGATGAAAATAAGAAGTCATCAAAGACCCTCAGCATCCAGGGCATGCTCCCTTCTCACTATCACCATCAGGCAGGAGGTACAGGAGCCTTGGGTTCCACATCACCAGGTTCAGGAACACTTATTATCCTACGACCATTGGACTCCTGGACCAGTGTGGGGAACTTCACTCACTTCCACACTGAACTGGTTCCACAACCCGCAGACTCACTTTCAAGGGTTCTTCACAACTCATGTTTTCAGCATTGTATCCTCCCCCCCCCTCCCCCTTCCCCTTCCTTTCCAGTGCCGATGAAGGGTCTCGGCCCGAAATGTCGACTGTTTATTCATTTCCACAGACGCTGCCTGACCTGCTGAGTCCCTCCAGCATTCTGTGAGTGCTGAGACGGATATTATATTTTATTTGTAGTTTGTATCCTTTTGCACATTGGTTGTTTGTTGGTCTTTATGTTTCTCGTAATATACTATTGTATCCCTTGTTGATTTAGAGATACAGCGCGGTAACAGGCCATTCGGCCCAATTACACCCATGTATCCAATTAACTTACTAACCCGTACATCTTTGGAATGTGGGAGGAATCCGGAGCTCCGAAGGAAACGTACGCGGTCACGGGGAGAACATGCAAACTCCTCACAGACAGCGGCGGGATTTGAACCCGGTCGCTGGCGCAGTACTAGCTAATCGCTGCCGTGCCGCCGCCCCCATGCTGTTTCGCAACTACATTGTGGGCCATAGGGCCTGTACTGTGCTGTAATATTCCAACACTCCTGAAGCAGGGGCTTGGCCCGAAACATCGACTGTTCACTCAGTTCCAAAGGCGCTGCCTGGCATTTTGTGTGTGTTGCTCTAGATTTCCAGCACCTGCCGATCTTCTCCTGTTTTTAATATTCTATGTTCTATGTTCCTTTTTCCTGCAAGAAAATTATTCTCAAGGTAACATATACGTACTTTGATAACAAAGTAATTTTGAGATGAACTTGATTGGTACAAAGGAACAATATGGTGTATAGTCATAACAGAAAACATCTTTAAAATGCGTTGTCGATTAGATGGTGAGCGGTCAGAGATGATTCCAGGTGAAAAAAGTGCTGTTTTGTACATTCTTCCTACATGTTAACATCAATTGATAAATATTTACGATTATTGACTGTTGAGAAGCAATTTCAGAATGTAAACTGTATTTAATTGCTGTAACAATTGAATATAGTTATCCCCTGAATGATATATATTTTTAAAAAACTTATGTTTCCAATAATTAAAAGACAGAGAATCTCTTTCGGATCAAAGTGCTGGGCCGAAGCAAAATGCACGTTAAGTAGCGTTTAATCATCTTAGTTTGTCTACATACACAGCCGTGTTGGAAACAAGTCTGAAGACGGCGGTGAATAATGAGACCAGAACACTGCATGCACAAAACATAAATTTAAAAATGCTGATGTTTGCAGGTTAGTTCGAATTTCTCATGAAGGCAATAATTACAAATATGGGGCACAGGTCACTGTGCAGAAACTATTCTGCACGTTACAGGGAGGAGAGCATTGCCCAGAGACACTATTCACCCTGTTTTAATATTTCCAAATAAGCCCGGCGTTATTTCACGTCTGAGAACCATTACCGTGATTAGAATAAATCGTCTTCTTGGCACATCGCTAAAATATGCAAATACCTAATTAAATATAATAAAATATTAACTATAACAATATTTACATGGCAAGGTGGTTATATTTATTTCCTGCCTGTAAGGTTTTTGTAATGATTTTTCCACAAACGCATTGAACAGAATTGACAGGGCCATTGAAGTTTTGTTCCTGTTCCCCATCGTCAGCAATTCTTCTGGAAGTTGAACTTACATGCTTGTACATTATTATTTGGAAAATCAATATTTTGTGTTCACTTTGCGTAACACGTGGATCCTGGTGAGTGCAGAGCTGTTCTGGTTATCAGAAGGCGTTACGTCACCGAAAGGCTTTCTATTAAATACCGCGTTAACACTAAACGTTATCAACACCAATAATTCTTCGAGCTGAAGTTCAAAGTAAGTTTTATTTTCAAGGTACAGACAGTTTATGCCGCCGTATACAAGCATGATATCCGTTGTTTTGTGGGCATCCTCAATAAATCTATATAATAATATCCATAGCAGAATCAATGAAAGACCACAACTTGGGCGTTCAACCCGCGTGTAGAAGGCAACTTATTGCTCAAATGCAAAAATAAAGGAATAATCGTAGTAAATGAGTATCAAAAACATGAGATGATTAGTCCTTAAAAGTGAGTCCATATTCAGCGGGAACATCCCAAAGACGGGGCAAGTGAAGCTTGAGATTATCGTAAAAGCGCGTTCTGCTAAAAACAGAGCTATTCGCCTTTCCACTCGTTTTTCTGCTCTTGATTAAAAAAAAACCCAGAAATTATTAATTACCGACAGACTCACGGAATAGTCAAAGTTCTGGTGCTCAGTGTTTGTTTGTCTGACACGCTCGGACAAATAATGTCCAAAGCTCTTCAAATGCAAGTTTCCTTCCTGCCTACATGTGTCAATGTAACTTTTAACTAGCACGAAATTTGTACCTTAAAGTATATTAGGGGTTTTCCGGGGCTAACGAGACAGTCTGGGAACTGTTAAATAGCCTCTCACTGCTGCTAAACAAACACGTTCTAAGGTGCTTTCCCGTTAAGTCATTTTAAATACCTCCAACTATTCCACCCTCACAGGACAGGGATCGTGACTGAAGTTGCCGCACCGTTCATTACAGCCGTTTCCTTTAGAACATTTTCACTGTATATGTTTTGCAAAACCGAATTGGATATGATGCTCTCAAATCTAAACAAAAGTGTTGCTGCACGATAAACAGGATGTTCGGCATGGAGTAACCGGTAACCTTGACCCCTGGGACTGCAACAGAGAACTCGTAACGACCAGCAGCAAAAACAATGTCTTTCAGGGAAACTGCTGAAGTGCGGATCTTCCCGCTGAAATAAAAACCGCGGGGTGATCACGTGGGCAATTTGATAGCGACCACCTGTGTAGGGATTTGCCCCTCACTGACCAACGCTTCATAAAACGCATTGCAATTTCACCCTTTTAAAACATAAACTTTACTTTCGTAGCCAACGACACTTCAAAAGTCCAGGGGTTTTTTTTGCATTGAATTACTAACATCACACGAAGAACATCCTACTTGGATAATTACTGTTCTGTAGCTATAGCAACCGCTGCCGTTATCCACTTTCTTGACTACTTGGTGAAGCACTAAGCAATTCAATTCTGAAGCTAGAACCGAAATAAAATGGCGAAGGAGTAGGCATGAACGACAAACAAAATGCTGGAGGAACTCGGCAGGTCAGCCAGAATCTGTGGAAATGAATAAATAGTCGACATTTCAGGGGGAGGGTTGTTGGGAAGGGGAGAGGGAGGAGGGGAAGAGAAAGGAGAGAGGGGAGGAGGAAGGAAAGATAGGAGGGAAGATGAGGGGAGAGGGAAGGGGAGGGGAGAGGAAGGGCAAGGGATTGGAGGAGGGGTGAGGGGAGACGGGAGGGTGTGGGGAGAGGAGAGAGGTGGAAGGGGAGCCAGGGAGGGCAATGGGAGAGAGGGAGTGGGGAATGAGAAAGGGTGAAGGGAGAGAGAAGGAAGGGGAGGGGACGGGGAAGATGAGGGGAGGGAGTGGCAAGCTGGAGGGGAGCGAGGGGATGGGGTGTGGGGATGGGGAGGGAGAGGGCGGGAGAAGGGAGAGAGGAGGAGGGGAGGGAGGGGGAAGGGACAAGGAAGATGAGGGGAGGGAGTGGCAAGTTGGAGGGGAGAGGGGGAAGAGGAGGGGAGGGGTGGTTGGGGGGAGGGAATGGGATGAGAGGATGTAGTAAACTGGAGGTGGAAGTGGAGGGGAAGGTGAGGGGAGAGAGGGGGAAGGGGAGGGAGGGGCACTAACTCTTCTCTTCCTACCCTTTTTCCCAACCACGGTTCCCACTCTCCCTGCCTCCTTCCCACTCTCGGTCTACAATAGAGACCCATATCAGAATCAGATTTATCGTCATTTACAGATGTCATGAAATTTGTTTTTTCTTGTGGCAGTACTACAGCTCTGTGCAAAAGTCTAAGGCACCCTGGCAATATTTATGTGTCTAAAACCTTTGCACAGTACTGTACATTAAAACATAAAGTGAAATTTGTTGTTCGTGCCAACAACCAACACAGCTGAGAATGTACAGAAACTGTGGGAGTAACAGGTCATCTCAATCCAATTCCTTTTGATTGTTTTACCTTGAGCTCTGAACTTCACCACACTCTTTAAGAGACAACTATTTGTCAAATCTCTTAAAGCAGAATACATTACTTTCATGACCAATGCTACCCTGACTTTACTGCCTTTGCTACTTCTGATCTCAATTATTTAAAAACAAAACTGTCAGCTTTTACCCTCTGTAGATCTTAGATAATCTAAAATCAAATTTGCACCAGTTATCTCTGTTCCTGTTGGCATGCATCAGCTCAGAGTTAAGTAATGCCAATTTTAAATCCTCACCCATTTTCCTACAACACTACAGTATGCTTCCATCTCTTGAGTGCTGATGAAGGGCCTTGGCCTAAAATGATGACTCAGAATTGCTCAATGTAGATGAGTTCCTCCAGCATTGTGTGTGGTGCTCTAGATTTCCAGCATCTGCAGAATCTTTTGTGCTTATGACTTCTCTCTCTTTCTAATCTATTCCAACACTACAACAGGTTTGCTTATTTTCCAGCTTCATCATTGCTGAATTTGATTGACTGTTCATCAAGCTGACCAGAAAAGTGTGGCTTTCCTCAATCCCTTTGACTTAATTTCCTCCTCAAGAATATAGTATTTATTAAAACCTAATTCGCACATTTTGGCCAGCTGGTTTATTATAGATTCTGTTGGAATGTTTTGTTGTCCTAAGGCAGGGGTTCCCAACCTTTTGATACTATGGAGCAATACCATTAAACAAGGGGTTGGGAACCGCTGTGCTAAGGGCACTATTAGTTTCAACCTCCCATGTTATGCACTCTCGTTTCTCCCAGTGAATGTCTGCACAAGTCCACACACTTTTCATAACATAACTCAAGATATTTGACTAAGTTTGTCAGTAATGACTTATTGCCTTAAACAAACCATGTTGAGATAGTTTTTTTAAATTCCTGCTTGTTTTCTCCATCCCTAATGATAGTTCTTGCTGCCTCCCCCACAAATTAAATTATCATGCCCGCAGTAGCCTGTTCTTTCTGTGCCAATCTTCCAAAACAATGACATTTACAATTTTCCAATCAAAGGTACAATTCCCTGAACAGCACAATTTAAAAAGGTTATGAATGGTATATTTGCAATTCCACCAACTATATTTTAGTACAGTGGATTGAAATCCTCAAGTTTTATTTGTTACAACTTACTTCATTCATTACCATTATCTTACTTCTGTTAATCCAGTTTGCTTATTGTCAATTATGTCTTCCATGAAAATGGAGCCAGTCTGGTGGTGGTTATGAGTCATAGAAGGTTGATCATCCCTGTGGCTTCCAAAGACTAGTGGCTCTCACCACACAATTTCATATGTCTTCTAGGCAAAGATCTTCCCTCTCCCAGGTTCTTTGGAGTTTGATGTTGGCATCCCGTAGGTTTTTACAGGATGCCATTGCTAATCTCATGTCCAACCTTCCTCCTTTTACATCTGGGCTTGGGACCATTGGTGTCCGAGCTTGGCTTTCTTTCAATTCATGTTTAACCATTTCTGTTGCCAGACATGTGGTTTGTGTAATGTATGGATCTATTTCTTTTGGAGCAATGACTCTTCTTAATACTAAGTGTGATCTGTTGTCTACACATGTGCATTGATCTCTCTTTCTCTCTCTCTCTCTCTCTCTCTCTCTCTTACTGCAATGCTAAAGCCATCTCTCGTATGTGTGTTTTTCTTTAACTGCTATGTAGTTGCACAGACACAGCAGTTTGAGTATCTCAGAATGATTGTTGGTGTCAGATGGGGTAGTTTGAGTATCTCAGAAATTGCTCATCTCCTGTATTTTCTAGAGTTTATAGAGAATGGTGTGAAAAACAAAACAAAAATCCAGTGAGTGTCTGTTCTGTAGGGAAAAAATGCCTTGTAAACGAGAGAGGTCAGAGGAGAATGGCCAGACTGGTTCAAGCTGACAAGAAGGCAACAGTAGCTCAAATAACTATGTGCTACAACAGTGGTGTGCAGAAGAGCGTCTCTGAAAGTACATCATGTCAAACCTCGAAGTAGATGAGCTACGGCAGCGAAAGACCACAAAATAAGCTCAATTTCCACTTTATGAGTTACAGGAGGTACTTAAGAACGTGGCTACTGAGTGTATTTCAACAATTATTGTATATAACAGTATCATCTGCTTCAGTAGCCCAAATGACTCTGGGCTATTCTATCACGCATATGAATTTTATTTCCATGTCCTGTCTTTCCAGCTCTGTAAACTTTTGGGTCACTCTGAAGGGTGACTGTTCTGCAAGAAACAGTGAACACAAGTCAAAATTTGAGAACTGAAGGCAGCCCCTTGTACTTACACGGTAGCCAGCTGGCTCCATTAAAAGGAAAATACTGCAACTAAAGAAAACTGGCATCAAAATTTAAAAAATACAGTCAAAATGAAAATGCAGAACCTCTCATTTAAATAAGGAAATTAAAAGCAGACTGTCTAAGTTTACAAATTGGAGTTAAGAGTGTATTGAATTCTGCTACAATTAATCTTTGCATCCTTGATTTAGGAACTCTTGCATCTTTTACTGGAAGTTTTCCTCTGATGGTTGGGACAGTCCTCGGCAGTTTCCTGTTTTGATCTGCCCAGGGTTAACTGGAGGCAGGGTGGCTTTTCTGTTTATTTACATCTCTACAGGTGCAGGTAGTTCTGCTGGAATTTAAGTGGGCAATGTTGTTCAAATTATTGGGAGACATTAGCTGCTGGATGTTTCGGGCTGAGATGCGTCCAAAACATTGACTGTACCTTTTTGCTTAGATGCTGCCTGGCCTGCTGAGTTCTTCCAGCATTTTGTGTGTGTTGCTGGGATTTCCAGTATCTGCAGATTCTTTTGTCTGTGAAGTACTACTTAAGACTTCTCTGATGTTTTCAAATGGATTTTTTAGCAGGTGTTGTTTTGAATGTGATTTGTACATTTTGTACTGAAATTTAGGGTTGTTTGGAGGCACGTAATAAAACAGCCAATGTCAGCATAGTTTCCTAAAGGGGAAATCTTCCCTGACAAATCTGTTGGAATCCTTTGAAGAAATAATAAGCAGCATAGACAAAGGAGAATCAATGGACGTTGTTTACTTGGATTTTCAGAAAGCCTTTGACAAGGTGCCACACATGAGGCTGCTTAACAAGGTAAGAACCCATGGTATAGCAGGGAAGTTACTGGAATGGATAAAGCAGTGGCTGACTGGCAGGAGGTAAAGAGTGGGAATAAAGAAGGCCTTTTTATGGTTAGCTGCTGGAGACTAGTGGGGTTCCACAGGGGTGGGTGTTGAAACTGATTCTTTTTACATTATGTATCAATGATTTCGATGGCTGATTGATGGCTTTCAGGCCAAGTTTGCAGACAATATGACAATACGTGGAGGGGCAGGTAGTGTTGAGGAAGTAGAGGCGCTATAGGACTTAGACAGATTAGGAGAACGGGCATAGAAGTGGCAGATGGAATACAGTGTCAGGAAGTGTATGGTCATGCACTTTGGTAGAAGAAATAAAGGCATAAATGGTTTTCTAAACGATTTTCTAAAAAAATTCAAATATCAGATATGCAAAGGGACTTTCCTAAAGATTAACTGGCGAGGAAGGCAAATGCAAAGTTAGCATTCATTTCAGGGGGACTAGAATATAAAAGCAAGGATGTAATGTTGAAACTTTACACGATATTGGTCAGATTGCATATGGAGTATTGTAAGCCATTTTAGGCCATTAATCTCAGAAAAGATGTACTAGTATTGCCGAGGGACCAGAGGAGGTTCACAAGAATGATTCTGGGAATGAAAGGGTTAACATGTGATATGTGTATGGTGGCTCTGGGCCAGTACTCATTGGGCTTTAGAAGAATGAGTGGGAGGGATCTCATTGAAACCCAATGAATCTGTGGGAACATTGCCACAGACAGCTGTGGAGGTCAAGTAATTGGGTATGTTTAAAGCGGAGGTTGATCATTTCTTGATTAGTCGGCATCAAAGGTTATGGGGAGAAAACAGGAGAATGGGGTTGAGAGGGATAATAAATCAGACATTATGAAATGGGGGAACAGACCTGATTGGTTGAATAGCCTAATTCTGACATGAGGTCTTATGGCCTCTTTTCAAGAGCTTGATGTTTGAGGGCTGTAAATATTCTGGAACCCTGAGGTGTGAGGTGTGAGTCCTGAGGCTCCTGTACCTTTCTGCTGATGGCAGTAGTGAGAAGAGAGCGTAGCCTGGATGGTGTGGGGTCCTTGGTGATGGATGCTGCTTTCCTGCGACAGTGCTCCATGGAGATGTGCTCAGTGGTGGAGAGGGCCGTGTGATCGACTGGGCCGTATCCACTTTTCCTGTCACGTACTCTGGGCTGTTTCCATACCACGCTGTGATCAAACCAGTCAATATACTATCCACTACATAGATGTTTATCATAGTTTTAGATGTCATGCTGAATGTTTGCAAACTTCTAAGACAGTCGAGGCTCTGCTGTGCTTTCTTTGTGTGGTAAACCATGTCTGGACGTGCTCCATTTTCGCTGTTAATAAAAGTTCACTTCCAGTCTCCTAGAGTTATTTATAGTGCATCACTTTGTAAAGGCACTCATGTACTGGACTCAGAACAGATTCTCTGGAGTTTGTTAGGTGTGTTCAAGAAGGTTTCTTGATACAATATGTAGACAAGCCTACAAGAGGAGAGGCTGTACTTGATTAGTAAATTTGCTGACGACACAAAGGTTGGAGGTGTTGTGGATAGTGTGGAGGGCTGTCAGAGGTCACAGCGGGACATTGATAGGATGCAAAGCTGGGCTGAGAAGTGGCAGATGGAGTTCAACCCAGATAAGTATGAAGTGGTTCATTTTGGTAGGTCATATATGATGGCAGAATATAATATTAATGGTAAGACTCTTGGCAGTGTGAAGGATCACAGGGATCTTGGGGGCCAAGTCCATAAGATACTCAAAGCAGCTGCACAGGTTGACTCTGTGTTTAAGAAGGCGTTGGTCTTCATCAATCATGGAATTGAATTTAGGAGCGGACAGGTAATGTTGCAGCTATACAGGACCCTGGTCAGACTCCACTTGGAGTACTGTGCTCAGTTCTGGTCACCTCACTACAGGAAGGACGTGGAAACCATAGAAAGGGTGCAGAGGAGATTTACAAGAATGTTGCCTGGATTGGGGGGGGGCATGCCTTATGAAAATAGATTGAGTGAACTCAGCCTTTTCTCCTTGGAGTGACGGAGGATGAGAGGTGACCTGATTGAGGCGTATAAGAAGATGAGAGGCATTGATCGTGTGGATAGTCAGAGGCTTTGTCCCAGGGCTGAAATGGTTGCCACAAGAGGACACAGGTTTAAGGTGCTGGGGAGTAGGTACAGAGAAGATGTCAGGGGTAAGTTTTTTACTCAGAGAGTGGTGAGTGTGTGGAATGGGCTGCTGGCAACAGTGGTAGAGGCGGGTACAATAGGGTCTTTTAAGAGACTCCTGGATAGGCACATGGAGCTTAGTGAAATAGAGGGCTATGGGTAACCCTTCTAAGGTAGGGACATGTTCAGCACAACTTTGTGTGCCAAAGGGCCTGTATTGTGCTGCAGGTTTTCTAGGGTTTTATTCTATGATAATACCAAGTAATTGAAAGTACTGACTCTCTCCACCTTTGATCCTCCAGTGAGGACTGGCTCATGGACCTCTGGTTTCCTGTTGCTGATTTCAATGATCATCCCTGGGTCTTGCTGACACTGAGTGAGAGGTTGCTATGGCACCACTCAGCCAGATTTTCAATCCCCTCCTGTGTGTTGATTCATCACCACTTTTGATTCGGCCAATGTCAGTGGTGTCATCAACAAACGTAAATACAGCACTGGCACTGTGCTTAGCCTCACAGTCATGAATGTGAAGTGAGTAGATTAGGGGTCTAAGCACACGCTCCTGTGTTGTACCTGTGCTGATATCAGGTGAGACATCACCAAATGTCAAAGCTTTATTGCAAATGCAGGAAACTGAGTCATGCTTCTTCCGCTGTTGGTATCAGTTTATTGTTGTTAGTTTATTATTGTCACATGTAGAGTGAAAAACTTGTCTTGCATACTGTTCAAACAGACCCAATCATTTATGTTCAAGTCGTCATCTTTTATTGTCATTTCAACCATAACTGCTGGTACAGTACATAGTAAAAATGAGACAACGTTTTTCAGGACCATGGTTTACATGACACAGTACAAAAACTAGACTGAACTACGTAATAAAAAAAAACACAGAGAAAGCTACACTAGACTACAGACCAACACAGGACTGCATAAAGTGCACAAAAACAGTGCAGGCATTACAATAAATAATAAATAGGACAGTAGGGCAAGGTGTCAGTCCAGGCTCTGGGTATTGAGGAGTCTGATAGCTTGGGGGAAGAAACTGTTACATAGTCTGGTCATGAGAGCCCAAATGCTTTGGAGCCTTTTCCCAGATGGCAGGAGGGAGAAGAGATTGTATGAGGGGTGCATGGGGTCCTTCATAATGCTGTTTCCTTTGTGGATGCAGCATGTAGTGTAAATGTCCGTGTTGGCAGGAAGAGAGACCCTGATGATCTTCTCAGCTGACCTCACTATCCGCTGCAGGGTCTTGTGATCCAAGATGGTGCAATTTCCGAACCAGGCAGTGATGCAGCTGTTCAGGATGCTCTCAATACAACCCCTGTAGAATGTGATGAGGATGGAGGGGTGGAGATAGACTTGCCTCAGTCTTCACAAAAAGGTACAGGTAATACAATAACAATGCAGAATAAAGTGGAAGAAGTGGTAGAGGCAGGCTCGATATTGTCATTTAAAAATAAATTGGATAGGTATATGGACAGGAAAGGAATGGAGGGTTATGGGCTGAGTGCGGATTGGTGGAATTAGGTGAGAGTAAGCGTTCGGTACGGACTAGAAGGGCCGAGATGGCCTGTTTCCGTGCTGTAATTGTTATATGGTTACAGAGAAAGTGCAGTCCTGGTTGACAATAGGTGCAAGGACATAACAAGATAGATTGTCCACTTGACCTCACATCCGTCATACTATCAAAACCGTTCAATAGTTTTGTAACTGCAGAGTAATTGTCTGGAGACCAGTTTTCTGTCTTGATGGATGCAGTTCCATTTGTTATTGAAATTGGTTTATTATTATCAGAATATACTGAGATAATAATGAACCAGTTTCAATAACAAATGGAAACAGTAGGCAAGACTAGCTTTTAACTGTATCACAATATACCGAGATACAGTGAAAAGCTTGTCTTGCCTACTGTTCATACAGATCAAATCATTACGCAGTGCATTGAGATAGAATACATTTTTAAAAACAATGAAAAATAAAGTGTAACAATTACAGAGGAAGTGCTGTTCAGGTAAACAATTAAGTGCAAAATCATAATGAGGTAGATTGTGAGGCCAAGGGTCCATTTTATTATAAAAGAGATCCATTCAAGGGTCCGAAAACAGTGGGATAGAAGCTGTACTTCAGTCTGTGGAGGATTACATCAGGTGCCTAGTAGGAATAAGCAGCACCACCTGAAATTGGAAGCCAGCAGTGTGCCACGCCTTGGAGATTTACTTTAAAGATTGGCTTGATGTACGTCTAAACATTCAGTGAAATGTGGTGTAGTTTGTCTATGGCCAACACAGGCTGAGATGTTTTGGGAGCAATCTACAAATGTCACTATGTTTCTAGTGCCAACACAGCATGCCCACAACTTATTAACCCTAACTGTACATCTTTGGAACATGGGAGGAAACCCATGCAGTCACGACGAGAAGGTATAAACTCCTTGCAGACAATGGCAGGAATCGAACCCTGATCTTACCCCTCATGGTGTGAAGCATTAAACTAACTGCTAAACTACCATGTCACCCCTTTGGTCAATTCAAAATGAATCACAGCTATTTAGAACATAATAAATTAATAGTGTAACATTTTTGTCTAGGGAATTGTGCAGATAGGTTCACTATTTAACAAAAGCAATGAAACAGCACAGGAACTTATAGTTTGTGTTCTAGTTGAGAGGAAATGAAACAAAAATATCATGATGTAACTACATATTTTGATTTCATAGGAACAATACTCTAATGAAGAATATACATTTGCCAATTAAGAAACATTCCTTTTTTAAAAATCTACTGATAATATAAATCTTCATATTTTTTCCCAATAAGCTATCTTCAATAAATTTGAATCAGTTAAACGTAAATGTCATTTGGATATGATTTAAGGCTTTAATATTTATTGTCACTGTTTTACCATGAATTAGCTTATGTAATGATTTCCTTTAACTAATTCAAACCATGAGGCTTTGGAAACTTCAGGAGAATCAATGTTGCAATAATCAGATGTTGGATCCTAATGATGTTCAGAAGTCAAGAGCATAAACTTCATGGTTACAGCCAAGAAGTGCTCAGTGTTACAAGAACAAAGAACAAAGAAAGAAAGAAAGAAAGAAAGGATCAAAGAAGAGAAGAATTCAAAGAAAACAGATTAAAAAAAGAACAAAGAGATCAAAGAAAGAGAACAGAGAAAATAAAACAAAGAAAATACAGTAGAGGAGATCAAAGAAAGAAGAGAACCAAGTCATATTCATCCCTACAAAAACTTGTTTGGACTGAAAAGATAACAACGATCCAGTGATAACAATTAACCTATTACCTGACAGCTGCTACAGAAAAACTATGAATAATTATACACATATATACGTGATTATATAAAAATACAAACAAGCATAAGGAAAATTATAACTACAACAAAACTACAAGGTAAATAACAATTCTACACCTTGATCCAACACAGACGTAGGCTAATAGTGGCAAGTAAAATTAACTGAACCTTCTCCAGGGACAGCACATCTTTCCTTAGATACTCTACTCCACAGAAACAGGCCCTTCGGCCCATCTAGCTGTACTGGACCTTTAATCTGCCTCGTTCTATCAACTTGTACCTGGACCATGGCCTTCCATACTCCTCCCAAATCCACCAAGCACAAGGGCAGAGCGACACCACCACCTGCAAGTTACATAAGAACATAAGACATAGGAGCAGGAGTAGGCCAAACAGCCCCTCAAGCCTGCTCCGCCATTCAACAAGATCATGGCTGATTCAATCTTAACTCTAGTTTTCACCGAATCCCACAAGGCAACAGTGCTAACCAACAGGGCACAATGCCGCCCATTTTATTTTATTATTCATCCCGCCCAAACCCATGTGATCACCCGGGGAAAAAAAACCGAGTTGCCAATTGAGGAGAAAAAATCTGGAAAATTCCTCTCCAACCCATCCAGGCTATCGAAAACTGATCCAGGAGATCACATGGCTGATCTAAACCTAGCCTCATGTCCACTTACCTGCTCGCTCACCGTATCCCCTAATGCCATTTTTATCCAGGAAAATGTCCATCTCCGTTTTGAATTTATTGAGTGTAGTAGCTTCCACAGCTCTCTGGGGCAGTAAATTCCACAGTCCCACTACCCTCTGAGTGAAGAAATTTCTCCGCATCTCAGTCCTGGAACGGCATCCCCTTATTTTAAGATTATGCCCCCTAGTCCTAGTTTCACCCATCATTGGGAACATTCTCCCCGCATCCACCCGATCAAGCCCCTTCACAATCTTATATGTTTCAATAAGATCGCCTCTCATTCTTCGGAACTCCAATGAGTAGAGTCCCAATCTACTCAACCTCTCATCATACATCAACCCACCCATCCCCGGAAATAACCTAGTGAACCTTCTCTGCACTGCCTCGAGAGCCAGTATGTCCTTTCTTAAATATGGACACCAGAACTGCACGCAGTACTCCAGGTGTGGTCTCACCAATACCCGGTACAACTGCAGTAAGACCTCCCTGTCCTAGTACTCCATCCCCCTAGCAATAAAGCCAGCATTCCATTGGCCTTCTTGACCACCTGCTGCACTTGCATACTAACTTTTTGTGTTTCCTGCACCAGGACCCCCAGATCCCTTTGCACAGAAGCACTTTCCAGTTTCTCTCCATTTAGATAATAACTTGCTCTATTATTTTTCCTGCCAAAGTGCAAGACCTCACACTTGTCAGTATTATATTTCATCTGCCAAATGTCTGCCCAATCACTCAGCCTATCTATGTCCCCCTGCAGGGTTTCAATGTCCTCCGCACTCCTTACACTCCCTCCCATCTTTGTGTCATCAGCAAACTTCGATACGTTGCACTTAGTCCCTTTCTCCAAATCATTAATATAGATTGTAAAGAGTTGGGGTCCCAACACCGACCCCTGCGGAACACCACTAGTCACCAACTGCCAAGTTGCCCTTGAGGGTGCACATCGTTTAAATGTGAAAGTATATTGCACCAATGCATCACTATCACTAAACCCCTTATTCGACCACACTTTGGGAGCACCTAACCACCCCCCACCCCCCAAATGACTCCAGCAACTCAAGGAGTCAAGGGTAATCTTGTAAGCTAGTCTTGCTATGCCCAGTCCTAAAACTGAATAAAAATTAATATTACAAAATAACCCAGGATATGATCACTAATAAAAAAGTGAGTTACAGCAGGATTACAGGATGCAAAAGTAAGTGGTGATGGTTTTAGAAGAATAAAAATGTGTGTATTGTTGATTGAAATTTAAAGATGAAATTACTTCCCTACTCTCATGATATCTTCTTTTCAGAAGACTGAAAGGTTTGTGCAATTTTTATTTGACCTCTCTTTTGGTTCATGTAATTTGCAAACACTAAAATGGGATACGTCATTTGTGTTGCAAGTCCAGGCCGGTTCATCTGATTGCAATCAGGATGTATCCAGCTTCACATCCCTCAGTGAAGCTCCACCATGGACGGTCCCAAGCCCAACTGTGAAAGGAGGAGGGTTGTTTTGTCAACGGGTTGAACAGGGCATGACTGAGCAAGTGCGTGGAGATTGGCCAGTGAGAACAGCGGGAAAATTTTAAAAGTAAGACAGATTTACAGAGCGGGTGTGAGAGTAGAGGGAGACAGAGTCGGAAGACTTAGATAGATAGATGATAGATAGATAGATAGATACTTTATTCATCCCCATGGGGAAATTCAACTTTTTTTTTCCAACGTCCCATACACTTGTTGTATCAAAACTAATTACATACAATACTTAACTCAGTAAAAAATATGATATGCATCTAAATCACTATCTCAAAAAGCATTAATAATAGCTTTTAAAAAGTTCTTAAGTCCTGGCGGTAGAATTGTAAAGCCTAATGGCATTGGGGAGTATTGACCTCTTCATCCTGTCTGAGGAGCATTGCATCGATAGTAACCTGTCGCTGAAACTGCTTCTCTGTCTCTGGATGGTGCTATGTAGAGGATGTTCAGAGTTTTCCATAATTGACCGTAGCCTACTCAGCGCCCTTCGCTCAGCTACCGATGTTAAACTCTCCAGTAATTTGCCCACGACAGAGCCCGCCTTCCTTACCAGCTTATTAAGACGTGAGGCGTCCCTCTTCTTAATGCTTCCTCCCCAACACGCCACCACAAAGAAGAGGGCGCTCTCCACAACTGACCTATAGAACATCTTCAGCATCTCACTACAGACATTGAATGACGCCAACCTTCTAAGGAAGTACAGTTGACTCTGTGCCTTCCTGCACAAGGCATCTGTGTTGGCAGTCCAGTGTAGCTTCTTGTCTAACTGTACTCCCAGATACTTGTAGGTCTTAACCTGCTCCACACATTCTCCATTAATGATCACTGGCTCCATATGAGGCCTAGATCTCCTAAAGTCCACCACCATCTCCTTGGTCTTGGTGATATTGAGACGCAGGTAGTTTGAGTTGCACCATATCACAAAGTCCTGTATCAGTTTCCTATACTCCTCCTCCTGTCCATTCCTGACACACCCCACTATGGCCGTGTCATCAGCGAACTTCTGCACATGGCAGGACTCCGAGTTATATTGGAAGTCTGATGTGTACAGGGTGAACAGGACCGGAGAGAGTATGGTTCCCTGCGGCGCTCCTGTGCTGCTGACCACCGTGTCAGACCTACAGTCTCCCAACCGCACATACTGAGGTCTATCTGTCAAGTAGTCCACTATCCAATCCACCATGTGAGAGTCTACTCCCATCTCCGTTAGTTTGTGCCTTAGGCGAGGTAGGTTATCTGTTTAAAATAAAGACAGAAAGAATGTGTGTGAGGCCGGTGTTCTGTGTTTGGTGTGTCAGATGTGGGAGGTCCTGGAGTCTTCCAGCCTCCCGGACGATCACATCTGTACCAGGTGTGTCGAGCTGCAGCTCGTTAGGGACTGCATTAGGGAACTGGAGATGCAGCTCGATGACCTTTGTCTGGTCAGGGAGAGAGAGGAGGTGATAGAGAGGAGCTATAGGCAGGTGGTCACCCCGGGACCACAGGAGACAGAGAAGTGGGTAACAGTCAGGAGAGGGAAGGGCAAGAAGCAGGTACTAGAGAGTACCCCAGTGGCTGTCCCCCTTAACAATAAGTGTTCCTGCTTGAGAACTGTTGGGGTGGGGGGAGAACAGCCTACCTGGGGAAAGCAACAGTAGTCGTGTCTCTGGCACAGAGTCTGGCCCTGTGGCTCAGAAGGGTAGGGAAAGGAAGAGGATGGCATCAGTGATAGGGGACTCTATAGTTAGGGGGTCAGACAGGTGATTCTATGGATGCAGGAAAGAAACACAGATAGTAGTTTGCCTCCCAAGTGCCAGGGTCCAGGATGTTTCTGATCACATCCATGATATCTTGAAGTGGGAAGGAGAATAGCCAGAGGTCGTGGTACATATCGGTACCAAAGACGTACGTAGGAAAAGGGAGGAGGTCCTGAAACAGACTACAGGGAGTGAGGAAAGAAGTTGAGAAGCAGGACCACAAAGGTAGTAATCTCAGGATTACTGCCTGTGCCACGTGACAGTTAGTATAGCAGTAGAATGAGGTAGGGGTTAAATACATGGCTGAGGGATTGGAGCAGGGGGCAAAGATTCAGATCTCTGGATCATTGGGACCTCTTCTGGTGTGACCAGTACAAAAAGGATGGGTTGCACTTGAATCCCAGGGGGACCAATATCCTGGCGAAGAGGTTTACAAAAGCTATCAGGGAGAGTTTAAACTAGAGTTGCTGAGGGGTGGGAACCGAACTGAAGAGATGGAGGAAGAGGCAGTTGGCTCACAAATAGAGAAAACTTGGAGACAGTGTGAAAGGGAGGATAGGCAGGTGATAGAGAAGGGACACACTCAGACCGATGGTTTGAGATGTGTCTGTTTTAATGCGAAGAGTATCATGAACAAAGCAGATGAGCTTAGAGCGTGGATCAGCACTTGGAGCTATGATGTTGTGGCCATTACAGAGACTTGGATGGTGCAGGGGCAGGAATGGTTACTTCAAGTGCCGGGTTTTAGATGTTTCAGAAAGGATAGGGAGGGAGGCAAAAGAGGTAGGGGCGTGGTACTGTTGATCAGAGATAGTGTCACGGCTACAGAAAAGGAGCAAGTCATGGAGGAGTTGTCTACGGAGTCTCTGTGGATGGAAGTTAGGCATAGGAAGGGGTCAATAACTCTACTGGGTGTTTTTTATAGACCATCCAATAGTAACAGGGACATCAAGGAGCAGATAAGGAGACAGATTCTGGAAAGGAGGATGAGAGGTGATCTGATAGAGGTGTTCAAGATGATGAGAGGCATTGATCATGTGGATAGTCAGAGGCTTTTTCCCAGGGCTGAAATGGCTGCCACAAGAGGGCACAGGTTTAAGGTGCTTAGGAGTAGGTACAGAGGAGTTGTCAGGGGTAAGTTTTTTTATGCAGAGAGTGGTAAGTGCGTGGAATGGGCTGCCGGCAATGGTGGTGGAGGTGGATACGATAGGGTCTTTTAAGAGACTTTTAGATAGGTACATGGAGCTTAGAAAAATAGAGGGCTATGGGTAAAGCCTCGGTAGTTCTAAGGTAGGGACATGTTCAGCACAGCTTTGTGGGCCGAAGGGCCTGTATTGTGCTGTTGGTTTTCTATGTTTCTAGCAACCACATCCTGTAAATTTCCAGAGCTACAGAAATGCCAAGAGAAGCTCTAGAGAGACATTATCCCTGGGAAAGGAAGGATCTTCTATCTAGAAGACACATAAATGTACAACACCTGGGAACAATTTGAAAGACTCTTCCAGGTCAGAGGACTCGGGTGAGCTCATGTCATTGGCCTAAGCCCAATGGGGCTTAAGAATACACCTCAATTAGGAATGCAAAGTAAACATCCAGAATCATTCATTCTCATTACTAACGAATTGGGCTCACTTGCGATGCCTCCTTTTGTGGACTAGCAATGCTGTGATCAGTCTTGCCCATCAGTCTAAACACCAATTCATCAGAGCTCCTCACATGGCATCTGTGGATTAGTCCGTAAGCCATAGGAGCAGAATTTGCCCCACCATGTCATTATGGCTGTTCCAATTTTCCTTTCAGTCCAAAACTCCTGCCTTCTCTCCTTTCAAGGATTCTACAACTCATGTTCTCGGTATTATTAATTTATACATGTTTCTATTATCTCAATATGCTTTCTTTTGCACATAGGTTGTCTGTCAGTCATTATGCATAGTTCATCATAAATTCTATTGTATTTCATTTTCTGGTAAATGCCTGCAAGAAATGGTCATACTGTGCAAAACTCTTGGGCTCTCTCTCTATCTCCCTATCTATCTATCTATCTATATATATATGTGTGTGTCTAAGACTTTTGCACAGTACTATACTTGTCAACTTGGAGCAGAGAGTCACTTGGTAAATTGGGCAGGAGCAAAATAAGTTGGGAATAGTGAGGGTGGGGCACCATGGGAAGGGTATGGGACAGGTGGCAGATGAGTTCCAGGGGCAGTGAATGTTGGTGTGGATACAGACATATTCAGCCCTGAGACACCAGGCAAAGTCATTGGTTTATTGATCATTACAGAATGTCTCTCTGGTGTTTCCCGCTCCATCCCCTTCCCCTTTTCTTAACCATGATTAACTTCTCACTGCCCCCTTCCCACTCTCAGTCTACAATAGAGTCCCATTTCAGAATCAAGTTTATCATCACTCATATTTGTCATTGATTTTTTTGCAGCAACAGTACAGTGCAATACATAAAAATTTACAGTATAATGTACAGCACAGTTTACATCCTAGTGATATTGAGTATGAGTCTAAGGCTTTTGCACCAAACTGTATATTTTGATAATAAATTTACTTTGACATTGTATTTATTTGCATTCTGTTTCTCAACTTTTTGATTACTGCACAAACTCTGATTACTGTTGCCTCTTTTGTCTGTGAAGGTAATGCAGTTCCAATTGTTACGTTTCCTGATAATTCTTTATCAAACTGGAAAGAAAATATTTCTAGGAAACTTGCCATATTAATCACTTTAACGTTTCCTCCCCCCCCCCCCGCCCCACATCAATTATTTATCCTCTTGTTTAGATATAATCAGACAAAGTTAGGAATCAAAAGTTTGAGCGCAGTTGCAGATTAGCAGGAGTGATGGCTGAAAGATTATAGCTGGGAGCTCAATGTCCAGGATACATGTTGTATTGAAAGGACAGGCAGAGGAGTTGCTCTGTTGGTAAAAAAATGAAATCAAATTATTAGAAAAAGGTGACATAGGGTCAGAGGTTGTTGAATCATTCTGAATAGAGCTAAAGAGCAACAAAGGTAAAAAGACTTTGATGGGAGTTGTATGCAGATCCCCAAACAGTAGTAAGGATGTGGCTTACAAATTATAACAGGAAATAGAAAATGCATGCCAAAAGGACAATGTTATAATAGTCTTGGGGGATTTCAATATGCAGGTAGATTGGGAAAATCAGGTTGGTGTTGGATTCCGGGTGGGGGGGGGGGGGGGGGGTATTTCTTGAGTTTCTGCAAGATGGCTTTTTAGACCAGCTCATGGTTGAGCCCACTTGGGGATTGGCTATTCTGGATTGGGTGTTGTGCAATGAACCAGAATTGATTAGAGAGCTTAAAGTAAAAGAACTCTTAAGGGCAAGTGATCATAAATGATCAAATTCACCCTGAAATTTCCAAAGGAGAAGCTAAAGTCAGATGTATCAGTATTACAGTGAAGTAAAGCGAATTACAGAGACTTTAAGAAAGGAGCTGGCCAGAATTGATTGGAAAAGAATACTGGCAGGGATGACAGCTGAGCAGCTATGGCTGGAATTTCTGGAAGCCATGGGAGATATACTTCCCAAAGCGGAACAAGTATTCTAAAGGAAAGATGATGCAACCATGGCTAACAAGAGAAGTCAAAGCCAAAGAGAGGGCATATAATTAAGGAGCCGAGAGGTAATGTTGCAGCTATATAGGACCCTGGTCAGAAACTGCTTGGAGTACTGTGCTCAGTTCTGGTCGCCTCACTACAGGAAGGATGCAGAAACCATAGAAAGGGTGCAGAGGAGATTTACAAGAATGTTGCCTGGATTAGGGAGCATGCCTTATGAGAATAGGTTGGGTGAACTTGGCCTTTTCTCCTTGGAGCGACAGAGGATGAGAGGTGACCTGATGGAGGTGTATAAGATGATGAGAGGCATTGATTGTGTGGATAGTCAGAGGCTTTTTCCCAGGGCTGAAATGGTTGCCACAAAAGGGTACAGTTTTAAGGTAGTGGGGAGTAGGTTTTTTACGCAGAGAGTGGTGAGTGCGTGGAATGGGCTGCTGGCAATGGTGGTGGAGGTGGATATGATAGGGTCTTTTAAGAGACTTTTGGATAGGTACATGGAGCTTAGAAAAACAGAGGGCTGTGGGTAACCCTAGTAATTTCTAAGGCAGGGACATGTTCAGCACAATTTTGTGGGCCGAAGGGCCTGTATTGTGCTGTCGGTTTTCTGTGTCTATAATAGAGCAAAGATTAGAAGGCAACTAAAAAAAGTCATCAAGATAAAGAAGGAATCCGAAAGTAAGCTAGCCAATAATATTAACGAGGATACCAAAAGTTTATTCAGATACATAAAGTGTAAAAGAGAGTCGAGTGGATATTGGACCACTGGAAAACTATGCTGGAGAGGTAGTAATGGGGGACAAGGAAATAGTGGACGAATTGAATGAGTATTTTGCATCAGTCTTGACTAAGGAAGACACTAGCAGGATGATGGAAGTTCCAGGTGTTGGGGGCATGAAGTGTGTGAAGTTACCATAACTAGAGAGAAGTTTCTTGGGAAACTGAAAGGCCGGAAGGTAGATAGGTCTCCTGGACCAGATGGTGTAAACCCCAGAGTTCTGAAAGAGGTGGCTGAAGAGATCATGGAGGCAATAGTAATGATCTTTCAAGAATCACAGATAATCAGTTCATTGGTTTTGCTGATGTTGAGAGAGGTTGTTGTTGTGCACCATTTAGCCAGAAATTTAATCTCCCTCATGGTCAGAGAAATCAGCATATAAAATATAGGAGCATAAATAGGCCATTTGGCCCATTAAGTCTGCTTCACTTATCACTTTTATTTCCCTTTGCACTCCCATGATAACTGTACAAATCAATGAAACTACTAATAGATTTCTGGCCATCTGCACTGTAACAAGGAGGTCTAACATAAGCTTGAGAAAGAGCAGTTCTCCATCCATCTGGGCATGCTGCAAAGGTAAGGGGCTGAGGAAGGAGGAATCTGATAGGACCATGGAAGAGGGGCACCAGAAGGAAGTTACCAGCATTTCTGATTTTAGTTGAAACTTCAGGCAACTTCTTCTCAAAACACCTTTGAAACAAACTTTGAAATTTCATCCACTATTGAAAGTATAAAGACATTTTTTGAAAGGAAATGGGTACCTGTGTTCATTGCTTGGGTTGTGACATTTAGAAAGATCTAGAAAGCAAAACTATACCTCTTGCCAAAGAGGGAAATTACAGTTGAAGCACATATTGGAGTCATACCAAAGGAGAGAATTGTAACACCTGCAAAATAATCACATTTGCTTAACTATTGTAACTTAAAAGTTTTAGTAAGGACTCAATTCACTGAGGTGTTTAAAAATATGTACAGATATGCAGTGTTTGCTGGCATTAGAAACACAGCCAGTAGACGCAATGTAATAAAAGACAGACAAGAAGATTTAACGGAACGTGGTCTGTCTAGAAAGCCACAAGTTCAAAGATTTAAGGCTGCTTTGCATTGATACCTTGAAAACTGTACAAAGTAATTTTTGGAAGCACCCAGCATCGATGGATCAAAGAAACTAAAGCAGCAGGTTGGCTCTTAAAGTATTTAACAAAGCACAATGTAATAAACTGAATTACCATCAGAAAAAGTACAGATCACACCAAACTTCCCGTATTTGGTTATAAGACCTTTTGATATATTTTGCCAATAATTTCCAGACAGTTTACGTCCTGTGGGTCACTGAGAGCAAACATTAAAAAGTACTCCTGCAACTCTAGATCCAGGAGTAGGGATAACATCCAGTCAAAATCAATTAATGCGTAGCTGACAGGTCTGAAGTAACAGAGCAAAGCAGATCAAATTACGGGTGGAATTAAAATCCTTGACTGTATTAAAAGCAAAGCTCAGTTTTGAAACAAGTTCACTTCCAAACATAAAACAGGGAAGTAGATGGTATTATTTCAATCCAAGGCTAATTAAAGATATGACAGATTCTGTCCTGGCCTATGGAATAATATGAAACTTATCATTTGGTCTGTCATATCAAGACAGGGCATGAACTCCTATAGAGTAAAATCCAGCATAAACTAAATATTAAATCTTTGTCTAATGAGCCACCAAATATTGATATGTTTACCATCAGTCTCTCTTCAACATCATGGCGGTCCACTAAAAGGTGTCCAAACTAAAATGCAGAAGTCCACTAATGTGAGTCCTGCACAATGACTAGGAAAGCACAAGCTTGCTTTCATTAAAAAAACTCTGCTTCGGCTACAGGCTTCATCGTTTCTTCCGAGCACGATTACAGCCTGAAATCATTTTCAGAACAGCTTCTTCCCCCACCCCCGTCATCATCAGATTTCTGAATAGACAATGAACCAACTCATGAACATTACCTTTTTTAGGCTCTATTTATTTAATTATTTAAAATTTTATTTCATATACATTACCTTCCTCTGGTGTCCCTTCTTCTTCCCTTTCTCTTATGGTCCACTCTCCTCTCCTATGATTCTTTCTTCTTCAGCTCTTTACCACTTCCACATATCACCTCTCAGCTTCTCACTTTATACCCCCCACTTGGTTTCACCTATCACCTTCTAGCTTGTACCCTTTCCCCTACCTTCTTCCCCCTTTCCTTTCCGGAGCTGATGAACGGTCTCAGCCGAAAACAGACTGTTTATTCCTTTCCATAGATGCTGCCTGACCGGCTGAGTTCCTGCAGCACTTATTGCATGTTACTTCATACTGCTCTATCCGTATTTTCTGCTTTCTTTGATCAATTTTCTGTTCTCCTAGTTAGAATCAACTTGAATTTTATTTCTTGCTTTTGCCTAAAGCACTCTCCAATTCTGAATTGATTCAGATTTTTGGAACACAGGATCAGTCAACTTTCCAGTAACCTACAGTACTGTGCAAAAGACTAAAACATACACACACATGTGTGTGTGTATATATATAGCTAGAATGACTAAGACTCTTGCTCAGTAATGTATTTGTTAATGTGGAGCACGGTGGGACAGGTAGTGGAGGAGGAGTGCCAGAGGCAGGGTATGGTATGAGTGCAGACAACAGGCAAGGTTATTTGATTCCAAACAATTGGTTTATTGATCATTACAGAATGTCTCTCTGGTGCTTCCTGCTCCTTTTCTCTTTTCCAAACAATGATACCCCTCTCCCTGCCTCCTTCCCACTCTCAGTCTACAATAAAGACCCATATCAGAATCAGGGTTATCATCACTCACATATGTCATGAAATTTTTTTTTGTGTGGCAGCATCAATGGATGCTGCCTGACCTGCTGAGTTCATTCAGCTTGTTTGTACGTGTTTATTTGACCACAGCATTTGCAGTGTACTTTGTGTTTATATATGTGCCTAAGACTTTTGTACAGTACTGCAAGTAAATGGATTGCAGTATTCCTGATCTAATTATCCACTTCATTTAACCTCCCCAGTTGTAAAATCTAAACAATTTTTTTTCAACTGGGTGAACCGCGCCTGATTGTTTCAGACTATGAATTAGATTTCAACTGTTGAACAAATTTATGAATAATTAATAAAATACACAATCATCAGTTCAGCAGTTATTAAACTTGATGGATTAGCAACACAGTAAACCAAATTGTCATTTAAACCATACATGGATACAGCCAAATGAGACAGTGTTCCCCTGGGGCCAAGGAGCAAAAAATATACATGCGCATTCAAAATTAAAAGAAAGGGGAAAAACCATAGTCAGCTAAGAAAACACACTTTTAGCCCAAGACCCTGAGTGATAAGTCCTGCAAATTAATGGTTCCCAGCAATCTAGCCAGCAAAATTCCACCAATCCAACACTGGAGGGCAGCACCGACAGGAGAGGAAACACCCAGCCAAGCCCGGACACACAACAAAGCAAGCCTGCGGCTTGAGGCCTAGTCCTTATCACAACTGAGGTGATACAGCTGCCTCGACCCCTGCCTCCACAACAAACAAGGGGAAGTGGGCTTGCAGCAATCAATGTCCAACAGGGTCTTGTTTTACTTAATCAACACCCAACATGAATCCAAGATGTGAAAACCCCAGGAATAGAAAATGGAGAATGAAATTTAACCAACTGCATCAATTAAAGCATAAATTTGATGAAATATAAACCATGGGTTCCCATTCCTAACCTGGGATCCATGGACCCCTTAATGACATTTGTCCATGACATAACGTACTGGTTAGGCACAGGAGTACATTCAGTTAGAGACTCATTCCACTGAGATGTAACACTGAGCGTCATAGGAAGTCATTCCTACCTGTGGCCATCAAACTTTACAACTCCTCCCTCGGAGTGTCAGACACCCTGAGGCAATAGGCTGGTCCTGGACTTAGTTCCACTTGGCATGATTAACTTATTATTATTTATGGTTTTATATTGCTATATTTCTTCACTATTCTTGGTTGGTGCGGCTGTAACACAAAACCCAATTTCCCTTGGGATCAATAAAGTATGTCTGTCTGTACATTTTTCTGACATTAAATTTGACCTTTGATATGGAGACTATTATAGAATAATTGACCTATCAAACACATATTGATCAATAATCAGCTGAGGAAATCAATGGGCTGAGCAGTAGAGCAGCATCTGTGGGAGGAAAAGAACTGATGTTTCATATTGAAAACCTGTCAGTTGCTGTGTTATATTTGACATTATCAACACAAACAGCATCAAGTTCCATCAAATATCATTGATCATATAAATTTATAAACAATATTACATTGTATTTTATACAGTAAGTGCATTGTACTTGAATTATAAACTCAAATAATCATAATGTACTTCCAAACTAAATGTCACAAATTCACATCTTCTATTTCCCGTTCCAATAAGCACATGAAACAGATTCTCTTTACTTATCACCGTTACCTCCATGAGTTTTATCATCATAAAGACAGCTAAATGCTCAAATTAAAATCATTTCCTTAACGCTTAAGAATGCAAACCTGTGGTTTATTAATGGTTCTAACTCTGCCATAGATGAGTTTCACAGGCCAGCTGTGAAAGGAGGAAGTTTGGGCAAAGAGGCTGGCAACCCCACCCTGTAACAACCCAGAGCTACAGAAACACCAACAGAAGCTCCAAAGACCTCATTTCTGGGAGAGAAAGGATCTTTGATAATGGGCTACACATGGGGACAACTTGAAAGACTGACCCAGGACAGAGGACTCTGGTGAGCTGTTGGTCAACAGCTTATACCCCAGTGGGGGTGATGGGATGGGAAGAAAAAGGAGAAGGAGAAGAAGAAGAATAGTTTTGGATTTTCATTATATAAGGCAATACTCAAAGTTATATTGTTAAGCAGAAAGGAGCAGAAGCTTTTAATTCCTGATTCATTGAGTCTACTTAGTAGATACCTGTGGTGCTGAGATGATAAATAAAAAGCAACAATTCCATTTAGTATTTCAGATACACTGGTCAACAAATCCAGATCTAAAATAACAGAGAGCTGCACAAAACTGTGTAATGTGAATGTTTACCTTTATTACAATATAGTAATACCTGGAGTGAAGGAAATAAAAAAATGTTTACTTTTGAGTCCAAAGACAAATAGTTGACATTCTAACAGCCCTAAGTTATAATGCTCAGCACAAACTTAAATCACTAATATTGCAACTCAGTGCACTCTAATCCCTGTTCAGATTTAGAGCACATACAGTATGCCACATTCACATTGATCTAACAATAATTATAAGTTATGTATGGAAACAAGTCCAGTTGATGAAGTGCTGTTTCTTCAGTTTTAATGTTCAACTTCAGACTTGGAACTTCATTATTCCTATTTTAAGGAAGGTAAAAAATGTTATTTGAAAACCCCAAGTGGCTGTAAGGGGACTAATAAAAAATCAAGATTTGTGGGTGTATTTGTGGGAGAACTGTTTTTTTCCCTCCCATGTATGATGAGGAAGTTACTTATTGAACAAGATTGGAAAGTATGAAGTTTGAATTAAAGTCTTGTACAATATTGTTCATGAACAAGTATTAGAAATAACACTTCCTTATAATGAAGTAAACAAAAAGCTAACGAAACAATGAGGAGGAAAGGACTTTTAGGTAATGAGGAAAAGAAAAGTTACTTGCACTCACAACAGACACAATCATGGAAGAGCAAACATTTTATTGTACAAACTTATATGGACCCCAGGGCATTGTTATAAAACCTGATTATATTTACTACAAATGATTCTCATCTTTTAAAAGACCATGTTCCACAAGTCCTCGGATGCAACTAAAAAGAATCAGCACCATCATCGTTAACAATATATCACAAATGCCAATTAGAGATTGACAGCCACTTAGGAACAATTTTTAAAATAAGTAAAAAGGAGAGGAGGTTGACTTCATTACCGGGAGTAGACTACTGCTGACTGGGCTTCATGACTTTTTCATGGAATTGGAAAAATGTAATAAAACAAGAATCTGTAAAATTCTACGTCACATTTTCTTCTCTCCTTATTTTAGCATTATCCACCACTGTTTCCTGTCCACTGCTCCAACCTACCTGCATATTGAGGACGATCCATGGCATTTCACCAATTGCCTCGTGCAAGTTTCCACAGTACACTTGCTCAAGAATTTCTGGGTTGAGGTTTTCCTGCATTGCATGGTTAGTACCAATGAAATTCATTGTATCATGTTTACAATGAACATCATCTCACCAACAAACTTGTGCAGGACGAAAAAGCAGATACAAAGTGCCATGCACAGCGGAGTTCTACAAGCCAGTAAAACCATTGGGAAGATATACTTTCAAAGAACAGTGTAAGGCTATGTGGAAATGCAAGAATGGGGGTGGAGTGGAAAAGTTGTTGATTTTGAGCACTTTGTGAAAGCAAGGATGGTAAGTTTGGAGAAACCAGCAAACTGCAGTTTAGGTCAACTAAACCTGTGTGTCGAGGTACATATTCATTTTGTACATGTACATTGCGTAATACCATTAGTTTATAGGAAAGGTGGGCACAGAGGTTATCACCGTGGCCTTGCATTTGGTCCTTTTTTCCTTGCTCAGTTGTCGGGCTGCTTGGTCAATTCTCCATTTCGTTCAGTCAGAAATTGAAGGAGAATTAAGAGACCGTCCACTAGCTGGGCTGTTTGAGAAAGTAAACAGGTCTTTTTCTTTATCTTTCCCATCATGTTTGTGTTTATGCTTATGTTTGTGTTTATGCTTCTTCTTCTTTTTCTTGTGCTCATGATGGTGATGGTGGTGGTGGTCCCCATGCCTCGATGAGCTTGACTCTTTGCCAAGTGAAGGAACTGGGGTAGTTGGCATGGAAACCATGCCAGTTTCCACAGCTGGTGTTTCTTTCCCTATGGAAATAACAGACACCCAGTCATATTTTATGCTTATCATTTCTTACGCACTTTCATCATATACATCAATCCAGACTGACTGAATAATGATAAACTTATTACATGTAATATGCAAATATGTACACATACTGTCCGAGCATGCAAAATTAGCTCCAGGAGACTGAGCAGGTGAGATCCAACAGCCAGTAAGATGGATCTGCTATGCTTTGTGGAGAGCGAAGGGCATGACAAGTTACAGAAGTACATCCACTTCAGTCAAGGAAGACCCCAGTCGTGACAACTACTCGTACAACTGGACCCAGACTCCTGAGGTCGAGAGTGTGGAACTGTCTTGGTTGTCGAACACTTTGCACCATCCACCAAAAGCAGAATTTCTCAGTGGCTAACCATTTTAATTTCTGTCCCCATTCCCATTCTGACACGTCAGTCCAAGGCCTTCTCTTTAGCCATGCTGAGACTACTCTCCACCTAGTAACCTCCAACCTGAGGACATGAACATCACTTTCTCCTTCAGGTGATTTTTTTTCCTTTTCTTCTCCCCCCTTCCCTCTTTTTCTACTCCCCATTCTGGGCTCTTACCTATTCTCCTCACCTGCCTATCATCTCCCTCTTATTTCCCTTTCTCCCATGGTCCACTTTCCTCTCCTATCAGATTCCTTCTTCTCCAACCCTTTGTCTTTCCCAACCAGCTGGCTTCACCTATCACCTTCTAGTTTGTCCTCCCTCCCGTCCCCCCACATTTTTTATTCTGGTATCTTCTCCCTGCCTTTCCAGTCCCAACGAAGAGTCTCAGCCTGAAATGTTGACTGTTTATTCATTTTCATAGATGCTGCCTGACTTGCTGAGCTGCCCCAGCATTTTGTGCATGTTTCCCCAGTTCTACAACTTTTCTACTTTAAAAATTCTCCCTCACAAATTTCTTAGTGATATAGCAGTGGCCGCACAATCAGATTCAGGACAGCTTCCACGTCCATATTGTCACTTACAACTTGGACTCAATAGTCTCCATCAAATGTACAGAAGAAGAACTGCACAAAATCTGTCATTGCCAGGTACAACAGACAACCAATCAACACAGGAACCATCATAAATTGAGTGCAGTAGATGATAATGATGTTCACAATAACAATAATGGAAAAATAAGCATCCATCCCAGCACCATTACCGGCATTAGTTCTTACCAATTCATTGGTTCATCCCTATGAAAGTCCCCGTCTCCACTGGTGTAAAGCCACAGCTGTATCTATGTATCTTCTACGTTACATAGAAACATAGAAAATAGGTGCAGGGGTAGGCCATTCGGTACTTCGAGCCTGCACCGCCATTCAGTATGATCATGGCTGATCATCCAACTCAGAACCCTGTACCTGCTTTCTCTCCATACCCCCTGATCCCTTTAGCCACAAGGGCCATATCTAACTTACTCTTAAATATAGCCAATGAACCGGCCTCAACTGTTTCCTGTGGCAGAGAATTCCACAGATTCACCACTCTCTGTGTGGAGAAGTTTTTCCTCATCTCGGTCCTAAAAGGCTTCCCCTTTATCCTTAAACTGTGACCCCTCGTTCTGGACTTCCCCAACATCGGAAACAATCTTCCTGCATCCAGCCTGTCCAATCCCTTTAGAATTTTATACGTTTCAATAAGATCCCCCCTCAATCTTCTAAATTGCAGTGAGTATAAGCCTAGTTGATCCAGTCTTTCTTCATATAAAAGTCCTGCCATCCCAGGAATCAATCTGGAGAACCTTCTCTGTACTCCCTCTATGGCAAGAATGTCTTTCCTCAGATTAGGGGACCAAAACTGCACACAATACTCTAGGTGTGGTCTCACCAAGGCCCTGTACAACTGCAGTAGAACCTCCCTGCTCCTGTACTCAAATCCTTTTGCTAGGATCCTGTTGCTCTTGTAGGATCTCCTGAGTCAAAGGGGGCAGTATCACTCTCTCCTAATACTTTCAATCTCTGACTGGGATTACCTGCCCTTGAGCTTGTGCTGGTTTCAATATGGTACCAGGGATGTTAAGATGGCTAGAAAACATAAGGTGTGTTCGCCTTCATTAATCAGTAGATTGAGATCAGAAGTTGTGAGGTAACCTTGCAGCTCTATAAAACCCTAGTTGGACCACATTTGGAATATTGTATTCAGTTCTGGCGTCATTATAGAAAGGATGTGGAAGTTTTAGAGAGAGTGAAGAGGAGATTTACCAGGATGCTACTGGATTGGAGAGCATGCCTTGTGTACAAAGACTGAGCAAGCTAGAGCTCTTCTTTTTAAAGTGGAGGATGTGAGATGACTTGGAGGTGTACAAGCTAGATTGAGTGGACAGCCAAAGACTTTTTCGAAGGGTGGAAGTAGCTAATATGAGAGGGCGTAATTTTAAATTGATTGGAGGGAATTATGGGGGGCAGGGGGAATGTCTGAGGGGTAAGTGTTTTTTTAAAGAGAGTGGTGAATGTGTGGTATGTGCTGCTGGGGGTGGTGTTTCAGGCAGATTCATTAGGGGACTTTAAGAAATTCTTGAATAGACATACATGTTAGAATAATGGAAACACGAGGAAATCTGCAGATGCTGGAAATTCAAGCAACACACACCAATTTTGAATTTCCAGCTTTCCCCCAGCATTTTGTGTGTGTTGTTAGAATAATGGAGGTTATTTAAGAGGGAAAGTTCAAATCGATTTTAGAGTAGGTTAAAGGGTCAGCACAACATTGTGGGCCAAAGGGCCCATGCTGCACTGTAACATTTTCTGCTCTGTGTTCCAAGTCATTATTCAAATGAATGAGAGGCATTGACAATGGCTGGGAGAAAAATGAACAGTTGTAGTTTTACAGTTTAAGTTAATCGTAATTATTTAATTGATTTCAGTGCTTGTGTAAACTTAGTTTAAATGCAAAGGATATGTGCCAAATGTTATCAATTATAACAGTAAGATGTAATGCTGAGGCTTTTACTTGGAATATTGGGCCCCATTTCTAAGAAAGGATGTGCTGTCATTGGAGACGGTCCAGAGGAGGTTCACAAGAATGAACTATTCATTTACTTAGAGATGCAATGTGGTATAGACCTACTGGCCCTTTGAACCGCACTGAAAATGAAATTGAAAATGACTGCCCAGCAACCCTAGATAATTCATGGCACAATTTACATTGATCAATTTGAAGCAGAGGTCGATAGGTTCTTGATTAGTAAGGGTGTCACAGTTACGAGGAGAAGACCAAAGAATGGCGCTGAGCAGGATAATAATTGGCCAAGATTGAAATGCGAAGCAGACCTAATGGGCCAAGTAGCCTAATTCTGCTCCTATGTCTTATGGTCTAAATGTTCATGAATGCTATCAAGGTCCTGATCACATGAATAGCCTTTAACAGTTTGTGAGTCTAGATGAGTAGGACGTTGGGGTCGTGGGACCACACTACCTGTTAAAAGAGATTTCTGTCAGCTCAGCTGGCTGGCTGCGCTAAGACAGACCCCATGCTTCACTGGGAAACAGCTGCCTGCTTACAGTCAAGTCCCCAGAGGAAAATTGTGGCAGGACAAAGAACATTGATGGCCTAGTCACAGGTGGGTAACAATTTTTCAAGTAACAAAAAATCTGCCCAATGTTTTCTCCATTTCAGAAATGAAGTCTGAAACAGTCCAAAAAAATGACAAATTCTATTATTTATATTGAAAGCAACTTCAGTGGTCCATTGAACTCTCAGTTGGTCTGTTGTATATGCTGCAGACTGCGGATAATTGGCAAACTATTTCACTATTCATACTACAAGCCAGATCTTGTTCCAATGGTAGCTGATGTTTTTCCAATTATCCATTGGCCTCAACGTACTTGACTGAGTTAGAGCACTTCATTCAGCAAAAACAATAGTTCTTGTAATTCATCCCATATACATTTCAGCTATCAAATTTTTTGTGAATTTTTTCTGTTTTTTTTTACAACAAGTAATGACTCTAAACTTTGTATATTAACTGATGTGACCACCACACAAGTTCGTGCCTGAACAATGAGTCTACTAATCATCTATACAGACTCTTCCACACATCAGCTTACTATAACTAAGGACAATCTTTTCTTTCTGTTAATAAGACCATAAGATATAGGAGCAGAATTAGGCCATTTGGCCCCTTGAGTCTGCTCTGCCATTTCATCATGGCTGATCCAATTTTCCTCTTGGCCCTAATTTCCTACCCTCTCCCCATATCCCTTCATGCCCTGACCAATTAAGAATCTATCAACCTCTGCTTTAAATATACATAAAGACTTAGCCTCCACAGCTGTCTGCAGCAAAGAATTCCAGATTCACCACTCTCTGGCTAAAGAAATCGCTCAACTCTGTTCTAAGAGGATGCCCCTTTATTCTGAGGCTGTGTCATCTGGTCTTAGACTCTCCCACCATAGAAAACATCCTTTCCACATCCACTTGATAGGTTTAAATAAGGTCACCCCTCATTCTGCTGAATTTTAGTAAATACAGGTCCAGAGCCATCAGACACTCTTCATATGGCTAGACATTCAATCCTGGAATCATTCTCATGAACCTCCTTAGAACCCTCTCCAGTTTCACAACCTTTCTAAAAGAAAAGGGGTTTAAAACTGCTCACAATACTCTAAGCCTAACCAGTGCTTTAAAAAGTCTCAACATTATGTCCTTACTTTTATATTCCAGTCCTCTCGAAATGAATGCTAACATTGCATTTGCCTTCCTCACCACAGACTTAATCTGAAAATTAACCTTTATGGAATCCTACACGAGCACTCCCAAGTCCCTTTGTGCCTCAGTTTCCTGTATTTTCTCTCCATTTAGAAGATAGTCAACCCATTCATTTCAGTTATGATTAATGTATCGGTTTCTCCTACCTGGTGTAGATGGTCGTTCAAGTATGTTCAGTTGATGATATATAAAGGCCTGACTATCATGAACAGAGTCCATGTCAATCTCTTCATCTTCTTGAGAATTAGAAAACTAAAGAGAAAACAGAAAGAAGATGTTTCCCCTTCAAACTACAGATATAAATAGCTATGATTGGGAATTAAAATGTTAACTATCACTGCAATGATCAGTTCAGTTCCTAGAAACAAAGCAATAATGTCTGTAAATCTGCTGGGGAAGCCAGATCCAGTGTCTGTGAATCCACAAGTCCACTAAAGGCTGGAGGCCGAAGACAACAGCCTGTCCTGGAGTCGGAGGACAGTGTATTTGAGGAATGGCACCTTATTTCACTGTTCTTGCCTTGTTGCTAGGTATGTTCTGTTTTGCTGGGTTCTGTCTTGTTCCACCAAGCTGCGTGGACTTGGTACATTGGCACCAGAATGTGTGGCAAAATTTGTAGGTTATCCCAGCACACTCTTGGGTGTGTTGGCTGTTAATACTGTATGTTTCGATGTACATGTGATAAATAAATCTGAATTTGAGTTAACTTTTTAGGAATTCTGAATGTGATGTAAAATACTTTATAAAAATCCAAATTTACCACATTAGGTATGCAGGTATCCTTCTACCTTGTTGCTTACAGCCTCAAGAAGCCCTTAACAGTCCTGTGAACATGCTTCTAGTATAATATTAATTGGATGCTCTTACTCCCTTCATTTTCAGATCACTGATCACTTGTGTTAATAACAGATTATATTATTGATATGAGCTGAAGCAGCTTAAAAAAAGCTGAATATGAGAAGGTAACACTGAGTAAGAGCATCAAATTAATATTAAACAAGAGGCATGTTCACAGGACTGTTAAGGGTTTCTTGAGGCTGTAAGCAACAAGGTAGAAGGATACCTGCATATCTACTGTGGTAAATTTGGATTTTTATAAAGTATTTCACATCACACTCGGGATTCTTAAAACCAGAGACATCATGTTAAAAACTGGTTCACAGGCAAACGAAAGAGAGCAAGAATAAACAGAACGCCAGTAAAATGTCAGATTTTATGTAATTTGTGAGCTTGTGCAAGGATCAGCCCAGACTTCAGCTATTTACAGTCTTTATTAAGTTGGACACTCATTCTGCTGAGTACTTTCAGTTCCCAGCTCTGATGTACAGCTTCAATTCTTCACCTCATTCCAATTCTGCCCTCTGTCTGCTATGGTATTCCAATGTGGTCAGTGTTAGCTTCAGAAAAAAACAACACAACTCATCTTTCAGCTAGAATCCCACTAACCTCAGACTTCTGCTTTGAGTTTAACTTGAGAAGAGGAAATTTACCAGGATGTTGCCATAACTAGAGGGCATGTCTTATGAGAAGATGTTGAGTGAGCTAGGGGTTTTCTCTGGAGTGAAGGAAGATGACTTGATAGAGGAGTGGAAGATGATGAGAGGTACAGATAGAGCGGACAGCCAAAGACTTTTTCCCCAGAGTGGAAATGGCTAATACAAGGGGATGTCATTTTAAAGTGATTGGAGAAAAGCATAGGGGGAATGCCAGAATGCTCTTTACACAGAGAGTGGTAGGTGTTTGGAATACCCTGCCAGGGATGGCAGTAGAGACAGACACATTACGGGCATTCAAGAAACTCTTGGATAGGTACATGCATAATAGGAAAAATGGAGGGCTGTGTAGGAGGGAAGGGTTTGATTGATCTTGAGTTGGTTAAAAGGTCAGTACAATATCTTGGGCCAAAGGGCCTTCACTGTGCTGTAATATTCTACATTCAGACTGCAACCATTGCTTTCATTTCCTCTCAAAATCCACTTTTCTACTCAGGCTATTTAATAGAGATTGGCTCTAGCAGAGTTACTGGAAGAGGAATCGGGTTGGGTTTTAGTATAGGATAAGTAATGCTTGGATCCTTGTACCTCTTTCTTCCTTAGACTCAGAGTTTATCCTATACTCCCTCACTTTTTGCTGCAGATTCTCACATTTTCTCTGAACACATTATTTTTCTATAGTTGCATCATCATTACTTCTGCCTTCCATTATTACCACTCAATGCTTGACAACCGGGTCAGGTCACAGATCTCTCAGTGGGTGAGCATCTGGGGGACAGTGACCACTGCTCCCTGGCCTTTAGCATTATCATGGAAAAGGACAGAATCAGAGAGGACAGGAAAATTTTTAATTGTGGAAGGGCAAATTATGAGGCTATAAGGCTAGAATTTGCGGGTGTGAATTGGGATGATGTTTTACAGGGAAATGTACTATGGACATGTGGTCGATGTTTAGGGATCTCTTGCATGATGTTAGGGATAATTTTGTCCCGGTGAGGAAGATAAAGAATGGTAGGGTGAAGGAACCATGGGTGACAAGTGAGGTGCAGAATCTAGTCAGATGGAAGAAGGCAGCATACATGAGGTTTAGGAAGCAAGGATCAGATGAGACTACTGAGGAATATAGGGTAGCAACAAAAGATCTTAAGAAGGGGCTGAGGAGAGCAAGAAGGGGGCATGAGAAGGCCTTGGCGAGTAGGGTAAAGGAAAACCCCAAGGCATTCTTCAATTATGTGAAGAACAAAAGGTCGACAGGAGTGAAGATAGGACCGATTAGAGATAAAGGTGGGAAGATGTGCCTGGAGGCTGTGGAAGTGAGCGAGGTCCTCAATGAATACTTCTCTTCAGTATTCACCAATGAGAGGGAACTTGATTATGGTGAGGACAACATGAGTGAGGTTGATGTTCTGGAGCATGTTGATATTAAGGGAGAAGAAGCATTGGAGTTTTTAAAATACATTAGGACGGATAAGTCCCCGGGGCCCGATGGAATATTCCCCAGGCTGCTCCACGAGGCGAGGGAACAGATTGCTGAGCCTCTGGCTAGGATCTTTATGTCCTTGTTGTTCATGAGAATGGTACCAGAGGATTGGAGGAAGGCGAATGTTGTCCCCTTGTTCAAAAAAGGTAATAGGTATAGTCCGGGTAATTATAGACCAGTGAGCCTTACGTCTGTGGTGGGAAAGCTGTTGGAAAAGATTCTTAGAGTTAGAATCTATGGGCATTTAGAGAACCATGGTCTGATCAGGGACAGTCAGCATGGCTTTGTGAAGGGCAGATCGTGTCTAACAAGCCAGATAGAGTTCTTTGAGGAGGTGACCAGGCATATAGATGAGGGTAGTGCAGTGGATGTGATCTACATGGATTTTAGTAAGGCACTTGACAAGGTACCACAAGGTAGGCTTATTCAGAAAGTTAGAAGGCATGGGATCCAGGGAAGTTTGGCCAGGTGGATTCAGAATTGGCTTGCCTGCAGAAAGCAGAGGGTCGTAGTGGAGGGAGTACATTCAGATTGGAGGGTTGTGACTAGTGGTGTCCCACGAGGATTGGTTCTGAGACCTCTACTTTTCGTGATTTTTATTAACGACCTGGATGTGGGGGTAGAAGTTTGCAGACGACACAAAGGTTGGTGGTGGTGTGGATAGTGTTGAGGATTGTCGAAGATTGCAGGGAGACATTGATAGGATGCAGAAGTGGGCTGAGAAGTGGCAGATGGAGTTCAACCCAGAGAAGTGTGAGGTGGTACACTTTGGAAGAACAAACTCCAAGGCAACATACATAGTAAATGGCAGGATACTTGGGAGTGTGGAGAAGCAGAGGGATCTGGGGGTACATGTCCACAGATCCCTGTAAGTTGCCTCACAGGTAGATAGGGTAGTTAAGAAAGCTTATGGAGTGTTAGCTTTCATAAGTCGAGGGATAGAGTTTAAGAGTCGCGGGGTAATGATGCAGCTTTATAAAACTCTGGTTAGGCCACACTTGGGAGTACTGTGTCCAGTTCTGGTCGCCTCATTATAGGAAGGATGTGGAAGCATTGGAAAGGGTACAGAGGAGATTTACCAGGATGCCGCCTGGTTTAGAGAGTATGGATTATGATCAGAGATTAAGGGAGCTAGGGCTTTACTCTTTGGAGAGAAGGAGGATGAGAGGAGACATGATAGAGGTGTACAAGATATTAAGAGGAATAGACAGAGTGGACAGCCAGCGTCTCTTCCCCAGGGCACCACTGCTCAATACAAGAGGACATGGCTTTAAGGTAAGGGGAGAAAAGTTCAAGGGGGATATTAGAAGAAGGTTTTTTTTACTCAGAGAGTGGTTGGTGCATGAAATGCACTGCCTGAGTCAGTGGTGGAGGCAGATACACTAGTGAAGTTTAAGAGACTACTAGACAGGTATATGGAGGAATTTAAGGTGGGGGGGGGTTATATGGGAGGCAGAGTTTAAGGGTCAGCAAAACATTGTGGGCCGAATGGCCTGTACTGTGCTGTATTGTTCTTTGTTCTGTTTAATATTTTTTCTTGTATTGTACTTACTAATACGTGTTCTCTTTTAATAACCAGCTTCTAATGAAAAAATCTCTTTTCTCTTTCCCATAAATCCTGATAACTGGCTAGATGTTTTCAGCAATCTACTTCTGTTACAATTATGAAAAAGAATTGCTCTCATTTCATAAAATTAATCTCCAGATATTTTAAAAAACCTCCTTACTTTGATTTTTAGTTTAACTTTGCTGTTGTCTTCATCTTTTTCCAGAACTTGGCCAGGTTCCAGTGGAGAGCCAAGTGGAGTCTCGGCTTTTCTCTTCACACTCTGCGCTCCAGGTATAGTGGATGCAGGGTCCTTAGCAAGATGGTCTTCCTCCTGAGAAAGAACTCATGTTCATAATAATACATCTTTCACAGTTTGACAGCTCCTTGCTGACAACCAACAAAGGTGCAGCTCAAGGATGTGTGCACTCTACACCTACGACTGTGTGGTCGAGCACAGCTCAAAAGTCATCTATAAATTTGCCAATGACACACTATTGTTGAATGAATTTCAGATGGTGATGAGGAGGTGAATATAGTGAGATAGATCAGCTGGTTGAGTTGTATTGCTACAACAACCTTGTACTCAAAGTCAGTAAAACCACGGAATTGATTGTGGACTTCAGGGTGCAGAATCAGTGGGAGGACACGCCAGTCCTCATTAAGAGGTTAGCATTGGAAAGGGTGAGCCATTTCAAGATTCCTGGGTGTTAACATCTCTGAAGATCTATCCTGGGCCCAAAACATTGATGGTAGCAAGGCAGTGGATGCATTTCATTAGAAGAGATTTGGTATGTCACCAAAAATGACCAAATTTCTGCAATGTGCTGTGGAAAGCATTCTAACTGGTTACATCACCATCTGGTATGGAGGGAGCACTGCACAGGATTGGAAAAATCTGCAAAGGGTTGTAAACTCAGCTAGCTCCATCATGACTCCCCAGCATCGAGGACACCTTCAAAAGGCAAAGCCTCAAAAAGAAGGCACCCATCGTTAAGGACATGCCCTCTTATCATCGTTACAATCAAAGAGGTGACACTGGAACTACAAGACATGCACTCAATATTTTAGGAACAGCTTCTTCCCCTCTGCCATCAGATTTCTGAATGGACAATGAACCCATGAACACTGCCTAGTATTTTTTGGGTTTTTTTGTACTATTTAATTTTTTTAATACATCCTTCTTATTATAAATTATAGTATTTTTATGCATTGCACTATACTGCTGCTGCAAGACAACAAATTTCACAACACATGTCAGTGATAATAAACCTGATTCTGATTCAAGATCTCTATAAATGCTTCACAGATAAAGTATTTCAAAAGGAAAAATAAAGATTGATGCCTTGGTGCATTAAAAAGGACGACTTACTGTAAGTTCAAGAAACCTGGATGCTGAAGTTGTTTGGATGAAGATGACAATTAGAAAAGGAAAGAAACTACTGATAGGACTAGTGTACTGGCTCTGAACCACACAGTAAGATGGAGAATAAAGTAAAATTAGTGAGAGTTTGTCAGAGATAGGGTGATAATCACGGAGGATGTTAATCTACATGCAAATTCGAAACATCAAATCAACTTTCAAGGTAAACTTATTATCAGAGTACTTATATATTACAATGTACTAGCTCTGGATTCTTTTTCTTGCAGGAATTCACAGCAAAAATAAGGAAATACAACAGTATCTATAAAACACATACATAATTAAAGCAACACACACAAAGAAAGGGAAGGAGAAGGAGACTCATTGTGAGGTATTAGACAGGTAAGAAGAGGCAGAGTAGGGAATAGAAGAAGAAAGGAGGGGGAGGGATATTTTAAAACTTAATTAAAGACAGACATCAATGTGTGAAAGAAGACAAAGTATGCAAATAAAAAATACTGAGAACAAGAGTTTAGAGTCCTAGAAAGTGAATATGTAGGTTGTGGAAAGAGCCTGATGTTTTAAGGGTAGTAACTGTTCCTGAAACTGGTGGTGTGGGACCAAGGGCTTCTGTATCTCCTGCCCGATAATTGTAGCAAGAAGAGAGCATGAAGATGAGAAATTTACAGATGCTGGAAATCCAAACGCGCGCGCACACACACACACACACACAAACACAAAATGCTGGCAGAACTCAGAAGATCAGGCAGCACCTATGGAAAAGAGTAAACAGTCGATGTTTCAGGCTGAGACCCTTCATCAAGAAGAGAGCATGGCCTGTACAGTGGGGGTCTTTAATGATGGATGGCAAGTTCAGAGCCAATCAAAAACAAGACTGTAGTAACACACAAAATGCTGGAGGAGCTCAGCAGCTCAGGCAGCATCTATGGAGGGGAATAAAGAGATGACATTTCTGGCTGAGATCCTTCATCAGTAAGCCTGGTAGAATGCAATGAGGTAGGATTAATTAATGATCTCATGGCAAAAATACACCTAGGCAGAAATGAACATCATTCACAGAAATTTTACAATTAGCTTGTAGAAGAACGGAATGGGCTCAAGGTTGACATTTAAAAATTAAACAAGGGCAATTAGGTGACTAGGTGAAAAGCTAGTTAAAATGTTGGTGAAGTAGATTAGTTGATCAGTCAATTGAGAAACAGTGACGGACACTGAAAAGGATTGTAAGAGTATTTGGAATAGTTATATTCTAACAAGGAATGACTAATGCCATAGTTAACCAAAAATGAATTGGGAGCAGGGCTGAAGATTGAACAGAGAGTAAAACACCAAAGAATCATTAAAAGATCAATAGAAAAGGTAAAAATTAAGGTATGAGACAGCATTAGTTACAATTGCAAAAAAAAAGTTTCTATTAATTTAGGAAAATAATGAGGTAACATGCAACACACACAAAATACTGGAGGAACTAAGCAGGCCAGGCAGCATCTAGGGCAAAGAGTAAACAGTTCTGTTTCAGGCCGAGACCCTTCATCAGAACTTTTCCCAAGATTCCATTCTGTTTTGTACTCAGTTATTGGTGCAGAACCTGAATCATAGACTTCCCATTCAAAACTGGAGAGCTACCTCAAAATGAAGTCTGACAATCAGATAAACCCAGCAGATTGCATCACATACAACACACACAAAATGCTGGTGGAACACAGCAGGCCAGGCAGAATCTATAGGAAGAAGTGCAGTCTAACAGAAGTTAGAGAAATCAATGTTCATGCCATCAGATTGGAGGCTACCCAGCCGGTATATAAGGTGTTGTTCCTCCAACCTGAGTGTGGCTTCATCTTGACAGTAGAGGAGGCCATGGATTGACATATCGGAATGGGAATGGAACGTGGAATTAAAATGTGTGGCCACTGGGAGATCCTGCTTTCTCTGGCAGACCGAGCATAGGTTTCGTGTTCAGCGAAACGGTCTCCCAGTCTGCGTCGGGTCTCACCAATATATAGAAGGCCACACTGGGAGCACTGGACACAGTATACCACACCAGCCGACTCACAGGTGAAGTGTCGCCTCACCTGGAAGGACTGTCTGGGGCCCTGAATGGTGGTGAGGGAGTAAGTGTAAGGGCAGGTGTAGCACTTGTTCCGCTTACAAGGATAAGTGCCAGGAGGGAGATCGGTGGGAAGGGATGTGGGGGGGGGGGGGAAACGAATGGACAAGGGAGTTGCGTAGGGAGCAATCCTTGTGGAAAGCAGAAGGTAGGGAGGGAGATGTGCTTGGTGGTGGGATCCCGTTGGAGGTGGCAGAAGTTATGGAGAATTATATGTTGGACCCGGAGGATGGTGGGGTTGTAGGTGAGGACAAGGGGAACCCTATCTCTAGTGGGGTGGCAGGAGGATGGGGTGAGGGCAGATGTGCGTGAAATGGGAGAGATGCATTTGAGAGCAGAGTTGATGGTGGAGGAATGGAAGCCCTTTTCTTTAAAAAAGGAAGACATCTCCTCCGTCCTGGAATGAAAAGCCCCATCCTGAGAGCAGATACGGCAGAGAGGGAGGAATTGTGAGAAGGGGATGGCATTTTTGCAAGAGACAGGGTGAGAAGAGGAATAGTCCAGGTAGCTGTGAGAGTCTGTAGGCTTATAGTAGACATCAGTAGATAAGCTGGCTCCAGAGATAGAGATAGAAAGATCAAGAAAGGGGAGGGAGGTGTCGGAAATGAACCAGGTAAATTTGAGGGTAGGGTGGAAGTTGGAGGCAAAGTTAATGAAGACAACGATCTTAGCATGCGTGCAGGAAGCAGCGCCAATGAAGTCATTAATGTAGCGAAGGAAAAGTGGGGGACAGATACCAGTGTAGGCTTGGAACATGGACTGTTCCACAAAGCCAACAAAAAGGCAGGCATAGCTGGGACCCATACGGGTGCCCATGGCAACACCTTTAGTTTGGAGGAAGTGGGAGGAGCCAAAGGAGAAATTATTACGAGTAAGGACTAATTCCGCTACACAGAGGAGAGTGGTGGTAGACGGGAACTGGTTAGGTCTGGAATCCAAAGAGAAGTGGAGAGCTTTGAGACCTTCCTGGTGGAGGATGGAGGTATATAGGGACTGGACACCTATGGTCAAAATAAGGTGGTGGGGGCCAGGAACAGTCTACACTGATGTATTTTATATCATTGTTGAGGATTTCAATCAGGCTTATTTGAAGAAATCCCTTCCCATATTCAATCAGCAAATAACCTGTAGGATCAGAGATCCCAACACACTAGACCACTGCTATTCTAAGATAAGGAATTCCTACCGTTCCATGCCCAGACTGTACTTTGGGAAATCGGATCACTTGGCTGTCTTCTCCTACCTGCAAACAGGCAGAGGCTGAAGAGCAAGGCTCCAGAGATTAGGACAATAAAGAGGTGGTTGCAGGAGGCTGAGGGGTGGCTATGGGATTGCTTCGAGTCAGTGGCATGGGCCATGTTCAAGGACTCATCTGTGGATCCGAACGAATACTGAGTGGTTGTCACAGACGTTATAAAGACAGTCATTGATGAGTGTCTCCCCACAAAATCATTCAGAGACTTTCCCAACCTAAAGCCCTGGATAAACCATGTGATGCGGAATCTGCTGAGAGCCAGATCAGAGGCATTCAAATCTGGTGACCAAGACAGTTACAATCTCTGGAAAGCCATCTCATGGGCAAAGTGGCAACTCCTTTCTAAACGTGAATCAATGTAGGATGCTCGACAGCTGTGGCAGGGCTTGAATGCTATATCCTCCTACAAAGTGAAATCAAGCATCACAGGTGACAACAGGGCTTCACTTCCAGATGAGCCCAATGCCTTCTATGTTCACTTTGACAGTCAAAACATTGAGGAACCTTCAGGCCACAGCCTCCAATGACCTTGTCAATGACCTCTGAAGCTGACATGAGAGCACCCTACAAGATGGAAGCATTCAGCCCAGATGGGGTACCTGGCCGAGTACCAAAGATCCGTGCTGTTCAACTGGCTGGAGCATTCACTGAGATCTTTAACCTCTCACTAGCAATCTGAGGTAGCCACCTACAAGTATACCGGTGCCTAAGAAGAATGTGGTAACCTGCCTCAATGGCTATTGTCCACTCTGATGAAGTGATTTGAGAGCCTGGTGATGAAACGTATTAACTCCTGCCTGAGAAGCGACTTGGATCTGCTCCAATTTGGCTACCAGCACAACAGGCCCACAGCAGATGCCAAGTCATTGGCTCTTCACTCAACCCTGGAACATCTATATAGCAAAGATGGGAACATCAGGATGTTCCTTATCAACTACTGTTCAGCAGTCAATACTATCATTCCCTCAAAGCTAATCAATAAGCTTCAAAACCTTGGCCTCAATACCTCCATGTGCAATTGGATCCTTGATTTCCTCAGCTGCAAATCCCAGCAAGTTCAGATTGGCAACATCTCCTCCACAATGTCCATCAGCAAGGCTGTGTGCTTAGTCCTTTGCTCTGCTTGTTCTACACACGACTGTGTGGCTAAGCACAGTTCCAATGCCACATTTAGTTTTGCTTATGATACCACTGTAGTAGGCCGATTCCAAGGTGGCGACGAATCTGCATTTCGGAGGGAGATTGAAAATCTGACTGGTGATAAAACCACCTCCTGCTCAATGTCAGCAAAACTAAGGAGATGATTATTGACCAGGAGGAGGAAACTGGAGTTCCATGAGCCAGTCCTCATCAAGAGATCAGGATTAGATAAGTGCAATTACAAAGAAAGCAGGACAGCACTTCTACTTCCTTAGAAGTTTGTGAAAATTTGGCACGATATCTAAAAGTTCAACAAATTTCTATGGATGAGTAGTGGAGAGTATATTGACTGGTTGCATCATGGCCTAGTGTGGAAACACCAATGGCCTTGAACAGAAAAGCCTACAAAAAGTACAATCCAGCCCAGTCCATCATGCCCTCCCCACTACTAAGCACATCTACATGGAACACTGCCATGGGAAAGCAGCATCTATCATCAGGAACCCTCAACACTCAGGATACGTTCTCTTCTCACTGCTGCCAACAAGAAGGTGGCACAGGAGCCTCAGGGCATCACCAAATTCAGGAACAGTTATTACCCCTCAACAATCAGGATCTTGAACCAAAAGGGAACTCACTCAACTTCACTTGCCCCATCACTGACCTGTTCTCACACCCATTAATTTACTTTCAAGGACTCATCTCATGTTTTGATATTTATTGTATCTATTATTATTATTATTATTACTCCTTTTTGTAATTTCTTTTTGCATTTTTACAGTTTGTTGCCTTCTGCACACTGGTTGTTGCACTGATGGTGTGGTCTTTCATTGACTCCATTATGGTTATAGGATTTATTGAGTAGCCCACAGGACAACGAATCTCAGGGTTGTATATGGTGACATACATCTAGTTTGATAATAAATTTACTTTGAACTTTTTACTTTGAGAGTTGGAAATATTTTCACAGAGAGTTATGGATACTCAGTTGTTTTCTGCTTTAAGAGATACAGCATGGTAACACGACTTTCTGGCCCAACAGACCCATGTCACCTAATTGCACACATATGTGACCAATTACTAACCCATACATCTTTGCAATGAGAGAGGAAACCCACGCAGTCATGGGAGGATATACAAACCCCTTACAGACAGTGGCAGCATTGAACCCGGATAGCTGGCGGGGTAATAGCGTTATAGTACCGTGCTGCCTAACTTACCCAAGCCTGAGTACAAAATATTTTGACCACTAAAATAATTAGAAATAGTAATTAGGTAACAGTGGACTTGTGGCATAGGATCAGATAAGTTAATGAGTAATACAGTAGGGTTGAAGAGCTCTATGGATATTCCTGTCTTGGGTCCTTAAAGTTATTATAGCTGTGGTGGTAGTGGGTATAAGCTCCCACTACCTATTAAATGCTTCAAATGATGTGCATCTCAAATAGCCTCTGACAATCAAGTCCAGCTCCTGGTCTTCAAGTGTAGCTTAGCTATGAAGCCTGGTGGAACTGTTTCTACTGACATGAGAAGGGGCAAAGGCTGATTACTGGTGTCTTAAAACCAGTCGCTTCGAGCAGATGAGACTCGTCAACTGTGGTTGGCAGCTCATCGAGAAGAAGGAAAACTCTGAACTCAAACCTCTGCTGCCTTGTGTCTATATCCACACACTGGGAAGGCTTCAGGGAAAAGACTGGAGCCTCAGTCCCAAAGGCAGTCCTATGCTGGGTTCATAGCCTTCTGGCAACTCCTGTGACACCACTGATGCCAATCTGTATCGGTCTCTGCTCTTCCTTTGGGCAGCCTGTTACTGGGGTAACAGCTTGCTCTCCACATCATACTGCCTTGGATTGCCCATCACGCAGACACCATCCATGGTCAACACCAACCAATGGAGGGGCCGCTGATTTCTTCAGATGTCATTATAAAGGAATTTGTGCCATGAAGTACCAACTTTAACTTTGAAACGAGAATAAATGACTTCATGTGCAGATATAAAATTTCTTCTCAGTTAGGGTAGGTTGAGGTGGTGGCATCCGTCGGTCTCGAGAGACCATGGATCTGCGCCTGGAGTTTCCAGGGTGCAGGCCTGGGCAGGGTTGTATGGGAGACCGGCAGTTGCCCAAGCTGCAGGCCTTCCCCTCTCCATGCCACCAATGTTGTCCAAGGGAAGGGCACTAGGACCCATGCAGCTTGGCACCGGTGACGTCGCAGAGTAATGTTAAGTGCCTTGCTCAAGGACACAAACACGCTGCCTCAGCTGAGGCTCGAACCAGTGACCTTCAGGTTACTAGTCTGATGCCTTGCCCACTAGGCCACGCGCCAACACTCTTGAGGGGCAACACTTGAGGGGCAACCTGCCTTTTCACAAGAAACCGCCAGGAGTAAGATATGTTAAAGTGCCGGGGTTAGGACTCAATGTATTTAAGTAAACTACTTAAGAACTTTTTAAAAGCTATTATTAATGCTTTTTGAGAGGGTGATTTTAGATGCATATCATATTTTTACTGAGTTAAGTATTGTATGTAATTAGTTTTGCTACAATAAGTGTATGGGACATTGGAAAAAATGTTGAATTTCCCCATGGGGATGAATAAAGTATCTATCTATCTATCTATCTAATATCAGAAGTCTGACCACTTTATTGGGTACATCTGTACACCTGCTCTTTCACTGTAAATATCCAATCAGCTGATCATGTGGCAGCAATTAATGCATAAAAGCATTTAGCCATGGTTAAGAGATTCAGTTGTTCAGACCAAAAATCAGAGTGGGGAGAAAATGTGATTGAAGTGATTTTGACGGTGGAATGACAGGGTGGTTTGAGTATCTCAGTAACTGCTCATCTCCTGGGATTCTCACGCACAGGTCTCTAGAGTTTACTGAAAATAGTGTGAGAAACAAAAGCACCCATTGAATTGCAGGGTGAAAATGATTTGGTAATGAGAGAGGTGAATGGCCAGACTGGCTGGTTGAAGCTGACAGGAAGGCAATAGTAGCTCGAATAACCTCGCGTTACAACAGTGGTGTGTAGAAGAACATTTCTGAACACACAACGCATCAAACCTTGAAGTGGATGGGCAACAGCATCAGTAGAAGACCACGAACATACACTTGGTGTATAACAACACACACAAAATGCTGTTGGAACACAGCAGGCCAGGCAGCATCTATAAGCATCTATACTGTCGACATTTCGGGCCGAGACCCTTCGTCAGGACTAGATATATAATGCCCCTTTGCAATTCACAGGCTGCTGAATACACATTAATAACCCCAGACAGGGCTATTTGATTAACGGTGACACTGTACTGGGCACTTTAACTGGGAACAACAAGGAGCTTTTAAGATAACACGAAGATTGGGAGGAAAAAATGTGCAATGATCTATGCAAAGATGAAAGGCAGAAAAGAGGATTTAAGGATACTGGTCACTGGAAAAGTTCCAGACGATTCAAAATAAAACATAAATCTGAAATTGGCTGGAACTGCAGAGTTTACCAGAACCAAGCCTACAGATGGGAAACCTTTGTGGCTGTACTGCAGCATGCCAAATTTCATAAAGCAAACAAACATGGAAAAATAACCTTTGGTCTTGTAACTAATCCAACACAGTTCAAAACTGCAATGAATTAAATCAAAGGAAAAGCAGACACAGTGGCATGCAAAAGTTTGGGCACCCCAGTCAAAATTTCTGTTGCTGTGAATAGCTAAGCAAGTAAAAGATGACCCTGATTTCCAAAAAGCATAAAGTTAAAGAAGACACATTTCTTAGCAAGACTTCTTTTTATTTCCATCTTTTACAGTTTCAAAATAACAAAAAAGGAAAAGGGCCCGAAGTAAAAGTTTGGGCACACTACATGGTCAGTACTTTGACAAGTATCACAGCTTGTAAATGCTTTCTGTAGCCAGCTAAGAGTCTTTCAATTCTTGTTAGGGGGAGTTTTGCCCATTCTTCCTTGCAAAAGGCTTTTAGTTCTGTGAGATTCTTGGGCTGCCTTGCATGCACTGCTCTTTTGAGGTCTATCCACAGATTTTCGAGATGTGAGGGCCATAGCAAAACCTACAGCTTGTGCCTCTTGAGGTAGTCCATTGTGGATTTTGAGATGTGTTTAGGATCATTATCCTGTTGTAGAAGCCATCCTCTTTTCATCTTCAGCTTTCTTACAGATGGTGTGATGTTTGCTTCCAGAATTTGCTGGTATTTAATTGAATTCATTCTTCCCTCTACCAGTGAAATATTCCCCGTGCCACTGGCTGCAACACAAGCCCAAAGCATGATCAATCCACCCCCATGCTTAACAGTTGGAGAGGTGTTCTTTTCATGAAATTCTGCACCCTTTTTTTTTCAAACATACCTTTGCTCATTGCGGCCAAAAAGTTCTATTTTAACTTCATCAGTCACAGGACTTGTTTCCAAAATGCATCAGGCTTGTTTAGATATTTCTTTGCAAACTTCTGATGCTGAATTTTGTGGTGAGGATGCAGGAAAGGTTTTCTTCTGATGATTCTTCCATGAAGGTCATATTTGTGCAGGTGTTGCTGCACAGTAGAACAGTGCACCACCACTCCAGAGTCTGCTACATCTTCCAGAAGTCTTTTGCAGTCAAACAGGGGTTTTGATTTGCCTTTCCAGCAATCCTACGAGCAGTTCTCCTGGAAAGTTCTCTTGATCTTCCAGACCTCAATTTGAACTCCACCATTCCTGTTAACTGCCATTTCTTAATTACATTACAAACTGAGGGAACGGCTACCTGAAAACACTTTGCTATCTTTTTATAGCCTTCTCCTGCTTTGTGGGCAACATTTATTTTAATTTTCAGAGTGCTAGGCAGCTGCTTAGAGGAGCCCATGGCTGCTGATTGTTGGGACAAGACTTCAGGAGTCAGGGTATCTATAAAGCTTTGGAATTTGTATCACCTGGCCTATCCTAACGATGACTGTGAACAAGCCATAGCCCTAACAAGCTAATTAAGGTCTGAGACCTTCGTAAAAGTTATCTGAGAGCTCAAATCTCTTAGAGTGCCCAAACTTTTGCATGGTGCTCCTTTCTTTTTTCCCCACTCTAAAATTGTACAAAACAAAAATAATACACTAATCTTGCTTAAAATGTTGAAAAGAATGCTTCATCTTTAACTTTATGACTTTTGGAGATCAGTTCATCTTCTACTCAACTACTTACTTTATTGTCGCCAAACAATTGATACTAGAGCGTACAATCATCACAGCGATATTTGATTCTGCGCTTCACGCTCAACTATTCACAGTAACAGAAATTTTGACCAGGGGTGCCCAAACTTTTACATGCCACTGTATTCAGAAAAAAACTTTAAATGCTGAAGAAAAAGATCATTATTTTTCCCTGTAACAAAATACATCGGAGAATTGTTTGCAACTGAAAGGGGGAAAACAGATGATTAAGAGAAAAACACCAGAGATTCTGCAGATGCTGGAAATCTAGAGCAACACATACAAAATACTGGAAGAACTCAGCAGGTCAAGCAGCAACTATGGAAATGAATGAATAATCGATGTTCTGGACCAAGACCCTTCTTCAGAACTGGGAAGGAAAGGGAATGATGCCAGAATAAAAAAGTGGGTGGAGGGGAAGCAGGACTAGCTGGAAGATGATGGGTAAAGCTAGGTGGGTGGGAAAGGTAAAAGGCTGGGATTGGAAGGAATCTGATGGGAAGGTGAGAAGAGGTAAGAGGCCAGAGTGGGAAATAGAAGAAGAAAGAGGAGGGGAAAAGACAGAAAAAAAAGAGGGAAAATATTACTGGAAGGAGAAATCGAAGTTCATGCCATCAGGTTTAAGGCTAGCTAGCCGGAATTTCAGGTGTTGTTCTGCCACCCTTAGAGTGGAAAGAAAAAACTGGGTAAAGTATAGCAGGCGGAATCACTTAGAATGGTACAAAGCTCAGAGAGAGAATGTTTCATTCAATTAACATCCAATGCAAATAGACAAAAATAACTAATAATGTAAAACAGAGATGAGGAGAGATTTCTTTAGCTACAGGGTGGTGAATCTGTGGAACACATTGCAACAGAAGACCGTGGAGGCTAAGTCACTGGGCATATTTAAAGTGAAGGTTGATAGATGCTTAATTAGTAAGGGTTTCAAAGGTTACAGGGAGAAGACAGGAGAATGGGGTTAAGAGGGATAATAAGTCAGTCACAATGGAATAGAGTTGCAATTCAGTGGGTCGAATGGTCTAATTCAGCTCCTATGTCTTATGAGATTTAAACAAAAGAGAACTGATTTTAGAAGGACCTAACAAGAAATCCAGATGTTCAGGCTGGGTCAACTAACACCAAAACTGTTAATGTATTGGTAGGATGGGAGGGATATCGGGTTACATCACCATATGTTATGGAGGAGCCACTGCACAGGGTTGGAAAAAGCTGTGTAAACACAACCAGCTCCATCATGGGTACTAGACTGCCCAGCATCAAGAACATCTTTAAAAGGTGATGCCTTTAAAAAGCAGCATCCATCATTGAGGACTGCCATCACCCAGGACATGCCCTCTTCTTCTTCTTCAAAAAAGTACCTACACACAGTACTATGCAAAACTCTTAGGCACATTACATATACGATAGATAGATAGGGTGCCTAAGACTTTCCCACAGTAATGTATATTGGTTAAGATAGGAAGGTGGTTGGGAAACAGTGTAGTCCATGGCATAAAACAGGTTGAAAACCCTGTCTTAGAGGGATGAAAGGTCTTGAGGATGATGCAGATATAGAAATGGGCTTGGCCATGAAAGGAACAATACATAAGTAGTAGTTCACAAGGTAGAATATGAGGTAAACAGATTGACTCGACTGCCTCCTTACAGGTAAATCTGTAACCTGTTTTATGGAGCCTTACCATTAACTGAGGGGGTCCATGAACTCCAGGTTGGGAACCCCTGCTCTAAATGAAGAAAGGTTTTTTTTTGCAGCATTTCTTATCACAGATATGAAAAGATAGAAAATACATAGTTTCCTTACATTAATCTGGAAGCCAGGTATTAATCCATGCATGCTTGCACTGCCCAAAGTTTCTTGGCCACTTCCTCCTGTCTCAGGAATAATAATAGGATTCAGCACAGTCTTCTTTTCCTTCAAGTTGAGAACAAGGCCCAATTCCGGTAGAGGAAGGCATGAGGGTCGGCTGAGGCCAAACAATGTATAGTACATGTCCACAGCATCACAGCGAAGTCTCCAGTCGTGGGAGGTTCCTTAATAACATTTACGAAAAAAAGAGGAACTTTTATGTTACCTACATTGTTATTCAAGCAGGTACATCATTGAAGTACAGGAATACTATAAGACCATAAGATATAGGAGCAGAAGTAGGCCATTCGGCCCATTGAGTCTGCTCTGCCATTCAATCATGGGCTGATCCAATTCTTCCAGTCATCCCCACTCCCCTGCCTTCACCCCATACCCTTTGATGCCCTGGCTAATCAAGAATCTATCTATCTCTGCCTTAAATACACACAATGACTTGGCCTCCACAGCCGCTCATGGCAACAAATTCCACAGATTTACCACCCTCTGACTAAAGTAATTTCTCTGCATCTCAGTTCTAAATGGACATCCTTCAATCCTGAAGTCATGCCCTGTTGTCCTAGAATCCCCTACCATGGGAAATAACTTTGCCATATCTAATCTGTTCAGGCCTTTTAACATTCGGAATGTTTCTATGAGATTCCGCCTCATTCTCTTGAACTCCAGGGAATACAGCCCAAGAGCTGCCAGACGTTCCTCATGCATAACCATTTCATTCCTGGAATCATTCTCCAGAATCTTCTCTGAACCCTCTCCAATGTCAGTATATCTTTACTAAAATAAGGAACCCAAAACTGCACACAATACTCCAAATGTGGTCTCACGAGTGCCTTAGAGTCTCAACATCACATCCCTGCTCTTATATTCTATACCTCTAGAAATGAATGCCAACGTTGCATTCGCCTTCTTAACTGACTCAACCTGGAGGTTAACCTTTTGGGTATCTTGCACAAGGACTCCCGAGTCTCTTCGCATCTCTGCATTTTGAATTCTCTCCCAATCTAAATAATAATCTGCCTGTTTATTTCTTCCACCAAAGTGCATGACCATACATTTCCAACATTGTATTTCATTTGCCACTACTTTGTCCATTCCCCTAAACTATCCAAGTCTCTCTGTTTCCTCAACACTACCAACCCCTCCACCTATCTTTGTTTCATCAGCAAATTTAGTCACAAATCCATTAATACCGTAGTCCAAATCATTAACATACATCGTAAAAAGCAGCGGTCCCAACACAGACCCCTGTGGAGCTCCACTGGCAACCAGCAGCCAGCCAGAATAGGATCCTTTTATTTCTACTCTCTGCTTTCTGCCAATCAACGAATGCTCCACCCATGCTAGTAACTTCCCTGTAATTCCATGGGCTCTTATCTTGCTAAACAGCTTCATTGTCAAAGGCCTTCTGAAAATCCAAGTACACCACATCTACTTCATCTCCTTTGTCTACCCTGTCTGTAATTTCCCCAAAGAATTGCAGTAGGTTTTCAGGCAGGATTTTCCTTTCAGGAAACCTTGTCAAGTGCCCCCAGGTTTTCTGTAATCTCATTCCTCACTATTAATTCCAACAACTTCCCAACCACTGATGTCAGGCTAACAGGTCTACAGTATCCTTTTTGCTGCCTCCCACCCCTCATATATAGCGGAGCAACATTTGCTATTTTCCCATCTTCCGGTACAACGTCAGAATCTATTGATTCTTGGAAGATCATCATTAATGCCACCGCAATTTCTCCAGCTACTTCCTTCTGAGCCCGAGGGTGCATTCCATCAGGTCCAGGAGATTTATCTCATAGAAACATTCTGAATGTTAATACTGAAAATATTCAGCTAATCTGATTCTAACTGCACCATTAACTCATCTGGTCCCATTTTATCAGAACGATTTTCTTGATTCTGCTCATCACTTCTCCACCTCCTGAGAATAAGGTATTTTCTCTCTTTGAACAGAACTCCTAGAAAATCCTAGAAGAACTCAGTGGATCAGGCAGCATCTACGGATGGAAATGGACAGCCAACTTTTTGAGTTGAGGCCCCTCATCTTGACTGGATGTAGTGATCTTGGAGCAATGAAAACGTAGCAGATGTAGAAAGTGGCTAGATCATAAAAGGATCCCAGATAGTCTTGGCTCGAAATGTCAATTGTTCACTTCTCTCCACAGATGACGCTTGACCTGCTGAGTTCCTCCAGCATTTTGTGTGTGTGAGGCCACAGAAAGAATTGTACACAAGAATGAATATTTTACAGGGTAGAATATTAGAGAACATGGGCTGGAGACCACACATACATGGATCGACTCTTGACTGCCTGCTTAGTTTAGAGGCAATTCTGGACAGACCACAATATCACCAGCAGGCTTCAAATCCCATGAATGAAGGAAGGCAGTCTTTATTATGACAGTCCAGATCAATGGTCTCAAGCCAATACATTGACTATTTCTCTCCACAGATATTGCCTGACGCATTGAGTTTCTCCAGCTTTTTCTGTGTTGCTCCAGATTCCAGTATTTGCAGTTTCTTTTTTCCTCTCTATTAGGGACAAGGCTATATATAACATAGAGCATCCTCTTCCAGTTCTGACAAGAGTCTCAGAGTGAAACATTAATTTTATTTCTCTTTCTACAGATGCTGCTGGACCTGCTAAATACTTTGAACATAGGGAATGGGTGGTAAAGATTTGTTAGTCAACTGGACATTGACAAAAAAACACATGAAACAGGAAATTAAAGTAACGGTGGAAGGTCATTTTATTTTCCTGAATTAATTCTCTTCCCTTTCATGCTGGGGAAGCAACACATTATAAGTACACTTTCGCACAGTAGTACAGCTAATATGCTTGATATGCTGAATTTATATAATAATAGATACAAACTCCAGCTGTTTGTCTTCAAATACATTAATCATAATCCATATTCAACTTTTGGAATTACAAAATACTTCACAAACATGATGAACTGTTTTCAAGAGATATTTCTGTTAGCTTAAGAGAACATTTAGGTGACTGTACTGAAACTGCCCTCCACTAAATATGATGTTGGAACATCCATTAAGAACATCTTGACCTTTTTCCACAGCACAGAATAATGCTCAGAGATTTCTTTCTGCAACCAAAAGTATTCAATTTTTTGAATCTTGGCATCAGCTCAATCATTTTGTAGTGAGATCAGTTCTTCCTCCACCCTTCCTATTAATACCTTATTAGAATAGATTTATGACCCAATCTGGAATTTAGATCGAGAGAAGATTGTAAGATCCTGAATCTCTCTGACCTGACTTTATGGATCTCACCCAGGTGGGCACAGTATACTTGAAGATCGGCATCTGATATTCTTTCTTTTTCTCAGGAGGCTTGAATCATGCTTTCACCTTTTATGAAGTGAACATAACCAAAAAGCAAAGATCTGCTGCCTGGCAAAGTTGACTCATCCAATTGTAGAACAAATTCTGTTGTCCTAAGTATATTGCACAATTTTCACTATGGAAAAGGATCTTAGTGATGACTTGCAGCAGACTGAAAAGAATGAGAATGTGGATATTAAAAAAGAGGATGTGCTGGAGCTTTTGGAAAGCATCAAGTTGGATAAGTCGCTGGGACTGGATGAGATATACCCTAGGCTACTGTGGGAGGCGAGGGAGGAGATTGATGAGCCTCTGGCGATGATCTTTGCATCATCAATGGGGAAGGGAGAGGTTCCGGAGGATTGGAGGGTTGCGAATGTTGTTCCTTTTTTTAAGAAAGGGAGTAGAGATAGCCCAGGAAATTATAGACCAGTGAGTCTTACCTTAGTAGTTGGCAAGTTGATGGAGAAGATCCTGAGAGGCAGGATTTATGAACATTTGGAGAGGTATAATATGATTAGGAGTAGTCAAGGGCAGGCCGTGCCTTACAAGCCTGATCGAATTTTTTGAGGATGTGACTAAACACATTGATGAAGGTAGAGCAGCAGATGTAGTGTGTATGCATTTCAGCAAGGCATTTGATAAGGTACCCCATGCAAAGGTTATTGAGAAAGTAAGGAGGCATGGGATCCAAGGGGACATTGCTATGTGGATCCAGAATTGGCTTGCCCACAGAAGGTGAAGAGTGTTTGTAGTCAGGTCATAGTCTGCATGGAGTCGGTCACCAGTGGAGTGCCTCAGGGATCTGTTCTGGGACCCTTACTTTTCGTGATTTTTATAAATGACCTGGATGAGGAAGTGGAGGGATGGGTTAGTAAGTTTGCTGAGGACACAAAGGATGGAGGTGTTGTGGATAGTGTGGAGGGCTGTCAGAGGTTACAGTGGGACATTAATAGGATGCAAAACTGGGCTGAGAATTGGCAGATGGAGTTCAACCCAGATAAGTGTGAAGTGGTTCATTTTGGTAGGTCAAATATGATGACAGAATATAGTATTAATGGCGGCATGGAGGATCAGAGGGATCTTGGAGTCTGAGTCCATAGGACGCTCAAAGCAGCTGTGCAGGTTGACTCTGTGGTTAGGAAGGCGTATGGTGTATTGACCTTAGTCAATCGTGGAATTGAATTTAGGAGCTGGGAGGGAATGTTGCAGCTATATAGGGCTCTGGTCAGACCCCACTTGGAGTACTGTGCTCAGTTCTGGTTGCCTCACTACAGGGAGGATGTGGAAGCCATAGAAAGGGTGCAGAGGAGATTTACAAGGATGTTGCCTGGATTGTGGAACATGCCTAATGAGAATAGGTTGAGTGAACTCAGCCTTTTCTCCTTGGAGCAAAGGAGAAGGAGAGGTGACCTGATAAAGGTGTACAAGGTGATGAGAGGCATTGATCATGTGGATAGTCAGAGGCTTTTTCCCAGGGTTGAAATAGTTGCCACAGAGGACACAGGTTTAAGGTGTTGGGGAGCAGGTACAGAGGAGATATCAGGGGTAATTTTTTACTCGAAGAGTGGTGAGTGTGTGTGAAGTTTTTTACTCAAAGAGTGGTGAGTGTGTGAGAATGGGCTGCCGCAACGGTGGTGGAGGCGGATACAATAGGGTCTTTTAAAAGGCTTTTAGATAGGTACATGGAGCTTAGTAAAATAGAGGGCTATAGGTAAGCCTAGTAATTTCTAAGGTAGGGACATGTTCGGCACAACTTTGTGGGCCGAAGGGCCTGTATTGTGCTGTAGGTTTTCTATGTTTCTATGTGTCTTCCACATTCTCAGATATTTCATCTTTATGTCTTTGAACAGAGTTGTCTCTGAGTGAAATCACTTCAATTAACTGGTCTGGTGACTTATACAGAACTGTACTCAGCACTTCCCTTACTGCTGACAGAATCAGCTCTTCTTCAATTGTACGAGGCTTTCCAGATTTAGCAATTGAGCATTGAAATGTTCTATGAAGCACACAAACCATCACAGCCCCTCACTCCAGGGCCTATAACTGTTCAACCTTCTCTGCATTCCTGTCCTTTTCCAATAGATTCTTTAATGACAAAAAAAACCCTTTAGTATGTGACTGCTGCCCTTCCCTAAGTTCACTCCGATATTGTGCCTCTTCCTCCTGTCCATATACTGTTCCATAACCTCACCAACTTCCCTGGTTATGGTAACAGCAAGCAATCCAGCTTCTGCTGCACACAACTTTGGTCAATCGATAATTTTCCCTCTACATGCCGCCAGTTACGCCATCACACTGTAAGCCTGTAATCTCTCAGCTGCTCTTCTTGCTGCTAAGTGCCTCCAACTGCCCCCTTTATCTTTACTGTCATCTTAGAAACTCTCACTGTTCCTGGAGGGGTCAATATTTCCCACTGTGGTAACCACTGGCTTACAACCTATACAGACAGCATTACACCATAAGACATAGGAGCATCTGGCCCATCGAGCCTGCTCCACCATTCAATCATGGCTGACCCTTTTTTTTCTCCTCCTCAACTCCAGTTCCCGGCCTTCTCCCTGTAACTTTTGATGCCATGTCCAATCAAGAACCTATCAATCTCTGCCTTAAATACACCCAATGACCTGGCCTCCACAGTTGCATGTGGCAACAAATTCCACAAATTCACCGCCCTTTGGCTAAAGAAATTTCTCCGCATTTCTGTTTTGAAAGGGTGCCCCTCTATCCTGAGGCTGTCTCCTCTGGTCTCCCACCATGGAAAACATTCTTTCCATGTCAACTCTATCTAGCCCTTTCAACATTCAAAAGGTTTCAGTGAGATCCCCCTTCATCCTTCTGAACTCCAGCGAGTATAGACCCAGAGCCATCAAACGCTTCTTGTATGATAACCCTTTTATTCCTGGAATCATCCTTGTGAACCTTCTCTGGATCCTCTCCAATTCCAGCACATCTTTTCTAAGATGAAGAGCCCAAAACTGTTCACAATACTCAAGGTGAGGCCTCACCAGTGCCTTATAAAGCCTCAGCATCACATCCTTGCTCTTGTATTCTAAACCTCTTGAAATGAATGCTAACATGGCATTTGCCTTCCTCACCATTGACTCAACCTGCAAATTAACCTTTTGGGTGTTCTGCATTTGGACCCCCAAGTCCCTTTGCATCTCAGACCTTTGGATTTTCTCCCCTTGTAGAAAATAGTCCACACATTTATTTCTACTATTAAAGTGCATGGCCATGCATTTTCCAACATTGTATTTTATTTGCCACTTTCGTGCCCATTCTCCTAAACTGTCTAAGTCCTTCTACAGCCTACCTGTTTCCTCAACACTACCTGCCACTCCACCAATCTTCGTATCATCTGCAAACTTAGCAACAAAACCATCTATTCCATCATCTAAATCATTTATATACAGCATAAAAAGAAGTGGTCCCAACACTGACCCCTGCCGAACACCACCGGTCACTGGCAGCCAACCAGAAAAGGATCCTTTTATTCCCACTCGCTGCCTCCTACCAATCAGCCAATACTCTAACTGTGTTAGTAACTTTCCTGTAATATCATGGGCTCTTAACTTGGTAAGCAGCCTCATGTGTGGCACCTTGTCAAAGGCATTCGGAAGTCCAAATATACAACATCCACTGCATCCCCTTTATCTAAATAATGTGGAATCTCCTCAAGGAATTCCAACAGGATCATCAGGCAGGATTTTCCCTTAAGGAAACCATGCTGACTTTGTACTATCTTGTCCTGTGTCACCAAGTACTCCATCATTAAGAAGAGGGACGCCTCACGTCTTAATAAGCTGGTAAGGAAGGCGGGCTCTGTCGTGGGCAAAGTACTGGAGAGTTTAACATCGGTAGCTGAGCGAAGGGCGCTGAGTAGGCTACGGTCAATTATGGATAACTCTGAACATCCTCTACATAGCACCATCCAGAGACAGAGAAGCAGTTTCAGTGACAGGTTACTATCGATGCAATGCTCCTCAGACAGGATGAAGAGGTCAATACTCCCCAATGCCATTAGGCTTTACAATTCTACCGCCAGGACTTAAGAACTTTTTAAAAGCTATTATTAATGCTTTTTGAGACGGTGATTTAGATGCATATCATTTTTTTTACTGAGTTAAGTATTGTATGTAATTAGTTTTGCTACAACAAGTGTATGGGACATTGGAAAAAAAGTTGAATTTCCCCATGGGGATGAATAAAGTATCTATCTATCTATCTATCTATCACCTCATCCTTAACAATTGACCATGGAGGTCAGACTAACTGGTCTAATTTCCTTTCTGCTGCCTTTCTCCTTTCTTAAAGAGTGGAGTAACATTTACAGTTTTTCAGTCCTCCGGCACTTTTTGAAAGATCATTTCTAATGCCACCATAACCTCTAACGCTACTTCTTTCAGTTCATCTGGTCCAGCTGACTTATGTACCTTTAGGTCTTTCAGCTTTTTCTTCAGCTCTCTCTTGTAATAGTAACTGCACCCACTTCTCTTCCTTCACCTAAGGCACACTGCTAGTGTCTTCCACAGTGAAGACTGATGCAAAATACTCATTTAGTTCATCTGCCGTCTCCTTGTCCCTCGTTATTATTTCTCCTGCCTCATTTTCTAGCTGTCCTAAATCCACTCTCATCTCTTTTATTTTTAACATAGTTGAAAAAACTTTACTATCCACTTTGATATTATTTGCTAGCTTGCTTTCATATTTCATCTTTTCCCTTCTAATGATTTTTGTAGTTGGTCTCTGTATGTTTTTTAAAACTTCCCAATCCTCTATCTTCCCACTAATTTTTGCTTTGTTGTATGCCTTTTCTTTTGCTTTTACATTAGCTATGTCTTCCTTTGTCAGCCATGGTTGTACTGTTTTACCATTTGAGTATTTCTTCATTTTTGTAAAATGCACCTTCCTCATTTTTCCCAGAAACTCACACCATTGCTGCTCTGCTGACATCCCTGCCAGCAGCTCCTTCCAGTTTACTTTGGCCAAATCCTCTTTCATACCACTGGAATTTCCCTTACTCCACTGAAATACTGCTACATCAGGCTTTGCTTTCTCCCTATCAAATTTCAAGTTGAACTCAATCATATTGTGATCACTGGTTCCTAAGGGTTCTTTTACATTAAGCTCCCTAATGGCCTGTTTCATTACATAACACCCAATCCAGTATAGTTGATCTCCTCGTACGCTCAACGACAAACTGCTCTAAAAAGCCATCTCTGAGGCATTCAACAAACTCACTCTCTTGAGATCCATTACCAAGCTGATTTTCCCAATCGACCTCCATGAGTTGTGGTAGGATTTCTTTAATTTTATGAAGTTTAAGCTTTTATTGTGTTTGTCACTATCCACAATTCATCTCATAACCCCACTCAACACAGGATTTTGTGTTAACCTTTAGGCCCCATGATTGATACAGAGTTTTTGGGGGAATAAAGATCAAAGAGTCTATACCAAGTCTTTCCAAATCTGGCTGTGTGCAGATCCTGGCACCATTAATAAATAATTAAAATGAAAAGAGAATCTTGGCTAATCGCAAAAACCAGTCTCTGCTCCTATTAAAGCAGTGACTCTCATTCCCCAGTCAAAGATTATCAAATGGAATTAATACTTCTATATACTTCCAAACATTCAGTGTAGCAAGGATGCTGAATAAGTTTGCTCCTTTTTATATGCTCAGATCTACTTTGTGATATCCAGGGGGATGAAGAGTCTGTAAAGGTTTAACGAAAGGCACTTCATTCATTTTGATGAGAAGAATTTAAATGAAAAATGGAGGAACTATACTCTAACTGCAGTAGGCAATGTAAATAAATTAGTATCAGAGAAGATATTACTGTTGAAATTAAAGAGATTAGAGGCCAAGAAAGCTACCAGACATGTTGATCTGAATCCCAGAATTATGAATTTAAGGGTAGTGGGGATAGTGGATGCAAAAGTGAACTTTCAAAAATGCCTGGATGTTGGAGCAATATCAACAAGTTGGAATATTGTGAATATGACACTGCTATTCAAAAATGGAGATAGAAAACAAGAAAATATATGCCAGAGAGTTTAAAATCAGAGACAACAGCAGAATGAATTATTGTGACTATTACACAGATTATTCAAAAATCTTAATATGATTATACAACTATCGTGCAGTAATGTGAGCTGTGAACTCAGTCACCTCCACCAGGGACACTAGCCTCCCCAGCATCCAGGACGCCTTCAAGGAGCGAAATCTCAAAGAGGTGACATCCATTATTAAGAACATGTCCTCCCCATTACCCAGGACGTCTCCTCTTCTCATTGCTACCATAAGGGAGAAGGCACGCACTCAGTGATTCAAAAATAGTTTCTTCCCCTCTGCCATCAGATTGCTGAATGGACATTGAACCCATGAACACTACCTCCTGACTTTTTTTTGCACTATTTATTTTATTTATATATTTTTAACTGTAATTTACAGTTTTTTATTATTTATTGCAATGTACTACTGCCGCATAACAACAAATTTCACAACATATGCTGGTGATATTAAACCTGACCGATTCTGATAGGAAAGGAAAATCATGTTCAATAATATCTAATGGAACTCTGAGAAAGTAACAGATAGAGTTGATCGGGAGGGGTAAGAGCTAGTAGATGTAATATATTGATGTTAAAAAAAACATCTGATGAGGCACTACACAAAAGGTTACAGAATGAGGAGCCAGAGGAAGTCATCGAGGCAGGTACAGTTGCAAGATTTAAGAGGTATTTAGATTGGTAGATGGGCTGAACATGAGCAATTGGGACTAGAGGGAGAATGCTATCATCAGCATAGACCAGTTGGGTGAAGGGCCTGCTTTCGTGCTGTAGTACTCTATGACTCACAAGGTTGAGATGAAATGTTAGGAAGGACAGAGATAAGAGACCTTAGTGATAATGGAATTTAACACATCTTGTTGATAATGTGGGTGGCAGGATGGGGATACATCTCTACCAAAGGATGTGTCAGGCACTCCCTCCCTCTGCTAGCCTGCAGATCATCCTTAAGTAAGGTGCAGCACCTGCTTAGCACCCCCCTCCCTCCTCACGTGGAGCCATGGGAGCAGGTGGTGGATGGTTGTATGAGCATATCACAAGTCCTGGTTATGCAACCACTGACAGCAGGACTATAGCATTTTTCAACAGTTGCAAACTTAAATGCTGGCATGTAGGGCTATACTGATGGGATGCACTATGAAATACAACGTAAGTATGGAGTCACTTCAGTGCAAATTGGCCTTCATGGCAAGGGTGTTAAACTACAATACTAAGAAAGTCTTGCAGAGATTATATGGGGCTTGACTAAGATTTAATTTGGAGCAATGTGTACAACAATTATTTCTAGACCTATAGGAGGATATACTCAACATCCCGTCAGTGCAGTATCGATTCACCAGTTTTCACACAGAAAGATACTGTCCCACATTCACTAGAATTAGAACAAGTTATCATCTCAGGAGATACTGTGAGGAACCAACAGAATTGACAGTGAGAGGCTCTGTTCTCAGGTTACAGAATCTAGATTTTGAGGATGCAGTCTCAGCGTAAGATATTATCTATTCAAATACCACAGAAACAAATATTTACTTAAAATATGACAAAAGATGTAGAAGCAGAATTAGGCCACTCGGCCCATTGACTCTGCTCTGCTAATCCATCATGGCTGATCCATTATCTCTCTCTATCCCTAATAACCTTCTCCCCATAACCTTTGACTAAGAACCTATCAAATTCTGCTTTAAATATACGTAACGACTTGCCCTCCACATCCGTCTGCGGCCATGAATTACACCCTCTGAATAAAGAAATTCCTTCTCAATCTCTGTTCTAAAAGGATTCCCCTGTTTTCTGAAGCTGCGTCCTCTGGTCTTAAGATTCCCCCATCAGAAGAAACATTCTCTCTATATTCACTCAGTCTAGGCCTTTCAATACTTGATAAAATATTAGTTCTTTGGAATTCTTTACCTGGAATGCTGTGAGCACTCAATTTGTGAACGTATCCAAGATCAAAATAAATGAAATCAGTGAAATTAAAGATTTAGCATAAAATAATGAATCGAATTAATTAGCAGCAGAGCATTTCAACAAATAAAATTGGGTACATGGCTGTAAAATAACCTCCTAAATTTGCCATTTCTGTCATATACCATGAAAAGAAATATCAACAGACAAATATAGGGGCAGTACAAAAATAGAAGAAAAACTGAGAGAACATTGTCAGACTACCATAGTAACTGCTGGTATTTATTCTTGACGATACCTCATTGAAGACTTTTACAAAGTTACATATTGTATATATTTTACTTCACACAAAAATTCTCCGAGATCTAATTAGTGAAATACCCCCAACCACTCCGCACATCATCTGTGGCCCACCCAATGTTGGCCCATGGGACTCACCATTGCCAGAAGTGGCCTCAGGAATCAGAAAGCAAGGTAGCAGATTGTGCCCAGTCCAATCTCCTGGGCCTGAGTCCATACACAGCTGCCCATGGAGTTCAAGATACAGGGGTTCAGGAACAGCAGCCACAGATTTGTCACAATAAAACACTGGGGCACAATACCAGTGGCCTGGGGCTACATTACTGGCAGGCATAGTTCAATCATCACATAATGATGGGGTATAGTTGTACAGTATTGGCAGACATAGGTCTACTAGCATATAATACTGGGGAGCAATACCAATAAGGGCATGTCTATCTCCTTATAAAATTGATAAATAACTGGCACACATCTATCACTATAAAATAAGGGACATGATGATTATAAAACATAGGATCAGAATTAGGCCATTCGGTCTATCATGTCTGCTCTGCCTTTCCCCAATCAACTGCACAGATGCAACTTTCACAGAAAACCCCTCAGATCATGATCCACACCTTTATTTGTCTTGAATCACTGGTCACCAGTCTCAGGCAACCCTCAGGCAGCTGAGCACTAGACCCAAGTTTTGTTTATTAATATTTATATTTACTAACAGTCATTCTTGTTGATGTTTAAAGTTCAGACAAGACATTCTGGAATACTTCCAAATGTCTAATGTCCGCCCAATCAAAGGCAAGGATGCCAAGACACTGCAGAGGCAGAACGGCAATCTCGATGCTAGACAGACTTCCAGGATGAAAGGGGTGGTTGCACTAGGAAACGCCAGGCTGATTGATATGCCACATTCCAAACAGATAAAATGCAAGACTGCATCATCAACAAATATGTCTCCATATAAAACTGGGGTACAGAACAGGTGGGCATAGCCCTCGCACTGGTACTAAACACAACCTCAAGGAACTCTTTTAAAGAGTTGGTACAGGGACAAAGGACTGCAAGATTCTTTGAATTACTACTTCTTTCCACTTCTTCTTGCTAGATTTTACTCTTGTTGAAGACTCAGATGCAAAGGAAATCTCAAATAAAGCTAATGTCGTGAAGCATAGTGATTCCTGAAGTTTGATGAGGAAAAAATGTTGTCACAAACATGGAATCTGCCTTGGGGTCTGTGCGCCCTCCCAGCCATGCTGCAGAATGGGGGCAGCAATCGTGTTTGTGAGCATGCACATTCCAGCCATTTAGCGCTTCATTGTGGTGGCATTTAACTCCCTTCGTCTCGTTTCAGTTTTATCGAGTCTTGACCAAAAACACAACAATGTCAACGCTCCCTGCTTCCCAGGAAAGAAGACTACAGTTTAGATTGATGCCATAAAGAAGTGGTATTTACCTAGTGTTGTTATTGCTTCTGAACTGCAATGTCAGCGTTGGCTTTCAGTTTGGGAATTTTAGATAACAGCCCTGTTGACCTAGCATTTATTGTTTTTCCTTTAATTGTGCACAGTTCTTATTAAAAGTCTGTGAATTATTCATCCACTTTAGCGTCACTCCCTCTGCACTTGGGCTATCACCGCACATTCCTGTCATATGTATCCGGTGCCTACATTAGGGAAATAACAAGTGTTCACCCTGACAGGAAAATGTGAACAATTACTTTCTTTTTAAAAGAAAGCACATGTTTTTTCTCCCCACTCTGAATGGACTGGAGTGTGGCCTTTAGACTTTGAGTTTACTGTTAAATGTAACAGCACACAATTTGAGAATGCATTCCCTTAAAATAAAAATCATTTGCCTGGAATGGGTATCTGTCATATCCTGTGCTAAATTTTCTTATTTATCTTTCACCGATATATTATCATTTCAGACAACGTCCCCAGTTAAAGGAGACATTTTGGCCTGATAAATGCAATGCTCCTTTAACTGTGAATGTCGTCTGAAATGTAATATAAGACTTTTGAGGCTCTGTCCACAGGCCACACCCAAAGCAAACCTTACCAACAACCCTACTGCTGGAATCCAACGTTGGCAAACCCAACCATAGACTGCAATTACTTAAAAAGGCAGTTAACTGCATCCTTCTTCATGGGAAAAGCAGGTTAGGAAATAAATGTTGGTCTCACCAGCAACGTTCATGTTCCAAGAATGAATAAAAAGAACCAATAAAGTTGTGTGATGATCAAAAAGTGAAAGTCAACTTTCCAGATGCTTCATAATGCTAAATGACGCTGAATGGCATTACTAGGAATCAGTAAAGCTGAAGTACAGTCACCAAAACATCAGTGTATATTAGTAAGAGTTTTCCTTTCAGCTCATTATGAAGAAGCAAATGTAACTTGTACATTTGAGAACATCTAGTTTTCCTCTTCAGAGTAAATAAATTGTGTTTATTTTAGACTATGTAATTTATAAAACAGCACATTCAATAGTTGACCTCTTAAATCACAAGGAATATGCAATTGGACATATCTTATTTTTCAAAACATATTTTATTTTATGAATCTATCATCCCCTACAAAGGCAAAAAGTGTTTCAAAAGTAATCAGTAGCCTGAATATTTCCAGGTGCAAACCATCAAATTCTAGGCTATTCCTAGAAATCTGCAAGCCAAGCGGTGGAAACTTGGATTTGCCATCTATACAGGTATTGATATATACAGTATATCTATGTACAAACTGTGTGTGTTTCAGGATAAACCACATAACCTCAATGGACCAAAGTGGAATAATCATTCCTATATATACATTTGCTGTTAAAATATAGAGTTTAACTGCAGTTTGGTAAGGGTAATGGGGTTTATTGATTTGTAAAAAGCAAGATGCTGATTATGTAAAGAGAGGATGAATAATGATTTAGGAGGTAACAGTATGAAAATTGAAAATGGTCAAGAAATAAGAGGTTTATTACAAGTTTTTATCATAATATTTTTATTATGTCATTTCCTTTGCTGAAAGTTTCCTTTATATCAACAGTGCATAATTCTCTTAATAACTAAATATGCACGATTTCAAACATAAAAAATTGGTTATTTTGTCCATCTTAAAATTAACACACAGTACTCAGGCATGACTGTTAAACTAAGCACAGCATAGAAAACTTAGTTACTAGTGCCTCAATCTAATATTCAATTGCAAAACTGAGGTAAATTTATTAAAACGTCTGCTTGCGATACAGCACCACAAACGGAACAAACAGGAAGACTGAGTCTAAAGACAGACTTCGTTCATGACATGGATTCAAAATCAAAAGCATAAGCAAATGCAAATAGACCCAAACTGTCAATAATTTAACATTCACAAGTTCAACTAGAATAACTTGCTTTCATTTAAGATGCAGACTATTTTGTTGTGGAACAGATCTTGAAACCATGGTCTCAACATCAAATGCCACCTGCCCATGCATGTCTATACTTTCTAGTGTACCTCTCTCTGTCTGGTATGGTGTGGGGTCATTGCACAGGATTGAAATAAGCTGCAGAAAGTTGTGAACTCAGTCAGCTCCATTATAGGCACTAGTCTCCCCAGCATCCAGGACATCTTCAAGGAGTGATGCCTCAAAAGGGAAGCATCCTTCATTAAGGACCCTCATCAGCTGGACATATCCTCTTCTCATTGCTACCATCGGGAAGGAGGTACAGGAGCCTGAAGATTCAGGGATAGCTTCTTCCCCTCTGCCATCAGATTTCAGAATGGACATTGGACCCATGAACACTGCCTCACTACTTTTTTCCCTCTTTTTGCAGTATTTATTTAACTTTAACATCACACATATATATATATTTCTATAATTTACCGTTTTTAAATTATGTATTGCAATGTACTGCTGCCACAAAAGAACATATTTCACAACATATGCTGGTAAGATTAAACCTGATTCTGATTTTGACTATAATGCAAGGATTTTCAAAAATGACAAAATTAGGTAAATCTTTGGAATTATTATAATTTCTCAAGCTATAACAAGTTGAGGAAAATACTTTAATTATCTGTTTACTAAATGAAACATTTCATAAGAGCCTTACTCAGTCATTGCATAAAGTCAACTTTTGACTTCTAAGAACACAAACTTATTTTTCATTTAATCTTGGATTCTAAATTTATTTGAAACCAAGTAAACAAAATACTCATGTCTAAAGTTGAAATGACTTCAAAGCAACTGTTTCCAACAATTTAGAAGTTGTTACATTGAATGAAAAAACATCTGGAGCAGACTTCCATTACATAAAACATTGAAAACTAAACCAAGCCAAAGACTTTGGTGCCCCAGTGACTGACATTTTTATTGAGCATATCAGAAACAACAGTTAACAAGGAAAAAGAATAACCATTTCACTACCAGGAGTACATGAAATTATTAAATTCAAAACAACTTAAATATTTCCATAAATTCAATAAATGAAGAGTCTTATAAAAATTTGGAGAACAGCGGAAAGATACAGCTCATAATTTTTTTGTAGAAACAGTCTCAGAACAGCCAGTCAATGGATGAAGAATTTTTCATTTATCAAAAGGCTGCTGCTATAATATACAGTAGAATGGGTATATTACTGACTAATGAAACTACCAAGTCCTTGAATAATGTCCTTTAAGGAAGGCAATCAGCCATCCTGACACCATCTAGCTTAAATGCAATTCCAAACTCTCAGCAACATTTTTCAGTTTGATCTGACTTCTAACCTGGACTAAGCAAGCTCAATGATTACACTGAATGATATAATAGGAATAAGAAAAATAGACAAGCCATCCATTGCAAACCCACACATTGGATTCTGATACAATAAAGGTGAATCCAGCCCAATCAATCATGCAACTTTCTCTTCAATAACATCAATTGACAGTCACAGGACCAGAAAACATGCTTCTCATCACAGACACAAATTTAAAAGAAAGTATTTCTGGATGTGTCCTATTACCAGACCTACACGGGGTAGTAGCACAATCAAGAATTAATGCTCCGAACATGTTAACAGACAACATGGAGTATTGTGGTATCAGGGGCAATCACGTGGTGCCAAATAACACTCACCAACTAACAAATTGTTATTCCATGCTTAACACCACATGGAAAAATCATGAAAGGTAAAGGCACACCTAGGTAACAACCAAACACCAGAATTTAACAGAACCACTACTAACCAAACAATGAAGATACAGCTGCCAGTATGGCAATACAAAAGATCATGATAGAACAAAACATTGTAACACACTGTAAGGTTTCACTGCTTCTCTGTAATGTTCCATTGCTAAGATAATGGCTTTTCTGTCGCAGCAATGTTTGAGTTATGACTAGAGATAACAGGGCATATTAGCCAATGAGTGAGTGGGATGTTGTTCTTTCTTGTGTGCCTGGGAGCTGGAAATTTGTGGTCTTTTTGCCGGGGAGAGATGAGGAGTGAAGACAGGAATGGAGAGAGAGTTGGTAGACCGCTGGACGGAGTGGACTTGCAGTGATGATCGGAGGTCGATGGTGGACGAACGGCCTTATCAGTGAGCCCCAATGTTGCGCATTAGATTGTTTCATGAGAATGGGCCCTTTTCTTTTTGTTTGTTTCTTTACTAACCATATAGTCAAATTATGAATTATAAAGCTCAATCGTTTAGTCACATATTGTGTACTGTTTGCTATTTCGTGATACTGATTTGTAACAGGGGACACATCGTGCAACATCCACCCAAACGAGATTTCTTAAGTTTGGCTGGGCCAGGGGCTATCACCTCCTATATTAAGTCACTAGCCGAACCCAGAGTTAAAACATTTTCCACTACTTCCAGTGCGCAGGTTAGGTGAGGCCCTCCATTTGTCAAAATCAACCATGGACGTTGTTTCCCAGCTAGCTACATGATACACAAGGCAGTGCGCAAGGTAGGAAAGTATGATATGAAAAGCAAACTGCTACACATGTAGCAGGCTCCTGCACTCCATGCAGCTGATAAATCCAAAGGAGTGGTAGTGATCGATATAGTTTGGCACCAATGGCATCGCAGGAGTTGCCAGTCGGTGTTGAAGTCCATGTAAGACTGCCTTAGGGTCCCCGACTCCCGATTTTTCCTCAGTGTTTACTCACAAAGCCACAAGGAAGTGAAAGTTTGAGATCACAGTTTTCAGATTCAGAATTAGGTTTATATCATCGGTGTATGTCGTGAAAGCAGTTCAATGCCATACATCATAATATAGAAACAAAAATAAATAAATAAATTATGTATATTGAATAAATTTTTAAAATGCAAAAATAGAAATAATATTTATTACAAAAAATTAGGTAGTGTTCATGGGTTCAATGTCCATTTAGGAATCATATGGCAGAGGGGAAGAAACTCATCCTGAATTGTTGGGTGTGTGCCTTCAGGCTTCCTGACAGTAACAATGATAAGAGTGCATGTCCTGGGTGATGGGGGTCCTTAATAATGGACATCATCTTCCTGAGGCACTGCTCCTTGAAGATATCTTGGGTACTATGGAGGTTAGTATCCAAGGTAAAGCTAACTAATTTTACAACTTTCTGTAGCTTCTTTTGGTCCTTCTAAATGAGCTGCCAATTGTAGATGACACGCCCTACCTGCCCGAAGTGACTGGTTTTAAGGTGCCAGTTACCCACCTTTGCCCTTTCTCCTGTCAGTGGAATCAGTTCCACCGGGCTTAGTAGCTAAGCCACATATGAAGGCCAAGAGTTGGACTTGGTTGTCAAAGGCTATTTGAGGCACACACTATTGAGAGCATTTAATAGAGAGCGGGAGCTCATCCCCACTCCCACCCCCAGTATAACAATCTTAAGGAACAGGTTAGGAGTGTGTTGGAATACAATCTATCTGTTTAGATGAATGCAACTCCAAAATCACTGAAGCTGGATTTCATCCAAGAGAATCAGTCTTGACAATTGTCAGCCACGTCCAAATTCCGTGAACAACGCCAAACCAGCACAATTGCTTCCACATTCTACCTAATTCTATCTAGAGAATGCAGGATCAGTTCCTTCATTGGCATTGAATTAAAAGTATTGAAGGAGTACCTTTAAAATACAGGCTTTAGCATTCAAGATGTCACCTTACCACATTCTCCTTGAGGACAATTTGATGTGGGAAATAATTGCCCTCCTTGCCAGTAACTTCAACATTTCATAAACTTTGGAATATTATGTGAAGCTTCAATTTTGCAACTGTTAACAATGACTCTACTATATTCGTAACTTCTTTAGAACATTCAGGAAGCAGGGTGATATACATGTTTCTGTCTACATCAATGGTGTTGAGCACCTCAGTTTCTGAGTGTTGAACCTCATCTGTCTTGGTCCAACCACACTGATGGCATGGGCAAGAAAGCTCACCAATGCCTCTGTTTCTCAAGAGGGTGAAGAAATTTGGCACGTCCCTGTTATTATTTATCGATCGATGCACTACAGAAAGCATTCTGTCTAGATGAATATTGGCTTAGTATGGCAACAGCTCTGCATGTGATCACAAGAAACTGCATAGAGTCATGAACACAGCTCAGCACATCACAGGAACCAGCCTACCGTCTATGGGCTCCATCTGTATTTCTCACTGCTTCAATAAAGCAGCCAGCACCATCAAAGTCCCACCCACCAAATAAATTCTCTTTTCTCTCCTCTTCCATCAGGCAGAAGATTCGAAAGTATGACAGCACATAGCAACAGGCTCAAAGACAGCTTCTATCTCCACTGTTATCAGACTCTTGAACATAGCTATTTATCATCTATATCAATGATCTCGACGATAATGTGATAAATTGGATCAGCAAATTTGCTGATGATACAAAGATTGGAGGTGCAGTGGACAGTGATGAAGGTTTTCAAAGCTTGTAGAGGGATCTGGACCAGCTGGAAAAATGGCAGATGGAGCTTAATACAGACAAGTGTGATGTATTGCACTTTTGAAGGAAAAACCAAGGTAGAACATACAAGGTAAGTGGTAAGGCACTGAGGAGTGAAGTAGAACAGAGGGATCTGGGAATACAGATACAAAATTCCTTAAAAGTGGCGTCACAGGTAGTTAGGGTAGTAAAGAGAGCTTTTGGTACATTGGCCTTGAAGGTTGAATAGGTTATTCCCTGGAGCGTAGAAGAATGAGGGGAGATTTGCTAGAGGTATATAAAACTATGATGGGTATAGATAGAGTGAATGCAAACAGGCTTTTTCCACTGAGATTAGGGGAGAAAAAAACCAGAGACATGGGTTAAGGGTGAAGGGGGAAAAGTTTAATGGGAACATTGGGGGGGGGGGGGCTTCTTCACACAGAGAGTGGTGGGAGAGTGGAATGAGCTGCCAGATGAAGTGGTAAATGTGGGCTCACTATTGACATTTAAGAAAAACTTGGACAGGTACATGGATAAGAGGTGTATGGAGGGATATGGGTCAGGTGCAGGTCAGTGGGACTAGGCAGAAAAATGGTTCGGCACAGCCAAGAAGGGCCAAAAGGCCTGTTTCTATGCTGTAATCTTCTATGGTTCTGTACATTTTTCAGGCCGAGACCCTTCATCAGGACCATATATAGTATGATAAAATGGACTGCTGACCTCAAAATCTACCTCATTATGATCTTGCACTTTATTGCTAACCTGCATTTCGCTTTTGCTGTAGTTGTTTTACACTTTATTCTGCATTGTTATTGCTGTATCACTCTAGAAATTTGACAGGTCACTTCTGGATTGTTTCCCTTGCACTTCTAATCCATATTACTCACTATGCAATGCTCTCACTGGTCTTGAACTTGCCATTAAACATTTGCATCACAACATGACTTTGCTTACATAGCTACCAGCCAGGGTGTTGTAAGTGAATTACTTAGTGCCTAGGTCTTTCTCTGCACCATCGATTCTCCTAGATGTGATACTGTGATGTGATCTGTACCAAGTGGTGATCTCCAGCTTCTGATTTTGATCAAATGTTAGTTTACCAAACCCCACTCCCTACAAACCCTATTACTGCCCCATTATACTACTGACCTCTTAACCCCAACCCACACTATTATATGCTGTGCTCGACTATACCCCTTCACCACTCCTTGGCCACTGTACAGGACAAGTCAGGCCTGTAGTCAGCAACAGCCCAAGCCTGGTTTCAGAATGGAGCAGATATTGGTATCCTGCTGGTTTATTTTTAGGCACATTTTTAGTTTTAGAGATTAATTCTTCAATGAAAGAAGAAAATGACAAAATAACAATTTGTAACTAACTGTCTCATCTGAAGGATAACATACCTGAGTTCATTAGTTTCCAGAGTTGGTCCACCAATGCCTCAGAGCACAAGGAAGAGTCTGTGTTCTTGGTGAAAGGTGGATTTTTATTGAGCATACTCAAAACTTTATGTCTGTAAGATGTGAAACAAAAGGATATTTCAGTTACATACATGCGCAGCAGTTTGAAGGCAGTACTTGGAGAAATAACTGCACTGGATTTGAGGCGAGTGGTCCTGTGTTTCAATCTGGCTGGCGCCTTGCACACTTTCAATCTGCACTAGGTTGAGCATCAAACTAGCAACTTGGCCCTATAAACACAAGGCAAACGCTAAAGGAACTGCAAGGTCACCGCCTGATGTGCCACAAGGCGCGGAAAGGAATAACAACAACTTTGGAGAAAAATGCTAAAAAGCTTGTGCAGCTTGTTGGCTGGTTCTCATTTAACTCAAATCATAGTTTTGAGCGCAGGAGTTGGGATGTTATGTTGAAGCTGTATACAACGTTAGTGAGGTCTAATTTGGAGTATCATGAGCAGTTTTGGTCACCTACCTACAGGAAGGATGATGTAAGATTGAATAAGTGTAGAGAAAATTTACAAAGATGTTGATAGGACTTGAGGACCAGAGTTACAGGGAAAGTTTGAATAGGAGAATGAGAGGCTTGATAGGGGAATACAATATTATGAGGATATAGATAGGGGAAATGTACAGTAAGCAGGTTTTTTCCATTGAGGTTGGGTGAAACTAGAATTCGAGGTCATGGGTTAAGGGTGAAAGGTGAAATGTTTAAGGGGAACATGAGGGAGGACTTGACTGAGAGGGTGGGGTAGAGCATGGAACGAGCTGCCAGCGCAAATGTTGGAATCAGATTCGATTTCAGAATTTAAGAGAAATTTAGATAAGTACGAATTGGAGGGGCATGGAGGGCTACGGTCGATGGGATTAGGCAGAATAGTTTGGCACAGACTAGGTGGGCCGAAAGGTCCGTTTCACAGCCATAGTATTCTATGACTCTGTTTTCAAAACATGGCAGACTCTACAAATATATTAAGACCAAACGAGTAACTAGGGAAAGACTAGATCCCTTTAATGATTGTTCATCATCTACGTGTGAAGCCACAAGATATACACAAGCAGTTAAATGAATATTTCTCATGTGTATTTACTGCAGAGTAGGTCACAAAAGCTAACAAATTCAATACATAGTGATGTACTGGAACATATCCACTTTATAACAGAGGTGGTGCTGCTGGTCCCTAGGTAAATCTCTCACGTCTCATTAAGTGCATCTTCAAACATTGTGGGAAATGAAGGAGGAAATTGCTGGAACCCTGGCAGAGATATTTGCACCATCTTTAACCACAAGTGAAGTACTAGAAGACTGGAGGATGACTAATGTTGTGCCTTAGGAGGACAAGCCAGCGAACCAGATGCTGGTCAGCGTAACATCTGTGGTTGGAAAGTTACTAAAGGGGATTCCGAGAGACAGGATCTACCAGCATTTGAATTCTAACAATTTGGATGAGAACATTGTTAACACAGTTAGCAAGTTTGCAGATGACATCAAAGCTCGTGGTGCAATGGACAAAGAAGGTCATCTAAGATTGCAACCGGATTTACATACATTTAGGAAGTAGACCAAGGAATGACAGATGAAATTTAAATTGAACAAGTGCAAGGTGTTGCATTTTGTTTAGTTAAGACAGGGCACGACTTGCCCTGAAGTGTGCTGTATAACAGAGACACCTAGGGGTACAGGTACACACAAGAGGCTCTGCAGATGCTGGAAATCTTGAGCAACACACACAAAATTCTGGAGGAACTCAGTAAGTCAGGCAGGGTCTCAGCCTGAAACGTTGACTGTTTATTCCCATCCATAGATCTTCTGATTTATGATGGTGCTGGTGAAGCATAGTGACTACCTGCTGGTAGCAAACAAAACTAACTACTTTATTAATCACACCTTTTCTGGTAAATAGTCACTGCAATCAGTGGCCTACAACTTCCCATTTCAGAACTGAGCTTTTGAACCACCTGTATGACATGGTATTTTTGCGGCTTGAACTGAAGTCTTGAAGGTGCAGGTGCGTCGTGTATGAGCCTGGCTGGACCTGACAGCAAGGAATGTGCCAAAATTTGGCCATTGCTGGAGCAAACTTGGAGGCAAGTCGATGCAGCAGAACCAAAGTGAGGCGATGCAGAGTTGAGGTAGCAGAGCCTGGGCCAGAGAGTGAGGAGCGGTCTGAGGTTTGGATGATTTAAGCACCAGGCTAAGTTGAAAAGGTCAGAGGGTTGGGCTGGTGTTCAGCTCGCTGTTCTGCAAGGTTTACTTGTCTTTGCAATGAACTGAGCCTGTGGCCTGCAACAAACAAGCTCCTGTACCGGCTTTGACTAGCTTTGTCGCTACGGACTCACTTTCATGAACTTCAGTTCTGAACGTTAGTTGCTTACTTCTATAGTTTTGATGATTTGCTTTTCTTTGCACTTTGACTGTTTGATTGTCTTCTTTTTATTAATATGTTCTATTAGGTTTCTTTGTTTTGTGGCTGCTTGGAAGGAGACGAACCTCAAGATTGCATACAGTATACTATACATAGTTTGATAATAAATGTACTTTATACTTTAGATGCTGCCTGTTTTACTATGTTCCTCCAGCATTCTAGTGATGTATTTCCCTGAAAGTGGTGACTAGGGTGGTGGGTGGTGAAGGCGGTTACAGCATGTTGGTCTCCATTGGTCAGGCCAGAGTACAGGAGTTGGAGCATTATGCTGCAACTGTATGAGTCACTGGTTGAGACATGGAATATTCAGCACAGTTCTGATCACCCAACTATAGGAAGGATGTCATTAAGCTGGAAAGGGCGCAAAAAAGAGTCATACCAGGACTGGAGGCCTTGAACTATAAGGAAAGGCCCTCTGGAGCACAGAGGATGAGAGGTGACCAGAGAAGTATATAATATAATGAAGAGAATAGATAAGATGGCTTGCCGGGATATTTTTCCCAAGTAGGGGAGTCTTACCAAATGTCTGGTCACTACTTGTCCACCTATTCTCACACTTCCCATAAAGGTTCAATACCCCACACACCTTCCTGCCCCCTCGTTTTATTGAGATTTATTCTGCTCCAATTTTCTATGCTCGATATTTGCTCCACATTACTCCTTTTTTCCTCAGTCAGGTTGGATTTGCTTTTTTAAACATATATTTTTCTCAAATTTTCAATCTGACTTTCTCAACTCACTCCCCAGACAGAAACTTCACAAGTATTCTGGGTTAAAGGATTTTTGGAGCTTCAAACATCTGCCAGGCTGAGGGATGAAACAGAGAACCCTTTCCATCCTGAAGAAGGGTCTCAGCCCTAAATGTTGACTGTTTATTCCCCTCAATGATACTGTGTGTTGACCTTTTTTCTTTCATTTTGGCTTTTTTTTTTGGGTCCGAAACCATGTCCCTCAATTCTGGAATTGACACAACATTACAGTAAACTATTTGTTGTACAGCAATAAAATACATGAATCAGAGCAATGACATCACACTGATCTTATTTAGTTAATAACCATTCCCTTTCCTGTTTACAACAGTTATCTGGCCTGAATACCACATTGAGTTAAATAGCAATTCCACAAATTTAATCAGTTGTACAAAAGAAACAGGACCAACCAATTTATATACTAAGGGGCTGTTCAGTTCAGATAAGCTGTCAAACATGTACTTGAAAAAAATCTCCAGAAGATTCAGATCATAATCATTCATTTTTTTCTATTAGAATTATTTTCCTAAGAAAAATGGTAGTTTTTAATTCACCTTGGGCAACAGGGGTAAAAATAGCATAAATCTAAAACTCTTGCATGGTAGGAAAGCCAGTACTTTTATTCTTCCTGAGTGAAGCTGAATTTTAAAACCAAAGTGATGCTAAAGTGCAGTTAGAACACAAGACACTTTGGGTACATGGGCCATAATTTCTCTGGATATCAGAGATTTTTTAATCACAAAGTGAAGAGAGCCACATGATGATATGTAGGTTGTCAGCCTGGAAGTGTGTGTGTTCTGATCAATTATCTGCTCCTTCTCTTGTTCTGTTCTGTTACATTTTTAATTGAATTAATTTCCAGTTTAATCTTCCTATAATCTTTCACTATTCTTGCTCAACCTCACCCTTCAAAATAAAATTCCATGGCCACTTCGGTGCTGCAGGGTGCAGGTGGAAGCTGGGAAAGGACAAGTGATCGCACTCGAAGTCAGCATTTCAGTTACTGGGAGATCAGGGAACGAAATCACCAGGATCAGGAGTGAGAGGCTGCTGCTGGAACAAAAAGAACATTACAGAAGCCTGCAGGACTCAGGTGGCTTTATAAAAAGTTGAAAAAACAGGTAGAGTAACTCAACAAAGAAAGGCATTTAAAATGGAAAACAAACAGAAAAGGATGAAGAATAAGCTAAAATGAAAAGATGGGTGATAAAGTAAGGAGTATAACCAAGGGCTGCAAAAAAGCAAACACAATGCAGACAAATGCTTGGAAGCGATTGGAAAAGTTGAGAATGATAATTAACAAAAATATCAAATAAGACCTTTAGTTTTTTTAAACAGTAGAATGAATCAGAATCAGGTTTAATATCACCAGCATATGTCGTGAAATTTGTTGTTATGCAGCAGCAGTACATTGCAATATATAATAAAACTGTAAATTAAAGTATATATTTAAAAAGTTAAATTAAATAAATAGCAAAAAGATTTTTAAGAAGTAGTGAGGCAGAGTTCACGGGTTCAATATCCATTCAGAAAACTAATGGCTGAGGGGAAGAAGCTGTTCCTGAAACGTTGAGTACGTGTCTTCAGGCTCCTGTACCTCCTCCCTTACAGAGAAGAGGGCATGTCCTGGGTGATGTGGGCCCTTAATGATGGATGATGCCTTTTTGAGGCACCACTCCTTGGTTTTCACCAAACTTACACTGAATAGTCATAAAACACTGACTAGGCCCAAAGGAGTACAGGATGAACTTCGTAAACTAAAGCTTACGAAGGATTTCAATAATTTATTTGGAGTGCAAATGATTTCAATAATTTTTATTTGGAGCACAGGGAATTTGGTAGAATTGTACAAGGATTTAAAAAAAATTTATCATTTCCAATGGGCATGTTCTCCAAGCAGCAGAGAAGGCTGCTTGAAAATTTGATGGAGGAATTCAAAATCAGAAGAATTTTGGTCAGTAAATACTTAAAAATAACATTTCCAGGAATCAAAGTGTTAGTAACTGGAGGATATGGAATTCAGATAATTTATAAAAGAACCAGAGATAAGGCAAGGAACTTGTAGCAAACTAGTGCAATTATGAATGAACTGGCTGGGTGCTATGAACAGATTTAAGGGAATATTTCAAAAGGAAAATGGATATATATTTGAAAGACATAGGAGCAGAATTAGGCCATTCAGCCCATCAAATGTGCTCTGCCATTCCATCATAGCTGATTTATTATCCCTCTCAAACCCATCTTCTGCCTTTGCCCTTTGACACCGTGCCTAATTAAGAACCTATCAACTTACACTTTAAATACAATCAGAATAAGGTTTATTATCACCGGCATGTGTGGTGAATATACCCAATGATTTGACTTCAGGTGCCCTGATGAAGGGTCTTGGCCCGAAACGTCGACTTTACTTTTCCATAGATGCTGCCTGACCTGCTGAGTTCCTCCAGCATTGTGTGTGTGTTGATTAGGTAAGGAATAGCCATTCTCTGATAATTAAGGAGTTCTTGTGGGGTTTTCTCATTTCCTTTTATTTTGTTTATGTATTTTTATTGCTATGCTCTGAATAGACCAGGATATCCAGTTATTTCTGCATATCCTTGGCACTAAGTTTACATTATTCCTGGGTTTATTCTTGGCATATTTAGTGTTAATCTGAAGATAACTCCTTTTGCTTTGTCTCCTGATGTGATCCCTTCTCAAAAGAAAAGTAATTTTGCACAATGAAATATATTTTAAATAAATAAGAAAAAAATCATTAAATACAGTTAAAAGACTGAAGGTACAAAACTATGAAATAAAAGATTAAAAAATATATAAATTGCCATATAAAACAGGGACAATCTAGGGATCATGTGGTACCAAACAACTTCCAAATACTATTTTAAAAATAAACAACCACAAATAATCTCATGAGACAGAAAGTGATTGGTGATATCTGATTAGTTCAACTCCGAAAAGGATTCTACCATAGATGGGATTGCTTTAATAACACCAACCTTATGTAGGGCACTGCATCATTCTGGACCAGATCTAATAGCCACTGTAACTCATCAGTGCTTCTGTCCACTGTAGAAGAAAAGAGATTTAAACTTTTAAGGGGCAAGATGAACCTGGGTCTTCAAAATGAAATTCATACAGAAGAAAAATCTCCTACAAGTAAGTAATATGGAAGGATTAAAACAAACATGTGAAATACATGTAGGAAAGAATTGGACAGAAACTTAATCTTTCATCCAATAAGTACCGCTCAATTATGAATTTCCTTCTAACATGGCATCATGGTTTACAGCAACCAGGGTCTTTTAAATAAACACGAGGAAATCTGCAGATGCTGGAAATTCAAGCAACACACACAAAATGCTGGTGGAATGCAGCAGGCCAGGCAGCATCTATAGGAAGAAGCACTGTCAACGTTTCGGGCCAAGCCCCTTCGCCAGGACACCCTGATGAAGGGTCTCGGCCCGAAACGTCGACAGGGCTTCTTCCTATAGATGCTGCCTGGCCTGCTGCGTTCCACCAGCATTTTGTGTGTGTCTTTTAAATAAAGGTATTTTTACATTAGGCAGAGTTAGATCTGCTTTACTGTGAACTGATTTCTCTAGATTGAAGAGTTGAATTTCTAAGGCACCATCTTCATTTCAAAGAAATATTTTAAAAATGTAACATGTCACACCCCTTCTCTGCCTTTTGCAAGATAGTCCATTAAAGAAAATCCATACTGCATTAGATACTGTACGTAGGTAAAAATTCATTGTCAGCTGTTTCCACTAAACATGCAACATAATGATTACTGTTTCTTCAAAATTTGGTTTCAATGAAATTTGTGAACTTCGATACCAGAAACAAAACTAAATATGGAGTTATCACTACATTGCAAACTTAGCTCAAGTGACCATGAACATTTATTTACCTTGTAATCTCTTTTCAAGTCCTCTAATAAAAGATGTTTTATTCTGGAATACTATAGATATACTCCAGTGACTTTTTAAAAATTATTTTTAGGAACTAATGGTTGAATGGTCTGAATCTAAAATTCTAAGTAATACTGAGGAACTATAAAATTCTAAGTAACATCCAGATTCATGAAATAGAACTTATATTTCCCTGATAAGCAACGTTCTCAAGGCTTGTTACAAACAAGTCCATTCAAAGAGCTACAGGATAAGACACTGCTAACTGTGGAAGGATCCGTCAAGAAATTGCTGCCACTTTACAGAAGAAAATCCAAGATCAGAAACTCAGCATGGAACAGAACGGGTAAAATTCAAATAAAATATATCCAGGTAATGCTTTGGAGTCCAGATAAAACATACACACAGTTCGAACATATAAAAGCAGGATGAATGTAGATGGATTTCTTGCCTGCTGCAGGGCAGCAGAAGGCATCTTCTGATGGGTGGGTACAGGGCATTTCTGACACCCCCCCCCCACCCAACTCCAGGCTGCAACAAGCATGGGCTCGGTTGAGCCAGGGAGATCTGGGAGGACTTAGTATACTCACTTGCTGAGTTAGGGAGGCCAGCTAACAGTGCCTGCTTGCTCTCGTCACAGCTTTCCTGTTTATCTTTGACGTACAAGGAGTTTGGAATATGAACAGAACCTTGTCATAACCTCAGCACTATATGTGCATCAGAAACTTCCACAATATTTTCAGGGTAAAATTGTAAAGAAAAGTTTTGACCTATAATTATACTACTGGTTTTGGTACAATCTCTGTGAATCTTGTTTCTAAAATACTTACATCAGTGCTTTGATTTTCTTTTTGAAGGCCTTCTGTGATGCTGGCCAGAGATTAGAAATTCAAGGCTCAAAGTAAATTTATTATCAAAGTACATACATGTCATCGTATACAACCCTGAGATTCGCTTCCTTGTGGGCATACACAGTAAGTCCAAGAAACACAATAGAATCAATGAAAGACCACATCCAATAGGATGGACAAACAACCACAGTGCAAAAGACAAACTGTGCAAATACAAACAGTTTTAAAAGAAGAATTAGAATTTTATGCAATCCTTTGTTTATATCAACCATAGATTAAGAGTTACGTACTAAAATTAACCACTAAAATCACTTGTGATAACTGAAAACATCTGATGATCTAATTTTTACAATATTTTACACTGGGAGGGGAAGATTTGCACAAATTCAGATCAAAAGCATACCTTGTGTATAATCTACAACTGCTTCCAGAGCTGCAATGCGAACATCGACAAAGTGTCCATATTCTGCATACGACTTAAAGAGTGACGGATCGCTGGGAATGTGGCCATTCTTCTGAAGCACTCGAATAGCTTTCAGGCAGCTGCAAATTGTAGAGGTATGGTCTTAAAAAAGAAAACTTGTTCAGAAACACTTCTGGCATACTAACCAGACCAAGCAACACATGTAGAATGGCAGTTTCAATGACTTTTGCCAAAATTTACATTCAGTGTTATAAGGAATTATCTTTGCATATTGTTTCTGCCGTACAAGGTAATTTCCACATTACCAAGATTCATCATTTGAAAAATGAATAAAAATGGATTAACAAAGAGGAAAAAAAATTCTCCAATTCCTCCAGTAAAGCATAGGTACACAGGCCAATCACCACTGATGAATGCTCTTGAAGCCTTCATGGTCCAAAGACTTAGAGGAATGGTAGTTTAATTGGTTATTGTAAATTGTCCTGTGATTAGGCTGGGATTAAATCGGGGGATTGCTGGGCAGCACAGCTTAAAGGATCAGAAGGACCTATTCCGCGCTGTATCTTAATCAATAAATAAGTATATTGAAATCACCCATTTCAATCCCCAAAGATGCTACCAGACCAACTGAGTATTTCCAGTACTGCGTTTTAATTCCATTATCATAATTACTGTAAGTTCGTATTTTCTTATATTGTTTGATTGTTTCTGAGAGACTAGCCTCTATTGCCAGAAGAAGGCAATGGCAAACCACTTCTGTAGAAAAATCTTCCAAGAACAATCATTGCCCACGTCATACGACACTGCACATAACCTAAGTACAAGCCTGTTTCAGGTCAGATATTTTCAGGATATGAAATACAAATGAAAAGATGTCTGGCTAAAGAGCCAATACTTGCAGAGAAATGATGGGCTTAGTGGCCACTTTCTACAGTATAAATTGTGAACACTGTGAATACTGCTATCGAAAAAGTTGCATTGACAGTCATTGTTCAAATATAAGCAAATGTTAAATAACAGGGTTGAAAATTACACATTGCACCTCATTATGAATGTCACAGACTGAAAAAACATGCCTTTAAATACCCTTAACCCACACTAATCCTTTAACTGATAAAGACTACTGAGAAATATGGTGATTCATTGCATTGATAATTATGATGCAATTCTTCAGATAATCTTATTATGCAGGAAAGAACAGAAAATATTCAGAAAGTTTTGCTAAAGGGAAAATGAAAGAGAATTTTCACTTATTGCTGAAACTTAAATATTCAGATACAAGAACTCCATTCCCTTGATATCATGTACATGGTAATCAATTAAATACCTGACAGTTATTGTATTCCTGTAACTTGGTAGCAACTTCTCCATGTTTAGAAATCTGGTTATCTCCTCCAAAATCAATCTTACATCAGGATTGAGATTATCTAATGTCCGAACCTCATTATTAATGCTAATTGCAGGTGTTACTGAATTGGAAAGTGCACCAATTAGTTCAGCACGGTAGTAGTTGTCCGAAAACTAAAAGGGAAAGATATTAAATGTTATGATTAGAATAAACTTTGTGCAAAGAACAACTAAATAATATTATCTGTTTTGGTCCTTACGGTTTTAACATTAGTACACATGTATTTGAAAAATTGCTTGAAGGATATGTGAATTTTTTTCAATTGCTACCTGTTGGCCATGAAGGATTTAAAATACGGAAGAAAACGTCAAATTCGAATAGGTCAAGGACAGTGGCTTGGAGATGCCCATTTTGTGAGATTGTACTTGCAGCTTCACCACCCTTCCCTCCACCATCTTGTGGACACTGAACTGATTCCTGCTCTGGGATAATCTAATGAGAGCATTTGAATGTGAACACAAGGATCTTCAGGTAATGACCTGCAAAACCTTACGAGGCCTCGTCCACACTAGACCTGATAAATCCTTAACCAAAGCTTTTTCTCTTCATTTTGACCCTCTGTCCACACTGAAACGGCATTTTCCTCCCCCGAAAATGGAGCTTTTCTAAAACGCTCTCCAGAGTGTGTAAATCTGAAAACGCTATCTGGGCGGTATAATGTGTACGGTAGTGGTCACCAACCATTTTAAGCCCAAGATCCCCTACCTCGGCCTTAGTTCAAGGCAAGATCAACCCCAGATCAATTAGTTACATGCATGTGCACCGGGGCAGAAAAGACCGGAAGTAAAACCCTGCAATCCGGAAGCAGAAATAATGTATGAGCACCAGGGGTACCCACCCTTTTTTTGCACTGCGGACCGGTTTAATATTAACAATATTCTTGTGGACTAGCCGACGGGGGGGGGGGTTAAACACAACTGGAATACAGCGATACTCGAAGCAGGTTCCTTATGTCCAGTCTATTCCGCAATTTAGTTTTCGCGGCTCTCGGCACTTAGCTTCTGTCCCGCGCTGCTCACATTTTTTCCGCTCACAAAACTCAACGCGTGTGTCTTTAAGGGCAGGGTGCTTGGACTCAAAGGACCAAAGGAGTTTTGAGGGCTTCATTGCCTCATTAGACAGCCTCCAGGTCCGAACTCCAGCCTCCCTCCTACCCACCGCCAGACGCCTTGGCCAGGTGCAGTTGGTCGTGGGTCGGGTGAGAGGACAAGGTCAGGTCCGGGGCCGCGGCGGTCGCAGTCCAGAGAGAGTGAGCAGCTGAGCGAGGAGTGCAACAAGGAACATGTCCGCCCCCCCCCCCCCCCACCCCCGTAGCATCTATCAGCCGACAAAAGTTTGTTTCAGTAGACCGCAGCAAGGTAGCTGCTCTGATACTTACGAAACATTGAGCCCAAATTAGGTCATCTGCGAATATTTTAGCACCGGGTTCCCCACGAACAATCGGTGTGTTAAACAGGTTTAGAGGCAGCGCTCCAGGCCAGTAGCGACGGCACTTCTCACCGGCCGCCCGAGGCTAACCAGTGATCCCTGGAGCAAGGGTGTCACTGCGGTTAGGCGACTGATGACCTCGCGTGGGTTCAAGTCCAACAGTGGGTGTGAGAGGGAATGAGGAAAGGTGCAGCTGACTCATATTGTTTCCTCCCGGCCCGGTGGTTGGAGACCACTGAATTACACTGTGTAGTGTGGAGGGAGCTAAATGCATGCGAAATGGGCAGAAAGAACGGAACTAAAACCCCGCAACCCGGAAACAATCTCTCAACAGTATTTGTGTATTTATTTTTCTTTTTTTTTTGGGATCTACTGGGAAAGTCTCAAAGATTGACTAGTCGATCGCGATCGACGGGGTGGTGACCACTAGTGTACGGGGTAACCAGGGCTTTTTAAAAATGCTGTCATGACATGCTGGAACAGATGGTGGCAGCAGCACAGCATTTCATTGTTTTCTTGAACTAAGAGGAGGAAACGGAAATAGTACACCGTTTCTTCTTCGCTTGTTTTCTGTAGCACATGCCTAGTAGGAGGAGATTCGCCCAAATATCCGTTTTAATGTGGACGAAAGTATTTTCAGAAACGCCTTGTGTGGACGCCTATCGTTTTCTCGTGACACTGGCGCTTTCAAAATTCACCTGAGACTATTCTCAGATGAGTAGTTATTTATTATGTAAAGTGCCAGGCCTACCTGAGAAGCTATCTGTAATCTCTTTAGACTCAAGAGTTAATAAGAACAAAGACACAAGGCTGAGGGGGCAGAAATCATAGAATAATGTGTGTTGTAGCCGTGAACCAGAGCCAATAAAAAGGTTTTAAGGGTCAATCAGGTAATGTATATCCAATGACACTGGAATGTTACATTTGAATTGATAAGGAATGAATATCAAAGTGGACACTTCAGCGATATCTCTTTCCAGAGAATCACCATTGCGAGGAGGAACCCCCAGGTGAAGATCGACTGGCCAACAGAGGTCCCCTATTTGAGTGTTATAAATTGGAGAAGTGGTCTGGCTGAGTACTGGTACAGAGGAAACAGTAGAATTGACGTTCTAAGTTGCTGGCCTGAGGTCAACATATTTTATGTTTTTTGTTTGTGCAGAGACAATAAAGTTTGGTTTTGATTAATTACAAGTTGCGTAGCGAGTTTCATAACCTAGTTCACTGACAATATACCAATAACACAAGACAAGAAAGCATAAGAGAAAACTAAAATAGCTGTTTTAAAACCAGAATAGTAGAATGCCAGAGGTTTTAAAGATCTAAAAGAAAATTCGGATGATGCATTACCTTGTTCTTCCTGTTGTCATTATATTTTATTAAGTCCAAAATAAAGGCCAGCACTTCCTTAGGACACTGGTTATGGATATCTCTTAGTAACGCCATTGCAACAGGCATTGTCTGTGAAAAAGACAAAATGCATTAATGTACTTGCAGAGATACAGTCTTCTATAACCTGACAATATCTGCTTTCCAAAGTAATATGCTGCTTGAGTTATGAATTTTCAATGATTGGACGAGTGTATATATAACAAGGGTGCCATGGTAGCATAGTGGTTAGCGCTTACATTATTACAGCTCAGGGCATTCTGGAATTTGGAGCTTAATTCCAGTGCTGTTCTGTAAAGAGTCTCTGTATATCCTCCCTGTAGATTGCGTGCGTTTTCTCTGGACACATCGGTTTCCTCCCACAGTCCAAAGATGTACTGGGAAGGTTAAGAGGTCATAGCAAATTGCCCTGGGATTAATTTAAGGTTAATCGGGTTTGTCGGGGTTGCGGGGTGGCATGCCTCAAAGGGCTACAAGAGCCTATTCCAAGCTGTTTCACAAAATAAATATTTTCTTAACATTGAGGGACTAATCAACGTACTCAGATAATGGCAGCTGGTTTGAAGCAAGAATGGATTACACTGAAGGAGTCAAACAAAGTTGAAAATTGCACAGAAGGACATATTAACCTGAAACAGCTATCTGGTAGTTATACATAAAGTATTAATGTTAATCAAATGTAGAAAAAAGCATATCCTTCAAAATATTTAACAATTTAATATCAGTACATACTTTAGTATCAGTGTGGATCCTGTTCTCAATTTCTACAGCAGAACTTAAACGCAAACCATGACTTTGAACGTGAACCACCTACACGTTAATTAATGTTAACAGCTAATCAGTCAATCATGTGGCAGCAATTCAAGGCACAAAAGCATGCAGACATGGTCAAGTTATTGTTCAGAACAATCTTCAGAATGGGGAAGAAATGTGATCTAAGTGATTGACCAGGGAATGATTGTTGGCGCCAGACAGTGTGGTTTGAATTTCTCAGAAACTGCTGTTATCCTGGGATTTTCACACACAACAGTTTTACAGAGAACTGTGTGAGAAACAGAAGCATCCAGTGAGTGGCAGTTCTGTGGGTGAAAACACCTTGTTAATGAGAGAGGTCAGAGGAGAATGGCCAAACTGGTTCAAACTGACAGGAAAAACACGTAATTCAAATAACCACACGTTATTACAGTGGTGTGCACTGTCATCTTTTTTACCCTTGATATATCTAAAAAACTTTTCGTATCGTCTTTTATATTATTGGTGAGCTTACCTTCATATTTCAGGATTTATCTCTTTAAGGCTTTATTTTATTGTCTTCTGTTGATTTTTAAAATCTTCCCAATCAAACAAAGGAGCTAGTTGTAGATTACAGGAGGAATGGAGACGGGCTAACCCCTATTGACATCAATGGATCTGGGGTTGAGAGGGTAAACAACTTAAGTTCCTCGGTGTCCACATCACCGAGGACCTCACGTGGTCTGTGCACACCAGCTGTGTGGTGAAAAAGGCACAACAGCACCTCTTTTACCTCAGACAGTTGAGGAAGTTTGATATGAGGCCCCAAATCCTAAAAACTTTCTACAGGGGCACAATTGAGAGCATCCTGACTGGCTGCATCACTACCTGGTATGGGAACGGTACCTCCCTTAATCGCAGGATTCTGCAGAGGGTGGTGCAGACAGTCCAGCGCATCTGTAGTTGTGAACTTCCCTTGATTCAGGACATTTACAAAAACAGGTGTGTAAAAAGGGTTTTACACCCTTTAGGATCATTGGGGACCCGAGTCACCCCAACCACAATCTATTCCAGCTGCTACCATGCAGGAAACGGTACTGTAGCATAAAAGCCAGGACCAACAGGCTCTGGGACAGCCTCTTCCACCAGACCGATTAACACGCTGATTTGAGTGTATTTCTATGTTACGTTGATTGTTCTGTTTATAATAAATTACTATGATTACACATTGCTCATTTAGACAGAGACGCAATGTAAAGATTTTTACTCCTCATGTATGTGAAGGATGTAAGAAATAAAATCATTTCAATTCAACTTCCCACCAGTTTTTGCTCTATTATGTGCTCTCTTTTGCTTTTACGCTGTCGTTAACTTCCCTTGTCTACCATTTATGCTTCATTTTCCCTTCAGAATACTTTTTAAACTTTGGAATATATCTATCCTGTGCCTTTCACATTGCTCCCAGAAACTCCGTCCATTGCTGTATTGCCATCATCCCTGCTGGTGTCCCTTTCTAATCAACTCACACTTCCCCCTGTCAAATTAGTGTTAACCCTCCCCAAGAGCTCTAGCAAACCTGCCTGCAAGGACATTGGTCCCCCTCAGATTTAGGTGTAACAATCCTTTTTGTAGCAGTTATACCTTCTCCAGAAGAGATACAAATGTTCTATAAATCTGGAACCCTGCCCCCTGCAACAATTCTACAGCCATGCATTCATCTGCCAAACCACCCTATTCTTACCCTCAATGGCACAAGTGGCCACTGTGTGTGTAAATCACTGGAGTCAAGCTGGCAGCTTAATTTTATTTGAATTTCCCATTTAGAAATTTAGGGGAAGAAAACAAAACTGGAACAAAGCATGATACTGTCTGCTCTATAGTTTCTAAAGGCTAATCATACAGGAGTAGTGAATGTGTAATGACTGACTGCCACATCAAGTCACAGAGTTGTGAAAACATTTTCACCGTTTTTTAAGAAAATTAGTGTTGATCTTTTCCCAGAATTTATTCAGACGTAAAATGCTGCTGAGGGAACTGTCAAGATAAAATGCTTTTCAGTAAAAACTAAAGAAGTGTAACTAGACACTGTAGCACCTTAGTCTGAAGGTGGGCTACAGAACATACAAGAGGTGCTTCAAGAGCTTCAATAACTTAATTCAAATACTGAAAGCTCACAGTAGAGATGTTTATGAAAAACTTAACCTTCTGTAAAAAGTAGCTCTGGAAGTTCATGAAATTGTTGGTCTTAACAATATTTGAACAGCTTTTACAGCAAAACATTCGAGTGAAGAGCGACTTCATTGCTGGAGGACCTGTCCAAGTGTTCACCATGGCATTTGCAATCTGAAGGAACAATAGCAGATATTATGTACTGTTGAAGTTAGTGTACTGCTCACATTTAAAGAGATATCATGCATAAAATACACAAGCTTATCTAACAGGAGTGCAATAATTCTGCATTGCACCAAAAGACACGGGAAAGAATTAGGCCATTCAGCCCAACGAGTCTGCTCTACTATTCCATCATGACTGGCTGATTTATTATCCCTCTCAACTTCATTCTCCTGTCTTCCCCCATAACCTTTGATCCACTGACCAATCAAGAACCTATCAACCTCCACTTTAAATGTACCCAGAGACTTGGCCTCCACAGCTGCCTGTGGAAATAAATTCCACAGATTCACCACTAACCTATCCTGACAGTCAGCCAATATTCCATTCTATGACAAGAAGCCACTGGGTAGGTTCAGAGAGGAATTATAAGAATAAACTTTCTCTGAAAAGGTGGTTAAAATTTAGAAATCACTGTATAAGGGGATGACAGAGGCAGGAACTCTCACAATACTTACACAGTATTCAGATGAGTTCTTAAAACACCATGACATAGCAGTCCAACGACAAGGCAGGGGAATGGGATTAATGTAGCACTGACAAAATGCTGGAAAAACAAAGCAGCAATCCCATAGAGTTGGGAGTTCAATTCTGACATCATCTGTGAGGAGTCTGTATGTCCTCCCGATGGAATGCTCAGGTTTTCTCCAGGTTCTCTCTAAATCAAGTAAAATATATAAAATAGCTAGTGCACACACAACCTATCATTTCATTTCACTAAGCCCTTCACCTCCAGAGGGGCACAGACCACTGACAGAAACTCGACAGAATCCTCTGTCCTGGGCCAGACTTTCCAGTTGTCTCTAAGTCCCCATCTTCTTGGTGTAACATTCCTCTCCCAGGAATGAGGTCTCCGGAGCCTCTGTTGGCATTTCTGTAGCACTGGGTTTTCACAGGATGGGGTTACTAGCCTCATGCCCAACTCTCCTCCTTTCACAGCCAGGCTTAGTTCCACACTGAACTAGGCTTCTCAATAAATCATACTCTACAATCAAATAATTACAAATTTCACTGCTCACCTTTGCAAGCCGGAAGCAGGCATGCATTCGGACTTTGTAAAAGCATTGTTCATGTTCTAGGATATCTGTCAATGCCAGTCGAGAGGCTGGAGTGGGGAACTTCTCTAAAGCGAGAATTGATTCTTCTTGTGCAACGACGTCTCTCTCATAGCGAAGCTGGTACTGCCACATGAAATCAGCCTGCTCAAATTCCACTTTCCTCAAAACAGACATGTCAGGGTCTATCCTTATCCACAACAGCGGGGAATCGGCACTACAAAGACAGTAACACATCATTAAACCACACTCAATTATAAGTATATTAACTTCATGTTAAATGCATTTGTAGACCAAGAGGTACATATAAAAATTAGTGCAATAAATAGGACCTACTCCATTGCAGAAAGATCCATGTCTACTTCCTCACCATTCAACAACGGAATCTTCTTTTTCTTATTCCTGAACAGAAAGAGAAATGACTGACATAATAAACAAAAATAATGAACAGAACTGTGAAAACTCACTGTAATATAATATTTTCTTTCAAAAACCCCAACAGAGAAAGATACCTTTTATTTCTCTGGACCTGATCTTTTAAATTCTTACTAGGATTGAAGTTTCATTTATGTAGCCAAATGGTGGTGGATAGTGTCTGTAATCAATGTTTCATCATCTGATTGGTCTGCTGTAACTTGATCTGAGCCAAACAGAGACACCGCACACTTGTAAGGGCAGAACAGACAGCGCTAGTCCTGTAGAGACAGAACAGACACCGCTAATCTTGTAGGGACATCATATGTGAGAGACAGAGTGGAGGTCTTGGTAGAGAAACATGGTAACAGATGGGGGGAATGGGGCGGGGAGAGCAAGAGGAGTTAAATTTAGGTCTCTGCATTATTTTTCTCCAAATATAAATACCAACTGAATTTTGCATTAATACTCCAATTAATAAAAGGCAATATTACTTTGCTGAAATGTGTTTGTTCTTATATGTAAGCCTGCTAAACATGTTTACTTTATCCTGCAAATTAGTTTGGCCTATGTCTAAATACACAGTGAAGAATCTTCTTTGATACAAGTATTTGAGGTGTCAATTTTTGATTGTTGGAAGAATTTCAGATAGTGACAAGGTGCTGTACAGGAGTGACATATTTCAGCCGGTTGAATGATGTTGTAACAACAACCTTGAGTTCAGCATCAGTAACACCAAGGAATTAATTATGGACTTCAGGGAGAGATAGATAGATAGATAGATAGATACTTTATTCATCCCCATGGGGAAATTCAACTTTTTTTCCAATGTCCCATACACTTGTTGTAGCAAAACCAATCACATACAATACAAGTTGAGGGAACACACAAATCGAGAGATCAGCAGTGGAAAGGGTGAGCAGTTTCAAGTTGTCAGGTGTCAACGTCTCTGAATATCTACCCTGGGCCCAACATATTGATGCAGTTACAAAGAAGGTACAGCAGTGACTATAGTTCATGAGGGGTTTGAGGATATTTGGTATGTCACCAAAGATTCTTGCAAGTCTCAACAGATGTACTCAGGTGAGCATTCTAACTGGTTGCATCACTGTCTGGCATGGAGAAATCACTGCACAGGATCAGAAAAAGCTACAGAAAGCTGTAAACTCAGCCAGCTCTATCATGAGCACCAGCCTCCCCAACATCGAGGACACCTTCAAAGGGCGATACCTCAAAAACATGACATCCATCATTAAGGACCCTCATCACCCTGGACATGCTACTAATTAAGGAAGTGGTAAAGGAGCCTAAAGATACATACCCAGTGTTTTAGGAACAGCAAATTTCATAACATATGTTGTTGATATTAAATCTGATTCTGATTCCATTAATCCACAATCTTTCTTTTATTTGTAACAAAGAGGAAAAAAATCAGAAATAATTCATAAACCAATGAATTAATATCTCTGACCTATTATAGAGATTTATCAAAATCATCTTATGGAATAAACCACACTGATTTTGATACATATATTTTTAATCTTAGGCAAAACCTGAATTAACTCATTTCCTTGTAGACATTTCCATAGCCATGCGAAATATATTATGATGAATTACATTGCATCTTAAAAAGTGCACATTTTAAAACTGGGATAATTTCTGATAAGTTTAATAAATTCTATCCTTCCCACACACTCATACCTACCGTCTGCTCTTGGAATGGCAAGGAATATCATGCTTTAAGCTGTTTTCCTCAATTTGTAGAGTGTGGTTAAACGACCCATCAAGCTCTTGTACGGTAATTTTAAGCGGTCCCTAGAAGGGTTAACAATGTTTGTGGAATATATCATATAAATACAACAAGCCTTTCACTTAATATGGCAATATGTCCCAGAGTCACTTCATAGCAGCATTATCAATGAGAAAGTACATGCATAACCATGTAAAGAGAAATCGGGGCAGATAACCAACAGACTGATCAAAGAGGTACATTGAAAGGAGTTGCAACAGGAGGCAATTCCAGAATTTATACACTTTGGAGCTGAAGGCACAGCAGCCACTGGGAGAATAATTATGTTCGGATATGAGCACAAGGTCAGCAGTTGTTCCTTAAGGTTGTTATAGTCGGAGGTGGTAGTGAGGACAAGCTCCCACTATCTCAATGATGTGTGACTCAAATAGTCTCTGACTACCAAGTCCAACTCCTGGCCTTTACATGTGGCTTAGCTACCAAGTCCGGTGGAACTGTGTCTACTGACAGGAGAAGGGGCAAACGCAGGTTACTAGCCCCTTAAAACTAGTCACTTTGGGCAGATGGGGCTTGTTAGCCGTGTTGGCAGCTCACCTCGGAGAAGGAAAACTGATCCCAAATCTCCACGGCCTTGCGGCTAAATCCACTCATGGGGAAGGCTTCAGGAGTAAACCCAGAGGGAAAAATCTGGAGCTGGAGACCCTAAGGCAGTCATACATTGAGTTCAACTCTGACTGGCAACTCCTGCGATGCCATGGTTCCAAACTATATCGGTCTCTGCCTTTCCTTTGGGGAGGGGGAGCCTGCTGCATGGTTAATAACTTGTTCTCCATATTGTACTGTCCTGGCCTGTGTATCTAGACAGCTAGGATGCAACATCCATGGTCAACCTGTCCAATGGAGTAGCCTTGATCAAGGTCAGAATGAAATAACTCAAAGTTACAACCAGGAGGTTAGACAAGACCATTAATGCAATACGCATGATTAAAGAATACTTAAGGATGGTTGGCAGAATACTTACAAAAAGTTTGTTAATAAAATTAATGGGATTCTTTTACAATTTCTCTGACCTCTTAAGAATCAAGGATTAACTTCATTCATCATATGCACTTAAATGTATTAGGAAATTGCCTTGGCACAATATGCAACAAAAAAAATTGAACTATACAGAAATAAAGAATTATATAGAAATACAGTTAGATGTACAGCTATGGAATAAAATGTTCAAAAATACCAACATGGTTACAATGTAAACAGCAATGAAAAAAGTGATTTAAAGTTTTTACAGTGCACTGACTGAGATAATAGAGGAGAGTGGGGAGGGGGTATAACTAGAATGATTGATCAGATTAACTGTGTGGGGGAAGAAAGTTTTAAAATGGGATTAAGTTTTAGTTTTCATATCCTGAGAAGCACTTTCCAGAAGGGAGCGTTTGAAAGAGGCAGTTTGCTGGGTGGTTAGTGTTCAAGATGCTACAAAATTGCATTTCCAGAGTTAACCTGTTAAATTCACTGTACTCAATATTGATAGAACCGCTGATCAATCTGATACAACCACTGATACATAACTCCAACAGTTGTCATTGGGAACATACAGCACTTATGCTGTTAGATTCCAAGCAGGACTCTGCATTACCTTGTGTTTAAGGCAGGGGTTCCCAACCTTTTTTATGCCATGGACCAACACCATTAAGCAAGGGGTCCATGGACCCAGGCTGGAAACCCCTGGTTTAAAGACTCATCTTTTAAATCGCAAAGCTGAACTTTAGCTGCTCTTACCACATATTTCTGAGTTCCCAAAGAAGTGTAATCCTGCTTCAGTTCCAGTTCCAAGATGTTCCGTTTCCGATTGAATGCAAAGCTGCCGAAAAACTTCACTACACCACTCTGGTCACTATAGCATGTAATTAAGGAGATTTTAAGTACGGAATAGTGTAATCAAGTCTGCCTGTTACCATAAATGGAAAGAATACCCAGACAAGTTTAATATTGCAATGCTTACTTCTGAATGGACAGGACTCAGAAAAGAAAACAAAGTTAGACCATAATACAAAGAGCAGAATTAGACTATTCAGCCCTACGAGTCTGCTCCACTTGATTCATTATCCCTCTTTTAGGAGCCACGTATCTATTTTCTGTCTGTCTGTATTGTATTTTGTGTTGTATGTTTATTAAGAGTAATTTGCCATGTTGGTTGGGTGTGGTAGAAGCGAAGAGTATAGTTACATATTCACGCTTTGTCTTAGGTCAATTTAGTCTAGGTAGAACCAGAGGCAGACAGTACGATTTTTTGTTGTTGAATATTTAACATTAATTGGAACACTTATGTGTGCTTAAATATTTTTAAATACGCTTAGCAAGCTTATTTCATAATATCGCTAATTTTAGTTTCATTAGTTTTTTATCGTTACAAGATTATTAATTTATGCTGGTTTCTTCATAAAGGATCAAATGCACTTTCTTTGACTTAAAATGTCAATATTGTAGAGCGCATCATACAGTGCTAACCCCCTGTGCTAAGACTGGTTTTGAGTGGTTTTGGTTTGTTTTTAAGTAACCAGTATATCTCTCAACCCCATTCTCCTGCCTTCGCCCCACAACCTTTCACACCCTTACTAATCAAGAACCTAGCAACCCTCACTTTAAGTATACCTAATAACTTGAACTCCATGGCCATCTGGGGTAATCAATTCTACAGAATCACTATTCTCTGGCTAAACAATTCATCCTCATCTATGTACTAAAGGGACATCCTTCCATTCTGAGGGTGTACTCTATGGTCCTAATCTCTCCCACTATAGGAAACATCCTCACCACGTCCACTCTATCTAGGCCTTTCAATATTCGATAGGTTTCAATGATATACCCCCCCCCCCATTCTTCTAAACTCTTGCAAGTTGAGGGAAGAAACATGAAACATGCATATATTTTGAGATTAATTTGTCACAAATAGGATGATTTGCATTTGAATGAGTAACATTAAAGATCAATGACTGCGTGCCGATCAATCATTTTGAAGGATCAAACTTTCAGAAGCAATAAAAAACTGAAAAGGATACACCCATTGCTTTATTAGAGGTTGGATATCTTTTCCAGACACATTTGAAATTGATTTTAAAAATCCAGTCGTTGAAAGCAGCATCTGGCTCCACATATGTGATTGGAACTTCTGTGAAGAAGCAGTGCTGGCCAAACTCAACAGTTTGTTGAAGACCTAAAGAGGTGAACAAACTTTGTTGGACAGCAATTCACTATTTTGCAACTACAAAGTTTATAGTATTTGGAAGCGACAAGATATAGTTGATGAATGCCCACAGTTCACTTATTCTAACAGTGGTTTCTACAGTAAGGAATTAAAAGCAGAGCCTTACATTATTTCAATGGAATATCAGTAAATAAATGGATAATGTTCTGCAGCAAAACCCTTTGTTTAGTTAAGAACCAAAATAGTGAAGGGGAGAGCATTAGTGCAATGTTTTAAGTAACTGAGGGTGCAATTTAACTTTTTCTGGGGGGAAAAGGATGTTGATAGTGCCCAAATTTTTCTGAAATTTCTGTGGCTTTGTCAACTCCTCCAAATAAGGGTAAAGTGGGCAACAAAGGGAAGTGCAAAGGGATGTTATGTTGAAGTTGTATAAGATATTGGTGAGGCATCATTTGGAGTATGTGTGCAGTTTTGGTCACCTACCTACAGGAAAGATGTAAATAAGGTTGAAAGAGTACAAATACAATTTACAAAGATGTTGCAGTTCTGGAGTGGCCTGAGTTATAAAGATTGAATAGGTTTGGACTTTGAATAGCTTAGAACATAGAAGATTCAGAGAAGATTTGATAGAGGTATACGGTATTATGAGGGGTACAGATAGGGTAAATGCAAGCAGGCTTTTCCACTGAGGTTGGGTGGGACTACAACAAGAGCTCATGGGTTAAGGGTGAAAGGTGAAGAGTTTAAGGGGAATATGAAGGGAAACTTCTTCACCCAAAGGGTCATGACAGTGAGGAATGAGCTGTCAGCACAAGTGCTGCATACCAGCTCAATTTGTGTTTAAGCAAAGTTTGGATAGGTACATATATGTTAGGGGTCTGGAGGGCTATGGTCATAGTGCAGGTCAATGGAAGTAGGCAGTTGAAATGGTTTTGGTATGGACAAGACAGGCCATAGGGCCTGTTTCTGTGCTGTACATTTCTATGACACTATGGTATAAATAAATGGAACTCTGCCACGGGCAGTCCCAAGTGTGGCTACTAAAGGAGGAATCTTGGGCACAGGGCGAGCAATCCCATTCTGTACAAAACCAGCACTACAGAAATGCCAGCAGAAGTTCCAAAGACCTCATCTCTGGGAGAGGAAGGATCTTCAATGGGCTGCACCGTGAACAACTGAAAGACTGCCCAGGACAGAAGACTCAAGCGAGCTGCTGTCAGTTGCCTATGCCCCAGAAGGGGTGATGGGCTTAAAAAGATGATAAATGAATGGCTGAGCAATATTGATAAGACTAAAAGTCCTTCACATCTTCCTTAATTATGCTGTACTGGAATTAATGGTCTTGATATTTCTAGTAAATGGACTTCTGTGGATACATTGTCAATTGTGAAAAATCCCAAGATTTGGAAGGCTAAACTTGTCAGTTGAGTCAGACAAAACAGGCCACAAGAGGGTAAAAAACAGTAGCGGTCAGCGTAACGCTAATACAGTGCCGACAATTCCTGTTGCTGTCTGTAAGGAGTTTAGAAGTCTCTCTGTTCCCACATAGATTCCCTCAGGGTGCTCTAGTTTCCTTCCACATTCCAAAGATGTACGGTTTGCACCCGAGGCGTCCAAACTGATGCCTAAAAATAGCCAACAGTAGAATCAGTGAATTGTACTTCACTGAAATTCCTGAGTCAATTGTGCTAACTCTCACCAACAGCCCATGCCATCATAGGGAGGTCTAGGCTTATACTTTTGGTATGCAAATGAAGAGAATCGAAGAAGGCAAGTGAAAAGGAAAAAAATTAAAATAAATTTGCTCATTCTTTGGGAAACAATGCCCCCTAAATGAACTAATTCTCCCACAAACCTGAAGCATGAATTCCATGCTAATCCTGTTTTCAATGAGTCGCATCACAAGGTGAGCTTTGCACTGAAACATCTTGTAGTAATTCCAGGACAAAGTATGTGGATGCCGAATTGAAAAATGCAAGTGCGGTGCTGGGCTGCAAGGATTTCAAAAGAACTGAGGTTAAACTGTGGCAAGATTTAATGCTGATTTAACTAATGCAAACAAACATTGACCAGCTTTCATTGTCCTTTTAAATTTCAAATCTGATTATTCATGATATAGTAGCACTTCAAATACAAAATAAATTTCAAACATCTAAAAACATCAATTGGTCCACACCAAAGGAGATGAATAAAATTCTATCAAACAAGTACTCCCTTAACATTCCCTGCAGAGTGCTGATTTCATTCACTACAAAGGAGATGGTTATCAACTGCAGTAGAACTAACACCACTCATATCCCCGTTTACATCAGTGGCACAGCAATGTAAACTGCAAGCAGTTTCAAACTCTTGGGAGTGCATATGTTTACAACCTCACATGGTCCCAGAACACATTCTGCACAATCAAGAAAGCTCACCAACCCTTCTACTTTCTGAGGAGGCTGAAGACAGCTGGATTTTGCACATCCTTACTCACATCGTTCTACAGAAGCGCAGTACTGAGAAACCTGATAAGCTACATAACTGCTTGGTACGGAAACTACACTACAGCGGACAGGAAGGCTTTACAACGGGTAGTGAAAACTGTCCTACATGGCACCAGTACCAGCCTACCTATTATCAAGGACATATATACAGAAAGGTGCTGGAAAAGGGCCAGTAACATCATGAATGATCCCTCACACCTGGCTCATGGACTGTTTGTCCCACTCCCATCAGGAAGGAGGCTACACAGCATCCACGCCAGCACCATCAACTCAAAAACAGTTACTTTTCCCAAGCAGTAAGGCTGATCAACACCTCCACCCACTAACTCCACCACTACTCTGTTTTATTTTTCCTGTCAGTCACCGAAAGGACAACCTTGTGTCATTTTATGGACAAACAATATATATAAACTATCTTATGCATTTATTGTGTATTTTATTATTATTGTGAACTTTATTTTTTGTGCTGCATCGGATCTAAGTTAACAATTATTTCCTTACACTTGTGTACAGAAAGGACATTAAACAAGCCTGAATCTTAAATAGACATCCATTTATGCTGCATACTGCTGTGGTGCAAACCTTGCTTGCTTACAGCACGGAAATGATTACTTTATTATGGAGTGAAACACCTATAAAGTGCCTAATGTCTAATAACAAGGCTTGGGCAAACAATGAGGCTATTCATACTAAGATGCAAAATTCAGGGGTGCCCTCGGCTGATAGAAACTTCAGTGGTTATGCCTGACTTAACAGATCACCTGAACCCTATAGCCTGCCTTACTGGTCTTGCTAAGCGTATAGGAATTGACAGCCCCCAGCAATATCCATGTTCCCTGCTGCTCAGCCAGCCCACCCAGCAAGATCTGTCTCACTGGATCGCTATGTAATGATCAATGCAGCATGAGATCACTAACAATTTGGTTTCTGTAGGAGCACAAACACAAGGCTAAGCCTTTAACCAAATACTGTGTGTTTGGTTCAGGAAGGCAAGGGTTCATGTTCCTATGTAAAACTACATAGATAGATAGAGATAGATAGATACTTTATTCATCCCCATGGGGAAATTCAACTTTTTTTCCAATGTCCCATACACTTGTTGTAGCAAAACTAATTACATACAATACTTAACTCAGTAAAAAATATGATATGCATCTAAATCACTATCTCAAAAAGCATTAATAATAGCTTTTAAAAAGTTCTTAAGTCCTGGCGGTAGAATTGTAAAGCCTAATGGCATTGGGGAGTATTGACCTCTTCATCCTGTCTGAGGAGCATTGCATCGATAGTAACCTGTCGCTGAAACTGCTTCTCTGTCTCTGGATGGTGCTATGTAGAGGATGTTCAGAGTTATCCATAATTGACCGTAGCCTACTCAGCGCCCTTCGCTCAGCTACCGATGTTAAACCCTCCAGTACTTTGCCCACGACAGAGCCCGCCTCTGCATTACATGGTGAGTAATGCATCTCTGTTTAATACCACCATGACCCCTTTTAATGCTAATTCAATTCCCTGGAAGTCATCCTCATCCTTAATTGAGATCAAGTAACTAGAGGCTGTCATGAGAGAGATTTGAACTCAACTTGACTGAGAATACTAGGAGGTGTGAAATACTAAAGGTAGGAATTTCACTGCATACATAAAAAAATGAGATTGCAACCACATGGATATAGGGAAAAACACAATAGCTGGATGAAAAATACAGCAAGTTCTGAAAAACTTTAAAAAAGACAATGTTGAAAATGTTCAGCAGAGTGAAGCAGCATCTATGGAAAGACAGTATGAATATTTCAGACCGAAGATCATTGAACCTAGATCTCCAGTGCTGTAAGGCAGTGGTGCAAATGGCTGCACCATTATCAAATGAATGTTATAGTTTTAATTTAGTGCCTGAGTTTTAAAAGCATAATAAATCGATGCCAGGGAATGGATTGTTTAAATGCTCTGAAGAAAATTAAATTAGCAACATAAAATATGTTTTGTACATTTTCATCAATAATAAATACCACCAAATGATAAGACAGAACAAATTGACTAATAAGTTATAAACTCTACAAAAATATCTAGCTATGGCAATCAATATCTTTAGTTGGATTCCTGAACATAACAATCAATTATACAGTAGATGAAGTACAAAGGATGAACACACGCAACCAAAGGCCTTATATTGAATAGGTCTTGCCTATTTGAGACTTTTCATATCAGTCAATGACAAATAAAGGATTACTTACGTTTCTTTCTCTTTCACTCCAGTAAATGTTGGATGCAACAAAACACCACCAGTTTTCAATTCGTAGTCCACAATTTTGTCCAGCTCCTAAAAAATTGAAATACTTTATCATATTTTATTAATCAAATGAACGATTCTGAGTAAGTTTCATCCACATTTTTACATCTGATTATACCACTGCTCCTTTAATGGATTTTCCACTTCCCTATCCAAAACTATGGTGCTACTTTCTAACACACCAATTGCCATTCACCACCTCTAACCCACTCTAGCTCCCGACTGAGAAACATTCCAATTTTAAAATAATCGTTTTGCGTATCTTTCCACAGACCTGGCCCTCAGCCCTTCCTTTTTCTACAGCTTCCTTCAGTCTTACAATTTATTATTTTTGCATTCTAATTCTGGTTTCTCATTCACCTCAAATCTTAATTCATCTTGCTTTCACAGCTAAACATAGTTGGTAATTGGATTATTATTGTTACATATACTAAGAAGCTTATCATCCAACATGCATGCTGTTAAGTACCTTAAGTACATTGAGGTACTACAAAAAGAAAACAATAAAATGATGGAATTAAAGAAGAATGAAAGAAACATTGAAAACCTACAGCACAATACAGCCCCTTCGGCCCACAAAGCTGACCCGAACATGTCTTTACCTAAGAAATTACCTAGGGTTACCCATAACCCTCTAGTTTTCTAAGCTCCATGTACCTATCCAGGAGTCTCTTAAAAGACCCTATCGTATCCGCCTCCACCACCAACGCTGGCAGCCCATTCCATGCACTCCCCATTCTCTGCATAAAAAACTTATCCCCTGACATCTCCTCTGTACCTACTTCCAAGCACCTTAAAACTATGCCCTCTCATGCTAGCCATCTCATCCCTGGGAAAAGGCCTCTGACTATCCACACAATCAATGCCTCTCATCATCTTATACACCTCTCAGGTCACCTCTCATCCTTCGTCACTCCAAGGAGAAAAGGCTGAGTTCACTCAACCTATTCTCATAAATTTAACTGCATTTTGTTTCATAGAACATAAAACAGTACACCACAGTATAGGCCCTTCAGCCCACAATCTTGTGCTGACCTTTTAGCCTATTCTAAGCTCACCCTTCCCTCCCACAATGCCCTCCACTTTCCTGTAAGGTACATTAATTGCTGGAGGCCCCTTTAAAAAATGTCATCCTATTTCTAGTTCACTTAGGGCATCCATACCAGTCAACTGCCTCACTGAAAATAAACCTTGTACGGTTTAACAGTGAAATTTAGTTTGTGCTACCTCTTTAATCCAGTGTCTGTACTCATTAACACCAAATGTTTTTTTCATCCATAAGCCATAAATGTATCCAGATATTCCTTTCAACACCCATTCATCAGACCTACAAAGACAAAGATGAAAGGATGGTATTCAAAAGAATGGATTTAAAACAAGGCAGGAAAATCATTGTTTTCACTTCATTCTTCATTCATAACTGAGAGTAAAAAGAAAAACTAAGCATCTTCAGGATTTTGTGGAAAATCACCACAGGAAATGTGTTCACAAATGCAATTTTTCAAGTTCAGTTAAAATAGACTATTAAAGATACAGCTATTAAGTCACACTCTAGAAATAACTAGATTCACAATGTGAGCTATAGATACTTGTAGCTTCTAGATGGTGTGATGAAAATATAACTTGCTTTAGAAGCCAAGATTTGTATTTAAACACATGAAATTCTGCAGATGCTGGAAATCCAGAGCAAAAAGCACAAAATTGCATTTATGGAGAGACATAAACAGCTGATGTGTGGAATCCTTGACTTGAATTAGCACACAGGAAACTTCATAAATGATTCTAAGATCAAACAAATTACAAGCCAGGTACAATCTATAAATTATTGCCTCATGTCATTTTCATTCTTAATACAGAATAAAACACATTCACTTCATTACGAATCGTCTTTGCAGCATTCAGTTAACCAAATGAGTATTGAATTTCCTTTACACTTTTCAAACAATGTACGTTTCCCAGGTTATTCGATCTAATTAAGACATATGCTCTCTGGAAAATTCTTCCTCTTTCATTTATTGCCAAAATTTAATTAGAGTTAATCACAGAAAGTCATCAACAAACATAATAACCATTCAAAGATTATTTACATGATTTTAAAATTGGTATTGAACCTCTGTTATTAGAGGGAAACCATTCCTGAAGTTACCAGCGATTCGAAATTGCGAGAGGATTAACATGAAGAGGCCACATTATTTTTCTATATAGCTTTGAAAAGGTAACAATGCAAAAAAATGTCATCTTTGCTAAGTGAGACAATTTGCAGATGCTGGAAATTCGAGCAACACACACAAAATGCTGGAGGAGCTCAGCAGGCCAGGTAACATCTACAGTAAAGAGTCCTGCTGAAGGGTTTCAGCCCGAAATGTCAACTGTACTCTTTTCCATAGATGCTGCCTAGCCTGCTGAGTTCCTCCAGCATTTTGTGTGTGTTGCTTGTCCTTGCTAAGTATTGCAGATTCTAGAAAATGGAAGATTTTTTATGATTATTTAGATGAGTTATTATCACAACAATTTAAAAATATCCAGCCTAGAGATGTGTCTGCTACTTTAAAAAAGTGATCATTCATGGTAAAGATTAATTTGCAACACAGAATATGGTGCACTTGCAGGGATTAACAATATAGCTCATTGAAACTTCAACACATACCCCGGGAGACAGAACGTAACTGTTCGCCTGTGAACTGTCTACACAGAGACCCTAATGTTTAAATATTACTAAGCAAAGGTAGGCATCAGAAGTTAGATAAGGCTTCAGAGCCAATTATGCCAGTCCTTTTAAAGATTTTAAAGATTAAGGATGAGCTTAAAACAGAGTGATATGCATCATTTGCATCAACAACCAACAGTCTGGATATGCTGGGTAGTGGCAGCCTGTTAGAGTCACCAAGCTTGCGCCACCAACAGAGCATGCCCACAACTTATTAACCCTTACTAATCTGTATGTCTTTGGTAGATGAAAGAAAATCGGAGTACCCAGAGGAAACCCATACGGTCATGGGGAGAACATACCAACTCCTAATAGACAGGGAAAGGAATTGAAGCCTAATCGCTGGGACTGTAAAGCATTATGCTAAGCTTTATGCTACCTTGCTGCTGACATGCTCTAATTGCAGTTCTGTCCAAATCCACTTGGATTCTACTTTCACTGCCAGTAATGGTGGATGAAATCAATTTATGTGAGAAGGATAAGGAGAACATTCACAGATTTTGATGAAACTATCAAGTGAGAGACTAGATTTAAAATGAAATATGAAAACATGCAATACAGTGACAATAATATTTGTTTTAATCTTCTCAATGATTTTGCAAGTAATTGAAATGAATATAAGAAATACATACTGATTGCTCATAAAACTTATCTCTTCTCATCCTTAACAGTGGATAGAGTTCTACGTTTCTTGAACACTGTTTACATACCCAAGTAGTTCTTGAATAAACTTGTAGATTAACATTACAAAAAAATTAGTTTGAATGAGACATTAGAGGTTTATTTGTCATAATGCAAACTAAATTGTCTAGAAAATTTTAGAATTCAATATATTATATTGAACATTTCCCTAATAATACTTTTAAATCTTGTGGATCCTAACCTTATTCCGAACACTTAATGATGGAATTTGAAAATATATAATGCCATTCACAATTTAAAGATGACCTAGAATGCAATTACTTTTCAAGTGTGGCCCTTGATATACACAACCACCAATTGGTATGATGGAAATGACATGATGAGTTCATCTGTTGTCATACTGCTCAAGGATTTCCAGGTCTTCTCAAAAATGCAACAGGGTAATTTGATGCACTTGAGTAGGTAGTTAGGGCAACAATTACGTTTTGTCTCCACCACTCCGTGATCAAATGCCGAAGCAGCCTCAATGGGACAAATGGCCAAATTCTGCTTCAATGTCTTATAGTGTTATTCACTTGCAACTCCCCTGAATTAAGAAGCATTTAAGCTTCTGTGAGGTTGTATTCCTATTCTTAATCTAAGGTGAATGCCAACCAATGTCCCTGTAATTTTTTTCTTACAGTTGCATGGACCAACCATTGCTCTGAGCAGGAAATTTTTACATGGCCTGAACGCTGCCTGGCACTTTTGGTTTTTGCAATATAATATGAATACCTAGAATGAAAGGAAAAAAATGACATACTTTGGATGTTATTTACTACAGTACAGTACAACAAAGAAAATCTTCCACATTTTGTAAACTTTTCTTGTCTGTCTTTATTCCAGTGGCACGGCAACAAAGTCTGTGTGCGCAGGAGCATTTCAGTTACTGCATGGCCGTGCACCCGCACAGCTTAGAGGTAACAATGGTGCCAACAAATGAATCAAGATGACACCAGTATTAAACCAGTCTGCTGATTATAAACTTTTTATATACAAAGTATTTAAAGCACAGGAAGCATCCTTACAAAACTATCAACATGGTGGAACTACTTCAGAGAATATTATTGGCTCCACTTACCAAGACATTCTGGAAATAAAACAGCCAAAGAACTGCTGAGCCAGAGCTTGTGCTAAACATCGTCTGGTAAGAGGCGTCTGATCTATAATCATGGCACTGTTCAGGAGGTTTGTGCTAAATGAGAGGTGTGAAAATAGGACAAAGATGTGTTATACAGTATATTTTTTTGAAAACAAGTATTATGCTCTTAAAGTAACAAAAAAATCAGTTCAGGCTAAATGCTGTATTTAATCAGAGCAACACACACAAAATGCTGGAGGAACTCAGCAGGTCAGGAACCACCTTTGAAAAGAATAAACAGTTGATTATTCGGACTGAGACCCTTCTTCGAGACTGGAAAGGGGAAAATGCCAGAGTAGAAAGGTGGTCAGAAGAGAAGGAGGACAAACTAGGTGATAGGTGAAGTCAGGTGGGTGCAAAAGGTAAAAATTGGAGAAGGAATGAGATAGGAGAGCAGATTGGACAATGGGAAAAAGGGAAGAAAGAGGGGCACCAAAGGGAGATGATAGGCAGAGAGAAGAAGAGGTAAGAAGCCAGAGTGGGGAATAGAGAAACAGGATTGGGGGAGAGGAAAAGAATAAACAAATTACTGGAGGAGAAATCAATGTTCATGCCATCAAGTTGGTGGCTACCTAGACAGAATATGAAGTGTTGCTGCTGAGACTGACCTCGTCATGGCAGAACAAGAAACCATGGACCAACGTGTCGGAACAGTATGGAGATAAGAAATGAAATGGTTGGCCAGAGAAATTCCACATTTGGTACGTGGAACTGAAGTGCTCGACAAAGCAGTCCCCCAATTTATGTCCGGTCTCACTAATGTAGATGAGGCCATATCAGGAGTTCTGGATACAAAAGATAACTTCAACAGATTCACAGGTGAAACGTTAGCTCACCTGGAAGGACTGTTAGGGCTCTGAATGGAGATGAGGGAGGAAGTGAACGGGTAGGTGTAGTATATCTGTCGCTTGCAGGGATTTAATTACTGGAAGCTTGCCAGTCCTTTCATATTCACTCTTTAAACCTTCAGTTCATGATAATAATACAATTGGCTGTAGTTTTCATTAACTGCATGTCAAAGTTCAGAACAAACAGATGAAAATATACAACTAATAACTGCAAATAACTAAAAGGAACTAGCAAGGAGCACTAAACCAAAATAACTTAGAAGAGTATGTCACTATAAGGGGATGAATTCTGATCTGTCGCCAACAGAGCATGCCCACAATTTACTAACAATAACCTTTGCGTCTTTGGATTGTGGGAGGAGCACCCGGAGGAAACCCACACAGTCCTAGGTACAACATACAAACTGCTTACAGAAGATGAGCCATCAAACGCTCCAGGGTGTACCTCTGGGGTCAGTAGTGAGGACTGACACAAACATAACATTCAGAAAGGGAACTAAATAACTGCACAAAAATGGGCTGATGGTGCACAACTAGACCTCTCCTATGCTACAGTTTGATCTTTTGTGATATATACCATACATTGAGAGAATAAACTGGTAATCATAGTGATTGCTGTTGCAGGAAACTCGAGACAAGTAGTATTATCATGATGAGCCTTCTGTCTGCATCTTGCTGCATCTGACCTTGATTTCACTGCACCAGTACAATCAAATATAGCTATAAATTTTATTTTAGCAGTCAAATCAGATTAAGCAACATTTTTATTTGTTCCACCTTGCAGCTTTTTTATTTAACATTTAATATAAGTCATCCATTCTTTCAACTGGAAAATTAAATCATAAGAAATCTTTATCATTAAAGTCAGCTCTCATGTGTAAATATGAAGCTTCAGTTCACAAGCCACATCACAATATTGCCCTAGGGTGGAAAAACTCTTGGACCCCATACTATACTATTCAACACCTCACACATAACTAATATTTGAAATGATCTTTGACTTAGAAACTTAAAGAGAAACTTGACTTGCTGGGATAAGGTTACATAACAGCTCTCATAGTGCTGAGATTGTATTCAAAGGCAATCTCATTAAGTCCAACTCACAAAACTTTACCTTGCCTGTTAAGTCAATTCAGTAACACCCAACACTGTTGCACAGAGAAAACATTGCAAAAGTCATTGGCTCAGTGCACAATTGATGTCTAGTTTGATAATTGCTGCTAGTAATCATAACACCATTAGATAGAAGGCTGGAAGCTGGTAATTCTGCTCATCGAGTCTGCTCCACCATTCTATCATGGCTGCTTTATTATTCCTCTCAGCTGCATTCTCCTACTTTTCCCCTTTACCCTTTGGCACCCTTACTAACCAAAAACTTTATCAACCTCTGCTTTAAATATACCCAATGAGTTGCCCTCCACAGCAAACCATGGCAATGAATTTCACAGCTTCATCACCCTCTGGCTAAAGAAATTCTTCCTCAATTCTATTCTAATGCTCTGCTGTCTGGACCTAGATTCCCCCACCATCCTCACCACATCCACTCTACCTTATTTTGCAAGGACTAGAGTATCAAAGCAAGGGTGTAAGGCTGAGGCTTTACAAGGCATTGGTCAGACCACACTTGAAGTATTGAGAACAGTTTTGGGCCCAATATTTAAGAAAGGATGTGCTGGCATTGGAGAGAGTCCAGAAAAGGTTCTTGAGAATTATCCTGGAAATGAAAGAGTTAATGCATGAGGAGCATCCAATAGCAATGGGCCTGTACTCACTGGAGTTTAGAAGAATGACGGTGAACCTAGCAAATATTGAAAGGCCTAGATAGAGTGGATGTGGAGAGGATGTTTTCTATCATCATAAGACCATAAGATATAGGAACAGAAGTAGGCTATTTAGCCCATCGAGTCTGCTCCACCATTCAATCGTGGGCTGATCCAATTCTTCCAGTCATCCCCACTCCCCTGCCTTCACCCCATACCCTTTGATGCCCTGGCTAATCAAGAACCTATCTATCTCAGTCTTAAATACACCCAGTATTGGCCTCCACAGCCTGCTCATGGCAACAAATTCCACAGATTTACCATCCTCTGACTAAAGTAATTTCTCCACATCTCAGTTCTAAATGGAAGTCTTTCAATCCTGAAGTCATATCCTCTTGTCCTAGAATCCCCTACCATGGGAAATAACTTTGCCATATCTAATCTGTTCAGACCTTTTAACATTCGGAATGTTTCTATGAGATTCCCCCTCATTCTCCTGAACTCCAGGGAATACAGCCCAAGAGTTACCAGATGTTCCTCATATGGTAACCCTTTCATTCCTGGAATCATTCTTGTGAATCTTCTCTGAACCCTCTCCAATGTCAGTATATCCTTTCTAAAATAAGGAGTCCAAAACTGCAAACGATACTCCAAGTGTGGTCTCACGAGTGCCTTATAGAGCCTCATCATCACATCCTTGCTCTGATATTCTATACCTCTAGAAATGAATGCCAACATTGCATTCGTCTTCTTCACAACCGACTCAACCTGGAGGTTAACCTTTTGGGTATCTTGCACAAGGACTCCGAAGTCCCTGTGCATCTCTGCATTTTGACTTCTCTCCCCAGTTAAATAAGTCTGCCCACCAAAGTGCATGACCGTACACTTTCCAACATTGTATTTCATTTGCTACTTCTTTGCCCATTCCCCTAAATTATCCAAGTCTCTCTTCAGGTTCTCTGTTTCCTCAACACTACCCACTCCTCCACCTATCTTTGTATCATCAGCAAATTTAGCTACAAATCCATAATACCATAGTCCAAATCATTAACATACGTCATAAAAGCAGCAGTCCCTACACAGACCCCTTTGGAACTCCACTGGTAACCAGCAGCCAGCCAGAATAGGATCCCTTCATTCCCAATCTCTGTTTTCTGCCGACCAGCCAATGCTCCACCCATGCTGGTTAACTTTCTTTTCATTCCATGGGCTCTCATCTTGCGAAGCAGCCTCACGTACAGCACCTAGTCAAAGGCCTTCTGAAAATCCAAGTACATCACATCTACTGCATCTCCTTTGTCTGCCCTGCTTGTAATTTCCTCAAAGAATTGCAGAAGGTTTGTCAGGCAGGGTTTTTCTTTCAGAAAACCATGCTGGCTTGGGACAATCTAGGACCAGAGGGCACAGCCTCAGAATACAAAGACATCCTTTTAGAACAGAAATGCAGAGGAATTTCTTTAGTCAGAGGGTGATGAATCTGTGGAAATCATTGACACAGACTGCTGTGAAGGCCAAGTCACTGGCTATATTTAAGTTCGGGGGTCGATAGGTTCTTGATTAGTCAGGGAGTCAAAGTTACAGGGAGAAGGCAGGGGAATGGAGCTGAGAATGAAAATACATCAGCCATAATGGAATGGCACAGCTGACTTGATGGTCTGAATGGCTTAATTCTCCTCTTAAGTTTCATAGCAAATGGCTGCAAAACCTCAAGTAGGAAAGGTTGGTAAAATTGGTAATGCATGGAAGGTCAACTCAAAATGTTTCTCCAATTTTCAACATAAAAATTTTAAGCAGATAATTTACATCTTAAAGCTATGCACCTTAACAAGCAGCAGCACAAACTACTAACTGAAAACCATAATCCTCCTGGTACAACTGGCTGTTTTTCGGAACTGCAGCTTACCAATGAAAGCATTGTTAGGGCGTATTCCGGAGGTAACAGATATAGCAAATATTAACTTCATCAGCAACCAATCTTCAGGTATGAATGTGAATTATAGATTGAATTTTAAATCGGCACTGAACAATAGTTTTCCTGGAGCTGTGGGCTGGAGTTGATTGCAAACCAGACAATGCTGATTAACATTCATTTTGGGAGTCTGGTGTGAAAATTGGGGTTTGAAAACAATTTGTAACTCAAAAGAAGCATTGTAGATACATTGTAACTATACAATAATCCTGCTGCTACCTTTGAACTATAGCCTATAAAAATGGCATGTAATATTGGGTCAGGAGGCCTCTTCTTCCAAAAGTATCTCAATAAAATGCCTGCTGCTAGTTTTTGTTAAATGAAACACTTCTGTATCCACTAGCTTCAGTGTCTCTCTGGTGATTCTGTTCATGTTACAACAAGCATCACAGATGTGCACTGAGCGAAAGCTTCAAACACCTTTACCAGTCAAGCATAATCCTGAAAATCATTTCAAACTTGCACTTTACAATTTCCTTAAGAATGTTCTGGCAAATCCATCTCAAGAGGCAGCTGACAAATGTTTGCAAGCAGTCTAATCTCATTTCATGTAGTCTTAACTTTACGGAATGTCAACATCTCCAGCAAAAAAACTGCTCCAACAGACTCACCTTAAAATACTCATAGAAGCATATGAAGCTACTTCGACATATGCTTCATCAACAAATACAGTCTTATAATAGGCATAGGGGTATCTGCAGGTCAGGATCTCTTCATAGAACTCAAAAATCTCATGAAGAAAGGATGTGGTATGTTTCAGAAGTGGCAACAATTGGGGCAGGCAGAAATGTGTTACCTGTAAAGTAAGACATCAAAATGTGAAATGTGTCCTTCCAATGTAATAAGAATACCATTAAATCAAAGTCAAAGATTCCACATTAATTTCAGCGCTCTCACAGAAAAGCAGCATCCATCAGGACCCCCACCATCCAAGTTATGCACTCTTCTCACTGCTGCCATAGGAAGAAGGTACAGGAGACTCAGGACTCGCACCACCAGATAATAATTGTTATTACCCCTCAATCATCAGGCTTTTGAACCAGAGGAGATAACTTCACTCATCCCACAGCCTATAGACTCACTTTCAAGGTCTCTTCATCTCATCTTCTCAATATTTATTGCTTTTGTATTTGCACAGTTTGCTGCCTTTTGCACATTGATTGTTTGTCCGTCCTTTTGGGAACAGTCTTTCATTGTTTCTTGAATGCCCACAAGAAAATGAATCTCAGGGTTGGATATGGTGACATAAGTCTTAAGCACCCTAGATATTTTATATAAACTTTGTTTTAGATGTTTATCTTTTGGCTTCTGTATTAGTGTGCAATAGAAAAGAGCAAATTTTAGATTTCTAAACATTCACTTCCCAAAAAAATTAAATGTTATAGAATTTCTTTTTGTATTTCATTAATGAAAGTAACAAATTAATAGATCTCTTTTCAAAAAAAATTACAATGTAAGATGTGACTAAACACATTGACGAAGGAAGAGCAGTAGATGTAGCGTATATGGATTTCAGCACAGCATTTGATAAGGTACCCCATGCAAGGCTTATTGAGACAGTAAGGAGGTATGGGATCCAGGGGGACATTGCTTTATGGATCCAGAACTGGCTTGCCCACAGAAGGCAAAAAGTGGTTGTAGATGGGTCATATTCTGCATGAAGGTCTGTCACCAGTGGTGTGTCTCAGGGATCTGTTCTGGGACCCCTACTCTTAGTGATTTTTATAAATGACCTGGATGAGGAAGTGCAGGGATGGGTTAGTAAATTTGCTGATGGCACAAAGGTTGGAGATGTTGTGGATAGTGTGGAGGGCTGTCAGAGGTTACAGCGGGCCATTGATAGGATGCAAAACTGGGCTGAGAAGTGGCAGATGGAATTCAACCCAGATAAGTGTGAAGTGGTTCATTTTGGTAGGTCAAATATGATGGCAGAATATAGTATTAATGGTAAGACTCTTGGCAGTGTGAAGGATCAGAGGGATCTTGGGGTCCGAGTCCACAGGACACTCAAAGCAGCTGCACAGGTTGACTCTGTGGTTAAGAAGGCGTACGGTGTATTGGCCTTCATCCATTATGGAATTGAATTTAGAAGCCGAGAGGTAATGTTGCAGCTATATAGGACCCTGGTCAGAAAACACATGGAGTACTGTGCTCAATTCTGGCCACCTCACTACAGGAAGGATGTGGAAGCCATAGAAAGGGTGTAGAGGAGATTTACAAGGATGTTGCCTGGATTGGGGAGCATGCCTTATGAAAACAGGTTGAGTGAACAGCCTTTTCTCCTTGGAGCGATGAAGGATGAGAGGTGACCCGATAGAGGTGTATAAGATGAGGAGAGGCACTGATCGTATAGATAGTCAGAGGCTTTTTCCCAGGGCTGAAATGGCTACCACAAGAGGACAGAGGTTTAGGGGGCTGGGGAGTAGGTACAGAGATGTCAGGGATACGTTTTTTTACTCAGAGAGTGGTGAGTGCATGGAATGGGCTGCCGGGCAATGGTGGTGGAGGCGGATACGATAGGGTCTTTTAAGAGACGTTTGGATAGGTACATAGAGCTTAGAAAAATAGAGGTCTATGGGTAAGCCTAGTAATTTCTAAGGTAGAGACATATTCGGCTCAACTTTGAGGGCCGAAGGGCCTGTATTGTGCTGTAGGTTTTCTATGTTTCTATATAGCCCAGTGCATGATTAAACAAAGATAATAAACGGGCGCTAATGATCAATGACATAATAAGTTGAATGAACTAAACTGATGAACTGAAACAGAAACAGGTGTAGAAGGAATTGAATTGGGCGAAGAGCAACCAAACTAAAAGGTGAAGGGATGGCAGACATGACAGCTTAACCTTCATATCATCCATTCTTACACCGCTCAAGAGTGAGCAGAGCAACAAGAAACAAATGGTCATCCTACATCATCATGGTCTCTACCAAGCAGAAATTTAATGAGAAGAAGAACAAGGAGTTCTGCAAAAGATGGCATGGCCTTCAGAGTCCTGGTCTGAACAGTAGTGAGACTGTCTGGGATTATCTGGAGAGACAGAAGCAAGTGAGATAGCCAAAGGCTGCAGATGAACTGTGGCAAGTTCTCCAAGATGCCTGGAACAACATACCAGCTAGCTTTCTTATAAAACTGCACAACAGTGTGTACCTAAGAGAATTGATGAAGTTTTAAAGACAAAGAATGGTCACACCAAATATTGATTTGATCTAGGTTGTTACTGTCTACTGCTCGTAATAGCAATTTTTTTGAATATTTAGAAACCTAATTTCATTATTTTTGATAGCGTCTTTGCTTTACAGAATTTTTTACATGTGCCTGACTTTTGCACAGTGCTGTATATACTTTAATAAATTTACTTTGAACTTTTTGAACGTATTTACAACTTGTGTAGCAGCAAACTCATTCAGCCCAATTCACAAGCTCTATCAAACTGATTTTCTTAGAATTTCACCTGACTAGAGAAAAATATTCAAGCATTTAATAATTCCACCTTTATTAAATATGCAGATTTCCAACAAAATGTCCCTATGACATAAAATGTTTCTTATTTGCTATACCATGGAAGAACATAAGAAAATATGAGATCATTGCATGCCTCAGTTCTTTTCTGCCTTCATCAGGACTGTCTCTTCCAGAAACATAGACTGCTTATTAATTTCTGTAAATACTGCCTGACCTGCTGAGTTCAGAAAGCCTACAGTGTGTTAGCATTCATCAACTGTAGGATTGAGTTCAAGAGCCGTGATGTAATGTTTCAGCTATATAAGACCTTGGTCAGACCCCACTTGGAGTACTGTGTTCAGTTCTGATCACCTCACTACAGGAAGGATGTGGAAACTATAGAAAGAGTGCAGAGGAGATTTATAAGGATGTTGCCTGGATTGGAGAGCGTGCCTTACGAGAATAGGTTGAGTGAACTTGACCTTTCCTCTTTGAAGCAACGGAGCATGAGAGGCATTGATCATGTGGATAGCCAGAGGTTTTTTCCCCAGGGCTGAAATGGCTAACACAAGGGGGCCTAGTTTTAAGGTGCTTGGAAGTAGTTTCGAGGGGGACGTCAGAATTAAGTTTTTCACACAGAGTGGTGGGTGCATGGAATGCACTGCCAGCGACAGTGCTGGAGGTGGATACAATAGGGTCTTTTAAGAGACTCTTAGATAAGTACAAAGATCTTAGAAAAATAGAGGGCTATGTGGTGGAGTAATTCTAGGCAGTTTCTAGAGTAGGTTACATGGTTGGCACAACGTTGTGGGCCAAAGGGCCTGTAATGTGCTGAATATTTCTATGTTCCATGTTACTCCAGCATTTTGTGTGTGTTGTTCTGCACTTCCAGTGCCTGTAGTATCCCTTGTGATTATGGCTAATCTTTTACCTCACTTCCATCCTTCTGCAAATACCCTTGTTCGTTGATTCTTGTAAAGCCCTAAAATTCTATCAACCTCAGTCTCCAATATATTTGGTCACTGAGCCCCCAAAACTCCCAGGAACAGAGAATTCCAAACATTACTGCACCATACATGAACAACCTGCTCCTTGTCTTTGCCTTGAATAGCTGACCCTCCATTTTGAAGCAGGTCCGGACACCCATCAGCAACAGAAACATCAAATCTGCATCTACCTTGATTCTGGTTCTGAAGAGCCCAAGGATTTAAAATGAAATCACTTATCATTCTTCTAAACTCCAGATCCAGTCTGAACAAGCTCTCTTCATACAATAAACACAATAATTCCAGAATTTGCACTGATGTACAACACTGTACCAAAGACTTAGGCACATATATATACAAGTATCTGGGAGTACAGTTGGACGAGAAGCTAGACTGGACTGCCAACACAGATGCCTTGTGCAGGAAGGCACAGAGTCGACTGTACTTCCTTAGAAGGTTGGCGTCATTCAATGTCTGCAGTGAGATGCTGAAGATGTTCTATAGGTCAGTTGTTGAGAGCGCCCTCTTCTTTGTGGTGGCGTGTTGGGGAGGAAGCATTAAGAAGAAGGACGCCTCACGTCTTAATAAGCTGATAAGGAAGGCGGGCTCTGTCGTGGGCAAAGTACTGGAGAGTTTAACATCGGTAGCTGAGCGAAGGGCGCTGAGTAGGCTACGGTCAATTATGGAAAACCCTGAACATCCTCTACATAGCACCATCCAGAGACAGAGAAGCAGTTTCAGCGACAGGTTACTGTTGATGCAATGCTCCTCAGACAGGATGAAGAGGTCAATACTCCCCAATGCCATTAGGCTTTACAATTCAACTGCCAGGACTTAAGAACTTTTTTAAAGCTATTATTAATGCTTTTTGAGTTAGTGATTTAGATGCATATCATATTATTACTGAGTTAAGTATTGTATGTAATGAGTTTTTGCTACAACAAGTGTATGGGACATTGGAAAAAATTTTGAATTTCCCCATGGGGATGAATAAAGTATCTATCTATCTATCTATCTATCTATCTATAGCTAGGATACCTAAGACTTTTGCACAGTACTGTAGTAATTTTATGTATTGCATTGTACTGCTGCCGCAAAAAAACAAACGTTCATGACATGTAAGTGATGATAAGCCTGTGTCTGACATGGGTCTCTACTGTGGACTGAGAGTGGGAAGAGGGCAGGAAGAAAGGAATCATGGTTGGGAAAAGGGGAAAGGAGAGGGGACGGGCAGGAAGCACCAGAGTGACATTCTGTAATGATCAATAAACCAATTGTTTGGAATTAAATGACGTTGCTTGGTGTCTCAGGACTGGGTGTGCCTACACCCACAACACCCCCCACTGTGGTATTCCCTCTCTGCCACCTGTCCTACACCCTTCCCACTGTGGTCTCACCCTCCCACTCTCACCATTCCCAACATTTTTGAATCCATCAGATTTACAATCTTGCTTTCTGCTTCACATTGACAAATACAGACAATGCAAGAGGCTTAGACACCTTGGCTATATATAGTTGTAAGAAAAAGTTTGCACACCCTTTGATTACCTGGTTTTCTGCATTAATTACTCATAAAATGTGCTCTGATCTTCATCTAAGTCACAATAATAGACAAACACAGTCTATCTAGACTAATAACAAACAAACAATTCTACTTCTCGTTAATACTGAGTACACCACTTAACAATCAGTCCAGGTTCAAAAAAAGTATGTGAACCTCTGGGGTAATGCCTTCCACAAAAGCTGTTTGGAGCCAGGTGTTCCAATCAGTAAGATGAGATTGGAGGTGTGGGTTGTAGAGGTGCCCTGCCCTATAAAACAGGCACACAAGGTCAGGTTACTGACAGAGCCTGCTCTTCTCAAAAAAGATCTGTTTATGTGCACCATACCTCGATCAACAAGACAACTCTCAGAGGACCTTAGAAGAACTGTAGGGATGCATGAAGCTGAAAAAGGCTACAAAAGCACTTCTAAAGACCTGAGTGTTTTTCAGTCCACAGTAAGAGGAATTGTCTACAAATGGATGAAATTCAGTATGGTTGGTACTCTCCCTAGGAGTAGGTGTCCTGCAAAGATCACACCAAGAGCACAACCTGAAATGCTGAAGGAGGTGAAAAAGAACCCAAGGGTAACAGCAAAAGATCTGTGGAAATCTCCAGAACTTTCTGAAGTCTCTGTTCATGTATCCACTATAAGAAAAACACTGATTAAGAGTGGTGTTCATGGAAGGACACCACTGCTCTCCCAAAAAAAAATTGCTGCATGTGTCAAGTTTGCAAAAGGCCACCTGGATGTTCCACAGCACTTCTATGGACAGATGAGACAAACATTGAACTTTTTGGCAGGAATGCACACCACTATGTTTGGACGGAAAAGGGCACTGCACACTAACACAGAAACCTCACCCCAACTGTGAAGCATAGTGGAAGGAGCATCATGGTTAGGGGTTACTTTTCAGCCTGAGGGCTTGGACAGCTTGTAATCGTTGAGGGAACAATGAATTCAAAGTTGTATCAAGACATTTTACAAGAAAGTGTCAGAGTAGCAGTCTGTCTTGTAAGCTTCTATTGAATTTTCTTTGTAAACCATTACGTTGTTGATTTACTCTTGTGCTTAACATCATTGTCTTGTTGAATCATCGAACTTCTAATTCTATTGAAGCTTACTAGAAGCTGGATGATGCAACAGGACAGTGATCTGAAACACAAGACTAAATCCACAACAGAATGCTTTAAAAAGAATAAAATTCCATGTTGTGGAATGACCAAGTCAGGGTCCAATCCAGTTAACCCAATTGAGATGCTATGGAATGACCTGAAGAGGGCTGTTCACGCAAGGTGTCCCTGAAATATTGATGAACCGAAACAGTTTTGTATGGAGGAATGGTCTGAAATTCCTCCTCACCATTGTGCAAGTCTGATCAGCAACTGACAGGAAATTTTTGGTGGAGGTTATTGGCTGCTAAAGGAGGTTCTACCAGTTACTTAATGTAAGGGTTCATATATTTCTTCCAGCTTGGACTGTGAATGATTAAACAATGTGTTCAATAAAGTCATGAAAAGTACAATTGTTTGTGTATTATTAACTTAGGCAAATTGTGTCTATTATTGTGACTTAAATGAAGATCACACCACATTTCATGAGTAATTAATGCAGAAAAACAGTAAACTGAAAAGGGTTCACAAACTTTTTCTTGCAACTGTATATGTGCCCAAGACTTTTGCATAATCCTGTAGCTTTGTTGCACTATTACCAGCATATTCTTCCTTCAGTACAGAGACCAGACTTATCAGTTAAGCTGCAAATGTGGTCTCAGAAACAATGAAAACCATGGGAGCAAGATATCACCATTCTTGTTCTCAATCCTCTTTCAGCAAGTCGACGTACCACTTGCTTTCCTAAACGCTTGCTGAACCTGCACATTAACTTAGTGAATTTTGTGCAAAGGCACCAGAGTTCCTCTATCAAAACCTGTCAATCTCTTACATTTTTAGATGCTCTATTCTTTTGTTTCACTACAAACATGGATGTCCTCAAAACCTTTCCACATCATATTTCATCTGCAACAACCTTTTATTAATCTGCCTGTATTACTGAAGTTTCTTCACTGCCCTCATTACATTTTCAGCAAACTTGCAGCTATATTATACAAATCCTTCAGCCATATTGTTAAAGTAAAATGTGAATAGCTCAGCTCCCAGTAATGAACTCTGACCATTGCTTCCCAACCCAAAAACAACCTGTTTTCTGCCCGTTGACCAAACCTCAGCCCACACAAGCATACTACTACAATCTCATATCTCCTATTTTTGGTCAGTCAAGTCTAGTGTGACACCAAATCAAAGGCCCTCGAAAATTACATACTATACATCTTATCAACTAGTTTGCTCTTATTTATTTTATTCATTGCAATATCAAGAATCTTCAAGGTATGATTTGTGGAGGGCTATTTCAAGGGCGAAGAGACAATTTCAAACGAGGTTGGAGGCAATATCAGATGCACAGCAACTCTCGCAGGGTCTGCAAGACATTACTTCCTACAAAGCGAAATCCACTATCAGATGAACTCAATGCCTTCTATGCACACTTTGAAAGGGAGAACACAACTCCAGCTGTGAAGATCTCTGCTGCACCGAGGACCCTGGGATCTCCATCTCAGGGGCTGATATTAGAGAGTGAACCCTTACAAGGCAGAATGTCCTGATGGGAGTACTTGGTAAGGCTCTGAAAACCTGTGCAACCAAGTAGCGGGAGTATTCAAAGACATTTTTAACCTCTCACTGCTACGGGCAGAAGTTCACACTTGCTTCAAGAAGGCAACGATCATACCAGTGCCTAAGAAGAATAATGTGGGCTGCCATAATGACTATCACCCGGTAGCACTCACATCAACAGTGATGAAATGCTTTGAGAGGTTGGTTATGACTAGACTGAACTCCTGCCTCAGCAAGGATCTGGACCCATTGCAATTTGCCTATCACTACAAGAAATCAACAGCAGACACAATCTCAGTAGCTCGCCATACAGTTTTAGACCACTTAGACAACACAAACAGCCACGTCAGGATGCTTTTCATCGACTATAGCTCAGTACTTAATACCATCATTCCAGAATCCTGACTGAGAAGTTGCAGAACCTGGGCCTCTGTACCTCCGTCTACAATTGGATCCCCAACTTCCTAACCGGAAGACTAAAGTCTGTGCGGATTGGTGATAACATACCCGCCTCACTGACAATCAACAATGGCGCACCTCAGGGGTGTATACACATGACTGTGAGCCTAGGCATAGCTCAAATACCATCTATAAATTCGCTGACAATACAGCCATTGCTGGTAGAATCTTAGGTGATGATGAAGAGGGCGTACAGGAGTGAGATATGCCAATTAGTGGAGTGGTGCTGCAGCAGCAACCTGGCACTCAACGTCAGTAAGACAAAAGAGCTGATTGTGGACTTCAGGAAGGGTAAGACGAAGGAGCACATACCAATCCTCATAGAGGGATCAGAAGTGGAGAGAATGAGCAGTTTCAAGTTCCTGGGTGTCGAGATCTCCAAGGACCTAACCTGGTCCCAACGTATCGATGTAGTTATAAAGAAGGCAAGACAGCAGTTATACTTCATTAGGAGTTTGAAGAGATCTGGCATGTCAACAAATACATTCAAAAACTTTTATAGTTGTTAAGTGGAGAGCACTCTGACAGGCTGCATCACTGTCTGGCATGGAGGGGCTACTGCACAGGACCGAAAGAAGCTGCAGAATGTTGTAAATCTAGTCAGCTCCATCTTGGGTACTAGCCTACAAAGTACCCACAACATCTGTAGGAAGCGGTGTCTCAGAAAGGCAGTGTCCATTATTAAGGACCTCCAGCACCCAGGGTATGCCCTTTTCTCACTATTACCATCAGGTAGGAGGTACAGAAGCCTGAAGGCACACACTCAGCAATTCAGAAACAACTTCTTCCCCTCTGCCATCCGATTCCTAAATAGACATTGAAGCTTTGGACACTACTCACTTTTTTTTAATATACAAAATTTCTGATTTTGCACATTCTTGTAAATCTATTCAATATACATAATTGATTTACTTGTTGATTTATGATGTTTTATTTTATTTATTATTATTTTTCTTCTCTCTCTGCTAGATTATGTATTGCATTGAACTGCTGCTGCTCAGTTAACAAATGTCATGTCACATGCTGGAGATAATAAACCTGATTCTAATTCGATCAAACATGATTCCCCTTTCACAGATCTTGTTGATTCTGTTCATTCGTATTATTACCCCATAGCCACTTAATTATACATCTCCCCTAAAATTTATATCAATCTAGTTGTCCATAGTTCCCTATGTTTTTTCACTTCCTCTTTTAATGCATCGTGGGTTTATATTTGCCACCTTCCAATCCATGGGAACAGTTGTAGAGTCTGAAAAAGACTCAGTCACCACATCCAAAACCTGATGATGCATGAAATCAGGACTTGTGATTTATGAATACTATTTTTGAATGCCTCATTCATTCCAGATCTGTACTCCTTAGATGTTTCCAAGAGGTTTTCCATACTTCCTTCCATGAAGAGAGATAGAAAGAATTTGCTTAACTTCTCTCTCTCTCTACTTTCTTTATCCCAATGTAACTGTTGATTGTGATGCAGAATTCAAAAGGTCTGATACTGGTCAAGTTGGGAACTTTAACTCATTGGCTAGTTACTTCCAAGTTAGTAACCAGCAAAACAGCTTGCCTGAAATGATAAGAATGGCAGTGAACTTGGAAACACACGGTGTTTAAGTTTTAGTTACATCCGAACTATGTAGTTTCTTTCTGAACTACTTTTATTCATTGCTTGATGCTGCCCTCATGTGTACTGTTTAATTATAACATTTTAAAATTTCAGTTATAACATTTTTAAACTACCACCCATAATTCTCAAAAACAGATTTGACATTCCAATTGGTCCTCCCACCATTAGTCAAATATTTCTGAGAAAATGATCTTGGGCATTAAAGAAAAACAAACCCTATCCAGAAGGAAAGTGGAGGTTGGCGCTATAATTCAAAATGTTTTATGATGTCTGGCCATCACTATGCCAAGCTTTTACTAAGAACTCTAATATGCCATCTGCAACATTAGTAGGTCAACAAACTGGTCCTAAACTAAACCTGAATAAGATTAGTTAATCCATACATGAATAATCCATTTTCTATAATGTGATTGATGCCAACTCAAAATCCACAAAAGAAACCTTTATAAAACTACAGGAGGGGATTATGTTTTTCACATTAAACAGGGCAGTGTTTATATTACTGCGCTGGACTGTGATCAGTTATGACATGAAATTGCCAATGACAACAACGGATATTCATATAGTGCCTCACATGTAAATTAAATATTCAGGTACTTGAGTCATGGAGTTACAGAACACTACAGCACAGAAACTAGCCTAGCTAGTCTGCACAAAACCATTAAGCTGCCTAGACCCATCGACCTGTACCAGGACAAATACATTGATTTGTGAAGGCCCTACCTTTCACCGTGTAAAACCTACGCTGGAATTGTAGCAGGATGTTCCAGAGAAGACAGAATTTTACCAACTGCTGCAAGAAAGAAATAGGGGAGATCCTAAATGATTTTTTTTGCATCTGTATTTACAGGGGGAACAGGTACAGAGTCTACAGAAAAGAGGCAGCACTGCAGTGAGGATATGTGCCGCATATGGATTACAAAGGAGGAGGTATTTGTTGCCCTGAGACAAGTTAAGGTTGATAAATCCCTAAGGGTCTGACGAGGTGTTCCATCGGATCTTGTAGGAGGCTAGTGCAGAGATATTTAAAACTCAATTAACCATGAGGAAGGTGCCGGGGGATTAGAGGATAGCAAATATTATTCTGTTTAAGAAAGGCTTTAAGAATAAGCTGGAAAATTGTAGGCTAGTGAGCCTGATATCTGTAGTGGGCAAGTTATTGGAGGTATTCTAAGGGTCCAGATATATAAATATTTGGATAGGCAGGGACTGGTTAGGGATAATCAACATGGCTTTGTGCAAGGTTAGTCATGTTTAACCAATCTTACAAAGTTTCTTGAGGAAGTTACTGAGAGCTGTGATGTTATGTTTAAACTGTGTAAGATGCTGGTAAGGCCTAATTTGTAGTATTGCGTCCAGTTTTAGTCACCTAGTTACAGGAAAGATGTAAATAAGATTGCAAGAGTGCAGAGAAAATTCACAAGGATGGTGCCAGGACTTAAGGACCAGAGTTGTAGGCAAAGGCTAAAGAGGTCAGGACTTTACTCCCTGGAGTGGACGAGAATGACGGGAGAGTTGAAGTATACAAAATTATGAAGGGTATGGGTAGGGCCAATGTATGCAGGTTTTTTCCCAGAGGTTGGATCAGACTAGAACTAGATGTCATAGGTTAAGAGTGAAAGGCTTAAGGGGAACATGAGGGTAGTGGTGAGAGTGTGGAACAAACTGCCAGCATAAGAGGTGGATAAGGGCTTGATTTCAATATTTAAGAGAAATTTAGATAGGTACATGGATGGGAGGGGTATGGAGGACTACGGTCTGGGTGCAGGTTGATAGAACTAAGCAGCATAATAGTTTGGCAAAGAATAGATGGGCCGAAAGGCCTTGTTTCTCTGCTGTAGTATTCTATGACTATGTTTTAAGAAATGTGAAAACATACAAAATATGTAGCATAAAAATAGTCAAAATGCAGGTTATCTGTTCTTTTAATACGCTAAAGCCGATGTTCAAGATTCCTAACAAGCAAACTAAATAATATAGTTTCACTTACTTCGTGCATGTAAGGATCAACCAGTATTTCAAAGGGGCCAACAGCCAATGAAATGTTTGGGGCTGCTGTTGGGATGGTTAACATGTAATGAAAAGTTTTTTTCCTCATATCATGGGTGTAAACAGACTCCACTAAATCTCCATTGGAAACTGCTACCATGGCCGCATCAACCGTGAACTCCAACTTCCATGTGCATAGTTCGGAGAAAGAATCCACACAAGGAAACCAAAACCTACACAATTTAGAAAATAGAAAAGTATAAACAGTCAAGACACTTAAAGATCCTTCTTTTCTGTAAATTCAAAGATTGAATTTGCACTATGTTAAAACTTGTGCTTTCTTTTGTTCTCTTTCCTTAGATGCTAAACAATGCCCTCCATTTAAAACCACATCCGTTCAATGTGATTAAGACCATGAACTAATTGGAACACTATTTCAAACCTGGAAATTTTAACCACACAGCACTTTAAGAAACTACAATTATTACCTCTTGCAATTTAATGGAATTATAAATATTTATCTCCGACTGCTAAAGGAAATTTGAACATTGCCATTCAAAATGACAACTTTGAATTGGTGCCATGGTAGCGTAGTGGTTAGAGTGACATTATTACAGCTCGGAGTGTGGGAGTTCAGAGTCCAATTCCGATGTCATTTGCAAGGAGTCTGTACGTCCTCCCCCTAGAATGAGTGGGTTTTTTCTGGTTTCCTCCCATAGTCCAAGGATGTGCCCATTAGTAGATTAATTCATCATTGTAAATTGTCCTGTGATTAGGTTGAGGTTAAATCAGTAGGAGGGGTTTACTGGGAAGGGCCTATTCCACACGGTATCGCAATAAATAAATAAATAAATAAAACCATTCAGAATATTCAAAAGCTTTAATAATGATATCTATTTCCAAAAATAGACAGGTCAAAGAATCAGGGGTGAAAATAAATGCTTAATTTGGTGCATCAACTGGGGTCAGCACAACAATGTAGCTGTTAGCGTAATGCCATTACAGCACCAGTGACCTGGTTTTAATTCCCGCCATGAATAATCTGTACATTGTCCCCATGACTGCATGTTTCCTTTGGGTACACCGGTACTCTACCATATTCCAAACACATATGGGCTAGTAGGTTAATTGATCACAAGGGTGTAATTGGGTGGCTTGGGCTCATGGGCTAGAAGGGCCAGTTACTGTGCTGTATCTCTAAACAAATAAAAATAATTTGTGAAGTTCTCAAACACGTTGATTAAAAGAGGAGTAAGCTTGGTCAAAAGCACCTTTCAAAATCAGGTGAAAAATTAAGTCAGTAGAGATTTAGTAGAAAGAGTAGGGAAATGGGGTTGATTAGATTGCTCTTTCTAAGACACATGCAAGCACAATGGTCCAAATGGTTATAGCAACACATTTAAAAATGTGCTTAATATAAAAAGCATTACAGAAACTCTCAAGAGTGGAAATACTCACCTTGTACAGTTTTCATACCCAAAGGAAAAGACATGTGCACCTCGCTCAGCCATGCTGCCTTCGACGTTGGGCACAACAAAATGAAGCCCTCCTTTTGGCTGGTCCAAGGAAAATTCTATATATACCTTCAAAACTTTCATCTCTAATAATGTAAACCAGATAGCAATGATAAAACATTTCTAAGAGTGGTATATTGTAATCTTCTACTACAATTGACAAAAATGCCTGATATTATTCAATTATTGATCACTCAAATCATTTGCAAATGTGATATATAGATCCTTTCTTGAAAAACAGCAAGGTAAAGTACTCATTGAACATTCAAGCTTTGTCCTGTCTGTATCTTTAACAATACATCATCTTCACCCAAAACTGGTTCTACCCTGCCTCGATCTGCATGCTGACATTTACATGCCCATTGAATACTTTTCGAGTTCTCAATTAAGCTAAGTGCATTCTGGTTTCAATCTCTTTTCACTAGTCCTTCACTTCTCCTTCCAAGTTATTGTATTCAGCATATTCTCCCTGAGAATTCACCCAAACATCATTGTAGACCTCATCACAGTCTGCTTTGTCTTTCTGAAATCTACAATGGAAGTTGCTTCTATCACCCTTAGAGCTGCTTGTTCATGTCAGCATTAATTAACTCCACAAGTTTAACAAATTTTCATTCTCCTGCAACCTTTATATTTATTTTAAATACATAATCAGATTATTTGGTGCCATGCCAGTGAAGAATAAATTTATTGAATTCAGTTAATAACATTGCTATTATTGGATTCTGATGTTTTTGATCCAGGGCACTTTCAGAAGTCAGGAAAGTGGCACAAAACTTGTTGCTTAGTAAATGTTTCATTAAGCACTGATGGAACAAGGGAAAGTTGAAGAGACAGTGATAGAGATCTACTAAACAAAGAGAGAGACAAAGTAACTTAAGAAGGTGCCAAACATTGAAAAACTATTTTTATACCGATAGATAAGGAAAATTCCATTCAAATTTATAAATAAGGGTTAACAAATTAGAAAGTCATTATTCAAATAATGTAGTAGAAAGGAGCTTCCAGAGCTTTCCAGAATTATTCTTTGTTATACCTTATACTGAAGGCATATTAAACTTGCAAATACCTATTATAGCCACTAGGAAGCATAATAAACTATTACGTGTATATATTGAGCAAACATGAGGAAATCTGCAGATGCTGGAAATTCAAGCATCACACACAAAATGCTGGTGGAACACAGCAGGCCAGACAGCATCTATAGTGAGAAGCGCTGTCGACGTTTCGGGCGAAGGGTCCTGACGAAGGGTCGACAGCGCTTCTCACTATAGATGCTACCTGGCCTGCTGTGTTCCACCAGCATTTTGTGTGTGTACATGTATATATTAACTGCTTAAAATACAAGCAGATAATTGATTGTTAACAATTAAACAGTCTAATCTAAGAATTAAACAGTCGGATCCATTGCATGCACATATATAAACATGATTTCCAAGTGGATCATCCATTGCCACAAATAATTGACTGAAAGTCTGCACTCTGTGGTGCCCACTTATACTTACCATCAACATGTTTCCACAGTTCAGATGGAACCTTGATACATAGCTCTCCATTTCCAGTGTCAGGATCAACAGCGCTGACTGCTGCTGCATAGGCATTGGAAAAATAATTGAGATTTCGCCTAGAATACAAAAGAAATTAAAATATATTTGTTTCACTTGTTGAAATACAGCAATACTGTCAGCTAATCAACAAATCAACAGAATTTCAAAATTGTGGAGAAAATTCTGTGTGCTCAATCCAAATTTAAAAAATATCAATTATTTCTGTTCTGAATGTTTCTTAAGCTTTGCCAAAATCATCACACAAATTGAAAAATAAAACTCTTTGCTATAAAAATTGCGGAGATATCAGATATGTTATCACTTCAAATGCAATTATAAGATTGGCATCACTTCTAAAATCAGACAAACATTGATGTTCTCACTTTAACTTCACAATTACGCCAATATTACTCTTCATGTTTAAACTTCAAATTACCTAAATATGATTTCTTTTACTTCTGTATAACTATGGAACCTCTGGCACATCATCATTTTATATCTTTCAGCAGAGTCACACTTTATTTCTGTCTGTGCTTTATGTCCATATTTGCTGTTTTTAACAGAAGACAACTGACTAGGTTTAATATTTTCAGAGAAGTAAAAGCTCTATGTCTCTTACAGCATTTCTACCTAAATAACTAATGTAATTTTATACAAAGGTTTGCATAGAGGTTGTACAGATTGGATGGGTTGCACCTGAACTCAAGGGGGAGAAATATCCTTGCAGGTAGGTTTGGTAGCATGGTTCAGGAGGGTTTAAACTAATTTGCAAGGGGGATGGGACCCTGAGCGATAGAGCAGTGGAAGAAGTGCATGGAGTAAAGTCAGATCTAATATATAGAGAGGCTTTGAGGAAAGAGAAGCAGAATAAAGGGTGTAAAGGTAGTAAGTTAGAAGGGCTAAAATGTGTGTACTTCAATGCAAGAAGCATCAGGAACAAAGGTGATGAACTGAGAGCTTGGATACATACATGGAATTATGATGTAGTGGCCATTACAGAGACTTGGCTGGCACCAGGGCAGGAATGGATTCTCAACATTCCTGGATTTCAATGCTTTAAAAGGGATAGAGAGCAGGGAAAAGGGGAGGAGGGGTGACATTACTGGTCAGGGATACTATTACAACTACAGAAAGGGTGGGTAATATAGCAGGATTCTCTTTTGAGTCAGTATGGGTGGAAGTCAGGAAAAGGAAGGGAGCAGTTACTCTATTGGGAGTATTCTATAGGCCCCTGGTAGCAGCAGAGATACCGAGGAGCAGATTGGGAGGCAGATTTTGGAAAGGTGCAAAAATAACAGGGTTGTTATCGTGGGTGACTTTAACTTCCCTAATATTGATTGGCACCTGATTAGTTCCAATGGCTTAGACAGGGCAGAGTTTGTTAAGTGTGTCCAGGACGGATTCCTGTCACAGTATGTTGACAGGCCGACAAGAGGAAATGGCATACTAGATCTAGTATGAGGTAACGAACCGGGTCAGGTCACAGATCTGTCAGTGGGTGAGCATCTGGGGGGGACAGTGACCACCACTCCCTGGCCTTTAGCATTATCATGGAAAAGGATAAAATCAGAGAGGACAGGATGATTTTTAATTGGGGAAGGACAAATTATGAGGCTACAAGGCTAGAACTTGTGGGTGTGAATTGGGATGATGTTTTTACAGGGAAATGTACTATGGACATGTGGTCGATGTTTAAGGACCTCATGCAGGATTTTAAGGATAAATTTGTCCCAGTGAGGAAGATAAAGAATGGTAGGGTGAAGGAACCATGGGTGACAAGTGAGGTGGAAAATCTAGTCAGGTGGAAAAAGGCAGCATACATGAGGTTTGAGAAGCAAGTATCAGATGGGTCTATTGAGGAATATAGGGTAGCAAGAAAAGAGCTTAAGAAGGGGCTGAGGAGAGCAAGAAGGGGGCATGAGAAGGCCTTGGCGAGTAGGGTAAAGGAAAACCCCAAGGCATTCTTCAATTATGTGAAGAACAAAAAGATGACAGGAGTGAAGGTAGGACCAATTAGAGATAAAAGTGAGAAGATGTGCCTGGAGGCTGTGGAAGTGAGCGAGGTCCTCAATGAATACTTCTCTTCAGTATTCACCAATGAGAGGGAACTTGATGACGGTGAGGACAATATGAGTGAGGTTGATGTTCTGGAGCATGTTGATATTAAGGGATAGGAGGTGTTGGAGTTGTTAAAATACATTAGGACGGATAAGTCACCGGGGCCTGACACAATATTCCCCAGGCTGCTCCACGAGGCAAGGGAAGAGATTGCTGATCCTCTGGCTAGGATCTTTATGTCCTCGTTGTCCATGGGAATGGTACCAAAGGATTGGAGGGAGGCGAATGTTGTCTCCTTGTTCAAAAAAGGTAGTAGGGATAGTCCAGGTAATGATAGACCAGTGAGTCTTACGTCTGTGGTGGGAAAGCTGTTGGAAAAGATTCTTAAGAGATAGGATCTATGGGCATTTATAGAATCATGGCCTGATCAGGGACAGTCAGCATGGCTTTGTGAAGGGCAGTTCGTGTCTAACAAACCTGATACTCGAGTTCTTTGAGGAGGTGACCAGGCATATAGATGAGGGTAGTGCAGTGAACGTGATCTACATGGATTTTAGTAAGGCATTTGATAAGGTTCCACATGGTAGGCTTATTCAGAAAGTCAGAAGGCATGGGATCCTGGGAAGTTTGGCCAGGTGGATTCAGAATTGGCTTGCCTGCAGAAAGCAGAGGGTTGTGGTGAAGTGAGTACATTTGGATTGGAGGGTTGTGACTAGTGGTGTCCCACAAGGATTGGTTCTGGGACCTCTTGGCAAGTTTGCAGACGACACAAAGGTTGGTGGTGTTGTGGATAGTGTAGAAGATTGTCAAAGATTGCAGAGAGACATCGATAGGATGCAGAAGTGGGCTGAGAAGTGGCAGATGGAGTTCAACCTGGAGAAGTGTGAGGTGGTACACTTTGGAAGAACAAACTCCAAGGCAGAGTACACAGTAAATGGCAGGATAATTGGTAGTGTGGAGGAGCAGAGGGATCTGGGTGTACATGCCCACAGATCTCTGAAAGTTGCCTCACAGGTAGATAGGGTAGTGAAGAAAGCTTATGGGGGGTTAGCTTTCATAAGTCGAGGGATAAAGTTTAACAGTCGCGAGGTAATAATGCAGCTCTATAAAACTCTAGTTAGGCCACACTTGGAGTACTGTGTCCAGTTCTGGTTGCCTCACTATAGGAAGGATGTGGAAGCATTGGAAAGGGTACAGAGGAGATTTACCAGGATGCTGCCTGGTTTAGAGAGTATGGATTATGATCAGAGATTAAGGGAGCTAGGGCTTTACTCTTTGGAGAGAAGGAGGATGAGAGGAGACATGATAAGTGTATACAAGATATTAAGAGGAATAGATAGAGTGGACAGCCAGCAGCTCTTCCCCAGGGCACCACTGCTCAATACAAGAGGACATAGCTTTAAGGTATATTAGAGGAAGGTTTTTTACTCAGAGAGTGGTTGGTGCGTGGAATGCACTGCCTGAGTCACTGGTGGAGGCAGATATACTAGTGAAATTTAAAAGACTACTAGACAGGTATATGAAGGAATTTAAGGTGTGGTGTTTTATGGGAGGCAGGGTTTAAGGGTTGGCACAACATTGTGGGCCGAAGGGCCTGTACTGTGATGTACTATTCTATGTTATATAAGGCAGCCAGACACAAAATTGTTCCTGACCCAGCAATTAATTTCCAAGGCTTTAGAATTATCCACTAATTAGCACATTCTTTTATCTTTAACACTTAATGTCTTGTCTTTTGTTGAATTTGTAAAGTGAAGTGGATGTGGCTGCAGTTAGTGCTGCCACCTCTCAGTGAAAAAAAACATTTGAACAGGTCCAAGTAGGGGCCATATGGGAACCATTTGTCATAACACGGTCCAACCACATGCAGCTGGGATTAGATAGGCCAGTATGGACGCATTAGGCCAAGAGACCTGTCTCCATACTGATCCTAGAACGATGTTCACTTCAAGTTCCAAGCCAATTTCTCAGACTATCCCTGTGCTCCGTATTGTTTAGATGAATAACATAAATTACAGTGTCAAATTATAAAGAAACAACCCATTAATGGTTTGGTTGTGCCACAATGAAATTTTATATCTGTTGGGGGAATGCTTACATGTTTGATACCGACCATGATGACAGTGGGGTACTGAAGCATTCTTTACAGTGCCTAATCAGCCTGGTATTCCAGCAGATCATGTTGGAAGTGCAGATGTTAAAACATTTGATTACACAGCCCATGATCACTGTAATATAGCCTCCCAACAAAGTATTTCCAGAATTCATATCTGAGGAAATGACATTCTGACCACCAGCTCCTGGAGCCCACATCCCAAGACAAACCATTTACAAGTGAAGAAACAGAAGCAGAATACAGACAGAACTGTTACTTTACATCTTACATATTAGTGTTCCAGAATTGAACCTAAGATTTTAAAAACAGGAGTGAGCCATTCACACCCTCATGCCTGCTCTGCCATTCAATAAAGTCATGCCGTAGCCAACAAATGTGACTGATAACTTTAATAGATTTCTTAATTCAAAAATATTAAGTTGCAAAATTAGGAAGAGGTTATGTTCCTACATCCAATGAGGATTTCTTAGACTGAGATGACTTGGCCCCTTTTCCACTTAAAAGCCCAGCTTTCTCTCTCTGCCCTTTTCAGAACGTATTCCATCATTCTTAATTTGAGCACAGTCCTAATGACATACTCACTGCTTTGATTCATGGTGGCAGACCTCCAGGGTGGGATCATTGTAAATGAAAGCGGCTTCCAAGTCATTTATTCGTACTCTGTAAATCCGACATTGCTTGCTATTCAGTTTAATTCTACTGAGGTTTGCAAGTAATGGGAAAATGGTCAACTCCACATACCCCTGTAAACATAAAACATAAAAGAGCTCTGTTTAGAATGTCTGAATTTGTATTTTGTGCAAAAAAAAATTGGGGGGAAAAAGCTGGTTACTTACTATAACAGACTTCCTCTGAAAGTTTATATTGGTTATGCAGACCACCTGGTGAGTTGTATAAAGAAAGAAATCAAAAGTAAATGACAGTTCAGTATACAGCATTCATTCAAATTCATTCATTGAACGACTGCACTAATTCAAGCAATTTAGTGAAGGGGATTGAGGGTGGGAGGGATATAATACTTCGACAAAACAAATACATGATTTACTTCAGTTGCTGCACTAAAACTAAAAGAAAAATTGCCCCTGTCAAACAGGACAAGGATCTTTTCCAGTAGTTTTGGACAACATTGCAAAACTATGCTGTATGTTGGCTCCACAATCCAAATCCGCACATAAGACCATAAGGTATAGGAGAAGAATTAGACCATTTGGCCCATCAAATCTGCTCCGCCATTTCTTCATGGCTGATCCAATTTTCCGCTCAGCCCCAATCTCCTGGCTTCCTCCCTATCCCTTCATGCCCTGACCAACCAAGAGTCTATCATCCTCTGCCTTAAATATACATAAAGACTTGGCCTCCATCGCCACCTGTAGCATTCTACAGATTCACCACTCTGAAAAATTTCCGCATCTCTGATCTAAAAGGACACCCCCTCTATTTTGAGGCTGTGTCCTCTAGTCTTAAACACTCACACCATAGGAAACATCCTCTCCACATCCACTCTATCAAGACCTTTCACCATTCAATAGGTTTCAATGAAGTCACCCCTTATTCTTCTGAATTCCAGTGAATACAGGCCCAGAGCCATCAGATACCCTTTACAAGACAAGCCATTCAATCCTGGAATTACTTTCGTGAATCTCCTTCGAACCCTCCCCAGTTTCAGCACATCAGTTCTAAGATAAGGGGTCCGAAACTGCTCACAATATTCCGTGAGGCATTGAGAACAACACTGTGTTTAATCCATCATTGACTGTCCTTTGGAAAAGTAAGCAATAGTCAAAAATACCTATCCGCTTGCACATATGGGCTGAAGGATAATGAGTATTGGGAGGACGCTAATGGGTTTTGTTGAATGAAGTGGTGAGAAAGCCGAGAAGAGAGAGCCAAGAGGGTTTTATCGGGCATCAGACAAATACCTCACCATTCATCCTAGTTGTTATGCAACTCTCAGAGAAAAAATGTCTCAAAGTTATCTTCCATTCCTGAGAACTCAATTGGATGCAAGTCATCCTTGATCTGATTAAAGCCATCAACCATGTACATACTTGGAAAATTGATCAACATGCAAAATGCTGGAAGAACTCAGCAGGCCAGGCAATATCTATAGAAAAGAATATAGTCGGTTTGTCTCCTTGCCCGCCATCGCCTCCCTCTCATGCTCCTTCCTCCTTTTTCTTTCTTCCATGGCCTTCTGTCTCTTTCACCAATCAACTTCCCAGCTCCTTATTTCACCCTTCACCTACCAGGTTTCATCTATCACCTTGTGTTTCTCTCTCCCCTCCCCCAGCTTTTAAGCTCCTCAGCTTTTTCTATCCAGTCCTGCCAAAGGGTTTCGGCCGAAACGTCAACTGTACTCTTTTCTATAGATGCTGCTTGGCCTGCCAAGTTCCTGCAGCATTTTGTGTGTGTTGCTTGGATTTCCAGCATCTGCAGATTTTCTCTTGTTTGATACTTGGAAAATCGATTATTTTCTTTTAATCTTATGAATCGCCTTGTAATGTGAGCAGTCATAAAAAGTTATGAATTCACATTGAATGTGGTTCGAGGGGAGATAAAGTAGTTCAGCTCCAGATTCAAACAAACTTAAAGAGCATCAAGGGCTCAACTTTACTCCTAAGCAGAATCCAGAACAAAACACTTTTATTCACAAGGTTAATTGGTTAAGATTAAAAGTCCTGATTGAGGACTGCAGAGTTTCTGTAAATCCAAATGCTCTGTTAACTGTGTCTTATTGCTGCTGAATTGCAGTTCTAACTGTCTGCAGTGCAGAATTTAATTTCTACAATGCAAATAGAAGTCATTAGGCAATTGACTACATTTTTTAAAATGACAAATAGAGCAATGTTTCTTCGCTAATATTTCCTGAACTCCTTCCAGAAACATGTAAAATCACTCTAAAGAAGTGATACACAATCCAAAATATAATTGTTGATTTTAAAATACAGAGGATTCTGATTAATTAGAGTACGTTGGAACCAGTACATTTTGGCTCAGTTAAGCGGCTGCCCCAATTAGCTGAAAGTTCATGGAAAAAGTCAAGAAGGTATGAAAGACAAACTACCATTTTAACTGAGTAACAAACCATGTGTTTAAACGAGAAACAGAACAAATTAGAACACCTCGATAAAACTGATGCTAGTTAGAAACTGTTCAGCAACAGTCTCCTGTCCCAATTAAGCAGCATGGTGTCCCAAATAAACTACGGGAATCCCAACTATTTTCTTGATTAGTTTTTGTTCTAATCTAAGAGTTGTCCCAAATAATTGGCTGCCCGGATTAGCTGATGGTCCAATTAGCCGGAATCCACTGTACATGACTGTGAACTGATGGCTGCCAGAAGACCAGATCATTTTTCCATAGCCACTGACCTGAACTTGCAAGTGATCTCCATCCACGGCAGGGAATTTGTCAATCCACCAATAAAAATGTGAAACAGACCTCATTCAGAACATTGTATATTTTTTGACAGACGAGCAGAGCACCAACATTTGCCAATAATATCCCTATGTGTATATACGGTATGATTGATGTGTAAACATAGACTATAAATTTACAGAGTACCTGCTGTATAAATAAATAGTTTTTGAAATGCATCTTTCTTGTACTATTATAATCATAAATTAACAATTCAGGAAGCTCTATAGCAACCAGAATTTCACCATTATATAGTGAAAAACAACATTGTGGTATTTTACTCGTGTTGTACATTGCTGAACATTTCACAAGTGCACCTTGTCAGCTTCAAAAAATTATGTGACTCTTTCCAACAAGTAACAATGGAACTCTAAACTTAGGTTATATTCCACTCAGCTGTTTCAAACATGAAAAAAGGCAACTATTAACCCCAAGAGATTCTGCAGGTGCTAGAAATCCAGAGCAACACACACTCAACGTTGGAGGAACACAACAGGTAAGGCAGCATCTATGGAGGGAATTGAACAGGTGATATTTTGGGCTGAGACCATATTGAGTTGTCATTGTCCTTGATTAACATTACAGAAGGTAGTTTCTCAATTTTTGACACCAGTTAGCAGGTTTTCCATCCAGAGTTCACAAGATCATCAGGTTAACAGTTACCTCATCAATAACAAAATACGTAATCTTTCTCTCAGAAGTTATAATCCTTCTCAACCATATTATTGTGCATGAATTCTCAACATGTCCACAGAACGTTATGTCTAATCGTGAAGTCCATTTCAGTACCTGGATGGATCTAGCACAAACTTGATAAAAACAGGCCCTGTAAACCTGCCCAATGTTCAGAAGTATTTTCTAACATCATTCTTCTACAGTCCACCTATTGCTCGGGAGTCCACACCCAGAAGTCATTCCCACTGTACACCTTATCAATATTTAGTACATATAACATTACAGCACAGTACAGACCCTTCAGCCCACAATGTTGTGCTGACCTTTTATCCTACTTCAAGATCAATCTAACCCTTCCCTCCTACGTCAGCCTCTATCTCTTGTTCATCCATGTGCCAATCTAAGATTTCTTTAAATGTCTCTAATGTAACTGCCTCTACCACCACCTCTGGCCACTCTGTGCAAAGAACCTAGCTCTGACATCTCCCTCTACTTTCCTCCTATCACCTTAAAATTATGTCTTCCTGTATTAGCCATTTCTTCCCAGGGAAAAAGTCTCTGATTGTCAACTCCATCTGTCTCTTATCATCTTCTACAACTCTATCAAGTCACCTCTCATAAAAGCCCCAGCTCACTTCATCTTTCCTCTTAAGACATGCACTCGAATCCAGACAGTGTACTTGGTAAATCTCCTTAGTATCCTCTCTAAAACTTCCACATCCTTCCTATAGTGAGGCAACCAGAACTGAACACAATGTTCCAGGTGTGGTCCAACCAGGGTTCTATAGGTTGTAATATTACCTCACAGCTCTTGAACTCAATCCCCTGACAAGTGAAAGCCAACACACCATACACCCTCCTAATCACCTTATCAACTTAATGCAGCAACTTTGAGGGATCTATGAACATGGGTCCTCTCCAACGTTAGCAAATTGACAATCCATTAGAATTCAATATTTCAGGTAATATAAGTATGCAATACAAACAATTCATGCAGCCTATTCTTATAATTAAACTGAACCACAACACAGTTCTGCATCCTCCAGGTCCATGTAACTTTGCCCATACCTGAACTCAGATAATGTGAACATCCTGTTTCATTTATTTTCTCCATTAATAAATAAATTTTAAAAAGATCTCGTACTTTCCCGGCAGATATGACGAATAACCTCTTCTCGGGCTTCAAATGTCAGTTATAATTGATACCTGACATTTCAATGACAAACTCTGCCATCTTCTTCAGAGATGATGCCTGGGCATGTCTATTCCGGAGGTATCTATACCCCTGTATTCTGTCCTTTCTGATTGTTTAATCTTCATTCAATCAAGCTTCCGCTCTCCTACCTTTTTACAGTAGAATTCTAGATCTTACTTAGAGCAAGACCATTGTTTTTGTTAAAATTCATTTCCTCTAGTTTTATTTCAATGGCTTCCTTTGTCAGGTGGTCCCAAAGCCATTGGTGTGGCATAGTGGTCTTGTGCCATTAAAATCAATTCTATGGCCATTGCAAATGTTGCCAATTTCTCCAGATAACTCAAATGGATACACCTCCCGTGCTCCTTGGTGCAGGTTTCCACCAATCGTCCCATCTGGCCGATATACACTGCTCCACGTTCACGGGGAACCCTGAGAACACCACCCGAACTGAGTCCGAGGTCATCTTTGACCCGCATAAGCTGTGACTTGAGCTTCCTTACAGGTTTGTGGATGGTATTAATCAGGTATTTCTTCACAATCTTAGGGATCCTTCCAGAAACCATGGAAATATAGCGAAGATAGTGATGCATTCCTCCTCATTGTTAAGTTCCCTGGTTTTTCTTTCAGCCCCTTTAAGGGCCCAACTGATTTCCTTCACCTTGAAGCCATTCTGTAGGAACTGTCTTATTTCCTTGGGGAGACTCTCTAGGTCCACAACAGTTTCGCACAGTTAATCAAAGTAGAAAGAACCGTTCTATGTTGGGAGGTGTGATAGTGGCTGTCATTGGTATAAATAAATTACTTTCAGTCACAGTAGCAGTTAGCAACAATGCTATTACAGCTCAAGACGTCAAAGTTCAGAGGTCAAATGCAAGCATCTGTAAGAGGTTCATACTCCCTTGTCATGTGTGCCTGGGTTTTCTCCGAGTGCTCCAGATTCCTCTCACAGTCCAATGACACACCAGTTAGTAGGTTAATTGGTCATTGTAAACTGCCCTGTAATTAGGCTAGGATTAAATATGTGGGTTGCTGAGCCACACAGCTCATTGGGGGCAAGTTATGCGCTGTATCTCTAAATTAAATAAATAAAATAATCACACCAAAGACATTTCTAATTACATTTTGTACCTGCTCATTCCACTATTCTGCCACATTTCCTAGCTTCTTAGAATTAGATGTTATCTTTTTAAAATCCAAAGGTCACCTCACTTTTAGATTGATTTATTTAGCTACAGCATGGAACGTGCCCTTCCAGCCACGCTGCTCAGCAACCACCAACAACCCTGATTTAACCCTATCCTAGTCACCAGGATAATTTACAATGAGCAATTAACCCAGTCTTTGGACTGTGGGAGGAAACTGGTCGGTCAATATCTCCCTGAAACTTTCTGCATTCATCTGCTGAACCTAACTTGACAGCAAATCTATGCAGTCCCTCTATTATGGTTATTGGATTCATTGAATATACCTGCAAGAAAGCAAACCTAGGGTTGCGCAGTATACAGTGACATATATGTACTTTGAAAATGAATTTACTTTGAACTGTTTTCTTTGCATCAAATGCTACTCAAATCTGGATGGGTGAGCAAGCCATGGATGAAAGCTGTCTGCAAAGATTAACTACATGGGCAGGTGGTGATAGATGCATTACATTAAAAAAGGAATGTTATTTCCTTACTTTTGTTTACAGGAGAATTCAGGAAATATTGATTTATAGAAGGACCCTAATGTACTGGTTCACATGATAAAGTAACTAAGTAGAGGAGTAACTTGGAATGGAAATGGTATGCAACACACACTAAATGCTGGAGGAACTCAGTAGGACTCCTGAGGTCGAGACAGTGGAACTGCCCCAGTGCAATGGCTTTTCCACTTTATAAAATCTCCCGCATACATTTCCTGTCATCATGGGGCAACCATTTCCACTTGCCTTCAATTCCGTTAACCATACTTTAACTCTTGATTTCAGAGAGGAGATTTGAGACATTGATGTCATTGGAACTGAGGGGGACTTGCAGGGAAGATACCCAAGATATCAGTTGGAGAGTCTAGATGTAGAAGAGTAGTCATACAAGCCATCTTTATTGATTTAGAGTGGAACAAGGAGAAATCTCTAAGCACAAATGGTATAAGTCATTAGAATTCTGTCTCAAAGGATTATGGATGTTCAATCATTAAATATGTTCCACACTTGGGCACTAATAGGATTGGAGGGAGAACTGATTTGGAATGTCAATGATCTAGAGTCCAGCATCCATATTTTTCTTTATTGCCAAAGAAGATGAAACAAGATCAAACATGAAATGTGGTGTGGACTTAAGAGAGTGTATGGCTCACAGCTACTTCAAATTGTTATGTTCTTATAATCTCAATAACCTCACCCACTGCCAAATCTTAATTCAGATGTTTGTCTACTTGGAATGAAATTATCTCAGGTTCTTCATAAACATAAGCTGTTCCCAGAATGAAATGCTGGACTTCAACAAAACCAAATGAACCCACGCATAACCTCTTCTACAACTGTTTAAATCTTCTCTTCAACAGGAGTTCAGTAAAACCCTCTCTCACTGACATGCTGGCATCTTCCCCCATCCTTTATAGTCTTCAAGAAGGGTCTTGGCCCGAAACATTAACTGTTTATTCCTCTCCATAGATGCTGCCTGACCCAAGTTCCTCCAGAATTTTGTGTGTGTTGCTCTCAATTTCCAGGATCTGCAGACTTTCTCATGTTTATGACCTCTTCTCATTGCTATCATCAGAGAGGAGGTAAAGGAACCTTGAAACACACACTCAATGATTGTGGAACAGCTTCTTCCCCTCTGCCATCAGATTTCTGAATGAATACTGAACCCATGAATACCACCACTACTTTTTTTTCTCTTTTTTAACTATTTATTTTTAATGTATACTTACCATAATTTAATTTTTATTATTATGTATTGCAAAGTATTGCTGCGGCAAAACAACAAATTACATGATGTATGCCAGTGATATTAAACCTGATTCTGAATGAAAACTGCTACTGAGTTACAGTATTTTTGCCATTGCTGCCATCAAATGTTTTTTTATTACAGATCTTTACTTCTCATGCATCTCCTGTAATCTTAGAGCGAAGATTTATGTCTATCCAATTCCAGTCATTTGTCTATTCCCAGTAACAAGAGCCACACTCTGCCCTGATCTCCCAGCTTTAGATTCTGTCCTGAACTTATCCAGGAAAATGATACTTTATATCAACACACACAAAATGCTGGTGGAACACAGCAGGCCAGGCAGCATCTATAGGGAGAAGCGCTGTCGACGTTTCGGGCCGAGACCCAAGTCCTGATGAAGGTAAGTCCAGCTGCCTGGCCTGCTGTGTTCCACCAGCATTTTGTGAGTGTTGTTGTTAAATGATACTTTATGATATTGCTTAAACTTAACATACCTATTTCTCCCTGTGTCACTCAGTACACATATGGGATCCTTTCCAAATTTAAAGATGCTACTAACTACAAACTGTTATCACTACCATCCCTCTAAGACCTTGCTGGGAGCCCTTCAAGGTTGTGCTGCTCATTCCAAAAGTTACTTTGGGAAAAACCTCAAAAGCTGTCGTTACTATCCCGCTTTTCTCAAAGTTTGGAAAGAATATGGGACCACGAAGAGCAACATTTAACACACACACAACCAAGAGAAGGGAGATACTTATAACTTATATGGCCTCGGGCTCTCGAACCCTTTATCGCCTTTCTTCCTGTTCATGTCTCCGGCCGTTCTTCCTTTTGCTCAAATCCCTCGCCGGTTCGCACCGCCTTTTCTCATCTCAGACACTGGGGGTGGGAAGGATGGGCGCAAGGTTCTCCACACCTTGAGGAGGGTTGGGTCAGCAATCACCCAAGTTACAGATTCGGGTGGGTCGGTGGGAGGGAGGGTGAGGTGCTAAATAGTGACCGCTGGTCTGCCGGAGAGGGGTGAGAATGGGGAGCTTTGTGGTTGAAAGGACGGCGAGAGTGAGTGAGGGAGGGAGGGAGGGGGCCAGTTGACAGAGGTATGAGCAGGAGGTGGGGGGTACAGTTGATCAGTGTATGAGCGGGAAACGATAGTGAACGGCGGACGGATGGGGTGTGAGCCGGGTCAGCGGGATGGGGACGTGGATTGTAAACAGGGGGCAAGGGCTGGAGGGAGGTTGCGGGTCAGTGAGCCAGGACAGGGGCGGATGAGAGGGAGGAGTGTTGAGTCGGGTCAGCGGGATGGGGAATGGGTTGTAAACAGGCGGGTAAAGGGCTGGAGTTGTGAATCAGAGTGAGCCGGACGGGGTGGATTATCCCAGGGAGGGGAAGGGGGGAGTGAGCGGGGTCGGCGGGATGGGAAATGGGTTGTTACCAGACGGGTAGAGGGCTGGAATTGCTGATCAGAGTGAGCCGGACGGGTTGTAAACGGGCGGATTGAGGAGGTTGTGGGTCAGAATGAGCTGGGACAGGGGCGGATGATCCCGGGGACGGGGCGAGGGGAGTGTGAGCCGGCGACCCGTCACCGACGGCGGGAAACCGGTCAACAACCCAGGACGCGCGCTCCCGAACCGCCGTCCCTGACAGCGGCCATCTTGACTGTAACCTTTAACCCAGAGTTCAAAGTTACTTCTGTAAATCCCTTACGGCCAAGTACAAAAACTCTGAATCAGTCGTGTGCAAATATACTGTATATAATATCCGACAATCGCTATCTGTCTGGAAAAACGAAGATATTTATGAGTCATGAGCAGGACATGGAAAGGTGGGGGGGGCTGGAGTTACCATGGTTTTTAGATCGCGGCCGGTGATTGGATGAAATGGTGATTTCATGACGTTGGAGAAGGCGGCCGGAGGAGGAATGAGTTGCTCAAGCGGGGTTGGTGCTGTTTATTCTGTGTATTGTATGTAGTTACATTGTACTTTGTGTTTGTATTATATATAATGTATTTCTTTATGAATTTTTGTATGTAACACACACAAAATGCTGGCGAAACTCAGCAAGTCAAGCAGCATCTATGGAGAAGAATCCAGTCCTGATGAAAAGTCTCGGCTCGAAACTTTTCCATAGATGCTTCCTGACCCGCTGAGTTCCTCCGGCATTCTGTGTGTGTAACTCTGGATTAACAGCAACTGCAGAATCTCTTGTATTTTGTATGCAACGTGTTAGTCGTATGTATTTATTGTAGATAACGTGTTTATTGGAGCAACTTCGGTCGTGATTTCTTAACTTCAAAGTTAAAAATAAATTTATCGAAGTACATGTAAAACAACAGATTGTGTAAATACAAAAAATAAATAAATAAAAAGAAAGTAAGAATAAATCGTGAGTACATGAGATGAAAAGTCCTTGAAAGTAAGTCGATAGGTTGTGGGAACAGTTCAGTGGTGGGGCAAGTGAAGTTATCCCCTCTAGTTCAAGAACCTGATGGTTGAGGGGTAATAACGGTTCCTGAACTTGGTGGTGTGAGCTCTGAGGCTCCTGTATCTCCTTCCTGATGGCAACAGCAAGACGTGAGCATGTCTGGGTGATGGAGGACCCTGTTGATGGACGTTGCTTTCCTGCATCAATTCTCCGTGTAGAGGGCTTTACCCGTGATGGATTGGACCATATCCACACTTTTTGTGAGATATTCTGTTCAAAGGGCATTGGTGTTTCCATACCTGGCTGTGATGCTGCCAGTTAATATAATTCTCCACCACACAGCTGTAGAAATTTGTCTAAGTTTTAGAATTTTCTTCATAAATTTGCGTATTTTTTAATGTATGTACTCAAAATAAGCCACTGTATTTAATTAAAAATAAAACTGAGTGTCAGATTTTGGAACAAGCTGCCATTATTCCATCATGCTCTCACTCCCTAGTTATGAGAAAGGGATGCTGATCCAAAACTTTGGTTTCTCTCCCACAGTTGCTGCACACCCTGGCTGGGTTCTTCCAGCACTTCTGGTTCTGCGTGTATTTCTTTCAGATCATGGTAGCTATAAAAGTCCCTTCTCGGCCGTGATATGCTGAAGTCTCTCTATGTCAGGGGTGTCAAACTCATTTTAGGTCACGGGCCAGATTGAGCAAAATGCTGCTTCATGCGGGCCGGATCAGTCGGACGCGTGCGAACGCAGCTTTCGTTGCCTCCGTTTTTTCAGCCTGCTCTCGTGTCTCAGTCTCTGCTATAACTACAAAGTGTTTCACTTTACAAATTCCGTTTCTTATGAAGAAGACTGCCGAATAAACACTAAAAACCCTGAAAACCTGTTACCTGAATAAACTCAGCATTAGCCATATCATACGCCATAGGCACTTCGATTACTGGGGCCAGCTTTAATAGTAATTAGATATTATCTCGCAGGCCAAAGATAATTCCACCGCGGGCCGGATTTGGCCCGCGTGCCTTGAGTTTGACATATATGCTCTATGTTAACCCACTATGATAAATACAGTGCTAACTTGTAAAACAACAAGAAGAGTCTTGCCTTACCAGAAAAAAGCTTACTGAGCTCTGACAATCAAGTGATCAGTATCATTTCTCATTGCTGAATTTTCTACATTTGTACAAAGCTCTGTAACTCTCCTTTGGAACAAGGGAAAAAATGGGCAGGCATGCAACTTTCAAAACTGAGAAGTGCACAAAAGAACAATTCCAACCAAAATCCTTTGAACTCCCATCACATGATTCAAAGTCCTTGGTGCTAACCATGATACCTCCTCAACTAACACAATTCAAAATTATCAACGATTCAAGAAAAAAACCTTTTAAGAGAAAAAAAACCTTTGAAATGTGTGCTTTGGTTTCACTTGCACAAAAGGAAATGATGGCTTGCAAAAACCCCAGTGCATTCTTTGTAGCGTTGTGTTTTCCAACTCAAATCTGAAGCCATCCAAGCTTCAAGAGCACTTCAAGAACAAGCATGGCGGAGCTGATGTTGGGTCATTGAAAATCAAAAGAGCTCGTTTTGATTCACAAGGAACTCTTCCAAAATTAGGTTTTGTTTCTGTTGAAAAACCACTACTTCTAGCTTCATATAAAGTGGCCAAATCCAAAAAGTCCCATACAATTGCGGAAGATCTCATCAAGCCATGTGCACTGGAAATGGCAACAATTATCCTGGGCAAAGAAGCAAGAAAAAAATTTGAACAGGTGCCCCAATCAAATAATGTCATTCACAACCGAATCAGTGATTTGAGTGAAGATATTTTGGACCAGGTCATCTCAGATGTCAGAGCTAGTCCTCTTAAAATCTCTATTCAGTTGGATGAGTCAACTGATGTCTCCAGTTGTAGTCAACTCATCACATTAGTGAGGTATGTCAATGATGGTGCTGTGAAGGAAGATTTCCTGTTTTGTAAAGATCTGAAAACAAACACAACTGCGTAGAATGTGATGCAGACTTCTTTGCCAAACATGATTTAGATATCAAAGTCATTGGTTGTGTGTGCACTGATGGGGCACCTGCAATGTTTGGAAATAAATCTGGCTTTTCTGCATTGATGAAAAAAGAGATTCCAGACTTGCAAGTTACCCATTGTTTTCTACATCGGCATGCTTTGGCATAAAAAACATTGCCTCCAAATTTGAAGAAAGTCCTTGACACTTGTGTGAAGATCATCAACTGGATCAGCGGGCGTGCTTTGAACCATCGCATCTTCAAATCATTTTGTGAGGATCTGGGAAGTGAACATTCAGTTTTGCTTTTCTACACGGAAGTCCGTTGGTTGTCACGAGGACAAGCTTTAACCCGCTTCTTTGAACTGCGGGAAGAAATCGAAGTTTTTCTGGAGGAGCGTGAATGTGATCTGGTTGGGGCAATGGAATCACAGGAATTCGCCCAAATGCTGGCTTACTTAGCTGACATTTTCACTTGTATGAATGACCTGAGTGTTTCTCTTCAAGGAAAAGGGATAAACATATTGAAGGCTTGTGAAAAGTTGAATTCCTTCAAAGAAAAGTTATGTCTTTGGCATTGAAGGATAGAAAGAGGCAGTCTCTCAAATTTTCCTTCACTAGAAGAGATGGTTAATGATGCTGGATCCATAACTCCTATTGTGCATGAAGAAATTGTGGCTCATTTGGAAATGCTGTCAGAATCATTTGATGGATATTTTGCTGCTGGAGACCTGAAGATTTCAGAAGAATGGATCATGAATCCATATTCCTACAGTTTGGAGAAAATGTCAGATGATGAAGAGCTGAAGGAAGATCTTATTGATTTGTGGACAAATCGAGCTCTTGAAATGCAATTTGAAAGCAAGACTTTGGAGGAGTTTTGGTGTGCAGCACTGGATATGTTCCCAAGACTTGGTGGAAAAGCACTCTGTGTCCTCATTCCATTTGCAACAACATACTTGTGTGAATCTGGATTCAGTTCTGTTTTGTCAATCAAGATAAAATCTAGGAATCGCCTGAATCTACAGGCAGACCTGCAGATCGCAGTCAGCAAGAAAGTTTCACGTTTTGACAAAATCATGAATGAGAAGCAGGAGCAAAGAAGTCATTGAATTTTACGTTCACAATTGGGATTGATTTTACTGTTTACAATTTATTCTGAATAAATTAGAATCTAATTGCTCAATTTATATTTGCATTTTATGCACTGAGTTAAAAGCTTATTTTTTAAGTTCAATTTGTTCACCCACAGTATTGTATGTGGTTCAAAAATTAGAAATTAGACTTCTTCATCTTCAAATGTGATACTAATTTTGTAGGGGGTGTGAACATTAATCAAACATTTCCTAGGGGTGTGGGGCATAGAAAAGGTTGGGAACCACTGCCATAGTGTAATACCACATCAGTGATAATTTCGTGGGCAGTATATGCCCAATTGCCTGCTTCACTTCTATTGTCCTGATTCACTCCTGGGAATGTAAGATACAGCCTCTCCAGTCTCTCTTCATAACTCACATAATTCCTGTACAAATTGGGATTCAGGATTGAGGAAGTGTCCAGTAGTCTTTGTTCCACCTAATCAGCTTGGTTCTTCTGTTCCATCCCTGCTAATCCCCTCTGCACCACCATCACATCCTTTGGTGGAGGAAATGAAAGGGTTGACTGTTTTCTGAATGGAGAGAGAATACAAAAAAAAAACCTGAGGTGCAAAGGGTCTTGAGAGTCCTTGTGCAGGATTCCCTAAAGGTTAATTTGCAGCTTGAGTCTGTGGTGAGGAAGGCAAATGCAATGTTAGCATTCATTTCAATAGGACTAGAATATAAAAGCAAGGATGTAATGTTGAGGTTTCGTAAAGCACTGGTGAAGCCTCACTTGGAGTATTGTGAGCAGTTTTCGGCCTCTTATCTTAGAAAGGATGTGCTGAAACTGGAGAGGGTTTATAGGAGGTTCACAAAACTGGCTTGTCATATGAAGAGCATCTGATGGCTCTGGGCCTGTCTTCACTGGAATTCAGAAGAATGAGGGGTGACCTCAATGAAACCTATCAAATGGTGAAAGGCCTTAATACGGTGGATGTGGAGAGGATGTTTCCTATCGTGGGAGAATCTAAGACCAGAGGACACAGCCTCAGAATAGAGGGGCATCCTTTCAAGACAGAGATTAGTAGGAATTTCTTTCACCAGAGAGTGATGAGTCTGTGGAATTCTTTGCCACAGGCAGCTGTAGAGACCAAGTCTTTATGTATTTTTAAGGCAGAAGTTGATAGATTCTTGATTGGTCAGGGCATGAAGGAATAATGGGGAGAAGGCAGGAGATTGGGGATGGTTCAGCCATGATGAAATGGTGGAGCAAACCCAATGGGCCAAATGGCCTAATTCTGCTCCAATATCTTATTGGTCATTCTCCTGCCTTTTCCCTGTAACATTTGACCCAATGATTAATCAAGAACCTATCACCCTCCACCTTAAAAAAGTATCCAATGTCTTGGCCTGCACAGCCATCTATAGCAATGAATACCACAGATTAATAGGTTCGCTGTCCTCAGATCTGAAGGCAAATCCTCTTCATATTACTATCATCAGGGAGGAGGTACTGGAATCTGAAGACCCACACTCATCATTTTAGGAACAGCTCTTCCCCCTGCCATTAGATTTCTAAACACTCCCTTATCATTCATCTTATAAACTATTTATTGATTTTTATAACTTTAAAAAAGTTTATGTCTTGTAATGTACTAGCTGCCACAAAACAACTAATCTTGCAACATATGTCAGTGATAATAAACCTGATTCTGAGCTTTTGATCACCCTTGTCAATTACTGTGTCCCAGCAGGACTCCCTCCACCAGCATACAGAGAGGAGGTGCAGCGGCTAACAGATTGGTGCAAAGCCAACAACCTGTCTCTTGAATGTGAACAAAAGAGATGGTTGTTGACTTCAGGAGGGCATGGAGTGACAACCCCACTGAACATCGACGGCTCCTCGGTAGAGATTGTTAAGAGCACCAGCTTTTTTAAACCATCAACTTTGGATAAGGCTTTTCTAACATGGAAAATTAAGGGAATAAAAACTTTTTTAGATTTGTTTTTACAAGACTGTTTAATGTCTTTTTCACAGTTAATGGATAAATATGATATCTCTAATACACATTTTTTCAGGTATTTACAGGTTAGGAATTTTTTTACATGATTTTTTACCAAATTACCCCTTGGCCTGCTCTTTAAATTTGGCTTAAGTTATTTTTCAGTTTAATCCTTTTAAAAAATGATTAATAGCTATCATTTATAAACAGTTAATGAATGTTTGCACATCGCCTAATGATAGGGTTCAACGCACCTGGGAAGTAGAACTTCAACATTCACTCTCAGATAATCAATGGAGTAAAATTTATTATTTAGTCAATAATTCATCTATCTGCGCATGCCATATCTTAATTCAGTTTAAGAAAGTACACAGGGCCCATATGTCCAAAGATAAATTGGCGCATATTTTTCCTAATATAAGCCCTATTTGTGACAGATGTAATGCAGAAGTGGCTACTCTAACTCATATGTTTTGGTCATGTGTAAGTTTAAATAATTTTTGGAGGGATGTGTTTGGAATATTATCTAGTTATAGATATGGATGTTTGACCTAATCCACTTACAGCAATTTTTGGGATTATTCCAGAGGAAGCAAGCAAAGTGTCTGCTTCTGCCCAACATGTGATTGCTTTTTCAACTTTACTGGCTAGGAGAGCTATTTTGCTACACTGGAAAGAATCTTAACCCGCCTACTGTTTTCTATTGGCTCTCCTCCATCATGTCATGTTTAAGCTTGGAGAAAATTAGAAGCCGGACATTTGATACATCTTTTAATTTTGAACAAGTCTGGCGACCCTTTATTCAATATTTTCACATGATTTGATTTATTTTTATTTATTTCTTTTTCTTTATTCTCTTTGGGGAAATCCTTATCCATGAAGGTTCAGAGATGACTGGAAGGATGTGTTTTTTTCTCTCCTTTTTCTAATTTTATCCTCAATTGGACTGCCCAATCTTTCTTTTTCTTTCCTTTTTTTTCTTTCTCTTTCTTGTTTCAGTTTAGTGGGTTTTTTTTCTTTATCAATAAAATTTCCAATCTTTTTTTATGATTGCTATGAGGAGTTGTAGTTTTTTTCTTGACCATTGTATACATAACAGCATAATATTTTACCTATTTGATTTTGACATTATATACTTTCTGTTTTTACTATTGCTGTTTATATGTCTTTTATATTATCTACTTGTTAAACTCCTCTTCTGATTTGTATATTCTTTATTTGAAAATCAATTAAAAAAAAGATTGAAAATGAAGAGCGCCAAATTTCTTGGTGTTCACCTGGCAGAGAATCTCACCTGGTCCCTCAACACCAGCTCCATAGCAAAGAAAGCCCAGCAGTGGCTCTGCTTTCTGCGAAGGCTGAGGAAAGTCCATCTCCCACCCGCCCCCCATCCTCATCACATTCTACAGGGGTTGTATTGAGAGCATCCTGAGCAGCTGCATCACTGCCTGGTTCAGAAATTGCCACCATCTCGGATCGCAAGACCCTGCAGCGGATAGTGAGGTCAGCTGAGAAAATCATCGGAAACTCTCTTCCTGCCATTACAGACATACACTACACACTACATTTCGCAAGGCAAACAGCATTATGAAGGACCCCACGCACCCCTCATACAAACTCTTCTCCCTCCTGCCATCTGGGAAAAGGCATTGGAGCATTTGGGTTCTCATAACCAGACTATGTAACAATTTCTTCCCCCAAGCTATCAGACTCCTCAATACCCAGAGACTGGACTGACACCAACTTTCTGCCCTCTACTGTGCTTATTGTCTTGTTATTTATTGTAATGCCTGCACTGTTTTGTGCACTTTATGCAGTCCTGGGTAGGTCTGTAGTCTAGTTTTTTCTCCTCTGTGTTGTTTTTTAAGTAGTTCAGTCTAGTTTTTGTACTGTTTCATGTAACACCATGGTCCTGTAATAACATTGTCTCATTATTACTATGTACTGTACCAGCAGTTATAGTCGAAATGACAATAAAAAATGACATCCTCTCCACATCCACCCCCCCACCCCATTCTTCTAAATTCCAGTGAGTACAGGCCAGAGCCATCACTCTTCATATGACAACCCTTTCAATCCCAGAATCATTTTTGTGAACCTCCTTTGAAACCTCTCCAGTTTTAGCACATCCTTTCCTAGAAAAGGGGCCCAAAACTGCTTACAATACTCTAAATGAGGCCTCACCGGTACTTCATAAAGTCTCAACATTACATCCTTGTTTTTATATTCTTGAACAAGAAGGGATAACTACACTCATTTAAGATCTCATTTGTCTTGTTATTTAATGTTCGTTATTTATTGCTATTTTTTTATCTGCATTTGCAGAGTTTGTTTACAGTTATTCTATAGATTTGCTAAATACACTTGCAGGAAAAGAATTTCAGGGTTGTATATGGTGATGTGCATGTACTCTGAGAATAAATTTACTTGAACTTTTTAGTCCTCAAAATGAATGCTAAAATCGGATTTGCCTTCCTCGCCACTGACTCAACCTGCAAATTAACCTTTCGGGAATCCTGCATGAGGACTCACAAGTCCCTTTGCACTTCAGATTTTTGAAATTTCTCGAAATAGCCTATGATGAGGAATAAACAGCCCAATGAAGGGTCTTGGCCCAAAACATTAACGTTTAGTTCCTCTCCAGAGGCTGCCTGACTGCTGAGTTCCTCCAGCATCTTGTGCATGTTCCTCAGGTTTATTATCACTGTCTTATATGGTTTGTAATAATAAACTCGAGAGATTCTGCAGATGCTGGAAATCCAGAGTAACACACACAATGCTGGAGGAACTCAGCAAGTCAGGCAATATCTATGGAAACAGTCAAAGTTTCAGGCCGAGACCCTTCCTCAGGACTGGAAAGGAAAGGGAGAAGCTGTGAAATGTGTTGTTTTGTGTCTGCAGTACAATAGAGATATAAAATCACTATAAATTACTAAATAAATAAATTGTACAACAAAAGGACCATTCAAGAATCTGATGTCAGGATAAAAAGCTGTTTCTGAAGCGTGGAGTGTAGGTTGAATTTGACCCACAGAGAAAACAGGTTTGTGCTTATATAGCTACAGATTTCTATGGACACAATTCAACTACTGAGATACATAAAACTCATTATGATGAATGGAGTATACATGAGTGAAAATTTAAAAGTACAAATTTTACCAATATAGACACCAATCATCATCTTCCACTGCGTACACAACAGCATCTGCAGTTGTATTTGTGTGTTTATCATCTTCCACTAGAGGGAGCAAAGCTTCACAATTCAAGATTGTGTAATGTAATTTTCTCTACACAAATGTATGGAGAATTAAATAATTGGTACTCCAGATCTGATGCACCCTCAAAAAAAAATCATAAAAGATAAAGCAAAAAATACACAAGCATAAGTAGATAAGATAGCTTCTATAAATTGATTAAATGTCCAAATAGTGACATTAGGCTGTACATAAGGTGGCTGACAGGAAATAATACAGTAGTGGGGGAGTTAGTGGGTGGAGGTGTTGATCAGTCTTAATGCTTGGGGAAAGTAACTGTTTTTGAGTCTAGTGGTCCTGGCATTGATGCTGTGTAGCCTCCTCCCTTATGGGAGTGGGACAAACAGTCCATGGGCAGGGTGGGTGGGATCCTTCATGATGTCGCTTGGCCCTTTTCTGGCACCTTTCACTTACTGATGGTGGGTAGCATGTATTACAGTGGGGGGAGGGGGAGTGGAGTTTACACATGGATTGACAGATAACCAGGAGTGATTTACATGCTGAATTCTAATCAAGGGTTATAGATAGTGTCAGGAAATTGGTTTGGAGCTAGGATCTAATCAGGAAATTTAGGGAATGGTAAAGGTATGGGGTACACATACAACATTGAATCAGGCAGCCAGGAGTCATCCATCATTTATTATCTTTATATCTGAAACAGAGCTAGAAAGTTGACACACAGATTGAAAACCTGAATGATCACTGTTATTTGTTGATCACTATATCACTAACCTTGCCTGTATTTGAGATCCATTTACAAGAGTACATCTCCAACCTGAGGGCTAGAAAGTGTTAAGAGATTGGGTCTCTAGAAAGCAGCTAGCCATTTAATATGCCTCGTCAGATTCCAAAGCTAATCTCTCAAGTGGTCCCCCATTATTTTATTGAGTGATACTGTGTGAAGTACTTTTCTGGCCCTTTCAGCCACGCAGTCCCCTAACCTAATCAGGAGGTAATTTCCAATGACCAATTAACTTACCATGTATGTCTTTAGACTGTGGGAAGAAACCAGAGCACCTGGGGAAAATCCAGACATTCTACAGGGAGGACACACTTAAGACTTCTTATAGACTGGCGCCAGAAATGAACTCTGAATTCCAGAAAGCCCTGAGCTGTAATAGCATTAACATTAACCAGTAAGCTACCATGGAGGCAAAGCACTAGTCTTGATACTCATCGTTACTGTAGCGAACAAAACATCCCATAGGAACACGGCTCTATTTATAATGGAAGATCAGAATATAAACAGCTTTCGAAGAATGCAACCCCTTTGATAACATGAGGTTCACCTGTAAATGACCTGGAAAGAGAACGTAAGTGGTCTGGTTAGTCTGTCTGCAGATGACATGAAAATAGGGCAGCATGGTGCATAGCAGCGCAATTGCTTCACAGCGCCAGCGATCACCGGTCAGGGTTCGATTCTCACCGCTATCTGTGAGGAGTTTGTATGTTCTCAGCATGACCGCATGGTGCTCTGGTTTCCTCCCACATTCCAAATACATAGGAGTCAGGATTAGCAAACTGCAGACATGCTTCGTTGGCAGTGGAAACAAAGTGACACTTGCGGGCTGTCCTAACACATCCCCAATCAAGCAATGCATCTCACTGTAAGTTTTGATGTACGTGACAAATAAAGCTAATCTCTAATTGGTGGAGGCGAAGACAGCGAAGCCCATAAGATATAGGAGCAGAATTAAGCCATTTGGCCCATCATGTCTGCTCCACCATTTTTTCAATGTCTGATCCAATTTTCCTCTCAACCCCAATCTCCTGCTTTCTCCTCATATCCCTTCATGCCCTGACCAATCAAGAATCTATCAACATCTGCCTTAAATATACATACCACAGCTGCCTGTGGCAAAGAATTCTGCAGACTCACCACTCCCTGGCTAAAAGATTCCTCATCTCCGTTCTAAAAGGACACCCCTCTATTCTGAGGTTGTGTCCTCTCATCTTAGACTCTCCCACCATAGAAACCATCCTCTCCACATCCACTCTATCAAGGCCTTTCACCATTCAATAGGTTTCAATGTGCTCACACCTCAGTCAAGTGAATACAGGCCCAGAGCCACACAAGCCATTCAATCCTGGAATCATTTTCACAAAACTCCTTTGAACTCTCTCCTGCTTCAGCACGTCCTTTCTAAGATAATGGGCCCCCAACTGCTCACAACACTCCAAAGCCTCACCAGCTTTATGAAGTCTCAACATTACATCCTTGCTTTTATATTCTAGTCCCCTTGAAATGAATGCTAACTTTGCATTTGCCTTCCTCACCACAGACTCAACCTGCAAATTAACCTTTATGGTATCCTGCACAAAGATTCCTAAGTCCATTTGCAACCTTTCATTTCCTCTACCTAAGTGCATGACCACATACTTCCTGATGCTGTATTCCAATTGCCATTTCTTTGCCCATTCTTTTAATGTCTAAAACCGCTGTAGTCTCTCTACTTCCTCAAAACTACCTGCCCCTCCAGCTAACTTCATATCATCTGTAAATGTTGCAACAAAACCATCAATTCCATCATCCAAATCACTGACATAAAATGTTAAAAAAAAATCGGTCTCAACCAACAGACTCTTGTGGAACATCACTAGTCACCAGCAGCCAGCCAGAAAAGGCTCCCTTTATTCCCACTCTACCTCCTGCCAGTCAGCCATTTTTATCCATGTAAGAATGTTTATTGTCATACCATGGGCTTGTAGATTGTTCTGAAAATCCAAGTACAGAGCATCCACTGACTCTCCTTTGCCTATCCTGTTTGTTATTTCTTCAAAGAATTCCAACTGATTTGTTAGGCAAGATTTTCCCTTGAGGAAACCATGTGAATATAGCCTATTTTATCATGTGCCTCCAAGAACACTGAGACCTCATCCTTAATAATCAACTCCAACATCTGCTCAACTACTGAGGTCAGATTAACCGGCCGATAGTTTCTCTCTATCCCTTCTTGAAGAGTGGAATGACATTTGCAATTTTCCAGTCTTCCAGAACCATTCCAGAGTCTAGTGATTCTTGAAAGATCATTACTAATCTCTTCAGCCACCTCTTTAAGAACTTTGGGGTGTACATCATCTGGTCAAGGTGACTTATCAACCTTCAGACCTTTCAGTTTCCCAAGAGCCTTCTCTCTAGATATGGTACCTACACACACTTCATGCTCCCTGACACCTGGGTCTTCCACCTGGTTGTCCAAAGGTACAGTAGGACATAGATCAGCTGGAAAATTGGGCAGAGAGGTGATAGACTGAACTTAATCCAGGCCAGTACGAGATAATACACTTTGGGAAGTCAAATTCCCACAGGACACATCAAGTAAACGACTTAAAGGTTTTGATGGACAGAGTAATTTGGAAGGCAGGTCTATAGCTTGCCAAGTGATGACGCAGATAAATAGGGTGTCAAAGAATTTTTTTTATTGTACATATAAATATTGCCGTCTTCATCAGCTGAGGCATTGAGTTCAAGAGTTGGGATTTCAATGTTACTGCTGTACTAAACTGCATTTTGAATGCCATTACTCCACAGGAATGACACAGTAACAATAGAGAATGCAAAAGAGACTCACCAGGATATTGCCTGGAATTCGAGCACTGTAATTATGAGAGATATGAGTGGCTGTGTTGTTCTCAATGGAATGTAGGAAACTGAGGGATGATCCTGACCAGGTTTATAAAATTGAGGGATATAGATAGCATACATTTGAGTTCCTTGCCCTTGGAAAAAGACTCCTAACTAGAGAGCACTGGTTTAGAGTGAGAGAGAAGTCATTTAAAGGAATTATTCCATACAGAGCATAGTAGTTTTCTGGAACAAGCTGCCAGAGAAGAAAAGTTAGTGAAACAGACAGAATTAATGTTTTAAAGTCATATACGCGAGTATTCAGACAGGAAAGGTGCAGAGGGATACAGACAAATATGATTAATATAGGTGGATAGATACCATGGTCAGCATAAACTAGGAGGGTCAAAAGGATCAATTTTCTGCTGAATAACTATAATTCAATGACATTCACGGTAGATCAATAATGTGGTTGATTCTTCATGGAAGACACTGGAGTCATACTGTATCAGTCGAATCCTTGCCCGTAAAGCCATTCCCAATTTAAAAAAAAAGTGGATACAGCTCAATCATCACAGGAAAAGACCACCCCCCCACCCCCACCACCATTGAGGACATTTTCAAAGCACTGCCACAAGAAAGCAGCATTCATCATCAAGGACCCTCACCATCCAGGCCTTGCTGTCTTCTCACTGCTGCCATCAGGAAGGAGGTACAGGCCCCACACCAGCAGGCTCTCGAAGTCATTACCCCTCAACTATCAGGATATTGAACTGACGTGGATAACGTCACTCATCTCAATACTGAAATGATTCCACAACCTATGGACTCACTTTCAAGGACACTACAAACTCATGTTCTCAGTATTATTTATTCATTTATCTACTTATTTAATGTCTTTGCACAGTTTGTCTTCTTTGCACATTGGTCGTTTGTCAGTCTTTGTGTGTAGTTTTTCCATTGATTCTATTGTATTTATTTGTTCTCCTGTGAATATGGAATCTCAGGGTAGAATATGGTGACATATACATACATTGATAATAAATTTACTTTGAACTCCACAGTAGGGTAGCGGTTAGTGTAACACATACAAAATGCTGGAGGAACTCAGCAGGCCAGGCAGCAACTAGGAAAAGAGTAAAGTTGATGTTTTGGGTCGAAAGCCTTTGGCAAGACTGGAGAAAGAAAGCTGAGGCATAAAAATAAAAGGTGGGGAGAGGTGAGACTGAAGCACAAGAAGCACAAACTTCAGAAGTTTTCTGATGACTCTGCCATAGTTGGATGCATCAGCAAGGGAGCTGAGGCTGAGTACAGGGCTACGGTGGGAAACTTTGTCACATGGTGTGAGCAGAATCATCTGCAGCTTAATGTGAAAAAGACTAAGGAGCTGGTGGTGAACCTGAGGAGGGCTAAGGCATCGATGACCCGTTTCCATCCAAGGGGTCAGTGTGGACATGGTGGAGGATTACAAATACCTGGGGATATGAATTGACAATAAACTGGACTGGTCAAAGAACACCAAAGCTGTCTACAAGAAGGGTCAGAACCGTCTCTATTTCCTTACGAGACTCAGGTCCTTTAACATCTGCCGGACGATGCTGAGGATGTTCTACGAGACTGTGGTGGCCAGTGCTATCATGTTTGCTGTTGTGTGCTGGGGCAGCAGACTGAGGATAGCAGACACCAACAGAATCAACAAACTCATTCATAAGGCCAGTGATGTTGTGGGGGTGGAACTGGACTCTCTGACGGTGGTGTCTGAAAAGAGGATCCTGTCCAAGTTGCATGCCATCTTGGACAATGACTTGCATCCACTCCATAATGTACTGGTTAGGCACAGGAGTACATTCAGCCAGAGACTCATTCCACCGAGATGTAACACTGAGTGTCATAGGAAGTCATTCCTACCTGTGGCCATCAAACTTTACAACTCCTCCCTCGGAGTGTCAGACACCCTGAGCCAATAAGCTGGTCCTGGACTTATTTCCACTTGGCATGATTAACTTATTATTATTTAATTATTTATGGTTTTATATTGCTATATTTCTACACTATTCTTGGTTGGTGCAGCTGTAACAAAACCCTATTTCCCTTGGGATCAATAAAGCATGTCTGTCTGATAAAATAAAGAGCTGGGAAGTAAATTGGTAAAAGAGCGGAAGGCCATGGAGGAAAGAAAAGAGGGGTGGAGGTTGGGAAACTGTGAAGGAGAGGGAGGGTGTGGGGCATTACTGCAAGTTCGAGGAATCAATGCCATCAGGTTGGAGGCTGCCCAAACGGAATATAAGGTGTTGTTCCTCCAACTTAAGTGTGGCCTCATCACAACAGTGGAGGAGGCCATGGATAGACATATCCGAATGGGGTTGGAAAGTGGAATTAAAATGGGTGACCAGTGGGAGATCCCACTTGTTTTTGCGGACGGAGTGTAGGTGCTTGGTGAAGCGGTCTCCCAACCTACGTTGGGTCTCACAGATATACTAGAGGCCACTTTGGGAGCATCCAACACAATGTATGACCCCAACAGACTCACAGGTGAAGTGTCACCTCACCTGGAAGGACTGTTTGGGGCCTGAATGGTAGTGAGGGAAGAGGTGTAGGGGCAGGTGTAGCACATATTCCAGTTGCAAGAAGAGCCAGGAGGGAGATCAGTGGGGAGGGATGAATGGACAAGGGAGCGATCCCTGTGGGTAGCAGAAAGTGGGTGGAGGGGAGAGATGTGCTTGGTGGTGGGATCTCACTGGAGATGTTGGAAGTTTTGGAGAATTATGTGCTGGATGCAGAGGCTAGTGTGGTGGTACAGGTTTTCTCTTGTTAGTAGTTAGTGTGATGTTATTACAGCTTGGGCGTCAGGGAGTTCAGAGTTCAATTCTGGCATCCTCTGTAAGGAGTTTGTACGTCCTCCCTGTGGAGTGCATGGGTTTTGTCTGGGTGCTCTGGTTTCCTCCCACAGTCTAAAGATGTTACCTGTTAGTAGATTAATTGGTCATTGTAAATTGCCCCAAGATTAGGCAAGGGTTAAATCAAGGGTTGCTGGCTGGTGTGGCTTGAAGGGCCGAAGGGCCTATTCCACACGATCTCTAAATAAATAAATAAACAGAATTGTTCAGTTTATTAACAAATCAGTTCAGATATAATTGGACTTTAAAAGACCTTGTATTGTCATTCATTACAATGCAATCATATGATACCTGCAGGAGTCATGGATCTGTTCAATATCTGCATTGTATTCTGTGTTGTGCGTTTATTTTGGTAACTGGTTACATGGGTGTGGTAAAAGCAAAGGGAATAAGTTTACGTATTTGTGCTTTGCTCGAGGCAGTTTGCATCTGGGGGCTGACAGATGTATCTTTTGTTGATCTCTAAATTACATTCAACTTCACTTAGTTATGATCAATTTTAATTGCATGTTTTCTAATTGCTAATAAAGGATCAAATACAGATCTTTAACTTTTGGAACAATTATTGGAGTTGAGGGCGCGTCACACAAGTATAACAAATCTGTGGGGGTTGCCAGCAGCAATTGATTTGGTTAGAATTGGCCAAAACAATATTCATGACTAGCAAGTGTCAAATGATGAACAAGTGTCACTGAACAACCACCAATAGGTATATAAGTTTGTATTGTAATTGCAAATAGCAATAAAAAAGTTTTTTTTGTAATCAAGTATAAATGTTCATAGCATCCACCTGCTCCTTTAACATAATTAGTTGCAGTGTAACTTTTATTTTGGTTGATAAATAAAGAACATATCCTGGCTGTTTATCATGATTTCTGAAAAAATAAAAGTAGTGAGGAAGAATGCATGTTAAAATTCCACAACCATGGAAGACTGAGGAACACAAGCAGTTGCAATGTTTGAGACACATCTTCCTGGCAGGTTTTGTGTGTTCGATGTCACCTTCAAACTGGCCTTCTTGAACTGTAAACCTTCACACCATTCTGCACAGATGAACGTGCATGCTTGGTCAGTAGAGACCCAATGGTCTGTTTTTCTCCACATAAACCCCTAATTAAATGAGGAAGAGAATAAAAAGGTTAAAAATTGAAATACAGCCTGCAAAGACATTAAATCATGCCATGACAAAAACATACACTTTGTTAAAATTTAGATGGCTTTGAATTAACTTTCAGGGAATGAAACAAACATGGAACAAGGATTGTGTACAGTCAGTGACCACTTTATTAGGTACACATGCTTATTTAATATAATATCTATTCAGCCAATCACATGATGGCAATTCAACGTATAAAAGCATGCGGACATGGTCAAGAGGTTCAGTTGCTGTTCAGACCAAACGTCAGAATTGGGAAGACAAGTGATCCAAGTGACTATGACCATAGAATCATTGTTGGTGCCAGATGGGGTGTTTTGAGTATCTCAGAAATTGCTAATCTCCTGGGATTTTCACGCACAACAGTCTCTCAAGTTTACAGAGAATGGTGTGTTTTAAAACAAGCATCTAGTGAGCAGTAGTTCTCTGGGCAAAAGCATCTTATTATTGAGAGAGGCCAGAGGAGAATGGCCAGACTGGTTGAAGCTGACAGGACAGTGACAGTAACTCAGATGCCCACACTTTACAACAGTGGGTGTGCAGAAGAGCATCTCTGTATATACAACACATCAAACCTTGAAGTGGATGGGTTACAGCAACAGAAGACCACACCAGGTTCCACTCTTTTACCTACAAGAGTAGGCACTGAGTGTATGTATTATGAACTCTCTGCAGTGTTCAGTAGTCAGTATTCTTCATCACTTAATTTCAGACACAGTATATTTTAATACAACACAAAGTGTTCATTATATTTTACCTTTCCATAAATAATAATTATCATCTTCATTTTCATCACCTTTCATCGCTTTCCTTCTCAGACTGGAAGTGGATCACATATTCTTAAAGGTTTTCACTTCATGTGAAACAGAAAATTTCTCCTTTTTTTTACAATCTTCTGTTGTCTGTGGCTGACAATAAGTTGGTCTGATTGAGTTTAGCCTGCTTCTTGCGGGCATCAGAAACTTAAGACAGAGCAGTAGTTTGGTTTACCACACAGTAAGATCATTGCTGATCCTACACCTCATCCATTTCCTGATCCTTTGCTGTTCAAAAATTTATTACCCTCAGCCTTGTATTCATTTATATCCTTTGGAATAAAAACATCCCAAAAAATCACAACCTTCTAAATAACCGAGCTTTTCAACTCAATTGCAGGACATAATCTCCCTCTGAGACTATGCTGTCTTGTTTTAGACTCTGCAGCTTCAGGAAACAGGCTGCTGGCATCGATCTTATCCATCTCTCTCTGTATACTGTACATTGCTAAAGGATCATCTTTCAACCATACTTCACCTCAATCCTACTCAGTCTGACCTATAAAGGACAGCAGTCTCATCCTGAGATTCAATCCAGTGAAAATAAATTGCAATTCTCCTAAAACACAGAGAGCTTTCCCTAACAGCAGAGATGAAAACTGCACACTGTTCTCCAGGTGTGGCTTCACAAAAGAAAGACTTCCTTAATATTGTATTCCAACCCACTTCCGAATAAAAGCAACACACAAAAAATATTTGAGGAACTCAGCAAGTCAGGCAGCATCTATGGAAATAAACAAACAGTCAATGTTTCTGCCAGAGACCCTTCATCAGGACTGGAAAGGAAGGGGGAAGATGCCAGAATATAAAAAGGTGGGGGAGGAGGAGAAAGAGGATAGCTAGAAGGTTATAGGTGGATGGGAAAAGTAAATAGGTGGCAAAGGAGGAATTTGAGAGAAGTGTGGACCATAGTAGAAAGGGAAGGAGAAGCGGATCCAGGGGGATGTGATACACAGGTGAGAAGAGGAAAGAAAGCAGAGTGGGGAATAGAAGGGGGAAGGGGAGGGATTTTTATAAAAATGGAAGGAGAAATTGATATTCATACCCTCCGGTTGGAGACTACCCAAGATGGAGTACAAGGTGTTGCCCCTCCACCCTGAGGATGGCCTCATCTTGGCACAAGAGGCCATGGATCGACATGCCAGATTGCCAAATAAAGGCAACATATCATTAATCTTTTCAGTTACTTTCATAGTCATTTGTAGGTACATACATTTGCAGATCAGGGCCTCAGGACCAAAACAGTATTTGTTGTTCAGTCCTAACTGCAGGCAAGAGTCAACCAATAGTGAGCAAGAGTCACGAGCAGGCCACAAGAGCAAGGATGGGAATTTTCTTCCCTGCCAGACAGCAGTGAACCAGGAAGAATTTTGTAACATTCCATTAATTTCATGATCACCAGTCTTTTTTTTTAATCTAAGGTTTAAACTTCCCAGTTGCCTTGGTTCTTTGGAACCAACATTTCCAGATAAATTAAACTTTTGAATTTAATAATATTATGGTAGCTCATTTATATTTTTCAGGCCATAAGACATAGGAGCTGAATTAGGTCACTTGGCCCATCGAGTCTGCTCCACTATTAACATATGGCTGATTTATTATCCCACTCAAACCTGTTCCCCAGCCTTCTCCCCATAATCATTGGTGTCCTGACTAACCAAGAACTATAAACCTCTGCTTTAAATACATTCAATGACTTGGCCTCCACAACCATCTGTGGCAATGAATTCCACAGATTCACCACTCTCTGAATAAAGAAATTCCTTCTCATCTGTTCGAAATTTTAAAAAAGTTCAAAAGTAAATGTTATCAGAGTACATATATGTCACCACTTACAACCCTGAGATTAATTTTCCTGCAGGCATACTCAGCAAATCTATAGAATAGTAACTAAAACAGGATCAATGAAAGATCAACGAGAGTTCAGAAGACAAAAAGCTGTGCCAACGCAAATATAAATAAATAGCAATAAATAATGAGAAAATGAAATGACAAGATACGAGTCCTGAAAGTGAGATCATTGGTTGTTCCTCTATTCAGAGGCTGTGCCCTCTGGTTCTAAACTCCATTAAAGAAATATCCTCTCCACATCCACTCTGTCTAGGCCTTTCCACAGGTTTCAATGAGGACCCCCCCCCCCCCTTTTATTCTTCTGAACACCAGCAAGTACAGGTCCAGAGCTATCAAAGGCTCCTCATGTGTTAACCCTTTCAGTCCCAGAATTATTCTTGTAAACCTCCTCTGGAAGCTCTCCACTGCCAGCATATCTTTTCTTAGATAAGAAACCAAAAACTCAGAATCAGGTTTATTATTGTGAAATATGTTAACTTAGTGGCAGCAGTTCAATGCAATACATAATATAGAAGAAAAAAACAAAATAAAATAATAAAATGAGTAAATCAATTACAGTATATGCATATTGAATAGATTTAAAATAGTGCAAAATACAGAATATATATTTTAAAAGCGAGGTAGTGTTCAAGCGTTCAATGTCCATTTAGGAATCGGATGGCAGAGGGGAAGATGCTGTTCCTGAATCTCTGAGTGTGCGCCTTCAGGCTTCTGAACCTCCTACCTGATGGTAACAGTGAGAACAGTGGGCGTTGGCGGTCCTTAATTATGAACGCTGCCTTTGTAAGATACCGCTCCTTGAAGGTGTCCTGGGTACTTTATAGAACCCAGGACATTTTTTACTAAACTGCTCACAATACTCCAAGGGTGATCTGACTAATGCCTTAAAGCCTCAGGATCACATCGTTGCTCTTACCAATACCGTATACAGCATAAATCAATGAGCTTTCATTCTATGAGACAGTCTTTCACTTGTTAATTTAAAAATTGCTGTGTATTTTGCTAATGGCATTTTCAATAAGTTGTGATCTTAATCTTTGATGCACCAAAATAATGTCCTGGGTCTGTACTCACTAGAATTCAGAAGACGATGGGATAGCTTTGTTGCCAAGTTTGCAGATGATATGAAGATTGGTGGAGGGGCAGGTAGTGTTAAGGAAACAGAAAGGATGCAGAAAGACTTTGAGACAGATTAGGCGAATGGGCAAGAAAGTGGCAAATGAAATATAACATTGGAAAATGCTTGGTCATGCACTTTGGTAGTAGAAATAAATGTGGGACTACTTTCTAAACAGGGAGAAAATCAAGGAATCTGAGATGCAGAGGGACTTGGGAGTCCTTGTGCAGAACACCCTAAAGGTTAACTTGCAGGTTGAGTTGTGGTGAGGAAGGCAAATGCCATGTTAGCATTCATCTCAAGAGGTCTAGAATATAAGAGCAGGGATGTGATACTGAGACTTTATAAGGCACTGGTGAGCCCTCACCTTGAGTATTGTTAACAGTTTTGGGCCCCTCATCTGAGAAAAGATGTGCTGGCATTGGAGAGGGTCCAGAGGAGGTTCAAAAGGATAAAATCCAGGAATGAAAGGGTTATCATACGAGGAACATTTGATGACTCTGGGTCTGTACTTGCTGGAATTCAGAAAGATGAGGGGGGAATCTCATTGAAACCTTTCAAATGTTGAAAGGCCTAGACAGAGTAAATGTGGAAAGGATGTTTCCCATGGTGGGAGAGTCTAGGACAAGAGGGCATAGCCTCAGGATAGAGGGACACCCTTTCAAAACAGAGATGCAGAGAAATTTCTTTAGCCAAAGGTGGTGAATTTGTGGAATTTGTTGCCACATGCAGCTGTGGAGGCCAGGTCGTTAGGCATATTTAAGACACAGATTGATAGGTTCTTGATTGGACATGGCATCAAAGGTTACAGACAGAAGGACAGGAACTGGGGTTGGGGAGGAGATAAAAATAAAGGATTAGCCATGATTGAATGGCAGAGTAGACTAGATAGGCAAGATGGCCTAAATCTGCTCCTATGTCTTATAGTCTAAAATGCTTTCCATTTCCTGGTAAGATATAAAGTAAATCAACATAACTAAAGACTGTCTCTGCAGTACTGAGGATCTTGAGAAGAAACCAAGGTATATCATTCACCATAAACACAAGAGATTCTGTAGATGTTAGAAATCTTGAGCACACACACAAAATTCTGGAGAAACTCAGCAGGTCAAGCAGCAACTATGAAGGGAAATAAACAGTTGACATTTCGAGCCAGGTCTCAGCCTGAAATATCGACTGTTTATTTCCCTCCATGGATGTTGCCTGTCTCACTAAGTTCCTACAGCATTTTGTATGTGTGAATCATTCATCAGGTGCATCAAGCTGAGGATGGATGTAAGTGCTGCAGGCTTTCCTTTCGCATTCACATGCCTTACTCTACCATCACAGACGATGACACATTGACGCAGCCTTTTTCACAGGTCAGAGATATAACTGCACACGGCAGGTTTAAGTAACAGGTTATCGTCTCACTTTCAAGCTTGCCTGGTGCTGCTCCAGGACTTGAGGACCTGAGTTACAGGAAATGGTTAAGTAGGTTAAGACTTTACTTCATGGAATGTAAAGTAATGAAATGTAGTTAATGAAGAATAAACTGAGGATGTGACCTCAATGCAAAATGTTGAGAAATGAGCAGCAGATGGATTGGATTTCCAAGACTCCTGTGGACCACTTACCTGAGTTCCCCCTCAGGTACCCCAAAATATTTCACCTTTCACCCTAAACTTAAGTCATCTAGTTTTAGTCTCACCCATACTCAGTGGAAAAAGCCTGCTGGAATTTACCTTATCTACACCCCTCATAATTTTGTATACTTCTATCAAATCTCCCCTCATTCTCTCACTCCAGGAGATAAAAGTTTTAACCTATTTAACCTTTACCAATAACTAAAATCCTCAAGCCTCAATGACATCCTTGTAAATTTTCCCTGCACTTTTTCAATCTCATTGATAAATTTTCCGTAGGTAAATGACCAGAATTACACACAATACTCCAAATTAGTCCTCACCAAGTCTTATACAACTTCAACATTACGTCCCAACTCCTATACTCAAAACCCTTATTTATGAAGGCCAATATAACTTGGTGTTTCATATACAAGGACACCTAGATCTCTCTGTAGTCCATTCACTTGCAATCTCTATTTCAATAACAGAGAAACTATCTTTTGATTCTTTTTACCAAAGTTCCTGACCACATACTTCCTTTCATTTGCCAAATTTTTTGCTCACTTACAGTAACTATAAGTATTCACTCCCCTTGGAAATGTTCATGTTTTATTGTTTTAAAACATTGAATCACAGAGGATTTAATTTGTTTTTTCTGACCAACAGAAAAAGACTTTCATGTCAAAGTGAAAATAGATCTCTATCAAGTGATCTAAATTAATTATAAACATAAAATGTAAAATAATTTTTTGCATAATGATTCACTCTCTTAACATGACACATCAAATCAGCACTGGTGCAGCCAGTTGGTTTTAGAAGTCACATAATTAGTTAAATGGAGATCACTTGTGTGCAGTCAAGGTGTTTCAATACACCTGTATCTAGAAGATCCAACTGCTGGTAAATCAGTATCCTGGCAAAAACTATACCACGAAGGCATGATGAAACAAAATTGAGGTTTTTGGCCATCTGACTAAACACTATGTTTGGCACAAGCCAAACACCACACATCAAAAACGCACCATCCCTACTGTGAAGCAGGTGGTGGCTGCATCATGCTGTGGGGATGCTTCACGGCAGCAGGCTCTGGAAGACTTGTGAAGGTAGATGATAAACTGAATACATCAAAATACAGGGAACGCCTGGAAGAAAACCTGATGAAGTCTGCAAGAGAACTGCAACTTCAGAGAAGACTTGTTTTCTAGCAAGACAATGGCCCCAAGCAGAAAGCCAAACCTACAAAGCTACACGGCTTAAAAACAACAAAGTTAATGTCACGAAGTGGCCAAGTCAAAGGCCAGACCTCAATCGAATTAAGAATTTGTGACTGGACTTGAAAAGGGCTGTTCATTCACGATCCCCATGCAATCTGACAGAGCTTGAGCAGTTTTGTACAGAAGAATGGGGAAAATTGCAGTGTCCAGATGTGCAAAGCTGATAGAAACCTATCCACACAGGCTCAAGGCTGTAAATGCTGCCAGAGGTGCATCTACTAAATACTGACTTGTAGGGGTTGAACAATCATGCAATCAATTATTTTGTGTTTAATAATTGTAATAAATTTAGACTAATTTATAGAAATTTGTTTTCACTTTGATACAAGTCTTTTCTGTTGATCAGTGTCAAAAAGCCAAATTAAATCCACTGTGATCCAATGTTGAAAAACAATAAAACATGAAAACTTCTTGGGGGGGTGGGGGGAGAAGGTAGTACTTTTTATAGGCACTGTAATTCTTAATTCACCTCTTCATATCCTGTTGCAGAGTCCAAATATCATCACCGCAGCCTTTGCAATAATTCAGAATTCATGTCACTATCGAAATTACTCACTGGATGTATGGAGCAATATCATCTTCTGTCCATTTCTCCCTGATGTTAAAGAGACTGTTGAATCGATCCTGTATGCTCTCTGGCAGATCCTCCACATGTAACTGGAAAATCACCTGCGGCCTTGAATTCCTATCCACAAGAGCAACACCCTGCAGGACAGGCAAGACCAATGGTATACAAAAAAAAAGAATGTATTTTAAAAGCAGTTTCATTTGCAATTGAATGATAAATTTCCACTAACCAGCCACTTAAAAACTCAAGCTGAGGTTCACTGCCTAGAAAAAACTTAATGCATGCAGCATGCATTCAGCAATCCATATTTTATATATATATATATATGTGTGTGTGTGTGTGTGTGTGTGTGTGTGTGTGTGTGTGTGTGTGTGTGTGCGTGTGTGCGTGTGTGCGTGTGTGCGTGTGTGCGTGTGTGCGTGTGTGTGTGTATATATCACAAAGCTTTACCATTCAATTCCTGCCACTGTAAAGAATTTGTACATTTTCCCCTTGACCATGTGCATGTGAGTTTCCTCCAGGTGCTCCGGTTTCCTCCCCCATTCCAAACGACATACATTTGGGGTTAATGAGTTATGGGCATGCTATGTTGATGCAAGAATTGTGGCAGCACCCAAGGGCTGTCTGCAGCACAATCCTCAGATTGTGTAATGGAAACAATGCATTTCACAGTATGCTTCAATGTACATATGACAAATAAAGATAATCTCTTTCATTTAATCAGCTGTAAAATGGCTTTAGCAGTCCAAGTTTCCAAGTAACTTGTAAGCAAGTGCTCCTCGTTGTGAAACTGCCAGTGAACAAAGCACTTAATGAGTAGATCTGCTGATCTCAATACTGAGCCTGGAGAAGGTAAAAATGAGTGAGCTACAGTTCCTACCCATGTGAGCTCAGGACTGGGGTCAGCTACTGTTCCATGTGGGGAATATTGGAAGCCCTAGATGGAACTGACAAGGAGAGGATGTCTCCAATAGGACCAGAGGGCAAAGCCTCAGATTACAAGGTGTCTCTTTAGAACAGAGATGAGGAGGATTGTTTTTTAGCCAATGGGTGGTGAATCTGTGGAATTCATTGCCACAGACGGCTGTGGAGGCCAAATAGATTTAAAGCAGAGGCTGATAGGTTCAAGGTCATCAAAGGTTACAGGGAGGACTAGGTGAATGGGATTGAGAGAGAAAATACATCAGCCATGATGAAATAGCACAGCAGATCGATGGGCCAAATAGCCTAATTTGTCTGATGGTCTTATGGATGAAAAGCACTGCTTCCACACATGGAAAAAAGCTCAACAGAAGTACTTGTATCCTAGAAGAGAAAAAGTTAAGTAATCTGAAAAACAATTCCTGCTCAATCATACTGTTGTACTTTTGACAGGATATGGCTTTACCTTACAGTTACATGTGAAATCTGGAATTCAGGGGAGGCTTGGAGCAAATTTCCACTACACCGTACCTGTAGAGTAATTCCCTGATTTATCATTCTTCACCATCATGCTTTTGACTTCTTAGAATACACATCTTTAACAGATGGAACTATAATACACTGTAAGAAATAGTGCACCGCTTTTTGTGCACAAGTGTTCAATGAACCAAAATACTTTCATTGCATCTTGCTCAGGCTTTAAATTTACAAAATATTTTTAACAAACGGCCTTCTAATAAATTATCACTTTGATAAATCAAGAACTCACTTTGTTGAGTATTTGTCTATCAGAAGAGCTTTCAAGATACAATACAGTGGATTCCAGTTAATTGGGACCAGTTCATTTTCACCCAATTAAGCAGCTGTCCCAATTAGCTGAAATTTCATGGAAATCATTATAAAGGTATAAAACAAATTCTGTATTTAAATGAAATACAGAACAAATTACAACATTACCAATATTACTAGAGTACTATAAAACTGTGTAATAGTTCCTAATAGTTATTGATGGAGGAATTCAGCTGCATCAAATTCTTCCCAATGTCAGGGACACAGTTGGGTACTCTGCTGAGTCACAGCCTCTAAGAAACATCATTTTTTAAATTGCATCAGCAGTAAGCAGGGGAAGGCAAATGTGTTCTCCCACACAGAAATTTACCACTGTCGTTCACTTCAGTTAGAGATCTGATACTGGTCGAAACATTGCATAGCATTATGAAAAATGCTCCAAAATCTGGACCTCTGTACCTCCATCCACAACTGGGTCCTTGACTTCCTCATTGGGAGAAAGTTTCTGGCTATCCATTCGATCTATGCCTCATCATTTTATTTACTTCTATCAAGTCACCTCTCGTCCTCTTTTGTTCCAAAGAAAAAACCCTCACTCACTCAACCTATCCTCATAGACAACCTCTCTAATCCAGGTATCATCCCCTGCACCCTCTCTAAAGCTTCCACATCCTTCGTATAATGAGGTGACCAGAAATAAACAGATGGGAGTGTGGTCTAACCAGGGTTTTATAAAGCTGCAACATTACTTTGCCCCTCTTGAACTCAATCCCTCGACTAATGAAGTCCAACTTAACATATACATTAACTTGCGTGGCAACTTAGAGGTATCTATGGATGTGACACCCAAGATCCCTCTGTTTCTCCACAACAGTAAGAATCCTGCCATTAAACCTGCCTTCTTCCTTCAAATTCGACCTTCCAAAGTGAATCACTTCACACTTTCACGAGGAAATCTGCAGATGCTGGAAATTCAAGCAACACACACAAAATGCTGGTGGAACGCAACAGGCCAGGCAGCATCTATAGGAAGAAGTACAGCTGACGTTTCGGGCCGAGACCCTTCGTCAGGACTAACTGAAAGAAAAGATAGTAAGAGATTTGAAAGTAGGAGGGGGAGGGAGAGATCCGAAATGATAGAAGACAGGAGGGGGAGGGATGAAGCTAAGAGCCTGAAAGTTGATTAGCAAAAGGGATACACAGCTGGAGAAGGGAGAGGATCATGGGACGGGAGGCCTAGGGAGAAAGAAAGGTGGAGGGGAGCACCAGAGGGAGATGGAGAGCAGGCAAAGAGTGATTGTGAGAGGGACAGAGAGAGAGAAAAGAAAAAAAAGGGGGAAAATAATAAATAAATAAAAGGATGGGGTAAGAAGTGGGGGGGGGGGGGGCATTAACCTGAAATTAGAGAAATCAATGTTCATGCCATCAGGTTGGAGGCTACCCAGACAGAATATAAGGTGTTGTTCTCCTCCAACCTGAGTGTGGCTTCATCTTGACAGTAGAGGAGGCCAGATGAAGCGACACCTCCCCCTCCCACTTTCAAATCTCTTACTATCTCTTCTTTCAGTTAGTCCTGACAAAGGGTCTCGGCCCGAAACATTGACTGTACTTCTTCCTATAGATGCTGCCTGGCCTGCTGCATTCCACCAGCATTTTCAGTGTGTCACTTCACACTTTTCCAGGTTGAACTCCATCTGATCCTTTCATTAAATATCATGCATTGTTTCAAACTGCTGACTTTTGCTAAAATTTCTGCGTCTTGAACATTGTGTGCATCGACTGAAAAGAAATTGTAAGAGGAATCGTTTTGGAAGAACCTATACAGAATTTGGAAGAAACTATGCAGATTAAAAGCACACAGAAGATTCACTAGGCTGATATCTGGCATAAAGGTTTTCAGCAGATTGTGCCCATAATGAATCAAAGTTGAGATGAATGAGAGATGAACTTATTGAAACATGAAAGAATCTGAGGAAGATTCACATGATAGATTCTTGAAGTGCCAGGCAGAGTTCAGAATACAAGGTCATCCATTTAAGTTGAAATGACAAAGAAGTCCTTCTCTTAGATGGCCTTGAACCTCAAGCCGGTAAAGAGAGCACTGGTGAGACACCGAGGCGCATTACAAGCAGCAAACAAAACTACTAACTATTCTATTAACTACAATTTTTCTGGACTACGTTCACTGCCATCCACACAGCCTGTAATTTCCCATTGGGAGTTGTGCTTTTGAACCGTTGACACAATCTCACATTTTTGTGCTATCCTGGAGGATTCAGTGAATGGGACTCTCGAAAATGTAGTTACGGCCACGGCAGCCATTGCTGGACAGGACTTGGGTCCGAAACGGTGAGGCCCAGGACCGAGAGCGAAAAAAACCCGGTTTGGCCGATTTAGACACTGAGGCAGGTTTTTAAAGTCAAGGCATCGAGGCTGAAGGCAGAGGATGAACTGGTGTTCAACTCAGTACTCTGCAAGGTTCACTCACTTCAGCACTGAAATAACTTTACAGCTGTGGCCTGCAACCATTGGCATTCACCTCAGCATGAACTGGTTCATGGCTATGGTCTGCAACCACTGCACTCCAGGACCAGTTTCATTCTGCTCAGTGTTGAACTGGCTCTGGACTCACTTTAGGCTCATATTCTGTGTTTATTTGTTTACTTTTTGAATGTTTACACGATTTGTTCTCTTTTTTTTCGCACACTAGGTATTTGACAGTCTTTGTTATTTAGGATTTTTAATGGGTTCCATTCTGTTTCTATGTTGTGGGTAGCTGCAAAAACATGAATCTCAAGGCTGTATACAGTATACATACTTTGATAATAAAGGTACTTTGAATTCTCTAACCTGAGAACTGTGGAAATAGTCGTTGAGTATATTCAAGACAGAGATGGAGACACATTACACCTACGTGGGAATCAGGAGATGGGGCTGATTGGCCTAACCTTGCTTCTTTTCTTTTTAAATCATCTTACAGAATAATATTTTTGCCAAAACAAAACAGACAGCCCACTTTCTACTTATAGAAAGTACCAGTACTGTAGAGCACACAGCCAGTTCCTCCCTTGGTCAGGGTTGACCATGGATGTTGCATCCTAGCTGTCTATGTGATATGCAAGCCAGGACAGTACGATGGAATGAAAGCTGATGCCCATGTAGCAGGCTCCCCCGCTCCACTCAGCTGATGAATCCAAAGAAATGGCAGACACTGATAGAGTTTGGCAGCGGCAGCGTGACAGGAGTTGCCAGTCAGTGTTGAACTCAACATAGGACTGCCTTAGGGACTCCAGCTCCAGATTTTTCCCCTCAGGGGTTACTTCTGAAACTTACCCCATGAGTAGATATAGCCACAAGGCAGCAGAGGTTTAAGATGAGAGTTTTCCTTCTCTTAGATGAGCTGCCAACCATGGCTGAGGAGCCCCATCTGCCCGAAGTGACTAGATTTAAGGCGCCAGTAACCTGCCTTTGCCCCTTCTCCTGTCTGTAGAAACGGTTTCACCGGCTTAGTAGCTAAACCACATGCAAAGGCCAAGCGCTGGACTTGGTTATCAAGGGCTATTTGAGACACACACTATAGGGAGCATTTAATAGGTCATGGGATCTTATCCCCACTACCACCCCCAGCTATAACAAATTTAAGGAACCTTAAGCAGACAGTGACTACTAACAAATTCAACTTCTGGTTAACATCTATTCAGAGGACGCCAACATAAATAGCAGTGTAAGCCACATTCTACAGGGCAGCAGGCAGTTTTCAAGGTTTCCATGGTAATACCTTTGAAATGCGAGAGCCTGATTTATTTACTACCTATTATTTAAAACACACAAACAAAGCACTTAGACATAAAAACAAATCTATTCATCAAACTGATGAGCCTTGTGTCAGAGAGACGGTGTTAACGATTATTTAGACACGCAGCATGGGACAGGTCTTTCCGACCCTTCGAGCCGCATCACCCAGCAACCCACCAATTTCATCCTAGCTTAATCACCGGATAATTTACCTGAAGACCATAAGATGACAAATCTTTCAGAGTTCTTCGAGGACGTGACAAGCAGGGTGGACAAGGGAGAGGCAGTGGATGTCATTTACTTGGATATTTTGATAAGGTGCCACACGAGGCTGCCTAACAAGATAAAACCCTACGGTGTTACAGGAAAGATACTGGCATGGATAGAGGAATGGCTGAAAGGCAGGAGGCAGCGAGTGGAAATAAAAGGGGCCTTTTCTGGTTGGCTGACAGTGACTAGTGATGTTCCTCAGAAGTCCGAATTGGGACCGCTACTTTTCACATCATTTGCCAATGATTTGGATAATGGAATTCATGGCTTTGTAGCAAGTTTATAGATGATACAAAGACAGGTGAAAGGGTAGGTAGTGCTGAGGAAGCAATGCGATTGCATCAGGACTTAGTCAAATCGTAAGAATGGGCAAAAACATGGCAGTGTTGGGAAATATACAATAATGCATTTTGGTAAAAGGAACAATGATGGAGACTATTATCTAAATGGGGAGAAGGTTCCAACATCAGAAGTGCAGAGTGACTTGGGAGTCCTCGTGCAAGACTCCCAGAAGGTTAATTTATAGTTTGAGGAGGCAAATGCAATGTTGGCATTTATTCCAACAGGAATAGAACATAAAAGCAAGGAGATAATGCTGAGCCTTTATAAGACACTAGTCAGGCTGCACTTGGAGTATTGTCAACAGTTTTGGGCCCCATATCTCAGAAAGAATGTATTATCATTGGAGAGAGTTCAGAGGAGGTTCACAAGGATGATTCCAGGAATGAAGGGGTTAACATACAAGGACCGTTTGGCAGCTTTGGATTTGTACTTACTGGAATTTAGAAAATGAGGTGGGATCTCATTGAAACATACCAAATGTTGAAAGTTAGGGTGGATATGGAGAGGACGTTTCCTCTGGTGAGGGTATCCAGAACGAGAGGACACAGCCTCAAAACTGAGGTGACCTTTGAGAACAAAGGAGGATTTTTTTTAGCCAGAGAATAGTGAATCTGTGGAATGCTCTGCCACAGACTGCGGTAGAGGCTAAGTCCATGGGTATATTTAAGGCAGAAGTTGATCGTTTCCTGATTGGTCAGGGCTTCAAAGGATATGGCATGAAGGCAGGTATATGGGGTTGAGTGGCATCCAGGATCAGCCACGATGGAATGTTGGAGCAGACTCGATGGGCTGAATGGCCTAATTCTGCTCCCATATCTAATGGTATTATATCGAAGCAGAATTAGGCCTTTTGGCCCATCGCATCTGCTCCACCATTTCATCACGGCTGACCCATTTTCCCTCTCAGCTCCAATCTCCTGTGTTCTTTCCATATCCCTTCATGACCTGACCAATCAAGAATTTATCAACCTCTGCCTTAATTATCCATAAAGCCTTGGCATCCACAGCTGCCTGTGGCAAAGAATTCCACGGAAATACCACTCTCTGGCTAAAGAAATTCCTCCTCATCTCCGTTCTAAAAGAACACCCCTCTATTCTGAGGATGTGTCCTCTGGTCTTAGATTCTCCCACCATAGGAAACATCCTTTCCACATCCATTCTATCAAGGCCTTTCACCACCTGATAGGTTTCAATAAGGTCACCCCTCTTTCTTTTGAACTCCAGTGAATACAGGCCCAGAGCCATCAAACACTCTTCATATGACAAGCCATCCAATCCTTGAATAATTTTCATGAACCTTTGAACCCCCTCCAGTTTCAGCACATCCTTTCTAAGATAAGGGGACCAAACCTGCTCACAATACTCCCAAGTGAGGCACCACCAGTGCTTTATAAAGTTTCAACATTACATCCTTGCTTTTACAATGACCAATTACCTACTGACAGGTACGTCATTGCCCAGCAACCCACTGGTTTCACCCTAGACTAATCACAGGACAACTTACACTGACCAATTAACCTACTAACCTGTACATATTTGGATTGTGGGAGGAAAACCGGAGCACTCAGAAGAAATCCACACACATATGGGAAAGAACATACAACCTTTCTTAAAGGGAACACTAGAATTGAACTCCAAACTTCAGCGCCCTGAGCTGCAATAGCATCATGCAAACTACTATGCTACTGTGGCACAAATGTACCACAAGTAATCTGTATGATTTGAGATTCCAACATTGTCAAAAAGCTGAGGGAAAATGAAGGAAGCAGGGAGGGATAGGGGTTAAAAGATACTATATCTCATGACAACACAGCCACAGAACTGCAGAAAAAGCTTGTTGAAAGCAGCTAAGGGTAGAGCCAAAGTAATGTCAGGAGAAGGGTCCAATGAAATGAAAAGCAAAAAACTGCAGCTGTTGGAAATCTGAGATAAACACAGAAAGAATAGGAAATCCTCAACAGGACAGGCAGCTTTTGTGGGATGAGAAGATGCATTAATGCTTCAAGTTGAGGATTTATCATCAGTATTAGCTACTGAGGGTTCTCATGAAAAGGACCAACTGAAAACGAGACAATTTTAAATAAAATTTAAATATAGCAATTATCTCATGTTCATCTGGAACATGGTCATCTCAACAACACAGACCTACCGTAATGTGGGGGCATGGTAACGTAACAGTTAGCACAACACTTTGCAGCACTGGCTGCAAGATCATGGTTCAATTCCAGCTGCTGTCTGTGAGGAGATTGTACAAACGGTATGTTCTCCCCATGATTACATGGATTTCCTCCGAGTGCTCCGGTTTTCTCCCACATTCCAAAGACATATGCATGAGGTTAGCAAGGTGTGGGCATGCTGTATTTGCACTGGAAGCATGGCAACACTTGCGGAATGTCCATCACAATCCTCACTGATTTGATTTGACACTAAATGACACTTTTCACTGTATGAACATATGCGTGACAAATAAAGCTAATCGTAATCTAATCTTCCACCTGCAGCACTAACTTTGTTTCTCGTTCCACAGATTCTGCCTGAACTGCTGAACATCTCCAGTATTTTCTGCTTTGCTTTAGATCTTAAATTCGGTTCAAGATGGCTCTGGTGAGGCACAGACTTGCTGGCACAAAATTACACAAAATGCTGGAGGGACTGAGCAGGTCAAGCTAAGGAAATTAACAAACAGTCAACATCTTGGGCCAAAACCCTTCTTCAAGACTGAAAAGGATCAGTCCCTTCCCACCTACATCCGCAACATTTCTCATGCCCTCAATCTTCTCAGTAACTTTCAATTCCTTGGACCACGACTCCCTCATCTTCACTTTGTCTGTTCAGTCCCTATACACTTCTGTCTCCTATCAAGATGGCCTCAATGCTCTTCGCTCCTTTCTTGACAAAAGTACTAACCAATTCCCCTCCACCACCACCCTCCTCTGTCTGGCAGAGCCGGTCCTCACTCCAGCTATTTTTCCCTCTCTCCTTCCACGTTTGAGTAGCCATGAGCACCCACAGGAGCCACACCTATGCCTGCCTCTTCACTGGCTATACAGAACAGTCTCCCCGGTAATACTCCCCAACTCTTCTTCCGGCACATTGACAACTGCACTAGGGCTGCTTCACACACCCATACTGAGCTTGTCATCTTTTATAAACCTACCGATCCCACGGTTATCTTAACTATATGCCTTCCCACCCTGTCTCCTGTAAAAATGCTATTCCCTTTTCCCAGTTCCTTCATCTCGCCACACCTGTTCCAAGGACGTGGTTTGTTGTTCCAGGACATCAGAGATGTCCTCCTTCTTCAAAGAATAGGGTTTCCATTCCCCCACTATCGATGCTGCTCTCATGCGCATCTCCTCCATTTCCTGAACATCTGCGCTCACCCCATCTTCCTGCCTCCTCTAACAGTGATAGAACAGTCCTGTTGTCCTCACCTACCACCCCATCAGCCTCCGCATCCAACACATCATCATCCACAACTTCTGCCACTTCCACAGGGATCCTACCACTAAACATCTTTGCCACCCCCCCCCCACCTTCAACAGGGATCACTCCTTCCACAATTCCCTTGTCCATTCGTCGTTCCCCACTAATCTCACCCCCAGCACTTCCTAAGTGCTACACTTATCCATGCACTCCTCCCTCACCTCCATTCAGGGCCCCAAACAGGTCCTTCCAGATGAGGTAACACTTTCCCTACAAAGCTGCTTGGGTCACCTATTGCGTCCAGTGCTCCCAATGAAGTCTCCTCTAGACTTGTGAGACCCGTTGAAAATTTGGGGGGCAGTGGGAAGGTAGGTGTAGCTGTGCACTTCATCAAACACCTCTGCTCCGCTCCAGTCACCACAAGCAGAACTTCCTGTGGGCCAAACATTCCAATTCCCATCCTTGTTCTGACATGTCAGTCCACAGCCCCTTCTTGTGCCAGGATCAGAAGCAAAACCTTAAATTCATCTGGATACCCTTCAGCCTGATGGCATGAATATCAATTTCTCCTCCTGGTAAAAAAAACGATGCCCTGCCCCTCCACTCTTCTTATATTTCCCACTCTGGCCTTTTACCTCTTCTCACTTACCTATCACCTCCCCAGGGTCCCCCTCCTTCCCTTTCTCCTACAGTCCACTCTCCTCTCCTATCAGTTTCCTTCTTCTCCAGCCTTTTGCCTTTTCCACCCACTTGCCTTCACCTATCACCTTCCAGCTATCCTCGCCCTCTCTCCACCTTTTTATTTTGGCGTCTTCCTCCTTCCTTTCCAGTTTTGAAGAAGGATCTTGGCCCGAAATATTAACTATTTATCATTTCCATAGGTGCTGCCTGACCTGCTCAGTTCCTCCAGCATTTTTTGTGTGTTATTCCAGATTTTCAGCATCTGAAGACCTTCTTGTGTTTAACTATTAACTACTTTATTATTCTCAAAAGTTACCATTGCAATCTTGTAATGTAACAATGGAAACCTGTAACTTCCCTTGCAGGGTCGAGCTTTAGAACCGCCTGGCATTTCTGTGGTGTGAACTGAAGTCTTGAAGGTGCAGGATGGTTGCTGCATGGTGCATACGGGGCAAATCGAGGAGTCAAGGCCTGGGCCCAAGAGTGGGGAGCAAGCCAATGTTTGACTGCTGGAGTGGACCTGGAGGCAATTCGAAGGCAGGCAGTGGGGCCCAGGCTCCTGAGCAAGGAACAAGCTGAGGTGTGACCAATTTAAGTGCTGGCCCAAATTGGTCAGGTAGGGTATGGACCGAATCGAATCGGCAAGTCTGGGCCTGTGTACATACCAAAGCGGCAGGGCCCAGGTCTGAGAGCAAGGAACAGGCTCCTGGTTGGCCGATTTAAGCGCCAGGCTAGATTAAAAAGGTCAGGGTGTCGGAGCCAGAGGTGAAGGACGGGCAAGTGTTCAGCTTGCTGCTCCGTGAGGTTTACTTGTCCCTGTGCTGATCTAGGCTGTGGCTGGCTTCCATGGCTGTGGATTCACTTAAGTGAACTTCATTTCTAAAGGTTATTTACTAATTTTTATTGTTTACACAGTTTGTTTTTTCCTGCACATTGGGTGTTTAATTGCCTTCTTTTTAAGATGGGTTCTATTGGGTTTCTTGGTTTTGTTTTTGTGGCTGCCGGTAAGAAGACAAATCTCAAAGTTGTATATGGTAGACATACTTTGATAATAAATGTACCTTGCACTTTGATCTTTAAAGAATTGCAGTTTTTTTTAAACTGATTTTTTTCTTTAGACTCTGCTACACAGAAAGCAGCCAAGGATGAAGAATTTGCAGATTCCTGCTCACAAGCAAAGGTTCAAAAGGTTCATTTTATTGTTAAAGTACAGATGTACAATACACCTCTGGTATTTGTCTCCTCCAAATAGCCATTATATACAGAAAGACCATGAGTGCTGATGAAAGAAAAGACATCAACTGCATCCTCATCCCCCCCCCCCCCCCCACTGGCATGAAAAAAAGAAAGAAGCAAAACACACAGACTCCAAAATCTCCCCTAAGCAAAAAAAAAGTGACAATGACTGTCCCTGACCCCTCACTCTCGGTAAAGAACAGCAATAATAATAACAGCATGGGAGCTGGACTCTTTCTCACCCTCTCATTGGTTTGGGTGTATGATCAGTGATGTTTGAGCAGATACTGTAGGAGAATAAAATGGAAATGAGACTGAGTTGTCCAAAACTGACCCAGGGCCATCAAGATAAACACCAGCATATCAAATGTTAAACAGAATGACAACCATTCAAGGAATTTTTACCTTGAGTTGATCCAGTCTTGTTGACATGCCCTCAGGTACACTCTGTTGCCACACCTCCTCAAACTCTGACAGATTGAACTTTACGGCATTTTGTAACAGCATCAGTGCAACAGATTTGCAGACTTCATCCTCATTCAAGGCATAAAATACTTCCCCTGTGGAAAATGAAGTTCAGCACTTTGGTCAGTTAAAAATGTGAACATAGAGAAGTACAACACAGGAAGAGGCTCACAATGTTGTACCGAACCAATTAAATTAGTAATCAAATGACCAATTAAACTAATCCCCTCAGCCCATACAATGTCCATCTTTCCATTTCCCCCACATTCATGGGCCTATCTAGCAGCCACTTGAATACCCCTATCACATTTGCCTCCACCAGCATCCCAGGCAGCAAGTTCCAGGCACCCACCATGTTGTATTTAAAAAAATACTTCCCCTCGCATCTTCTATGAACTTATCCCCTCTCACCTTAAATACATGCCCTCTTGTATTAGACATTTCAACCCTGGAGACAAGATGCTGGCTATCTACTCTATCTATGCCTCTCATAATCCTATAAACCCCTACCAGGCCTCCACTCAGCCTCCTCGACTCCAGAGAAATCAAAATCTTATAAAGTTCTAGAGCAGCTCACGCAAAGTGCTGGAGGAACTTAGCAGATCGACCAGCATTCATGGAAACGAACAAACAGTTGACGCTTTGGGCTGAGACCATCACAACAGGCTTGTGCTTATAAATTTCTATCGAGTCTCCATCCATCCTCAACTACTCGAGAGAAAGCAAGCTTGTCTATGTACTCCTTACAACACGTGCCCTCTGGTCAGTCTTTTCTGCACCCTCTCTAAAACCACAACAGCTCTGGGGCAACCAGAACTGAATGCAGCATAACCAGAGTTTTATAAAGCTGCAACATAACTTCCTGACCCTTGAGCTCAATTCTTCAACCAATAAAGGCAAGCATATTCCTTCTTTACCATTCTATGAACCTGGGCAGCCATTTTCAGGGAACCGTGAACTTGGACCTCAAGATCCCTCTGTTCATCAACACTGTTAAGGGTGTTGATGACAAAAGGGGTCTTGAGGTCCAAGTTCACAGTTCCCTGAAGGTGGCTACACATTTGACATGTGCAACACTTCACATTTTGCTGGATTAAACTCCATTTGCTATTTCTCCACCCAAATCTGCAACTGACTGTAATCCACTGTATTCTTTGCTGGTCTTCTATACTATCCACACCACCACCGACTTTTGCATAATTTGCAAATTTACTAACCCACCCATCTACGTTTTTATCCAGGTCATTTATATACATCACAAACAGCAGAACAGATCCCTGCAGACCTCTAACAAGAATAAGCCCCATCTACAACCACCTTTCATCTTCAAAGAGCAAGTCAATTCTTAGTCCAAACTGCCAAATCACTGGGGATCTCATACATTTTAATCTTCTGGATGAGCCTCCCATGGGGACTCTGTCATGTACTGTACCTTACTGCAATCTGCATTGGCAACATCCACATGTTCCAAAAGAGCTCACATACAGATACAAGGACAGAACTAATCTCAGTTTTGATGGATCTATAGCACCCACTTTTTTTCGAATTACATCAAATTTGTTAAAAAGTCCAACATCAAAGATAAGAAAAAAAACTCATAGAAAGATTTCAGAATCAAAGAAACTAAGTTACATGGATTAAGTGGAGAAGCCATTTTCCTTTGAGCAAAAGTGATCAAGAGAAAATTTATTGGAGCGATTTGTAATCAGACATGAGGTAAGAGAAAGTGAGGAGAACCATATGACATACTGATTGGAAGAAGAGCTGGGATAATACAAGAAAAATATTTTTCTTAAGCGGCAGCCAGGTCATAGAACATAGAACAGTATAACACAGTACAGGCCCTACAGCCCACAAAGCTGTGCCAACCCTTCAATACACCAAAATCAATCTACTTCTTCTCTCCCACATAGCCCTCCATTTTTTTCATCAATGGGATTGAGCTTAGGAGCCGAGAGGTAATGTTGCAGCTATATAGGACCCTGGTCAGACTCCACTTGGAGTATTGTGCTCAGTTCTGGTCACCTCACTACAGGAAGGACTTAGAAACCATAGAAAGAGTGCAGAGGAGATTTACAAGGATGTTGCCTGGATTGGGGTGCATGCCTTATGAGAATAGGTTGAGTGAATTTGGCTTTTTCTCTTTGGAGTGACGTAGGATGAGAGGTGACCTGATAGAGGTGTATAAGATAATGAGAGCCGTTGATTGTGTGGATAGTCAGAGGCTTTTTTCCAGGGCCGAAATGGCTAGCACGAGAGGGCATAGTTTTAAGGTGCTTGGAAGTAGGTACAGAGGAGATGTCAGGGGTAAGTTGTTTTGTTTTTTACGCAGAGAGTGGTGAGTGTGTGTAATGGGCTGCAGGCGACGGTGCTGGAGGCGGAAACGATAGGGTCTTTTAAGAGACTCCTGGATGGCTACATGGAGCTTAGAAAAATAGAGGGCTATGGGTAAGCCTAGGTAGTTCTAATGTAAGAACATGCTCGGTATAGCTTTGTGGGCCGAAGGGCCTGTATTGTGCTGTAGGTTTTCTATGCTTCTATGTTTTTATCTACAAATGTTTCAATGTGCTAAAGCTAAAAGTTCCACACACCCACCATTCTCCGAGTAAAAACCTATCTCTGACATGTCCGCTATGCTTTCCTCCCAACACTTTAGTTCTGCCCCCCCTTGCATGAGCCACTTCCAACCTGAGAAAGTCTCAGGCTATTTACACAATCTATGCCTCTTATCATTTTGTACACCCCTATAAACACACCTCTCATCATTCTCCTCTCCAAAGAGAAAAGTCTTAACTTGCTCAACTTATCCTCATAAGACTTGCTCTCTAATTCAGGCAGCATCCTGGTAAATCTCCGCTGCACCCTCTCTAAAGCTTCCACATCCTTCCTATAATAAGGCAACCAAATCTGAACACATTTCAATTTCTATTCCAACAGCTTTAAAGAACTGTAACATTACCTCATGACTCTTGAACTCAATCCTCTGACTAATGGAAGGCTAACACACGCTACACCTTCTTAACCAGTCTATCAAATTACAGAGCAATTCTGATGGATCTAAGGACATGAACCTGAAGATCCTCCTGTTCCGCTGCACTGATTCTTAACAGTATCAGAAGTATAGTTAATCATAACTTTTAAAGGGCAACTATCAGATTCTTGAGAGAAGAACAAATTAGTTTGATCCCGGTAAGGCACGGGAAAATCAGACCAAAATCACACTTTCTGGAACTGGTATGGACTGACAATCCAATGGGCCTCTGTCTGAGATGTAACAATGCAAAATGGTGCAGCTGTGAACCATTGGCAATCATACTAGATGCTATCACATTCTGCTGCTGCATCACCTTCATTGCAAATGATCGACCTTAACAAGAAACACACCACAGGACTGACAGACAAAAATTGTGCTCAGAATCTTGTAAAACTGCAACACCAAGCCATGAAGGTCAAACTATGAAGAGACCATAAGACATAGAAGAAATAGACTACTCAGCCCATCAAGTCAGGAGTGGTTGATTTAAAAACCGGTCTGGACCAACCTGCAACACATACCTTCAAGGTTGGCAGAGGTGCGGCAAGTGAAACGAATTAGTCAATTTATCAGCCAATTTAAGCAAGGTTTGTTCTAGGGAGTGGCCTGTCAGGGAGCGGCCTTGTGAGAAAAGTGCGAGTCTTGGCTCGAGTCTTCGGCGAGGAGGCTGAGGGAGGAGACTACACCACAGTTGGAGAGGGTGAGAGGTGGTGAAGAGATGACAGGTAAACTGATGTAGTGTGATGCTTGCCTGATGTGGGAGGTCAGGGACACTGATGGTGCCTCCTGCTGCTACAACTGTGGAAAGTGTGTCCAGGTTCAGCTCCTTTCTATAGTGAGAGCTACAGAAAGGGGTTTCTGTGGCAACAGGCGGGATTTAAGGATGGTGTGTTGCCTCCCTGGTGCCAGGATCCAGGATGTCACGAACTGATTGCAGGCCATCCTCAAGGGTGAAGGTGAACAGCTGGAAGTGGTAATGCATGTCGGCTCAAATGACGTCGGGAAGAAGAGGAAAGAAATTCTGCAGCATGACTTCAGAGAACTCAGAAGAAGGCTGAAAAGCAGGACCTCCAGGGTGGTTATCTCCGGTTCGCTTCCAGTTCCTTGTGCTGGTCAGGGCAGGAACAGGGAGATAGGGGATCTGAATGTGTGGCTGAGGAGCTGGTGCGGGAAGCAGGGATTTAGATTCTTAGACCACTGGGATCTGTTTTGGGGTAGGGATGAATTGTACAAAAGGGACGGGTTCCACCTTAACAGGCGGGGGACCAGCATTCTGGCAGGCAGGTTTGTCACTGCTACACGGGTGCATTTAAACTAAGTAGTGGGGGGGGGGAAGAGAGGAGATGAACTGGAAATATAAGGATGGAGTTAAAGGAAAAGAGGTGTGCTAGACACGCTTTGATACAATTTAGGGTGATTCATAGGGCCCATATGTCTAAGGATAAGTTAGCTCGTTTTTATTGCCATATAAATCCTGTCTGTGACAGATGTAATTCTGAGGTAGCTTCATTGACACATGTTCTGGTCTTGCCCTCTTTTGGAAAAATATCAGAAAGACATTTTTGATATTATTACAGTAGTTTTGCGTATTGATTTACAACCTCATCCTATTACCGCAATTTTCCGATTACCAATGATGGACTCTAGTCAATTATCCCCTTCAGCTTGCCATTTGATTGCATTTGTTACATTAGTAGCCAGAAGATCCATTTTATTTAAATGGAAAGATTATAATTCCCCCTACTACACTTCAATGGTTTTCCCAAACTATAACATGTTTAAACTTAGAAAAAATTAGGAGTAGCACTATCGACCCTTCAGTTAAATTTGAAGAAACTTGGAGACCATTTATTCAACATTTTCATATGATGTAAGCTGACCTTTTCCGAATCCTTCTCAATAACTTTTTGTTCGTGTATAGAGAAGCAGAGTTAATGACAAATAATGATTTTAACCGATGAAACATGGCAGCCCAGCTTTTGTTTTGTTCTGTTTTTTTTGGGGGGGGGTTTTAGTTTAGGGGGACTTTTTTCTCCTGTATAAAATTTTTTAAAATCTTTTTCAAGTTCAGTTATTAAGAGATTGGGAGGCTTAGATCACACATGTTACTCGGAGTCCGTTTCTGTATACATTAACTGTTATTAATGTAATCCCCATCTCTTTGTATCATTATCATTGTTATGTTTATCTATTCGAAACTTAATAAAAAAGATTGACAAAGAAAGAAAGCAAGGGATATATGAGTGAGGTACCCGTGTAAGAATAGTGCCATCTAATAATTGGCCTATAATGAGTTAGCATCTTCCTTGCAGAACAACAGTCAGCATAAAAATGTCTTTCAGCAACCCTTGGAAATAAAAATGAAAGAACTAATCACTTCATGTTCACTGGTCATGTAACAGTTTCAATTGACAAGGCAGAGCAACAGTCTAACATTATGCTCCCAGCGATCAAACAAAGTATTGATATTTTCACCGTTGCTTAGAGAATTACAGGAAGAAAATCAGGATTCAGATTCAGATTTATTTATCACATACAGTGAAAGGTATCATCTGCACCTAAGGAAGTCCTGCTAGCAGCAGCCCACAAGTGTCGCCACTCATTCTGACCCCAACACAGCATTTCCACAACGCTCAACACAGCAACACAACAACAACAGAAAAAGAAGCCCCATTCCTCCCTCACATCCACCCATAGGATCAGCTATAGACAAACACAAATTTCAATGTTAAAAAACAACATATGATTTTCTGAAGTTACACACACAAAATGCTGGAGGAACTCAGGTCAGAGAGCATCTATGGAAATGAATAAACATTGGACATTTCAGCTGAGACCCTTCCCTTTTTAAAGATTATTTTCTACTTATTTTTGTAGAAAGGACCAAAGAAAGCAATGCCTTACCTTCATTTGTGTATGGTTTGCCATAACAATTCAGACAATGTTCTATCATTTCCCTGTTGGAGGAACAGGATAACCGGACAGTTTATAACAGTAAATATAAAATGGCTGTGGTTCAGCTTAACCCGAAAAACCCTTAAATGGTCAATCAATCCTTGGAAAATTTTTTTGTTTTTAAAAGAATGGAAAGGTTTTATGTTTAAAATAGCTTCCAGTTAAATTAGGAAGAAAATCAGGATTCAGATTCAGATTTATTTATCACATACAATGAAAGGCATCATCTGCACCTAAGGAAGTCCTGTTAGCAGCAGCCCACAAGTGTCGCCACTCATTGCAAACTACAGTTTGCAATTCAGATTTCTTTTTTTTTAAATGAATTAGTAAGCAGGTCAGACAATAAGGCGGCACAGCAAAGTGTTAGCACAACACTTTACAGTGCAGGTGACCCAGTAATTAATGGAGGTAAGGGAGGAGGTGAATGGGCAGGTATAGCACTTCTTTTGCTAGCAGGAATCAGTAGCAAGAGGGAGGTAGCAAGGAGGGAGGAATGGACAAGGGAGTTGCGGAGAGTGGAAGACAGAAGTAATGATGTGTTTGGTAGTACGGTCCCATTGATAGAAATTAAATCACACTTTAAATGATACCCTCTGAACTATGGCATGCTGGAAAAGAATGATAATCTGTATTTGACTGTCAAGAGATCCTTAATGTTATTTTTCTTTTACCAGAACAGATACAAAATGCATACACTTACTGACCAACAATTAAATATTAACAAGAGTCTAGCTTACATAAAACTATGGACTAATAAATTATTTTTCACTATGTTGAAAAAAAAATAAAATTAAAAATTCACAGAATGAATTGAATGACAGCCTTCAAATTCAGAAACAGACATAAACAGAAGATAAATCATTCCAAAACACAGGAAAGAATCCCCAAAAGTTTGTTTGCACAGAGTTCTTATCGCTCACCTTGGTTCAAGAAGTTCCAGTTCTTGAAGGCAAATACTGAGAGGAATCTTTGAGAAGGACCAAGATTCTGAATCGACCAACTGAGTCACGTGATTCAGAAGCTTAATTTCATAATCAAGCTCCAGAATTCTCCAGTACCCTAATTTGAAAAAAGGACAACGATGTACAAGACACCTCACAAAAACAGAGTCTTCATCTTGCTATTATGTTTATGGATTTGTCATTTAAATTTTAACTTAATAAAAACGTGAAAAAACATCCCATAGAGCCCAAGTTACTGGTTTCCATCTGCTGGCAATTTCTCAGACAAAACTTATTTCACCAATTAAGTAGAAAAGTCTACAAACAACGGATAGATGTACACACACAAAAGTACTCGTATCACTTTTAGCAAAGCTCAAGTAGTTAATACAGAGTAACTTCACTACCTTGCAATCTTACTTTTTTAGTATAACCAACTTTAATATGATTTTAATTCTGGTCAATAAGTCAATAGCTGGTTCATGAACTACCCTCTTCAACAGTGCACTCAGTCAGATTACCCAGTTTCAGTGGAAGAACACTGGGGATTTGTTTACGCATTGAGTGCAATTTACCTGAAAGAATTCTTGTTAAATATCACACACTGTGATTACAGAACTGAAGATTAACACTTCTATCTGCTTTAACACTTATCGATGAACATACAGTATTACTGGGTGAAGTACCATAACATGATTGCAAAGTCTGGTTTAACATCATTTGATGTCAGAGATGTATTTTTCTCAGAGGTGTTTTGCTACCTGGTTTGATATCCGAATCAGTCCCATCAAAAAGCCTGTAACTCATTTACAGGTAAATCCTACATTTCCCGAGTAAGCATTCCTCAGATGCAAGTCCAGTCCAGATACATGGTCCCAGAATGCAGCCTACACAGTCAAGAAAGCTCATCAATGCCTCTACGTTCTGAGGAGGCTGAAGAGAGCTTCAGGATTAGATAAATGGACCAATAAAGGACCATTACACCTAAGAAAATGAGCTTCCACTGTTAGCAGAAAAGGTAAGATGAGTATCAATCAAAAACACTACTTGCAATCATAGTCAGTATAATGTTAAATGTAAGAGATCATGCGGATTCCAAAAATACAGAATATATGCCCACTACAGGATAAACTCCTCGGGTCAGGCAACACCTATGGAGGAAAATGAACAGTCCATGTTTCATCAGAAGTTCTGATGAACAGTCTCAGCCCAAAACATTGACTGAGCCTGCTGATTTCCTCCAGCATTTTGAGGGTGTTGTTATAATGCTGTCAACAAAAAGAGATTCATTATCTCAACTGGGCTCCTACCAAGGATTGATAATTGCTAGCAGTGAAGAAATTCCGTTATAGACATACCAGCTGATGTCTGGTAACATCTCTAATGATCAAAACAAAAAATTAAAGTCAGTGCAGAAATCAAAACCTGAAAGTCAAGGACATTGCCCATATGTAATTGGGCAGTAAACTTTTAATTTATCAGCTATTGAGGAGTTTGGTGGAAATGACAGTTGATTTTGCCAGAGAAAAAAAATCCAATGATGTATAAGTGACAATGCATACACAAAGATCCTCTTCATTGACTACAGCTCTGCATTGAACACAGTCATCCCCTCAAAACTAATCAGCAAGTTCCAAGACCACCTTGTGCAATTGGATCCTTGTTTCCTCACAGCTTGAGGCCTGGTCCTCCCTACAACGGAGGCGACGCTGCTGCCTTGAAGCCTGTCCTGTCACCAAAGAAGGGAAACAGGCCTGCGGCATCTTACATTATCAATGTCCAACAGGGTCCAGCGATAACAAGAGAAATGCCCGAGACAGTCACTCACTGTTACCCTGCATGCTGCTTTCACGCACTAACTCCAACGTCTTTGCGTAGTAGCAGCAACACAGTCTGCACCAGGTCGGCTCCTCCGAACTGCACTGTCAACAGATTTGGACCATATATCTAGAAAGGATGCGCTGTCATTGGAGAGAGCCCAGAGGAGGTTCATGAGAATGATTCCAGGAATGAAGGGGTTAACATGTGAGGAGCACTTGACAGCTTTGGGCCTGTACTCACTGGAATTTAGAAGAATAGGTGGGGATCTCATTGAAATCTACTGTTATGATCCCAGCCCCCTCCTTCCTGAGAATCGCAAGATCGCTATTAATTCGGGTCTTGGACCCAGGAAATGAGAGAGAATCCTCAGAAAGACAACGCAACGGATTTTGACCATTGTTTCTTGGAGACACCTTTGTGGATTGCGACCCTATGCTACGTGCCAGCTATCAGGGCTACGTGCACACCCTTGGGCAATGTGGGATGGAGATTGTATCACCCCACCTTGATTGACATCTACAACTCTGCAAGTCAAGATAAAAAGGGGCTGCAGGAGGCAGTCCCCTAGCGACGCACCAGAAGGAGACTCCATCGCTCATCGCTCCCGTGGTAACGGGAAGCTATTCGGAAGCCACGTGTGGTTCGTTTCCCCTTGCCTGGGGAACGGGTGGCTGATAACACCGAAAAGGACTTCAAACTGACAACGGGGAACCCACGTTCCCGATTCAATGGTTTGCGTCCAACAGACTGGCAAGTTTCTTTTCTCACCAAAAATCTCTCTCTCTCCAACAATTGAAACCCAGCGGTCCCCAAACGGCTAAAAGCCTGCATGAACTTGAAAGACGTTTATATTTCCATCGGACAATATTTTTACCCCTAGACAAAACGATAGAGCTACTTCTTATTGATGTATACTCTATCCCGCGCTTTAGATTGAGTATTGATGACGTATATTATCTGAATGTTTGTATTAACCTTACTTTTGTGCCCCTTTATAAATAAAAATGTTTAAAAATAGCACCATCAGACTTCAACGGACCTCTCTATCTTTGCTGGTAAGTGACCCAGTTACGGGGTTCATAACACTACCTAATGTCAAAAGGACTACATAAGATGGATGTGGAGAGGAGGTTTCCTATGGTGGGGGTATCCAGATGGCGAGAAGGCAGGTGTATGGGGTTCAGTGAGATCCAGGATCAGCCATGATGGAATGGCAGAGCAGATTCAATGGGTTGAGTGGCCTAATTCTACTCCAATGTCTTATGGTCTTATGGAACGTTCTGTGGCCCAGGCTCCTCCCCCTCCTGCAACCCGGGATCTTCCTCCTCCTGTGACCCGGGCACCTCCTCGTCGCATTCATCGCTGGCTCCTTTGATACCCAGCCAGCTGCTCTGAACAACGAGCAGATCATTGATGTGGTAGATCTGCTGCACCCATTGCAGCATAGACTTATGATCATAAAAACACATTTTTAAAAAGAAAAGTGCAATTTTGGTTGACCCCCGCGAGGCCACTGCGTTCGAATGCACTGCCATCTAACTGGAAGATGTATTCTATTGTTTTTCTTTGTATTTACTGTGAAAACTTCTAAGAAAGTGAATCTCAGGGAATATGGCGACATGTATGTATTTTGATAATAAATCTATACTTTGAACTTTCGGTGCGTGAGATTTACACTCGAGTCTTAACCAGGTACCCATGCCGCACAAACAGTTCATAATGTAATTATTCTCACATGGAATACTAAGTAACAGGACACCATAGGTAATAGGACTGCTTGGAAATAAATTCATTGCACAATGGAACATGGATGGTAGGAATCTGAGACATTTACCTCACTCCAGACACATCGAAAGGTTTCCGCCAGAAAAAGTAGGACCTCCCAGTGGCCACCATTTTTAATTACACTTCCATTCCCATTCCAACATGTCCATAAATAGCCTCCTCTAATGAGGCCACACTCAGGTTGGATGAACAACACTTTATATTCCATCTGAGTAGCCTCCAACCTGATGGCATGAACATTTGATTTCTTGAACTACTGGTAATGGCCCCCCATCACCCTTCACCATCCCATTTTCCTTCTCTCACCTCCCTCTGGTGCTCCTCCCACTTCCTCTTCCTTCCATGGCCTTCTGTTCTCTCCTGATAGATTCCCCCTTCTCCAGCCCTGTATCTCTTTCACCAACCAACTTTTCAACTCTTTACCACCCCCTCCCTCCAGTTTCACCTATCACCTGGTGTTTCTTCCTCCCCTCCCTTCCCACCTTCTAACTCTGACTCCTCATCTTTCTTTTCCAGTCCTGCTGAAGGGTCTCGGCCCGAAACCTCAACTGTACTCTTTTCTATAGATGCTGCCTGGCCTGCTGAGTTCCTCCAGCATTTTGTGTGCGTTACACAGAAGTTGGCATCTTATTTTGAAAGAGACAATTTGGAGACAGAAGTTGGTTTTTCTCCAACTCATTTACTGTCCTTTTGAAACAGGACTGAAAAGTCACAGAAGTAATATAAATGATTCAAATCATATCTTACAGTTCAATAGTCCAAGTTAATATCAGAGAATGTATACAGTATACAACTTGAAATTCTTACTTTTTGGCGACACCCACAAAACAGAAAAAAACATCCCCAAAGGATGAATGACAGAAAACATGAGAACCCCAAAACCACCCCTCCCTCTCACATAAGCAGCAGCAAAAACATCAACCCTCCCCCACTCGCATCAAACCCCTTCCACGCAAGCAATAACAAAGTCTCCAAAGAGATGATGATCCGGAGGCCATCAAAAACTGCTCTCCATCCCAACATATGAGAGAGAGCGAGAGAGAGAGAGAGATCGAGTGCAGGGGCCACTGCCTGCTGGCCTGACATTGGCGAGGACCCAGGTCAACCACAAGACCCCACCCCGAAGGTGCACATAATGAAACATCAGGCCGCAGGGGAAGTCTGAGAACGAGAACCCACCACCTATGGAGAACTGTACTTTTAAGTCAGAATTACAGCAGGGAAGCTAGAAAATGGCCACTTTGGTAAAAAGTTCACTACAGTGCATCAAGTTCCTATTCTTCCAACTCACCCTCAATCCTGCATGCACGTAACAGCTGCAATTGCCGCATTAGCTCCTGCTCACTAGCTTGAATTCTTTCAAGTAACTCTGCCGTTGTATACTGCAAGACAAAGAATCAGTAATACCAATCAAAACACTGGTACTCCATATTTTAGATTCATTTAATTTTGGACAGGATAACATTGTCTGTTAAGTCCTCCCAGTGGAACGTGTGGGTTTTGTCCATGTCCCCCAATTTCCTCCCACAGTCCAAAGGCCTATCCGTTAATTAGTCACAGGACAACTTACAATGGCTAAAGTTAAATGGGGGCTCCTGGGCGGTGTGGCCTGAAGGGCTTGTTCTGTGCAGTATCTCTAAATAAATAGAGCAGTGCTGATATAATCCAAAAATCAACCTACAGATTACTTTTTTTCTTTTTCAATCTTTTTATTATTGTTATTAATATCAACAAAATAAAATGATACATAGATAATGGGATTACAAACATACACTTTCCAACTAAACATGAGAGAATACATAAGCAATGATTACAGTATGAGTATTCCCAAATCATGAACGATACAATATACAAATAAACAAGTCAAACCTAGGTATATCATAATATTTTTTTTTTAAACCAGAAAAAAGAAAAAAAATTATGCAAAAAAACTAATCTTAATAATCTAATAACTAATAGAGAGAAAAAAACAAAAAAAGAAAAAAGAGAAAAATAAAAAATAAAAAAGGGCTGTTTATAATATCTCACAACAATAGAAAATCATCAGTGTCGTCAACTCCGATCCTCTCAACATATATACAATCAAAACTGGAAAAACAAATAGGCTTGGAACAGGGTCATATTACATCATATGAAAATATTGAATAAATGGTCTCCATATCTTTTCAAATTTAATAGAATTATCAAATACAACACTTCTAAGTTTTTCTAAATTTAAACATAATATAGTTTGAGAAAACCAAAGAAATACGGTAGGAGGATTAATTTCTTTCCATTTCAACAAAATAGATCTTCTAGCCATTAATGTAAGAAATGCAATCATTCGACAAGCGGAAGAGGATAAATGGAGTGAGTCCATCATTGGTAAACCAAAAATTGCAGTAATAGGATGAGGTTGTAAATCAATGTTCAATACCGCAGAAATAATATCAAAAATATCTTTCCAATATTTTTTCAAAAGCGGACATGACCAAAACATATGAGTTAAAGACGCTATCTCAGAATGACATCTGTCACAAATAGGATTTATATAGGAATAAAAATGAGCCAATTTATCCTTGGACATATGAGCCCTGTGCACAACTTTAAACTGTATTAATGAATGTTTAGCACATATAGATGATGTATTAACTAATTGAAGAATTTTATCCCAATTCTCAATAGGGATAATAAGGTTAAGTTCTCTTTCCCAATCATTTTTAGTCTTATAAAAGGGCTCTGAACGTATCTTCATAATTATATTGTAGAGTTTTGATATTAGCCCTTTCTGAACAGGATGTAGTTCAAACAAATTCTCCAAAATACCTGAAGACAAAAAATTTGGAAAAGTAGGAAGTATAGTATTTAAGAAATTCCTAATCTGTAAATATCTAAAAAAATGAAATCTAGGCAAATTATATTTATTAGATAATTGCTCAAAAGACATAAAACAATTATCCAAAAATCAATCGGAAAATCTTAATAATCCTTTAGTCTTCCAAGCTGAATAAGCTTGGTCTATAATAGAAGGATAAAAAAAGCAATTGGATGCAATAGGAATATTTAAAACAAACTGAGTTGACCCAAAAAATTTCCGAAATTGAAACCATATACGTAAAGTATGTTTAACTATCGGGTTGTCAATTCGTTTCAGCAATTTAGAAAGAGCAAAGGGAAGAGAAGTCCCTAAAATAGAACCCAATGCAAATCCTTGTACAGATTTAATTTCCAAGTTCACCCAATGAGGGCTAAAAGATATATTCCAATTCTTTAACCAACATATCAAATATCGGATATTAACTGCCCAATAATAAAATCTAAAATTAGGCAATGCCAATCCACCTTCCTTCTTTGCCTTCTGTAAATATATTTTACCTAACCTAGGATTTTTATTCTGCCATATATATGAGGAAATTTTTGAATCAACATTAGCAAAAAAAGATTTCGGAATAAAAATTGGTACCGCTTGAAATATATATAAAAACTTGGGTAAAATAACCATCTTAATAGCATTAATCCGACCTATCAGTGATAAAGATAGTGGTGACCATTTAGTAAACAAACATTTAATTTGATCAATTAAGGGTAAAAAATTAACCTTAAATAAGTCTTTATAGTTTTATGTGATTTTAATCCCTAAGTAAATAAAAGAGTCATTAACTAATTTAAAAGGTAAATTTCCATAAATTGGAACCTGTCTATTTAAAGGAAACAATTCACTCTTATTAAGATTTAATTTATACCCGGAAAAATCACTAAATTGAACCAACAATGATAAAACTGCAGGAATAGATTTCTCAGGATCAGAAATAAATAATAATAAATCATTTGCATATAATGATAACTTATGTATATCTGTCCCACAATTAATGCCAAAAATGTTCTGTGATTCTCTGATAGCAATTGCCAAGGGTTCTAAAGTAATATCAAATAATAATGGACTAAGAGGACAGCCTTGTCTAGTACCCCGAAATAAACAAAAAAAGGGAGATCTTAGATTGTTAGTAAGCACCGAGGCTACTGGAGTATGATATATCAGTTTAATCCAGGAAATAAATGTCGGACTAAAATTAAACTTCTCGAGCACATAAAATAAGTATGGCCATTCAACTCTATCAAATGCTTTCTCCGCATCTAATGAAATAACACATTCTGAAGTGCTATGTGAAGGAGTATAAACAATATTCAATAATCTCCTAACATTGAAAAAAGAATAGCGATTTTTAATAAAACTGGTTTGATCTTCCGAAATAATTTGGGGTAATACCTTCTCCAGCCTGGATGCCAGTAACTTGGAAAAGATCTTGGAATCTACATTCAATAAAGATATTGGTCTATAGGATGCACAGTCAGTAGGGTCTTTATCTTTCTTCAGTATTAAAGAAATGGAAGCTCTATAAAAAGATTGTGGTAGATTGCCCAATCTAATTGCTTCTTCAAAAACCCTGCATAACCAAGGAGAAAGAGTAGCGGAAAAACATTTTAAAAATTCTACTGTATACCCATCTGGACCTGGTGCTTTCCCAGAATTCATAGAGGAAATAACCCCTTTAATTTCTGCATCCATAATAGGAGTTTCTAATATTGAAAGATCCTCTGATGATAATTTTGGAAAATTCAATTTCCCAAGAAAATCACACATGGCATTACGATCATTAGGGAATTCGGAATGATACAGGGAGGTATAAAAATCTTGAAATGATTTATTTATCTCATTATGGTTAACTGTCAGATCCCCATTCTGCTGACGGATCTTAGTAATTTGACGTTTAACCAAAGCATTCTTCAATTGACTAGCTAACAGTTTACCCGATTTATCACTATGTATATAAAAATCAGATCTGGTTTTCATTAATTGATTTTCAATCAAAGATGTAAGTAATAAACTATGTTCTGTTTGAAGTTCAACCCTTTGTTTGTAAAGCTCCTTGCTAGGAGTAATCGAATATTTCTTGTCAATCTCTTTAATTTTATCAACCAATAAAAGAGTTTCCATCTTAATGCGTTTTCTCAGACCAACAGAATAGGAGATAATCTGTCCATGTATATAAGCTTTAAAAGTGTCCCAAAGTGTTCCACAAGAAATATCATCCGTAGAATTAGTTGAAAAGAAGAATTCGATCTGTTCCTTCATAAATTTAATAAAATCCGGATCTTGCAATAAGGTAGAATCAAATTGCCATTGTCTAGCACTAGAAGCTGTATCCGTAAATTTAATAGAAAATTTTAATGGAGCATGGTCAGAGATGGCTATAATATCATAATTACAACCAATTACCGATGGAATAAAGCAAGAGTCAATAAAAAAATAATCAATTCTCGAGTAAGAATGATAAACATGTGAGAAAAATGAAAACTCTTTGTCCTTAGAATGCCGAAATCTCCAAATATCAAAAATTCCATTATCAGTCAAAAAAGAGTTAATACAAGTGGCCGACTTATTAGGTAAAGTCTGAGTAGATATAGATTTGTCCATCGAAGGATTTAAACAACAATTAAAGTCACCACCCATTATTAACTTATATTCATTTAGATTAGGTAAAGAAGTAAATAAGGACTTTAAAAAATCGGGACAATCCACATTTGGAGCATAAACATTAACCATAGCAACCTTTTTGTTAAAAAGTAAGCCAGTAATTAACAGAAATCTACCATTCGGATCCAAAAAGATATCATGTTGGACAAATGCAATAGAGGAGTCAATAAAAATTGAAACTCCCTTTACTTTGGCATTCGAATTCGAATAATACTGTTGACCCCTCCAAAACCTAAAAAAGCGATAATTGTCCTCTTTCCTCACATGAGTTTCTTGTACAAAAATAATATGAGCATTAAGTCTTTGGAATACTTTGAAAATCTTTTTCCGTTTAATCGGATGGTTTAAGCCATTAGTATTCCAAGAGACAAAATTAATAGTCTGAGCCATATTTCTGAAATCAACCCTTTGGTATATAAAGGGTTAACCAAATTATGAACTCATGCACCCGGAAGTGACAACATCGCGGACATTTTTGTAGTTTAAAATCAGCCCAAATGAAAAAACTAAAAAAAACTAGTATAAGAACCATAAGATTTAGAAAAAGACCTCCCACCCCCCACCCAAGAAGAAAAAAGACCATCCCAGCCAGGGATAGGTTGGGAAAAAGGAAAAAGGAAACTAACTCTACCCCCATATATATCAGCAGAAGACAACTCCGTATATAAAGGATAAAATAAAGATCCACCCAAACTCTAAAGAAATAATAATCACTATACTAAAACCAAACTTCTTAATATAATTAATCGTAAAAAAAACAAAAAGAATATAATCACTAGTAACTTATAAATCGGGTTAAAAACCCAAACACCAAAAAAAAATTTAAACTGTGGTAAGAGATGCATTATAGGAAGAAGACGAGAGATTAAAAAATGGTGAAATCAAAAAAAAACTCAAAAATATTTTAAAGAAACCGCCATCTTAGTAAAAAAAATTCACCTTCAAAGGATTAATAATAATAACCAAAGATAAAGTACAGTGGTTGAAGTAAGTAAAATAACAAGTCCAAAAAAAACTTTAACTAGAGTATAAAATATGAAGTAAACCTACACCAATAGCCAAAAACAAAATCTGGTTTTGGAAATAAAAACCAACTTGCACGATCAAAATCACTCATTTATTAAGAATGAGAATCCGTAGCAGTAGGGAAGTTCTCATTCAGAAATCTTCTTGCTTCAGATGTAGAAAAAAAGACCTGCCGTGGTGCATTCGGAGGCAATATTCTGAGCTTCGCAGGGTATAAGAGCGTAGGTTTTAGATTTTTCTCATAACATTCAGACATCAGAGGTTTAAAAAGAAGCCTTGCCTTCATTACTTCTGGACTAAAATCTTCTACTAAACGGAAGCTGTGATCTTGAAATTTGACCATCCCTGCACGCCGAGCCACACGAATAAGTTGCTCTTTAACATGCACATAGTGAAATCGGACAATTACAACCGGTAGTTTAGCTGAAGCACTTGTTGATCGACGCATAATTCTGTGAGCGCGATCGAGTAATGGAGGACTGTCTGGAAATACAGAAGGGGAGTATCTATCTATCTATCTATCTTTAAAAGTTGAGCAAAGTACTTCGAGGGGTCCCCTTGTTCATTACCTTCCGGGAGACCAAGTATGTGTAGGTTCTGTCTTCTGGACCGATTCTCAAAGTCGACACTCTTGGCTTTAAGTGTTTCCACTTGTTTAATCGCCGAAAGTTCTGCTCCAGTTTTTCAATTATCAAATCTCGCTTCCGAGCGTCTTCTTGCAGAGTTGCGATTAGGGCTTGCTGCTGGTTAATTACTGAATCCGTTTTATCCATATAATCTTGAAAAGCCTTTATATCTTGTTTAAAAATTAGTCATTGTTCTTCAAATTTTTCATTTAAGATCTCCAATAACATTTCATAAGTCAATTCAGTACGTTTAGGATCAATCTGCTTTTTTCCGTTTCCGTTAGGATTTTTCCCAGTTTCTCACCCTTTAGATCTAAGAGCCATTTCTTCAAAAATTCACAATAAACTCTTAAAGATAAGTCCAAAAAAGTAGCAAGAATCTTTTGGTGTAGGTAAAAATAAGTTAAATAAGGGTGATCATAGGTTAAAAAAAGTAAAGGTTATGGAGCAAATCTGAAACAGTGCTCACTCCATGAGCGTCTCCTGCTGACCTCCAACCTACAGATTACTTTTATTCTCCAGTACATACAGGAGTACAAGAGGCATAGATAGAATAGACCACCAGTCCTTTCCTTAGGGCAGAAATGGCTCCTACAAGGGGGTGTGGAAGTTGCAGGAAGATAAGGGTGAACTTAATGTCCAGATCTGAGGGGAGATCTGATGGAGGTTGAAAACATTATGAGATACATCAGCTGAGTATACAAATGGTATCCTTTCCCCAGGATTGAAATGTCTAATACCAGACAGCATGAATTGAAGGGAGAGGGGATAGCTCCATAGGCAATGTGAGGGGGCAGGTGCTTTTTTTGACACACACACAGTGGTGGGTGCCTGGAATGCGCCACTTGGGGGTGATGGTTGAGGCAGATGCATTAGGGATTTTTAAAGACACATCCACATGAATGAGAGGAAAATGAAAGGATACAAACATTATATAGGCAGAGGAGATTAGTTTAGTTAGCCATTTTGATTACTAATTTAACCGGTTTGGCAAAACACTGTGGGCCAAAGGGTCTGCTCCTATGCTCTGTTGCAGAAAGAGTGCAGACAGCCCAGGCCTTTGAAGAGCATAGCTTCCCTTGAATAGCATTTTACACTTACTGGAGCCAAGATAAAGAATGTAACAGAAGAATGCAAAATACACACACCAACTAAGGAACAACTGCTTTACTAACTTCAAAGTATCATCAGTTATCACCTCTATTGTGAATGGCAATTGATCTTGCAAGTAACAAATTCAAACATACCCAATTTACCAAATGATCAATACCCATAATTGCTAGTCAAGTCTGTATAAAAATTGCATTTCTCTGTTAAGACTTTAGAAATGGTTCAGGGGCCATGCTGTTCTTGTGCACAAGTAAAATAAGGTATGATTGAGGAATGAGTGCAAATTGTCAGAATCCAGTTAATTGGTGACAACAGTTGGAGATTCCACCAAGATGGTTAACCCTTCAAAGTCCCATCACTGAACTGTTCCCACAACCTAATGGACTCACTTTCAAAGACATTTAATGGTCTCGATTTTACTGTTTACTTATTTATTATTATCTTTTGTATTTGCACTATTTGATGCCTTTTGTACATTTGGCCGTTTGTCCTGTTGGTTGCTGTCTTTCATTGGTTCTATTATCTTTTTCGGAATTACTGTGAATGCCCACAAGAAACAATCTCAGGATTGTATATTTGATAATAAATTTATTTTGAACCCTTGACTTTGTTATACAAGAGAAAGGAATTGAGTCCCAGTAGTTGATCAGTCCAAAATCCTAGGTAACACATGCAAAATGCTGGAGGAACTCAGCAAGCCAGGCAGCATCTATGGGAAAGAGTAAACCGTACACACTTTGGGCTGAGACCTTTCTTCAGGACGGAAAAGAAAGTGGAGAAGTGAGGGTAAGCAGATGGGGAGAGGGGAGGAAGATGTACACAGTTGCAGATGATAGGTGAAACTGGGAGAGGGGGAGGGGTGAAGTAAAGAGCTGGGAAATTGATTGGTGAAAGAGATAAATGACTGGAGGAGATGGAATCCGATAGGAGAGGGGTAGAAGACCATGGAAAAGGGGGAAGGCCAAGGAACACCAGAGGGAGAGGATGGGTAGGTAAAGAGAGAAGGTGAGAGGGGGAAATGAGAATGAAGTCAGATCTCATGGGAGCATGTTGAAGAGAGAGGTTGACCTGGACCGAGTTGAATCTTTGGAGCATATTAAAAAGAAGTTGCCTTGGGCAGGGTCCGATACCACAGGAGCACGTTAAAGACATTGCCCTGGACTGGGTCAGATCTTGTGGAAGCACATTAAAAAGGATACCCACACCAGGTTGAATTACATGAGAGCTCATTAAAAAGTTGTTTTGGGCCTAGTCAGGTCTCGCGGGAGCATGTTAAATGTGTGATTTTAAAAAAGGAATTCTATTGTTCATAGAGCCCATATGTCTAAATCTAAATTATCTCGATTTTACCCTAACATCAGTCCGCTTTGTGATAAATGCAAAAGGGGCGAGGCCTCTCTCATTCATATGCACTGGCTTTGTCCTAGCTTGGAGAAATTTTGGAAAGATGTCTTCATAACGTTATCGCATATTCTGAATCACCACCTAGAACCTAACCCTTTAATTGCTTTGTTCGGTTTCTGGGGTGAGACAGATTTATGTCTGAGTTCGACTAAGTGTTGAATATTATCTTTTGCCTCTCTCCTGGCTAGACGTTTAATCCTCCTTAGATGGAGAGATGTTGCCCCACCCACGCATGCTCAATGGCTTAACGATATTATGGCCTGCTTAGACTTTGAAAAAATTCATTATTCAGTTCTTAATTCGGATTTAAAGTTCCATAAGGTCTGGGGACCTTTTATTGAGTACTTTCATAACCTTCCTCTTGACTAAGGTTTTTTTTCGGTCCCTTGCTTTCAGCTCCTTTTTTTTGTTGGTAGTAGGCATTAATATCTTCTGTTGCTAAGTGTATTTACAGTTTTGGGGGTTTGATTGTCCTGATTTATATTCTCTATATTGTGCTGTGGTTGGTCTGGAGTTTTTTTTTGTTGCGGGGCTTGGGGAGGATACTAATTTTACATGTCTTCAATTTGGGTGCTTTCTCAATTATCTTTCTTTGTATCATATTATTATTGTATGTTTATTTTTGCACTGTATTAATGTTCATTTTGATCTGGGTTTTTTTTTATCTGTAGCTATGTAGAAAATGTATTTAAAAAAACTAATAAAAAAAATAAAATAAAAAAGGAATTCTGAAATGAGTGTGTGTCCTTCATGAAAGGATTAATATGAGCCCAGTGTTGGAGATGTTAGGTAATGACACTGCTTAGCACTGCATGGTACAAGCCATGCCACCTATAACAAAATTGTGGCAATCCACATTGTGGCTCTTTGATGAGTCAGAAAGCTGTATATTTGATTGTAGCATCTTCTATTGGGTCAACTAAAGGTGGTATTGTCCTTTTTTAAACAGATATTTTATGATCACAAGACTCTATTGGACATTAATAACTTAAAATACTTTTGGGTCTACCACATCAGTTAAGTAGCTCGTTGGTTAAGAAACTGAAGGAGCTGGACTTGGCGCAAATTGTGCTGCTGTCTGCATCAGACAGGTGTCATGAAGGCCATGTGCAGTGATTGTCTTAGTTACTTTTCTTATGATCGCAAGAACCTGTTGGACATTGTTAACGTGGAATGCTGCAAGTCCGAATCACTGGCAGATGGGGAGGAAGCTGCGTGGCCTCGGTTGTATCAAGGACTGGACCTCCAACTATGGTATCGCTTGTTTAGAGTTGCCCAGGGGAGAGGCATCAGAATCAGTGTGATCCATCAGAATGCTGGGGGCATTGTGGTGCACCATCCAAGCTGGAGTCAGTGCTGCCCCCCAGAGGTCGCTTGGCTGAAGACAAGCTGTAATGTGTACGACGGCACACTACTGCAACATTCCTGGACTTGGGGACTTGGACTATTTTTTCGTGAGACTATAAATTACCGATAACATAGCTTGCTTGCTACCTTATATGTGCTACATGTGCCTTGCGCTATATGTGACTGTAGAGGGAGACAGAGTAGAAAGGCTTTGGCTCAACGGAGCTTAGGCGATAATGGGTCGAGGTGAGGTACATTCCCTGTGTAGAATACAAACAGGAAGTATGTGTGTGAGGCCAGTGTTCTGTGCTTGGTGTCAGGTGTGGGAAGTCCTGGAGACACCCAGCCTCCTAGACGGTCACATCTGCACCAGGTGTGTCGAGCTGCAGCTCCTTAAGGACCGTGTTAGGGAACTGGAGATGCAACTCGATGACCTTCGTCAGGTCAGGGAGTGAGGAGGTGATAGAAAGGAGCTATAGGCAAGTAGTCACACCGGGACCTCAGGAGACAGATAAGTGGGTTACAGTCAGGAGAGGGAAGGACAGGAGTCAGATGCTAGAGAGTACCCGTGTCTGTCCCCCTTAACGATAAGTACTCTTATTTGAGTACTGTTGGGTGGAACGACCTACCTGGGGGAAGCAATAGTGGTCGCGCCTCTGGCACAGAGTCTGGCCCTGTGGCTCAGAAGGGTGGGGAAAGGAAGAGGATGCCAGCAGTGATAGGGGACTCTATAGTTAGGGGGGTTCAGACAGGCGATTCTGTGGATGCAGAAAAGAAACACGGATGGTAGTTTGCCTCCCAGGTGCCAGGGTCCGGGACATTTCTGATCGCGTTCACAATAGTGGGAAGGAGAATAGCTAGGTCGTAGTACGTACTGGTACCAACGACATAGGTAGGAAAAGGGAGGAGGTCTTGAAAACAGACTACAGGGAGTTAGGAAGGAAGTTGAAAAGCAGGACCTCAAAAGGTAATAATCTCAGGATTACTGCCTGTGCCACGTGACAGTGAGTGTAGTAATAGAGTGAGGTGGAGGATAAATGTGTGGCTGAGGGATTGGAGCAGGTGGCAGGGATTCAGATTTCTGGATCATTGGGACCTCTTCTGGGACAGGTGTGACCTGTACAAAAAAGGCGAGTTGCACTTGAATCCCAGGGGGACCAATATCCTGGCGAGGAGGTTTGCTAAGGCTGTTCGGGAGAGTTTAAACTAGAATTGCTGAGGGTGGAAACAGAACTGAAGATGGAGGAAGAGGCAGTTGGCTCACAAATAGAGAAAGCTTGGAGACAGTGCGAGAGGGAGGATAAGCAGGTGATAGAGAAGGGACGCGCTCAGACCGATGGTTTGAGATGTGTCTATTTTAATGCAAGGAGCATTCTGAACAAAGTGGATGAGCTTAAAGTGTGGATCAGTACTTGGAGCTATGATGCTGTGGCCATTACAGAGACTTGGATGGCTTGGGGTTATGAGTACCAGGCTTTAGATGTTTCAGAAAGGACAGGGTGGGAGGCAAGAGATTGGGGCGTGGCACTGTTGATCAGAGGTAGTGTCACGGCTGCAGAAAAGGAGGAAGTCATGGAGGGATTGTCTACAGAGTCTCTATGGGTGGAAGTTAGGAACAGGAAGGGGTCAATAACTCTACTGGGTGATTTTTTTTATAGACCACCCAATAGAAACAGGGACATCAAGGAGTAGATAGGGAGACAGATTCTGGAAAGGTGTAATAATGACAGGGTTGTCGTGGTGGGAGATTTTAATTTCCCAAAATATTGATTGGCATCTCCCTGGAGCAAGGGGTTTAGATGGGGTGGAGTTTGTTACGTGTGTTCAGGAAGGTTTCTATAAACAATATGTAGATAAGCCTACAAGAGAAAAGGCTGTATTTGATCTAGTATTGGGAAATGAATCTAGTCAGGTGTCAGATAGTGAGTCTTACTTCAGTGGGTGGTAAGCTGATGGAAAAGATCCTGAGGGGCAGGATTCATGAACATTTGGAGGAGGATAATATGATCAGGAATAGTCAGCATGGCTTTGTCAAGGGCAGGTCCTGCCTTATGAGTCTGATTGAGTTTTTTGAGGATGTGACTAAACACATTGATGAAGGAAGAGCAGTACACGTAGTGTATATGGATTTCAGCAAGGCATTTGATAAGGTACCCAAATGCAAGGCTTATTGAGAAAGTAAGGAGGCATGGGATCCAAGGGGGACATTGCTTTGTGGATCCAGACCTGATGAAGAGTCTTGACCAAAAACATCAGTTGTTTATTCATTTCCATAGATGCTGCCTGACCTGGTGAACTCCTCCACCATTTGTGTGCGTTGCTCTAGAGTGCAGACAGCCCAGGCAAGAAGGGCACAACTACCCTTTGCACAGCAGATTACACTTACTGGAGACAAGATAAGAAACATACAACACACACACACACACACACACACACACACACACACACACACACACACACACACACACCAATTGCTTTACTAACTTCAAAGGTCATCGATTGTCAGTTTGCAGATTGACTTATAACACCTCTATTGTGAACAGCAGTTGATCTTGCAAGTAAGAAAATTCAAACATACCCAGTTTACCAAATGGTCAATATCCGTAACTACTAATCAGTTCTGAATAAAACTGCTTTTCTCTGCTTGGAATTTAGAACAGTGTGGTGACAGTGGCCAGTGCGAGTTTTCAGAGTCCAGTTAATTGGCAACAGCAGGTGGCAGGATTTTTTGATGGGAGGAAAATATAGGGGGGATGTCAGAGGTAGGTTTTTTTTTAAAACACAGAGTGGTGGATGGGTGGAACATGCTATCAGGCTGATGGTAGAGGCAGATACGTTAGGAACATTGAAGCAACTCATTAACAGACACATGGATGATTTAAAAAATGGAGAACTATATAGGAAGGAAAGGTTAGACTGATTTTAGAGTAGGTTAAATTGTGTACTGTGCTGCTGTGTTCCATGTTCTAGTCAGTGGCTGTGCAAAGTTACAATGATAGAGCTGATCAAGCCTGCATGGCTAAAATAATGATGGCTTTGATCTTAGAGAAAAAACACTGAGGGTGGGAAGTAGCTGGAAATAATGCTTGAGACCTTCCAGTATTATTGCACTTTTTAGAGTTCTGATTTTATAACAAAACAGAAAAAAATTATTAAATTCCCTGGGTCGATGTAAGTTCATGTTGTGTGACCTTTGCACACTTGACTTAAGGAGAATCGATGGCTCAGCAGTTTTGCCCCTCTCCTACCCTCTTCCGCCTGGAGAGGCCAGATATACAGACAGCCAATCTCAAACCAGGCTGTTGAGGGCCACCACATCTGACCTCAATAACAGAGACATGAACCAGATAAACTTCAGAAATTTAGATGTCAAATATATTACATATTTTAAAGAACTGATATACTTAACAACAACTACACACAATCTAGGGACTCACTTACAAGGACTCTTCATCTTATGCTTTTGATATTTATCACTTTTTTTTCCTTTCGTATTTGCAGTTGGTTGTCTTTTGCGCACTGGTTGTCCACCCTATTGAATGTGGTCTTTCATTGATTCTATCAGGGTTATATTGAGTATGCCCATAAGAAAATGAATCTCAGGGTTGTATATCGTGACATATACAGCGTCTATAAAATATATTCACCACGTCCCCTCCCCCCCCCCGGGAAGTTATCCTGTTTTATAACATCGAATCACATGGATTTAATTTGGTTTTTTTGGAACAGAAAAACTCTTTTGTGTCAAAGTGAAAACAGATTTCTACAAAGTGATCTAAATTAATTACAAATATAAAACCCAAAAAATTGATTGCTTAAGTATTCACCCCCTTTAATATGACACATCAATTCATCACTGATGCAGGTAATTAGTTTTAGAAGTTACATAATTAGATAAATACAGATCTGTTTGTGGAGACCTGTATGCAGACAAGGTGTTTCAATCGATGGTAGTAGAACTACACCCATACCTGGAAGGTTCCACTGCTGATGAATCAGTGTCTTGGCAAAAACTACACCATGAGGACATAAGAACTCCGTGAAAAGGTTATTGAAAAGCACAAATCAGGAGATGAAAATTTCAATGACACTGAGTATCCCTTAAGAGTACAGTTAATTCAATCATCAAGAATGGAAAGAATATGACACAGCTGTAAAGCTGCCAAGAGTAGGCCATCCTCAAAAACTGAACGACCATGCAAAGAGGAGACTAGTGAGGGAGGCCACCAAGAGACCAATGACAACAAGCTTCAGTGGTTAAGATGTAAGAGAATGCGCAAACAAAAGGTGACCAGGTGCTTCACCAATTGCAGCTTTATGGGACAGTGGCAAAGAGAAAGCCACTGCTGAAAATTTTCAGTTGAAATCTTGGCTAAGAGTTTCCCAGAAGGCATGTGGGAGATTCTGACGCCAGCTGGAAGAAGTTTCTATGGTCTGATCATACTAAAATTGAGCATCTTGGCCATCAGATAAACACTATGTTTAACATAAGTCAAACACCACATACCATCAAAAACACACCATCCCTACCGTGAAGAATGTTGATGCCTACATCATGTTGTGGTGATACTTCACCGCAGCAGACTCTGGAAGGCTTGTGAGGGTAGAGGGTAAAATGAATGCAGCAAAATACTAGGAAATTGGGAGGAAAACCTGATGCAGTTTGCAAGAGAACTGTGATTTAGGAGAAGATTTGTTTTCCAGCAGGACAATGACCCCAAGCATAAAGCCAAAACTACACAGGAATGGCTTAAAAACAACATCGTTAATGTGCTGGAGTGGCCAAGTTGGAGTCCAGACCTCAATCCAATTGAGAATTTGTGACTTGAAAAGGGCTGTTCACTCACAATTCCCATGCAATCTGCCAGAGCTTGAGCAGTGTTGTAAAGGAGAATGGGGGAAAATTGCAGTGTGTCCAGATGTGCAAAGTTGATAGAGACCTATCCACACAGACACAAGGCTGTAATTACTACCAAAGGTACATCAACTAAATAGTGGCCTGAAGGGTGTGAATACTAATGCAATCAATTATTTTGTGTTTTATCAATTAACACACACAAAATGCTGGAGGAACTCAGCAGGTCAGGCAGCATTTATGGAAGAGTACAGTCGATGTTTCAGGCAGAGATCCTTCGGCAGGTCTGGAGAAAAAAAGCTGAGGAATAGATTCTAAAAGGTGGGGGGGAACACAAGGTGATAGTTGAAACCTGAAGAGCGAAGGATAACGTAAAGAGCTGGGAAGTTGATTGGTGAAAGAGACAGAAGGCCATGGAAGAAAGAAAAAGGAGGGGAGGAGCACCAGAGAGGGGCAGGGGGCATTACCAGAAGTTCAAAAATTCAATGATTCTTTCATCAGGTTGGAAGTTGCCCAGACAGAATATAAGGTGTTGTATCTCCAACCTGAGTGTGGCCTCATCACGACAGTGGAGTCCATGAATAGAAATATCGGAATGGGAATGGGAAGTGGAATTAAAATGGGTGGTCACTGGGAGATCCCACCTCTCCTGGTAGATGCTTGGTGAAGCAGTCTCCCAATCAATGTCAGGTCTCACCGATATACTAGAGGCCACACCGGGAGCACCAGACACAGTATATGACCCCAAAAGACTCACAGGTAAAGCGTTGCCTCACCTGTATGGACTGTTTAAGGCCCCGAATGGTAGTGAAGGAGATGTAGAGGCACTTGTTCTGCTTGCAAGGATAAGTGCCAGGAGGGAGATCAGTGGGGTTGTAAGGATGTGTGCAGCACAACTGGCAAGTGCGTTTACAGACATTTTTAATCTCTCCCTCTCCCAGTGTAAAGTGCCCTCCTGCTTCAAATTATCCAACATTGTCCCTGTATCAAAAAAGACCAAGGTAACAGGCCTGAACGACTGGCGTCCTGTCGCACTCATCTCAATAATAAGCAAATGCTTTGAGAGGCTGGTCAAGGGTTACACCTGCAGCTTGCTACCACCCAAACTGGACCCCAAACAATTTGCCTACCGACACAAACGATCAACAGATGACGCAATAGTCACTGCTCTACATACCGTCCTTACACATCTGGAGAAGAAGGATGTTTATGTGAGAATGCTGTTCTTGGACTACAGTTCAGTACTGTTAAGTAGCCAGTAACTGGGTTGTCAAACCAGCAGAAATGGAACACTCGTTACAGTCTGTAATTACTAGAAACTAATAAAGTTGATTAGTAAATTAAGTAATACAGTACACTAAATGCAAGGATAGAAATGTAACAGGTTAGCAATGATAATATACACATAGACACAGAAATATGGGAATAGAAATCAGCCAAGCTCTATCAAAGTCTAGGGGTAAATGATCAGTCTTCAAGTGAAGCAGAGTTCAGTTCAGTTTAGTGTAGTTCGAGGTAGTTGTTGTGGTACCGTTGGAGAGAGAGTGAGAAATACAGCTGAAATTTCAGGCAAACCTTCCGTTGTCTTCTTGTCCCGCTGCGGTCACCGACTGTGACCCCTCCGTTCCAGATGCGACCGCTGTCCCGTTGTGGTCACCAACTGTGACCCCTCCGTTCCAGATGCAACCGTTCTTCTGTGGTGAACCCGTCACCCAGCCAAGGGTGGACACACAACAGGTCCCCACCAGTCGTACCTTTACACCCTGTGAGCCTCTGGCCGATTCCCGTGAATCAGTCCTCCAAACTTCCACCAACTTGTGGGGGCACAATGCTCTCTTCAGGGTCTCGTGGCGTGTCTGCCTGTATCTTAGCAAACCCGCTATTTTATCCCCCCCCCCCCCGATGGGGTATCAACTTCACCACTTCCTGTTGTCTCAGCAGGAGTGTTAACGAGCAGTTCATGTTCAAAGCAAATGTCCATGGCAGTATCAGTGCAGATGCCAAAATACTGAATTATGTGTCTCTCTCTCGTTATCCCTCTCATTAGCATTTTGAATGGCTCTCTCTTATTAGCAGCATCTGTTCTGCAGCTCTGCTTGGCTTCTCACATAACAGTACTCAACACCTAATGCCATCCAGGCTCAACAGGAAGCTCAGAGACCTCGGCCTTGACCCTGCCTTGTGCAACTGGATCCTGGACTTCCTGTCAGATCGCTGGCAGGTGGTAAAAGTGGGATCCCTCACCCTCACCCCTCTGACTCTCAATGCAGGAGCACCTCAGGGCTGTGTACTAAGTCCCCTCCCTTACTCCCTGTATACCCATGACTGTCACCACCCACAGCTCCAATCTGCTAATTAAATTTGTCTTATCTCAAACAATAACGAGGTGGCCTATAGGGAAGAAGTCATCTCTCTGACATAGTGGTGTCAAGAAAACCACCTCTCCCTCAATGTCGCAAAAACAAAGGAGATGGTTGTGGATTACAGGAGGAATGGAGATGGGCTAACCCCTATTGACATCAATGGATCTGGTGTTGAGAGGGTAAACAGCTTTCAGTTCCTCGGCATCCACATCAGAGGATCTCACATGGTCTGTACACACCAGCTGTCTGGTAAAAAAGGCACAACAGTGCCTCTTTCACCTCAGACAGTTGAAGAAGTTTGGTATGGGCCCCCAAATCCTAAGAACTTTCTACAGGGGCAAACTGAGACCATCCTGACTGGCTGCATCACTGCCTGGTATGGGAACTGTACGTCCCTCAATCGCAGGACTCTGCAGAGAGTGGTGCAGACAGCCCAGCGCATCTGTAGTTATGAACTTCCCATGATTCAGGACATTTACAAAGACAGGTGTGAGAAAAGGGCCCACAGGATCATTGGGGACCCAAGTCACCCCAACCACAATCTATTCCAGCTGCTACCATCCGGGACACAGTACCGCAGCTTCTTCCACCAGGCCATCAGACTGATTAACTCACGCTGATTTGAGTATATTTCTATGTTACATTGATTGTTCTATGTATTATCAATTACTATGATTGCACATTTAGATGGAGATGTAATGTAAAGATTTTTTACTCATGTATGTGAAGGGGGTAAGAAATGGACAAGGGAGTCCCATAGTGAATGATCTTTGCAGAAAGCAAATATTTGTAATTAATTTAGATCACCCTTTAGGGATCTTTTTCACTTTGTCATGAAAGAGTCTTTTTCTGTTGATCAGTCAGAAAAGCCAAATTAAACCACAGTGATTCAACATTGTAAAACAATAAAACATGAAAACTTCTAAGGCGGGGTGAATACTTCGTAATAGGCACTGCATGTACTTTGATAATAAACTTAAAACGTTGAACATAATACCTTTGGATATTCCAAATTTCTTCCGTTCTCACCAGATGGTCCATTGTACGGGTTTTCCATTAGTAGTTTCTTCAATTTCTTCAGTTTGGGCCGTGATCTCTTCAACTCCCAGTAGCTTTTAGCAAAACCAAAAATCTGTATCAATTGCAACACAGAAAATCAAGAACACTGTATAACATTTGGATTTCTTTCTTAAAGTAAGAATTGGCTATCTTTGAATTATTAATATATGTAATCTCAGTTAATTAATCCATTAAGAGTTCAAATCTCTAGATGGAAGATTAAACTCATTTCTATTAATTAAACACATTACTCATTTAAACTACAGTATAAACCAATTCATTTAGAACTGTCCTATAAGACAGAAAGCCCACAGCCTTTACCGACAGCCACTCAAGAAGACACCACTTTGTCAAAGCGGTCTGGGAATAGTAAAAAATTACTGGCTTTGCTTGCATAAGCAACATATGCAAAACGCTGAAAGAATTCAGCAGGTCAGGCAGCATCGTGGTGGAAAATAAGCAGTAAGATTTCAGACCGAGATCCTTTATCGGTACTGGAAAAGAAGGGGCCTGAAGCCAGAATTTACCCTCCTCCATAGTCTGTCTTCTGCCCCCTTCCTTTCCATCCCTGAAGGGTCTCAGCCCAAAACTTTGACTGTTTATTCCTCTCTGGCAGGAAATTACATCACCCCACCATCACAAGACCATTACATCATACTCACCAGATATTCAATTACATCATGGTCAGAAGACAGTCACAAGATACCCATGGGGTATGTAACAGGCCATTCAGCCCATCAAATCTGCTCCACCATTCCATCATAATGGATTTATTATCCCTCTGAACCACCGAAACGTTGACTGCTTCTTTCAACGGATGCTGCCCGACCTGCTGAGTTCATCCAGCTTTTTGTACGTCTTGATTTGACCACAGCATCTGCAGTGTACTTTGTGTTTACATTCTCCTGCATTCTCTCTGTTACCTTTGATACCCTCTCAAGAAACTATCAACCTTCGCTTTAAGTATACCCAATGGCCTCAACAGCCATCATCAGCCAGTTGCTTGTTGGCGATGGAGCCAAACTTGTGCACGTTGCTGCCTGCTGCATCAACCCAAGGAGGAAGGCGTCAGAATCAGAATCCCATTGAATATCAACGGCATGAAATTTATTATTATGAGGTAGCTCGATATATTTATAATGTTAAGTAGTGCAAAACAGAAGTAGCAAGGTAGCACTTGTAGGTTCAAAGTTCATTCAGAAATCTGATGACAAAGGGGAAGAAGCTATTCCTGAACTGTTGACAGTGTGCCTTCAGGATTCCGTACTTCCTCCACGATGGTGGCAATGAGAAGAGGGCTTGTCCAGGGTGATGGGGTCCTTAATGATGGATGCTAACTTTTTGAGGCATCGCTGTTTGAAGATGTCCTGGATGATGGGGAGGCTAGTACCCATGATGAGCTGACCGAGTTCACAACTTCCTGCACCTTTTTTAAATCCTGTGCAGTAGCCCCAATCGCCACCATACTCACTGGTGATGTAGCCCATAGAATGTTCTCTATGGTACACCTATGGTATCTCTATGGTACACCTGTAGAAATTTGTGAAAGTCTTTGGTTAAAAAAAAACAAATCTCCTCAAACTCCGAATGAAGTGTAGCCACTGTTGTGCCTTCTTTATAACTGCATCGATATGTTGGGCCCAGGATAGTTCACTGAAGTCCTTGAGGAAAGGAATCCTGCTGTCCTTATCTGGTCTGGCCGATATGCGACTCCAGACCCGCCGCAATGTGGTTGAGTCTTAAATGCCCTCTGAAATGGCCTAGCAAGCCATTCAGTTGTATCTAGCCACTAAAAAGAAAATAATAAGGAATGAACCCGGATGACAGCGGCAAAACCAGCCCCGTCGATGCTGCAAAGTCCTCCTTACTAACATCTAGGGACTTGTGCCAAAGCTAGGAGCTTTCACAGACTAGTCAAGCAACAGTCTGACATAGTTGTACTAACAGAATCATACCTTACGGTTAACATTCTGGACTCCACCATCACCATTCCTGGGTATGTACTGTCTCACTGGAAGGAGAGACCTAGCAGAAGTGATGGCACTGTCATGTACAGTAGAGAGGGAGTTGCCCTGGCAACTTTCAACAGCAACTCTGGACCCCATGGAGTCTCATGGCACCAGGTTAAACATTGATAAGGAAACTTCCTGCTGAATACCACGTACTGTCCTCCATCAGCTGATGAATCAGTACTTCTCCATGTTGAGCAGCACTTGGAGGAGGCACTGAGGGTGGCAACGGCACAGAATATACTCTGGGTGGGGGACTTCAATGTCCATCACCAAGACTGGCTTGGTAGTACCACCACAGACCGAGCTGGTTGGGTCCTACTGGACACAGCTACTAGACTGAGAGGACCACAAGAGGAAAAACAACACACTTGATCTCATTCTCACCAAGCTGCCTGCCATGGAAGCATCTGTCCAAGACAGCACTGGTAGAAGTGACCATTGCACAGTATTTATGGAGACCAAATCCTGTCTCCACATTGAAGAAACCCTCCATTGCACTGGTGTGCTAAATGGAATAGACTTCAAATAGATTTTAAATTGCTGCAAGAGGCGGAGAGGGAAGAGGTAAAAGAAGCTCAAAGAGAAGCTGCTTTTTTAAAAAATGATCGCGTCAAAGATGCTAGACTGCGCAGGCACGTGACGTAGCGCGCCAAAGGTTTAAAAAGAAAGACGGCCATATACAGCGGCCATCGTCGGAGTGGACTGAGGCAGAGTGGGTCAGCTTTGGCTCAATCAGGCTTCGGCGAGAACAGGCAGAGGCGAGGTTTGAATGGGGCACAGTTGCGCAAGCGTGTGAAAGTCGGCCTGTGACGCAGGGGGAGAATTTAAATAGCAAGCAGAGGCTGAGTACGAGCTTCACTCCAGGTGAGGTAAGGCCAGGTAAGCTCCTTTAATTAATCTAATTAGATCAGGAGTAGGTAATGGAGGCAGCAATTAAGGCAGTTGAATGCTCTGTTTGCAGTATGTGGGAAGTCAGGGCGAGCACAGCTGTCCCTGATGACTACACCTGCAAAAGGTGCATCCAGCTGCAGCTCCTGACAAATCATGTTAGGGAACTGGAGCTGGAGCTGGATGAACTTTGGATCATTCGGGAGGCACAGGCAGAAATAGACAGGAGTTTCAGGGAGATAGTCACCCCAAGGAGTCAGGAGACAGGTAGTTGGGTGACTGTCAGGAGAGGGAAGGGGAAGAGACAGGAAGAGCAGAGCACCCCTGTGGCCATTCCCATCAACAATAAGTATACCGTTTTGGATACTGTTGGTGGGGACGACCTGCCAGGGAGAAGTTGCAGTGGTTGCGTCTCTGACACCAAGACTGGACCCTCAGCTCAGAAGGGAAGGAGGGAAAAGAGGAGAGCAGTACTGATAGGGGATTTGATAGTTAGGGGGACAGATAGGAGGTTCTGTGGAAGAGATTGAGAATCCCGGATGGTCTTTTGCCTCCCTGGTGCCAGAGTCCGCGATATCTCGGATCGAGTTCTTAGTATTCTCAAGAGGGAGGGTGAGCAGCCGGATATAGTGGTCCATGTCGAAAGAAAAGGACAGTGAAGTTCTTTGTACTGTTAGAGATAAACAGAGAGGAAGAGGTGGAGAATTTCTTAAATGCATTTATTTTAATGCTAGGAGCATTGTTAAGAAAGGTGGATGAGCTTAGAGCATGGATTGATACCTGGAAATATGATGTTGTAGCTATTAGTGAAACATGGTTGCAGGAGGGGTGTGATTGACAATTAAAAATTCCTGGATTTTGTTGCTTCAGGTGTGATAGAATCGGAGGGACAAGAGGGGGAGCTGTTGCGTTGCTTGTCAGAGAAAATATTACAGCGGTGCTTTGGCAGGATAGATTAGAGGGCTCGTCTAGGGAGACTATTTGGGTGGGATTGAGGAATGGGAAAGGTGTAGTAACACTTATAGGGGTGTATTATAGACCACCTAATGGGGAATGAGAATTGGAGCAGCAAATTTGCAAGGAGATAGCAGATATTTGTAGTAAGCACAGGGTTGTGATTGTGGGAGATTTTAATTTTCCACACATAGACTGGGAAGCCCATACTGTAAAAGGGATGGATGACTTGGAGTTTGTAAAATGTGTGCAGGATAGTTTTTTGCAGCAATACATAGAGGTACCAACTAGAGAAGGGGCAGTGTTGGATCTCCTGTTAGGGAATGAGATAGGTCGGGTGACACAGGTATGTGTTGGGGAGCACTTTGGGTCCAGTGATCACAATACCATTAGTTTCAATATAATTATGGAGAAGGATAGGACTGGACCCAGGGTTGAGATTTTTGATTGAAGAAAGGCTAACTTTGAGGAGATTCGAAAGGATTTAGGAGAGAATTGGGACAATTTATTTTATGGGAAGGAAGTAATAGAGAAATGGTGGTCATTTAAAGGTGAAATTTTGAGGGTACAGAATCTTTATGTTCCTGTTAGGTTGAAAGGAAAGGTTAAAAGTTTGAGAGAGCCATGGTTTTCAAGAGATATTAGAAACTTGGTTAGGAAAAAGAGAGATATCTACAATAAATATAGGCGGCATGGAGTAAATGAGGTGCTCCAGGAATATAAAGAATGTAAAAAGAATCTTAAGAAAGAAATTAGAAAAGCTAAAAGAAGATACAAGGTTGCTTTGACAAGTAAGGTGAAAATAAATCCAAAGGGTTTCTATAGTTACATTAATAGTAAAAGGATAGTGAGGGATAAAATTGGTCCCTTAGAGAATCAGAGTTGACAGCTGTGTGTGGAGCCAAAAGAGATGGGGGAAATTTTGAACAATTTCTTTTTATCAGTATTCACTAAGGAGAAAGATATTGAATTGTGTAAGGTAAGGGAAGCAAGTAGGGAAGTTATGGAAACTATGACGATTAAAAAGGAGGAAGTACTGGCACTTTTAAGGAATATACAAGTGGATAAATCTCCGGGTCCTGACAGGATGTTCCCTAGGACCTTGAGGGAAGTTAGTGTAGAAATAGCAGGGGCTCTGACAGAAATATTTCAAATGTCATTAGAAACAGGGATGGTGCCAGAGGATTGGCATATTGCTCATGTGATTCCATTGTTCAAAAAGGGTTCTAAGAGTAAACCTAGCAATTATAGGCCTGTCAGTTTGAAGTCAGTGGTGGGTAAATTAATGGAAAGTATTCTTAGAGATGGTATATATTGTTATCTGGATAGACAGGGTCTGATTAGGAACAGTCAACATGGATTTGTGCGTGAAAGGTCATGTTTGACAAATCTTATTGAATTTTTTGAAGAGGTTACTAGGAAAATTGACGAGGGTAAAGCAGTGGATGTTGTCTATATAGACTTCAGCAAGGCCTTTGACGAGGTTCAGTCGTTAGGTACTAATATTGAAGTAGTAAAATGGATTCAACAGTGGCTGGATGGGAGATGCCAGAGAGTAGTGGTGGATAACTGTTTGTCAGGTTGGAGGCCGGTGACTAGTGGTGTGCCTCAGGGATCTGTACTGGGTCCAATGTTGTTTGTCATATACATTAATGATTTGGATGATGGGGTGGTAAATTGGATTAGTAAGTATGCAGATGATACTAAGGTAGGTGGCGTTGTGGATAATGAAGTAGGTTTTCAGAGCTTGCAAAGAGATTTGGGTCAGTTAGAAGAGTGGGCTGAAAGATGGCAGATGGAGTTTAATGCTGATAAATCTGAGGTGCTACATTTTGGTAGGAATAATCCAAATAGGACATACATGGTAAATGGTAGGGCATTGAAGAATGCAGTAGAACAGAGTGATCTAGGAATAATGGTGCATAGTTCCCTGAAGGTGGAATCTCATGTGGATAGGGTGGTGAAGAAAGCTTTTGGTATGTTGGCCTTTATAAATCAGAGCATTGAGTATAGGAGTTGGGATGTAATGTTAAAATTGTACAAGGCATTGGTAAGGCCGAATTTGGAGTATTGTATACAGTTCTGGTCACCAAATTATAGTAAAGATGTCAACAAAATAGAGAGAGTACAGAGGAGATTTACTAGGACGTTACCTGGGTTTCAGCACCTAAGTTACAGGGAAAGATTTAACAAATTAGGTCTTTATTCTTTGGAGCGTAGAAGGTTGAGGGGGGACTTGATAGAGGTATTTAAAATTATGAGGGGATAGATCCAGTTGACGTGGATAGGCTTTTTCTATTGAGAGTAGGGGAGATTCAAACAAGAGGACATGAGTTGAGAGTTAGGGGGGGAAAAGGTTTAAGGGTAACAAGAGGGGGAATTTCTTTACTCAGAGAGTGGTAGCTGTGTGGAATGAGCTTCCAGCAGAAGTGGTAGAGGCAGGTTCGGTATTGTCATTTAAAGTAAAATTGGATAGGTATATGGACAGGAAAGGAATGGAGGGTTATGGGCTGAGTGCGGGTCAGTGGGACTAGGTGAGAGTAAGCGTTCTGCACAGACTAGAAGGGCCGAGATGGCCTGTTTCCGTGCTGTAACTGTTATATGTTTATATGGTTATAGATCTAGCAGCTCAAGACTGGGCATCTATGAGCCACAGTGGGCTGTCAGCAGCAGCAGCAGAATTGTACTCAACTACAATCTGTAACCTCATGACCTGACATATCCCCGACTCTAACATTACCACCAGGTCAGAGGATCAACCCTGGTTCAATGAACAGTGCAGGAGGGCATGCTGAGAACACCACCAGGCATACCTCAATATGAGGCGTCACCCTGGTGAAGCCACAATACAGGACTACTTGCATGCCAAACACCATAAACAGCGAGTAACAGACAGAGCTAAGTGATCCCACAACCAGATCAGGTCTAAGCTCTGTAGTCCTGCCACATCCAGCCACGTATGGTGGTGGACAATCAAATTCACTGGAGGATGAGGCTCCACAAATATCCCCATCCTCAATGATAGAGGAGCCCAGCACACGTGCAAAATATAAGGCTGAGACATTTAATTAGAAGTGCCGAGTAGATTATCCGGCTTGGCCTCCTCCAGAAGACCCCAGCGTCCCAGATGTCGGTGTGCAGCCAATCTGATTCACACCACGTGACATCAAGAAACAGCTGAAAGCACTGGACACTGCAAAGGCTATGGGCCCAGACAAAATCCTGGCAATAGTCCTGAACACTTGTGCTCCAGGGCTTGCCGCACCACTAGTCAAGCTGTTCCAGTACAGCTACAACACTGGCATCTACCGGGCAACATGGAAAATTGCCCAGGTACATCCTGTAAACAAGAAACAGGACAAGTCCAACCCAGCCAATTACCCTATAAGCCTACTCTCCATCATCAGCAAAGTAATGGAAGGGGCCACCAACAGTGCTATCGTGCAGCACCTACTCGGCAATAATCTGCTTACGGATGCCCAGTTCAGGCTCCTAAAGGCCACTCAGCTCCTGACCTCATCACCTCCTTGGTCCAAACAAAGACCTAAATGCTAAATACCAGAGGTGAGGTGAGAGTGATAGCTCTTGACATCAAGGCAGTGTTTGACTGAGTATGGCATCAAGGTGCCCTGGCTAAAATGGAGTCAATGGGAATTAGGGGGAAGACTCTCCACTGGTTGGAATCATACCTGTCACAAAGTACACACCCCTCTCCATATACGTGGAGCGGTAGTGGAAAGTGTGGAAAACCTAAAGTTCCTTGGAGTTATGTTGTCAAACAGCTGACATGGACCACCAACACCTCGCTGCTTGTAAAAAAGGCACAGCAAAGACTCTTCTTCCTCAGAAAGCTGAAACAGGCCAAACTCCCACAAAAGCTGTGCTTAACTTCTACAGAAGCACAGCTGAAACCATCCTGACCAACAGCACCACAGTGTGGTATACTAGCTGCACAGCCGCTGAGCGACAAGACCTGCAGGCGGCCCAGCTAATTGTCAGAATGGAGCTCCCAGGACTGGACACCATCTATTCCAGCAGACTCAGGAGGAAAGCAATCAGCATAACCAGAGACACCACACACCCCGGCCACTCCGTTTGACCCGCTGCCGTCCAGCAAAAGGTTCAGGACACTAAAAGCCAGAACAAATAGACTGAGGAACAGCTTCTACCCCAGAGCTGTGGCCTCCATCACACCACTCCCACAGAACAATGACTGAAACTGTGAGCGCACACAAGGACTCAAATACTTGCACTAACGGCACTTTGTGCATTACTGTGATATTCTGGTGCTGCTGCAACTTATTTTCTGCTACTTATCTATTTAATACCGTGTTTCTATTACTGTCTTGTTTTTATCTACCGCTTTATTTAATTGCCTGAGAGGAAGCCAAACAGAATTTCATTGTATCTATGTATAATGACAATAAAGATCATTCATTCAAAGGAAGATGGTTGTGATGGTTAGAGGTCAATTATCTCATCCTCAGGACATCATTGCAGGAGTTCCTCAGTGAAGTGTCCTAGGACCAACCATCTTCAGCTGCTTCATCAATGACCTTCCTTCGTCATAAGGTCAGAAGTGGGGATGTTCACAGATGACTGCACAATGTTCTACACCATTCATGACTCTTCAGATAGTGAAGCAGTTCATACCCAAATCCAGCAGGACCTGGACAATATCCAGGCTTGGGCTGACAAGTGGCAAGTAACATTCAAGCTACGCAAGTGCCAGGCAATAACCATCTCCAACAAGAGAGGCTCTAACCATCGTCCCTTGACATTCAGTGGCATCACCATCACTGAATCCCCTACTATCAACATCCTGGAGGCTTACCATTGACAGGAAACTGAACTGATCTAGCCATATAAATACAGTGGCTAACAGAGCAGGTCAAAGGCTAGGAATCCTGCAGCATGTAACTCACCTCCTAACTCGTCAAAGCCTGTCCACCATCTACAAGGAGCGTCATGGAATACTGGAGTGTCACAGAATACTCGCCTGGATCAGTGCAGCTCCATCAACACTCAAGGAGCTTGACACCATCCAGTACAAGGCAGCCCACTTAATTGGTACCCCTTCCACAAGCATCCAATCCCTCCACCATTGAACAGTAGCAGCAGTGTGTACTCTCTACAAGATGCACTACAACAACCTAAGTTCCTAAGGCAGCACCTTCCAGACCCATGGCCACCACCATCCAGTAGGATGAGAACAGTACATACCCGAGAACACCACCACTTGGAAATCCCCCTCCAAGTCACTCAGCATCCTGACTTGGAAACATATTGCTGTTCCTTCATTGTCACTGGGTCAAAATCATAGAATTCCTCCCTAACAGTTCTGTGAGTGTACCTACACCTCAGGGACTGCAAGAGTTCAAGAGGCAGCCCATCACCAAGGATGGGCAATAAATGCCAGCTTAGCTGGCAACACCCACGTCCTGTAAATGAATAAAGAAAAATGGATCCCCAGAGATGTTGACATCTAGGACCTTGAAGTTGCTCCCCCTCTCCACCTCTGATCCCTCGATGGGAACTGATGTGTTCCTTCATCGTACCCTTTTTGAAGGCCACAATCAACTTTTTTCATCTTTCTGACATTGAGTGCAAGGTTGTTGCTGCAGCACCACTCAACTAGCTGATATATCTTGCTCCTGTACACCTTCTTGTCACGATCTGAATTTCTGCCAACAATAGTTCTGTCGTCAGCAAATTTACAGACGGCATTTGAGCTGTGCCTAACCACACAGTCATGGGTACACAGAGAGTAAAGCAGTGGGCTAAGCACAAATCCTTCAGGTGTACCAGTGTTGGTTATTAGCGAGGTGGAGATGTTATTTCAGATCCACACAGACTGCGGTCTTCCAGTGAGGAAGTTGAGGATCCAGTTGCAGAAAGAGAATCAAAGGCCCAGGTTTGGAGCCAGGGCATGACAAGGTGTTCCCCCAGACCCTACAGGAGTCAAGTGCAGAAATTGCCAGGGCCCTAGCTGAGATATTTAAATCATCCTTAGAGACTGGAGAGGCACCAAGATATCCAATGTTGGTCTGTTGCTTAAAACAAGCTCCAAACATAAACCTGGAAATTTATAGACCCGTGTGTTTGACATCAGTTGTGAGGAAGTTATTGGAAAATATTTTAAGACTGGATGTATAAGTATTAGATAAACAGGGACTAATTCAGGATAGCCAACATGGACCTGTGCGTGGTATGTTGTGTCCAACTACTCTGATAGAGTTTTTCAAGAAGCTACTAGGAAAGTTGCTGAAGGCAAGGCAGTGGATGTTGTCTACATGGACTTCAACAAGGCATTCGACAAAGTCCTGCATGGGAAGTTGGTCAAAAAGGTTCAGTCTCTTGGCATTCAAGATGAGGTAGTAAATTGGATAAGACATCAAGATTGGGGATTTTGTGGACAGTGAGGAAGCCTATTAAAGCTTGTAGCGGGATCTGGACCTGCTGGGGAAAAAAGGCTGAAAAATGGCAGATGGGATTTAATGCAGGTAAGGTGTTGCACTTTGAGAGGACAAACCATGAAAGGACTTAAATGGTGAGCAGTAGGTCATAGAGGGATCTGTGAATACAGATCCATAATTCCTTGCAAGTGGAGTCACAGGTAGATAGCTTAAAGAAAGCTTTTGGCACATTGTCATTCATAAATTAAGGTACTGAGTACAGGGATGGGAAGTAATGTTGAAGTTGTATAAGATGTTGGTGAGCCTATAGTGTGCATGTTTAGTCACCTATCTACAGGACAGATATAAAAAAGTTTAGAAGAATGTCAAGAAAATTTACAAGGATGTTGCTACTGAGGTTAGATGAGACTAGAACTTCAGGTCATAAATTAAGGATGAATTTATGTCGCAAAATATTTAAGGGAACCCAAGGGAGAATTTCTTCACTCAGAGGGCGGTGAGAGTGTGGAACAAGTTGCCAGCAGAAGTAGTGGATGCAGGTCTGATTTCAACATATAAGAGAAATTCGGATAACTACATGGAAGGGAAGGAGATGGTGGATTATGGTCCAGAGGCAGGTCGCTGGGACAAGGAAGAATAATAGTTTGGTGCTAACTAGATGGGCCAAAGGGCCCATTTCTGTGCTATCATGATCTATGACAGACTGACAAACAATCAATGTGCAAAGATAACAAACTGTGCAAGTACAAAACAACCCAAATAATAAATTAATTAATTAATACAATTTTACTATGAACATGAGATGAAGAGTCCTTGAAAATGAGTCCACAGATTGCGGGAACAGTGCAATGATGGGGTGATGAAGTTGAGTGTTATCCCCTCTGGTTCAAGAACCTGACAGTTGAGTGGTAATAACCATTCCTGAACCTGGTGGTGTGGTTCCCAAGACTCTTGTACCTTCTTCACTGCAGCAGTGAGAAGAGAGCACGACCTGGATGGTGGAGGTCCTTGAGGAAATGCACATTATAGACACAATATGCTCAACACTTCTCCTGTGATGGACTGTGCTGCGTTCACTCTATTTTGTATTCTTGCTGTTCCTGGGCATTGATGTTTCCATACCGTGATGTAACCAGTCAGGATACTCTCCACTGTGTATCTATAGAAGTTTGTCAAAGTTTTAGATGACATTCCGAATCTGGGTTTAATGGAATGGTGACTCATTTTGAGAGGCACTTTCAGAATCAGAATCAGGTTTATTATCACTGGCATGTATCATGAAATTTGTTAACTTAGCATCAGCTGTTCAATGCAATACATGATACAGAAGAAAAAACAAAATAAAACAATAATAATAAATAAGTAAATCAATTACAGTATATGTACATTGAATAGATTAAAAATCATGCGGAAAAAAAGAAGTAATATATACTAAAAAAAAGTGAGGTAGTGTCCAAGGGCTCAATGTCCATTTAGGAATCGGATGGCAGAGGGGAAGAAGCTGTTCCTGAATTGCTGAGTGTGTGCCTTGAGGCTTCTGTACCTCCTACCTGATTGGAAAAGTGAGAAAAGGGCATGCCCTGGGTGCAGGAGGTCCTTCAAAATGGACATCAACACACACAAAATGCTGGTGGAACACAGCAGGCAGGCAGCATCTATAGGAAGAAGCACTGTCAACGTTGCGGGCCGAGACCCTTTGTCAGGACTTAAAAATGGACTCTGCCTTCCTGAGACACCGTTCTTTGAAGATGTCCTGGGTACTTGACAGGCTAGTACCCAAATTGGAGCCGACTAAATTTACAACCCTCTGCAGCTTCTTTTGGTCCTGTGCAGTAGCCCCCCTCCCCCCATACCCTTCCTGAAGTCCACAACAGCTCTTTCGTCTTACTGATGTTGAATGCCAGGTTGTTGCTACGACACCACTCCACGAGTTGGCATATCTCACTCCTGTATGCCCTCTTGTCGCTATCTAGATTTTACCAATGGTAGTTGTATCATCAGCAAATTTATAGATGGTATTTGAGCTATGCCAAGCCACAGAGTCATGGGTATATAGAGAATAGAGCAGTGGACTAAGCACACACCACTAAGGTGCACCAGTGTTGATCATCAGTGAGGAGGATATGTTATCATCAGTCAGCACAGATTGTGGTATTCAGGTTAGGAAGTCGAGGATCCAATTGCAGAGGGAGGTATAGAGGCCCAGGCTCTGCAACTTCTCAATCAGGATTGCGGGAATGATGGTATTAAATGCTGAGCTATAGTCGATTAACTGCATCCTGATGCAGGTGTTTGTGCTGTCTAGGTGGTCTAAAGCCATGTGAAGAGCCATTGAGATTGCCTCTGCCATTGACCTATTGTGGCAATAGGCAAATTGCAATGGGTCCAGGTCCTTGCTGAGGCAGGAGTTCAGTCTAGTCATGACTAACCTCTCAAAGCATTTCATCAGGGTAGATGCGAGTGCTACCGGGCATTAATCATTAAGGTAGCTCAGGTACTGGTATAATTGTTGCCTTTTTGAAGTAGGAGATTTCACCCATAGCAATGAGAGGTAGAAAATGTCCTTGAATATTCCTGCCAGTTGATTGGCACAGGTTTTCAGAGCCTTACCAGGTACTCCAATTGAGACATACCTCCTTGCGAGGGTTCACTCTCTTTAAAGACAGCCTAACATCGGTCTCTGAGACAGAGATCACAGGTTCATCAGGTGCAGCGGGGATCTTCACAGCAGACATAGAAGGCGTTGAGTTCATCTGGTAGTGAAGCATCATGCAATTCATGTTACTGGGTTTCGCTTTGTAGGAAATAATGTCTTGCAAACCCTGCCAGAGTTGTCATACATCCGATGTCACCTCCTACCTTGTTCAAAATTGTCACTTCGCCCTTGAACTAGTCCTCCACAAATCATACCTGATTTTCTGGTACAGGCCTGGGTCACCAGACTTGATTGCCACAGATCTAGCCTTCAGCAGACGACGTACCTCCTGGCTCATCCACGGCTTTTGGTTTTGAAACGTACAGTAAGTTTTTGTAGGCACACACTCATCCATACAGGTTTTAACAAAGTTGGTAACTGCAGCATACTCATCCAGGTTCAAAGATGAATCCCTGAATACAGTCCAGTCCACCGATTCAAAGCAGTCGTGTTTCCCTTATCCATACTGTATTGTAGGAAAAGACTGTGGGACTTGAGAGGTTAATGGGTTGCTATGAGCTCCCACTGAGCAGGTGGTATTTGGTGGGGTAGTGGGTTGTCAATGTAGCAGGATGGATGGCGTTGGGACAGGAAATGTAACAATGCAATCGGTCCCAGCTCGTCAACCGTAACGCGTCCTAAATTGTCCTGTGGTAACTGTACCGTGTAGGCATGTAGGGGCACTGTACAGGACGTCAGTATGTTAAGATATTAATTGCTCTCATTGTTCTAAGGGGATATAGAAAGGGGCCAGGGGCTGTGAGGTGAGAAGCAGAGGAGAGAGAGAAGACAAGCAGGTAGACAGAGAGAGGACGACATGCAGTCCGTGGAGAAGGACAACAACTAGCAAGACCAGAAGGAACCCCAGGTGGGGACGAAACATCCCAGGTGAAGACCGCGTTCGCTGGCGTGGGTGCTTCATCACACCTGTTCCTGGCCCCATATGAGTCGTGTGGGAGTGGGATTAACCACACGTTGATAAGTATTGCTTGTATCGGGAAAAGGGCAGTTGCACAGCGTACGCATTGATAAGTGTTGCCTGTATCGGGAAAAGGGCAGTTGCACAGCGTGGGTAGTTAAGTTAAGCCGCTTTTCGCAATGAAGTGTCATTTATGCTAATATTTTACCTTACCAATAAACAAGTGAAATACTGTGATCCGTGGTCTAGTCTCATTCTTGTCGCGGGTACATTTTCTCTGATACCACGTTCCTGCTTGGTCGGATAACTTTCCGTCCATAACACATACCTTCTTGGTCCTCACTACTGGTGCTGCAGTCTTCAGTCTCTGCCTACTCAGGAAACAGAAGTACAGCCAGGTGATCAGACTTCCTGAAGTGAGGGCATGGAATAGCACGGTAAGCATTCTTGATGGTGGTGTAACAATGGTCCAGTGTGTTGATTCCTCTGGCATTGCAACTGATCTGTTGATGCTAGGTGCTTACTGATTTTTTCAAACTGGCTTGGTTAAAATCTCCCAATAGGATGGCGAAGGCATTAGGATGCGCTGTTTCATGCATGTTGATCCAATTGCTCAGATCATTTAAAGCCTGATTGACATTGGCCTGAGGTGGAATGTATACCGCTACCAAAATGATCCTGGAGAACTCCCATGGTTGGTAAAAGCGACAGCACTTAACTGCTACATTCTTTCTTCCAGCCATCAATCATAGGTGTGTTCAACCTTCTGTGAGTGGTGACTGCTATCAAACGTGTTTCATGATAAACTCTTTGTGATGCTTGGACACAGCGATCTTGTTGCACTCTTGTTCACCTGACCGGGAACATCTAATGATTAGTGCCATCCATTCTACTTAACAAGAGAGTTCTCCTCCACGATCCTCACCATGGTTTACATACCGCCAAAGCCATCAGCAAACAGGAAACAGACCACTCCAATACCTTTCAAATCATTGTCAATTACTTCAATCAGACTCGTGTGAAGAAATCACAGTCCAATTATCATCAGCAAATCACCTGCAGCACCAGGGTTCCCAACACAGTCGAACATTGCTATACAATTAGGAATGCTACTGTTCCATACCTAGACCACACTTCAGTACATCTGATCACTTAGCTGTCCTCCTCTTAACTCTATACAGGTAGAGGCTAAAAACCAAGGTTCCAAAAATAAGGACAACAAAGAGGCGGACACGGCAGGCAGAGGAGTAACTACGGGTGGACTGGCCTGTACTGAAGAGCTCAGAGGATCTGAACGAATACACATGGTTGTCACAGTCACAGTCCCCACAAAATCATTCAGAGTCTTGCACAACTAGAAGCCCTGGAAGGCCAGATCAGTGGATCTCAGGTCCGAGAACCAAGTAAAATACGAGAGGTCCAGGTACAATCTCCAGAAAGCCATCTTAGGTGCAAAGTGGCAATTCCTGACTAAACTTCAATCACTGAAGAATGTTCAACAACTTTTGTAGGGGTTGCTTGCCACACCTCCTCCAAAGTGAAACCATGCAATATAGGTGACAACAAAGCTTCACTCCATATGAACTCAATGCCTTTTATGCTGGCTTTGACCATCAAAACATGAAGGAACCCATCACAACCTCCCACAGACCCTGATGACCCTGTGATTTCAGTCTCTGAGGCCCACGAGAACCCACAGAAAGCATCCGGCCTAGATGACGTACCCGGCCAAGCACTAAAGACCCTGTGCTGATCAACTGGTTAGAGTGTTCACCATCTTTAACCTGTCATTTCAGCAATCTGTATCTACCTGCTTGAAGCAGGCTTTAATTATACCAGTGTCTAAGAATAATGTGGTAACCTGCCTCAATGACTATTATCCAGTAGCATTTACATCCACTGTGATGAAGTGCTTTGAGAGGCTGGTGATGAAACATTTCAACTCCTGCCTCAGAAGCAACTTGGTTCTGCTCCAATTTGCCTACTGCCACAACAGGTCAACAGCAGCTGCTATTTCAATGACTCTTCAGTCAACTCTGAAACATCTGGTTTGTGAGGATACACCAGGATGCTCGTTATCGACTACAGCTCAGCATTGAAGCTATCATCCCATCAAAACTAATCAATAAGCTTCAATACCTTTAATACAAATGATGAGGGGTACAGATACAGTAAATGCAAGCAGGCTTCCCCCCCCCACATTTTGCATGGGACGACAACCAGAGATCACAGCTTAAGGGTGAAAGGTGAGAAGTTTAAGGGGTACATAAGGAGAAACTTCTTCACTCAGAGGATTGTAAGAGTGTGGAATGAGCTGTCGCACAAGTGGTCCATGTGATCTTGATAGTAGGGGTACGGAGGGCTATGGTCCAGGTGCAGGTGGTCGAGACTAGGCAGTTTAAATGTTTTTAGCATGGGTTAGATGGGCCGAAGGGCTTGTTTCTAAGACCTTGGCATCAAAACCTCGTGTGCTGTAGTCAATAAAAAGCATCCTGATGTATACATTTTTGCTGTCCTGATGTTCCACAGGTCTTTTGATCTTGGTCCACAATTTTTAATATTTAACTGCTTAAGATGTACTTTTAATATTTTATTAGTCTTTCAAACAAAATACCTCTGCTCTTCCACACATCTTGACATCTCAAAGCTTTTCCTTCCTACCGAAGTTGAATTGGAACCATGATGAAGCGAGTGTTCACTGGAAAGGACGTGTTGTGACAAAAAGGTCCCAAAACCCATCCCACCAGTCACTCCGTTTGATTGTCACCTACCTAATGACGTCTCTGGCCACCCTCTCCACTGCTCTACAACTTATCTTCTCAGTATTATTTATTCAGTTTGTAGGAAAAAGAAAAGGGAAAAAGTAAAAAGGGCCCATTAGTTAACCCAGTCCAAATGTGCACATATTGGCTCATCTTGAAGTTGCCTTCAACTCAAGCACTGGACCTATGGCCTACATGAAAGCACACACCAATTTCCGAATGTCACTCAAACTCTACCTCAAATAAACAGTCCCCTCCCACCCCCACAGGAGAAGCCATTCATCTGTACAAAGCACCTTGTGCAACAGGGGCGGCATCCTCAGCCACCTTCCCTTCTGTCCTCTCCCAGCTCCCGTGAAAAGAAAAGGAATTGCAAAAACAATGCTGCAGATCATAACATCAAAACAGTGAGCCGTTGGCCTCCCCTCTTGCTGTGCAGGAGCAATATCTCTCCCCCCTCTACAATATATACACACGAGATGCCAGTGTTGGATGACAATAGTTTTTGATGGACTCCACATCCTGGTCTTTGGGGGCTTGCTATTGCTTGCATGGTGGGTGGTGGTGGGGCTGAAGATTTTTGCTGGAGCGAGGGGGAGGAGGCGGAGGGTTGATGCTTTTGTTGCTGCTTCGATGTGGGAGGGGGAAGGGAGGGCTTTGGGTTCTCATGCCTTTCTGTCATTCATTCTTTGGGTTTTTTCCCCTCTCTGTTTCATGGATATCTGCGAAGAGTAAGGATTTCATGTTGTATACTATATACATTCTCTGGTAATAAATCAAACCACTGAAACCAGAAATAAACAGCAAAAACCAAAACTTGGAAAAGCATACACGTTCTCTAAAAAGACACAGCATCCCGTCACTTGCATTAAGCTACTTACACTGCCATCCACGATCTCTGGAGAACAAAGAAATGTGTTTTTTTTTTTAAAGTTGTTCTGGCAATACCCAAACATACCGATACTTTCAAATAAACATCTGCTTCACAATATGTATGCCTTAATAAAGTTTTTTTTGTTTAAAAGTTTCACCTGACAGGGCATCACTTGTTGTGCACTTGTGTTGGGTGGAAGCTGATCAGGCATTTTGCACTCGGGGATGATGAGTAGCATGTTTGATGTATCAGCCATCTTTAAGTCGTAGGTTTTATCTTCACTACACAATACAGCGTGTTCATCCTTATCGCCCCGGATAATCAAGCTAAAAAGAGGAAACAAAAAGGGAAACTAATTAAACAATGTCTGAACAGTATGAAGTCAAATATTTCCAGCTTATTAGTAAACATCAAAATGTGAAAGATCTTACCCCTAACCCCTTACTTATGTTCTGCCTGTCCCACACCCATGAGGAAAGAGGCTACATGATATCCATACCAGGACGACTGGACTCAAAAACAAACCATCAGTCTGATCAACACCTCCATGAACTAACCCACCCACCACTACATACATATCACCTAGCGTGACTACATGAACATACACCCTATCCTCGTTATATGCGGAGGATACACTCCTCGCAGTTGACGCATAACGTGAATAATTATTTAAATGGAGAAAGTCGGGATGCATTCTGGAGGGCTTCCTAAATATGTTTTATCTGTAATTTATTCACATTTTCACACCAATACCACACAAAAGCAGTACCACAAGGCAACATTCGTATCATATTTCATCAATTTAAGGTAACATTCAACATAATAAATCATAGTAAGTTAACATACTAGGGTGTACAGTACTCAAACCCTTAAGAGCACGGGGGTTTAGTGAATGGTAAACTAAGAGAGGCTTCATCTTACAATCTCCTTCGGCATTGGAACACATAAGCAAAGTCAATCTATCCTTTGCTGCCTTGAAACCTGATGCAGTCTTTTCATCCTTATTTATGTAAGTGTGTTTCAGCATTCACTTCCAAAAAAGCCCAGTCTCGTCTGCATTAAACATCTGCTTTGGTGTGATGCCTAATTCAGCTATCATAGCCCGCAACTACAAAGGTAGCATTCAGCAGCTTGCTCAGCATGCACAGCTAAGTTGTGAAGCCTGTGATGATTAACAAACTTAGAAAACCATCCCCTACTTGCATTAAAGTTAACAATATCACTTGACACTTCCTCACTAGCCTCTGAACAAAGGTGACCATAAATTTCCAAAGCTTTCACACGAAGATGATCGGAACTGAGTGTTGTTTTTTCCTTTGTTTCATGCTCAATGTACAAACTCAACATTTTCTCCATTTTTGTCATAATTGGGTTACGCACTTCGGTAACAATCTCTGAAGACACGTGATGAATCAATCACTGCACTTTTTATTTTCTCAGCATTTTTCTTTATGTTTCTGATCGTGGACTCACGCAGGCCGAAGTAGCGTTCCAGAGCTGTGTTACCTTTACCTGACGCGGCCCTGTTTATAATTTCCAAATTTTCTTCAAGTGTTAAAGCGGTTCTCTGCCGCTTGGCTGATGGCCCAGGACTTGACATAGGACGCTTAGGAGGCATAGTTAAATATTTCAAGCACAAAATCAGTACACCGTAGGTAATAACAACAAAAGTTTAAGAGCGCAAGATCGCACATCCACACGCTGCCAAAACCAATGCGAGACTAGCGGGAGTGAGGCTGTGAGGCATGCGCACCTGACTTGTATTGGTGGGAAAGCGGTGCTTCTCATCCAAACAGCCTCACGTAACTGTGAGTTTTGGACGTATATAAGGAAAAGTTGGTAGAAATAGGTTCGGCGCATAACTATGAATCTGCATTGTCTGAAGACGCATATAACGAGGATAGGGTGTACATTCAGTCTATGTTTTTTCACATTTACTTGCACATTGTGTTTTATACACTTGCTTTCACTTTGCTGTGGTTATACTAATTGTGTTTTAATATTGCATTGGATCTTGAACAACAATAATTTCAAAGTTCAAAGTAAATTTATTATCAAAGTACATATATGTCACCATATACAACCCTGAGTTTCAATTCCTGCAGGCATTCACAGTAAATGCAAGAAACAACAGAATCAATGAAAGGCCACACCCAACAGGACAAACAATGTGCAAAAAAACAATCGACTGTGCAAATACAAAAGGAAAGAGAAAAAGAAGCAATAAATATCAAGAACATGAAATGAAGTCTCCTTGAAAGTGAGTCCAGTTCAGTGTTGGGGTGAGTGAAATTATCCCCACTGGTCCAAGAGCCTGATGGTTGACGGGTAGTAACTGTTCCTGAACCCGGTGGTGCAAGTCCTGAAGCTCCTGTACCTTCATTCTGACGGCAGCAGCAAAGAGAAAGTGGTCCAGATAGCAAGAGTCCTTGACGATGGATACTAGTTTCCTGTCACTGTACTCCATGTCGATGTGCTCTAGGGTGGAGAGAGCTTTATCCTTGATGGACTGGGCCATATTCACTATTTTTTGTAGGTTTTTCCATACAAGGGCATTGTTTCCCTACCAGGCCGTGATGCAACCAGTCAATATACTCTCCACTACACATCTCTAAATTTGTCAAAGTTTTCGATGAAATGCTCCATCCGCGCAAACTTTGAAGAAATTAGAGGCGCTACCGCGCTTTCTTTATAATGGTACTTGCATGCTGGATTCATGACAGATCCTGTCAAGTGACAATACCAAGGAATTTAAAGTTGCTGACCCTCTCTACCTCTGATCATCCGATGAGACCTCTGGTTTCGTCCTCCTGAAATCAACCATCAGCTCCTTAGTCTTGCTGACATCCAGTGACACAGGTTGTTGTGGCACCACTCAGCCAGATTTTCAATCTCTCTCCTGTATGCTGATTTGTCACCACCATTAATTCAGCCAACAACAGTGGTGTCATTGGCAAACTTAAATATGGTATTAGAGTAGTGCTTAGCCTTACAGTCATAAGCATAAAGCAAGTAGAGCAGAGGGACAGGCACATAGCATGTCCTGGAAAATTTCCAAGATGGCGGCTCGACGCAGCTTGCAGCGGCCACTCCGGAGCTGATTCTCTGTTATTTGTGAAGTGGGGTGCCGTGCGCAATCATAATCGATTGAAAATGGATGTGGGAGCACGGAGGAACATCGGGAAATCTCCAGGAAGACCTCCTTCGTTGCTGCTGCTGCGAGGTCCGGGACTCTGCTGGGAAGAACAGACCCCCAGTCCTCGTGGTCGCGTTGCCGATGGCCGTTGGCAGGGCCGTCTTAATACGCTCGGCAGAGGATGGTGCTCGGAGAAGCTGTGCCGGAGGGGATGGTCGTTGGCTCGGAGGTTCGACGGACTCGGAGTCCGCTGCGGTCAGGTTGCTTTTGGTGCGTGCTGTGTCTGCGAGGCAGGGTTCGACAGAGCTTTCGTTGTGTGCTGCGTCTACGAGACTGAGTTGGGCAGTGCCGTGGAAGTCCACAGCGGGGGTATTCCCTTCTGCCACTGGCGTGGGATGGCGAGTCTGTCGGGACCCTGGGGACTTGTGGAAACTGTGTGGTGATTTCTTTTGAACTTAATAGTCCTTTAACATCTTTGGACTATTTTTACTGTGCCCATAGTCTGTTTTTTTTTAATCAATTATGCGATTGTTTGCACTGTTGTAACTATATGTTGTAACTATGTGGTTTTGTGCAGGTCTTGTAGCTTTAGTTTTCGGTCTTGTTTGTCTGGTGGATTTGGAGCTCCTTTCCAGGGAACGCGCTAAGACGGTAGCGCGATATTAATACGCAGCAGCCTCTCCGGACTCTGGATTGGGGATTGCCAAATGTTATGTGGATTTTCTGGTGTAGTCTGTTTTGTCATATGCTTTTGTGATATCATTCTGGGGGAATGTTGTCTCATTTTTTAACTGCATTGCATTTGTGGTTTCTAAATGACAATAAACTGAATCTGAATAGCCTTGTGGTATACCTGTGCTGAGAGAGACAGTGGAGGAGATGCTGTTGCTAATTTGAATTGACTGACAATTCTCCGTAACTTCCGCCACCTCCAACAGGATCCCACTACCAAGCACATCCTTCCCTCCCCCCCTTTCTGCTTTCCGCAGGGATCGCTCCCTACACGACTCCCTTGTCCATTCGTCCCCCCCATCCCTTCCCACCGATCTCCCTCCTGGCACTTATCCTTGTAAGCGGAACAAGTGCTACACCTGCCCTTACACTTCCTCCCTCACCACCATTCAGGGCCCCAGACAGCCCTTCCAGGTGAGGCGACACTTCACCTGTGAGTCGGCTGGTGTGGTATACTGCGTCCGGTGCTCCCGGTGTGGCCTTTTATATATTGGTGAAAGCAATACAGGCCTGGAGAAGGGGGAATCCAATAGGAGAGGCCAGAAGGCCACAGAAGAAAAGGGGGGGGGGGGGATGAGCAGGCAAGGAGATAAGGTGAGAGAGGGAAAAGGAGATGGGGAATGGTAAGTGGGGGGGGGGGGGGGGGGGGGGGGGGAGGAGCACCATTACCAGAAGTTCAAGAAATCAATGCTCATGCCATCAGGTTGGAGGCTTCCCAGATGAATGAATATATGGTCTTGTTTCTCCAACCTGAGTGTGGCCTCATTGCAATAGTAGAGGAAGCCATGGACTGACATGTCATAATGGGAATGGGAAGTACATTAAAATTGGTGGCCACTGGGAGATCCCACTTTTTCCAATGGACGGAGCATAGGTGCTCGGCGAAGCAGTCTCCCAATCCGCTTTGGGTCTCACCAATATACAGGAGCCACACCAGGAGCATTAGACACACTATATTACCTTAACAGACTTACAGGTGAAGTGAAGGACAGTTTGGGGCCCTGAATGGTAGTGAGGAGGTGTAGGGGCAGGTGTAACACTTGTTCCACTTGGAAGTTTAAGTGCCAGGAGGGAGATCCGTGGGGAGGGACGAATGGACAAAGGAATCGCGTAGGGAGCGATCCCTGCAGAAAGCAGAAAGTGGAGGGGAGGGAAAGATGTACTTGGTAGTGAGAGTGGTTTACAAAGAAGAAAATTCATGTTTTGGAATGGCCAAGTCGAAGCGTTGATTTTGAAATGTTGTGGAAGGATCTGAAGTAAGCAGTGCCCACCAGAGTTGAAGCAGTTTTGTAAGGAGGAATGGCCTAAAATGGCTGATGTGCAACACTGATCAACAGTTACCGGGAACATTTGAAGTTCTTACTGTACAAGGGGTCACACCAGTTACTGAAAGCAAAGGTTCACATACCTTTCCCAACAAATATATGTAACACTGGATCATTTTCACAATAAATAAATGAACAAGTATAATGTTTTTGTGTTATTTTTAATTGGGTTCTCTTTATCTAGTTTTGGGTCTTTCGTGATGATCTAATCACATTTTAGGTTATATTTATGCAGAAATAGAGAAAATTTTACATGGTTCACATAATTTCCAGCACCACTATATACTGTACTAACTTGGATCAAGTACAGTGGCATGCAAAAGTTTGGGCACCCTGGTCAAAATTTCTGTTACTGTGAATAGCTAGCCAGTAAAAGACGACCTGATTTCCAAAAGGCATAAAGTTAAAGATGACATTTCTTCCTTGCAAAAAGCTTCTAGTTCTGTGCAATTCTTGGGCTGAGGAAATGGCTACCTGAAAATGCTTTGCTATCTTCTTATAGTCTTCTCTTGCTTTGTGGGCATCATTTATTTTAATTTTCAGAGTGCTAGGCAGCTGCTTAGAGGAGCCCATGGCTGCTGATTGTTGGGACAAGGTTTGAGGAGTCAGGGTATTTATAAAGAATACATACACAACGCTGGAAGAACTCAGCAGGCCATGCAGCATCCATGAGAAAAGAGTAGCCACCGTTTCAGGCCGAGACCCTTCATCAGGAATGGGGGGGGGGGGGGGGGGGAGAGAGGGCCGAAGCCCAGTAATAGAGATAGAGGAGGGGGTAGGGCCTAGAGGCGCTAGGTGGAAAACCAATCAGAGGAAAGATAAAGGGGGGAGGGGGGGATAAGCATGAAAGATCTGTAGAGATAAAGAAGCAGAAAGTTGAAAGGGGAGAGAGGCAGAGAGGGACCTGGGATAGGGGAAGGGGAGGGAATTACCAGAAATTGGAGAATTCAATGTTCATACCACCAGGCTAGAGGCTACCCAGACGGTAGATGAGGTGTTGCTCCTCCAACCTGAGTTTGGCCTCATCATGGCAGTAAAGGAGGCCATGTATGGACATATCTAGATGGGAATGAGAAACTCTTCGGCCCAAAACATTGCTACTCTTTTCTCACAGATGCTGCCTGGCCTGCTGAGTTCTTCCAGCGTTGTGTACGTATTCTTTGATCCACAGCATCTGCAGTTGTATTTTTGTGTTTAGGGTATTTATAAAGCTTTGAAATCAGAATCAGAATCAGAATCTAATCGCCAAGTACCTATGCACATACAAGGAATTTACAAGGATGTTGTCTCTCTGCTCATAACAATAATATTGATAAATATAAATGAAAATATAGATTATACATACAGGTAGTGCAATCCAAGTAATAGTTAGCCGACAGTTAACCGGCAGTTAACTGTTCAGCAAAGTGACCGCAGTAGGGAAAAAACTTCTCCAGTGCCTATTAGTCTTAGTCTGGAGGGATCTGAAGCGCCTACCAGACGGAAGCAGATCAAACAGTCCGTGCGCAGGATGGGAGGAGTCCTTTATGATGTTCCCCGCCCTCTTCTTCAACCTGGAAGAGTACAGGTCCACAATAGAGGGCAGGGAGGCTCCAATGATGCGCTCGGCAGTCCTCACTGTGCGCTGTAGTCTGGTTCTATCCTGCTTGGTGGCGGCTCCAAACCACACAATGATGGAGGTGCACAGGACAGACTCAATGACTGCAGTGTAGAACTGCAGCAGCAATTCCTGAGGCAGACCGTATTTCCTCAAGAGCCGCAGGAAATACATCCGCTGCTGGGCCTTCTTCAGGATGGAGCTGATGTTCTGCTCCCACTTCAGATCCTGAGAGATGGTGGTTCCCAGGAACCTGAAGTTCTCCACGGTGGACACATGGCTGCTGAGGACTGTGAGGGGAGACATAGCGGGGGGATGTGTCCTGAAATCCACTATCATCTCCTTTGTCTTGAGCGTGTTCAGCTCCAGATTGTTCTGACTGCACCAGAGCGCCAGTTGGTCCACCTGCTGTCGATATGCAGACTCATCACTATTCTGGATGAGTCCGATGACGGTAATTTGCATCACCTGGCCTTTCCTAACGACGACTGTGAACAAGCCATAGCCGTAACAAGTTAAATAAGGTCTGAGACCTTGGTAAAAATTATCTGAGAGCTCAAATCTCTTGGGGTGCCCAAATTTTTGCATGGTGCTCCTTTCCTTTTTTTTCCCCACTCTATAATTGTACAAAACAAAAATAGTACACTAATCTTGTTTAAAATGTTGAAAAGAATGTTTGATATTTAACTTTATGAATTTTGGAGATCAGTACATCTTCTACTCACTTAATTATTCACAGTAACAAAAATTTTGACCGGGGTGCCCAAACTTTTGCATGCCACTGTACATTCATGAGCAGCCTTACACTCAACAGCACACATTGATTCCCAGTAAAGCAATGTCTCATTTTAACATTCTCACGTCTATAAACTTCTCCTTTCCCCATCCCTCCACCCTCTCATCTTTTCCAAATTTTATCTGTCCACTGTCAGCATCTTTGCTTTTCCCCACAAGGCTCGAGGATATGGTATCTATTTCCCAACCTCTGTTGCTTCTTTACCCCCCTTTGTTCGTTTAAGTCACTTCTTGAAACCCAACTTTTCCCCAACCTTTCAGTCTTGTGCTTGGGTACCTCCCTATGTGGTTTGGCATCAGCTATGGCTTGGTAATGATCCTCTCAGATGCACTTGATGACATTTTGTGATGATGTTTGAAATATTACATAATTACACAATCTACCATTTTGTTCCTGTTTCTTCCCCTGAAATGTTAAGTGTACAATGAATGGGAGAATTCATGAAGGATCTCACCCATCCTGCTTATGGACGGTTTGTCCCACTTCCATCAGGGAGGAGGCTACATAGCATACACGTCAGGACCATCAGACTCAAAAACAGTTACTTCCACATCAGCCACTCCTCTCCACAGTCCCTCACCAACCTTCATCCCCCCCCCTCCCATTCACTGTCACTTGACACTTACATTCCACACCTCATACCTATACTAACACACTCCTCTCCACAGTCCCTCACCACCCCCTTCACTGTCACTTTAAACTGACACTCCACACCTCATAACTATATTGACACACTCACTGACCTACAATAACATGCCCTGCTGCTACCTCAGAGTTCCTCTTGCCAAGAGTCACCTTGTCACTTTATCATTTCCTGTCAGTCACTATATGTTCAAATACACCCGCACTTAGAGTCACTTTATATACGTACAATTGGTCCATGTCTATCAGCTAATCTTATGTATATGTGGTACTCAGTTTCTTGTACAGTGTTTTAGAGAACAGCTTTCATATTTACATTTTTGATGTTTTTATGCTTTCTATTTTGTTTTAATGCTGCATCGGATCCTGAGTCACAATTATTTTGTTCTCCTTTACACTTGTGTACTGAAGAATTACAATAAACAATCTTGAATCTTAACCTTTAAATGATGTTCTAGGATCCCAATAAAGGTTCATGGGAACTAGTCAGGGTTATCATACACATAAGCCACTGAAGCAAAATTAGGCCATTCAGCTCATTGAGTCTGCTCCACCATATCAACAAGTACATTTTTAGTGTTAGCCAGGTATTTTGAAAGGGAAGGCTGGGTGGACAAGCTGCCAGAGGGAGTGGGTTAAGGTTTCAGAGGGTTTGAAATAATGGGAGGCATCGATAAGGTGGGTAGTAACAGTGTTTTCCCCAGGGCAGGGGAGTCCAAAATTGGGGTCACAGGTTTAGGGTGAGAGGGGAAAGACTTAAGGAACTTGAGGGACAAACACCCCAGAGGGTGGTGAGTATATGGAACGAGCTGCCAGAGAAAGTGGTTGAAACAGGTAGTCATAGAGCATAAACCTATAAGCGAGAAACAGGCCTTTCAGCACATGTAGTCTATGGTGAACTATTACTCTGTCCAGTCCCGTTGACCCGCACCAACCATAGTCCTCTATAACCCTCATATCTATGTAATTATCCAAATCTCTCTTTTTTATAGATATTTTTATTGAATATTTTTATTCAACATTGGAAAAAATGTTGAATTTCCCCATGGGGATGAATAAAGTATCTATCTATCTATATACAGATACACATAAGAAAAAACAACAAGCAGACAAAATACTCCCTTCCTCCCCCCCCCCCCCCCCCACACACACACACACACACACAACCCTGGTATGGTAAAAGTTTCTTCCTCGTTCATGATTGAAAAATAGCAAAAATAAAATTCAATCAAGGGTTGAGGTCCTAATGTGTATTAATAAAGTATATATTACTACACTAAACAGATAGTAGGAGCACGGGAAGACAGGTATCCATACTAATTCAGTAGCCGAGGAGGTGTAATGATGGCCAAAAAGGAGCCCCATATTTTTTCATATGTTGTTGCTTTCCTCCTCACACTATACAAGATCTTTTCAGGTTTACTACAGGATATTAACTTGTTTAACCACTGTGACGGCAGAAATTCAGATTTCCGGTTTTGTAGGATACACTTTTTCCCGGCTGTAGCCGCAAGCAATATGAAGTATTTTTTTATTTTAATTCACATTAAGACCTTGTAGATCTCCCAAAATCCAGACCCTAAGATCAAATGAAACTTCAGTTTTTATATCTGAGGTTATTCTAACAATGTATTTCCAAAAGTCTTCCAGATAAGAACAATTCCAAAGCATATGAAGTAAGTCTCTGTCACAAGATTTACATCTCTGACAACTAGGAGAGGCGTTGTGGTATATTTTGCGCAGTCTATGTGGGGTGTAGTAGGTCCTGTTAAAGATATTAAACTGTATTTGTCTATGTTTATTTGAAATTAATACAGTTTGAGACATTTGAAGGATATTACACCAATCAGCATCATTGTAATTGCATTCAAGATTCCCACTTATTTTTAATATCACTCTTAGTATAGATTGGCAAGTTACTGTTTAAAATAATATAAATAGATGATGTAAGACCCTTTGTAGTGTACAGGGCTTCCCTAAGTAAGTGCTTTTCAAATGGGGATTCTATTGGAATTTGTGGATAGCCTGTATAACTGTTACGGACCCAATGTCTAATCTGAAAATATTTAAATAAATTATGATTTGGTAGATTAAATTTACCAGACAATTGCTGAAAATTGGCAAATTTATTTTGGCTATATAAATCTTCAACTGTTTTTATACCACTATTAACCCAATTTTTTTAGAATTCTGTCTGCAATCAGGTGGGGGATATTGGGGTTATTCCATGGAGGAGTTTTCTGAAATAATGAGGTATCTATACCAATAACTGCATGAGCTTCTTGCCATACTGCAAAAGAATTTAAAATTATAGGGTTCTTAGTAATACTTGAGTGCTTTTTCAGAGCACCTATATATTTAGTCCTGTCTTTTGTAAATAAGGGCACCAAATTTTCAAAAATGTTTCATATTTATCTTTTAAATTATGAGTAATTTTTTCTAATGGAATACAGCCATAGATTTCTTTCTTCCAACAATCTATACTTAAATATGTATCCAATTTCCAAGTAACTGCAATAGCCTTTTTGGCTACTGCCAGTGCAATTTTTATGAATTCTTTCTGATATTTATTTAGTTTGAGTTTCGGTTTTATCCCTTCAATATCACCTAGTAAAAGTAATATTGGATTATGAGGAAGTTGTATTCCCGTAATTTGTTCCAGTAAAAGTCTTAAATTTGTCCAAAAAGGTTGAATTTTAGAACAAGACCATGTAGAATGTAAAAAAGTATCAGTTTCTTGGTTACATCGGAAACACTGATCAGATAAACTTGGATTTAATTTATTTTTTTTGTGGTGTAATATATAATTGATGTAGAAAGTTATATTGCACTAATCTTAACCGAACATTTATTGTATTTGTCATACTATCAAGACATAGTCTTGACCAATTTGTTTCTTCAATTTTAATATTCAAATCACTTTCCCATTTTTGTCTTGACTTATGGACTCCTTGTTTAATTGCCTGTTTTTGAATCAAATTATACATACAAGATATAATTTTTTTAATATTTCAATTGGTTACTTGGGGAAGAAATAAATATATATACTAAAGTTATTAAGAACTCCATGGAGCATGTGGAGATCTTCCAACAACCAGGCACTCTTTCTTTTTTTTTCTTTCTTACTTTCTCTTTTTTTATATAGGGAAGTTAGGGGGGAGGGGGGAAGGGATATATACATTTTTTTCCACACTTGTAATTACTTAAAAACGCAATTAAATTAAAAAAAAAAATTTTTTAAAGAGCGCTTTTTCAGATGTTAAAAAAGGAAGAACTTTTAAGGGAACATTTTTTAATTGAGCTGGAGGAACCCGACCTGCTGAGTTCCTCCAGCTTGTTTGTATGTTTTGATTTGACCACAGCATCTGCAGTGTACTTTGTTTATTTTTTAATTGATGTTGTTCAATAGGAAGCCATCTAGTCTCATTGTTCTCAGAGTGCAACCAACACCATATTGGACGGAATTGAGCTGCAAGGTAATAACATTTAAAATTAGGAAGATTTAATCCTCCCTTGGGGTAAGGGACCTGAAAGGTTGAGAGTTTGACTCTAGGGACTTCACCTTTTCATAAAAAGCTGGACATTGATTTGTTTAAATCATTAAATAGACTTTTGGGAATTTTAATTGGGACACAGTGGAATAAATATAGAAATTTAGGGAGTATATTCATTTTAATTAAGTTCACTCTTCCAATTAAAGATACTGGCAGTTCCCTCCATTTCTGTAGATCTAATTTAACCCGATTCAATAATTTGATGTCATTATCTTTTAAGGATTTTATCTGCGGATCTCCTAATTTCTATGCCTAAATATTTAAATCCATTTGAGCACCATTGCAAGGGTTTGACTAGGTTCTTAATGTTATTATCCTGTATTTTAAAAGACATTACTTCACTTTCTGAAAGGTTTAATTCATATCCAGAAGCAGCACTGTATTGTTGAAAACATTGCAGAAGGGAGGGTAATGACTTTTCTGGATCAGACAGGAAAACTAAGAGATCATCAGTGTAAAGGGCAAGTTTGTGTTCATTTGAGCCAAATTTAATGCCGGTAAGACCATAAGACAAAGCAGCAGGAGTCGGCCATTCAGTCATCGAGTCTGCTCCGCCATTTCATCATGAGCTGATCCAATCTCCCCTTCAGTCCCATTCCTCCGTCTTCTCACCATAACCTTTGATGCCCTGACTACTCAGGTACCTATCAATCTCTGCCTTAAATACACCCAATGACTTGGCCTCCACTGCCACCCATGGCACAAATTCCACAGACTCATCACCCTCTGGCTAAAAAAATTCTTTCGCATCTCTGTTCTGAATGGGCGCCCCGCAATCCTCAAGTCGTGCCCTCTCGTATTAGACTCCCCCACCACGGGAAACAACTTTGGCACATCCACTCTGTCCATGCCTTTCAACATTCGAAATGTTTCTATGAGGTCCCCCCTCATTCTTCTAAACTCCAAGGAGTACAATCCAAGAGCAGTCAAATGTTCCTCATATGTTAACTCTCTCATTCCCAGAATCATTCTAGTGAATCTTCTCTGAACCCTCTCCAACATCAGCACGTCCTTTCTTAAATAAGGAGCCCAAAACTGCACACAGTACTCCAAGTGAGGTCTTACCAGTGCCTCAACATCACATCCCTGCTCCTATACTCTATTCCTTTAGAAATGAACGCCATCTAGAAATGTAATGGTGGGATTAGAACGAATAGTAATAGCCAGCAGCTCAATAGTTATTAAGAACAGCAGCAGAGCATTTGGACAACCTTGGCGGACTCCTCGGGATAACGGGAAGGTACCCTACAGGACTCCATTAGTTAGAATTTGAGCTTTAGGACCAGCAAAAAATGTTTCAATGTATTGAATAAATCTCTCTCCAAAATTCATTGCTTTTAAAGTTTGCAAAAGGAAGGTAGGTTCTATCCTGTCAAACGCCTTCTCTACATCCATCGATGTTATCAACATGGGATCATTTTGCATATGAGCCTCTTCCATTATGTGGAAAAAGTCTCCGTACATTATCAGATCCATCTCGATTTCTGACAAAACCTGTCTTATCAGCATTAATGATTTTAGGGATAATGTCATCTATTCTTAGTGCAATTAACTTTGATAAAATCTTGTAATCTGAATTCAAAAGACTAAGGGGACGATAAGAAGTACATTTTTGACGGTCCTTCTCAGGTTTTGGCAGTAATGTTATTGTAGCCATTTCCAATGCACTATGCAGAGTTTTATTAATCAGTGCCTCCTTAAACATATTTGTTGAAGTGGTTAAAAGCTTATCTGAAAAGGCTTTAAAGTATTCAATTGGAAAGCCATCTGGCCCCAGAGCTTTATTATTCTAGAGAGACTTCATAGTGTTACGAATGTGCCACAACTCTGAGGGGCCGAAGGGTACAAAGTCGCCCCCTCCTTTTTGAGAATCGCAAGATCGCTATTAATTCGAGTCTGGGACCCAGGAAATGAGAGAGAATCCACAAGGTTTGGAATGTGTCCTGGCCTCAGCGAAACAAAAACCCCTGATAACGGCTATTGTCTCTGGGAGACGGAATTGTGTATTGAGTACTGTACTATTCATTGAAGCCCTCAGGGGATGACCAGAGTGGGCTGGTTGAGGGATTGCATCATCCCAACCTGACTGACATCTGAGACCCCGTGAGTAAGGATAAAAGCGGGTCTGGGGAACAACCCCTTTAGACGCACCAGGAGAAACGCTGGAAATCCAGTGACAGCGTTTGATAGCCAAAGCCGGTGGGGCCCGTGTGCATCCTCCCTTGCCTGGGTTGGCGGGCTCACCACGGAAGAACGGCTTAGCTAAAGGAGAGGCCACAAGTGAACGGCCACACCAACGGGACTCCTGACGGATCGAAATCATAAAGGTTGGAAAACCCGTAGCGGTAACTGTTCCCATTCTATTCCAATTTCTCTCTCTCTCCAACAAAGTGCAACACAGCGACAACCAAAAGATGGCAGCTTGTGGAAATGCAGTGAACTGTATACTTCAATCGGACAATTCATTATCCCCTAGACAACGATAGAGCTTATTTCTTATTGATTATTATTATACCCGCACTTTTAGATTTAGTATTGACGACATATATTATCTGTATATTTGCAGTGATATTATTTTTGTGTATTTTTACCAATAAATACTGTTAAAAATAGTATCATCAGACTTCAAAGGACCTCTCTATCTTTGCTGGTAAGTGACCCAGTTACGGGGTTCGTAACAATAGCACCAAGAACCTCTTCTTCAGATATATCAGAGTCAAGACGATCTTTATCCTCAGGATCTAACTTAGGCAGATTTAATGAGTTCAAGAAACGTGTTGCTTTGGTATTTTCTGTATCATGATCTGTCTTATATAGTGTTTCATAAAAATTTTCTGAATTCTTGATTTATGTCCTGTGCATTAATGAGGGATCTGCCATCATCCGTAACAACAGATTGGATAAATCTATTGGTCTCTTCCTTTTTTATTTGCCAGGCAAGTAACTTACTAGTTTTGTTTCCGAATTTGTAATAATGATAGTTAGTTCTGGCCATATCTGCCTCAGCTTTACTTGTACATAAATTATTGTATTGAATCCATTTTAAAGTCAGTGTATTAAGTATTTCTTCACTTTTAGATAAAGCATGTTCACGTTCAAGATTTCTAATCTCTTCCTCTAGAGATACAAGTTTTCCTTTTTTCTCTTATCTTATGTGTGCTATATGAAAGGACCTGAAATCTCTCTTACATATTGAAATCAAAGCCACATCAACCACTTACGCTAGCAGCTCATTCCAGACTCACACCACCCTCTGAGTGAAGAGTTCTCCATGACAACAAAAAAACCTTTAGTGCCGTCATGGTTCAAACAGTAGCACTCTCACTTTACAGTCAAAAAGCAATGAGCTGGAGTCCAAATGCCCCTCAGAGGTGTGGCAGTAACTCATTACTGAAACAATACTGCTTTACCCAAGACCCAACCTTCAGGTGAATTTTTTAACTAGGGCCTGACTTCTCTTCCTGTGAAAGTAAACATTCTTGAAAAATATGAAACTTATACCCAGGATTCTGGAAAAGGTCCTTCTTTTGACATCACTAATTGCCTTCATCAATCAGGACACTGGACATTGAGAAGAGAACTCAGGAAGTCACAGTGCACCTGAAAAACACTTTGGTTGGGTCACATTTGGCATACTGTGTTAAGTTCTGATCACTCTTTAATGATGAGCAGGCTTTGTGAAGGGTGAAGAAGAATTTCATTGGGATGCTGCCTGGATTAGAGAATACCAGATCATAAGCAAAAACTGGACCAACTTGGACTGTTTGATCCACAGCAGGGATTCCCAACCTGGGATGCATGGACCCCTCAGTTAATGGCCAGAGTCCATGGCATTAAAGAAAGTTGTGAACCCTTGCTCTAGAGCACTGGAGGCTGAGGGGAGACCTGATTGAGGTGGAAAATTATCAGTCATAAATAGGGCATACAAGATTTCCAACCTTTTTAGGCCATTTGACTCCCATTAACCAAAAGGTCCATGGATCCCCAGGTTGGAAACTTCCCATATCTGCTACAATTTTCCTACAGCCACAACTGGTCAATGGCAGATGTAATTTCTCCTGCTCTTCGCTCTACAGTGGACTATCTGGACAACAGAAACACATACATCATGCTGTTGTTCATTGACTGCATGGTGTTCAACACAATCATCCCATCCATGCTCTCAGGTCTCTGTACCTCCCTCTGCAACTGGATACTGAACTTCCCCATCAGCAGACCTCAATCAGTGAGGACCAGTAATGCATCTCCTCACTATTGTCAACACGGACGCATCTCCAGGCTGTGTGCCCCCTGCTCTTCTCTCTATACAAACATGACAGTGTGAATAAGCACAGCCACAGTGACACATACAACTTCACTAACAATAGCAGCCGTCATGACAGATCCCCACTATGAAACAGAAGCCTTAAGCCCCACATCACCAAGTTTAAGAACATATACTTCTCTCAAACATTCAGTTCATAAACAACTTAACAGCACTGTGATCCCATAGCATTAAAATGGACTTTTCTTGTTCTAATTATGTTCTTTTCATAAGAATTAAGTTTAATTTAGATTGAAGTTATGCTTTTCTTGTGAATGAGTGGGTTTTCTCCAGGTGCTCCAGTTTCCTCCCAGTCCAAAGACATACTGAGTAGGTAACTGGTCGTTGTAAATTGTCCTGTGATTAATATCATGTTTGTCAGGGATTGCTGAGGTAGCATGACTTGAACGGCGGGAAGGGCCTACTCCGCGCTGTATCACTAAATAAAATAATACATATGATACTGTGTGCCTGTGGTGCTGCTGCAAGTGAGTTTTCATTGCACCTATGCATACATGTACTTGTGTAGATGACGATAAACACAACTTTGACTTTGATAAATGTCATATACTAAAGGACATCGCTTTATGGTGAGAGGGGAAAGTTTAAAGGAGATGTATAGGCTAAGTTTTTTTTATATAGATATGGGCAAGTGCTTGGAATATGCTGCCAGGGGTGGTGGAGAAGCAGACACAAAAATTAATGGCATTTAAGAGATATTTTGACAGGCACATTAACGTGTACGGAATGGAGGGATATGGATCACCCACTTTCTTCCACCTGCACTGCATTTTGCAACTGTAACACCATTTTCTGCATTGTTATTGCTTTTCCCTTGTACTACCTCGATGTACATGTGACAATAATAAACCAATTCAAATTCCATGTGCAGCTGGTTTTATTTGGTTTAATTTATCAAGATGCTCAGAATAAACATTTTGGACTGAAGGGACTGTTTCAGAGCTCTAGGGAATTTCCAGTTGTCACACTGTCATTACTAGGACCTACAATCCGACTATAGATTCAAAGTACATTAATTATCAAAGTATGTACACAATATATTCGGGCAGGTGGGGCTCATCAGTCTTGGCAAGCAGCCGCCTAGAAGAAGGAAAACTCTGATTTTGAACCTCCACTGCCTTGCGGCCATACCCACCCATGGGGAAAGGCTTCAGGAGTAAACCCTGAGGAAGAAATCCGGAGCCGGGGTCCCTAAGGCAGTTTGATGTAGTTTACAACTTCACTCTGGCAACCTCTGCGATGACTCAGGTGCTAAGCTGTATCGGTGCTTACCCTTCCCTTGGACAACATCAGTGACGTGGAGAGTGGGAACCCGTTGCTTGGGCAACAGCCAGTTCTTCAAATCTTCCCATCCAGGCTTGCGCCCTGGAGAGGACGCAGTCCACCACAGGTGTAAACCCATGATCCCCTGGGATCGACGGCTGGCTACTACTTCTATGCAGGGTACAACCCCGAGATTCATCTTCCAGCAGACAGCCATGAAACAAAGAAAACCATGGACCCATTTAAAGAAAAACAAAGTATCCTCAACAAAGCAGTAAAAAAAAACAAATCATGCGAACGGCAAAAAAAGGTGAAAAACGCAGAATACAAAACACCAAATCACAAAGACATTGAAAGCGTCCAGGCCTAATTAGTTCAGCTCAATTGAATCCAGCGCCTCTAAACACAGGCCACAGCACCAGTCTGCCCTGATCAAAATCAAACAAAACAGGAATAAGAAAGGTACAGTCAGAAACCAGAAACACATCATAATGTGAACTACACAGTCCAATCCACAGACTCTGGCACCATCCCCCGACTATATCTAGTTTCCTACAATAACTGGATAAGTATGATCTTGTTTTGGCTTCTTCAGCTTGCGATTGATACTGAATGAGAGCAAAATGCAACCATAAGCAAGAGAAAATCTGCAGATGCTGGAAACCCCAGCAATCCTGCTGAAGGGTTTCAGCCCGAAATGTTGACTATACTCCCCCACCCCCCCACATAGATGCTGCCTGGCCTGTGTGTTACAAAATACAACACTAGGTGCAGGAAACATTTGGTAGATTACACAGCTTCTGTGACAAGAGAAAGCACTAGTTCATCAGATCAATAACCTTTCATCAAAACAGGCAAAAGGTTCAAAACAACACACACAAAATGCTGGAGGAACTCAGCAGGTCAGACAGCATCTATGGAGGGGAATAAACAGTCCATATTTCAGGCCAAGACCTTTCATCAGGTCTGGAAAGGAAGGGGGAAAACACAAAATAATAAAAGCAAGTACCCTGGTACAATAAGATGGACTTTTGACCTCATAATCCACCTTGTTATGATCTTGAACCTCACTGTCTACCTGCACTGTACCCTCTCTGTAGCTGATACACTTTCCACATTTTTTTACCTTATTCTACCTCAATGCACTGTGTAATGAATCACTCTGTATGAACAATATGCAAGAAAAGTTTTTTCACTGTACCTCGGTACAATAATAAACCAATTCCTATTCTTAACCAGACAACCTATCTCATTATGATCAACGCACACAAACTGTTGGAGGAACTCATCAGGCCAGGCAGCATCTATGGAAAAAAAAAGTACAGTCTACGTTTCAGGCTGAAATACTTTGACAGGACTGGAGAAAAAAAAAGTTGAGTGGTAGATTTAAAAGGCGAGGGAAGGGGAGAGAGAACCACCAGGTGTTAAGTGGAACCTGGAGGGGGAGGGATGAAGTAAAGAGCTGGGAAGTTGATTGGTGAAAGAGACAGAAGGCCATGGGAGAAAGAAAAAGGGGGAAGGAGCACGAGGGGGAGGCGATGGCGGGCAAGGAGATGAGGTGAGAGAGGGTAATGTGGATGGGAAATGGAGGAGGAGGGGTGGGGAGGGTTGCGGTCTCAACATCCATCCTTGCTTTTATATTCTTATCCTCTCAAAATGAATTGCATTGCATCTGCCTTCCTCACCACAGACTCAACCTCCAAGTTAACCTTTAAGGAATCCTGCCCAAGGACTCCCAAGGCCCTTTGTACTTCTGATTTTTGAATATTCTGCCCATTTTGAAAATAGACTACACTTTTGTTCCTTCTACCAAAGTGCATGATGAGACACTTCCCAACACTGTATTCCATCTGCCACTTCCTTACCCATTCTCCTAATCTGTCCAAGTCCTTCTGCAGCCTCTCTGCTTCCTCACACTACCTGCCCCTCCACCTACCTTCATATCGTCCTCAAACATGGCCACAAAGCCATCAATCTCATCGTTGACATTTTAAGGAAAAGAAGCGGGCACAACACTGATGCTGTGGTACACCACTAGTCACCGGCAGCCAATTAGAGAAAGCTTCCTTTATTCCTTCCCTCTGCTTCCTGCAAACAGGCAATGGTCTATCCCAGCTTGGTAATACCATGGGTTTTTGTCTTGTTAAGCAGCCTCATGAGCAGCACTATGTCAAAGGCCTTCTGTACATCCAAGTACACAAAATCCACCAATTCTCCTTTGTCTATCCTGCTCATTGGATCCTCAGAGAATTCCAAAAGGCAAGATTTTCCCTCCAAGAAACCACAATGACTACGGCCTATTTTATCATAGCCCTCCAAGTACCCCGAGACCTCATTCTTAACAATCAACTCCAACATCTTCCCAACCAGAGGTCACACTTATTGGCCTATAATTTCCTTTTTTCTGCCTCCCTTCCTTCTTGAAGAGTGGAATGGTTCTCGCAATTTTCCAGTCCTTTGGAACCATGCCAGAATCTAATGATTCTTGAAATATCATCACTAATGCCTGCATGATCTCTTCAACCACCTCTTACAGAACCCTGGGGTGTACACCACCTGGTCCAGGTAACTGATTTAACTTCAGACCCTTCAGTTTCCCAAGCACCTTCTCCCAAATAATAGCAATTGCACTTACTTCTGTCCTGACACTCTTGAACTTCTGACATACTGCTAGTCTCTTCCACAGTGAAGGAGGATGCAAAATACTTATCGGGTGCGTCTGATATTTCCTTGTCCCCCATTACTTTCCAGTGTCATTTTCCATCGGTCCAGCACCTACGCTTACCTCTCTTTCACTCTTTATATACATGAGAAAAATTTTTTTGCATTCTCATTGATATCATTGGCTACCTTACCTTCATACTTAATCTTTTCTGTCCTTATGCCTTTTTAGTTGCCTTCTGTTGGTTTTTAAAAGCTTCCCAATCTTCTAACTTCCCACTAAAGTTTGCTCTATTATATGCCTTCTCTTTGGCTTTTACGTTGGCTTTGACTCTCATCAGCCATGATTGTTTCATTCTCCACTTAGAATACTTCTTCATCTTTAGGATGTATCTATCCTGCACCTTCCAAATTGCTGTCATCCCTGCTACTGTCCCCTTCTAATCAACTCCTGACAGCTCCCCTCTCATACCTCTGTAATTGCCTTTACTCCACCGTAATACTGACACATTTGAGTTTAGCTATTCCCTCGCAAAGTTCAGGGTGTACTCTATTGTAGTGGCGTGCTACACACAGCGCTGGAATAACGACACGCAAACAGTGAGTTGCAGTTGCGTAAAAGATTTATTCAAACTTCGCGGCCTCGCTTTTAAGCCTTCCCGTTTCCGCCCTCCCCAGGCGGGAATGGTGTAGGGGGCGCATATTCATAGTCCCTTCCCGCACGCGGGCTTTTCCCCTTGCTGGTGAAGAAGGGCTGGCGTCCTTTTTGGGGCCGGTCTCTCTGCCAGCGCACGCCATTTTGTGAGCTGATTCGAGTGTGCTGGAAAGTGGGTCACCACATAGCCCCCCCCCCCCCCAGAACCGGCGATACAGCTCCCAATGACCACAGTCTGAGTCGGCCTCTGTTTGGGAGGTCTGCCTCTGCGCCACGGTACCTGAGCTCCGACCGGCTGCGCCAAGTCCACATGGGCCGGTTTGAGTCGGTCCACTGTGAAAACCTCCTCTTTCCCCCCAATGTCCAGCACAACGGTGGACCCGTTGTTCCTGATCACCTTAAACGGTCCCTCGTAGGGCCGCTGTAGCGGTGCCCGATGTCCGCCCCGTCGTACAAAAACAAACTTACAGTGCTGCAGGTCTTTGGGTACACAGGTCGGGCTCTGTCCATGCTGTGAAGTGGGTATGGGAGCCAGGTTACCGAGCCTCTCACGTAGCTTGTCCAGGACTCTGATGAATTCGTTGTCGGACAGCGTGATGGAGTCCAGATGTGGGGCTGGCAACTTGGCTTCACCCAGGGAGAACGTTTGAAAAGTCTTGGCGTGGACTAGTCTCTTCCCTTGCAGGTCGACCAGCAGGATGTAAGCTCACAAAAAATCCACCCCCAGGAGTGGTTGGGCCATGGCGGCCAGTATGAAGTCCCACGTGAACCGGCTGGAGCCGAACTGTAGCCGCACCGTACGGGTGCCGTAGGTCCGTATTGTGCTGCCATTTGCAGCCCTCAGGGTGGGTCCCGGTTCTCTGTTGTGGGTGTTGTAACTCGTTGGAGGTAAAACGCTGATCTCAGCTCCGGTGTCAACCAAAAAGCGGCACCCCGACTGTTTGTCCCAGACATACAGGAGGCTATCCTGATAGCCAGCCGCCATAGCCATCAGCGGCGGCTGACCCTGGCGTTTCCCGGGAACTTGCAGGGCTGGCTTCTGTGCCTCACCGCTGGTGGTAGAAGCACCATTGTTTGTTGGCCTCCGCACTCCTGCCTCTGGGTTTTGTGGGCTCTGCTGCCGGGCCTGGTCTAGTCTGCTGTTGGGCGCGTGGCTTGGTGATCTGTGCGATGGATGCCCCACTCTCCTTCTTGGCTTTCCACAGCACATCTGCCTGGGCTGCCACCTTCCGGGGGTCGCTGAAATCTGCGTCGGACAGCAGCAGGCATATGTCCTCGGGCAGTTGCTCTAGGAATGCCTGCTCAAACATGAGGCAGGACTTGTGTCCTTCAGCCAGGGCCAGCATCTCGTTCATTAATGCTGACGGCAGCCTGTCTCCTAACCCATCCAGGTTCAGTAAGCGGGCAGCTCGCTCGCGCTGTCAGAGTCCAAAAGTCCTTATGAGCAAGACTTTGAATGCTGTGTATTTGCCGTCCTCCAGGGGCAACTGTATGAACTCCTCAACCTGGGCGGCTGTCTCCTGGTCGAGGGAGCTCACCACGTAGTAGTAACTTGTGGAATCTGAGGTTATCTGCCGAATGTGGAATTGGGCTTCTGCTTGTTGGAACCATAGGTGAGGTTGCAGCGTCCAGAAGCTTGGCAGTTTTAACGAAACTGCATGAACAGATGCGGCATCGTTCATCTTCGGTCCAAGTATCGTTTGGGCCGTCGGGGTCACCAATTGTAGCGGCGTGCTACACACAGCGCTGGAATAACGACACGCAGATGGTGAGTTGCAGTTGCGTAAAAGATTTATTCAAACTTCACGGCCTCGCTTTTAAGCCTTCCCGTTTCCGCCCTCCCCAGGCGGGAATGCTGTAAGGGGCGTATATTCACAGTCCCGTCCCGCGCGCGGGCTTTCCCCCTTGCTGGTGAAGAAGGCCTGGCGCCCTCTTTGGGACCGGCCTCTCTGCCAGCGCGCACCATTTTGTGAGCCGGTTCGAGTGTGCTGGGAAGTGGGTCACCACACTACCATATTATTTCTTTATCTTAAGCTCTCTAATCAATTCCAGTTCATTGCACAACACCCATTCCAGAATACCTTTTCTTCTAGTGGGCTCAACTACAAGCTATTCAAAAAAGCCAATGTGCATCCTTGAATGTTAAGTTCCTCTTAACAGCTACAATTCAGTGATACCCACAACATTATACCTGCCAATCTGTAACTTTGCTACATCGTCCACCTTACTCTGTATACTGTGAGCATTCAAATATAACTCCTTCAATCCCGCTTTTGTCACCCTTTTCGATTCTGTCCCCTGCAAGTCATCCCACTGATTACAATTATGCCGTCTTTGCCTGTCCTTCCTCAGTCTCACTGCACATTGCATCTACTTGTACACAAACTGCACCATCCTCAGCCCCATCACTCCAGCTCCCATCCCCTTGCCAAATTAGTTACTGTCAACCTGCACTGCATTTTCTCTGTAGTTGTTACACTTTATTCTGCAATGTTATTGTTTTACCTTGTTCTACCAGAATACACTGTGTAAAGAACTGATCTGTACGAACAGTAAGCAGGACAAGATTTTCACTGTATCTCGGTACACGTGACAATAATAAATCAATTCCAATTTTTTCTTTCCACAGACCCCGTCCGAGCTGCTGAGTATTTTCAAATTACTGTGTTTTTAATCCATATTTTCTAGCAAATGCGTTTGTTTTTTTTATTTGCCCGAACCCAATTGTTTTTAAATTCTCGTTATCAGGGAGGCTGGACTCTACACAACATCCCACAGCATGCTCCCTACCTCTGCCCGGATTCAATGCATCTGCAAAGCGTTTCGTCCAGTTCCATGAGGCAGTAATCTCCCGAACTGACATTTTCACTGAACGATATACATTGCACTGACGGCTGGAGGTCGGCCGGGTCCAACTTGGCCACTTCCAAAGTAGCCTGAATTTCCTCCAGAGTTCTCATCCCTTCAAGATTGCCGCCCGCCAGAGCACTGCACCCCGGCGCGCAACCAGCTCTGACTGACGGCCGGCGTAGCCAATAAACAAGGGCATCGGCCGCGGAGCCCCGCCGGAACTTGAGGCCACATCCAATCAAAGTCGAAGGCGGAGCAACTGCAAGAGAAAAGCGCGCCACTTTCCAAGCTGGCTGTTGTGTTGTGTATGGTGGCATTTCTTCCAAGTATGAGAAACTACGGCAGGAGTGAACCAGATTGAGGAAATGAAAGCTGCTGTAGCGGCTGGAATATTTTTTTTTAAAACAGAAGAAATGTTATAGATGCCGGAAATCTAAATCAATACACACAAAATGCTGGAGGAAGTCATCAGGTCGGGCAGCATCTATAGAGAGGAATAAACAGTGGACGTTTCAGGCCGAGGCCTTTCTTCAGGGACGGAAAGGGAGATGCTGGAAATGCTCGGCAGACCAGATAGTGTCTGTGGGAAGAGAAAGCAAGTTACCTAACATTTCAAGTGGAAGGGAAGAATGTGGAAGTTCAAAGTAAATTTTATTATCAAAGTACATATTTATCAGAATAAGTTTTATTATCACTGGCATATGTCATGAAATTTGTTAACTGAGCAGCAGCAATTTGATGCAATACATAATATAGAAGAAAATAATAATAATAATCATTAAATTAAACCTAGAAATTCACAGCACATTATAGGCCCTTCGGCCCACAATGTTGTGCCAACTACTCTAGAGGCCGCCTAGAATTTCCCTAGCACATAGCCCTCTAATTCTCTAAGCTCCACATACCTATCTAAGAGCCTCTTAAAAGACCCTATTATATCCACCTCTGCCACTTTCACTAGCAGTGCATTCCACACACCCACCACTCTGTGTGTGGAAAAACTTACCCCTGACATCCCCTCGATACCTATTTCCAAGCATCTTAAAACCATGTCCCCTCATGTTAGCCACTTCAGCCCTGGCAAAAAGCCTCTGGCTATCCACATGATCAATGCCTCTCATTATCTTATGCACCTTTGTCAGGTCACCTCTCATCCTCTGTCACTCCAAGGAGAAAAGGCCAAGTACACTCAACCTATTCTCAAAAGGTATTCCCTCCAATGCAGGCAACATCCTTGTAAATCTCCTCTGCCCTCTATAGTATCCACATATAGTATACTAGTGAGGTGACCTGAACTGAACAGAGTTCTCCAAGTGGGGTCTGACCAAGATCTTATATAGTTGTAACATTACCTCACGGCTCTTGAACTCAATCCCACGGTTGATGAAGACCGACACACCATACGCCTGCTTAACAACACTGTCAACCTGCACAGCAGCTTTGAGTGTCCCATCGACACAGACCCCACGATCACTCAGATCCTCCACACTGCCAAGAGTCTTACCATTTATATTCTGTCTTCAAATTGGACCTACCAAAATGAACCACTTCACTCTTATTTGGGTTGAAGTCCATCTGCCACTTCTCAGCCCAGTTCTGCATCCTATTGATGTCACACTGTAATCTCTGACAACTCTCCAAACTATCCACAACACCCCCAACCTTTGTATCATCAGCAGACTTACTAACCTACCCTTCTACATCTTCATCGAGGTCATTTATAAAAATCACAAAGAGGAGGGGTCCCAGAACAGATCCCTAAGGCAAACCACTGGTCACTGACCTCCATGCAGAATATGACCCGTCTACAACCACTCTTTGCCTTCTGTGGGCAAGCCAATTCTGAATCCACAAAGCAATGTCTCCTTGGATCCCATGCCTCCTTATTTTCTGAAGGAACCTTGCTGGGGAACCTTACCAAATGCCTTACTGAAATCCATATACACTGCTCTACCTTCATCAATGTGTTTTGTTACAGCCTCAAAGAATTCAGTCAGACTCATAAGGCATGACCTGCCCTTGACAAAGCCATGCTGACTATCCCTAATCAGATTATGTCTCTCCAAATGCACGTAAATCCTGCCTCTCGAGATCTTCTCCAACAACTTGCCCAGCACTAAAGTCAGACTCACTGGTCGATAATTTCCTGGGTTATCTCTACTCCCTTTCTTGAACAAGGGTACAACATTTGCAACCCTCCAGTCCTCCAGTACTTCTCCCGTCCCTATTGATGATGCAATCTCCTCCCTTGCTTCCCAGATTAGCTTGGGGTATACCTCATCTGATCCAGGTGACTTATCTAACTTTGCAAACATGAGGAAATCTGCAGGTGCAGGAAGTTCAAGCAACGCACACATAATGCTGGTGGAACTCAGTAGGCCAGGCAGCATCTATAGGAAGAAGTACAGTCGACGTTTCTTAACTCCTGATTGGTCCTATTCTCACACAACCCATCCTTTTGCTCCTCACATACTTGTAGAATTCCTTAGGGTTTTCCTTAATCCTGCTCACCATGGTCCCTTCCGGCTCTCCTAATTCCATTCTTAAGCTCTTCCTAGCAACCTTGTAATTTTCTAGACCTCTAAGTGTACCTCGTTTCTTGAATATTTCATAAGCTTTTCTTCTTAACTAGATTTTCTGCATACTTTGTACACCATGATTCTTTAACTCTGCCATCCTTTCCCTACCTCAATGGAACATACCTATCCAGAACTCCGTGCAAATGTTCCCTGAACATTTGCCACATTTCTGCAGTGTATTTCCCTGAGAATATCTACTCCCAATTTATGCTCTCAAGTTCCTGCCTAATAGCATAATATTTCCCCTTACCCCAATTAAATGTTTTCCCAAATTATCAGAATCAGGTTTATTATCACCGGTATGTGACGTGAAATTTGTTAACTTAGCAGCAGCAGTTCAATGTAATACATAATATATAAGGGAAAAAGAACAAAATAAAATAATAATAAATAAATAAATTACAGTACATGTATATTGAATAGATTAAACATTGTGCAAAAAACAGAAATACTATATATTTAAAAAGTGAGGTAGTGTCCAAGGGTTCAATGTCCACTTAGGAATCGGATGGCAGAGGGGAAGAAGCTGTTCCTGAATCGCTGTTTCTATTCCTCTCCAGCACGATGGTGAAGGAGATAGTGTTGTGGTCACTACCTCCAGAATGCTCTCCCACTGAGAAATCTGACACCTGACCAAAACAGAAAACTGGCCTCGCAGTAATACCCACTATTCTAATGTGTCAAGCCCGCAAAACACCTGGTCTCAGAGTAGGTTAAAGGGTTGGCACAACATCAAGGACCGAAGGGCCTGTACTGTATTGTTGTTTTCTATGTTCAGTATGGAAAGCCAAAGAACAGAAATTCAGAGTGGGGGTCGGATGGGTTTCTAAAATAGAAGGGGCAGGAAAATTAGAGTTTTTCCCGCAGACTGAACAAAGTTCAAAAGTTTAAATTTCTCATCAAAGTACATATATGTCACCATATATAACCCTGAGTTTCATTTTCTTGCAGCTACTCAGTACATCCAATAACTATAATAGAATCAATGAAGGACCTCACCATCAGGGCAGATAATGAGTCTGCACAAACTGTGCAAATAATTAATAAAGCAATAAATATCAAGAACATGGGATGAAGAGTCCTTGGAAGTGAGTTTATGTGGGAAAGTTTCAATGATGGAGCAAGTGAAGTTACCCCCTTTGCTTCAAGAACCTCATGGTTCAGGAGTAATAACTGTTCCTGAACCTGGTGGTGTTGGTCCTAAGGCTCCTGTACCTTCTTCCTGATGGCATCGTTTGAGTGGTGGGGAATAACACAGATATCCCAGAAGATAGTTATCTAATCTGCATGGATTTATACAGGGCTGAGAATACAAATTGTGAAAAACAAATGCAGTACACTTACTGTCCATTGTGCCATTGGCATTTAGGACAGCAATGAAGTTCCACCATCTCTGGTAGTGTTCAGGAATCCTTCATCATGCCAGTAGCTTCCTTTTGGTTTTCACTACTGCAAGTCCTGGGTGGACCCTCAGGAATGTCTTCACTTAAGGAGGACCCTCAGGAATGTCTTCACTAAGGAGGACATAAATAATCTTCCGGAAATAGTAGGGGACTGAGGGGCTAGTGAGATGGAGGAACTGAGGGAAATACATGTTAGTAGGGAAGTGGTGTTAGGAAAATTGAAGGGATTAAAGGCAGATAAATCCCCAGGGCCAGATGGTCTGCATCCCAGAGTGCTTAAGGAAGTAGCCCAAGAAATAGTGGATGCATTAGTGATTATTTTTCAAAACTCCTTAGATTCTGGGTTAGTTCCTGAGGATTGGAGGGTGGCTAATGTAACCCCACTTTTTAAAAAAGGAGGGAGAGAGAAACCGAGGAATTATAGACCGGTTAGTCTGACATCGGTGGTGGGGAAAATGCTAGAGTCGGTTATCAAAGATGTGATAACAGCACATTTGGAAAGAGGTGAAATCACCGAACAAAGTCAGCATGGATTTGTGAAAGGAAAATCATGTCTGATGAATCTTATAGAATTTTTTTGAAGATGTAACTAGTAGAGTGGATAGGGGAGAGCCAGTGGATGTGGTATATTTAGATTTTCAAAAGGCTTTTGACAAGGTCCCACACAGGAGATTAGTGTGCAAACTTAAAGCACACGGTATTGGGGGTATGGTATTGATGTGGATAGAGAATTGGTTGGCAGACAGGAAGCAAAGAGTGGGAGTAAACGGGACCTTTTCAGAATGGCAGGCAGTGACTAGTGGGGTACCGCAAGACTCAATGCTGGGACCCCAGTTGTTTACAATATATATTAATGATTTAGACGAGGGAATTAAATGCAGCATCTCCAAGTTTGCGGATGACACAAAGCTGGGCGGCGGTGTTCGCTGTGAGGAGGATGCTAAGAGGATGCAGGGTGACTTGGATAGGTTAGGTGAGTGGGCAAATTCATGACAGATGCAATTTAATGTGGACAAATGTGAGGTTATCCACTTTGGTTGCAAGAACAGGAAAACAGATTATTATCTGAATGGTGGCCGATTAGGAAAAGGGGAGATGCAACGAGACCTGGGTGTCATTGTACACCAGTCATTGAAGGTGGGCATGCAGGTACAGCAGGCGGTGAAAAAGGCAAATGATATGTTGGCATTCATAGCAAAAGGATGTGAGTACAGGAGCAGGGAGGTTCTACTGCAGTTGTACAACGCCTTGGTGAGACTGCACCTAGAGTATTGTGTGCAGTTTTTGTCCCCTAATCTGAGGAAAGACATTCTTGCCATAGAGAGAGTACAAAGAAGGTTCACCAGATTGATTCCTGGGATGGCAGAACTTTCATATGAAGAAAGACTGGATCGACTAGGCTTATACTGACTGGAATTTAGAAGATTGAGGGGGGATCTTATTGAAATGTATAAAATTCTAAAGGGATTGGACGGGCTAGATGCAGGAAGATTGTTTCCGATGTTGGGGAAGTCCAGAACGAGGGGTCACAGTTTAAGGATAAAGGAAAAGCCTTTTAGGACCGAGATGAGGAAAAATTTCTTCACACAGAGAGTGGTGAATCTGTGGAATTCTCTGCCACAGGAAACAGTTGAGGCCAGTTCATTGGCTATATTTAAGAGGAAGTTAGATATGGCCCTTGTGGCTAAAGGGATCAGGGGGTATGGAGAGAAAGCAGGTACAGGGTTCTGAGTTGGATGATCAGCCATGATCATACTGAATGGCGGTGCAGGCTCGAAGGGCCGAATGGCCTACTCCTGCACCTATTTTCTATGTTTCTATGAATACTGTCACATTCAGATGTAGAAGGATTCTTCATTGCTGTTTACATAGCAGTTTTGTTTGACTAGTCAGGGTTGTTAGCCCTGATCTGGAATGCAGTACACTAGACCGGAAGAAGTGCAAGTGAACTGTTGCTTCACCTGGAAGAACATGGATGATGGATAGGGAAGAGGGTATGGATAAGGTCAAAGTTGAGTTTCAAAGTCAAATTTATTGTCATATGCACAGGAGCATTGAAAAAACTTACTTGCAGCATCAAAGGCACAGGGCAACATTCATAAAAAAAGACATCATCTGAAGATAGATTATACACAAATTTTACAAGAAAGAACACAATTGGAACAAAAAAGTCTATTTTGGTCTAAAGACACAGCCGTCAAAGTGTTGCTAAGATTTTGCCAGTAGGTTCAAGAAAGGACGCAGCTGTTTTTGAACCTGGTGGTTGTGAACCTCATCTTAATGGTAGTTGCAAAAAGATGACATGGAGCAGAATCAGAATCAGGTTTACTATCACTGGCATGTGACATGGAATTTATTAACTTAGTAGCAGCAGTTCAATGCAATACATAATATAGAAGAAAAAAAACAAAATAATAATAAAAAATAAGTAAATCAATTACAGTATACGCATATTGAATAGATTAAAAATCGTGCAAAACCCAGAAATAATATATATTTTTAAAATGAGGTAGTGTACAAGGGTTCAATGTCCATTTAGGAAGTGGGTGGCAGAGGGGAAGAAGCTGTTCCTGAATCGCTGAGCGTGTACCTTCAGGCTTCTGTACCTCCTACCTGATGGTAACAGTGAGAAAGGGGTATGCCCTGGGCGCTGGACATTCTTAAAGTTTAAATGTCATTCATTTGAATACTCATGAATACAGCAAATGAGACAGCATTACTGAGGGATCAAGGACTGGGTAAACACATCTCCTTTCCTGATCAGTTTAGAGAGTTCTGTATTATAATGTTAATTTATCTTTCCTTATCATACAGTCTTTTACACAGTGGCAGTTCCCAGACACCCGTTATCTTGTTCATCCTGTTTCTTGTGGCCAGATCACAGAGCTATAAAGCTGTCTCAGCTGTGTTCTCATTAGGTGTTTATCACACCAGTTTCCTTTTCTCTGCTCTTTTGTTCAGTGGCTCCCAGCTTCTTTCTCTCTCACCTTCCTGGTCTATGTTCTATGTTTTTTCTCTCTCTCACTCTCTTTCTCTCTCTTTCACCCTCCCCTCTCACCCTCTCCCCTTCCCCTCTTCTTTCTCTCCCTTTTCCTCCTCCCTCTCTCCCTTTCTTTCTCTCTCCTTGTCCCCTCACTTGACCCTCCCCCACTCCCTCCCTTTCCAACAATCAGAGTGTCCTGTTGGATAGTTCACATCTTGTCTCCTATTACACAGATAAACGTGAGGCAGTTACAAAGATATAAACGTGAAACAGTGCCTTCAGTGCAATCAAATGACCTTGGTGATGTCCCATTTATATTTTAGAAGCTCTTCTCAGGGTCAAATGCAACCTGAAGCTTGCAATCAGTCTGGTTCAGGTTCAGATCTACTTATTTATTAAATCAAAATCACAGATCCATGTTGGCATCGAGCAGAACAATCCCATCAACATTCTCTTTCTTGCTTCTCTGTAATCCTGCAATTTAGTCTCTTTCATGTGTACATCAGAGTAGATTCTTTAACACCAGGGATTCTGCAGATGCTGGAAATCTAGAGCAGCACACATAAAAGGCTTGTGCTCTCTCTCTCTCTCTCTCTCTCTCTCTCTCTCTCTCTCTCTCTCTCTCTCTCTCTCTCTCTCTCTCTCTCTCCCCCCCCCCCCCTCCCTCTCCCTCGCCCTCTCTCCCTCTCTCCCTCCCTCCCCTCCTCCCCCACTGCCTCTATCGGGCTGGTCAGATTTTGATCAGAGCACAGTTCCTGGAAGAAGGCACAGATGCCCCATGAGTTCATAAAAGTCAGCTAAAGATTTTAAAGATTAGCTTTATTTGTTTCACATACATCAAAGCATACTGTGAAATGTGTGTCAGACAGAGGCAGAGGCAGATATAGGAGGGATTTTTAGGTGACGTTTAGATAGGCAAATGAATGTGAGGAAAATGGAAAGATATGGACATTGTGTAGGGAGAAGGGATTAGTTTGGTTGGCCATTTGATTACTAATTTGATTGATTTGGCAGAACATTGTGGATCGAAGGGTCTGTTCCTGTGCAAAGTTCTATAAATGTGCCATTTGACAGCTATCCAGTATGAGAGTATGCTGGGGAAGCCTGCAAGCGTCACCACGCTTCCAATACCATAGCATGTCCACATCTTATCAGCCCTAACTTGTATACCTTTGGAATGTGGGAAGAAACTGGAACATCCAGAGGGAATCCAGGCTGTCACAGGGAGAACATACAAACTCTCACAGACAGCAGCGGGAATCGCTGGTGCTGTAAAGCATTAAATTGAATTGAATTGACTTTAATACTTACATCCTTCATATACATGAGGAGTAAAAATCTTTACGTTATGTCTCTGTCTAAATGTGCAATGTATAGTGATTTATAATAAATAGTATGTACAACAGATAGTCAATATAACATAGAAATACAATTGTATTAGCTTGAGTTAAGCAATCTGATGGCCTGTGAAGAAGCTGTCCCCAGAGCCTGTTGGTCCTGGCTTTTATGCTATGGTAGCAGCTGGGACAGTTTGTGGTTTAGGGTGACTCGAGTCCCCAATGATCCTTTGGGCCCTTTTTGCACACCTGTCTTTGTAAATGTCCTGAATAGTGGGAAGTTCACATCTACAGATGCGCTGGGCTGTCCGCACCACTCTCTGCAGCGATTGAGGGAAGTACAGTTCCCATGCCAGGCAGTGATGCAGCCGGTTAAGATGTTCTTAACTGTGCCCCTATAGAAAGTTCTTAGGATTTGGGGACCCATACCAAACTTCATCAACCAGCTGAGGTGAAAGAGATGCTGTTGTGCCTTTATCACCACACATCCGGTATGTACAGACCACGTGTGATCCTTGGTGATGTTTACGCTGAGGGACTTAAAGCTGTTCACCCTCTCAACCTCAGATCCATTGATGTCAATAGGGCTAGCCTGTCTCCATTCCTCCCGTAATCCACAACCAGCTCCTTTGCTTTTGTGCAGATCAAGATTGAAGCCACATAGCTATTTGTAAGTAGGCCAGGCTGTGCAACTTACAACAGTAATACATCGTCAATGAACACCATCTCAGATGATTCCACTGGACAACAAATCTTTTCGAAAGTGTTGCTTCCTCAGAATTTCTTTTATAATAGACTGCTTGAGGCTGATCACAAATATTAATTTCAGACTACTTGTATCATTTAGGAATTTGGAGATACAAGAAATGAACTTTATTTAATATAATGTGTTTAATTGCATAATGGTGCTGACACTTTACAATATTTCAACTAAACTAAAAATATTTCGTTGATGCTTTTCATTTCTACTCAGTGTCTGAGGCTTCTCGCTTAAGTGTCCAACACTAACCAGCCAGCATTGATGGACTCCAGTTGCCCTGATACTGGGTCTCCATGACCACAATGTCCTGGTGAAACCTTTCACTATGCTCATCACTGACAGCACCAAGATTTGCAGAGAAGTCCAAAAGGGAATGCAAAAAATGAATCACAAACACGAGAAGATCGGCAGATGCTGGAAATCTCAGGGAAAACACACAAAATGTAGAAGGAGCTCAGCAGATCTGACAGCATTTACGGACATGAATAAACAGTCATGTTTCAGACCAAGACCCTTCATCAGGGCAGGTCTTGGGTCGATAAAACAGTACTGACGAAGGGGCTTGGCCCAAAACATCAACCGTTTATTCATTTCTGTATGACCTGCTGAGTTCCTCCAGCATTTTGTGTATTTTGCCATGCAGAAAATGAATTGTCCCCTCTATGCTGACGATCTTTTACCTTTTACAACAAACCCGATCACCTCCTTACCCCCCATGTTCTCACTCCTTAACAAATTTAGCCTGTTCTCAGGATATAAGCTTAATTTACACAATAGCAAACTTTTTCCAATAAATGGAGAAGCACAAGCGTCAGAGTTCCATAACCTCCCTTTTAAGGTAGTTAATAACCAATTTACTTACCTTGGCGTCACAGTAACAAGGAATTATAAGCGTCTTTATGGAAAAAATTTCGTTGATTTGTTAAATCATTCAAAACAGAGCCGAGCACAGTGGTCACCCCTGTCCATGTCCCTGATGGGCTGAATTAATGTCGTCAAAATGAACATCCTTCCTAAATTCTTATACCTTTTTCAATCCATACTAATTTTCATTCCTAAAGTCGTCTTTGACTCTCTAGACTCAGTCATATTATCCTACTTATGGAAGGGCAAGCATCCCCGTCTGAATAAAGTTCATCTTCAAAAATCTGTAAGTGTTGAGGGCATGGCTCTGTCCAATTTCCACTTATATTAAGCTAACATATGCTATCTCGTCTTTTGGTCTCATTTCCACAACCAATCTTACTGCCCAAGATGGGTGGCAATGGAGCTGAACACTATTTCTCTATTTCCACACTTCTTGGATCTGCACTCCCTTTTCTTAGGCCTAAGCCAATTGCTAATCCTGTTATCAGGCACACCCTGTGAGTATGGGTTCAGTTCAGAAAGCATAGTGGTCTCTATGGCTTCTCTCTTTCAAGTCCTATTCTACATAATCACCTCTTCCAGCCTTCTATACATGATCCAACATTTCAAGACTGGTATAGAAAGGGCATCAGGCGCTTCGAAGATCTTTTTATAGACAACTGCTTTGCATCATTTGTACAATTGTCTGCGAAATTTAACTTATCCAACACTCATTTCTACAGATATTTGCAAATTAGACATTTTATCAGCCCTTGTTATCAAACTTCCCAGACACCCAACACAAACGTTGTTGATATGTTTCTCTGCATGAATCCATTGCGCAAAGGTCTAATATCGACTATTTGTGACAAGCTAGTGGTTCGGAGACGAGCCCCACTTGACAAATTTTAAACTGCCTGGGAGCAAGATTTAAATTTTTCATTGTCAGACGATGTATGGGATTCGGTTCTCAAGTTAGTTAACTCAACCTCTTTATGTGCCCACCACCCTGTTACAATTCAAGGTCGTACACAGGGCCCATATGTCTAAAACTAAACTCAGACATACATTTACCCAGATGTTAATCCCTGCTGCGACAAATGCAAAAGGGGCGAGGCTTCCCTTATTCACATGTACTGGATATGACCTAGCTTGGAAAAATACTGGAAAGATGTTTTCCAAACTCTATCCCAAATACTTAATTACAATCTGGAACCTAACCCTTTGATTGCTCTTTTTGGCACCTCCGGAGAGGGGGACACACACCTACGTCCGACCAAACATTGCATACTGTCTTTTGCCTCTCTTGGGCAGGCGCACAGTCTTGCTCAGGTGGAGGGATGCTGCCCTGCCCACCCATGCTCAGTGGTTTAGGGACATCATGTCCAGTCTATACCTTGAGAAGTTCCATTATTCAACTCTCAATTCGGACATAAAGTTCTAAAAGGTGTGGAACCTTTCTTGAATATTTTCAGAATTCCCAGCCAAACTAAAGGTTCATCCCTTCTTCCTCTCCTCTGCACATAACTCCCTGACTTTCAGCATTCTCCGGTAAAATTCCATGAACTCAGACGTGTAAACATACAACAGTTTATGTGATAGGAAAATATACCTTCTCCATGCAGCTCTGTGGTGATAAAGGTTTTGTTTAACCCTTTTGGCTAATGCAATGATAGCTTGGAGATGGGAATTGGGAGGGGTAGGTTGGGGCAGGGAGACAACCAACACATGATGGTACTACGGGTGCATCTCTTTCATAGATGTGAATTATACATTTGTTACATTTGTCATGTACTACACAAACCTCCTTTGTACTATGCTTTCTTGATTTAAAAAAACAAAAATCAGTAAAATTATTGCCGAGAAAAAAAGAAAATGAATTGTTAGTGACATGTTGCACTTCATGGTTTTGTGTGCTTGAAGTGTGTTGTCAATTAGCTGCATATAGTTTGGTGCTCTGTAGATGCCAAGAAAAATTTCAACAAAATCTTTGAATGCTTTCGATGCAATTTTCTCCTGTCCCACTAAAAGTTCTTTGAATTGCCTGTCATTCATGACCTGTTTGCTTTGTAGGCCAACAAAGTGCCTTCCTTAATCTTGGCATCAGTTATTCTGACTTCAGTTATGAATTGAAATAAGAAATATAGGCAATTTCAAAAAATGGTGTGTCATTTTCATGATCAGCAACCAAAATCCCAAAATATTCAGGAAGCTAAATCTTCGTTGTCCAGTGTTCTCAGTGTATAGATCTATGCAGTGTCCAAAATCATATGTCCTCCTCAAGCAAGAAACTCAGAACCACATCAGATGCAAGATGCTTTCTTTTGTTCTGGAAATGCTAATGACATTCCATGGCACCCTAATGGGGGGGGGGGAGGAGGAGGGTGTATATAAAAATGAATATTATATATCATCATATCAGTAGTATAATGTTGCAGACATTGATAGGAGTATTATGGGGCTCAAGCCCTCTATTCCTTAAGCCCCAGCCGTCATAAACAGATACATAGTAATTATCTTTACTGCCAAATGAAGCAGTGAATACTTCTTACAGCCTGAGAGTAGTGAGCTGTTTTCACAGGAAACATCGCACACAGCTAGGTGCCAGCTGGATGGTTGTGAGAACACATGGTGTTAGTTGATACGGTTTGAAATTCTTGCAGATCTGGTGTACAGATCAGTATTTGCATGGTAAATAGTTTCAATAACAATACTAATTAGATTCAGGTTTAGATTTATTTATCACATCTACATGGAAACATACAGTGAAATGTGTCGTTAACAACCTACATAACCTAAGAATGAGCTGGGGGGAGGTTGCGGACATTCCAGCACCAACATAGCATCCATGAGGAAATCTGCAGATGCTGGAAATTCAAACAACACACACAAAATGCTGGTGGAACACAGCAGGCCAGGCAGCATCTATAAGGAGAAGCACTGTCGACGTTTCGGGCCAAGACCCTTCATCAGGACTAACTGAAAGGAAAGATAGTAAGAGATTTGAAAGTAGTGGGGGGAGGGGGAAATGCAAAATGATAGAGGAGAAGACCAGAGGGGATGGGATGAAGCCAAGAGCTGGAAAGGTAATTGGCGAAAGTGATAGTTCTCCATCTCCCTCTGGTGCTCCCCCCCCCCTATTTCTTTCTCCCGAGGCCTCCCGTCCCATGATCCTTTCCCTTCTCCAGCAATGTATCACTTTCGCCAATCACCTTTCCAGCTCTTGGCTTCATCCCACCCCCTCCGGTCTTCTATCATTTTGCATTTCCCCCTCCACTCACTATTTTCAAATCTCTTACTGTCTTTCCTTTCAGTTAGTCCTGACAAAGGGTCTCAGCCCGAAACGTCGACAGTGCTTCTCCTTATAGATGCTGCCTGGCCTGCTGTGTTCCACCAGCATTTTGTGTGTGTTGTACCAACATAGCATGTCCACAATGCTTGGCATTGTTAGAAATGATGTTTCTTTCCAATTGCATTTTAAAAAAATTAATATTAATAATTTTTTAACAGGTTTTCTAAAATGCTTCATTTATATCAACCTTTCTGTTATACCTTTATTAATAGCAATCAGATTTAATATCACCAGCATATGTCATGAAATTTGTTATGGCAGCAGTACAATGAAATATATGATAAATGATTATTGAGAAATAAACTGAGTTACATTAAGAATATAGACAATAGACAGTAGACAGTAGGTGCAGGAGTAGGCCATTCGGCCCTTCTAGCCAGACCGCCATTCACTATGTGATCATGGCTGATCATACACAATCAGTACCCCGTTCCTGCCCTCTCCCCATATCCCTTGACCCCGCTATCGAGAAAGAGCTCTATCTAACTCTCTCTTGAATGCATCCAGAGACTTGGCCTCCACTGCCTTCTGGGGCAGGGCATTCCACATATCCACCACTCTCTGGTGAAAATTTTTTTCCGCATCTCTGTTCTAAATGGCCTACCCCTTATTCTTAAACTGTGGCCTCTGGTTCTGGACTCACCCATCAGCGGGAACATGCTTCCTGCCTCCAGTGTGTCCAATCCCTTAATAATCTTATATGTTTCAATCAGATCCCCTCTCATCCTTCTAAATTCCAGTGTATACAAGCTCAGTCACTCCAATCTTTCAACATATGACAGTCCCGCCATTCCGGGAATTAACCTTGTGAACCTACGCTGCACTCCCTCAATAGCAAGAATGTCCTTCCTCAAATTTGGAGACCAAAACTACACACAATACTGCAGGTGGGGTCTCACCAGGGTCCTGTACAGCTGCAGAAGGACCTCTTCACTCCTATACTCAATTCCCCTTGTTATAAAAGCCAGCATGCCATTAGCTTTCTTCACTGCCTGCTGTACCTGCATGCTTGCTTTCATTGACTGATGTACAAGAACACCTAGATCTCGTTGTACTTCCCCTTTTCCTAACTTGACTCCATTTAGATAGTAATCTGCCTTCCTGTTCTTGCAACCAAAGTGGATAACCTCACATTTATCCACATTAAACTGCATCTGCCATATATTTGCCCACTCACCCAGCATGTCCAAGACACCCTGCATTCTCATAACATCCTCCTGACATTTCACACTGCCACCCAGCTTTGTGTCATCGGCAAATTTGCTAATGTTACTTTTAATCCCTTCATCTAAATCATTAATGTATATTGCAAACAGCTGCGGTCCCAGCACCGAACCTTGCGGTACCCCACTGGTCACAGCCTGCCATTCCGAAAGGGACCCGTTAATCACTACTCTTTGTTTCCTGTCAGCCAGCCAATTTTCAATCCATGTCTGTACTCTGTCCCCAATACCATGTGCCCTAATTTTGCCTACTAATCTCCTATGTGGGACTTTATCAAAAGCTTTCTGGAAGTCCAGGTACACTACATCCACTGGCTCTCCCTTGTCCATTTTCATAGTTACATCCTCAAAAAACTCCAGAAGATTAGTCAAGCATGATTTTTCCTTCATAAATCCATGCTGACTCGGACTGATCCTTCTACTGCTATCCAAATGTGTTGTAATTTCCTCTTTTATAATCGACTCCAGCATCTTTCCCACCACTGACGTCAGGCTAACCGATCTATAATTCCCCGTTTTCTCTCTCCCTCCTTTCTTGAAAAGTGGGACAACATTAGCCACCCTCCAATCAGCAGGAACTGTTCCTGAATCTATAGAACATTGGAAAATGATTACCAATGCGTCCACGATTTCTAGAGCCACCTCTTTAAGTACCCTGGGATGCAGACCATCAGGTCCCGGGGACTTATCAGCCTTCAGACTCAACAGTCTATCCAACACCGTTTCTTGCCTAATATAAATTTCCTTCAGTTCATCCTTTACCCTAGTTCCTTTGGCCACTATTACATCTGGGAGATTGTTTGTGTCTTCTCTAGTGAAGACAGATCCAAAGTACCTGTTCAACTCATCTGCCATTTCCTTGTTCCCCATAATAAATTCACCCGTTTCTGTCTTCAATGGCCCAATTTTGGTCTTAATTATTTTTTTGCTATTCACATACCTAAAGAAGCTTTTACTATCCTCCTTTATATTCTTGGCTAGTTTACCTTCGTACCTCATTTTTTCTTGGTGTATTGCCTTTTACGTTATCTTCTGTTGCTCTTTAAAAGCTTCCCAGTCCTCCGGTTTCCTGCTCATCTTTGCTATGTTATACTTCTTCTCTTTTATTTTTATACTGCCCTTTACTTCCCTCATCAGCCATGGCCGCCCCTTACTCCCCTTAGGATCTTTCTTTCTCTTTGGAATGAATCGATCCTACACCTTCTGCATTATTCCCAGAAATACCTGCCATTTTTGTTCCACTGTCTTCCCTGCTAGGGTATTGTTCCATTGAACTTTGGCCAACTCCTCCCTCATAGCTCCATAGTTCCCTTTGTTCAACTGTAATACTGACAAATCCGATTTTCCCTTCTCCTTCTCAAATTGTAGGTTAAAACATATCATATTATGGTCACTACCACCTAATGGTTCCTTTACCTCGAGGTCCCTGATCAAATCCGGTTCATTGCACAACACTAAATCTAGAATTGCCTTCTCCCTGGTAGGCTCCAGTACAAGCTGTTCTAAGAATCCATCTCAGAGGCACTCCACAAACTCCCTTTCTTGGGGTCCAGTACCATTCTGATTCTCCCAGTCTACCTGCATGTTGAAATCCCCCATGACAACTGTATCATTACCTTTGCGACATGTCAATTTTAACTCTTCATTCAACGTACACCCTACATCCAGACTGCTGTTTGGGGGCCTGTAGACAACTCCCATTAGGGTCTTTCTACCCTTAGAATTTCTCAGTTCTGTCCATACTGACTCTACATCCCCTGATTCTATGTCCTTATACTTTGTGCATTCATATATAATACTTTTAATTCGGTACTCCCCTCTCCTTTCATATCAATTCCTATTTCACTTGGCCATACTGTATGGTCTCTTCTTGAGCTTTCTACTCCATTGATTCTGTTGTCCTTTTTAACTTTTCTTATTTTCACTTTCCCTTTAACTCCATCCTTATATTTCCAGTTCATCCCCTCCCCCCCACTACTTAGTTTAAACACATCCGTGTTGCAGTGGCAAACCTGTCTGCCAGAATGCTGGTCCCCGCCTATTAAGGTGCAACACGTCCCTTTTGTACAATTCATCCCTACCCCAAAACAGATCCCAGTTGTCCAAGAATGTAAATCCTTGCTTCCTGCACCATGTATGTCTATTAGGTAGTTAAGTTAAAATAAGACCATAGACCATAAGACAAAGGAGCAGAAGTCGGCCATTCGGCCCATTGAGTCTGCTCCACCATTTCATCATGAGCTGATCCAATCTCCCCTTTAGTCCCATTCCCCTGCCTTCTCGCCATAACCTTTGATGCCCTGACTACACAGATACCTATCAATCTCTGCCTTAAATACACCCAATGACTTGGCCTCCACTACCGCCTGTGGCAACAAATTCCATAGATTCACCATCCTCTGGCTAAAAATTTTTTTTCGCATCTCTGTTCCGAATGGGCGCCCTGCAATCCTCAAGTCATGTCCTCTCGTACTAGACTCCCCCACCATGGGAAACAACCTTGCCACATCCACTCTGTCCATGCTTTTCAACATTCGAAATGTTTCTATGAGGTCCCCCCTCATTCTTCTAAACTCCAAGGAGTACAGTCCAAAAGCAGTCAAATGTTCCTCATATGCTAACTCTCTCATTCCCGGAATCATTCTAGTGAATCTTCTCTGCACCCTCTCCAATGTCAGCACATCCTTTCTTAAATAAGGAGCCCAAAACTACACACAGTATTCCAAGTGAGATCTTACCAGTGCCTTATAGAGCCTCAACATCACATCCCTGCTCCTATACTCTATTCCTCTAGAAATGAATGCCAACATTGCATTCGCCTTCTTCACCACCGACTCAACCTGACTGTGCAAATAAGCTGTGCAAAATAATAGAAATAAAAGTAGTGAGGTAGTGTTCCTGAATCATTGAATGTGTGCCTTCAGGCTTCTGTACCTCCTTCCTGATGGTAATAGTGTGAAGAGGGCATGTCCTAGGTGATTGGGAACCTTAATTTTGGACACCTCTTTCCTAAGGCACCGCTCCATAAAGATGTCTTGGATACTATGGAGGCTGGTACCCATGATAAATCTGACTAGTTGTACAATTTACTGCAACTTATTTTGATCTTGTGCAGTAGCCCCCCCACTCTGCCACCCCCATACCAGATGGTGATGCAGCCAGTCAGAACGCAAGGTACACTTGAAGAAGTTTTTGAGTGTTTTAGTTGACAAACCAAATCTCTTCAAACTCCAAATGAAATATAGCTGCTGCCTTGCCTTCTTTATTGCTGCATCAATATGTTGTGTCCAGGCTAGGTCCTCAGAGACATTGACACCCAGGAGCTTGAAACTGCTCAGTCTCATCACTTCTGATCCCTATATGAGGATTGGTTTGTGTTCTCTTATCTTCCCTGAAGTCCAGAATCAGCTCCTTGGTCTTGCCAACGTTGAGTGCAACTCACTGGTATATCTTGCTCTTGTACGCCCTTTCGTTACCATCTAAAATTCTGCTAACAATGTTTGTATCATCAACAATTTATAGATGGTATATGAGCTTTGCCTAGCCACACAGTCATGGGTATAGAAAGAGTAGAGCAGTTGGCTAAGCACATATCTCTGTGGAAAGCCAATGTTAATCGTCAGCAAGGTGGAGATGTTATTTCCAATTCATACAGATTGTGGTATTTTGGTTAGGAAGTCAGAGATCCAGTTGCAGAGGGATGCACAGAGGCCCAGTTTCTGTAGCTTTTCGACCAGCAATGTAATGAATGTTCATTCGTTAGTTATGTGCTGTGTTGTATGACGTGGACGTTGATGGTCTATGACCATGATTGTACTTGGCAAATTTTTCTACAGAAGTAGTTTGCCATTGCTTTCTTCTGGACAGTGTCTTTACAAGACATATGACGCCAGCCATTATCAATACCCTTCAGAGATTGTCTGCCTGGTGTCAGTGGTCTCACAACCAGGACTTGTGATATGCACCGGCTGCTCAGACGACCATCCACCACTGGCTCCCATGGCTTCACATGACCCTGATTGGGGGGGTGGAGGGGGCAAAGCAGGTGATACTCCTTGCCCAAGGGTGACTGCAGGCTAGCGGAAGGAAGGAGTGCCTTACACCTCCTTTGGTAGAGACCTATCTCCAGCCCACCACCTGAATGAATGTAAATAACAAAAACATGTAAATAAGCCACAGGACTCATCCTTTTTCCTTGAAAAAGTTCATAATTATTGTTGTATTCATTGATCAATGATCTTTACTTTATGGTGCACGAGAGAAATTTTTAGAAGACTATCATCAATTTAGGCACACATTCTCAAAAAGGTTTGCCACCCCTGTCCTAGGAGGTGTTGAGGAACAGAGTAACCTTGGTGTACAAATCCATAGATGCTTAAAGATGGCAGGACAGGTAGCAAAAGTGGTGAAGAGGTCACGAGGATGATGGCCTTCATTAGCCAAGACATATTCTCAGTGGCCACTTTATTAGGTATACCTGTACACCCACTCATTAATGCAAATATCTGATCAGCCAAATAGTTGGCTGCAACTCAACGTGTAAAAGCATACAGACAGCTCAAACAGTTCAGTTGTTCAGACCAAACACCAAAATGGGTAAGAAATGTGATCTAAGTGACTTTGACCTCCAAATGATAGTTGGTGCCAAATGGGATGGTTTGAGTTTCTCAGAAACTGCTTATCTCTTTGGATTTTCATGCGCAACAGTCACAGAGTTTACAGAGAATAGTGCAGAAAACAAAAAAAAGAAAAAATCCAGTGAGCAGCACTTCTGTGGTCAAAAACGCCTTGTTAGTGAGAGAGCCCAGAGGAGAATGGTCAAACTGGTTCAAGGTGTCAGGAAGGTGACGGTATCTCAAATAACCATGCATTACAACAGTGGTATACAGAAGAGAATCTCTGAATGCGCAACTAGTCAAAACTTGAAGTAGATGTGCTACAGCAGCTGAAGATCAAGAACATACACCCAGTGGCCTCTTTACGTACAGGAGATAGGTAATAAAGTGGCCATGTAATAATGTGCATAAGGCAGATAAAGTTGATCCATGATCTTTAATCTGCAACTGGAACACCGTGCACAGTGCTGGCCACACCACCATAGGAAGTAAGGGAATAATATGAGAGTGTGCAGAGGAGATTTGCTTTGGATGGAATATTTCAGCTGTGCATCGGAGACAGGACAGGGTGGCTTTGCTTTGCTTAGAGTGGAGGATGCTGAGGGAGACAGCCTGATAAGTATTTATAAAGTTAAGAACAGCATAGACAGGGTGGTTAATAAAAACTTTACCTCCTGATTACTAAAACCAGGAGATATAAGAGGGTTAGAAAACATTTGCAGTTATTTTTTCACCCAGAAAATGGTTGCATTCTGGAATCTCCTGCCTGAAAAATTACAGATGCAGGAAGTGCCACTATATTTAAAATGTGTCTGGATGAACACTTGATTTGCTAAGGTATAGAAGTTCATAGACCCAGTACCGATAAACATAGTATAGGTAGCTACGTAATTGTCAGATTCAGATTTATTTATCAAAGTCCTTAACATTGTCAGTGATCCCTGCCATCCATCCAACAATCTCTCTGACCCCCTACAATGAGGCAAAAACTGTTGGGATGGGAGAAAGTTTCCTCCTCCAGGCCATAAGACTACTGAACTCCCTGTCACCACCCAGGTCTGATCACATGTGAAGCACCAGTAGCGTTCTACTGTTTATGTTTAACTTGTATCATAATTGTGACAAGTTTCTTAGATTATTTGTGGTAATATTACTTTATGTGTTGCGTGTGAGTTATATGTACTCTGTTGTGCACCTTGGTCCAGCAGAATGATGTTTAATTTGGTGGAATACATGTGTATGAAAGAATGACAATAAACTGAATTTGAACTTGAACTTGATGTACATGGAAACATACAGTGAAATATCCTCCCCCTTCTCCAGCTGTGTATCCCTTTTGCTAATCAACTTTCCAGCTCTTAGTTTCACCCCTCCCCCTCCTGTCTTCTCCCATCATTTTGGATCTCCCCCTCCCCCTCCCCCTCCCACTTTCAAATCCCTTACTATCTCTTCTTTCAGTCAGTCCTGACGAAGGGTTTTGGCCCGAAACGTTGACTGTACTTCTTCCTATAGATGCTGCCTGGCCTGCTGCGTTCCACCAGCATTTTGTGTGCGTTGAGTGAAATACAACTTTTGTGTTAACAACCAACGCACCTAAGGATGTGCTGTAGCAAGCCCACGAGGCCATTAGGCTTCTGAACTCCCAGCTGCATCATATCTGAAGTGTCACTGTTTAATCTGTTCCATACTGTAACAATTTAATATTAATATTAAATTACTATTTATTATGAATGCACTTAAGTTTGTTATTTATGTGTGATTCATATGTAGACATTATGTTTAGATAAGTTATTGTGTGTTATTTGTGTTATGTGCTTTACACCCTGGTTCAAAGAACCGTCTTATTTCTATATACATTATATGGTTAAATATGTTATATATATTTATGTAGTTAAATGACAATAAACTTCACTTGACAGTTGACACTTCACCACACATACCAGCGCCAACATAGTATGCCCACAATACTTGTAAAAACAACACAGAACACAACAAGCAACAAAACAACAATAACAAAACAGGCCCCATTTGGTAGAAATTTGCAAGAGTTTTGGTGACATATAAAGTCTCCTCAAACTCCTCATGAAATATAGCCACTGTCATGCCTTCTTTGTAACTGCATCGATGTGTTGGGCCCCAGGATAGATCCTCAGAGATAGAGTGAAGAACAGGCCCTTCCAGTCCATTCCATGCCCAGCATACCACCTATTTAATCCTAGCCTAATCGCAGGACAATTTACAAGGACCAATTAACCTACTAACTGGTATGTCTTTGGACTGTGAGAGGAAACCGGGGGACATGGGGGAAACCCATGCAGTCACAGCAAAAAGGTATAAATTCCTTACAGGTGGCGCTGGAATTAAACTCAGAGCTCCAGAATGCCCCAAGCTGTAAGAGCATTACACTAACCACTATGCTACCAGGAACTTGAAACTGCTCACTCTTTCCACTACTCATCCTATTATGAGGACTGATGTATATTCCCATGACTTCCCCTTCCTGAATTTCTCAACCAGCTGATCTCTCTTTTATATGCCTCCCGGTCACCATCTAAAAGTCTGCTAACAATAGTTGTGTCATCAGCAAATTTATACACTACTGTGCAAAGGTCTGAGGCACATGTAAAAAGTTTCTGTAAAGTGAAGACCTGTCTGTTATTTCATCCTCCGTCGGATCCGTGCGTGCAATCGCCACTTCTATGACTTTATCATGTTCTGCAAGGATCGCAAGATCTTCCATCTGCAGAGCCCAGAGCATGGTCTTCGTATCGCGTCCCCGGCCCCAGTAGTCGATCTCGGCTGCCCCAGCGACCCAGGGCATATTGAAAACCCGGACTCCAGCGCCATCACCACGTGTTCCAATGGCCATGGATTGTCTCGGCCGTCGATCTCGGCTGCTCCAGCGACCCAGGGCATATTGAAAACCCGGACTCCAGTGCCATCACCACGTGTTCCAATGGCCATGGATTGGCCTTGGCCGTCGATCTCGGCTGCTCCAGCATCCCAGGGCATATTGAAAATCCGGACTCCAGCACCATCAACGCGGGTTCCAACGACCATGAACAGCTTCAAAGCGATTGCGCAACCACCGACTGCGACTCCAGCCTTGAACTCCAGGCCAGGTCTTCACATGCTGCGATTATGACTCCTGTCTCCCCTTCCCCCACCACCACTCTGCCATCCCCTCTCCCTCAGATCCCATCGTCAGCTCCTGGGCCCTCGGAGGCTCCATCTTCCTCTCACCCCAACCCTTCCCTCTCCACTGACACTACCAGCCTCCCTCCCCCCTCTGATCCCATCTCTCATCCGTGCCGGGTCTTTACCATTCCCTCCGACCTTCAACTCTCTGATGCAGAGCGCTCTGTCCTCAGTAAGGGCCTCAGCTTTGTCCCCCTTCGCCCACACCTCAGTGAGTTCTGCATACGCCATGACGCTGAACTCTTCTTCTGCCGGCTCCGTCTCCGAGCTTACTTCTTGACAAGGACTCTCCTACCCCCACCGATGACTCCTTCTCCCATCTTCAACCCTTCTCCTCTTCATGGACACCCCACTCTGGTCTTCTGCCTGCTCTGGATCTCTTTATTGCTAATTGCCGACGGGACATCAACTGTCTTGACTTCACCACACCCTGTTCCAATTCCAACCTCATTCCTTCCGAACGCTCTGCTCTCCGCTCCCTCTGCACCAATCCCAACCTCATTATAAAACCTGCTGATAAGGGGGGAGCTGTTGTTGTCTGGTGTACTGACCTCTACCTGGCCGAGGCACAGCGACAACTCTCTGATACCTCCTCTTATTTACCCCTTGATCATGACCCCACTAAGGAGCACCAGGCCATTGTCTCCTATACCATCACCAACCTTATCAGCTCTGGGGATCTCCCATCCACTGCCACCAACCTCATAGTCCCCACACCCCGCACTTCCCGTTTCTACCTCCCACCCAAGATCCACAAACCTGCCTGTCCAGGTAGACCTATTGTCTCAGCTTGCTCCTGCCCCACTGAACTCATTTCTGCATACCTTGACACTGTCTAATCCCCCCTTGTTCAATCTCTTCCCACCTATGTTCGTGACACTTCTCATGCTTTGAATTTTTTCAATGATTTTAAGTTCCCTGGCCCCTACCGTCTTATTTTCACCATGGACCCTATATACCTTCATCCCCCACCGAGATGGTCTCGAAGCTCTTCGCTTTTTTTTTGGTTTCCAGACCTAACCAATTCCCCTCTATCACCACTCTCCTCCGTCTAGCGGAATTAGTTCTTACTCTCAATAATTTCTCCTTTGGCTGCTCCCACTTCCTCCAAACCAAGGGTGTAGCCATGGGCACCCGTATGGGTCCCAGTTATGCCTGCCTTTTTGTTGGCTTTGTGGAACAGTCCATGTTCCAAGTCTATACCGGTATCCATCCCCCTCTTTTCCTTCGCTACATTGACGACTGCATTGGCGCTGCCTCTTGCACGCATGCTGAGCTTGTTGACTTCATTAACTTTGCCTCCAACTTTCACCCTGCCCTCAAATTTACCTGGTCCATTTCCGACACCTCCCTCCCCTTTCTTGATCTTTCTGTCTCCATCTCTGGAGACAGCCTATCTACTGATATCTACTATAAGCCTACAGACTCTCACAGCTACCTGGACTATTCCTCTTCCCACCCTGTCTCTTGCAAAAAGGCTATCCCCTTCTCACAATTCCTCCATCTCCGCCGCATCTGCTCTCAGGATGAGGCTTTTCATTCCAGGATGAAGAAGATGTCTTCCTTTTTTAAACAAAGGGGCTTCCCTTCGTCCACCATCAACTCTGCTCTTAAACGCATCTCTCCCATTTCTCGCACATCTGCCCTCACCCCATCCACCTGCCACCTCACTCGGGATAGGGTTCCCCTTGTCCTTACCTACCACCCCACCAGCCTCCAGGTCCAATGTATAATTCTCCGTAACTTCCGTCACCTCCAACGGGATCCCACTACCAAGCACATTTTTACCTCCCCCCCCCCTTCTGCTTTTCGCAGCGACCACTCCCTACGCGACTCCCTTGTCCACTCGTCCCCCCCCCCCCATCCCTTCCCACCGATCTCCCTCCTGGCACTTATCCTTGTAAACGGAACAAGTGCTACACCTGCCCTTACACTTCCTCCCTCACCACCATTCAGGGCCCCAGACAGTCCTTCCAGGTGAGGCAACACTTCACCTGTGAGTTGGCTGGTGTGGTATACTGTGTCCAGTGCTCCCGGTGTGGCTTTTTATATATTGGTGAGACCCGACGCAGACTGGGAGACCGTTTCGCTGAACACCTACGTTCGGTCCACCAGAAAAAGAAGGATCTCCCAGTGGCCACACATTTTAATTCCACGTCCCATTCCCATTCTGATATGTCTACCCATGGCCTCCTCTATTGTCAAAATGAATCCAAACTCAGGTTGGAGGAACAACACCTTATATACCGGTTGGGTAGCCTCCAACCTGATGGCATGAACATTGACTTCTCTAACTTCCATTAATGCCCCTCCTCCCCTTCTTACCCCATCCCTGACATATAGATAGATAGATACTTTATTCATCCCCATGGGGAAATTCAACTTTTTTCCAATGTCCCATACACTTGTTGTAGCAAAACTAATTACATACAATACTTAACTCAGTAAAAAATATGATATGCATCTAAATCACTATCTCAAAAAGCATTAATAATAGCTTTTAAAAAGTTCTTAAGTCCTGGCGGTAGAATTGTAAAGCCTAATGGCATTGGGGAGTATTGACCTCTTCATCCTGTCTGAGGAGCATTGCATCGATAGTAACCTGTCGCTGAAACTGCTTCTCTGTCTCTGGATGGTGCTATGTAGAGGATGTTCAGAGTTATCCATAATTAACCGTAGCCTACTCAGCACCCTTCGCTCAGCTACCGATGTTAAACCCTCCAGTACTTTGCCCATGACAGAGCCCGCCTTCCTTACCAGCTTATTAAGACGTGAGGCGTCCCTCTTCTTAATGCTTCCTCCCCAACACGCCACCACAAAGAAGAGGGCGCTCTCCACAACTGACCTATAGAACATCTTCAGCATCTCACTACAGACATTGAATGACACCAACCTTCTTAGGAAGTACAGTCGACTCTGTGCCTTCCTGCACAAGGCATCTGTGTTGGCAGTCCAGTCTAGCTTCTCGTCTAACTGGTTTAGTTGTTTGCCTGTTCTCCATCTCTCTCTGGTGCTCCCCCCTCCTTTCTTTCTCCTGAGGCTTCCCGTCCCATGATCCTTTCCCTTCTCCAGCTCTGTATCACTTTCGTCAATCACCTTTCCAGCTCTTAGCTTCATCCCACCCCCTCCGGTCTTCTCCTATCATTTCGCATTTCCCCCCTCACCCCACTACTTTCAAATCTCTTACTATCTTTCCTTTCAGTTAGTCCTGACGAAGAGTCTCGGCCCGAAACGTCGACAGTGCTTCTCCCTATAGATGCTGCCTGGCCTGCTGTGTTCCACCAGCATTTTGTGTGTGTTGTTGTTTGAATTTCCAGCATCTGCAGATTTCCTCGTGTTTGCTCTGTAAAGCGAAGATGCCTTCAAAAATAATGAAATGAAAAATTTCTGAATCATCAGACTCAAGTTTAATATCACTGCATATATTGTGAAATTTGTTGCCTTAGCAGCAGTACAGTGCAATACATAGTTACAGAAAAAAACAGTGAATTTCTGTATATATGTATAAAAATAGTTAAATTAGAGCAAAAATAAAAATAAAAAAAGTAGTGAGGTAGTGTTCATGGGTTCAATGTCCATTCAGCAATCTGATGGCAAAGGGGAAGAAGCTGTTCCTGAATCATCGAGCGTGTATCTTTAGGGCTCTGTACTTCCTTTCTGATGGTAGCAATGAGAACAAGGCAATGAGAACCTGAGTGACAGGGGTCCTCGAAGATTTTTGCTGTCTTTCTAGGCATTGTTCCGTGAAGATGTCCTGGGTACTACAGAGGCTAGTGTCCATGATGGAGCTGACTACATTACAAACACTCTGGAGCTTATTTTGATCCTGGGCATTAGGGTCCATCCCCCCCCCCACCCCCCCCCCACCCCCCCCCCCCCCATACCAGATAGTGATGCAGCCAATTAGAAAGCTCTCCACAGTACATCTACGGAAATTTGTGAGTGTCTTTGGTGACATAACAAATCCTCACAAACTCCAAATGAAAAATAGTCGCTGGCATGCCTTTTTCATAGCAGCTTGATATATTGGGTCCAGGTTAGATACTCAGAGATATTGACGCCCTGGTATTTGAAATTGCTCACTCTCTCCACTCTTGATCCTTTTATGAGGTCTGGTGTGTGTTCCCTCATCTTACCCTTTCTGAAGTCCACAATTAGATCTTTGGTCTTACTGAAGTTGAGTGCAACGTTGTTGCTGCAACTAGCTGATATACCTCACTCCTGTACGCCCTCTCATCACCATCTGAAATCTGCCAACAATAGTTGTATTGTCAGAAAATTTATAGATGGCATTTGATCTGTGTATATCCACAAACAAATGGGTGTAGGGAGGATAAGCACACATCCCTGAGGTGTGCCAGTGTTGATTGTCAACGAGGTGGAGATGTTATTTCCAATCTGCTCTGATTGTGGTCCTCCAGTTAGGAAGTTGAGGATCCAGTTGCAGAGGGAGGTACGGAGGCCCAGGTTCTGCAGCTTTTCAATCTAAACTGTAGGAATGATGGTGTTAAATGCTGAGCTGTAGTCAATGAACAGCATCCTGACATAGGTATCTGATTTGTCTAAAAATTGACAAAAAATTTACTACTAAGAGCAGTAAAGAGTTAAAAACTAAATAAAATCAATATTTGGTGTGACCACCCTTTTCCTTTAAAACTGCATCAATTCCTTTAGGACACTGTTGTGCAGCTTTATAAGAAATTTGGCTGATAGGTTGTTCCAAGCATCTTGGAGAACTTATCACAGTTGTTCTGCAGACTCTGGCTAGCTCGGGTGCTTCTAACTCTCCAGATAATCTCAGACAGTCTTCATGATGTTGAGATCAGGGCTCTGTGGAGGCTATGCCATCTGTTGCAGAACTTCTTGTTCTGCTTTTTGCTGAAGGTAGTTCTATATGACCTTGGCCATGTGTTTGGGGTCATGGCCCTGCTGCAGAATTAAGTTGAAATGGATCAGACATCTTCCTGAGGTTACTACATGATGGATGAGAATTTGCTTGTTCAAAAGTTCAAAGTAAATTTATTATCAATGTACATATATGTCACCATATATAACCCTGTTCAGTTTCTTCTGGGCATACTCAATAAATCCATAATAGAATTAATGAAAGCCCGCACAAATCTGGGTATTCAACCAGTATGCAAAAGACAACAAAGTGTGAAAATACAAAAAGAAAGAAATAATAACAATAAATAAATAAACAATAAATATTGTAAACAAAACATGAGATGAAGAGTCCTTGAAAGTGAGTCCATAGGTTGTGGGAACATTTCAATGATGGGGCAAGTGAAGTTTTCTCCTTTGGTTCAAGAGCCTGATGGTTGAGGAGTAATTACCTTTCCTGAGCCCCTGAACCTGGTGTTGTGCGTCCTGAGGCTCCTGTATCTTTTTCCTGGTGGTACCAGCAAGAAGAGAGCATGACCTGGGTGGTTGGAGTCCTTGATGATGGATGCTACTTTCCTGAAAAAATGATCCATTTGTGATCCAAATGTATTCAGTGGTTTGGAGGGCTTTATCCATGGTGGACTAGGCCATATATAGCTACCTTTTGTAGGATTTTTCATTCAAGAGCATACCAGGCTGTGATGTAGGCAGTCAATATACTCTCCACCATACATCTATAGCCGAATCTTCACAAACTCCTAAGGAAGTATAGGTGCTATTGTGCTTTATTTGTCATTGCTGGGCCCAGAACAGGTCCTCAGAGATTATAACATTGAGGAATTTAAAGTTGCTGACCCTCTTTACCTCTGATCCCCTGATGAGGACTGGCTCATGGACCTCTGGTTTCCTCCTGAAGTCAATAATCAGCTCCTTTGTCTTGCCGACACTACTCAACCAGATTTTCTATGTCCCTCCTGAATCGTCACTGCATTTGACTCGGCCGACAGCAGTGGTGTCATCAGCAAACTTGAAAATGACATTGGATCAGTGCTTAGCCTTACAGTCATAAGTGAAAAGCGAGTATGCAGGGGTGCTAAGAACACAGCCTTGTGGTGCACCTGAGCTGAAGAAGATTGTGGGGATGTTGTTGCCAATCCGAACTGACCAGGGTCTGCAAGTGAGGAAATCGAAGATCCAATTCCACAAGGAGGTATTGAGGCCAAGGTCTTGATGCTCATTGATTAGTTTTGAGGCAATGATGGTGTTGAATGCCAAGCTGAAGTCAATAAAGAACATCCTGACTTATACATCTTGGCTGTCCAGGTGTTCCAGGGATGAGTGAAGAACCTATCAGATGACATCTGCTGTGGACCTGTTGTGCCAGTAAGCAAACTGGAGCGATTCCAAGTCGCTTGATGTTTCATCACCAGCCTCTCAAAACACTTCATCACAGTGGATGTGAGTGCCACTGGATGATAGTTACCACACTCTTCTTTATGCTATTGATCATTAGCACCTGATAGTTACCTTTGTTTAATTGTAGAAAAATCTTGGGTGCCTAAGACTTTTGCACAGTGTTGTAAATGGTGTTTGAGTTATTGATGTAGAAAGAGTAGAGCAATGGTCCAAGCATGCATCCTTGAGGTATGCCAGTTTTGATGGTCAGTGACGAGGAGATGTTGTTTATGATCTGCACTGACTATGGTCTCTTGAAGAGGACATCAAGGATCCAGATGCAGAGGGAGGTAAAAAGGCCCAGGCCTGTTGATTATTACTGAGGGTATGATGGTATTGAATACTGAGCTGTAATCAATAAATAGCAGCCTGACATAGGTATTGCTATTGTGCTGATGATCCAAGGCCAAGTGGAGAAACAATAAAATTACATCTGTTATTGAGTTATTATAGTGATAGGCAAATTGCAGCAGGTCCAGGTCCTGGCTTAGGCAGGTATTGATCAACTTTATCATAGCAGATATGAGTGCAAGAGTGCAATAGTCATTAAGGTAACTCATGCTGCTCATCTTGGGCACTGGTATCATTGTTGCTCTTTCGAAGCAGGTTGGAAACTCCTACTGCAGCACTGAAACATTGAAGATGTCCTTGAATACGCCTACTACTTGGTTGGCACAGGTTTTCAGTGCCATACCAGATACATCAGCAGGGTCTGATGCCTTGCACAGGTTCACTCTCTAGAAAGATATTCTGACATTGGTCTTTGAGACAGATATCACGGGGCCACCAGATGCTGTAGTGATTTGCACAGGTAATTTTATTCTCCCTTTCAAAGTGTGCATAAAAGGCATTAGCTCATCTGGGAGTGAAGCATCACAGCTATTCATGATGTTAAGTTTCACCTTGTAGGAAGTAATGGTCAGCAAACTCTGCCAAAGCACCTGACATAGTCAAAGACCCCACCCACGCTGGGCATTCTCTCTTCTCTCCCCTCCCACTGGGCAGAAGATACAAAAGCCTGAAGCAGCTATAACAGCTTCTATCCTGTTATTATATGACAACTGAGCAATCCCCCAATAAAATAAGATGGTCTCTTGAGCTTATTATGACCTTTCACCTTATTGTTTAAATTCAGGACACTTACTCTGTAACTGTAATGCTTCATTCTGCATTCTGTTATTGTTTTACCTTGTTCTAGCTTAGAGCACTGTTATAAAGAATTGATCTGTACTGATGGTATGCAAGCTAAGTTTTCCATTGTATTTTGGTTCATGTGACAATTATAAACAAATTTTACCGATATAACATCTTTGGTGAGTCCACACTTGGAATATTATGCTCAGTTCTGGTTACCTCATTATAGGAAGCATGTGGAAGCTTTAGAGAGGGTGCAGAGATTTACCAGGATGCTGCCTAGATGAGGGGGTATGTCTTATGAAGACAGCCTGGGTGAGTTAGGACTTTTCTCTTTGGAGCGAAGGAGGATGGGAAGTGACTTGATAGAAGTGTACAAGATGATAATAGGCACAGATAGAATGGATAGCCAGAGACTTTTTCCCAGGGTGGAAAGGGATAATATGAGGAGACATAATTTTAAGGTGATTTGAGGAAAGTATTGGTGGGAAGTCAGAGGTAAGATTTTACACAAAGATTGGTGGGTGTACAGAAATTGCTGCTGGAGGTGGTAGAGGCAGGTACATTGGGGACATTTAAGAGACTCATAGATAGGTACATGGATGATAGTAAAATAGAGATTTATGTTGGAGGGAAGGGTTAGATTGATTGGAGAGAAGGTTAAAAGGTTTGTACAACAACGTGGGTTAAGGGCCTGTACTCTGCTGTCCTGTTCTAGGTTTTATGTTCTTACATGTACGATGATATGGAGAATGAGCAGAGACTCAGACATGGACATGGGGTGTAATACATGTCATAACTGAGAGATAAAAACATGCATCTACAGAAAGCTTTTAGCATAGTAACTCATTTTCAATGTATATTCAACCATGTTCTCTTCAACACTGAGAAAGATATATAAGCAAAATCTGATCCATCATTAAGGACTCCAATCACCCAGAGTATGTCCTCTTCTCATTGTTACCATTAGGGAGTGGGTACAGGAGCCTGGAGGCACACACTCAACGTTTCAGGATCAGCTTCTTTCCCTCAGATTTCTGAAAGGACATTGAACCCATGAACACTACTTCACTACATTTTTTCTTCTCTTTCTGCATTACTTATTTAATTTAACTTTTCAATATATATACTTACTGTAATTTATTTTTATTATGTATTGCTGCCACAAAATAACATATTTCACAACATATGCCAGTGATAACAAATTTGATTCTGATTGCTCTGCTCGCTCTTAATGACCTGATATCTTTTTTGATGAGTGGCAGAAAACACAAGGAATTTTCTCCCCCTCCCACTTTTCTCTTTATCCCCTCCCTGTTTTGGCTGCCCTCTTATCCCTTCTCTTCTCCTCACCTGCCTATCGCCTCCCTCTGGAGCTCCTGCACATTCCTTTTTCCCATGGTCCTCTCCCCTCTCCTATCACATTCCTTTCCCCCACAGTCCACTCCCCTCTCCTATCACATTCCTTCTTCTTCAGCCCATCACAATAGGTGTGAGTGGACGCAACTTCAATGGCTCTTCATGCGGCCTTGAGCACTTGGACAATACAGGATGCGTTTAACACCATAATTCCTACAATCCTGATTGAACCTGGGGCTCCGAACCTTCCTCTGCCATTGGATCCTTGACTTCCTAACCAGAACACCACAATTTGTGTGGATCAGTAATAACATCTCCTCTTTGCTGATGAGCAACACTGGCCCAACTCAGGGGTGTGTGCTTAGCCCACTGCTCTATTCTCTCTATACCTATGATTGTGTGGCTAGGTATAGCTCAAATGCCATCTACGAATTTGTTGATGACGCAACCTTTGTTGGCAGACTCTCAGATGAAGACATAAGGGCATACTGGAATGAAATATATCAGACATTTGAGTGGTGTCGCAGCAACAACCTTACACTCAATGTCAATAAAACCAAAGAGCTAATTGTGGAGTTCAGAAAGAATAAAATGAGGGAATAGGAATCAGTCCTCATAGAGGAATCAGAAATGGAGAGAGTGAGCAATTTCATGTTCCTGGGTGTTAATATCTCTGGGGATCTCACCTAGTTCCAACATATTGATGCAGCTATAAAGAAGGCAAACCGGCAACTATACTTCATTAGGAGTTTGAGGAGATTTGGTTTGTCACCTAAAACACTCAGATGTAACGTGGAGAACATTCAGACAGGCTGCATCATTGTCCAGTACAGGGTGTGGGGGGGGGGGGGGGGGAGGGGGCAACTGCAAAAGATCAAAAGAACCTACAGAAAGTTGTAAAATTAGTCAGCTCCATCATGGGTACTAGCCTCTGTAGAATCCAAGACATCTTCAAGGAGCGGTGTCTCAGAAAAGTGGCATCCATTATTAAGGACCCCCAGCACCCAGGGCATGCACTCTTCATATTGTTACCCTCAGGAAGGAGGTACAGAAGACTGAGGGCACACACTCAGCGACTCAGGAACAACTTCTTCCCCTCTACCATCTGATTTCTGAATGGACATTGAACCCATGACACTACCTCATGTTTTAAATTTCTGTTTTGTACTATTTGTATGTTAACTATTTAATGCACATACTTATTGTAATTCATTTATTTATTTTTCTATATTTATCATGTAGTACATTGTACTGCTGCCACTAAGTTAACAAACTTCACAACACAAGCCGGTGCTATGAAACCTAATTCTGATTCTGACCTGTCACCTCCCAGCATTCTACTTCATTTCCTCCTCCTCCCACCTACCCACCTTCCCCCTCACCTGGCTTCACCTGCCAGCTGGTACTCCTTCACCTCCCCATACCTTATTCTGGCTTCTGCCCCCTTCCTTTCCAGTCCTAAAGAAGGTTGTCGGCCCAAACATCGACTGTTTATTCATCTCCGTGGATGCTGCCTGGCCTGATGAGTTCCTCCAGCATTTTGAGTGTGTCACTCTGGATTTCAAGCTTCCACAGAATCTCATGTTTATTTTATAAAGGGAGAAATACTGAAAGGAAAATTGAGGCTACCAAGAGGAAAACATTAAATTTGCAGTGTTATTGAACCAGGAATCAATGGAAGTCATCCAGATTCATGAAGGGACAGGAGTGGGTGGAAGTTTGGATGAGTATAATTTTTTTTTAAATTTGGAGATACAGGGTGTAAGGTGGCCTTCCAGCCCTTCAAGCACATCACCCCTCAATACTGATTTAACCCGAGCCAGGGTAATTTACTCTAAACAATTAACCTACTAACCGGTATGTCTTTGGACTGTGGGAGGAAATCCATGCATTCCACGGGGAGGAAGTTTGGATGAGTATAATTTTGGATGAGTATAAGTTTGGGTGAGTATAATTCCACGGGGAGGAAGTTTGGATGAGTATAATTTTTTAATTTGGAGATACAGGGTGTAAGGTGGCCTTCCAGCCCTTCAAGCACATCACCCAGTAATACTGATTTAACCTGAGCCAGGGTAATTTACTCTAAACAATTAACCTACTAACCGGTATGTCTTTGGACTGTGGGAGGAAATCCATGCATTCCACGGGGAGGATCTACAGTCTCCTTGCAGATTACCAAACAACCACTGGCAGATCTATCAAGGATGACCAGCAAAAACCATCAGAAAAAAATAGCAAAGAAATAATATATTACTGATCAGGCCAGTTGTACCATTCATGTGCTCTACTGTTGTATGTTTATCCATAATATTATATTATTATTCAAATTCTCCATGGATAATTATGCAAAATTACCACAGGTTCTAAACATTGACCCTATAGATTCCGCAGATGTTTAACTCCAGAGTAACATCAGCAGGTTAGCCATGGAGAAGAATAAAGTTTAGGCCAAGACCCCTTCATATTTTGAGATAGTGATTTAGATGCATATCATATTTTTTACTGAGTTAAGTATTGTATGTAATTAGTTTTGCTACAACAAGTGTATGGGACATTGGAAAAAAGTTGAATTTCCCCATGGGGATGAATAAAGTATCTATCTATCTAGCTATCTCATATGGCCGCGTTTCACAAATTGAAGTCGTCAGTAGACTGCTCTGGAGATATGCCGCTTTGCCCCAAAAATTATGTTCTGTTGCCACTGTTGTTATACCCAATAGATCATGAGGCCATAAGTTATAGGAGTAGAATTTGGCCCGTCGAGACTGCTCCGACATTTCCTTCAGCCCCAATATCCTGCCTTCTCTCAGTATCACTTCATGTCCTAACTAATCAATAATCTATCAACCTCTGCCTTAAAAATTAGTAAAGACTTGGCCTCCACGGCCACCTGTGGCAAAGAATTTCAGATCCACCACTCCCTAGCGAAAGAAATTCCTCCTCATCTCCATTCTAAAAAGGACACCCCTGTATTTTATAAGGCTGTGCCCCTCTGGTCTTAAGACTCCCCCGCTCTAGGAGGAAACATTCTCCCCACATCCACTCAATCCAGGCCTTTCAAGCCTGGTAAAATTGGATTTAAAACCATCACCCATTCAATCTGGAATTGCCAAATAAACCACAATGTTTGAGTCTTGGAGATCTATCTCCCACTCGGGCTGCAAAGCGCGGCTGACGTGTTCCCCGGGAGCCTAAGCAGATCCAAAGTGCGTCTCGGATTGGGTTCGAGGAGCTGGGCGGGGCTGGAGCGGATCGCTGCGAGTTCGGTTGTAAATAGAGCTGAGAAACTTTCATTAGAGACGGACACCGAGAGCAAGCGGGGCAGCTGGGGGACTGCGAGCACGTTTCCTTTCTGTGACAGAACGTAAGAAAGCGAAGCAGCGCTTCGAGATTGAGCGGCATAACGCAATGCTTGTTTTTAGAAATGCTGGCTTTAGATAGGGAGGCGTAAAAGGAGGATTGTATTTGTTTTTTAAAGGCATCGCTGTGGAAAAAATGCAGAGATTTAGAAAGCATAATATTTACGTCAGGATCAAGCGGTGCTGTGGAATTTATAGCTTGATAACAAAGTTAAACGTAAGATTCAATGAATTATGCATGAAATATTGAAGAGAATGGTCTGGGTCGGCCAGGCGCTGTGTTGTGTTGTGTGCGCGCTTGCTTTATTGTCCTTCGGGTCGGCATCGGGTCAGGAATTCTATTAACATTCCTGCCGATGTTTGAACGGAGCAAATGCAGCAAAGATTGAACGGCAAATACACCGGGATGTCTAACGAGGCGCGCTGCACAAAACCTTACTGTATCGCGGTTAATAAAGAACGGGAGTGATTATATCGACGGCGAATATTGATTTGGGGGTTTAATTGAGATTTGGCGAAGGACCACGCGGTGTGCGATTCTGTAGCCCTGTCTATGGAATTGGTGCGTTCTGTTGAGAGAGACATCGTATTTAAGCAAAATAATCGCTGAGATACTATGTTGCAATTTCATGTGAGGTGTCTGGTGTCGGCGTGGTAACTTATTGTGGCTGTTGGCGATGAGGCTTTCTCGTCTCTTCGCCAGGAAATACTCATACGCTGGGGCATATCAACTCGTTTTTTTTCCCTTCCTTCTCCCTCCCCACAAGGCGCAGCAGTCGGTCCCGGAGACTTCCTGGAAATGGAAGGAGCTGACAACGCGGTGCCGAGGAAAACTGCTGATCTTGAGCACATGGCCGAGGTTTTAATCACTGGCGAGCAATTAAGGTAAGGGGGCATCCAGCCACAGCCAGGCCTGTGGAAAGCGTCGGTATCACTTCCCTCTTCTAAAAAGAACAAGGAAAAGATTTTGGTTTTGACATGACAAACTTCTATTTATACACAAGCTGATTTTTTTTTTTGCTGCGTGAGTTTGTCCAGTTCGGTTAGGCTCAGAGCCGCAGTGTCCTTTTGTGGGGCGCGCTTGCGGTTCTTGGTGAAATTGTTGTCCACCGTTTCTGATTTTAACAGCGCTTTTTCAAAAGGGATTAGCTTTCAACTACCGAACGATTTTCTCGTCGCAATTAATTTATAGGAAGGATTTACGAAGGATTTATCTTTGCAAAGCAGAGTGATATTAATGTAAAGTAACTCAAAATGCTGGAGGAACTCAGCAGGTCAGGCAGCATTTGTGGAGTCGACCCTTCACGATTTGAATATAAATATTTGAGTGCTACTTTGGCAATAATTTTTATCGTGTGGAAATCATTCTCTCTTGAACCTGGCTCTTCTAATCAGAAGGGAACGTTCTTAATTAGTAGAAATGCTTGATGCATTTTTATTGCAGTTTTTACGAGTTTGTGAACATTGTATTTTGCTCCCTTTCAGTAATTCCAGAATTGCTGGAAACTAATGCTATTTGTAGCAGAATTCTAAAATTTGACCCTGCCTTAAAAATTGTGCTTAAGCTGCTGTAAAGTGAATGATTAAATATCTATCTAATTGGACAGTGCCACAGATTCTAGTTTTGTTTCATGTTCAACACACACAAAATCCTGGAGGAACTCAGCAGGTCAGGCAGCATCAGTGGAAATGAATAAACAGTCGACATTTGGCTCAATACATTAATGCAGTTACAAAGAAGGCATGCAATCTTAGTATATCACCAAAAGCACTCACAAATTTCTACAGGTGGAGAGCAGTCGAACTAACTGCATCACTGTCTGGTATGGGGTTTGGCCATTGCACAGGATCAAAATAAGCTGTGGAAAGTTGTGAACTCAAGTCAGTTCCATCATAGGCACTAGTGTCCCCAGCATCCAGGACATTTTCAAGGAGTGAAGCTTCAGAAAGGCAGTATCCATCATTAAGGACCCCCATCACCCAGGACATTGCTACCATCAGGGAGGTGGTAAAGGAGCTTGAAGACACAATCATTGATTGAGGAACAGTTTCTTCCCATACACCATCAGATTTCTGAATGGACAATGAACCCATGAACATGACCTCACTACTTCTTAAAGAATCTTTTTGTACCACTTATTTAATTTAACGTTGAAAAATATATACTTAAGTACAAACCCCATTTCCAGAAAAGTTGGGATATTTTCCAAAATGCAATAAAAACAAAAATCTGTGATATGTTAATTCACGTGAACCCTTATTTAACTGACAAAAGTACAAAGAAAAGATTTTAAATAATTTTACAGACCAACTTAATTGTATTTTGTAAATATACACAAATTTAGAATTTGATGGCTGCAACACACTCAACAAAAGTTGGGACAGAGTTAAAATAAAATTGAAAAGTACACAGAATATTCAAGTAACACCGGTTTGGAAGACTCCGCATTAAGCAGGCTAATTGGTAGCAGGTGAGGTATCATGACTGGGTATAAAAGTAGTGTCCATCAAAGGCTCAGTCTTTGCAAGCAAGGATGGGTCATGGCTCACCCCTTTGTGCCAAAATTCATGAGAGAATTGTTAGTCAGTTCAAAAGGAACACTTCCCAACGCAAGATTGCAGAGAATTTAGGTCTTTCAACATCTACAGTACATAATATTGTGAAAAGATTCAGAGAATTCGGAGACATCTCAGTGTGTAAAGGGCAAGGTGGGAAACCACTGTTGAATGCGCGTGATCTTCGGGCCCTCAGGCGGCACTGCCTAAGAAACTGTCATGCTACTGTGACAATTATAGCCACCTGGGCTTGGGAGTACTTCGGAAAACCATTGTCACTTAACACAGTCCGTCGCTGCATCCAGAAATGCAACTTGAAACTGTATTACGCAAGGAGGAAGCCATACATCAACTCTATGCAGAAACACCGGCGAGTTCTCTGGGCCCAAGCTCATCTCAGATGGACCGAAAGACTCTGAAACCGTGTGCTATGGTCAGATGAGTCCAATTTCAGCTAGTTTTCGGAAAAAAACAGGCGTCGAGTTCTCCATGCCAAAGATGAAAACAACCATCCTGATTGTTATCAGCGAAAGGTGCAAAAGCCAGCATCTGTGATGGTATGGGGGTGCATCAATGCCCACGGCATGGGTGAGTTGCATGTGTGTGAAGGTACCATTGACTCTGAGGCGTATATTAGGATTTTAGAGAGACATATATTACCATCAAGGCGAAGTCTTTTCCCGGGACGTCCATGCTTATTTCAGCAGGACAATGCCAGATCACATTCTGCACGGGCTACAACAGCGTGGCTTTGTAGACACATTGTGTGTGCTTGACTGGCCTGCTGCCAGTCCAGATCTATCTCCTATTGAAAATGTATGGTGCATCATGAAGAGGAGAATCAGACAATGGAGACCATGGACTGTTGAGCAGCTGAAGTCTTACATCAAGCAAGAATGGACAAAATTTCCATTTGCAAATCTACTACAATTAGTATCCTCAGTTCCAAAGCGATTAAAAAGTGTTACTAAAAGAAAAGGTGATGTAACACAATGGTAAACATGCCTCTGTACCAACTTTTGTTGAGTGTATTGCAGCCATCAAATTCTAAATTTGTGTATATTTACAAAATAAATTAAGTTGGTCAGTAAAACTATTGAAAATCTTTTCTTTGTACTTTTGTCAGTTAAATAAAGGTTCACGTGAATTAACATATCACAGATTTTTGTTTTATTGCATTTTGGAAAATATTCCAACTTTTCTGGAAATGGGGTTTGTAATTTACGGTTTTTGTTATTATGTGTTGCATTGTACTGCTGTGGCATTACAACAAATTTCATGACATAAGCCAGTGATATTAAGCCTGATTCTGAGAGTTCAGGCTGAGATCCTTCATCAGGACTGGAAAGGAGGGGGGAGGACACCAGAGTAAAAAGGTGGGGGAAGGAAAGGAGGACAAGGTGACAGGTGAAGCCAGGTGGGTGGGAAAGGTAAAGGATAGGAGAAGAGTGTGGACTATAGGAGAAAGTGGAGGAGGACGGGCACCCTTGGGATGGTGATAGGTATTTGAGGAGAAGTGGTAAAAGGTCAGAGTGGGGAATTGAAGAGGGAAGGGAAAAGAAAAAAAAATTGGAAGAAGAGATCAATATTCATGCCATCCTGGCATTTCCATAGATGCTGCCTGACCTGCTGAGTTCCTCCAACATTTTGTGTGAGTAGCTTTGGATTTCCAGCATCAGCAGAACCTCTTGTCTTTCTGTATCTAGTTAGTGCTTTCTATTCCGAGGTTCCATTTGGTCATCAGCTCCCCCAACTAAGTGGCAGCTCTAAAACTGTTATAAATCGCAACAGTGCAGGAACAGGCCCTTCAGCCCATCTAGTCTGAGCCAAACTATTATTCTGCCTAGTCCCATCAACCTGCACCCAGACCATAGCCCTCCATACCCCTTCCAACCATGTACCTGTCCAAATATCTCTTAAATGTTCAAATCGATCCCACGTCCACTACTTCCTCTGGTAGCTCATTCCACACTCTCACCACCCAATGAGTGGGGAAGTTTCCTCTTGTTCCCCTTGGACATTTCACCTTTCACCCTTAACTCCTGACCTCTAGTTCTAGTCTCACCCACCCTCAGTAGACAAAGTTAGATCTCAAATAAAGAGTAGGAATACAGGTGATTGTGAAATTAATGGAGCATTGCAAGAATCTTTCTGGTTGGAGGAATTCAACGGGTCAGACAGCATCTCTGGAAATGGATAAACGCCAACGGTTTGGGCTGAGAACTTCCTCTGACTGGAAAGAAAGGGGGAAGAAGCCAGAGTAGAAAGGTGAAGGGAGGGGAAGGAGCAGAAGCTGCCAATGAGTTTTGGTGGGTTGGATTTATTTAATTATTTAGAGGTGCCACGCAGAACAGGCCCTTCTGGTCCTTTGAGCCACGCCACCCCGCAACCTACCGATTTAAAACTAGCCTAATCGCAGGAAATTTTACGAAGATCAGTTAACCTACTAACTGGTATATCTTTGGACTCTGGGAGGAAACCAGAGCACCGGGAGGAAATTCATTAGGTCACAGGGAGAACATACAAACTCCTTACAGACAGTCCCAGAACTGACAAGCTACATCACTGTCTGGTATGGTGAGGGCTACTACACAGGACCGAAAGAAGCTGCAGATGATTGTAAATCTAGTCAGCTCCATCTTGGGTACTGGCCTACAAAGTACCCAGGACATCTTCAACGAACGGTGTCTCAGAAAGGCAGTGTCCATTATTAAGGACCTCCAGCACCCAGGGCATGGCCGTTTCTCACTGTTATCATCAGGTAGGAGGTATAGAAGCTTGAAGGCACACACACAGCGATTCAGGAACAGCTTCTTCCCCTCTGCCATCCGATTCCTAAATGGACATTGACCCCACCTCACTTTTTTAAATACATAGTATTTCTGTTTTTTTGCACGTTTTTTAATCTATTCAATATATGTATACTGTAATTGATTTACTTTTTCACGACACATGCCGGTGATAATAAATCTGATTCTGAAGTCGAATCTCCAATGCCCAGGTTGTAACAGTGTTGTGGTAACTGCTATGCTACCATGACACCCACTGGGTAGTATTAATAACCAATAGTAAGGTTAACTGTTCATCAAATGTCAAGAAAGCACATTAGTTTGAATCAGAGTTGGCTTACTTTCACTGACAAATGTGAAATTTGTTGTCTTGTGGCAGCAGTACAGTGAAAATGTACCAAGGATGTTGCCGGAACTTGAGCTGAATTATAAGGAAAGATGGAATAGGTCAGGACTTTATTCCTTGGAACGTAGAAGATGAAGAGGAGATTTTATAGAGGTATACAAAATTATGAGGGCTATAGATAGGGTAAATGTGAGCAGGCTTTTTCCACTGAGGTTGGGTGAAACTACTATCAGAAGTCATGGGTAAGAGATGAAAGGTGAAATGTTTTAAAGGGAACATGGTAGTGAGAGTGTGGAACGAGTGGTCCAAAGATATACCAAAGAGTCCAAAGGTATAGCAGTTAGTAGGTTAACTGATCTTTGTAAAACAAGTGGTTTTAAGAGAAGTTTGGATAGGTGTGGAGGGTTATGGTCTGCATGCATTTCAATGGGAAAAGGCAGTTTAAATGGTTTGGAATGGAATCGATGGGCTGAAGGACCTGATTTGGTGCTGTACTTTTCTGTGTCTTGGATGGTGAAGGTCTTTAATGATGAATGGCGCCTTCTTGTGGTTAATCGAGGATCAGGCAGTGGATTAATTAAGATATTTGTTTGTGAATGGGTCAGGCTTTATTGAGAGATACAGCATGGTAACGGGCCCATCTGGCTCAACCTACCCACGCTGCACCCATGTGATCCATTAACCTTCTAGCCCAAACATCTTTGGAAAGTGGGAGGAAACCCATGCAGTCTCGGAGAATGCATAAATCCTAACAGACAGCACCTGGAGGTCATGGTAAGGATGTACAAACTCCTTACAGATGGTGCTGGAAGTGAAGTGTGAACACTGACGCCCTGAACTGTTATTGAACCCGGTTCGGTGGCGCTGTAATAACACTACGCCAACCAATACACTACAGTGCCACCCCAGGGTCTGAGTAATGTTGTTGACAGAATGATTTTTGGCTCAAATGGGTTTCTAGAAGGAAATCTGCTAACTCACCCTCTCTAGTTCATATATCGCTCCAGACTCTCACACAGATACAGTGTGGGAACAGGCCCTTTGGACCATCAGGTCGGTCCTGGGAGTCAATCATACATCTGCACCAATTCCACACTAATCCCATTATTCTCATTTTCCCAACAACTCTTCCCAGATTCTACCCCTCACCCACACACTAGGGCAGGGGTTCCCAACCTTTTTTTATGCCGTGGACCACTACCATTAACCGATGGCCTGTGGACCCCCAGGTTGGGAACTCCTGCACTAATGGGAATTTACCCACTGACCAGCAGTGGTGCTTGATTACCACTCTTGAATCCCCTATCCAATGGATCCAGACTTTGCTTTGTCAATTAGGTGCGGTAGGCACCCCTAGTTCAAAAGAATTTGTGTTTGAACAACCTCTGGTCTTCAGGACTGGAGTGAGAGCAAGCCATTGACCCTGATGTGCTGCACAAAAAAGAAGCAGAGCTGTAACCAAATGGATCACACACAAAGTGCTGGAGGAACCCTGGAGATCAGGCAGCCTCTGTGCAGGGGAATAAGCAGTCCATGTATCAGGACTTGGCCCAAAACCTCGACTGTGTATTCCCCTCTTTCAGTGCTGCTTGACCTGCTGAGTTCCTCCAGCATTTTGTGTGTGTTGCTCTGGATTTCCAGCATCTGCAGAACATCTTGTGTTTGCAACCAATGGCAAAAGTATTTTTTTACCCATGTAAACTTTTTAAAGTTAATGACTGAAGATTGCAATGGCATTTTTAATACAGAACAGAACTCAGAACTCAGCAGGTCAGGCAGCATCTATGGAGGGGAATAAACAGTTGATATTTTTGGGCAAGACCCTTCAGGACTGGAATTAAAGGGGGAAGAAGCTGGAATAAGAAGGTGGGGAGGAGGGGAGGCATGCAAGTTGGCAGGTGATTGGTAAAACCAGGTTAAGGGGAAGGTATGTGTAGGGAGGAGGGATGAAGTAAGAAGCTGGGAGGTGACAGGTGGAAGAGGTAAAAGGCTGAAGAAGAAGGAATCTAACGAGAGGAGAAAGAAAGGGAAGGAGCAGGGGAACCAGGAGGAGGTGATGAGCAGGTAAGAAGAGAAGGGGTAATAGGGGAACTGGAATGGGGAATGGAAAAAGAGAGAAAGGGGGCGGAATACCACAAGTTAGAGAAATCAATTTCCATGCAGTCTGGTTGGAGACTACCCAGATGAAGTAGGAGGTGTTGCCCTTCCAGCCTGAGAGCACTCCCCATCCTCAGAATGGGAATTGGAAGTCAAATTGAAATGGTTGGCCTTGACCATGGGCAAATCTTGCCTTTTGCAGCATTCAGAGCAAAGGTGCTCGCCGAAGCGGTCTCCCAATCTACAAACGTATGTTGGGGTCACCGATGTAGAGGAGGTCACATGTTTCTAATGTAGAATTTGCTTTGAGATGTTCATCATTGACAACTAGAGACGTTCTGCAGTGAGACAAAGTTGCTTATGTTCAACCTGGCTCTGTCTCTGTGTAATTCAAGTGATATTGCTCCTGACTATAACAAGAGTATCCTATGACTTGCACTGAAAAGTGTCACGTTTTGCAGGAGAATGTTGAGTGTACAAATATTCCCCTGCCAAATTGGTGGTTATAAGAACCTGCAGACTAGCTTCACGTACTTTCAAATGGTCTATGGATAACGATCATTTGACTATCCAGTAGGTGAATGGGTGCAGACATGTGCTGGCAATAGCATTAAATTTAGATGTGAGGCCATTGGAAATTCGCCTGTCAACACTTAGCTTCTCTGCCAAGTTGGTGTTTGTATTTTACTCTCAACATTAACATTCTGAATATGACATTGTAAATCAAGTAAGGATCACTGGGCTGTTAGTCAGAGCAAAAAGCAGGAAACTGTGGGCAAAGCAAATTGTAATTTATTGGTATGTTCTAAAGAAGACGGTCATAATCACTGTTCTCTTTAAGCTGTGTGGGAGTGCAGCCACGCGGTAACTGAAATGCTCCTGCACACGTAACCTTTGTGGTCACACAGCTGGAATAAAACCAGATGAGAAGAAGTTTATGAAACGTGAACGGTTTTCTTGTACTGTATTTGATTGTACCCTTTTATAGCCGTGAGGTAATGTTACAGCTATATCAGACCCCACTTGGAGTACTGTGTTCAGTTCTGGTCACCTCACTACAGGAAGGATGTGGATACTATAGAGAGCGTGCAGAGGAGATTTACAAGGATGTTGCCTGGATTGGGGAGCATGCCTTATGAGAATAGGTTGAGCGACCTCGGCCTTTTCTCCTTGGAGCGACGGAGGATGAGAGGTGACCTGATAGAGGTGTATAAGATGATGAGAGGCTTTGATTGTGTGGATGACTAGGGGCTTTTTCTCAGGGCTGAAATGGCTATCATGAGCGGTCACAGTTTTAAGGTGCTTGGAAGTAGGTAGAAGGGGGATGTCAGAGGTAAGTTTTTCACACAGAGAGTGGTGGGTGCATGGAATGCACTGCCGGTGATGGTGGTAGAGGGGGATACAGTAGGGTCTTTTAAGAGACTCTAAGAAAGGTGCATGGAGCTTTAACTCGAGGGCTATGCGGTAGGGAAGTTCTACATGGTCGGCACAACATTGTGGGCCGAAGGGCCTGTCATGTGCTGAATATTTCCATGTTCTATATTCCTTCAATTAATAAATAATATCAAAAGTATGTAATTCTTCAATTTTTATACTAAATATTCATAGTATGAATATTTTACCAGTTTTCAGGCTGTGTTTAACATAAATAATTAAATATTTAGCTAAATAAATTGCTGTTCAGACCGATTGCTGATCTACAAAGCAGTAAAAATAAATTAGAGGGAACGTTGGATAACTTATCCTTACTTACCTCTTGGCATTGTAAGTCTCTGCTACACCCTCCCCAATACAACAAGGTCTTCCTGTAATGTAGCAATCAGTTACAGTATTTGAGCTGTGGTTTGAATAGCGCTCCACAGAGTAGTGGATAGCATGACAACTCTGTGTGTTGGAGTTCAACTCCAGCGCCGTCTGTAAGGAATTAGTATATGCTCCCCGTGAACGTGTGTTTCTGGGTGATTTGGTTTCCTATTCTCCGGTTAGGAGATTAATTGGTCATTGTAAACTGTCCTGTGAGAAGGCTACGGTTGCTGGGCGGTGCAGCTGATTGGTCCAGACGGGCCTGTTCAGCACTGTTTTTAAAATAACAAAGGCAAACGTAAAATAAAGTTCTAGAATAATCTTGCTGCTCTTGTATTCTTTGTTTTGGCTAAGATTTTTCACAAAAGCTTCTTACATTCATAAAATGATCTGTTTTTCTTTGAGGCAGAAGCTTCTAAATCTCTTTCTTCCTCCACACCATTCAATACATCCCCATTATCGTACATTCCCTTGTCTCCCAACATGCATTAGTTCGCAGTCCATTTGCCTTTTTTTTGCACAACTGATCTGTAACTTCTGTAGACTAAAGCTTTCCAATAGGGCGGTAGCGTAGCAGTTAGCGCAGTGCTTTAGGATGGGGGCTCAATTTCCACCACTGTCTGTAAGGAGTTTGCAATCTCTCCTTGTGACCACGTGGGTTTCTTTCAGGTACTCTTTCTCCACCACCCCCTAGGGATTGTGGGTATGCTGTGTTGGTTCCAGAATCGTGGTGACACTTGTGATCTGCTGTCAGTACAATCATTGCCGATTTGAATTGACACAGATGACGCATTTTGTCGTAAATGTGTATGTGAGAAATAAATCAAACTTTTAAATCTTTTCCTGACATCCGTACTACAGTGAGGCTATGTGTGAAAGATTGTATGGAGAGAAACAGCCAGAGAAGAGCTGTGCATCAGTTTAGCACCTAAGAAATGTGCCAGGTTGTTAAAAGCAGAATTGTGGAGACAATTATTGGTTAATTTCCAGGTTGAAGGATTGATGCTAATATTGTATTCTTTAAAAAGGAAAGAACTGCACAATTAGAATAACTTCAGTGGTCACTGGCCATAGAGCTGTAGCAACCCAGGTTCAATCCTGGTAAGCACGGTTAGTTAGATTCATTATGTAATTCAAGTTGAATTGCTCCTGACTATGAATCTCAGGGTTGTATGTTGTGAAGTATATGTACTTTGATAATAAATTTAGTTTGAGCTTTTGAACTTTGAATTCTTCAGTCATATGCAATGCTCCTTCATGCAGGTGTGGATGTTGTAGGGATTAAATACTGAGCCCCTTGGAACCTACTGGTCAGAATCATGATCACCGGCATATGTCATGAAACCTGTTAACTTTACAGCAGCAGTAAAATTAAATACATGATAGATATAGAGGACAAAAATCTGAGTTGTGTGTGTGTGTGTGTGTGTGTGTGTGTGTGTGTGTGTGTGTGTGTGTGTGTGTGTGTGTGTGTGTGTGTGTGTGTGTGTGTGTGTGTGTGTGTGTGTGTGTGTGTGTGTGTGTGTGTGTGTGTGTGTTAAAATAAGTAGTGCAAAAATAACAAACATAAAAATAGTGAGGTAGTGTTCATGGGTACAATGTCCATTTAGGAATTGGATGGCAGAGGGGAAGAAGCTGTTCCTGAATCACTGAGTGTGTGCTTTCAGGATCCTGTACCTCCTCCCTGACAGTAACAATGTGAAGAGGGCACGTCCTACACGGTGGTGATCCTAACAATGGACGCTGTCTTCCTCAGGTACTGCTCCTTGAAGATGTCTCAGATATTCATGATGGAGCTAACTAATTTTACAACTTTCTGCAGCTTACTTTGATCTTGTGCAGTAGTCCCCTTCCCATACTAGATAGTGATGTAGCCAGTCAGAATGCTCTCTATGGTACATTTAAAGTGTATCAAACCAAAGCTCCTCAAATTCCTGATGAAATACAGCTGCAGTCTTGCCTTCTTTGTAGCTGCATCAAAATGTTGTGCTCAGGTTAGGTCCCTCAGATATATCAACAGCCAGGAACTCTTGATCCCTCTGTGAGGGTTAGTTCATGTTCTCTCGTCTTGCCCTTTTTGAATTCCACAGTCAACTCTTTCTCTGCTGAAGTTACGTTGTTGCTGTGACACCACTCAACTAGCTGGTATTTCTCACTCCTGTACACCCTTTTGTCACCATCTGAAATTCTGCCAACAGCGGTTGTATCATCAACAAATTTATAGATGGCATCTGAGCTGCACCTAGCCATACAATAATCCAGAAAGGGTAGACTAGAAGAACACTACGGGTACACGAAGGGCAAGGAGGATGACTAAAGAACCAGCAGGGTGTGTCAGGCCAAAAAGGTATCATGGAGGTATGTGGAGACAAATAATACAGAAAAGATTCTTTCTGAATGGCCAGTTGAAAATCATATGATGGGGAAAAAAAGTTCAGAGTAAATTGTAGAGGACATCAGGTTTATGGAATATATACCCCAAGTTTGTTCACAGTAAAAATGAAACAAAATTGTGGAGGCTTGTTTTTCCATTTTTCCTGATTATAGGAGTGGTGCTAAAGGATTGGAGAATAGATATCTAGCTTACAAAAAGGTTTTATTTAAAAAAAACCGACAGGCCAGTCAGACTAACACATTTAAAATGCTGGAGGAGCTGAGCAGGTCAGGCAGCATCTATGGGCATTTCAGCCTGAAAACCGTCATAAGACAGTCAGGCTAATTTCAGAGGGAGACTAGTAATCTTGACCTTGCATATTGTCTGAGAAAGAGAGTGAACATAGGTTGCAGTGA